>NC_136057.1:308485904-309808404 GCF_964261635.1 Lissotriton helveticus | reverse complement strand
CTCATTGTGCCATTCGGTAAGTTGTTCCCATGTTTCTGTAATACTTGTATTGTATTCATTCATGCTGCTAGTACAATAGAACTTTCCCCCGTCTAGTTGAGACAATGCTTCTTTTATATACAATTCTCTACCCCACAGCACAATATTCCCTCCCTTGTCTGAGGGTCTCAAGATAACATTTTTATCATCTGCTAAAGAAAAAATAAAATCCATCTCTCCTTTAGTCAGATTGGTATCTCCTCTTCTCTGTTTAGGGCAGCTGTGTTTAAGTTACTAAGTTCTCTAGTTACCACCTCATGAAAGGTGTCGATCGAGTCGTGTGGAAGGGTAGGATAAAACACTGATTTTGGCTTAAAAGAAGTGTTAGCAGCCCTATTAGTTCTTGTCTCCCTCACTCCTACAACCTCTAGATCCGGTTCATTGTCAGAGGCTAAGCCACCCAGGGAATAAACAGTTTGTAACATATCAGCATCCCCCACTGTAAGTTCCGGTGCACTCACGGTTTCTTCCGGGTTGGTCCCTGGTTTCTTTTTCACTAGTGAGTGCCATTTTGACAATTTAAGTTTCCTAATAAATTTAAAAATGTCAACCCTTGTGTCTGCATAATCAAAGAGTTCAGTGGGGCAAAATGTGAGTCCCAAACAAAGGGTTTGTTTTTCTTTAAACGTCAATGTTCTTGAAGAAAGATTTATTATAGTTTTATTTACCGTTAGTTCATCCATCTTTATTTTCTTTTTTTGTAACCCCCACGTTTGGTTCCCACTGGTTTTCTGCTGTTCTTTTCTTCTCCTCTGCTGGAGCTTGAGTCGTCTCTGTCGCGATCTCCCTTGCCTCTTGCTCTTCCTCTTGGCCGTCCTCGTGTTGGATTCTGTTTGAATTCCGGTTGATGTAGCATATCTGCTTCTTTTTTTCTCCGTGTTCTTAATACTCGGAATTCCTGTAAAAAAATCCGCCGGTTTCTTGGTGATATCAACCACAGATATTGTGCTTGTAGATTGTTGAGAAGTGTCGGTTTCAGAGCCACTTGTTGGATTTGCTCTGGTTTGGTCGCTTTCCCTATAGGTCTGATTCTGATTGCTTGTTGTAGTATCTTGTTGGTTGTATAAATAGTCATACTTTGGGCTGTATGTCAGGATGCGCCCACTGTCATAATCTCCGCAGTCACGGTGTAATTTTCTTTGTTTGGGATATTTAATGTCTTCTTCGTGCTTCTTTAATCTGCCTTTTAGCTCTTCTTTGAGTTTTTTAATAGTCTCTTGTTCACTACTTTTCAAAAATTCATCTTCCAATTCTTTTAATTGCTGCAGGATTACATCCCGATCCTCCCATGCATATTTAATTAAAATGCACAGCATATTTTTGGAACTCATAGCGGAATTTTGCGACCATTCCTCCAACATTTTAGTGTTCAATGACTCGTGGGACGGTGTGATGTAGATTCTTAGGCCTCTTGGCACCATTTCTTTATCCACATAGTCCCGTAACGATGTTGCCTCCCACCATTTGGCGCTTTCTTGTTTTTTAAGTCTTTCATATTTGCGTAGTTGTTCATTTAAGGGATCACTTGCAGGTTTGCCTTGTGTTGTTACATTAGGGCCTCCTTTACCAGGAGCTCTGGCAAATAATGACGCTGCCTCATGTCTTCTCTCCCCTTCCTCATCCATGGTGTTGTGTGGATCCCCACCTGTGGATATCTTGAATATCTGTACTGACTGCTGTTTCAACTGTTTACTATGCGTTAGGTTTTACTGAGAATATTGCGGTACACCGTACCGCATCGTATGCGTGTAATTAAAGTCCCAGCTCTAAATTTTGCATATCGATACTGCCCGCCTGTGATTAGCGGTTCCTGATGCCGTATTAGTTACACTCCAGGGAAGTTTTGACAAGAAATTCAGACAAAGTTATTCAAATCACACATTGTGGTGTGTGTATTTAGTATAATACTGTGTTGCCGTCTTGTACCCGCCTACTCCAACTCAGCACACTCCCCGTAAACCTCTGTTACTCGACCGGAGAGGCCGCCGCACTCCTGCGTTGGCTCACTCCGAGAGACACAGAGGAAAAACAAAGGAAGGCTTACCCTTCGGAGTCCCGGCGTCACCTCCGATCCTGGTTATCTCGTGTGTGGAATCCACTTTATAAACGGCCGGCTCTGGATCCCTCGTTATAAGTCAGTCTTTCAAACAGAAGGGTCCTTCCGGGATCCTGCTCCCATAGTCAGGTGGCGCGTTATTCGTCGAAATATGCAGCAGCTTACACAACAACAGACATACTGATGCACACATTCAGACAGTTTAGTCATTAACCAATGCATTCAGTAAGACACATTTAATCACTCACTCATACAGTCAGTCACGCACCTACTAAATCCTTCATCTAGACACTCATACATCCACTCATTCTTCAATATATAAAACATATTTTAACTTTACAGAAACACACATTCACTGGATGATGTCATCAGTGATGTCATCAGTGATGTCATTTGAGATGTCATCAGTGATGTCATTTGAGATGTCATCAGTGATGTCACTGACCATGTCATGAATGATGTAAAATGTGACATCATCAGCAGTGGATTGCGGGCGCGCGAGTTATTGTGAGTCCAACTAACTATAACGTGGGAATTTCAATGGTTTTGTATGAGTAAAATGTCCAGCTAACTATAACTGGTGTGAAACCTATGGTTTTTTCAGTGAATTTCAAAAGTTTTTTAAATGCTAATTCCTAACTATAACGAGTGTTAAACCTTTTTCAGTGAATTTCAAAGGTTTTTTAAAAGCTAATTCCTTACTATAACGAGTCTGTAACCTACGATTTTTAAAGTGAATTATTAAGTTTTTTTAATAGCTGTTTTTTATAACTATTAATTATAATATTTTTTATAAAATTATTTTTTTTTTTTCTAAAATAAATTTTCCAATGTATTTTTCCTGTTTTTTTTTAAACATTTTACCTCGGAGTGCTCAGGGTGCGCGCACCCGTAAACGCATCCGAACACGTAGCGAGAGCGCTATATCGGCGTGCGAAAAAAAATATAAGTATGTATTTAAAGTAAATAATAATGCAAGACATTCAGTGGCATACTTATAAAAGTAGTATTCTTGATTTTAAATAACCGTATTTTAACTTTAAACGCATTTCCAAAATGCCATTCAGGCGCGGCGCGTAAGCGCCCCCGGAAGCGCCTACGTACGTGCCGCGTAAGCGCTCCGGTGCACGTAGCGTAAGCGCGTCAAGTCATGTGACCTTAAAATAACACTTTTCATTGGTAGTTAACAGTTTTTTTACAACTAATGAAAACCCCACCCATTTCCTTCACTACCTCTTTCACTTTGAGAAGAGCAAGACCTGTTCCCTTTTTCTCCTGTTCAATTGTTTTGAAAGAATGGCTGCAAGAGCATCAAGCAACAGTGACTCTGATGAGTTTCTCCATGAGGACCCTCCTCAACCAAAAATGAAGGAGCACTTCATCTTGAAGTTTTTTCAGCATTCCAGAAGGGGAGAAGAAGGTACATGCTCCTAAGGTGGAATGCAAGATATGCCACACTATTCTTTCTCGTGGTGACCGCACAAAAAATACAGTTTTGGGAACTCCACCATGATCAGACATGTGCAAAGAAGGCACCCCCAGAACTATGCCCGGGAGAATGTCAGGGACCTGGCACGGAATGCACCGAGAGATGGCGCCTCGACTTCCACCGGAGGAGCAACATCATCGGGGAGAGGAAGATCAGTCGAGTTGATTCCAAACATTCAGCCTGTTTTTTCGGACATTACAATTAGGTGTAAGCAGTGTGACTGCTTTGTTATGGGGAGCAGAGCATTCAATTAATTGTTTGAAAAAGGGAAGAACACCGCTGCCCTCCCCAGCCCTAATTTTTCCACTTTTTTTTGCTCCTGTTGAGCAGTTTGGCATTCCCTATTTTTGTTTTTGTTCTGAAAAAAATACCCAAAAAATTTAAAAACGTTCGGAAAAAGTAAAGAAAAAAAGAAGAAAAACAACAGTTCTTTTTAGAACTACCTCCAATTCTCCAAAAAGAGCTATACTCTTTACAAATTCTAAAAGAGCGAGTGAAGTGGAGTACAGTGAGAGAGGAAAGGAAAATGAGTGAGGGAGCAAAGAAAGGGACGAGAGGGGAAGGGAAGTGAAGTAGGGGAACTGAAAGAAGGTGAGTGAGGGGAAGGGGAGTGAACATGGGGAATGAGGATAAGTGAGGAAAGCGGAGTAAGGGAACGGGGGTGAGGAAGGGTAAGAGAAGAGCAGTGAGGTTGAGGAAAGAGTGGTGATAGAGAGTGGATAAAGGCAAGTGAGCGTGAGACAAGGGGAGTTAGGGAGTGAGGAGACAGAGGAAGTGAAGGAAAGAATGAGAGAAGAGGACTGAGTGAGGGAGCAAAGAAAGATAAGTGAGGGAGTGTAGGTGAGTTACAGGGAGTAAGTGTGACGGAAGAGGAGTGAGAGGTGAGGGGACGGAGGTAGTGAAGCTAAGAGAGAGGGAGTGAGGGAATGAGAATGAGGATATAACAGGACAGAGGTAGTGAGAGAAAGAGTGAGTGAAGTGGAGTAAGGTGAGTAAGGTAAGGGGAATGAGTGAGTGAGCGAAGGAAGGGAAGAGAGGGGCAGAGGACTGAAGCATAGGTCCTGAGAGAAGGTGAGTGGGGGATGAAAGTAAAGGGAAAAGGAGAGAAAGATATGGAATGAGGGGTAGTGAGGGAACCAGACTAAGAGAATGGGAGTGAAAGAACGGCAGAGAGCATGAGTAAAGAGGGATGAAAGAGGGTAGATAAAAGTGAGTGAGGGTAAGACAAAGGGAGTGAGGAAGTGAGGGGATAGAGGTACTGAAGGAAAGAGTGACAGAAAGGGACTGAGTGAGGGGGCAAAGAAAGATAAGTGAGGGAGTGTGGCTGAGTTATAGGGAGTGAGCGTAACAGAAGAGGAGTGAGAGACTAAGAGGACGGAGAGAATGGGGGTAAGAGAGAGAGTGAGGGAAGGGGAGTGAGTAAGTAAGAGGACAGAGGGAGTGAGAGAAGGAGTTACTGAAGTGGAGTAAGGAGAGTAACAGAAGGGAAAAGAGTGAAGGCGCGAAGGAAGGGAAGAGAGAGGAAGGGAAGTAAAACAGGAGATCTGAAAGAAAGTGAGTATGGGAGTGTGGCTGAGTTATAGGGAGTGAGCGTGACAGAAGAGGAGTGCGAGACTTAGAGGATGGAGAGAATGAGGCTAACAGAGAGAATGAGGGAAGGGGAGTGTAGAAGTAAGAGGACAGAGGGAGTAAGAGAAGGAGTTAGTGAAGTGGAGTAAGGAGAGTAAGGGAAGGGAAAAGAGTGAAGGAGCGAAGGAAGGGAAGAGAGAGGAAGGGAAGTAAAACAGGAGATCTGAAAGAAAGTGAGTGTGGTAGTGTGGCTGAGTTATAGGGAGTGAGCGTGACAGAAGAGGAGTGAGAGACTAAGAGGACGGAGAGAATGAGGCTAACAGAGAGAGAATGAGGGAAGGGGAGTGTAGAAGTAAGAGGACAAAGGGAGTAAGAGAAGGAGTTAGTGAAGTGGAGTAAGGAGAGTAAGGGAAGGGAAAGGAGTGAAGGAAGGGGAGAGAGAGGAAGGAAAGTAAAGGAGAAGGTCTGAAAGAAGGTGAGTGTGGGAGGCGAGTGACGAAAAGGGGAGTAAATGTGGGGATTGAGAATAAGTGAGGGAAGGGCAGTAAGGGAACGGGGGTGTGGGTGTGTGAGAGAAGAGTAGTGAGGTTAAGGAAAAGAGTGTTGAGAAAGTAGATTTTACGTCAAACTTACCTTATAAGTAATGTAAACTTAATTACATATTTTCAGTAAATTTAATATCTATGAAAGAGAAAAAAGTAAGGTATAATATTTATAATATATATTTTACAATTCAAGAGACAATGCAGGAGATTAAAAGTCATAAAAGGGTAGTAAGAGATAAAGTAGGAGTGAAGGACTCAGAAAGGAAAACAAAGGAATGGTGAAGGTCAGAGAGAGTGAAAAAGAAATAGAGGGAGAGCAAATTACTAAAAGGATAATGACATGGATACATTCAGTGACAGAGAAGAAGAGCAGGAGAGAGAAATGAAGTGAAGGGTAGTAAGATACTAAAGGAATGTGCATTAGGAAAACTAAAGGAAGAAGGGAGTAAAGAAAGGGGAGTGAGTGACGGAAGCAGGAGTGAGTGACGGTGGATTCATGACAATGAGGGATGGAAGGTGAGTGAGGGTGAATGTAGGGTCGTAAGACAGTGAGGGGACAATGGGAGTGAGGGTAACACAGGGAGTGAGGGAAGACAAGTGAGAATATGAGAGAAAAGAGGGAGTGAGAGAAAGAGTGAGTAAAGGGGAGTAAGGTGAGTAAGGGAAGGAGAATGACTGAGGGAGCAAAGGAAGGAAAGAAGGGGAAGAGAAGTGAAGCAAAGGGACTAGGAAAAGGTGAGTGCGTGAGGAGAGAAAGAGGAAGGGGAGTTAAGGATGATGAATGAGGATAACTGAGGGAACCGGAGTAAGGGAACAAGGGTGAGTGAGGGTGAGTGAAGGGCAGTGAGGTTGAGGAAAGAGGGCAGATAGAGAGAGGATAAAAGCAAGTGAGCATGAGACAAGGGAAGTGAAGGAGTGAGGACATAGAGGTAGTGAAGGAAAGAGTGACAGAAAGGGACTGAGTGAAAGAGCAAAGAAAGGTAAGTGAGGGAGTGTGGGTGAGTTATAGGGAGTGAGCATGATGGAAGAGGAGTGAGAGAGTGAGAGGACCGAGAGAGTGAGGCTAAGAGAGAGGGAGTGAGGGAAGGGGAGTGAGAATGTGAGAGGACAGATGGAGTGAGAGAAGGAGTGAGTGAAGTGGAGTAAGGTGAGTGAGAGAAGGGGAATTATTGAGGGAGCAAAGAAAGGAAAGAAGGGGAAGGGGAGTGAAGTAGAGTGACTGACAGCTGGAAAGTGGTGGATGGGAGAGAGGGAAAGGGCAGTGAAGGAATGGGGAATGAGGATAAGTGAGGGAAGTGGAATAAGGGAAGGGAGGTGAGGGAGAGTGAGAGAAGGCCAGTGAGGGTGAGTTAAGAGGAGTAATAGAGGGTGGAAAAAGGTGAGTGAGCATAAGACAAGGGGAGAATAATATATATTTGATAATACAAAATACAAAATAATTTGTACAACATGTTATATGGTTTATTTTTGCTGTTCTCAGAATATATTGAATTTCACTTAAAACAGTGACTTCAATACTACTCATCATATGACAGCGGGCAAAAAAAAACCACAATCAAAATGATTGTGTTTAAAAAACCCATACAACGTTTTAATAAATAATGTAAAATTTAGAAAAAACATATCTTAACTCACTTTTGATCCACATTCTTTTCCACGAGGCCAAATAGTATATTGATAAATCCTTTTCTTTGGAAATTACTCAATAGTATTCTTAATCTCCCATTTACCCGAGTTTCTGAAAGAAAAGCTCCAACATCTTTTACATTATGAAACAATAGTTTTATTTCCACCTCTGGCTTACTTATGATTAATATTTCCTATAATACTCACATCACACACTACGTGATACACTTATACTACCTCTATGACAACTACAAGTTTTTTATTATCTTGATCACTCTCACTCGCAAAGTAATTTTGAACAGTAAACTAAGTTTTATTAACTGCTCCAATCTTCATAGGCCAATTACCTTCCCTAAAATTTCGGTTGTAAGAACACTAGGTAAGAATTTTGTAAGTCAGAAGGCAAACGTTGTTTGAAAGTCAATTGAGTATCATTACAATTACTCCAGCCTTTTTGACATTTTAAATAAGCTGTGTAATGTCCTGATGTTGTTGAAGGACCATCATGGTAAATAATTGCTGCAGTTGCAAAGGTTCTTCCTGAAATTGATAATTGAGAAGCCACACATTTTTTTATTAAAGTTGTCAATTTAGTTCCATCAGGTCTACATCGTTGGAACATTAAAATTACATACTGTCCATATCTTTGTATAAATAATGTTGATAGCATTGCAGATTTACATTGAGTACAGACCATGTTTTGATTTACTTCTCTAACTAGATTATTAAAAGACACTGATTTGCAGTCTGGTAAAGTCAAATATATAAATCTTTCAGTGTCTATTGTAGTACTACTTGAAAAGTAACAATTGTCGCAGTCATGCTGCCATTTATAAGAAAGGCCAAAAAGATTTTCTACATCTACACCTTCATCTTGCTATACAACAAGCATATACATTAGAAATTCCTAACAATCTTGCTGAATATTCTGTGAAAATTGATTTAGACCAGAACATATGTCTAAAACATTTCGAATTTCAGAAACACTTTGTATTTTTGGTTCTATCACTGCTACATTTCTTAAACACAGAATTCAACAAACAACAAAATCTTTGTTCACGATTTTCAGCAATCTGTTCTCGTACAGTTTGGAGAAAAAAAAAACATTAACCACTACATTAGCATAGCAGTTGACACCAGAACTGTTTTCAAACTGAAATCCAACAACATCTTTAACTGAATCCTCTTCCTTTTTGCTTACAATTACTGGTTCATCTACTTTTTTTCTTTTTGCTACAACTTCACTACAATTTTTCTCATTTCTTCTTTTTCGGCCTACCACACGCTTTTCAAATAGAGGATATTGAGGTAAATTTGGAGCATACTCTCTTAACCTATTATATTCTTTTACACAATTTAGATCTGCATTAATCTTTGTCTCATCAAAATCAATCAAGTACAATCCAGATAAAGTTCTGACTCGAGATAAAGCAAAATATGCCATACCCTCCTTGAACACAGAACTTCCAATATTCACTAAAGCACTATCTACACTTAAACCTTGAGATTTATGAATAGTCACCGCATATGCCAAAGAAACAGGAAACTGTTTTCTGCGGACATATAAATCTTTCACAAGCAAAAATCGGGCAGAACAACGACTGATTTGTTGTACTTCTTCAATACCATCAAATTTAATTTCAAAAATTCAATTCCATCTCTATTTCGGTAATTCACAAAATCAACAACATGACCCATTGCTCCATTTACTAAACCTCTTTCCACATTTAAATTCCGTCGTAAAATTACACGACAATTTAAAGATGCATACAGAGTCTTTTCCAAACCAGCAGTTTTAGATATTGTCTTCTCTAAAGAATCCAATTTTGATTTCAACTTTTTTGACAAAATAATAGTTGCTCCTTCATGTTCTATTTTATCAATAGCTTCCAGTTTCACAATGTCTTGATTTTCCAACTTTAACATTTTGTTGTTGAAGATTGAACATTCTTGCAGAGTTGGCATTAAGCATATGACAGATTTGTTTTCAGGAATTTTCTTAAAAATATTCTCTGGGAGAATGTTTTCGTTTGGAAACAAATTTGAAATTAATCGTGCATGTAAAGCTGCTTTCCCATGCTCACTTACTTTTCCAATTCTTACATCTTGTGGAATCTTTTTATAATCTTCATTCTTTGTCTGTCGCATATTTTGTAGCAGTTCTGCATATTTGAAATGTAACCATATGTTAACATTTCCAATGCTTCCTAGGCACTTCCTTGTATCTTCATGTGTAAGCATTTTAAACACTGGTTGTCCTTTCACTGGAGTTAGCTGCAGTAGATCTCCAAAAACAATGATGTGTTTGCCTCCAAATAACACATCATACTCTGTTTTAAGAATGTCTTGCATTCTTAAATGCACAAAAGCAAGCATTACATTTGATACCATGCTTACCTCATCAATGATAAGAAGTTTCATTTTCTTCAAGACTCGGGAAACTTCACAACAAGCTTCTCCGGATAGCTTGTGGTATTGTAATTTATTATCATGCTCTACTGGCAGCATCAATAAGCGATGTAAAGTAATCCCTTTAATGTTATGTGCTGCCAACCCAGTTGGAGCGGTAACAACACAAGACAGCGATGACTCCGTTCTGTTCTGCAGATAAGTTGCAATTGCTTTAATCAGAAAACTTTTTCCAGTTCCTGCTTCTCCACTCACGTGCAGTCGGACAGGTATAAATGATGTACATGAGCACTCTTTTTTCTCATGACATAAACCATGCTCAATCTGTTATGTGACTTCGTCATATATTTGTCTCTGCTCAACGTTTAGTTCTTTTTCCAAATCTTCTAAGTTAACTTCATCCATGGCAGTGGCAGCTTCATTTTGTATAATTGGTCCTCCTAGTGGATCCTGACTCAATGAAGCAGAACTCTGACTGTCTTGAGAACTGTCTCTAGCAATCTCTGCTGCAATTGTAGCTTCTTGCTGTTTTTCCTCATTCAACATTTGCAGATAATTTGAAAAAACAGGACATTCTATGGTATCCTTGGTTGCATTGAACGAATCTGCATAAGTAAGAAAATCTCCAAGTAGTTCCTCTTCTGTATGCCAAGGCTTAAAGAGTTGCAAAAGAGCTAAGTAATAAAATTCCCTTTTGTCTGGAGATTCACAACTCAATGTTCGATGATTAATCAAATGGCCTTTTCTTTGTTTCACCAGACAGCCTTCACATCCAATTACAGCATATACACCTTTATTGATATCTTCTGTGATGTTCCTCTTAAAAGTATAGGTTTGCAGAACTTCATAGAGACAAACGTTCTCAAGATGACTACTTCTATTTGGATAGTATGTATCCAACATGTTTGTCTTCAAAATATCTGTACTGTCTGGTTCTTTCTCCGCCAAATACTCTATTTCTTGAACAGATTTCAAAACTCTGTTTCGTGTTGCAGCAAGACCTAGACTCACCCAAATGATGGTTCTAGATTTGGCATATAGACTTGCTAATGATAACGGATCAGAACATTCATATGCTCCAATTTCTCGATGCAACAACATCTTCAGACTGTAACTGTATAATTTCTTGCTTAGACTCTTCATGTGAAATTTCCTCCCACATTTCCTTCAGTTCCGTCTTTTCTGATTTTGTGATGTAAGACGTCACATATCGAGCCACAGCAATAGAGTTGTCAGCAACATATTGAATATCCATGTTAGCATTCCACATGGACAAAATGACTGGGTTGTAGTCATTTATGTATTCGGACTCCTAATTTCTTCTTAGGTTGTATGTATTTTTAGGTGATTTTCTTGTCACAGTATGTCGCAGAGAAGACATAAAATTGTTTACTCTTCCTTTTGATGTTACTGGACGTGGAAATGCAACAACATTTTGTGTAGAACTTGTCCTTGGATTTGTATTTTCGACGACCGTATTTTCCACAACGATGGGTTTGAAAGCTTAAAACTTGATGTCTTAAATTGTTTTCTTCTGTACTTTTCGGAACAGCACATGTAGAATACTGTTCAATGAAACTCATCACTTTCTCATCTGAATCTGTTCCAAATTGTGGTGCATCTTTAATCCATAGCAGCATATGTGTGTGAGGAGCACCTCTTGCTTGATACTCCTTTCTCCAAAAGAAATCCAACACCTCTCCAAGCGGAGGATTTTTTTTGTTTGTGATAAAAGACATCATAGCTTCAAACTTATGATTGAAATACCTGCATACATTAACTGGATCCAAAGAGCACAGTTCTCCAGGTGTCTTGTATTCAATATTTTCAATGTTTTTATTTGCCTCTCGTAGAAATTGAAGTAAGTCTTCCCAAGCATACTCAGCACAGCTAAGAGTGAGGAACCATGTAGGAGTTCCTAAGTTTCTTAGCATACATTTCAATTCCCCATGACGACGGTACCAATACTCATTAGTACCACGCTGACATGCCATGAGATTAATTAACTGAGATTCCAAAACACTGTCTTGCAGTTTTACTTTATCCATAAAGTCCCTTGCCGAAACATTTTGTAGATGTACTCCACTTTTCAGTATATGGTTCACTGCATAAGAAAGTCCAGACAAGTCACTCTCAAACAGTAGATGGAACAAATATGGAATACATTGGCGAAACCTTGGATCTTCTGCATATAATCTTGATGTCCGGTATTCAGATGCAGGAATTTGCACAGGTCGTTCATCATATCGTCCACCTTTGCCTGTTGGAAATAACTGAGGGAAACAACGAGCTTCAAAGTTTTCTCCCCATACACTAATGGGACTTTCTTTCGCTTCTTTCATTTGGAATAACTCAATAGTATTCCCCATCACTTCTTTAGAGTGAAGTGGATGCACACTATATTGTTCATACATTTCTTCAGTTCTGGACACATCCACTTTTTCAATTTGTGCAGTTGACAAATCACTGTCCTCTTCTACAATTGTTTCCTCTTCTCCTACATATACATTTTTATAGTATTGATTATTTTTTACCAAATACAACGTTGCCTTGTTCACTTTCCTAACATCCACTAATTCTTGCCAGATTATCATACTCTTCATAGGAACGCCTTTAACTAGAATAACTAGAGGTTCCTCTTACACATAATCTACACCAATTTTTTCAATATTTTCTTTAAATCTAGAGGCAAATATACAACTCTTCCCTTTAAATGGATGCACACATTGAATAAGAATAGACTCATAAGTATTTAAATCCATCAGTTCAGAAGGAATATTTACCTACGCAAGATTATTATGTACAGCTCTAGCAGGCATTTTTTTTCCATTTAGTTTGTTATAACAATATTTACAAATACGTTGATCAGAACCCAAATGAGACACAGGCACAGAGTACCCTTTAAGCCTCACTCATCTCACTCTGAGCCTGTGTCTCACCTAACTCTGTGCCAGTGTATCATCTCACTCTGTGCCTGCCCCATCTATCTCTCTTTGTGTGTGTCATTTGTCTGTTTGCGTCTGTCTCATCTCATTCTGGTAAATGTTTTAGGGTAAAAAGCATAGCTTTAACATTTTTGACAAGGATCACACTGAGTGTCTGTATGAAATAAGGAATTATATTTTCACATTTTTCAATAATGTCACCTGTTTCTGCTCACAGTGTGCATCTCTAAGCTAAAAGGGTACTTTGTGCCGTTAACTAACCTCACTCTGTGCCTGTGTGTCATCTCACTCTGTGCCTGTCCCATCTCTCTCTCTTTCTGTATATCATTTGTTTGTTTGCATGTGTCTCATCTCACTCTGGTAAATGTTTCTTTTTAAAAAGTATGGCTTTAACATTTTTGACAAGGATCACACTGAGTGTCTGTATGAAATAAGAAATTATATTTTCACATTTTTCAATAATGTCACATGTGTCTGATCACAGTTTCCATCTCTAAGCTAAAAGGGTACTCTGTGCCTGTGTCTCACCTCACTCTGAGCCTGTGTGTCATCTCACTCTGTGCCTGCCCCATCTCTCTCTCTTTGTATGTATTATTTGTCTGTTTGCATGTGTCTCATCTCACTCTGGTAAATGTTTAATGGTAAAAAGTATGGCTTTAACATTCTTGACAAGGATCCCACTGAGTGTCTGTATGAAATAAGGAATTATATTTCACATTTTTCAATAAAGTCACCTGTGTCTGCTCACAGTTTCCATCTCTCTAACTCTCATCAAATTATTCACCCAGATCCATTTCAAATCAACCTTGACTCACAGTGTGATCTTAGGCACATGACCAGGATGTTACATGTAATCTACCATGCCTGTCTCTGCAAGCAATATGTGTGTCTCTGCTCGTACTATTTCACTGTCTCTACTGGCAAAACACAGACCACATATATATAAGCAAGACATAACATTCCTTTTTCATTTCAACGGCACACCCTGGATCTTGATTGCACAGCTTAGAGCCTATTTGTGAAGTAAGAGGCCTAACAGACATGCTGCCTAAGATTCCCTACTAGTACATATGCCAAAGCCTAACTGACTTTAAGAATACATGTATTTCCATATTTTTAAACACATCAACTAAGCAAATTATTCAACCAGATCCATTTAAAATCAAGCTTGACTCACAGTGTGATCTTAGGCACATGAGACACATGTCATGACACACACACAAAGAGAGAAATGACACACAGAAAAAGAGAGATTATGCATGTGCAAAGTGACATGACACACAGGCACAGAGTACCCTTTAAGCTAAGAGAGGCAAACTGTCAGCACACACAGGTGACATTATTGAAAAATGTGAAAATATAGTTCCTTATTTCACACAGACACTCAATGTAATCATTGACCAAAATCTAAATGCCAGACATTTTAACAGAAAACATTTTCCATAGTAAATCGTTTTTAACACAGAGCACAGCCCATTTAAATGACCACTACAAAACAAGGCAAAAACCTAACTCATTTTCCAAATACATTTCAAATATGCACCAATACATTTTTTAACAGCATTACAAAAAAACATGACACACAATGCAAGAATAAAGAAGCACAATATGCTTCTTAATCTTCCCCATAGTGCATACAGCAGTCTATCTTCATTAAATGAATCATATATGAGATAACACACAAGCACAGAGTAAGGCGAGACACAAGCACAGAGTACCCTTTAAGCTAAGAGAGGCAAACTGTCAGCACACACAGGTGATATTATTGAAAAATGTGAAAATGTAATTCCTTATTTCACACTGACACTCAGTGTTCCTTGACCACAATTAAAAAGCCAGACATTTTACCAGAAAACATTTTTCATAGTAAATCGTTTTTGCCACAAAGCACAGCCCATTTAAATGACCACAACAAAACAAGGCAGAAACCTAACTCATTTCCAAAATACATTTCCAATATGCACCATTCAATTTTTAAACAGTATTACAAAAAAACATGACACATGGGGTCTTGAACAAGAAAACAGGCATCGCGCTCACCCTTGCCAATCAAACTTTATTTTTTACAACCATGGTATAAACATTCGAGTCAAGCAGGCGACCTACTCAAGGTATAATTAACACTCAAAAACAAGAAGGAGCTTAGAGGGTAAAGCTAGTCAATAGGTCGCCCTCCACTCAATATGCAACTAATACAACACAAGACCTAGACTATTAAAGCACTTGAAAAATTCCACCCTTATTTAGGATATTTCGTTTGTTGCATTCTATTTGCAAGCCTTACTCCCCTTTTAAGCATTAAATGGGGTAGCCGATATACCTAAGGGTAGTGCTATATTCAAACAGTTGCCTGATTCTCAAACAAAACTAAAATACAGTTGTGAGACCATTCATGCCACGCCTAATCTCGTGTCCAACATATATAGTGCTAAACCGAAAAAAAGTGTGCAAGAGCGAGATGGCACCTCACGGGCGCACCATCAAACGGGAACCTGACTGGTACTCGCCAGGATAGCCCTGTTGTCATCATCGGTATCATCAAGCTCGAAACGAAAAGATAGTGTCCAAACACACAAAGGATTTGTGAGAAAGTGCAGTGAACATAAAGCAAAAAAGTGACCAGTACAGTGTAAGTCAATACATTAAAACACTCATACTACAACACAGACAATACCATTTTATTCAGTTTCTTGTGTTGTGTATGGAAGGATAAAAAGAAAAAAGTAGATGTGGTTATCACCGATTTAACCACTCATACTTTTACTTGCCGACATGTTTCATTGCCTTTTGAATTTTAGGCAATTTCATCAGGGCGTCATGTATATTAAAGCCACTGCAATTGGACCCGAACGTCTTCACAACCTCATTTGGCCCTAGGTGCTCCTACCAGCCGGGTGGGACGAGGTTGTTGTTCAAAATGACAGGAAAAATCGCCATGAGTCGATTATTCACTCCTCCCCTTCAATTTACGGATGGTGGAGGATCGTCAGCCGTATCTCAGCCCATGCATGATACTCAAGGGATATAACAACCATGGTATAAACATTCGAGTCAAGCAGGCGACCTACTCAAGGTATAATTAACACTCACCCTTTGGACTACATGGACCATCATTCCAGATGGCAAAGAAGACAAGCCACACCCACTAAGACCCCATGAAGAAGAAGCGGATAGCCTCGAAACGCGTCAGGCTCATGGAAAAATATTGAGGAGAGTTGAATTTGCTGAGCAGACACGAGGCGAGAAAAGCCGATGGCTAGGAGGGTCGGAGGTTGCCTACCGGAAGCGCAGGAGCGCATGTGCTCGATTAGATATTATAAACGGCTGCCCCTGGCCGTGCGGTAGAGCACCATCTCCGGTTGTAGAGAAGCGATACACAACGCGGAGAGGCCGTGGCAATGCACGCTGCATTGCTGCCTGTCTCGACGGTCCCCTTTTAAAGACAGCGCAGCATCTTTCAACATCTCCCCCTACTCAAGGGATATAACAACCATGGTATAAACATTCGAGTCAAGCAGGCGACCTACTCAAGGTATAATTAACACTCACCCTTTGGACTACATGGACCATCATTCCAGATGGCAAAGAAGACAAGCCACGCCCACTAAGTGCGGGATCCTTCAAATAAAATAAAGTTTGATTGGCAAGGGTGAGCGCGATGCCTGTTTTCTTGTTCAAGACCCCATGAAGAAGAGGCGGATAGCCTCGAAACGCGTTGGGCGCATGGAATAATATTGAGGAGAGTTGAATTTGCTGAGCAGACACGAGGCGAGAAAAGCCGGATGGCTAGGAGGGTCAGAGGTTGCCTACCGGAAGCGCAGGAGCGCATTTGTTCGAGTATGTGTATGTATATATATATATATATACATATATACATATATATATATATATATATATATATATATATATATATATATATATATATATATATATATATATATATATATATATATATATATAAAGAAACTCCTCCCAAATTTGAAAGAAGCAGAAGCCACTAGGGGATTTGACGACAACACCTTTATTTCATCTGTTTGGCGTATGCATTTCGGCCTCATCAGGCCTCGTCAGCGCCATGGTGTATCAAGGGAATTTCATGCGCTCTGCATATGAATGTACCTTGCTGCAAACCGATTGGTGCAGTGTCCGCTCCGCCCCTCCGAAGGTGATTTCACTTGATTAAACAAGTCCGTGCTCAATCCAGGACTCAAACACCCAGGATGCACCAATGGTATCCAGGTAAGTGCTGCCGAGGGTGTGCGGGTAGCTCAGTGCTGTGCAAAACGCTCAAAGAATCACCATAGGAAATATGGAAAATGTCACTCTAGTCCCCTTTATCCTTCGACCTAAAGCACGAGTGTCCATTAAACGGGGGCAGGAAGGAATGCAACCCGCCCAGGCTGAGGTTAATAACCTCGTTGCACCGCTGTAGTTCATATATATATATGTATATGTATGTATGTATATATATATATATATATGTGTGTGTGTATATATATGTTTATATGTGTGTGTATATATATATATGTATATATATGTATATATATGTGTATATGTATATATGTGTATATATGTGTGTGTATATATATATATATGTGTATATATGTATATATGTGTATATATGTATATATATATTCACTGAAAAAACCATAGGTTATAGACCATATATAGTTAGGAATTAGCATTTACAAAACCTTGAAAATTCACTGAAAAAACCATAGGTTATAGACCATATATAGTTAGGAATTCGCATTTAAAAAACCTTATTTTACTCACACAAAACCATTGAAATTCCATATATAGTTAGTTGCACTAACTATATATCGCGCACCCGCAATCCACTGCTGATCATGTCACATATTACATCATTCATGACATGATGACATCTCAAATGACATCACTGATGACATCACTGATGACAACATCCAGTGACTGTATGTTTCTGTAAAGTTAAAATATGTCTTACATATTGAAGAATGAGTGGATGTATAAGTGTCTGGATGAAGGATTTAGTAGGTGCGTGACTGACTGTATGAGTGAGTGATTAAATGTGTCTCACTGAATGCATGGGTTAGTGACTAAACTGTCTTAATTTGTGCATCATTATGTCTGTTGTTCTGTAAACTGCTGCATGTGTTGATCATTAGCTATACGAGAGGCTATATGTGTTATTAATTGGTTGCCCAAGTATTTATATGGGAGATTGAGTTTGTGTGGGGGTGGCTGGAAGGTGTGTGACTCTATGCATAGATGTGTGAGCAGTTTATTCACTAGGTGTATGAGTTCAAGAGTGCATGTGGAAACAGCTACATAGGCAGTTGACTGTGTGCATGAGTGAATGGATATCTCAATGCTACATGTCATAGTAAGTACATATGTAAAACACAGTACATGTGAGAGTTGGCATATATAAATAACTGTGCATGAGAGCCACTGAATGAGTGAGTGGTTGTATCGATCATTGTGAACTTGTATCAGGGATTGTATAAGAGAGTAAATATGTGTTAGTATATGTTTCAATAAGTAAGGTGTGTTTAACTGTATAGTTGAAGAAATGGAGGTGAGATTGTTTCTTTGCATGACTGACTGGGTGTGTGAGTAACTCCATGGATGAGTGGCAGTGTGTGAGTGTCTGTATACACTGAGTGTATCTAAGGTTATATTAGAGTCTGAAGAGGTTTATCGTATTAGCACAAGAATGATGTCATTTGAGATGTCATCAGTGATGTCACTGACCATGTCATGAATGATGTAATATGTGACATGATCAGCAGTGGATTGCGGGTGCGCGATATATAGTTAGTGCAACTAACTATATATGGAATTTCAATGGTTTTGTGTGAGTAAAATAAGGTTTTTTAAATGCTAATTCCTAACTATATATGGTCTATAACCTATGGTTTTTCAGTGAATTTTCAAGGTTTTGTAAATGCTAATTCCTAACTATATATGGTCTATAACCTATGGTTTTTTCAGTGAATTTCAATGGTTTTTTAATAGCAAATATCATAAGCTGTCGAATGTCAAGTACGTGGTAAGTGAAAACATTTTCGCGTTTATGCACACTGATCTGCTTTGAATGGTGCCCCCCCCGCCCCCTCATTTCTATTAGGAGTACTCTCTCTTTGCAGATAGTGAAAGGTAGTTAACGCAGGCCTTTGCCCCCGTTGTAATCCGTCGTGCCTGCTTCTCTCTCCATTTGATTGATTGTTATCCAAGTATTTACTGTTTTAGAATTAGTTCTCTTTGGTTCATTCTCTATTTACAAACAAACACAGAGTCGCAATACTCTGTTTAGTCTTTGCAGATAACGAAAAATCGTGTAAAAAAAAAGAAAAGGAATCGAGCAAAATCAGTAGGCCACTAATGGGATCTCTTTTTGACCTCGCTAAAATAGAAACATTAGGAACAACCCCTCATGACAAATACAAAACTAGTGAGATGAACTGAACTCCACACAATGATGGCTGCAAAACAGCTCGGCTCCGCCACCCACCCCGCCCAAAATAACGATAAAGAACGGCTGCCATGATTGGTTGCGGAATGACCACGACGGAGCTACAAAATGGTGCTGCTCTCATGCTAACCCCAGCTTCAGTCTGAAACATCCAGAAACACTGTAGACTACCAATTCGATCAGTTCCGGTAGCGCCCCAATGTAACCCGGTAGAGAAGAACTAGCCCTCCCCTCTTTGACTGATGGTTCTTGTTGCCTGTCCCTTCTGTTGTCATTTAACAGAACTATTTAGCCTGCTGAAAGGGGTTGTGTTCCGACCGCTGGTTGGTGGAGACATTTTGACTATATTCTGTACCTGCGTTGTCGCGTAATGCGTCATATGACGCGCCGCGTTACCGCATCCGGAAGTCATCCGGGGCGCGCAGCGCGTAACGTAAGCATAACAAGTCATGTGACTTGTTAATAAAACTTTTCATTGGTTCATTTTACTTTTCTTATTGTAATGATGAAAGGCTTGGTCATATGACCTAAAAATTACGCTTTTCATTACTTCCGAACATTATTTTTTCTTAAATATATGTTATAATGTTCCAGGCTAATGTACTTTCCCGGAAATTTTACAACTGTCCTGCAAGTAAAATATATTCTTTTTTCGAGAAAAAGAGCGTTTCTTCGTCCCATGACGGAGCCGTTGAGCAAAAGAGGGTCGACCTGCTGTCTTAGTCGCCGATACGCCTGAATATGAGATTCTTATCGATCACTTTATGTTGCAGGAATAGAAAACACAACAGCCCTTGACCATTTATCTTTACTGCGTTCCTTCGTATTATACCTTTTACCCTTCATGTAATTGGTCTGCTTTATTTCACTTGCCTTTTAATGATTCTAAAACAGTCACTATTATTAAAAACTTTACCAATGTATATACTACTACCATGTTTTCTTTTAAAAACCTTTATTGTGAAAATTTCATTATACAAATACTTGCCTATAACCACGTGGGCCTGCCACAGAGCAAACTGTAATCGTATATGATGAATAGACATTTACACTGTAGAGGAACGTAACGGGCGGGCCATTAGGTTGCAAGAACTAAGGTGTCTAACAGTTACGGAATCGGTGGACGTACATTTTATAATTAAAATACGACAGGGCCAGTTACAATAAAATTATCTAGATATACATTTGCGGGCAAGTACCATGGGTGACGTTAATTCGAACTTTCAACAGTACAGTAATCAATAACACATCAGAACTTAATATCAATAGGGATGTCGAAATATTCAATCAATTCTCATCCCCGCCCGCCATGTGCTTCAAAACTGCATACGTATCTCGTGATTTCAAGGTTCTGCAACCAGTACACAACAAGGAGTTACGAGTCCCATTTATTCCGGCGCCATTTTGGGCGAGGACGGGCAGGTCCAGGATATAGTCAAAATGTCTCTACCAACCATCGACTATGATGATGTTCATATGCTGTATTTATTAGAGTAACACTCATCTGTCCACATGAAATTAATTTGCCACAATCTAAACATGTCATTTTAATCTTTCCAAAGTTCTTCTAAATATTTGGGACCGTTTCCCTTGCCTCTGAAGCTCTCAGTGCCACTTCTTTGATGAATGTACTAGCAGGTCAGGGGTTCTCCTCCAAATCTCTCTTTTATGCAGCACTATAATTAATTGGTGCCACCTCTCCATATGACGATGCATGTTATAGTTATCACAACTATATTTTTTTTCGGTTCCTCTGGAGAGTTCATCGTGGCAGATGAAGCGTGTAACGTACCGGGCATTTACCTTTTTTTGCATGTACAGGAAAGGAAAAAAAAATCGAGCGTCCGAGTTCTAAGGTGTCCCAGGGCCATTTTAGTGGACCAGGCCCAAATCCAAAGAACAGGCCGCCATTTTGAGAGTCCTCTTGCAGCCGCCTGTCGCTGTAGCATCAAGAGCAGCCAAAACTCAGCTGAATGGCAACTGAAACGGTAAAGGGGCGCCCCACTACAGCAGACGAGCCTCCACCTAGGAAGGCCCATTCACGCCGGCTCCCCCCCCCTTCGGGCACCCCACGCCGTTATTCGGAGCAGTATTGTAGGATGGCCACACCAGTGCGGCAACTTGCTAGACATCACCTCGGTGGTAACCGAATCTCAACGCCTTGTGGTGTCTTCTATTCAGAAAACATTGTTATGCTGCCTTCGACCTATTCTCCGCAAGTGCGCACACAACTCAACTGCATAGCTTGCTAGACACCACCTCGGTGCCATCCGGATCTTGGAATGTCAGCACCTTTTGGTGTCTTCTCTTCAGAAAATATTGTTGCGCTGCCTTTGGCCCCATTCGCACATCAGTCCGCTACTGACGCCATCTCACAGGCTAATGGGGCGCCCCACGCCGACTTTCAGCATTGTAGAATGACCACACCAGTACAGCAGCTTGCTAGACATCACCTCGGTGCCATCCGAATCTTGGCATCTCAACGCCTAGTGGTATCTTCCATACAAAAAATATTGTTACGCTGCCTTTGGCCCCATTCGCACATCTGTCCGCAACTTAGACATCACCTCGGTGCCATCCGGATCTTGGCATCTCAGCGCCTTGTGGTGTCTTCTACTCCGAAAATATTGTAGAAAATATTGTTGCGCTGCCTTTGGCCCCATTCGCACATCAGTCCGCTACTGACACCATCTCACAGGCCAACAGGGCGCCCCACGCCGACTTTTACCATTGTAGGATGGCCACACCAGTGCCACAACTTGCTAGACACCACCTCGGTGCCATCCGGATCTTGGCATCTCAGCGCCTTGTGGTGTCAGTCAGAAAATATTGTTGCGCTGCCTTTGGCCCCATTCGCACATCGGTCCGCTACTGACGCCATCTCACAGGCCAACGGGGCGCCCCACGCCGACTTTCAACATTGTAGGATGGCCACACCAGTGCGGCAACTTACTAGACACCACCTCGGTGCCATCCGGATCTTGGCGCGTTGTGCTGCCTTCGGCCTATTCGCACATCGGTCCGCTACTGACGCAAACTCACAGGCCAACGGGGCGCCCCACGCCGACTTTCAGCATTGTAGGATGGCCACACCAGTGCTGCAACTTGCTGGACACCACCTCGGTGCCATCCGGATCTTGACGCGTTGTATTGCCTTCGGCCTATTCGCACATCGGTCCGCTACTGACGCCGCCTGACGTGCCAACGTATTTTCTCCGCATTTTATACCCTATGCCGCATAACAGGTCATGTGACTTGTTTATAAAACTTTTCATTGGTTCATTTTACTTTTGGTTTCCTAATGATGGAAGGCTTGATCATATGACCTAAAAACAACACTTTTCATTGGATGAAAACTTTTTTTTTCCCCCAAACGATGAAAGCCCCACCTTGTTTCTGGATGTTTCAGACTAAACTGGCGTCAGCATGAGAGCACCACCATCTCGTAGCTCCGTCGTGGTCATTCCGCGAGCAATCATGGCAGCCGCTCCCCACCAGAAGCCTGCAGGAGTCGGGGCCCCCAAAACTTTTGATGAATTCTCAAGGCGGAGGGGACGCTTTCGAGAATGGGGTCCAAGACCTAGCAGACAAGCGTCCGATTTCCAAGGTGTCCCAGGGCCATTTCACCAGGCCCAAAAAGGAAAGAGCCTGCCGCCATTTTGAGAGTCCTGTGACAGCCGCCTATCGCTGCACCGCAAGAGTGGGCGCAACTCAGCTGAATTGCGGCTTTTGACACAGTGGACCAAAATCGGACGGAATGGCAACTGAAACGGTAAAGGGGCGCCCCACTACAACAGATGAGACTCCACCTGGAGAGGCCCGTTCACGCCGCCTCCCCCGGGGCGCCCCACGCCGTTATTCGGAGCAGCATTGTAGGATACCAAAACCAGTGCGGCAACTTACTGGACATCACCTTGGTGCCATCGTTCTGCTGCCTTGGAACTATTCGCACAACAGTTTGCCACTGATGACCCACCCCCCGCGACGCCCCACCCCGTTATTTGCTGGGTGGCAACTTACTAGACATCACTTTCGTGTCATCTAGATTTCGGCGCGTTCTGCTGCCTTGGAACTATTCGCACAACAGTTTGCTACTGATGACCCACCCACCGCGACGCCCCACGCCGGAAATCTGGACGTTGTGCTGCGTTGGGACTATTCGCACAGCCGACCGCTACTTCGTTGTTTTTCCCTAAAAATGTTTATATGTTATTACTATTTTTGTTTTCTTGTATATATTTATAAATTATTAAAGAGTCATCCCTGGAATCTTCCGCTTCACGCTCGGTCCCCTCCCCAATCACAATACAGGATGGTTTTCAGATAATAGCAACGCTTCTGCTGTGACGGATCTCATCGAGTGTGGACCTTGATCTACTATAACTCCTTTGAAGAGGGGTGATTCTTTACAGCTGTGGCCATAAACTACATCTGCAGGGCTAGCTGATAGCCTAGGACCGGCCTGGACAATCGGACACAGAGGAAAAGGAGTGTCAGAGGGTGCGGTAGTGAATAGGGCGAAAGGGAGGTGTCGGGCGGGCACAGGGTGTGATTCTCAGGGAAGAGCAGCGCAGATGGGGGGAGGTTTATTACCCATGCATAACACAGACAGCGGGGGTGACCACTGCCTGGGTGAGATGCTTGCGAGGGTGGGGAGCCATGCTAAGGATCGACAGCGTGCACAGAGTGGGTCTGGTCAAGGCATCTAAAATGGCTGCCGTGCACGACAAAAGTGTGGCATTTGAAAAAAGACAAGATGGCGCAGACAATGTTTTTCAACACTTCCTGATTTCCTTCGAATCGAACGTTAACAGACGTTGGGGCATATTACCAAAGTTAAACGATATTTATCCCTAACGATGCATTGCAAAGATTTTTTTACCGTCAGAAATTACCGCAGATAAACCTTGCTATTATCAAGGTTTATCGCAAATACGATAAAAAACGACCGCAATGCATTAATATCGCTGAAAACTCCGCGATATTCATGCATTACCCAGCTAATGCTCTTAGCCATGTTATCCACCTCCCATTGGATAACATGGCTAAGAACTGCTCAGGGCAGCTGTTACTTTTTGGAGATATTCGCGCTTATCTCGAATATTTCCAAAAGTTGATAATAGGAGATAGCGATGTTAGCGACTGTTTCCAGTCGCTAACATCTTGGCATGCCCACTTTGCATGTCATTAGTGATAAACATCACTCACATGCAAAGTGGGGCCCAAGATGGTCGCTATCTCCTACTAGCCGTCGCTAACTGGTGTTAGCAACAGCTAGGTAATACAGATATAATTTTATCTCCGCGAAGCGGAGCGCTGTTACAGATATATATCTTGTTTTTGAACGTTAATTTCTCAAAATGCACTGAAGCACATATATTGAGACCTAGCAAAGGCACATCGGGCTACCAGTCCCTAATATTTTACCAAGTTTCGTGCAAATCCATTCAGCCGTTCGATTATTATTATTATTTTTTTTTTTTGCCCCGCGGGGCCCTTTTAAAACCTCCACATCAAACTTAGGAGGTCAGCGAGGATCTACTATGCCCCCTTATGGTCATTTGCCCCTTCGCTTTGGCCTCCTCTTGTCTCTCGATCCTACAGAGAGACAAGATGGCGGCCGCTACGTACTGTTTGGAATGTTTACAGACACCGGAGAGCCAATCAGCTTCGCTTCGCAAAGCTCCGTAACGCGAAAAGTACGCGAAGCGGTGCGCTGTTACAGATATATATCTTTTTTTGAACGTTAATTTCTCAAAATCCACTGGAGCGCATATATTGAGACCTAGCAAAGGCACATCGGGCTACCAGTCCCTACAATTTTGCCAAGTTTCGTGCAAATCCATTCAGCCGTTCGATTATTATTATTATTTATTTTTTTTGCCCCGCGGGGCACTTTTAAAACCTCCACATCAAACCTACGGGGTCAGCGAGGATCTACTATTCCCCCTTATGGTCATTTGCCCCTTCGCTTTGGCCTCCTCTTGTCTCTCGATCCTACCGAGAGACAAGATGGCGGCCGCTACGGACTGTTTGGAATGTTGACAGACGCCGGAGAACCAATCAGCTTCGCTTCACAAAGCTCCGTTGCGCGAAAAGTACGCGTCCTGGAGCGCTGCCCGGTCCGCTGTTACAGATATATATCTTTTTTTAAACGTTAATTTCTCAAAATCCACTGTAGCACATATATTGAGACCTACAAAAGGCACATCGGGCTACCAGTCCCTACAATTTTGCCAAGTTTCATGCAAATCCATTCAGCCATTCGGGCTAAAAGTGAGGCCAACCGCCCTATGGAAAACTCAATGTTAAAAACACGTTTTGGGACCCCCCTTTTTTCTCAGCCCCCCCTTGACGAACACCCCCCAAATTTTCAAGGGCTGCTCAGAAACAAAATGTTCCATTTTCCTGAAAATTTCAGCCAATTCCGTCCACAAACGCCAAAGTTATTAGACATAGAATTTTCAAAAATCCCATAGAGAAAAAATCCTAACTATATATACCTACTGGCGACCGCCAGTAGGTAATGTATATATATATGTATATAGATGTGTGTATATATGTGTGTATATAGATGTGTATATATATACGTGTATATGTATATATGTGTATATGTATATATATATATGTATATATATGTGTGTATATATATATATTTATATGTATGTGAATATATATATATATATGTGTGTGTATATATATATAAATGTGTATATATATATAAATATGTATATATATGTATATATAAATATGTATATATGTATATATAAATATGTATACATATGTATATATATATATATATATATATATGTATATATATATGTATGTATATGTATGTATATGTATATATATATGTGTATATGTATATATGTGTCTGAAGAAAATCCCAACCACTTCCAGGGAGCTCCCGGCGAGGAAGGAAACTCAGGCCTCTGCAGCAAAGTTTTCAGGCAAAAAATACTTTATTTATCACCCCTCACGACGACGCGTTTCGGGCTATGCAGCCCTTGATCACATTCAGCTTTAAACTGCGTCATTTGTTTCTTTTATATACATGTGGTAAACGTGCACACCTGGATTGCATTTAGAATAATAGTCACAAGGTCAAACAACAGTGTAAAAAGACTTACAACATGGTGTCTAAAGTATTTCTTCTTCTATACCTGACACAAATACATGCTTAAACGCTATTTAAATCTTTAAAATTTCAAATGCTTGTATATTTTGCACACAACATTAGTCATAAGAAATATAGCAATTTTTCACAACAATAGTTGTTAAGACACAAACATCAAATAGTGCATGAATGCACAGAAATTCCTATCTGGATAAATCCATTTTGTGTGACGTTGAATTTTAACATTACACTTCTGCGCTGCCCCTGTGCATTGCAATTATAACTGGATAAATCCAGGCAACCAAAGTACCCAATGAAAGCGCTTAGTGCAAACAGGTCCTAAAAATAGGAACTAACAAGACAGTGCAAAAGACAGTTGTGTGCAAATTAGCATAAAAAAGTGCAGTGCAGTATATATTAAAACCTTGATTAATATTATAAAATACAATATACAAAGTTAATAGCAAGCATGTATTATAATTCATCATTAATATGATACTCCATCCGGGTAAAATATTAAAATTGATAAAATTATTCAGAAATTACCATATTGCTGAAAAAAACAGTACATTGTACAAACAATAATCAAGGCGAGGTATAGAAAAGGTATCAGCCGACTATTTGGAAATACTTACAAATATATGTAATTATCAAAAGAATTAAGAACAACTGACTTGTAACCAATATTTTTGTAAACACAACAGACCTTATTATATCCTTACAGAAAATTATGCATATCTTCTGTGTTATTTAATCCATGTGGCCATTTGCTGTCAAATTCTAATATAAACTTTGTTTCAAGTTGTCTAAGTTGGCGTTCTCTGTTGCCACCCCTCTTGGATTTCGGAATGGCACTGACAACATAATAAGATAAACAATTAATATCTTTGCCATGACAGCTAGCAAAGTGTCTGGCGACAGGGTAAGCAGGATCGTTGTGTAATATTGCCCTTAAGTGCTGCAGAATTCTAACGTGCACCGGCTGCTTAGTACTACCAATGTAGTTTAGCCCGCAAGTGCACGTCAAAACATAAACAGCACATTCGGTTTTGCAGTTGTAGCTCCCTCTTATCAAAACAGGAGACGTTTCAAAGGGTGTGCGATAACTTGTCTTATTACACCCAAATTTACAGGCTCGACAAGAGGTACAACGCCTAAAGCCATTAGTGGTATGTAACCAAAGTGGTGGTTTCCTAGTTTCTGGAGAGTTTTTATCCAGTTCAGTGCCCATTGATTTGCCTCTTCTAAAGGTAATTGATGGTGTTGTCGGCAACCTTTCCTGTAATGTAACATCGGTCAAAATAATTGGCCAATGTTTAGTCATGATGGCTCTGATCCTTCTCTCTTGCCTAGAAAAAGTGGTAATAAATCTAGGATTATCAGAAACTTCCTTTTCTAAATCTTTATCAGTATAAAGCTTAGTGAACAGGGTATTTCTAGGACGCTCACTAGCTTTAGTGATGGCATTTTGAATAACTTTATTGCTGTATCCTCTACTTTTGAGTCGCTTGCACATAGCCTCTTGACATGTCAAAAAATCTGCATGATCACTACAAATACGTTTCAGCCTTAAAATTTCTCCATATGGGATACTAGCTATCAGATGTTTAGGGTGGGAACTTTCAGCATGTAGTGTTATGTTCCCAGCTGTAGGTTTACGAAATAGCGTAGTACTTAGTATCCCATCCTTGATCTAAAGCCTCACATCAAGGAAATCAATTTGTAGTTTGCTGATAGTTGAGGTAAAATTTAAATTCATGCAATTGTTATTAATGGCTGCAATGAATAATTCTGCCTCTTCCTGAGTTCCCTGCCATAATAGGAAAACGTCATCAATATAACGATAATATGCAGTGACATGTGTCTCAAATATAGCCTTATGAGTACGCCTGAGGACCTGTTCCTCCCACCAGCCTACATGTAAACATGCATAGCTAGAGGAGAAACAGGCCCCCATAGCGACTCCTCTTAGTTGTTTGTATAATGCATCATTAAACAGAAAGAAATTATTGTGCAAGCAGCAATCAATTAGTGTGATGATGACTTTACTATGAGCATAGTATTCAATGGGACATTTAGACAAATAGTGTTTGACGGCCTCAAGTCCTTGACAATGGTCAATACTGGTATATAACGACTCTATGTCAAGTGTAATTAACATAAGATCGTCTGACCATGTTGTGTTGTCTATTTTAAAAAAGGAAGTTGCCAGTGTCTTTAATATAACTGGGAAGGGTAACAACTGACTCTTGTAAAAAGTAGTCAATATAATGACCAAGGTGTTCTCCCATACTTCCTATAGCAGAGATTATGGGCCTCCCAGGAACAGGCATTCTTCCTTTATGTATCTTGGGAATAAGATACAAAATGGGGAGTTTGGGAAATTCATTATATAAGACTTTAAACTCCTCATTGGAGATGAGGCCTTCTCTTTCCACTGACACAATAATTTGTATATATCTTCTTTAGCCTTATCAAATTCTTTTGGAATGGCTTTTTTATAGCAAGCGGTATCTGCAAGTTGCCTGTTCGCTTCAGTAATATAGTCTGATTTAGGCCACAATACGACGTTGCCGCCTTTGTCAGACTTTTTAACTATTACGTCACAGTTGTTACTAAGTTTTGTCATTAAATTGGTATATGTCAAGTTTTTAAAGAACACATTACGTTGCCATTTGTTTTTCTTTACAGTGTGATTTAATTTCTTTATATCTGACACAACCATATCATGGTATGTGTCGATTGAATCTTTAGACATGATAGGTACGAACGTTGACTTAGATTTGAAAGGACTCAAACCGGCACCCTTCTGTATGCAATCTATTCTGCGTAGTCTGTCTTGTGTGGACAGATCGACTTTATCTAGGGTGCCTGTATCTGCTTCTTCATTGTCCGATTCGTTAAGTAAAAGCACAACAGGGGCATCAGAAACTAACAAGGATGGTACATTCCCTTCTCCCACTATTGTTGTTTCAGAAATAAGTGGAGTAGTTCTTTCAGTTTTAGATGCAAAGAACTTTTTTAATTTCAGCTTACGAATGAAGCAATATACATCAATGCGAGTTTTGGCATCATTGAAATTTTCCCCTGGACAGTAGTTGAGTCCCAGCGCTAATAACTGCTGTTCTGCTGCAGAAAGTTCAACACTGCTGAGATTAATTACAGTGTTATCCATTACTGTCCCTTCTTTTCCCAATAGGTTTTCTTTTTCTTTTTTTGTGAGTTGCTTTCCAGCGTTTACGCTGTGCCCGTCGTCGTTTGTTCCTGCATTTACATCTGGTTGTTTTTTCTGCCTTGGACGCAAGGTTCTCAGTCTCTCCTCTACTAAAAAATCCAATTCTTCGCTCATATTCAGGTGGATTTTATTTGTGCTCAGTTGATCAATACTTTCACATGATGAGCTTAATGACAATGTGGTCTCTGTGTTAGAGGAGGATTCGGCCAGATTAACAGTGGAACCGGTATTCACAGAATTGCTGGCCAGCTTGTCACTATATTGCTTCCTTTTTACAACACCGTATTTTCTGCTGAAAGTAAAAATTTGTCCGTTCTCATAGCCAGATGTATATATGTGTTTATGTATATATATGGAGGACAATTTCTGTGACGAAATAAGAGGCCAGAGGGGGCTTCAAGGGAACAGCAGGCTTTAATGAGTTGCTGGCAGTGGCGGTAAATGCATTTCGGCATCAAGGCCTTCCTCAGTACCCTTCACTGTAGTTCTTTCCAACTGTTACTCCATCCTGTTAAAAATGTTCGTCTGCAGCAACATACTCCTCCCCCTTAAGTAATCAACACACCTGGGCAGTTCATTTGCAGTCCAGAAAACTACCCCTCCCAGCATGCACTGTGTCGGCGATACCGGGTCCGTGGCGTGGGCGAGCAGATCAAAGACTGTGGGTCTGTGCGGACATTCAGGTGAGTGGAAACAACATCATTGCAGCTTCCCAAAGTCCACGAGCGTACCCCTGGGCCCCCTCCATACTGCCAAGCCGTTTCTCTCTGGAATTCATACAGGTAGGGGCTGCCAAATGCGAGGCGTGACGCTCAATGGAGATAAAATACCTCTGTCTTCCTGCTTTCATCCGAGAGTCCGGGCGGTCACCAATTCTATTGATTCCTCAATCTTGTATAACGCTGGAACAGCGGAATTGCCAGATTTGAATCGGGACTCTTGTAAGGCAGGGCCATCTTTACTGCGTCTCTGGCGGGCGCAGAGTATATGGAGGACAATTTCTGTGAAGAAATAAGAGGCCAGAGGGGGCTTCAAGGGAACAGCAGGCTTTAATGAGTTGCTGGCAGTGGCGGTAAATGCATTTCGGCATCAAGGCCTTCCTCAGTACCCTTCACTGTAGTTCTTTCCAACTGTTACTCCATCCTGTTAAAAATGTTCGTCTGCAGCAACATACTCCTCCCCCTTAAGTAATCAACACACCTGGGCAGTTTATTTGCAGTCCAGAAAACTACCCCTCCCAGCATGCACTGTGTCAGCGATACCTGGTCGGTGGCGTGGGCGAGCAGATTAAAGACTGTGGGTCTGTGCGGACATTCAGGTGAGTGGAAACAACATCACTGCAGCTTCCCAAAGTCCATGAGCGTACCCCTGGGCCCCCTCCATACTGCCAGGCCGTTTCTCTCCGGAATTCATACAGGTAGGGGCTGCCAAATGCGAGGCGTGACGCTCAATGGAGATAAAATACCTCCGTCTTCCTGCTTTCATCCGAGAGTCCGGGCGGTCACCAAGTCTATTGATTCCTCAATCTTGTATAACGCTGGAACAGCGGAATTGCCAGATTTGTATATATATATGTGTATATGTATATATATGTGTATATATATGTATATGTATATATATATATTCACTGAAAAAACCATAGGTTTTACACACGTTATAGTTTGGAAGTAGCATTTAAAAAACCTATGAAATTCACTGAAAAAACCATAGGTTTTACACACGTTATAGTTAGGAAGTAGCATTTAAAAAACCTATGAAATTCACCGAAAAAACCATAGGTTTTACACCAGTTATAGTTAGCTGGAAGTTTTACTCGCAAAAAAACATTGAAATTCCCACGTTATTGTTAGTTGGACTCACTATAACTTGCGCGTGCAATGCACTGCTGATGACGTCACATATTACATCACTCATGACATGGTCAGTGACATCACTCATGACATCACTGATGACACCATCCTTGTGACCGAGTGACAGACCTCCTTTCACTGTAATGTAACCCTTGAAACACATATTCAAAAATAGAAACTAAAATTTTCAAAAAAATGGAGATACCCATACCAGTTACAACAACCAATTCAATAATTCCACCATCTATATACACATCCACTCATTCACCAACAGTTCTATATAGTCACTCATACATATACTCACTCATCATATGTAGTGATACACCTATACATCTTGTTACACACCGACAGTCATCCAAAAGTTACTCACACACATACTCACACATGCAAATAAACTATTGAACATCCATTTATTTGCATATACAGCTATACACACACTACCACTTTACTTCTAAGGAAACTTACACATACTTACTCTCTTAAACAATCACTTATAGAAACACATACTAATTTAAATAGGAACTCTTACAATCTCTTACTCTCAGATATACTCACTTATATACATCAATATTCACATACACTAGATTAAAACATATGTAGTTACTGATAAAGAAACTAGTGAGACACTCATTCACTCAGTAACACACACATATACACAGTCATCCACCCATACAGTCCTGCACATATCCTGTCCTCAAAACACATACAAAGAGAGAGTCAGTCATTCATGCATCTATGTGCTAAGTAATACCTCCACCAAACCATACAAACACTCATACTGATACTAAGAAAAACATCTAATAACCTATATACATACACATGTACCTACTCACCAACCCATGCAGCCACATTTATTTTATTATTTATTTATTTTATTTTAAGGTTTTGTAGAGCGCGTAGTAACCCTCGAGCAAAAGTGAAACACTAATACATATATTTAAATATTTAAACATTACTGACTAATATTTATTTTTCAGAAAGACACACATTCACTGGATGGTGTCATCAGTGATGTCATGAGTGATGTCACTGACCATGTCATGAGTGATGTAATATGTGACGTCATCAGCAGTGCATTGCAAGCGCAAGTTATAGTGAGTCCAACTAACTATAACGTGGGAATTTCAATGGTTTTATGCGAGTAAAACTTCCAGCTAACTATAACTGGTGTAAAACCTATGGTTTTTTCGGTGAATTTCATAGGTTTTTTAAATGCTACTTCCTAACTATAACGTGTGTAAAACCTATGTTTTTTTTAGTGAATTTCATAGGTTTTTTAAATGCTACTTCCTAACTATAACGTGTGTAAAACCTATGGTTTTTTCAGTGAATTTCATAGGTTTTTTAAAGGCTACTCCTTAACTATAAACTGTTTATAAGTTATATTTTTTCATTATATTTCTTAGCTTTTATTAATTGCGAAATATAAAATATTTTTTTAATGTATTCTATAGTTTTATTATAGATTATCGAGAAATGCTTTCATAGTATTACAAAGATTCTTCACTGTCAGAATTGCTACTTTGGACCTGCAAGTAGCACTACAGAGCGTAGCGTGCTCATAGGAGCTAGTATAAGGATTTTTAAACATTTTGTTTTGTATTCCTGTATATTTTCGAATTGCTGCCGTTTTCATGGTTTTTAAATAATTACCCACTTACTCGCACTATAATAGTGTATCACCGCGTTTGGAGCGGGTCCTTCTCCCTTCGAGGCAGCACTGTGGCGGCCATCTTGGGTTGGGGGTGTTGCACAGAGAAGCTGCGCACGGTCTAGTCGTCGCAAGGACGCTAGACCGGTATTTAAACGGGGCAAACTAGGCGGCCTGTGATTGGAAACTACTTTGGACCTGCAAGTAGCACTACAGAGCGTAGCGTGCTCATAGGAGCTAGTATAAGGATTTTTAAACATTTTGTTTTGTATTCCTGTATATTTTCGAATTGCTGCCGTTTTCATGGTTTTTAAATAATTACCCACTTACTCGCACTATAATAGTGTATCACCGCGTTTGGAGCGGGTCCTTCTCCCTTCGAGGCAGCACTGTGGCGGCCATCTTGGGTTGGGGGGGTTGCACAGAGAAGCTGCGCACGGTCTAGTCGTCGCAAGGACGCTAGACCGGTATTTAAACGGGGCAAACTAGGCGGCCTGTGATTGGAAACTACTTTGGACCTGCAAGTAGCACTACAGAGCGTAGCGTGCTCATAGGAGCTAGTATAAGGATTTTTAAACATTTTGTTTTGTATTCCTGTATATTTTCGAATTGCTGCCGTTTTCATGGTTTTAAAATAATTACCCACTTACTCGCACTATAATAGTGTATCACCGCGTTTGGAGCGGGTCCTTCTCCCTTCGAGGCAGCACTGTGGCGGCCATCTTGGGTTGGGGGGGTTGCACAGATAAGCTGCGCACGGTCTAGTCGTCGCAAGGACGCTAGACCGGTATTTAAAACGGGCCATGCTGACGCGCAGCGGGCACGCGCTGCGGGCTCGCCGGAGCATCGCCGGAGTCACGCCAGAGTCCAGCCCGTCTGCGCCCGTCCGCGCACAGTCGGGCGCAGGGGCAAGGATATCTGTACAACGGCTCTCGTATTCTTCTGAAGTGCTGCGTCAACTTGACAATGGTGCACAGTCACTAGATCCTGTAGCTTTAAAGAAGCTTCGTAATTATGCTCTTTTGCGCCCTGGCGCTGATAACTCCGCCTCTAAGTCTTCCACACTAAAATTAGCTAGCCTAAATACGAGGTCACTCCATAAACATCAGGTGGAGATCTTTACTTTGCTTCAGGACAATGATATCGACATCTTGACTCTATCAGAGACCTGGATGAATGAGAACTCTATGCCAGATATAATTGCAGCTCTCCCTGCTAATTATGATGCAATGTGGCAAAACCGTACTGGAGGCGCACGGGGAGGGGGGGTTGCGATCCTGTATAAAAAGAATCTCTCGGTAGTAAAACTATTATCAGAAACAGTAGACCTCTCTGATTTATTAGGGGTAAAAATCATTTTGAATGACTCCTGTTTAGTTGTTTTGTCGGTTTATCGCCCACCAAACTCCACGCCGTTATTCAACGATCTCTTTGCTCCTATTATTTCCGATCTGTGCACGAGATATAAAAGAATCGCGGTAGTTGGAGATTTTAATCTACACTGGGAGACTACTCACAAAGATATGGCTTCACGTCAACTGAACTCTATAATGTCTTCACTGAACTTTAGACAGCTTGTGGAAGTACCCACGCATATCAAGGGTCACACTCTTGACCTTGCATGGACTTCAGATTCAAACATTATCTTAAGTGGGGTTCTTCCATGTATATGGACTGATCACTATTTAGTGAATTGTGAGGTTCAGATAAATGGACATCTAAAAGAGTTATCTAGGGAAGTCAGGAAAACCCGTAATTGGGACAAGGTTGATTTAGAATCTCTGGTTGAGACTCTTCCTGAAGTGACTCGACCTCCTGACGCTGGATGCAATCTGGATTGTGAATATACCGACTTAATTGGGAGCCTGCGTCAAGCTATTGATAAAATAGCGCCTGAAAAGATTAAACCCATTAGTGGGTTAGGGAAAGGTGCTCCCTGGTTCACTTCACTCTTGAGAGAGCATAAACGGAAACTCCGGATTTTGGAGAGATCCTGGAGGAAAACGAAAAGTGATACAGCCAGGGATCAGTATAAAGCCTCCCTTTATACCTATAAAAAGCTTATACTGCAAGCAAAGGCAGTATATTATGAGGAACGGCTAAATAAGGCAGGGAATGTTCAGAAGGAGACCTTTAAAATCTTATCCGAACTGAGCAAAAAAACAGAATGCCCTGGCATCACTATAGATTGTAACACCTTCCAGGGATACTTCTTGGAAAAAGTGGAGAATATCATCTTGGAGATAAAAAACAACACTTTAAATGGATCTGTTCCAGATCCTGACTCCCATAACTCCACAGACTGTACCATCATGAAGTTCCCTGAGATTGATGTCCTGAGCCTGGAGCATCTGATGAGTAGAACTAAGTCTGGTTCCCCTGCGGACCCATGTCCCCCTAGTGTGTTCCGTATGGCCCGCCCTATTTTGGAGGAGCGTCTTATCTCCCTTTTAAACAGGTCTTTAGAAACGGGTTCTTTACCTGCTGAATTTAAAGAAGCACGAGTCAGGCCCCTGTTGAAGAAACCGGGTGCGGACCCTGCTGTCCTGAAGAATTACAGACCGATTTCTCAACTGCCTTTCCTTGCGAAAATTTTAGAACAGCATGTTCTGAAATATTTATCCCTTTATGTGGAGTCCCATTCTTTACTCCATGAACGACAGGCAGGGTTTCGAGCACACCATAGCACCGAGATGGTGATGCTATCGGTGTTGGACGAGCTGAGAGGCATGGCTGATACTAAGAAGCCGAGCGCCCTGATTCTTTTAGATCTGTCGGCGGCGTTCGACACTGTCAGCCATGAACTGCTCCTAGGAAGACTAGATAACATCGGGGTCAAGGGTGAGGCTTTCAATTGGCTGAAGTCCTTTCTTCTGGGAAGAACTCAGAGGATACAGTTGGGGGATTCGACATCAGATGTGGGGACTTTAAAATGTGGGGTGCCCCAAGGCTCCGCACTGTCCCCACTACTGTTCAATCTGTATCTTCAACCCCTGATTGCATCTCTGGCTAGCATGGGCTGTAGAGTTTTTAACTACGCTGACGATACTCAGCTTTTACTGAGCATCGATAACACCGAGGCGACGCAGCAGCAAGCGCAGAAGATATTGAGGTTCACGGTCGGCTGGATGACGAGAAATCTGTTAAAGATCAATCCAGATAAGACCAAGGTTTTGGTAATTTCATCAGCCACCTCACCCTGGAATGATCTTTACTGGCCCCAGGAGCTAGGTCCAACTCCGACTCCAAAGGCAAATGTAAAGAGTCTGGGTATTAAATTGGATTGTGACCTGTCAATGGGCAGTCAAATCTCTGCCGTTGTCGGGAGCTGCACAAATATCATTAGACAGCTACGTAAGTTAGCGCCTATCCTGTCTCAGTCTATGCTGCGAACAGTGGTGGCAGCCACAATAATGTCAAGAATGGACTATGGAAATGTCCTTTATTTGGTCCTCCCAAAAACGATCATGAATCGATTGCAAGTCGTCATGAATGATGCAGCGCGACTGATTTTTAGACTCCCCAGAAGGACTAGAGCATCCCCTTTGTTACGGAACTTACATTGGCTCCCTATAAAGGAGAGGGTAGAGTTCAAGAGCATGTGCACGACCCATAAGGCTATTTATGGCAACGTCCCAGCATATATTAGAGATCAGTTGGAAGTATACTGTCCAAGAAGAAATCTTAGATCTTCTGAATCTCAGCTGTTGACCTGCCCGCGGTTCAGGCTTGTAACCAAGGGAGGGAGAATGTTCTCTGTGATGGCTCCTCAATTATGGAACAAGTTGCCTGGGGAACTACGCAGAGAGGGGAATCTCCTGCGATTCAGAAAATGTCTAAAGACATTATTGTTTGGGAGGGCCTTAGGTACAATGTAATCTGGTTGCTGTACTATCTTCTTGTGGGACCTATAGTTATTGTATGATTCCATCGATTTCCGAGCGCCTTGAGACCTGCAGGTGATTGGCGCGATATAAATCTAAATTAAAAAAAAAAAATTGCTTAGGAACTCCTTGCAAGTCTCAAAAGCTTTACAAAGTCTTTACCTTACGTTCATTTCACCGTTTACAGACTTGTCAGATGTTAAAAACGTACCAAGGTGCGCGACAGAGTGCGCGCACCCCGGTGTTTTGAAACAATAAAAAAAGTTTGATACTTTATCGGCATTGTTCTTGTGACCCCATATGAAGGTATTTAATATTTGAGAATGTATACCTTTCCTCCTTTTCACATTTTAAAACTTCATCAAATTAGACCGATACTTCTAAATCACGTACGTGTCCGGATTCCGTCACCGCGTATACGTCCTAATACGCGCATGTCAAATCATGTGACTTGAAAAGAACACTTCCTATTGGTTCATAGTAGTTTCGATTCCGCAATTTTCCAGAAACCACCAACTTCCCTCACTATCTATTTGGCGCTGAAGGGAGAACAACCTTTTTCATATTTCCGGACACTTTGCTGAAATGGCGGCCGCAGGCAATTCTTCTTCGGAATCTGAAGGAAATGGTTATCTTCCTTTAAAAAAAAAAAAGGAATCTTTTCTTTGGCAATTTTTTACCTTTCCACAAGGTAAAAAAAAAGTAAATGCTCCGAAAGTAACGTGCACAATTTGTGGCTCCGTACTTTCCAGAGGAAATCCAACCAAAAAATATTATTTTTCAATTCATACTATGAAAAGGCATATGAGCCAAGTCCACCCTGTTCAATATGCACAGGCAGCGACAAGAGCTCTGGCCACAGAACTGCCACCATCTCAGGCCAGTACTTCATCGACAGCACGACCTACATCTCCATCGACTGAACAGATGGAGTTGAAACCATTTTTAGAGAAAGTGCATATAAAATGCAACAAGTGCAAAGGATTAATTGTGTACGGGGAGCAAAGCGTCATTCTTATTGAAAGAAGATTTAATCAGCATAAAATGTTCGAATGCATCTAATTTTTTTACAACTTCAAATGTTCCTGTTTTACATTTAAAAAATGTGGTTCCTGTTTCACAAATTTAAAAAAATGAAAAACTTTTTTTAAAAAACAGTTCTTTTCAGAACTACCTCATTGTACCAAAAAGAGCTCTATTCATAAGCTAAATTATTGCAGCATTTTAGGAACAATAATTAAAGAATGCGGCAAAACTTGGGACATATTATGAAGACGTGATAATTTCACTTCGCTTTAATCGGCATAACGCTGTTAAAAAAGCGCCGATAATCGCCTTCATAATATGAGCCATATTATCAAGGATGGACGATACAATATCGCCGCTTCTATCGACAGGAAACTGACGATAAACCGGCAATAATGGACTTGATAATATGCTGTATGAAATTCCTAGCGTAGCCCATATTACATGTTTTCGCATCTTACATGGGCTTTGATAGGATTTCCATAGGGCAAATTATGAAACCCATTATCGCCGCTTTATCGCCAATTTCCTGTCGATAAAAGCGGCGAAAATGTATCGACTATCCATTATAATATGCCCCTATGTTTTTCAAAATTCAAATTAAAACGTATGTTATATGCCTTTATATCTAACATGACGTTCGACTGCAATTTATGAAGCATATTATGGACGCCGTTTTCGCCCCTATATCGGCAACTTCCTGCCGTTCAAGGCAGCGTTAAACTCTTTTGAATCTTTGTAAATATTCTTCAACATCTTTATGAGAACGTGATAACACCGCCTGCGGTAAAAGCACTTTGCATTTGTGCCGCACAGACAGTTAATGACATGCATAGTAGGGGTATGTTAAACTACAAGCAAAACCTGTTTAAAGGCGAAAATACTATCTCGTACACGGCTCATGTTAGGAAAACAGTTTAAATAAACTTCTTTATCGTACCAGTGCCACGGGCAGCTGTGATGAAGCGTTTGGCAGCATTAACGTGGAGGTGTGGAAAATAAAACTAAATCAACCCCCTCTCGTATTTACAAAGCATACATTAGTGCATAAAAGCAACGCTTGTTTTCACGCGGCAATATTAAGTGCCGCAGACTGTTACAGGGGTACTATCACATATGTATTTAAATTACGTTAAGACTGCCTCTTTTGTAATTCTCTGCTAACATGCACTCTCATGACTAGAAGTGAAATCATAGTCCTTCTTCTATTTTCATTTTATGTCCCGTTTTTTGCCTTTAGCAATCTACTTACCGTATACAACTAGTAAAAAATATCGCTATGTTGGCTTACTTCCAATAATTTTTCGTAGACCAGCGGCGATCTTTAACGCTTAGGAGTGATACAATTATCAAAGTTTAATTCTTAAACTAGTGATTCCCAAACTGTGCACCGCGGCTCCCCAGTCCGCCGTAATGAGGTGCCAAAAGCACGGCGCACACTAGGATGGCTAACCGTCTGTAAATTCCACAGACGTCACTACTCTGTTATGTGTAACTGTATCCATCTCAGAAAGCTGCGCGCTCCTCCCCTGTGATAACGCTGACAGTCCATCCTGAAACGGCCTTGAATTATACTGCAGCAGGAGCACCCGTCCCACGCATTGGAATTCTCAAAGGAGCTTTCTGCCTCAATAAACAGAAGACATTGTTTTAGATAAAAAAGTAAAACTACCATCAAGGCTTATTATGAAACAGTTTCTTTAAAAAAGTTTGTAAAAGAAAATTATTAAATCAGAATAACGTTCTTTCATTATGGTTACTGCTTATGTACATAAAGGAAGTAGGACCTAATCTCAAAGGCAATAGTGTTTGCTTGTTATTTGTGTGAAGGTATTTGCTAAACTACATATCTGCATGCAGTAAGACAAACAACATACCTCCAGTCGAGCACCACACTATACTACACGCATATTTGTAGTTTAGGTGCTTTAATCTACCTACACAATAACATCCAACACCTCCTTTGAAAACACTCCTTCCTTTTTTAAAACAGTGCTGAAAGTCAGGGGCGGATTACCAAGACGGACATTCGGGCATGGCCCGAAAGGCCAGTGCCTCAGTGCCCTCTGTGGGCCATTTTTTTCTCCCCTGCCCCAGTCCACACAGAGTGCACTTGGAAAGGGGAGAAAAAAAAAGCCGACCCACAGAGTACACGGAGACAGACAGCGAAAATAAAAGCATCCTCTCTGTGCGGCTGAACACCCCTGCCCTACCAAGCAATAAAGCTAAGGCTGGGCTGGGGAGGGATGATTATTTCCAAGAATCGACCTCCCTGGGGGCTAGGTGTTTCTCAGGCCTTTGAGCCATTTTCACCTCAGCCCCCCTGGGGCTCATGCAGCCCATGCAGCAAGTATCTAAAGTAAACAAAAGTAAAAGGTAGCATACAGTGTGATACCAACAAAAACTGAAGTGTGCAAGTAACAAAAGAGTACCATACACAAGTACAAGGATAATACTACAGTAAATGGTAAAGACTTAATCTGCCAGAACACACTGGAATGGCACTTCCCATGCACCAGCTTCACCTCAACCTCCCGCTGCCTACCTGGCTGTGTTTTGAGGTCCCCTGCTAGGACATTTTCCCGAGGCCTGTAGGACTGATTAATTACCTAATTGCAGGGGCCTTACCTCTCTTCAAGTGCTCCTAAGCTGAAGGCCTGGGAAGGACTAAGTAGGTTAGTAATAGCAGCGGCTATTCTGCTTTTCAGGTGCTCCTGTGCTGAACGGCTAAAATAATTTTGTGACAGAAAGGGGCCTTGCTATTTTTTTTAGTTGCTCAGCATGTTCCCATTAGCACCTTGGCCCTGTGTCCTATAGAAGAACAGTGTCCTCCCACTTTCATGTTTTGTATGTGCAAATGATGTTTCATGAAAGGGCACGCCCCTTGAATGTGGACCATACCCATTAAATATGGACCACACCTCTTGAATGTGGACCACTTTTTTTGCTCAGGGGCAACTATTTGATTTTGATCATTTTCAAATATAGCACAAATATGTTCCAAAGTGGGTAAAACAGATAGTAATGTTAGCAACTGTTTGCAGTCACTTACATCTTGCAATGTTAACTTTCTATGTCAATTATATTAAATTTCACAGACAAACAAAGCAAATCCCAATATACTCATTATCTATCATTAGTTGTCACTAACTGCTGTTAGCATCAGCTACATACTAATAAGACAATTTTATCTGCACTATCTTGCCTTTTAAAATCAAAAATGCAGAATAAAATTCCTTTGATAATTTCCTGAAAAGTTCTGTAACACATATCATTTACCTGCAATATTTTCACACATCCACATTAGTGAACTGACTGACTGAAATGTTGTTGATTTCTTAAATTAATTTTTTAGACGCTCCTTGTGACCGTGCAGCCAATCCTCCATGGAAATGCTTATATAAAACACAACACTAATATGACCATGATACTCAAAGAAATAACACAGGGTGTAAAAAGTATTTTTATTATTTATACTTACCTAAGAAATAGTAATAAAGAAAATATTGAAAAATTTGAAAAACATGGTATCTGTGAAAGAAAAGTAAAAATATGGTTATAGTGTTATTTCATTAAACAAAACAAAGTAGAAGTGAATGAAGCAGAAAGTGAAAGAAAAGAAGACTGAGGGACAGAAAGAGACCAAGACAGAATATTTTGAAAGAAATAAAAGCACTCAAACAATGACAGTCTAAAGGAAACTAAAGTGACAGCCAAAATGAGAGTATGATCAGTGATAATACACAAAACAAATAGTCTCTGAAATAACAGACTAAGAGTACCTATATATCTTAAAGAGATAGATAAAATAAAGAACCAACACTAAGAGAAAAAGAGTCAAAAAGGTAGAGTAACAGAAGATAAATAAAATACAAACAGACATGGAGTATAAGAGAGACATATAAACAAAAATAAAGTAGGGTGAGAAAACTAAACTATAGATTTTAGATTGGAAATTGTTCATAAATAAAGAAAGCAGAGTAAGGGAACAAATTGTAAGGTACAGTAAGACCAACAAATTAAGATTCAGGAAACAAAGCCAATAAAAGATCAATGAAGGTAACTCTCTATAAAGCAACGTAAGTAAGAAACTGAAGACTAAGAAAGACTGAATAGAATACTAACAAAAAAGATGTAAAAGTAAAAGCATGAGTTAAAGAAAATAACCATATCTAAACACCATTATCAAAGGAAGAGGATGAAGAAAATTAGAGTAAGAGATAGGTACACGAAACTTTCAGATATGATTAGTTGTTCTTACCTTAAAAATATAATATCTGTGGAAGACAATAAAGAAATTTGTTATAATACATACTTCTAAATCCAATATAACAAAATATCTTAAACAACATATTTACTGGTTTATTTTTGCTGTCTTCAGATAAATTGATTTTCACTATAAACAGTGATTTCAATAGTAATCATCATGTAACAGCGGGGAAAAAAACCCACAATCAAAATGATTGTATTTAAAAAACCCATAAAAGATCTCTATACATACTATAAATACCTAGAAAAAAACATGTCTTAAATGTTTTTCTTTAATTCGCAATTTCTTGAGTAAGCACACCACATATTCCACAATTATAAACTAACTAAAGTATACCAGTTACCTTTAAATACCGCTCCACAAATAACCGTGCAACTATGTTCTTAAAACATTTATCTCAAATCAACATTTTCATATCTCATTTTTTTCCACATGGCCAAATACTATGAGATAAGTCCTTATTTTTTTGAGTACCTCTCAACAAACTCGCGAGTAAGTATGTTCTAGAAACATTTATCTGTATTCCACATTTAGATATCTCATACATTTCCGCAAGGCCAAATGGTAGGAGTTAATTCGTTTTTTTTGACTACCTCTCCACAAACTTCCAAGTAAGTGTACTCTAAAAACATTTATCATAAGTCAACATTTCCATATCTCATTGTTTTCCGTGTTGCCAAATAGTATAAGTTAATTCCAACATGTCCTGTACCAGAAACATTAAGGAAACCTTACCTGATGCTATCACTTTGGCACACAATAGTCTCATTTCCATATTTGAACACCCTTAATCACATCATATTTCTAAAGAACACATTTTCATATCTTTACAGTATTACTCTGACTCCACCAAGTAATTTCACTGAAATTTTGGTTGCAAAAATATCAAATAAGAATTTCTTAACTCAGAAGGCAAACGTTTCTTAAAACTTAATTGACTATCATTGCACAGCGTCCAACCAGTTGGACTCTTCAAATAAGCTATGTAATGTCCTGATGATATAGATGACCCTTCATGAAAAATAATTGCTACAGTTACAAATGTTCTTCTAGAAATAGATATTTGAGAAGCCACATAATTTTTAATTAAAGTTGACAATTTACTTTCATCAGCTCTGCATCGTTGAAGCATTAAAATAACATACTGTCCCTATCTATGGATAAATAAGGTAGATAACATTTCTGAATTACATTGAGAACAGACCATGTTCTGATATGCATCTTTAACTAGTTTATTAAAGGAGACTGTTTTACAATCTGGTAATGTTAAATATATAAATCTTTCTGTGTGTATGTCAGTACTACTTGTAAAAGAGCAATTATCGCAAATATGTTCCCATTTATAAGAAAGGCCAAATAGACTATCAATACCTACACCTTCTTCTTCCAAAACTGTAAGCATAAACATAATAAATTCCTGACAATCTTGCTGAATATTCTGAGAAAATTGATTTATTTCTGCACATATGTCTAAAACATTCCTTTCTTCTGAAACACTTGCTACTTCACTATTACCACTAGTACATTTTTCAAACACAGAATTTAAAGAACAACAAAATGTTTGCTCCTGATTTTCTCTAATCTGTTCTGTAGTGTAGTTCCTATCTTCCCAATAGGCTCTGCGCATTGGAATAATACCTACAGCAGTAAAGGCCTAGGCCAGACGTTAACTAGGTCTACTACTGTCGATACTAGACTTAAAGTTTTGGGTTTGCCAGCTTAGCTCAGAGTTCACTAGAAACTTTCTCGAATGTTCAAGGAGGACTTAACTTCCCTGATTAGACAAGAAGGGATTTAGTTTCTGACAACCATAGAACATGACAACTTTGCTCTCCCCTAATCAAGAGTCAATCTCGAGAGTCGTGTGAACAAAAGGCAAATTATTTTACTCAGTCAGTACGTGCATTCTTAGTCTCATCAGAATGTAGAGAAAAGGAAGAGACGGGCGTGTTCAATAAAAAGGTGTTATTTATTGATCAGTCTCTTTTCTCATACAAGAGAAATGGATCGATATTATTGCAATACTTATAGTTAAGTAAAGTGCATACATTAAAAGCAATAGTATAAAATAATACTGTAGAAACATTGATATGGTTTCTAAGCCATAAGATGTTTAAAATGAATAAAATATATTACATACACATATACATTTGACTAAACGTACTCAACTGGTGTTTCTAGATACGCCTACCCCGTGTACCTGACCTAAGTCTAATACGAGGGCGGGAATAGATAGTTACAGTTTAAGTTAAGTTTGTTTTTGCCAAGTGAATAACTAAAGAATTCTCTGTGAGGGGTTATTCAGTTCTGTACCTGGAAGTTAGGATGAATGAGGAATGGTAGCTCTCTCTCTGGTCTCGATATTCCAGGCTGCCTGCGAGGGCTACCCGGAAACGCCGGTGCTGGATTCTCGGCAGGAGAAAGCAGCTTCTCTCAGCGCGTCAGGAAGGCGGGGCTGCTGCCAGCGGGGTCTGCTCTGCTCTTGGCTTCGGCAAGTATGGCTGCTCCGTCTCGTCACCACGCGTGTGTTTGCATATGGCAAGATCGGTAATATTTATACCTTTAAGGTGCCGAGATTGACGTAAGGATGGACATAGATATGTCAATAAAGATGTCATACGACTTGCTCGTTAGCACATTCTTTTACTAAAGTTCTCGGTGAAATCAAAACAATGGCCGCAGGGTTTTGCCCAGGTTGTCATAGGTTTGATTTGTTATGAGAACTCCGTATGCCTTATCAGGGGCTGGAGGAATATCGCTTGTCTAATTAGATCGCAAGCGTTATGACCTAATCAGATAACACGTTCCTGTGCCGTAGTGTAACTGCGTCAGATAACGGTATCTGCATCATGGGGGTTTTCTGCCTCATGGGCTGACTGCTAGTTAACTTGTTGGTTTGTTTAACTAGAATAGGGTCAGGAATAGGGGGATCGATTCAGGACCTATAGGAATACATGACACCCACTCCACGCTAACTATGGACATATTTACTAATCTAGGCATAGTATAACATAGTACAACATACTATAGAGTAGTGTGTATACCTTACCACCCCAAAATACATAAATGCATTTTGAAATTTTCAAATATACTGAAAAATTGCAGACATATATATTGTATGCACTCAAGCTGCAGAATAATGCCAAAGCAATCGCATTTGTATACATTATTGCTTGTATGGTATATGTGAATTACACATGAAATGGTTTCTTAAATACAGAAAAAAGTTTCGAGACCATTCCATCACAGAATAAAATATTTATGAACATGCCAGCGGGCAGCTAATGTCTATAAGCTGTCTAAATTTTTAGAAACCTTAGTTCTCTAAGAATAGTTCTTACTTTAAGCAGAAGATAGTGTCCCGAAAAATATGCAAAAATATTTTGGGGCTGCTGAAAAATTGCTGTCCGTGAACTGGAGCGAAATTGTTCATGTGACTTTATCTTTAAAGTTGAAGGCCGAATTCAGGGAACGCCGTGTGCGGGCTTGTTCAAAAGTCTCTATTTCTGTTCGGGTGAGAACATCATATCATTTAGGCTTTCGAAAAAACTGTCAACAGCTTCCTGGGAAAGTTCCACTAACTCGGAAATAGGTGTAATCATGCATTCTTGCGCATGATTGTCTCCATTGACATTCTGATTCGCATTGCTGACAGAAGGTCGTACCTGTTCGATGCTGCTTTCATCTTGAACTTCACTACCCATCAATCGCAGTGGTGAAGCTTCCACGAATGCCGTCATCAGGATTGGTAGCCTTTGAGGGCAGCACAAAGCATGAACCTTGATCGGGCTCAACAATGTTTCTGCATCCATCGGCGCATCCGATTGTAGCGTCAGACAGGTGTCTAACACGCATTCTTCTCCGCATAGCAGACACCTCAATACAGGTAAAACACATCTTTGCCACATTGGTCGAAATGATAGAAACCAAGTCATGTTCAGGTCTCTAAGCCGGGAGAGTCCCAGGATTTTTGATATCCGGTCCCGGTATCCAATGGCTAGGATTGTTTCTTCCCTTGTCGCAAGAGTTTTGTCTGTGACATGGGTTGCCATAACAAAAAATAAGGACTAAGAATAGGATTCCTGCAATTAGTCCCAAGATCAGGGGAAGTCCGCCAAAAATCGAATGGACGAAATCTGGAAAAATACCCAGTATGGCTTTGAATGGTGTTAATGCCATCGAAAATACTGTCTTAAATACCTTTGAGACCCCCTTGGTATCAGAAATATTTAAGATTTCATTCAGGATTTCCGCGAAATGTACGGGGGAATTAGTTGATAATAATGTATGTATCTCTGCAGTCGTCCTTGCGACTTGTAGATCATACGTTTCTTTTGATGACGAGAGCCTGGTAGGCGTCTGAAGAAGCACTGTTTTCATTCTGCTTAAAGTATCTATTCGAATAGAAGTAATTTTCAAATCGGGCCATGCCCTTGCCTCCCTGTCTGGGAAGGAGCTGGGGAACAACGAGCATCCACAGCACTTGACCTTCGCAGTCGTAGTTACTAGATAAGGAGTCCCGGGCATAAGACTACAACATCTGCGGTCTACAATAAGAATGTAACTCCCATTATAGAGTCTTTGAAAGAATGGTTCTATTTCTGTTGCAGGTGCGCCTTGCTGGTGACATGAAAGGTTGTATGAATTCCCTTCACAGGCTCCATGCAAACTAATTCCGTTACACAGAAGTGTGCCACTTAGTGACATCGCACAATTGTTGCCACTAAGAAACACTTTCTGTCCTTTATTACTGACACATGCATGTGAATAGGGCAGGCTCCATGTTGTTTTAAGGTACCCCTTTCCCAATTTCTCGTACATGCCAGCCTGTATATATTTTTGGCAGTATTGAAACCTGAAGGTTGAGATTGGAATATTTATTATCCCATGTATTATCCATTCACTGACAGGTCGTTCTGACATTGTCATTGGTAATCTTTCTAGTTTTTCAATGCTCAAGATTGTATAATCAGCACCCTTTTGTGCCATACCGATTTGTCTATCAGTAAGGTTAAAGATTTGGAATAGTGACGTTGTGTTGATTAAACGCCAAGGCACATAGCCTGAATGCAGATTTTGTAACGTCCAGCCAAGCCGTACAATAGAACGCAATTGAGACTGACCGTGTTGTAATAACAGTAAGTCTTGCGATAATATATCGATTGCTGACGACACAATGCTGTCCAAAGAAAAAATTCTGGAGGACAGAGTCATTAACCCATTGTCCACTACAGAAAGTGATTTTTCCAAATTAATACGGTCAATTTCCCGTATTCTCTCTGCTGTTTCAATTTGAGTAACCTTCCAGGCCTCATTGTATGCTGCATATACAGAGGCTGCTATGAAACGCTTTTGACGCTGTTTGCGTGGTCCCAAAGTGAAATCACGCAAGTCAGCACCATCAGTAAATAAAGTTAGGTGTTGCTTAATTTCTGCCAGTGTGGAAGTTTGTAGCCATTGAAGGCATAATTTGCCCACACTGTAGGTGGTTATTATCCCTGGGTGATGTCTTTGAGGATATCTAGGGTCTGGCCTGGTCATTTTGAACCCCTGTGTTTTGTTCAGGAATCTGTCTTGACAGTTATTAGTATCTGTGGGCCAGATCAACCACTGTTTCCAATCAGGATGTGTTCTGTTTTGGTTTAATATATGGTTTACGTCTATCTCTTCATCTGTAGAAGTGTTGCTAAACATTGTTGGCTTTGGAGTAGACGGTTTATTTAAATCTTTGATTTTGGCTAGGCCAAGACAGGTGGTTTGTTGAACAGTGTCATTTAAAAATATCATTTGTTCTGGGATCATGCAGGCTCTAAACAAAGCTTCTATACCCTGTACTTGCCATTCTTTTGTACCCCAAACACTTTTCAATTCAACATTCTTGTCCCAATATTCAAAACCAAAATTATTCATTTTTTCAAAGAATGAGTCTGAATATAACAATTTTGTGTTGGTTATCATGGTTTGGGTTCCTGTCTTGTTCGACAATTTAAAATAAAATGCTTCAGCATTACTTATGTTAAAACCTGAAAAATATGAATATTTGTCGTAAACGGTTCTTGAGCTCCCTTTTGGAGGTGTTGCACAATGTTCCCATTGATTATAATTTAAAACATTTCTAGGTTGTGCAGATCTATGTAAAAAGTGGTTACCATAGTGGTTATAGCAATACATACTGTCATAATTTGTAGAACCCTGCAAATAATCATGTTTGGTAAATTTAGCAGACATTACTAAGTCAAACACCATATTATTAATGCTTTCGAAGTCCCAATCATCAGCAAATGAGTTTGGTTTTGCAAAGTCACTCAATGAGATCTTAATTTGGTGTGGATATTTCAGGATCTCGACCGGACCATAAATTTCATAGTCAGTGTTGTCCCAAGCTACCCCACCAGGTATCGGATTGGCTGTGAAGTTGGCTGAAGAAAGTTCTCTTTTCTCGACGTGTGAAGATGTGTGTGGTTTGAGGATCAAGTTGATTTTCTGACTTGCTGTGTCCATTTTAGCATATTTTCCCTCAATGAAGCGTCCCAATGTTAGTATCATGACGAGCCAAAGTATGAGGATAAATGCACCAAAACCCACCCAAAATTCAATCCATGGGGAAATCAGATATGTTTCTTTCAGTTGTTTCAAAAGTTCCTTAGCTTTGTCTTTAAAGGATTTTGATGATGGCTGTGCCTTTGATTCACTGAAACCTTCAGAGGAATCATCGAAGTTTATGAAGTAGCCAGATGCAGTTCTGTCAATTGTTCCAATTGGTTCAGGATTTCTGTTTCTTGCATTTTCACTGGGTACCTCATTATAGGTTGGTGTGTCTCTGCTAAATGTTTTTATTTGGGTTTTCAGAGGTCTGAGTTCTATTGCATTGCTGCATAGTCCTTGTTGTTCTTCTGCAGGCGTTTCGAATGTGATGAGCCTCTTTGTTAGGAACTCTGTACTGGTAGCAAACCTTGGTGTTCTGCTACTTATTGGGAGTCCACTTGGCCTACTGTTTGTTATCGGCCACATGTTGTGGTTTTACCAGGTCGATTGATACAACTCGGTTCTCCTTTTTTCCAGCAAGTGGCGGTAGTACAACTGATCTTGTCCCGTTGACAGACAAGACAGGAACTGCTTTTCTGTAAGAAGGCCCAAATTCCTTCTTTACCGCGATCTTTTCCCTGACTAGATCCCCGACTCGTGGAATCCAGACAGGTCTTGCTGGGACAGGTGGTGGTTCTTCAGTGGTTGTTGGCTGTTGTTTCAACTTTATGTTGCTCAGGTCTTTTCTTGTTTTGTTTAAGTCCTGCAAAATAGCCAAACGGTCTTTGATATCAAAGCTTTTTTCTTTCACCACTGAAGTCTGACTATCAATGTCAGAGATCATCATCCTAGTTCCAAATAATAAATCGTACGCACTGAATCCCTTCAGAGAATTTCTTGGCAAGTTATTGAGACTACGTTGGACACTTATTAGATGTTTGACCCACCCAGCTCCCGAACCTAATATCCTTTCCGTTATAGATTGCTTTATGCCTTGGTTTTTTCTTTACACCGTCCCTTACCCTCAGGAAGGAAGTGAGAAGATTCCCGCTGGACTATGCTCATTTGGCCATGTTTCCCCCCAGGCTGGAGGGCTTGAGTGAAAACAATAGTCAAACGTAGCATGCGCTTAGCGTATATGCCATTTAGACCCGCAAATCTTTGTATAACAGTCCGGACGTCAGCCGAGTGCTGGTGATCTACATTATAAGTGGAACTAGCCTGTATATGTTAATCGCAACCCTTCCTTTTTACTCCTGATTTTTCCTGGAGTAGAAACGACGAGGTATTAAACTGTTTCTCTCCCCACTGCGATCTCTGTTGCAGTTTGGGCAGTTTTTTACAAACATGGTGTGACGCAGGCTCATGCCTGGCCACCAGTACCGTGATTGTAATTCTTCCAGAGAATTTTTTAGTTTGAGGTGTCTGAGACCCTCGCCCATATGTGCGTCTGCGATTAACAAGTTTCTCCTGTCCATGTTTGGAATCACTCTATCCCCCACTCCAGGGATTCGAGCAAAAGGGACGGAGTTTGCATCGATTATGTATGTATAATTGAGTGGATAAGTGATCGGTAACGCTGAGCAGTCGCCTTTTGATGACGTTTTCACCGCCAGCACTGTTTCACCGTCAATGTATTTTAATGTACGCTTTTTTCGAACTACGGGAGCCGATTTAGTGGCTGCCGCTGCGGCTGTTTCAGCCAATGAATTCCCTACAACGTGAACGCCATCACGCTGATGACTCAGTGAGTGAGTCACGTGAGTCTTTGGTAGTTCTTTTTGTAAAAGAGCTATTTGTTCCCAGAGCAGTTTCTGCTTTATTGGTGCATCTGTGTCATCTTTGTAACCGTTTTGAATCCATGTCTGCAAATCGCTGTTATATGATTTGACGCAGTAATATGAATCTGACACTATAAGTGTCGGGAATTCGCGATCCGCATTATCTAGCGCCATTTTCAAAGCTAATATTTCAGTTTGTTGTTCTGAATTAGTTTCTACTGAGTGTGTCTTTGTTAATAGAGGTTTTAGTTTACCTCCGCGCCACACTTCTTTTGTAATCTCACATGTGGGGTTGTATGCTTGTTCTCCCCAAACGGAGGGTTGAGCATGTCCGTCTGTATAGATTACACAGGCGTAATGTCGTAAAGGCAGAATGTCGATTGGCAGAGGATATGTTTCTTCATATGCTAGATTTTTCAATTCTTCTAGTTCTGGATCAAAGTAGTAGTATACTTTGTCCGTTGTGATTGAATTCACCCATTGTAACCATTCTGGATCCAATGTTGTTGTTGGTAAATTACACGGTGTTGTTAATGCCTCAAAGGCTGATTCAGCTGTTCTGACTGTGATATGTCTACCGTCTGCTTGATCTTTTTCTCTAGCTATTGCGGTTTGAACTGCATGAACAATTTTTTCTTTGTTGCTGAATTTCTGTTCAGCTTTTGTGTACAAGTGTGATTTGAATGCAATTGGTACCTTTTCTCCCTCATTAGAGGTCAGGTATGTGAATCCGCATCTCCCTGGGATGACTCGAATCACAAGATTGCGTGTGTTATCACGTGTTTCTAATTTTGTTTTAATTAGCATGTCTGTTTGTAAGGATCTCAAAATTTCTGTGTGTATTTGAGTCCAATTGGATCTTTTAAAATCTGGTTTAATTAGATCATAAAGGGGTTTGACCCTTTCTGCGTAGTTTGCAATGTATGTTCTTCCGAAATTTAGGAAGCCTAGAATCGACTGTAAGTTTTTTAGTGTTCTAGGTGCTTGGAGTACGGCACATTTCTCTAGGAAATTGTCAGCTAGGCTTTTGCCTTCACTTGATAACTCATATCCTAAGAATAGGACTGTCAGATGGGCAATTCTGGATTTTTTAAAGTTGAATTTGTAACCCTCTGCAGCGAACCCAAGTATTATGGTGTTCACTCTTTTCAAGTGAGTCTCCAAGTCATCATCTGTTAAGTAAATGTCATCGACATAAGATAATGCTTCATCATCATATAGATGAAGTAATTCTGTTACTCTCGCTGAGAATACCCCCGGGCTGTTCTTGTACCCCTGGGCTAACCGACATAATTGTTTTTGAGTGCCATTTACTGAGAATGCAGTTAAATATCTGCTCTCTGGTGCTATGTTTTGACAAAAGAATCCATTAGAGATGTCTAATGTTGTTTTGTATTTTTTGCGCACTATGTTATTCATTAGTGCAGCACTGTGTGAGTTTTGCACTGCAAAAGTTTTGCAACATGTGTTAAGGTGTCGGTAATCCAAAACTAGACGATATGAATTGTCTGGTTTGGAGACCGGAAACAAAGGGTTGTTCATTTGTGAGGTGCAAGTTTCAATCACCCCCTGGTATTCTAGCTGATCTAGTATTTCATTTACCTGTTTTTTAGCTTCTTGCTTAATTGGGTACTGCCTTTGTGCAGTAGGTTGTGATTTTACCTGGATTTTGTGAGGAGGGGAGTCCTCATCCCATCCTACATGATTTTTATATAAAGCAGGTGCTAGAGCCACTGCCCACTTTCTGGCAAGTGTGTATTTTTTATGAATTGGAATTTGATTTGAGAAGGCAGGCATAATTACTTCTTCGCCATGAGGGCACTCCCTGACAAACTCTGGTGGCCAGTCTTTTTCAGCTAGAAGGATGTCATAACCCTTGGAGAGGTTATCCCAAAATAGTCCCCTTATTTTCCTAGTCTTATCTCCCTCTATACGTAATGTTATCTCGTATATCTTGTGAGGTTTGCTAACCCTGGTGTCTGCAGTTTCCACTTGAAGATATTCATTCGTGTCCACTGTCTCCAGATGATTCATAAGGACTTTGCGAGCTATGCTCACTTCTGCTGCGCTGTCTAGCATTGTCTGAGCCCATTCCCCGTTTTTCAGTTGTGTCCTCAGTATTCTCGGCATTGTTAACTACCTTGATACTGGCTACCTTCTTTTTTGGAAATTGTAATTTCTTTTTTAGCTGAGCAGGTTCCTTGTCTTTGGACTTGGCGTGCTCTTCTCTCTGTTCTGATCGTCCTCTTCTTTCCGATTTCTGCGAGGAATTCTGAAAAGATTGAGAGGGACGTGTATCAATGTCTTGATATCTATCAGGTTTTTTTAAATTATCCCTATTTCTAAGGTTATATCTTTTCCCAGAGGGGTCACTCTGAGGTGACCTGTGTCTTTGGTTCGGAGATTTTTCTCTTCGCCTAGGAGACCTTCCTCGGGACTGGAATTTCTTCTCTTTAGGATTGGATTGTTTGTTTCCATCCCAGTTCTTTTTTGGTGAATTATTATTAAAAAATATTTTTTCTGGACTTTCCGTCAGTTGCGGTTTTACTGGTATTCCACCTAAACTATCTCTGCCTAGTTCCTCATAGGATTTTTCTATGATTCTGGCAATTTCAGCTGGTTGGTCTGCTATATCTGTCTCTTTTAACCTCTGGCGGATCGCCACGTTTGCTGCTTCTCCTTTTATGTTGGCTAATAGTATAGCCGAGACCTGCTTGAAGTCTTTTAGTAATTTCATACCAAGAGTTAAAGCGGGTTCAGGACCATATTCGTCTTGAATTTGTTTTAGCACATCTGGTATCACCGTGCGTTTTTGTGTAGATGGAAGCAAAGACTGTACCCCAAGTGTCACAGTCCTCAATGTGTGGTGCGATTCCCATAGGAAGACAGATAGTCAGAATCCTGTGTTTTTCTAATGGGGTGGTGTCAGGAAACACCGCCTCTATTTGGGTGATTTTCTGTGCCAACCAGAATGGTATTTGTTCCCGTTTAGCCGGTACTTTACCTAGGCAAGACTGGATGTTCTGTGGTGTAATTTTATTTGTGTTCCCCTGGTGAGGGGTCAGCTGTGGAAGTTTAATCGCTGGCTGAATTGTTGAAGTCCGCATCACATATTGGACTAATTGTCTATGTATTTTTATTAATTGTTTTAGCTGTGTTAACAGCTCTGCTGCAGACATCCCATTGATGTCTGGGTGTGGTGTGTATCCGGCTAGGACCGGCCACGTTGCTCCTGGTCTACCTAAAGGACCGAGCCTGGTGATGTGATTGTTATGTTTTAGGGCGCCATCAAATAAGAGCAAATGCTCTTGGAATTTGAGTGGTACTTCCACCTCCTCGAAAGGAGTGTACTCATTAGGAGGTTCCTCTATTTTGTAATAGTGGAAGTACTTTGTTACAGCATTTGCTGCTGGAAAATGTATCCATGAATAATATACCTCTGTCTGCCGATATTCGTGTGCCTCAATTACGAATAGGACTGTGCCACCTCTAGGTGTCAGTCCATTTTCTATAAGTTTCAGGGTTATAGATCTCCTTTTGATGACCGGGATGAGTATTATATCCTGGTCCGCATCTAGTGCTGCAGCATCAGCCGCTGCGAGTTCAGCTGCTAATCTAACTGCCTCTCTTTCTTCTTCATTGTCTGACATTTTACTGTCCTGAAGGTTATTTTGTTTGTTTGCAGATCAGGTTTCTTATGGAAACAAAGATTAGATGCACAATATTTTGGAACAGTGTATCCTTCAACGTTGACTTGTACCAAGAACCATACATAGGAGTTCCCTCCTGCGAGGTCTGGCGGATATAACCTTTCACCCACTCCAGACATCTTTGGAGTATTTGGGAAAAGGGGTCTGAGTGAGAAAGCACGACTGAGTTACTCTAAATGTCTTACGTTAGTTTTATCGCCCTTTCCAAACGCGTTGGGCGCCATGTAGTGTAGTTCCTATCTTCCCAATAGGCTCTGCGCATTGGAATAATACCTACAGCAGTAAAGGCCTAGGCCAAACGTTAACTAGGTCTACTACTGTCGATACTAGACTTAAAGTTTTGGGTTTGCCAGCTTAGCTCAGAGTTCACTAGAAACTTTCTCGAATGTTCAAGGAGGACTTAACTTCCCTGATTAGACAAGAAGGGATTTAGTTTCTGACAACCATAGAACATGACAACTTTGCTCTCCCCTAATCAAGAGTCAATCTCGAGAGTCGTGTGAACAAAAGGCAAATTATTTTACTCAGTCAGTACGTGCATTCTTAGTCTCATCAGAATGTAGAGAAAAGGAAGAGACGGGCGTGTTCAATAAATGGGTGTTATTTATTGATCAGTCTCTTTTCTCATACAAGAGAAATGGATCGATATTATTGCAATACTTATAGTTAAGTAAAGTGCATACATTAAAAGCAATAGTATAAAATAATACTGTAGAAACATTGATATGGTTTCTAAGCCATAAGATGTTTAAAATGAATAAAATATATTACATACACATATACATTTGACTAAACGTACTCAACTGGGGTTTCTAGATACGCCTACCCCGTGTACCTGACCTAAGTCTAATACGAGGGCGGGAATAGATAGTTACAGTTTAAGTTAAGTTTGTTTTTGCCAAGTGAATAACTAAAGAATTCTCTGTGAGGGGTTATTCAGTTCTGTACCTGGAAGTTAGGATGAATGAGGAATGGTATCTCTCTCTCTGGTCTCGATATTCCAGGCTGCCTGCGAGGGCTACCCGGAAACGCCGGTGCTGGATTCTCGGCAGGAGAAAGCAGCTTCTCTCAGCGCGTCAGGAAGGCGGGGCTGCTGCCAGCGGGGTCTGCTCTGCTCTTGGCTTCGGCAAGTATGGCTGCTCCGTCTCGTCACCACGCGTGTGTTTGCATATGGCAAGATCGGTAATATTTATACCTTTAAGGTGCCGAGATTGACGTAAGGATGGACATAGATACGTCAATAAAGATGTCATACGACTTGCTCGTTAGCACATTCTTTTACTAAAGTTCTCGGTGAAATCAAAACAATGGCCGCAGGGTTTTGCCCAGGTTGTCATAGGTTTGATTTGTTATGAGAACTCCGTATGCCTTATCAGGGGCTGGAGGAATATCGCTTGTCTAATTAGATCGCAAGCGTTATGACCTAATCAGATAACACGTTCCTGTGCCGTAGTGTAACTGCGTCAGATAACGGTATCTGCATCATGGGGGTTTTCTGCCTCATGGGCTGACTGCTAGTTAACTTGTTGGTTTGTTTAACTAGAATAGGGTCAGGAATAGGGGGATCGATTCAGGACCTATAGGAATACATGACAGTTCCTGTAACCTTTTTAGAAAAAAAAACACATTAACCACTACATTTGCATAGCAGTTGACACCAGACCTATTTTCAAATTTAAATCCAACAATCTCTGTAGAACTAACGTTTTTCTGACTCTTATCAATGACAGTCTCATCTTTTTTTCTTCGTTTCTCTAATACTTCACTACATTGTTTCTCATTTCTCCTTTTCTGACCAACTATACTCTTTTTAATTAAAGGATATTGAGGTAAATGTGGAGCGTATTCTCTTCTTAACCTATTATACTCCTGTACACATTTTAAATCTGCACTGATCTTTGTCTCATCAAAATCAATTAGATAAAGCCCAGATAAAGTTCTAACTCGTGATAAAGCAACATATCCCATACCCTCTTTGAATACACTATTTCCAATATTTACCAAAGCACAATCTACACTTAAACCTTGCGATTTGTGAATAGTCACTGCATATGCCAAACAAATTGGAAATTGTTTCCGACGGACATACAAGTCTTTTACAAGTAAAAAACGACTTGAGCAGCGACTGATTAGTTGAACTTCCTCTATTTCATCAAATTTTATTTGTAAAAATTCAATCTCATCTCTATTTGGGTAATTTACAAAACTAACAACATTACCCATTGCTCCATTCACCAGACCTCTTTCTACAAGTAAATTTCTCCGTAAAATAATCCGACAATTTAAACATACATACAGATTCTTCTCTAAACCAGCAGTTTTAGATATAGATGTCTGTAGACTATCCAATTTTAACTTTAATTTATCAGACAAAACAATAGTACTTCCTTCATACTCTATTTTATCTTTTGCTTCCAGTTTCTTAATTTCTTGATTTTCCAACTTCAACATTTTCTCATTGAAAACTGAGCATTCTTTTAGAGTTGGCATCAAGCATATAACTGACTTATCTTTTACCTCTTTACTATATATTTTCTCAGGTACATTATCATCATTGGGAAACAACTTACATATTAATCGAGTTTGTAGAGCTTCTTTGCATCTTCAGTTAGTCTTCCAATCCTTATATCTTGAAGAATCTCTCCATATTTAGTATCCTTTGCCTGTCGCATATTTTGAATCAGTTCAGTATATTTGAAATGTGACCATATATTTACATTTCCAATACTGCCAAGGCACTTTCTGGTGTCTTCATGTGTCACAGTTTCAACTACAGATTGTCCTTTTACAGGAGTTAGTTGCAGTAGATCTCCAAAAACTATGACATGTTTCCCTCCAAATAAAACATCATAGTCAGTTTTAAGTATCTGCTGCATTCTTAAATGTACAAAAGCAAGCATTAAATTGGATACCATGCTTACCTCATCAATAATAAGAAGTTTCATTTCTTTAAGAACTTTTGAAACTTCATAACAAGCATCTCCAGATAGCTTGTGATATTGTAATTTGTTTTCATGTTCAACTGGCAGCATTAATAAACGATGTAAAGTAATACCTTTAATATTATGTGCTGCCAATCCAGTTGGAGCTGTCACAACACAAGACAATGGTGACTGAGTTTTTTGCTGTAGATATGCAGTAATTCCTTTTATAAGAAAACTTTTCCCTGTACCAGCTTCTCCACTTACATATAGTCGAACAGGTTGAAATGACATACATGAGCATTCTTTTTTCTCATGACGTAAACCATGCTCAATGTGCTCTGTCACTTCCACATATATTTGTCTTTGCTCAAGATTAAATTCCTTCTCCAATTCTTCTAAGTTTATTATATCCTCTTGAGCTTGCTCCATTGCTCTTTCCACCTCATCCATGGCAGTGGCTGCTTCATTTCGGATAATTGGTTCTCCCAGTGGATCCTGACTCAACGATGCTGAACTTTGTGTATCTTGTGAACTTTCTCTAGCAATCTCCGCTGCAATTGTTGCTTCTTGCTCTATTTCGTCGTTCAACATTTTCAGATAGTTACTAAAAGCAGGACATTCTATACTACTTTTAGATGCGTTAAAAGAATCTTCATAACTTATAAACTCTCCAAGTAGTTCCTCTTCGGTACGCCATGGTTTAAAGAGTTGCAAAAGAGCTAAATAGTAAAATTCTCTTTTGTCTGGATTTTCGCAACTCAGTTTTCGGTGATTAATCAAATGTCCTTTTGTTTGTTTCACCAGACATCCTTCCTGTCCAATTACAGCGTACATACCTTTTTCAACATTCTCTCTAACATTCCTTTTAAAAGTGTATTTTTCAAGAACTTCATACAGACAAATATTTTCTAGCAGAGTACTTCTATTTGGATAGTATGTATCCAACATATTTGTTTTCAAAATGTCTGTACTGTTTGGTTCTTTCTGTGCTAAATATTCAATTTCTTGCACAGTTTTCAAAACACGGTTTCGTGTTCCTGCTAGACCTAAACTCACCCACAGGATACTTCGAGATTTCGCATAAAGACTTGCTGATGATAATCGATCACAGCATTCATATGCTCCAATTTCTCGATGTGATAACATCTTCAAACTGTATGTATACAATTTCTTGCTTAGGCTCTTTTCATGAGAAATATCTTCCCACATCTCCTTCAGTTCCGTCTTTTCAGATTTTGTGATGTAAGACGTTACATATCGAGCCACAGCAATAGAGTTGTCCGCAACATATTGTATATCCATGTTAGCATTCCACATGGACAAAATGACAGGGTTGTAGTCATTTATATATTTAGACTCTTCTCCTCTTCTTAAATTATAAGTATTTTTGGGTGATCTTCTAGTAATGTTATGTCGCAAAGATGACATCAAATTATTCACTCTTCCTTTTGAAAGCACTGGTCGTGCAAATCCAAAACGACATTTTGTATAGAACTTATCCTTTGTTTTGAATTTTCGCAGACAATATTTCCCACAACGATGTCTTTGAAACCGTAACACTTTTCCTCTTAAGTCTTTATCACTTGTACTGTTAGGTATGTCACAAGTGGCATATTCCTCAATAAAAGACAGTACAGTTTCATCGGAGTCTTTTCCAAATTTGGGAGCATCCTTGATCCATAGTAACATATGAATATGTGGAGCACCTCTAGCTTGATACTCTTTTCTCCAGAAGAAATCCAAAACTTCACCAAGCGGTGGATTCTTCTTGTTTGTAAGAAACAACATCATGGCTTCAAATCGATGATTAAAATATCGGCAAACATTAACCGGATCCAACGAACACAATTCTCCTGGTGTCTTGTAGTTTATATTTTCACTATTTACATTCGCCTCTCGAAGATATTCAAGTAAATCTTCCCAGGCGTACTCTGCACAGCTTAGAGTTACAAACCATGTTGGTGCTCCCAAGTTTCGTAGCATGCATTTTAAATCTCCATGACGACGGTACCAATATTCATTAGTACCACGCTGACATGCCATTAAATTAATTAGATGAGAATCCAAAACACTATCTTTCTGTTGCACTTTATCCATGAAATCCTTTGCTGAAACATTATGCAGATGCACTCCACTTTTTAAGACATGGTTTACTGCATAAGAAAGACCAGATAAGTCACTCTCAAAGAGAAGATGAAACAAATATGGAATACATTGACGAAATCTGGGATCTTCTGCATATAACCTTGTAGTCCGGTACTCAGAAGCAGGAATCTGCATAGGTCGATCATCAGATCGCGCACCTTCACCTGTTGGGAATAAGTGTGGGAAACAACGACCTTCCAAACTTTTTTCCCACACACTAATAGGACTTCCTTCTGCTTTTTTCATCTGAAATAACTCAATTGCATTCCCCATTGCTTCTTTGGAATGCAGTGGATGAACACTGTAATGTTCATAAATTTCTTCACTTCTGGACATGTCAACTTTTTCAATTTGTCCAATAGAGAAATCATTATTCTCTTCATCACTTACATCTTCTTGTTCTACATACACATTTTTATAGTATTTATTATTTTTAACTAAATACAACGTTGCCTTCTTCACTTTCCTAACATCCACTAAATCTTGCCAGATTTTCTTACTCTTTGTAGGTACACCATTAACTAGAATAACAAGAGGTTCCTCTTCGACATTTTCAATACCAATTGTCTCTACATTTTTTTTAAATCAAGTGGCAAATATACAACTCTACCCTTTAATCCTCTTTGTAAATCTGTAGGATTTAATTTCCCAGTCTTAGGCTCCATACGAACAATAGCCTGAAAAGGATGTACACATTGAATCAAAATAGTCTCATAAGTATTTAAATCCTTCAGTTCCGATGGAATATTTATCAACTCAAGATTATTATGAACAGCTCTAGCAGGCATTTTATTTTCATTCAATTTATTATAACAATATTTACAAATAAGTTGTTCAAAACCCAAATCAAAATAGTTTTCTATCAGCAAATAAGTTGCAAACTCTCTCCACTGAGTATTATCTTCATCTTCACTTTTTAAATATAAATCAACTAACCTAGTTTGACTTTTGTAATGAATGAGTCGACAACACACACAAGTTAAATTTGGTTTTTCACCTGCAATGACGTTAAATTTTGTTATTTCCTGTTCAAATTCTTCAGTATTAAAGTGTCCAACATTTTCTAACACATTTCCTTCTATAACTATATCAGTTTCTACATTCTCTTCATCTCGACCAAAATAACTTACCTCAATTTCTGCACAAATACTCTTCACATCTAATACACACCCATGCAAAAGAGCACTATTTAACTCTTTAAGTTTATGTGCAGGACTTTTTGCATAATACATATTTCTGACTAATTTTCTCATTTTGGTATGATGCACTGCTAACATCCTAAAGTGATGAAAGACACTTTGGCATATTTTTTTAGAAAGACAAGCCAAAGAATGTCCTTGCAAACCCACTTTTTCTCTCACTCTGCAACGATCTAATTCTTGCAACAGTACAATTTTTTTTTTAAACTTTCCTTAGTGTACTTACGTAAGAAATTGCGAAAGAAATCAATTGAATCCTGTCGCACACTGCAAATACTGCTACAATTCCAACTATAAACAGGAGCATGAACACGTCCCTGTAAAACTTCTCCACCTATTTCCCCTTCTGTATTTCTGACCTCAATTTTCCCTTTCTCAATAGGACAGCCATCCTTCACTTCATACGCTCGACCACTGGTGTCAACTGCATGCAACAAATCGTTACTTTGAAAGTAACTCTCTTCATTAAAAAATGGCTCAGAATTTGAAGTATGAATCCATTTACCAGAAAAGATTTTACAAAAATTAGTTCTATTTATGTGTCTCTTCCCTTTACTCTTAGCTTTTAAAACTCTGATTGCCTTATTTAGTGTATTTATTCTTTTAACCACTAAAATAAACAATTTTTTTTCGTCTCGAACGCATCATCCACAACTTCCTCTATATATTTTTTTTTTCTTATAAAAAGCAGATTTCCTTTTTGAAACTTTTTCCTTTTGTAATAAATTCATAACAACTCTCTTATGAAACATATGTTTCCTTATTTCCGCAAACTGATTTGTACGTCTTTTACTGTACATATTTTCCTCACCACTCTTTTCCAACACAGTTTTCTTTTTTCGTCCATTTCTCCTTGTAGATCCTGAAAACTGTTTTTCCTTTGCAACATTATCCAATTGACTTTTCCTCTGACACAATTTTAAAAAAAAATTCTTACTGCTCTTACCAGGAGCACTCTTGTTTTTCTCCGTCCTTTGTTGATTACGTAAATCTTGTCCCTCTTTTCTCTTCAAATGGTATGTCTTTTTATACAGCTTTCTTTTTTCATTTCTCGTCGGCATACTGATTGATGTTTCTGATATTAATGATAACCTGTTTGGAAAAAAATTAAAAATATTATAGACCCCTACTACCATATACCATACAAATTATAACCAATGCTTGATTTTATAACTTGAATAAAGACAAAGAAACAGTCTCTGGTCAGAGTAGGAAATCCTATAGTGAATATTGTTTCTAAATTTGTGACACTCCATATCTATGTTATCCTTACACATGTATTCTATGAATGTAATTTTTGAGACATACAAGTACTATTCTAACTTCCAAGCATTGTCGATGTTCCTAATGCTTTATATTTTTATAACTTTAATCTTTTATCCACCTTATCACAACTTTTACTGTCATTCTTAAAAAAGAGAATACTGATTAACGATACAACAATAATATTTTCAATTTTTTTTTATTTAATCAAAAATAATTTTATTCATTTAATAATTCATAATCCAGAATCACATTTAGCATAATTTCATCTGATATTTCATTACTATTTTGCTCTTCAAATTCTCTTCTTCCACCATATCTAAGTATGCACTATCAAAAGTGCTGTCCAAAAAGTCCTCATTTTCAGTTGAAATTTCATCCTCAAATACTCCTTCAATTAATTCTTCTAGGACTTCTTTTGCCATTTCAAAATTGATATTCTCATTTTTACAGTAATCTTCCATGTTTTTATTAATTTTCTATCTTCTTTCTCCTTTTAAAAAAATAGAAAGACTAATTTATATATTTTTTATTATTAGTTAACCAATGATTACCTTGAGTAATCTTTTAACTACATACACTTTCATACTTTTAAAGACATTAACTACATTGATTATTATAAGACCTTCTTCTTTATTTTTCTAAAAAACAGATACTTTCATCCTAGACATTAACAGTTTCCTATTTAATTTTTTTTATTAAAATTGTGCTATAAAAACACATTTCACTGTGAAATTTGCTTTCTGCATTTCGTGCTGTAGAACTATTTATACACTTTCTAATTTTATTGTAGAGATCTATTTTCTAACTTCACCACTATAAACTGTGATTCAAACTGTATGCAAACTGAAGGAATAACTCACAACATACCAATTAAACATTTACTAAACCGATTGCTACTTCCCACAGAGGCAGTATCTTTTACCTTTAACAGCATACTCATCATGTAAATTTCATCTAATGTAAAACATTTCATCATAGTCATATAAAACCACAATGAGCCGCAACTCGTGGAGGCAATTATAGTGCGACAGGGAGACGAGGAGGGGAAGATCTTTGCTGGAGAGACCTAAAAACCAGGATACAGATAATTTGTAGTAAATACATAATTTAATTATTTTAATGAATTTTACAGTGTGCACTACATTCCAAAATGCGATGCTGTGTACACTGAAATTTTCTCTCTACCCTACACCTCCCCCTCCCTCCCTCCCTGCCCTACCATTACTCCCTCGATGGCATCCGACTGACCTCATCATAATACACCTGTGCAAATGCATATAATAGAATGCAAATACATAGTACTGTCACAAAAATGCATCCGAAATGTCCATCATGCCAACAGCCATGTCATAATATACCTCTATAATTTCTCAAAAATTACTGTACACAAATGATACAGCATAAAGTTGAAAGATAATGATGACTTAGCAAAAATTAACCAAGGTAAACAGCAAACTCTTACAGTCAAAGAATAGATGAACCCAAACTGTATACAAAATAACACATGAACCCGGCCCATCAAAAGATTGTAACAATTAACAATAAAACCGTATTTCAAAATACATATGTACTACAAGCATGTTGAGACATGTTGAAAGTACAAATTAAAACCCTCATGTATAAGAGAAGCAGTGTTAATTTTTTTTTTTAAAACATGCATATTATGATAATCTTTTCCAAAATAAGTTATCATTTTAAATTTATCAACTCACCTGTAAAAAAGGATTTTCTGTTTCTATACTCTCACGTTCAACCTCTGGTTGTTGCTTTTCAGCACCAAACACTCTTTAAAAAAAAGTACACAACTGAATTTTAGTTAACATAATACACACAAATGTATTACACAACATACACCCATTTTACCAAATATCATGCCTACCATATACATTCCCTAATTTTCTATCCAATATATATCGTAAAGCCTAAGTTTAAGGGGCCTTATTTATGAAATCCTTGCGCCACCGGTGCGTCACTTTTTCCCATGTTAAAAGTGACGCACCAGCGGCGCAAGGCCTTCATAAATGAGGCCCAAGATGTCTTTGTGAACCACATTTATTTACCAAATTTTTCCCCCTACAATTTTTTTTAAATCAATCATTATATACAATATAATCTACCATACATTACCAGGATACTACTTGCAATATTTTTGATATGCACTACTACACAACCTTACTTTCTATATTTTTTACGTAAATACATATACATTATGTGCACGGAGTTTTTTAACATAATGGCGCTCAACACTTTCTGAATTCCCCCAAATTGGGCATATTATCAAGGGAGTTTATCTCCACTTTTTTGCCTTCAAGTGCCAACAAAGCGAAGATAAAATTATCTCCCTATTACATAGCTGTCGCTAACACCAGTTAGCGACAGCTAGTAGCAGATAGCAACCATCTAGTGCACCACTTTGCATGTCAGTAATAACTATCACTAATGATATCCTAAAGTGGGCGTGGCAAGATGATAGCAACTGGAAACAGTCACTAACATCACTATCGCCTATTACCAATTTTGAAGATATTCGCGCTAAGCGTGAATATCTCCAAAAGCTAACATCTGCCCTGAGCAGTTTTTAGTCATGTTATCCAATGGGACCTAGATAACATAGCTAAGAGCATTAGCTCGGTATAGCATGAATATCGCTAACTTTTTAACAATATGCATGCATTGCAGCCGTTTTTTATACCATTTATTATAATTAGCTGCTGAACGTCTCTCAACATTCCATTCGGAGGAAATAAGGAAGTGTTGCCGCCATTTTGTTAATACGACTGCATATATTCTACCGAACAAACGGTGAGAACATGGAAAGAGAAAAAGGTACAGATTATCTAAGCGAGTACGTTTTCTCAGGGAGTGCACTATAGACCCTGAACGCCAGAACAACATTTTTTTTTTCTGAAAAAAGTTACGGGGTGCGCGCACTCGATCGCGCAACCCTATTTACAAGACTGTGATTCACATGCTTTTTAAGTAAAATTTAATGCTGGAAATGCAGACGACACATGAAGATCGTTTCAGATCTTTAAGTTTACTTATTTTGCCTATTATTTAAAATTACAAAAATATACAGTTCATAGAATTCTCATTTGCTGTTTAACATCTGTTAACATTAGAATCAGTGCAAATCAGAAAGTATTGGCCGCCATTTTGTAACTGCGAGTGAATATATTTTACTGATCAAAGGGTTAGAACATGAAAAGGACAAAAGGTACAGATTATGTAACCCAGTACGTTTTCTCAGGAAGTCCAGTATAGACCCTGAACGTGAATTAAACTTTTTTTTTTCTCCGTAAAAAGTTACGTGGTGCGCGCATTGGATCGCGCACCCCTATTTACAAGACTGTGGACTATTACCTTTTCTCACAGATTATTAGCTGCACATATTAAATACACCATAATTTACTTATTTCACTAATCTTTATCAAACTTCACCTAACAGTTCCGCTAACACTGTAACAATATTCTCATACGTTAGTTTGTGAAAAAAATAAAAACTATTCCATACTAAATGTAACTCTCGGTAAATGTTTTCCGTTCCGTAACTACACTACACTCACCTAACATCATTTCATTGCATCACTTCTCCACTACTCAGAAAGCCTTGCGCCGCCGGTGCGTCAAATTTAACATGGGAAAAAGTGACGCACCGGCGGCGCAAGGCCTTCATAAATAAGGCCCACAGTGTCAAAAATATCAATGCCGCACATAATCGTTCACATCCAGGCACTACCAATTGCATCACTTATTTTACATGAAGCACTGTAATGTTGCATGTGTTTTCAAAGGTACACCGGTATCTCCTATAATGCCGAATTTTACCTTAACACTCAGCAGTAATTATTTATTTTCAAGCAATGTCAATTACTATGACTTTTTAAACGACAAACTTTAGTCTGTAATAGTCACTCTGCATATGCCTCTCTGTAAAAATGAACTTCATCCACCCACGCATGGGAACCTTGATGTTTTTCATCTGGCCGCAAAATACGGCCTTGAACTCAAAGTTCCATCCCTAGACTTGAACAACAGCCTTATTGTCCCAAAATCAAGCTACCCGAGCATCTGTTCACAAACATATCTCATTCACTTAGCTAACACTCGCAGAAAACTGCATACCTTATTAAATAGTGACCTTCCTTTACAATTTTCTAAGGTGACTCTCATAATCTTTAAGGCTCCTCCACTTCCCAGCTGCACTATTTTTTTTGCAGCTACTAACCAATGGTTTGGTGTTTTTTTTTGCACCAAATCATTTAAAGGCATTCTGCTACTTTCACTCCATACTTTCAGATCTATGTTTCTGAACTTCCTCATCTACTACCAGCAGCTACAACTTTTGTATTCCTATTTTCGTTATTACAAAATGGATGTCCGTCCTGCCTTCGCAAATGAGCTGGAGCACTTAGAACTATTTCGCCACAGGATGCTTGACCAGTATGGCATTCTGCCACTCGCGACTTTGAGTGCATCATATGGATTATCGTTTCGATTTACCTATTTCACCTGTGTGCAGCCTGTATTTCATTGCCTGAGCTGTGATTTCATGTGGGCCCTGGACTTATGTCTCTGCAACTCAGTACCTCCTGAAGTGAATTACAATCATCTCATGAATCCGTTACTTGATCATGAACAACTTTGTTCCGACGGAGGGATTATGGCCTTGCAGCGATACATGGAGTTCTGGGTCATTGGAATATATTCGCAGCGGCGCAAGATTTCTTGGCACACAGCTACATTGAAAATTCACCGAGTTCTCCTCTGATGCTACTAGAGGCTCCGGTGATTAATGACCATGTATGTTCATTTCCTCTTTTCAATTGGATGGCTGACTTGTTTTCGGATGATAACAATGACTTTCTTTTAGAAGCAGTTGCCACTTACTTTGCCTATTCAATGGAAGGATAGCTGTTCTGCAAACCATTGACATCTTGACTGTTTTTTCCCTTCCTAATTTTTCTTATTTTTTTTTATTATTATATTTTATATAAACTGACCTATTGGCTTTACTAACATTGGACATTGTAATTTCCTGCTGCTGTGAATTTTTTAAGTTATGTGGAGTTAATTCTTTTCCACACCTCCTCGATTTTGTTCAAAACATTTCATGATGCTCTAATTTCAACAAATCACTACCTTATGTTATGTTATCTGATTTAAAATATTCTCGAACCAAGGCTGCGTAAAATATGGTTAAATGTGCCCTGAGAAATGTGTATAGTTACAATGACTTTTTATATGATTTTATATGGTTTATCACCATTCTCCCTTTCTACTCCTTATTTCCGCCTCACACACATGTGCTGCTTTTAATTTATGCCTATTGAAAGATTTTTGATTCATAACTAAAAAGTTTATGATTACCCTGATATTACCCTTGCTTATCAAACTGTATGAGACATTGTGTACTGAAACCTTTCAAAAAATTATATCAATACAATAGTTGTTCTGAGTACTAATTTTCGAATGTCCCTGCAGATAACATACATGCACCTCGAGCCAAATTCTCCCTTTTGGCGCGATTTTCATTTCCTTTCACAATACCATACAACAAGCTTGTTACTGCTTCGTATACTGAAAACTAACTGTTAATGAAGTGATGTTTAACCATTACTATTTTCATATATGATTACTGAACTTAAAATCAAAACACACCTTCTTGCATGGAATATAATTAAATATATTTTATTGCGGGGCTGTACAATGTTTTTTAAACGATATTCATTTTGCTTCATACTACATTTCCATCATTTGTGTTCTATGAACTAGTAACTATACCCACTATTTTCTTTAGATTATGTTTACTTGTATTAAATAAAAAACTTTCTCTCAAAACACTGCATCATTGAATAAAAATTTGAAATATATACGTTTTCTCTTTTAACCCATATTCACAACTGAAATAATTTATACTAAAACTGTATTCATGTGTTTCACGTAATCTCAGCTGCACTCAATTCATGTTTTCTTATATGACAACCCGAATATTTCATACTTCAACCCGCTGGCCTGCGACGGTCAGTCAACCGTTTCTTTACGAGTTGTGAACCATAGCATCAATCGTACCTCTGGCAAAAAAATTATTTATTACTGTAACAAAACTCCGGCGCAGTTGTGCTTCACTCAGAGTATTAATCACTGCTCCCTCGCTTCCACAGAGCACACGCTATATCCTATTTCAATACTTATCACCCTTTCATCTCGACTATAACAACTGTATCTGCCTGCAGAACAAACTTCCTTAGCTCAGACTGAACGCACACACACACACATACACACACTAACATAACACAAAGCAACTAATATAGAAAGCAGGAGTGAGATGAAAATGGAGTCACACTGTGGTACACAGAAACCTCTATATATATTTGCTCTTCTACATCAATTTATAAAAGACATATACTCCACGAACCTGTCTACAACCTCATGGTCACAATTTTTCATTTGATTGTACTGGGACACCTCTCCTTCTCACCCCACCCCCACCACTGCATCCCTCGGCCGCAAACCACACTGTAATTTTTTCCTCAAACTTAGGGGCAGATTTATGAATGCCTTGCGCCGCCGGTGCGTCACTTTTTCCCATGTTAAAAATGACGCACCGGCGGCGCAAGGCCTTCATAAATCTGCCCCTTAAAGTTTAAAATACCTAAAGCATTACCACTTTTTTTCGACAATATCACATTTAATCAACTATTTTTCTGTCTACCTGCATTATCTGTACTCTACCAATTCCTTTTTTTTTTAACTGTAACCAACTTTACAAATTATGTGCAAACGCTCCCAAATGTTTATTAACTTATGTCTATTTCATTACATTTTATTTTCTATTTATTCAGTTTTCCACAAATACATTCAAAACTATAATTCAGACTTAAAAGAAAGTGAAGAAACGGCACACAACCCCCATTAACTTAACAGAACTTCAGCCCCTCCCCCCCCCCTGACGTCTGCTGTGGAAGCCCAAGATAACACACATCCCAGATACACACAGAGCCGCACCTGAACGTTTCACATCTCTATAAAGAACCATTTCAATATTAATTAGGCCTTGCACTTGTTTTACCCATTGTAACAGCCCCTCCACCTTTACTCTATCTACTGATTACACGTTCATGTCCCCGTACAAAAAATCTTTTTTTATCGTCCTTCCCCCCCCCAAATTTCGTTGCAGATCCGTCTCTAAGTAACATTTAATTCATAGACCTAACAGTAGCTCATAACTTAAAAACATGACTGAACTCCACTATCCTTAATCAAATTAATTAATCGTAATTTTAAACTAATAATTACAAAGAAACAATGTTCCAAAACATTGATGTAATAAAATGGAACATTAGTTGAAAACATATCAAACTGTATCAAAGTCAGAAATGTGCTTCCTTAGACACAGTAACTCACATAATCAAATATAGTGATCAAACCACATTTAACAGTACATCATAAAACAAACAGTTATACACTCACCTTTACCAATGCTTTATCAGATGTAGAACAATGATAGTTGTAAAACGATAGCCGTTTGACGGAGCTCTCAATAATACTTCTATCACTGCAACCAAAGAATAATGGCATAGATTTTCTGTCAATACACACTCATATATCTCTCTTCAACCAATCATATTTGTTCCCGCACAATTTCATATTCAAATTAACATTTCAGTTGGTTATCCTTTCAATATTTTCAAAGTCACATAACGGTCACCCTTCACCCTCTGCCTTTTTTGCCTGTTACCATGGTAACAGCTCATTCTGCACCTGCCTGAAGGCACAGGTCAAAAGTTCATATCTCAACGTTCTAAATCCAAGCAAAAAGGATAATTTCCTTCCAAACACACCTGCCTATCCACTCTTGTTTTACATTTCTTTTTTTTCCACGACCAATAGAAGATTTGTTTGTAATAAAACTATAACATACAGCGTAGTCTTCAATCTTGAAGTATATCAATTAACCAATCATGTTCAGTTTTTCATTAACACCAATCCTCACACACTTTTTTTATCGTGACTTTCACCATCTACTTGCCATTCCACCTCCAGAACCCATCGGAGTACTACTGCATCTACCTTGAAAATGAAGGTTTGGCTTGTAGGACACAGTTATATTCACTGGAGTGAAAAATATGCTGCAAACAGACGAATTTCTAACCTTGACTTACCAAATGTGCAGATTACGTGGATTGGCCAAAGAGGATTAAGATGTCACCTGTGGTGGGAATGATCTAGGCACATTAACAGGTGTAGGTCTAGAAATGCTTCTAAAAGACACCTTTCGTCAATTGATGTCACTTTTTCCTCGAACTGTCTTGGTGTATTCAAATATATGCCAAAGACAAAAATGGAATTGGTCCAATGAACGTTGTCCACAGATTGAGAAAGCAAGGAAACATGTAAATACATCTGTTTCTGCTTTCCTCAGAGAATATAACATGGGTTCTATATACAACAACAACCTACGTTTCAACATGGAAGGCATCTATCGGAGAGATGGTGTTCATTTCACGGATGAGGGAAATAGAACTTTCCTCTGTAACATGAGACTCTGCATCGGAACTTACTTATAACTTCAGCAAAAACTCAATTAACACAAGGGCTCTTTTAAGAGCCACCTTATATCTAAACACTCAAACTTGTAATTTATCTCCATCTTTCATTATGTTTTTTGATCGCCGTGCGCGACCGAGTGCGCGCACCTCGTAACTTATTTGCGAAAAAAAGCTACTTTTAGACTTTCGTCATCCTTAATAAACCCCTCAAGAAACCTACGAAATCAAACACTCTCCACCCTGCTCCCTTTCCATTCTCACCACTATAGTTTTTCACAGTCTTGTAAATAGGGGTGCGCGATCGAATGCATGCACCCGGCAAATGTTTTCTCCAAAAAAAACAAATGGTCTTTTCGCGTTCAGGGTCCATACTGTACCCCCTTAGAAAACCTACCCGGCCAGACAATCTCTACCTTCCCCCCTTTCCATGTTCTAACCCTTTGTTCTGTACAATATATTCACTTGCACTAACAAAATGGCGGACAACACTTCCTGATTTCCTCCGAATCGAATGTTGACAGACGTTAAACAGCAAATCACAATGCCGCTCGCGCACACCCGCATAGGTGCGCGCACCCGTGCGCGCTTATAGATATATAACTGATTTCAACTTTAATTTTCTCAGCAACTACTGAACGGATTTACACCATTTAAACAAAAGCGTGATCTGCGACCCACACTCTACCTTTCTACCAAATTTCTTATAAATCCATTCAGCCGTTCGAGCTGTAGTCGTGTCTAAACGTCCTATGGAAAATAACATGGGAAAAACACGTTTTGGGACCCCCCTTTTATCTCAACCCCCACTTCACCAATCCCCTCAAAACTTTCACAGAATGAGCGCAGCGGACCTAGCCATCTTCTTTGAGAAATTCGCAAACATTTGTCCACCAGGGCCAAAGTTATTCCCTATGTTGCGGATTTCCTATGGAAACTAGGTCCTAACTATAACTACCTACTGGCGACCGCCAGTAGGTAATATGTATATATATATATATGTGTATGTGTGTATGTATATATATATATGTCATCAGTGATGTCATTTGAGATGTCATCAGTGATGTCATCAGTGATGTCACTGACCATGTCATGAATGATGTAATATGTGACATCATCAGCAGTGGATTGCGGGTGCGCGATATATAGTTAGTGCAACTAACTATATATGGAATTTCATTGGTTTTATGTCAATAAAATGTCCAGCTAACTATATATGGTCTCTAACCTATGGTTTTTTCAGTGAATTTTCAAGGTTTTGTAAATGCAAATTCCTAACTATATATGGTCTATAACCTATGGTTTTTTCAGTGAATTTCATTGGTTTTTTAAAAGCTAATATCTATATCTGTAAAATATATTCTTTATTACGTGACGTATCACGTAGCCACGTGAGACGCCTCATGACACGTCGCATAACCATGACGTATCGGCTCTGCAGCGCAAACAAAACCCGTAACGTAAGCGCGCCGGAGCACGCTTACAGATATATATATTTTTTTTAACCTTAATTAGACAAAATCCACACGTGCGCATATCTTGAGGCCTTGCAAAGGCACATCAAACAAACAGTCCCTACAATTTTTCAAAGTTTGCTGGAAATCTATTCCCTTAATTTTTTTTTTACTGTTTCTCTTGGTTTTCCCCTTGTTACGCTTACCGGGACGCTACCCGGTACACGAACCGGACGCTCCAAAAACACAAGATGGCGGACTCCCGTTACTCTGCCGGTTAGCTGCCCGGTTCGCGTACAGGGAAGCGCCTCTACCGCGAAAAATCGCATTTTTTTTTCTTTTTTTGCCCCGCGGGGGACTTTAATATCCCCCTCATCAATCCTAGGTGGTCAGGAGGGGTTTACCTTGCCCCCTTTCCTTCATTTCCCCCTTCGTTTTTCACCACATCTTGTCTCTCGAACCTACCGAGAAACAAGATGGCGGCCGCTCCGGACTGTTTACAATGTTGACAGCTACGCTGCCGGTTAGCTGCCCGGTGAGCTGCCCGGTACGCGTACCGGGACGCGCCTCTACGGCGAAAATTTTTTTGTTTTTATTTTTTGCCCCGCGGGGCACTTTAATATCCCCCTCATCAATCCTAGGGGGTCAGGAGGGGTCTACCTTGCCCCCTCTCCTTCATTCCCCCCTTCGTTTTTCACCACATCTTGTCTCTCGATCCTACCGAGAGACAAGATGGCGGCCGCTCCGGACTGTTTAGAATGTTGACAGACACCGGAGAGCCAATCAGCTTCGCTTCACGAAGTTCCGTTACGCGTCAGGTACGCGAACCGGGGCGCTGCCCGGAGCTCGCTTACAGATATATATATTTTTTTGAACGTTAATTTCTCAAAATCCACTGGAGCACATATATTGAGACCTAGCAAAGGCACATCGGGCTACCAGTCCCTACAATTTTGCCAAGTTTCGTGGAAATCCATTCAGCCGTTCGAGCTAAAAGTGAGGCCAACCGCCCTATGGAAAATTGCATGGGAAAAACGCGTTTTGGGACCCCCCTTTTTTCTCGCCCCCCCCCCTTGACGAAACCCCCCCAAATTTTCAGGGGCTGCTCAGAAACAAAATGTTCCATTTTCCTGAAAATGTCAGCCAATTCCGTCCTCAAACGCCAAAGTTATTCGACATAGAATTTTCAAAAATTCCATAGAGAAAAACATCCTAACTATATATACCTACTGGCTATAGCCAGTAGGTAATATATGTGTGTATATATATGTGTATATGTATATATATGTGTATATGTATATATATGTATATATATATATATATATATGTGTATATGTGTAAGTGTATATATATGTGTATATGTGTATGTGTATATATATGTGTATATGTGTATGTATATATATATATATATATGTGTATATGTGTATATGTATGTATATGTGTATATGTATATATATGTATATATGTATATATATGTGTATATGTATATATGTATATATGTGTGTATATGTATGTACACACACACATATATATATATGTATATGTATGTATATATATATATGTGTATATGTATATATGTGTGTATATGTATGTATATGTATATATATATATATATGTGTGTGTATATATATGTGTATGTATATATATATATATGTGAATATATATTAGAGTAACCTTCCTCGAAGAAAAAGGCAGAGGCCCAAAATGGGGACAAATGAAGTCTTTTTAATCTGGAACGACAATTTCAGCGGGCGTATGCATTTCGGCCATGTGGCCTCGTCAGCGCCCAGAATGTAATGGGAGGGTGAGTAGAAATGCTGTTGCAAGTTGATGTCCCAGTTAAATGCAAGTTGGCTCCACCTGCTGTTAGTTTTTGCATGGTGGAGTGCACTACAGGTCCCAGCATGCAATGTTCCTGCAGGGACCACCGCGGAGCAGCGGAACCAGGAGACCCCTCGAGCAGCTCTCACCCGGTGTCCCAAGCTGCCACCCACATCAGCGAGGCTTCTGGCGTCCCCAAACTGCACAATCACCACCTTCCGGCATATCATCCACGGGGGCGTGAACAGCAGTGTGTCCCGCCCAATGCGGAGTTCAGTGACTCCGACACCGCTTGTTTTCCTCCAGTCGTGTAGTGATGGGCTCAGTCTTTCCGATACATCGGACCAAGGTAAGCTCTGCCGAGACAGAACAGCGCCAGCGTTGACCTCGCCCAAAGTGTGCAGGGACCTCTGATGCACGTCGCAGGCTCACTGTGCAAAATTGGTATTAGAGTAACCTTCCTCGAAGAAAAAGGCAGAGGCCCAAAATGGGGACAAATGAAGTCTTTTTAATCTGGAACGGCAATTTCAGCGGGCGTTTAATCTGGAACGGCAATTTCAGCGGGCGTATGCATTTCGGCCATGTGGCCTCGTCAGCGTCCAGAATGTAATGGGAGGGTGAGTAGAAATGCTGTTGCAAGTTGATGTCCCAGTTAAATGCAAGTTGGCTCCACCTGCTGTTAGTTTTTGCATGGTGGAGTGCACTACAGGTCCCAGCATGCAATGTTCCTGCAGGGACCACCGCGGAGCAGCGGAACCAGGAGACCCCTCGAGCAGCTCTCACCCGGTGTCCCAAGCTGCCATCCACATCAGCGAGGCTTCTGGCGTCCCCAAACTGCACAATCACCACCTTCCGGCATATCATCCACGGGGGCGAGAACAGCAGTGTGTCCCGCCCAATGCGGAGTTCAGTGACTCCGACACCGCTTGTTTTCCTCCAGTCGTGTAGTGATGGGCTCAGTCTTTCCGATACATCGGACCAAGGTAAGCTCTGCCGAGACAGAACAGCGCCAGCGTTGACCTCGCCCAAAGTGTGCAGGGACCTCTGATGCACGTCGTAGGCTCACTGTGCAAAATTGGTATTAGAGTACCCTTCCTCGAAGAAAAAGGCAGAGGCCCAAAATGGGGACAAATGAAGTCTTTTTAATCTGGAACGGCAATTTCAGCGGGCGTTTAATCTGGAACGGCAATTTCAGCGGGCGTATGCATTTCGGCCATGTGGCCTCGTCAGCGCCCAGAATGTAATGGGAGGGTGAGTAGAAATGCTGTTGCAAGTTGATGTCCCAGTTAAATGCAAGTTGGCTCCACCTGCTGTTAGTTTTTGCATGGTGGAGTGCACTACAGGTCCCAGCATGCAATGTTCCTGCAGGGACCACCGCGGAGCAGCGGAACCAGGAGACCCCTCGAGCAGCTCTCACCCGGTGTCCCAAGCTGCCATCCACATCAGCGAGGCTTCTGGCGTCCCCAAACTGCACAATCACCACCTTCCGGCATATCATCCACGGGGGCGAGAACAGCAGTGTGTCCCGCCCAATGCGGAGTTCAGTGACTCCGACACCGCTTGTTTTCCTCCAGTCGTGTAGTGATGGGCTCAGTCTTTCCGATACATCGGACCAAGGTAAGCTCTGCCGAGACAGAACAGCGCCAGCGTTGACCTTGCCCAAAGTGTGCAGGGACCTCTGATGCACGTCACAGGCTCACTGTGGAAAATTGGTATTAGAGTAACCTTCCTCGAAGAAAAAGGCAGAGGCCCAAAATGGGGACAAATGAAGTCTTTTTAATCTGGAACGGCAATTTCAGCGGGCGTTTAATCTGGAACGGCAATTTCAGCGGGCGTATGCATTTCGGCCATGTGGCCTCGTCAGCGCCCAGAATGTAATGGGAGGGTGAGTAGAAATGCTGTTGCAAGTTGATGTCCCAGTTAAATGCAAGTTGGCTCCACCTGCTGTTAGTTTTAGCATGGTGGAGTGCACTACAGGTCCCAGCATGCAATGTTCCTGCAGGGACCACCGCGGAGCAGCGGAACCAGGAGACCCCTCGAGCAGCTCTCACCCGGTGTCCCAAGACTGAGCCCATCACTACACGACTGGAGGAAAACAAGCGGTGTCGGAGTCACTGAACTCCGCATTGGGCGGGACACACTGCTGTTCTCGGCCCCGTGGATGATATGCCGGAAGGTGGTGATTGTGCAGTTTGGGGACGCCAGAAGCCTCGCTGATGTGGATGGCAGCTTGGGACACCGGGTGAGAGCTGCTCGAGGGGTCTCCTGGTTCCGCTGCTATATTGTGCACGGTGCCCGCTGTGGTGTCTACACGGAGCGAGTGTGGAAAGTTCGGCGGGGGAGTTGTTCCTTTGTGACAGACGACGCCACTTGGCAATCTATCCGCTACTTTTTAGGTGAGCTAACATTTGCTTGTGATTTTGCATCGCCATGTCGGCTGACGCTGTACGGGACAGAAAGCAGGCGGCACTTGGGCTGTTTGATGACTCCCCGGCTGGGGATGTCATTAATATGGGGGACGTGACAGCAGTTCCAAATCCCAGCAATACCCTCAGAGATGTTTATAAAAGTTTGGAAAAGCTAATGAAACGGGAAATGTCCAAATGGTGGGAACATTGCTCTTTGACCAGATATCTAGAGGTCAATCGTATCCCCCATGGTCTTCGAATTTTGCTGGCACCATCTTACGAACAACCCGATCCTGATATGTTGGAAGAATGGGCCCAATGTAATTTAGATTCATCTCGCAGACTGGTCACTATCTTGGTAAAGTATGCCGAGAGTGACCGTGCTAAAGTACAACAGCAGGTTGAAGCTATCAATGTGGAGATAGCGGAATTGGAAAAAGGGTCGGAGGTGGAATCTACCAAATTGCGGGATGCAATGATTATCAGATTAAACAAAGAAGAAGAAATAATCAAAAAAAGAAAGGCGTATAAATTTGTACGCGACAAAATGGACTACCAACAAGGTCGCGTATTTACTTTTTCTAAGAAATATGATGTCATCAAAGCCGCCAACATCCCGCCTGTCCATGGTAACCACTCATTGGCTATCGCTGGTACTTCAGCCCCGTCTGCTCACTCATCTGGTTCTGATTTGAGTTCCGCTCTGGGTAGTGGCTCTGAAACGGATGGCTCCCAAAGAGACCCTAGGTTGGGGTTTACAAAATTCTCCCTGGGGCAGGAGGTCAACTGCCTGAGGCAAGACAGACGGGCCACGTTACGTCCACGAGCTGCAAAGCAACAACCAGACAAAAGCGGAACTACAAGCGACAACAGCGCCGCAAAGCAGGACGAAGACGCGCAACCAAGAAAGAAGAAATTCTATCCCAAGAAACGTTGGACCAAGTCGAAATAATGGATGAACAAAGAACAGTGGAAGGGCCGGCAGTCATCAATCTGACCCCCACTGCACTGACCACGTCCGATATCGAAATTCTTTCTTTGGGGTTGACCTATTGTCCAGCCAACAATTTCAGTTATTCCAGAACCAGGATTGAGCTCTATCTATACATCCGCAAACTTAAACTGAAAAAACACTTTTTGACGCACCATCATACGTCTAAATCTACTGCAGCAGGTGTGGCACTGACTACACCGGTTTCTATTGCTAAGGATGCCAACTTACTCAAAGACCTGACTTCTCTAGGTGTAGAAGGGGCGTTGTCTGAGACACAAGGTGTGGCTGTGGTGTATAATGCGCCTTGTCCTACGACTTCCCTTCATGATAACCTAGATGTATTTCACGAGTTGGCAATTAATGATATTAAACGCTTACATATCTCAACTTTGCGATTGAAACAGCATACAAAGATCCATAATACCAAGTATTTCAATTTGGTCAATAAAATCCAGACTGACAATACTATCATAGTACGTCAAGCAGACAAAGGTGGCAACGTGGTGCTCTGGCCATGTACTTTATACTTGGAGGAAGCATACCAACAACTCAATGAGGCTTCATGTTATAAAAGATGCGAACTCTCAGATATCAAAGCAGCACATAGTAATCTTCAAGGTTTACTGTTGGGGTGGAAGAGTGCAGGCCTTTTAAGTTTGGAGGAGTTCAAATTTTTGAGGAATGATTTTCCAGTATTGCCTGTATTCTACTTAATCCCCAAAATACATAAGGACGTGAATAAGCCTCCGGGGAGACCGATAATCTCGGCCAGGGACGGCCTCCTGGAAAACGTCACAAAGTACATTGATTACTTTTTGCAAGACTTTGTTTCTGCGTTACCTTCTTTTGTGCAAGATTCTAGTGACTTGTTAAGAAAACTTGAGACCATTGATTGGAAACCTGAATATTGGCTGATCACGCTCGATGTATCATCTTTGTATACAAGTATAATGCATCTAGACGGATTAAGAGCGATACAGTGGTTTCTGAATAACAGACCTATGCAATTTGTGGAACACAACAAAATGTTAGTTGCTATGATTTCATTCTGTTTGAATAACAACTATTTTTCCTTTAACAACCAATTTTTTCAGCAAATAAGAGGTGTTGCCATGGGGGCCTGCTTCTCTCCCAGTTATGCCTGTCTGCACATGGGCTACTGGGAGAGACAGGTCCTCATGGGGGAGCACTCTTCCAATTTGGCTGAACATGTGCCCCACTGGTATCGTTTCATAGACGACATTTTTTTAATATGGAAGGGCACCAAACAGGAGGCAATTGACTTCATTGCATTACTTAATGTCAATGTGTACAACCTGGAGTTCACCCACAATATGAGCCAAACGTGCATAGATTTCTTGGATGTGAAAATTGTAATCCTTAACGACAAAGTACACACCACTTTGTTTCGCAAGCCTACTTCGGGCAATACATTGCTACACGCTACCAGCAACCATCCGGCCCATTTAATCCGTAGCATTCCCTATGGGGAAATGCTACGCATTCGCCGTATTTGCAGCACTGAAGATCAGTGCCAGTTGGTGCAACAGCAAAGTAAAGCCCGTTTTTTAGTGAGAGGTTACTCTCCTAATTTGATTGAGTCAGCTATCAGCAAAGTGAATGCAATGACAAGAGCAAAAGCATTGCAACCCAGAAGACCACCTAATTTGGAGGTAGATCAATCCAACCAACCTGTGAGACTGGTATTGACTTACAATCGCCAGTTTCAGGCCCTCAGGAAAATAGTCACCAAAAACTGGAATTTGATTAGTTCAGATCCGGTGATTGGTCATCTCATGCCAGGAAGACCTGACATTTCCTGTAGACAGTCATACTCACTGGGTGATGCTTTAGTTAAATCGAGTCCTGAGGTAGTCACTAAAATCCCTTGGTATAAAGCTATCAATGGTTTTAAAAAATGCTCAGTGTGCAAAGCTTGCAAACATGGCACCAGTGTGACCAAGTACCTCACTCCATTTCGGATGTTCCACGGTTAATCACGAAACAACTGACATGTAAGACCGAGTATACAGTGTATGTGCTGGAGTGTCCTTGTGCCCTGCGGTAGGTTGGCAGTACAAAGCTGCAGGTGCATAAAAGGATACTCCAGCACATTAGGGCCATCAACACTGATGATTCCACCTATCCTGTGGCTCGGCATTTCAAGGAACACCATGACCAACAAAGTCATTTACTAAAATACTTTGCCATTGACTCGGTTCCTCCATTACGGAGAGGTGGTAACCGTGACGCAATCTTGAGGGCTCTCGAGACACAATACATCCTTGAACTAGACACGAAGGCCCCGGGTGGTCTTAACATGAGTGTGGATTTTTATACCCACTTGTAATACACTGTTAACTTGCATATATCAATTTCAATCTGGTATCCATTTCTATAAATAGGGGGCTCATGAATTATTATTGCTTTGAATCGGTGTTAGATCATCTCCCCCACTTGAATTCATTCTGTGAACAATTTCTTCCATTGTACTCACATTTTCCATCTAGGGAGGATGCTTTTATTTTTATTCTTAGCCTTATTATTTGTTAATACTGCTCACTACACTAATTTAATTTTTGTTTCATTACGGTTGAACTACTTACAATTATGTGATATTTGGTTAGTAATTCTGAATTGAACCCCACATAGGTCAGTAATATGTTGGATTAACCCACTAGGGTATTATTTGTGTTCTTTACCACCAAGATAGGAGAGTTTGCATATTTTGAGGTGGAGGATAACGGGATTATTTTAACACTGTGTTAACTTTCCGTGATACAGTATGTTCTCCTTCCTCTTATACACTCTTGTTTACGCACCCAATATGATTCATTATCTTTTTGTGCAGCTCGCTTGGAAATTATATCTGTATAGGTATTCCATTCTGTGGCTACACATTGGTGTTCAATTGTGGTGGTTTGACATTATTGTATTTTACATTAGTAACTATTAATTTGATAGACTGTATGTTCAAATTTGAACATGTTGTTTATTTCTATTGTTTGACCTATGTGGAGAACCAATCACTTGTTCCCGTAAATTAGCACTAGCACTTTAAAAATGGGTTGTCTCATCCCGAGCGTCATGTGACCAAGGCATCTGGGTAGGCCGAAACGTTATGCGGGTGGCGATGCACTTTATTCAATAAAACAACTTTTTCACCTGATGGCTGGGTCGGCTTTCGTTTCTTGCTGGATCGGTGGTGCCCTGAGACACTAGGGTTCCGGTTCTTGACGGACGAATGCAGTTTTCATAGATATATATATATATATATATATATATATATATATATATATATATATATATATATATATATATGTGTTTATATATATGTGTATATATATGTGTATGTGTTTATATATATATGTGTATATATATGTATATATATATGTGTATGTGTTTATATATATATATATTACCTACTGGCGGTCGCCAGTAGGTAGTTATAGTTAGGATTGATTTCCATAGGGAAATCACAGCATTCTATTTGGAATAACTTTGGCGCCGGTTGAGGAATCAGCCTGAATTTTTCAGCAACTTTGCCTCGCAGCTCTCCGCTCCATCCCTGAAAGTTTGGGGGGGATTCGTCAAGCGGGGCCGAGATAAAAGGGGGTCCCAAAACGTGTTTTCCCCATGTTAATTTCCATAGGGCGGTCTGTCGCACTTTTAGCTCGAACGGCTGAATGGATTTTCACCAAACTTGGCAAAATTGTAGGGACTGGTAGCCAGATGTGCCTTTGCTATGTCTCAAGATATGTGCTCCAGAGGATTTTGAGTAATTTAGGTTCAAAAAAATGTATATAACTGTAAGCGCGCCCCGGTGCGCGTACCGGGGAGCGCTCCGGGCGCGCCACGCGACTTGGGCACGGGAAGCTGATTGGCTCTCGGGTGTCTGTAAACATTCGAAACAGTCCGCAGCGGCCGCCATCTTGTGTCTCGGTAGGATCGAGACACAAGAGGTGGCAAAAAACAAAGGGGGAAATTACCAAAAGGGGGCAGGGTACACCCCCCCTGACCCCCTAGGTTTGATGTGGGGGCCATAAAAGGGTCCCTCGGGTAAAAAAAAAATTACATTTTTTTTCGATTTTCGCGGGGGGAGCGCCCGGTACGTGTACCGGGGAGCGTACCGGGGAGCATCCTTTGGTGAAAAATAGTGAAAATAATAGTGTAAAATAATCATTTTGAGTGATTACAGGTAGGGTAGCTCTGAAAAGAGCTTTTGGGTTCTGTGGCTGTTTTAGGTACCTACAAGTACGTCCCACACACACCCACACGCACACAACCCCACACCCCCACACCCACACACTCCCCACACACACCTCACACACGCACACCTCCACCCACACCCAAGCACCCCACACCGACACCTTACACATCCACACCCACAACCACACATCCCACACACCCAGACACACACACACACCTCACCCCCCAACACACACACATGCACACACAGATACCTCACAGACACACCTCACACATCCCACACACACACCTCCCCCCACACACGCACGCACACCTCACTGACACACTCACACATCCCACACATACACACACATCCTACACACATACCCCCCACACCCACACACACCCACACACACCTCACACACCCACACTTCCACCTACAACCAAACACCCCACACACCCACACCCACACAACCACATCCCCACCCACACCCACATACCCCACACACCTATACACCTCATCCCCCCAGACACACACACACACATACACACCTCACAGACACACCCCGCACATCCCCCACACACACCTCCCCCACCCCCACACATGGGGAAAACTCAGTGAAACACTAAAATAATAATTTAAAGTGCTTAGAGGTAGGGTATCTCTGAATAGAGTTGTTGTGTTGTGTGGGTGATTTAAGTACCAACATGTAGGTACCAATGCTGAGTCTTAAATTCAATGTACACCGTTTCCTCTGTAGATAATTTGCATGTTGTTATAGAAGTTATTGTGGTATATGGAATCCATACATAGTCTGTCAGGAAAGCATAAAGAACATGGAGGCAGGAGATGAAAAAGAGATGTCAAATACACATTGGAGATAATATAGTGGGAGAAAGGAAGTATCTATGAGCAAAATTACTATGTAAAACAAAAAAGTTGCACAGTATAGTATAAGTCTGACTTTACATTATAATCAATTTGGTACTAGTTTAAGAATTACATATAAAAATGAATAATGTCTCAAACAATTTTAGAATTATTAAATATAAATTTATTTTTGAGATTCATTTTCAAAATTTGATAGAACGTCTAACATTTGACTGTCCGAAATGTCCTCTTTTTGAGTGAACATAACTTCCAACATTTGACTGTCAGAAACGTCCTCATATTGAATTAACAAATCCACAGATTCTACACATTGTAGAAGTTCATGGTCCCGTGATTCATCCATGAATTCCAAGTCATTGGGTTCAATGATTTCTTCATTGTTCATCTCTAGGACAATTTCAAAGGAAACGTTCTGTTCTCCTTCCATTTTTGTGCTGAAATTTGCATTAAAAAAAAAATCAGTAGAAATATGGCACTGTTGGGTTTAGGTTCAGACAGGTAGTTTTGATTTTTTAACAGTGAAGTTAACTTTGGGCAATGTATGGTAACAGGCAGGAAGTAGAAATATAAAAAAGTGCCTGTGAAGAAACGTAAGTAAATTCATAATTATAGCAGAGAAGCCTAAGTCAATCCATAAATATAACAGAGGAGCCTATCTCTATCTATAACTATAGCAGAGGGACAGTAAATAACTATCAGAAAACGTTTTTACAAATTAACTTAAAGTGCCCCTTACAAATTATCAACTTACTTTACAGAGAGGTGAAGAAGACAAAATGCGAAAATCCTTTCAAGATGTACCTCAAGTAGTTTTAGTCAAAATGGCCATGCTTCCCTCTCATTTTTCATTTATATTCATGTACATAACCAATCAAAGTCAGGAAAAAAAAGTAGAAAATGAAAGTAACATTTTAATTGGTTGTAAATTCTAACACTTCAGATGTGTTTTTGTGAAGTAATTTACCTCAGGGTATTTAGAGAGGTCTACAGGCTAAATGGCTCAATGGAATTCCATCGAATTTGGAAAAATGGTAGGGATTGTTATGTAGTATGAGCTATTCTATATTTGGTGAAAGTGTCTCCAGTGGTTTTTGTGTAAATCAACTTTTAACATTTTTTTTAGAGCGCTTCCCGGTGCGCGACCCGGTACGCGTACCGGCAGCGCTACGGCAGTCCTCCATTTTGTTTTCGGTAGATTTAAGACAGAAAATGGAGGACAAACAACGTTGGGAATGGGTATAAGGGGGCATCGTAGGCACTCCTTGACCCTCTATGTTTTGTGAGGGGGTCTTAGGAGGCCCAAATAGGCAAAAAAAAAAAAAAAAAAAGATTTTTTTATTTTTCGCGGGGGGAGCGCCCGGTACGCGCACCTAGAAGCGTACCGGGGAGCGTACTATGGTGAAAAATAGTGAAAAAAGTTAGAAAAAGATAATCATTTGGAGTGATCAGAGATAGGGTAGCCCTGAAAAGGGCTTTTGGGTTCTGTGGCTGATTTAGGTACCTACAAGTAGGTACCAATGCACAGTCTTAAATTCAGGAGGAATATTCTATTCCCCTCATCTGAAAAGTGCACACCATCTCCCCTGTAGATATCTTGCATGTTATAACGCAAGTTATTATTGTATATTGAACCCATTCCATAGTCTCTCATGTAAGCAGAAACAGATTTATTCACATGTTTCCGTGCTTTCTCAAATTGTGGACAAAATTGATTGGACCACTTCCATTTCTGTCTTTGGCATATATTGGAATATACCAAGGCAGTTTGAGGAAAAAGTGCCATCAATTGATCAAAGGTGTCCTTTAAAAGCATTTCCAGACCTACCCCAGTCAAAGTGCCCAAGTCATTTCCTCCACAGTGCACAATTAAAAGGTCAGGGTGTGGCAAATGCAAAAAGGTTTTCACCAATGGTATCAATTGGTGACATTTCAATCCTCTCTGGCCAATCCATTTAATCTTCACATTTGGTAAGTCAAGGTTGTGAAAATTTCTGGTAGCTGCATACCTTTGAGCCCAGTGGATATAGCTATGTCCAATAATCCAGGCAGAATACATGGTGAGAGGAGATTCTGATGCAGTCAGATGAAGTGTGGAAAAGAAATGGCAGTTGGAACAATAGGAGTTTGCAAAAAAAAACTGTGGAGTTTCAGTGCTCTTGAATCACAAGCAATGATTGGTAGAATGAGATAGTTGAAAACTGAAAGTTAGGGTGCATGGTTGTGTTCTGTGTAAGAAGTAATTTGAATGGTTAAAAAAAAAGTCATTTAAAGAAACCTTGCACCAGAAAAGCTGGTGTATTCGCAGGTCAAACATCCTTGATGAGGTGATTTGCAACATTGTAGAATAAACTTTTAACCCTGGGAGCTCAGTGAGGAGGGAGTTGCTATGGTAACAGGTAGAAAGGGCTGAGGGGGGGAAGGGTGTTGGTTTGAAAATACAGAGGGAAGAGATTTGATTGGTTACCATGAGCAATATGTGTGTAGAATTAGAGGTTTTCTGTGCCTTTATAGTTTGCAGTGCCTGGAGAACATACCTTTTGCTCTGCTAAAGAAATATTGGTGTGTGTATCTGACACTGTTCTGAATCTCCTAAAATATTTGTAAAGGTGAGTTATGATTCATTTAATATACATAGAGACTTGTATACTCTATGGAGAAGATTTGGGAGCAAATTGTGTTTTTTTAATGTTGCTTTGTGTCATGCTTTTTGATAATGCTTGGTAAAAAGTTTTTACTGCATAGAGTTATTGTATTTTGTAAAATTGTGAAGTTTTAGTCGTGACATGGAATGCTTCTACATAGGACCTGTGCTGTGTTTTGTAAATGTGATGTCAAAAACGATTTTGGGAAAAATGAATGGCTTTTACATTTTTTAAAAGGAATAAAGAATGTGCGCATGTTTAAAGAAATACATTTGACTCTTTACAATGATGTTACCTGTGTTAACTCAGTGTAGGAAGCATATTGAGTTTGTTTGCATAGAGGAATTGTATTTTGTAAAATTGTGAAGCTCCATGTGAAAGCTTTTGCCTCAGTCTTATCCCTGTTGTGAGGCAGATGTTTGTACATAGGATCTGTGCTATTTTGGGGAAAATGAATGGTTTTTACATTTTTGAGTATAATGTGGCGCAGAGGTTTAAAAAGTGACACATCTAACTACATGCGTCACTTTTTAAATATAGTGCAAAAAAGTACATGTTTGGGCTTTCCTGGGGAGCGTAGGATGTGAGGCTTGTATCTAAGAGTGCAGTGGACTAGGCTCCATGAAGCCTATCCCCGTCTGCATTCTTAGACACAGGTGTCAATTTGACTCTTTACAATGATGTTACCTGTGTTAACTCAGTGTAGGAAGCATATTGAGTTTGTTTGCATAGAGGAATTGTATTTTGTAAAATTGTGAAGCTCCATGTGAACGTGTTTGCCTCAGTCTTATCCCTGCTGTGAGGCAGATGCTTGTACATAGGATCTGTGCTATTTTGGGGAAAATGAATGGTTTTTACATCTTTGAGTATATTGTGGCGCAGAGGTTTAAAAAGTGACGCATCTACCTACATGCGTCACTTTTTAAATATGGTGCAAAAAGGTACATGTTTGGGGTTTCCTGGGGAGCGTAGGTGGTGAGGCTTGTGTCTAAGAGTGCAGTGGACTAGGCTTCATGAAGCCTATCCCCGACTGCACTCTTAGACACAGGTGTCAATTTGACTCTTTACAATGATGTTACCTGTGTTAACTCAGTGTAGTAAGCATATTGAGTTTTTTTGCATATAGGAATTGTATTTTGTAAAATTGTGAAGCTCCATGTGAAAGCTTTTGCCTCAGTCTTATCCCTGCTGTGAGGCAGATGTTTGTACATAGGATCTATGCTATTTTGTGGAAAATGAATGGTTTTTACATTTTTGAGTATAATGTGGCGCAGAGGTTTAAAAAGTGACGCATCCAACTACATGCGTCACTTTTTAAATATGGTGCAAAAAGGTACATGTTTGGGCTTTCCTGGGGAGCGTAGGTGGTGAGGCTTGTATCTAAGAGTGCAGTGGACTAGGCTTCATGAAGCCTATCCCGTCTGCACTCTTAGATACAGGTGTCAATTTGACTCTTTACAATGATGTTACCTGTGTTAACTTAGTGTAGGAAGCATATTGACGCCACAAAAAGTGACGCATCAGTAGCGCAAAACTGACGCATGGCTTTATAAATGAGGCTCATCTTTTTCTTGCACACTACTCCAGTTTAGTCCTGTCCACTGCACTCTTGGACACAAGCCTCACGTTTTGTGCTCCCCTGGAGAGTCTTGATCTCATCTGCACTCCTGCTTAGGTGTGAGAATCGTATCACATGGGGAAAGCCCCATGTGAAAGCGTTTGCCTCAGTCTTATCCCTACTGTGAGGCAGGTGCAAGATTTTGACATAACAGTTTCCTAAAAGTGACGAAGTGAAGTTTTATAGATTTCACTGTGTCATTATTACGAGGCTTTTTGCAGAGAAATGACCCCTCTCTGTACATTACACTTGACAGAGGTATAATGTGGTGCAAAAGGTTTTAAAAATGACGCATCTACCTACATGCGACACTTTTTAAATATGGTGCAACAAGGCACATGTTTTATGATGCCAATGCGTCACAAAAAGTGACGCTTCAGTAGCGCAAAACTGACGCATGGCTTTATAAATGAGGATCAATTATGTAATCTGTGTTACCTGAGATTAGGAAGTAGATTGTGCAGATGAGGTGAGACATGTCCAGAGGGACAGAGGAGGTGAGGTTTATGATCAAGACTGTAGTGGGAGAGAGGGCTTTCCCGGGAAGCATAGGTGGTGAAGCCTGTGTATAAGAGTGCAGTGGACTTAGACACAGGTCTCATCTTCTTTGTACCTGTGGACAGAGCTGTCTTCCACTATACTCTTCAATACAGGCCTCACCTTTTGTGTACCCCTGGAGAATCCTCACCTGATCTGTAACCCTGAATAGATCGTTTGCTTTTAGTCATTGCTTTTTTGTTTGGTAATAGTGGTCTATAATGTGCTATTTTGTTCTTTAACACAGATTGAAATCAAGATTTCAAGAGTTAGCAAACATGCCCACAAGGGAAAGGACAAGAAAACAACGTAACCGAGAAAAATCAAAAACAGCAACGGAATTACAGTACTCTTCCACAACAAATACTTCAAAAAACAGGAACCAAGCTCCTGGTAAGACAACTAAGTCTTTTATTCAGAACATATGTACTTTAAAAAAAAATAATGGACAGCATGTACAAAAAGAAAATGAGAGAGTAAATTTGAAAAGGAAGGAGAGAACCTCAAAGAATCCTACAACTGGAGCAGGAGAGAATAATATGTATAGGAATAGAAGGCAGAATCAGTTTAGAGACATTCGTAGACGAATGTTTCGCAATAGGGTGGTTTTAAATTTGTTAAAAAACATTAGGAAAGGTAAACAGAGAGCTGCTTTTTATAAGAAAAAGAAAAGTGTAGAGAAGATTGTTGATCAGGCTTTTGAAGTTAAGAACAAATTATTTATTTTAATAATCAATAGAATTAGGACACTTAACAAGACAATTGATGTTTTCAAATCAAACAGTAGATGGAAAAGAGTAATTAATCGGACTAATTTTTTTCAGGAGAATCGATGCACAGTTCAAGTTGTGAGCCATTTTTTAATGAGGAGAGTTACTTCCAAGATAATGATTTAGTGCATGCAGTTGACACCTGTGGTCGAGCGTATGAAGTGAAAGACGGTTGTCCGATTGAAAAAGAGAAACTTGTGCCTAGAGAACCAGAAGAGGTGTTAACTGATGAAGTTTTAGAGAGACGTACTAAGGGTCCAGTGTACACTTGGAAGTGTAGTAGTATTTGTAGTGTGCGACAGGAATCAATTGATTTGTTTTCTAATTTCTTACGTACATATAGTAAGAAAAGTCTAAAGCAGAAAGTGAAGTTGTTGCAAGACTTAGATCCTTGTAGAGTGAGAGAAAACACAGGTTTGCAAGGGCATTCACTGGCTTGTCTTTCTAGAAAAGTCTGTCAGAGTGTTTTTCATCATTTTAGGATGTTAGCAGTGCATCATACCAAAATGAGGAAATTAGTGAGAATGTTGTATTATGCAAAAAGTCCAGCACTAAAGCTTAAACAATTAAACAGTGCTCTTTTGCATGGAACTGAATTAGATGTGAAGAAGATTTGTGAAGAAATTGAGATTTGTTATTTTGGTGAAAAAGAGGACAGTGTAGAAATTGAGACAGCAATTCAAGGTAATGTGGAAGACAATGTACAGATTTCAAATACAGAAAAGTTTGAGCAGGAAATTACCAGGTTTAAGGTGAAATCAAGTGAAAGGCCGAATTTTACTTGTGTGTGTTGTCGACGAAGTCATTATAAGCATCAAACTAGATTAGTTGATTTATATGTAAAAAGCGAAAAGATGAATAATTATGAGTGGAAAGATTTAGCAACTTATTTGTGGGTGGAGAATTGTTTTGATTTGATTTCTGATCAGCGTATTTGTAAATATTGTTATGATAAATTAAATCAAAACAGAATGCCTGCTAGAGCTGTTCATAATAATCTGGAGTTGGTAGACATTCCCCCTGAATTGATGGATTTAAATACATATGAGTCTATTTTGATTCAATGTGTCCACCCTTTTCAGGCAATTGTTCGCATGGAGCCTAAGATAGGGAAATTGCCTCCTACAGATTTGCAGAGAGGATTAAAGGGAAGAGTTGTTTATTTGCCTCTAGATTTCAAAAAAAATATTGATACAATTGGTATAGAAAAAGTAGAAGAGGAACCTTTAGTTATTCTAGTTAATGGGGTTCCGACAAAGAGTAAAAAAATCTGGCAAGATTTAGTGGATGTTAGGAAAGTCAAAAAGGCAACGTTGTATTTAGTCAAAAACAATGAGTATTATAAACATGTATGTGTTGCAGCAGAGGAAACAGCTGCAGATGAAGACAGTGATTGTTCAGTCGGCCACATTGAAAAAGTTGATGTCTCTAGAAGTGAAGAAATATATGAACATTATACTGTTCATCCTTTGCATTCCAAAGAAGTAATGGGGAATGCAATTGAATTGTTTCAAATGAAAGCAGCAAAAGGAAGTCCCGTTAGTGTATGGGAAGAAAGTTTGGAAGCTCGTTGTTTTCCACAGCTATTTCTAACAGGTCGAGGTGGACGATATGACGATCGACCACTTCAAATTCCTGCATGTGAATATCGAACTGTAAGATTATATGCTGAAGATCCAAGGTTTCGCCAATGCATTCTGTTAGAACCTGAGTTGCCAGGTCACCTAGGGTAGCCTGGCCTAGGGGTAAGACATGCAATTTCTAGAGGCACAGTGTGAAGGTTGCAGACCACCCAAGAGTAAATCCACGCAATAGCACACAAAAACAACACTACACCAAAGTATAGGAAAATAAGTACTGCTTTATAGAAATAATATATCTTTGCTCTTTTTGCTTTTAGACTTCACAATTAAATTACACTTCAGTTTGTGTGGAATATAGCAGGAATACTTTTCAATTCTAAATCATGTTAACAACCAGCATTTGTAGTATAGACAGTTCACTTAGACAACTGGCAGATAATTCTTACACTTTTATAACTCAGTTAGGCAATTACTGTTCTCAACTTACTATGCATCATTTCTCACTACAGTATTACTCTAAAGTTTGGTAAGATCAACCTTTTAAATAGATCAGGGTAACACTTTCCTTTACATAAATAGCATTTACAGTTCTCTTTCTTTTCCTGTTAGAGAGAAATGGGTTAAGAACCACTTAAGTCAGCTTTATAATAGAACCCTGTCAGGGATTCCACATAGACGCTGTACTCCCAGAGTCAGAGTCTCAATTTATAACCAGTTAATCCTGTGGAAGACAATCCCCCACGTAACCACCTCCTTACTTGTGACTGTCGTTGTTGGAATAGATCTGCATCAGAGGTACAGGATTATCAGGCGTGAGGGGCTGGGGAAACAAGGCTAAAGAGGCTCCCACGCCTCACCAGACTCCTCGGCTCGAGCCTGCTCCTCCGCGCTGCTCTCGCGCTGAAAATTACTCAGGGCAGACACCACAAAACCCCCACACCTCTGCCGGGCCTTTTTTAACTCTCCCTCCCTGCTCAGGCCGGCTCCTCAGCGCGGCGCTCGAGCAGGAGGAAGCGACCTGATTACCCGGCCAGCTGCAGAAGCCTCCGGCGCCTCTCCTCAGCGCTGCGCTCGGGAGACACTCCTCCGGCGGGCATGCGCAGTAGCGCTCCTGCCGTTTCCGCCTCTCCCGGCTCTCTCTCCAAAGACAGACACTGCTCCGGGCCTGCTCACCTCGTTGCCCCTCCTTCCGGGGACATCCGCCTCCGACGGGGCATGCGCGAGGGCGCCTACACTTTCTTCCAGTCAGGGTCACTACCGGCAACGCGTCTCAAGCGCGATAGGCGCCCCCGGGGTCCCGCTCACAAAGGGAAGCCTCGCAAGGCTTCTTAGGCTCAGTGGATCCCGGGAGGGTGCTGGCACAGAGTGCTACCGGTGTTTCAGAGGTCCCACTCCCAGATCACCTCACACTTTCCACCCAACAGGCAGAGGGGCTTGCCACACGCCACAGGACCAGTCAATGGTGAGGAAATACTACAGTTGTTCAGAGAAGATATTTCCTTTCTTCACTAAAACGAAGAGGAAGGGGGGGGGCTCCTTCAGGATAAAGCCAGAATCTACTTTCTTAGCGCTAACCCCCTATTCCTCCTTACTGGACAGACTAGGGCTCAGGGGAACTCTTAATTCAGCTCCCAGGGCAGGGTTCTTTTTAGTTTCCAAAACTACCAGAATTAACCCCTTCACCTATCTGCCCAGGATCAGCAGGATGGGCTAGCTTGGCTAGGACAACAGGAAATGGGGGGGAAAGAAACCTAGACAGAGGGCTACTCTTGTAGAGGAAACCACCCTTCAGGATCCTACCCCTGCCAGACCTCAACCTTCACTCTAGCTGCTCCTCACTGACAGACAAAATGGCTGTCCAGCATTCCGCCTTATATAGGCTGCCCCTCAGTGGTCCAGAATGGACCAGAAGGTTCTGGAATGGCCTATGCTGGTCTATGGGTAAGTTCTGGACTTGGCAGTTAGGGCGGTTGGTAGCCACCATTTTGTGGCTCCAACTTTCCCTGTCAGAACAGGCCTCTGGGCCTGAGGTAAAAGACTATGGGGGGAAAAAGAGCACCTATCCCCTTGACCAACACCTATAAAAATAGTAGACACAAAAATTATCAAGGGTATGAGGGCAAAAAGGGGACAAAATAAATAATAATGAGGAGGGACTACGCAAAAAATCCAGACAGGTCTAACACGCGTCCCCCCCAGCTGAAAGTGGGGAGAACTACCCAACCCCTTGGGAGTCCTCTTCACTAAGGCGGAAATACCTGGAGAGACCGTCTGCATTTGCGTGGTCCACTCCAGGCCGATGTTCCACCCGGAAGTCCATTCCCTGTAGGGAGATGGACCACCTCAACAGCTTGGGATTTTCCCCCTTCATTTGCATCAGCCAACGAAGGGGGCGGTGGTCAGTCTGAACCAGGAAGTGCGTGCCAAAGAGGTATGGCCGCAGCTTCTTCAGAGCCCACACCACCGCAAAAGCTTCCCTTTCAATTGCACTCCACTTCTGTTCCCGGGGAAGCAGTCTCCTGGATAAGAAGACTACAGGCTGATCCAGGCCCTCTTCATTTAGTTGCGATAACACTGCCCCAATGCCATGTTCGGATGCATCTGTTTGGACAATGAACTCCTTGGAGAAATCGGGAGCCTTCAGGACCGGTGCTTCACACATTGCCTGCTTCAACTTTTCAAAGGCTTGCTGACAAGCCTTTGTCCAAACTACCCGTCGAGGTTGTTTCCTGGAGGTGAGCTCTGTGAGGGGCGCTACAATAGTGCCATACCCCTTCACAAAGCGACGGTAGTAACCTGTGAGGCCCAGGAAAGCTCGGACCTCAGTCTGTGTCTTGGGGGGTTCCCAGGCCATGATTGCCTCAATCTTCGCTTGCAGGGGCTGCACTGACCCCCTACCCACCAAGTGTCCAAAGTACGCAACCGTCCCCTGCCCAATCTGGCATTTGCTGGCTTTGATGGTCAATCCAGCTTGTTTCAGGGCCTGGAGAACTGCTTGCAAATGTTGCAAGTGGTCCTCCCAACTGCTACTGAAGACAGCAATGTCATCCAGGTAAGCAGCAGAGAAACTCTCCATTCCAGAGAGGACCTGGTTCACCAGTCGCTGAAATGTGGCAGGGGCGTTCTTGAGCCCAAAGGGCATCACACAGAACTGGAAGTGTCCCTCAGGCGTGGAGAAGGCTGACCTTTCCTTTGCTCCATCTGTCAAGGAGATCTGCCAGTACCCTGAAGTGAGGTCAAAGGTACTTAGGTATTGGGCAGCTCCTAGCCGGTCAATTAACTCATCCGCCCTAGGGATTGGATGAGCATCAGTCTTTGTAACTGAGTTCAGTCCTCGGTAATCCACACAGAACCTCAGTTCTGGTGTGGTGCCCGGTGGGGCGGCTTTTGGGACTAGCACCACTGGACTGGACCAAGGGCTGCTGGAAGGTTCTATCACTCCTAGCTCCAACATCTTGGCAACTTCGCCATGGATGCTAGCCTTCACCTTGTCCGACAGCCTGTAGGTCTTGGACTTCACTGGGGGGCTGTCTCCTGTGTCCACATCATGGGTACACAGGTGGGTTCTTCCCGGGACAAGGGAGAACAGCGAAGAGTACTGCCCCAATACCTGGCGGCAATCCTCTCGTTGCTCAGGAGTTAGGGATGGGGAGAGAATCACTCCCTCCACCGACCCATCCTTCTCTTGACATGAAAAGAGATCTGGGAGAGGCTCGCTTTCTGCTTCCTCAGCACCATCAGTTACCAACATCAGGATGACCTCTGGCCTCTCATGGTGGGGTTTGAGGCGATTGGCATGCAGCACCCGTAGGGGCTGCCGCGGGGTCTTAAGATCCACCAAGTAAGTGGCCTTACCCTTCTTCTCCAACACCTCAAATGGGCCTGTCCAACGATCTTGAAGGGCACTTAGCTCTCCAGGTTCCATCACCCATACTTTCTGGCCAGGCTCCAACTCCACCGGGTGAGCATTTTGGTCGTACCATTCCTTCATGACTGCCTGACTGGCCTCCAAGTTGTCAGAAGCCTGCTTCCACAACTTGGCCATCTGGCTTCTGAAGGCCAGCATGTAGCTCACCACATCCTGGGGAGGTTTTCTGGGAGACTTCTCCCATCCATCCTTCACCAGGCTGAGAGGCCCACGCACAGGGTGCCCATACAACAATTCAAACGGGCTGAAGCCCACTCCCTTCTGCGGCACCTCTCTGTAAGAGAACAGCAAGCAAGGCAGGAGGACGTCCCACTTCCTCCGTAAGCTCTCCGGCAGACTTCTTATCATGCCCTTCAGGGTCTTATTAAACCTCTCAACCAGTCCATTGGACTGGGGGTGATAAGGAGTGGTGAACCGGTAAGTCACTCCACACTCCTTCCACATTGTCCGCATGTAAGCTGACAGGAAGTTGGTCCCCCTGTCGGCCACACAACCTCCTTGGGAAATCCTACACAGGTAAAGATTCCCATCAGGGCCCTAGCCACCACAGGTGCAGTAACAGTCCTCAGAGGGATGGCCTCTGGGTACCGTGTGGCATGATCCACCAGAACCAGGATAAACCTGTGACCAGCTGTTGTTGGTGGATCCAATGGCCCTACAATGTCGATGCCCACCCTCTCAAAGGGGGTGCTAACGACAGGAAGTGGTTCCAGGGGAGCCTTTAGCTTCACCCCTGTTTTCCCACTAGCCTGGCAGGATACACATGTCCTACAGTATGTGTTGGACGCCACCTTCATCTGAGGCCAGTAGAAGTGGAGGACAAGCCGTGCAAAGGTCTTGTCCTGGCCTAAGTGTCCTGCCAGTGGTATCGCATGAGCCAATTCCAGCAGAAAGGCTCGGTATTGCTGCGGGACCACCAAGGCCCTTGATGAGCCAGGTAGGGGTACCTTGGGTTCACTGTAGAGGAGGCCATCCTCCCAGTAAATATGGTGGTGTCCCGTAGCATCACCTGCTGCCTGGGCTTCAGCCTGACTCCTCAGTCCCTCAAGGGTAGGGCACTCCCTCTGCCCCTTACAGAATTCCTCTCTGGTAGGACCTCCCTCCACATGCCACTCAGCAGGGATGGGTAAATCCTCCAGAGAGTCTACTCCCCCCTCCATGGACTCCTGGCCTACCACCGCAGGTGGCCGATCTGTCTCATGGGGCGTGGGAGCCGAAGCAGGCTGTCCCTGTCTCCGAGTCTGTCCCTTTTTGGCAGCGGGTTGGGCCATTGTTCCAGGCTCCAACCCAGGCGAACTCCCTCTCCGGGCAGTCGCAGACCGTGTGCTTACACAGGCCCAGTCAGGTGTACCCAGCATCACAGAATGCGTCCGGTATTCCACCTCTCTCCAAGTGTTGTGCTCCATGTCATTCCCCAACAGACAATCAACTGGCACGGCAGGGCTTACGGCAACTCGAAGTGAACCTGCAACCCCTTCCCACTCAAAGGGAACCTCAGCCACTGGATAGTGGCCCATTCTGCCGTCAGCCATCGCGGCGGGGTGGAGTACATTAGGAACAACCTGCTCTGGAGACACCAGTTGACTTCTCACCATAGTCGTACTGGCTCCTGTATCTCTCAGAGCCTCCCCTCTTTGGCCATTGATGGTAACCCATTGCCCATACTTTGTAGTATTTGGGGGCACCTGGATCTTTGGTACCATCTCCCGCTCTCCCAGGGACACTAAGGTGACACCCGCCCACTCACCCCCCTTATCTAAGGGCAACTCCTCCCCGAGCGCTACACTAGCTACTCCCGGTGACTTTCCTCCGGTGGGAGGGGGTGGTCTCTTTGGGCATCTGACATCTCCCTTATAATGTCCAACACCACCACATTCAAAACAGTGGAGAACCCTTGGCTGCTGGCTTTGACCAGGATTAGGGTTTCTGGGCGGGTTTGCCCTAGGGGTGAAACCTGCTCCCTTACCTTGGAAATTATTTTGGGGACCTTTGGAGAACTCCTTCTTTTTATCTCCTCCCTCCTTCTTCTGGGGGGCGCCCTGTCCGGCTTTTTGAGAATCCCCTCCAGTCCCCTTTGAGGACACCCGGGTACTTGCCCAAGTGTCCGCCTCCTCTGCAAGCTTCCGGGGATCGGTCAGCTTGCTGTCCACCAGGTGTTGGCGCAACTCGGGAAAACATTTCTCGAGGAGGTGTTCTTTCAAAAATAGATTGTACAGCCCCTCATAATCTTTCACCTCGCTGCCCTTGACCCAACCCTCCAGAGCTTTCTTGGCGTAGTCGAAAAAGTCTACCCAATTCTGGGTACTCAGTTTGTGACTTCCCCTGAATTTCTGTCTGTACCTTTCAGGGGTAAGTCCAAACTTTTTCACCAGTGCCACCTTCATTGTAGGGTAGTGGGTTTGCTCATCCTGCTCCAGAGCCAACAAGGTGTCTCTGCCAGCAGGGGGCATGTATTTATACAGCCCACCTCCCCAGTGAGTTTCTAGGATCCCGTGAGCCCTTAAAGAAACTTCGTAGGCGGCCAACCATTTGGCAATGTCATCACCTGGGGTGTAGCTAGCGATGACATCTTTAGGTAAATAGGGTCTGGATTCCCTGGTGTTCACTTTATTTTCGCTGCCACCATTATCAGGATTGGGAGACCTTCTTAATAAGGCTTGTAGGTCCATCTCTTTGATGGTTCGCTCATGAGCTAACCTCCTTTCCTCCCTTTCCATATCCATCCTAGCTAATTCCAACCTCGTTCTCCTCTCCTCCCTCCTATCTTCTAGCTCGGCGTCAGTTAAACCCCTGTCTGAGACGCTGCTGCCCGCCCTCGAAGGTATCCTGGGACCTGTCAGTAGATTCCCCCTTCCAGCTTGGTTCAACAATGCAGCCTCAAGGACAGTGTCCCCGTCACTCTCTTCAGTTTCTGCTTCCTCCCTTAAATGAGCTTCCACCCATGCCCTTATGCTTGTCAGCAACTCTCCTTTCTTGGCACCTTTATTAAAAAATACCCCTTGATGCTGACACCAATCTCTGAGTTGGGCCACAGTATTGGCTTCTAGCTCTTTAAAATTCAATTCCATCTTTGCTATGGAATAAAATCAACTCACAGGAGAAAACCAAGACGTGACCTGAGGTTAACCTCCACCCACCACCAGAAATAAATTTAGAAAAAACAAAATTCAAATTAGGAGGGCCGCAAGGAGAAAACTCCTGGTGTAGGTCAGTGTATTGCGTTGAATTACTAATGAGTAGCTGCAACCAAGTCAGTATCCCACCGCTAGGCACCAAATGTTAGAACCTGAGTTGCCAGGTCACCTAGGGTAGCCTGGCCTAGGGGTAAGACATGCAATTTCTAGAGGCACAGTGTGAAGGTTGCAGACCACCCAAGAGTAAATCCACGCAATAGCACACAAAAACAACACTACACCAAAGTATAGGAAAATAAGTACTGCTTTAGAAAAATAATATATCTTTGCTCTTTTTGCTTTTAGACTTCACAATTAAATTACACTTCAGTTTGTGTGGAATATAGCAGGAATACTTTTCAATTCTAAATCATGTTAACAACCAGCATTTGTAGTATAGACAGTTCACTTAGACAACTGGCAGATAATTCTTACACTTTTATAACTCAGTTAGGCAATTACTGTTCTCAACTTACTATGCATCATTTCTCACTACAGTATTACTCTAAAGTTTGGTAAGATCAACCTTTTAAATAGATCAGGGTAACACTTTCCTTTACATATATAGCATTTACAGTTCTCTTTCTTTTCCTGTTAGAGAGAAATGGGTTAAGAACCACTTAAGTCAGCTTTATAATAGAACCCTGTCAGGGATTCCACATAGACGCTGTACTCCCAGAGTCAGAGTCTCAATTTATAACCAGTTAATCCTGTGGAAGACAATCCCCCACGTAACCACCTCCTTACTTGTGACTGTCGTTGTTGGAATAGATCTGCATCAGAGGTACAGGATTATCAGGCGTGAGGGGCTGGGGAAACAAGGCTAAAGAGGCTCCCACGCCTCACCAGACTCCTCGGCTCGAGCCTGCTCCTCCGCGCTGCTCTCGCACTGAAAATTACTCATGGCAGACACCACAAAACCCCCACACCTCTGCCGGGCCTTTTTAACTCTCCCTCCCTGCTCAGGCCGGCTCCTCAGCGCGGCACTCGAGCAGGAGGAAGCGACCTGATTACCCGGCCAGCTGCAGAAGCCTCCGGCGCCTCTCCTCAGCGCTGCGCTCGGGAGACACTCCTCCGGCGGGCATGCGCAGTAGCGCTCCTGCCGTTTCCGCCTCTCCCGGCTCTCTCTCCAAAGACGGACACTGCTCCGGGCCTGCTCACCTCGTTGCCCCTCCTTCTGGGGACATCCGCCTCCAATGGGGCATGCGCGAGGGCGCCTACACTTTCTTCCAGTCAGGGTCACTACCGGCAACGCGTCTCAAGCGCGATAGGCGCCCCCGGGGTCCCGCTCACAAAGGGAAGCCTCGCAAGGCTTCTTAGGCTCAGTGGATCCCGGGAGGGTGCTGGCACAGAGTGCTACCGGTGTTTCAGAGGTCCCACTCCCAGATCACCTCACACTTTCCACCCAACAGGCAGAGGGGCTTGCCACACGCCACAGGACCAGTCAATGGTGAGGAAATACTACAGTTGTTCAGAGAAGATATTTCCTTTCTTCATTAAAACGAAGAGGAAGGGGGGGGGGCTCCTTCAGGATAAAGCCAGAATCTACTTTCTTAGCGCTAACCCCCTATTCCTCCTTACTGGACAGACTAGGGCTCAGGGGAACTCTTAATTCAGCTCCCAGGGCAGGGTTCTTTTTAGTTTCCAAAACTACCAGAATTAACCCCTTCACCTATCTGCCCAGGATCAGCAGGATGGGCTAGCTTGGCTAGGACAACAGGAAATGGGGGGGAAAGAAACCTAGACAGAGGGCTACTCTTGTAGAGGAAACCACCCTTCAGGATCCTACCCCTGCCAGACCTCAACCTTCACTCTAGCTGCTCCTCACTGACAGACAAAATGGCTGTCCAGCATTCCACCTTATATAGGCTGCCCCTCAGTGGTCCAGAATGGACCAGAAGGTTCTGGAATGCCCTATGCTGGTCTATGGGTAAGTTCTGGACTTGGCAGTTAGGGCGGTTGGTAGCCACCATTTTGTGGCTCCAACTTTCCCTGTCAGAACAGGCCTCTGGGCCTGAGGTAAAAGACTATGGGGGGAAAAAGAACACCTATCCCCTTGACCAACACCTATAAAAATAGTAGACACAAAAATTATCAAGGGTATGAGGGCAAAAAGGGGACAAAATAAATAATGAGGAGGGACTACGCAAAAAATCCAGACAGGTCTAACACATTCCCTATTTGTTTCATCTACTGTATGAAAGTGACTTGTCTGGGCTTTCTTATGCAGTAAACCATATACTGAAAAGTGGAGCACATCTGCAAAATGTTTCGGCTAGGGACTTTATGGAGAAAGTGAATCTGCAAGATAATATTTTGGAATCTCATCTAATCCATCTCATGGCATGTCAGCGTGGTACAAACGAGTATTGGTACTGTCGTCATGGGGAATTGAAATGTATGCTAAGAAACTTAGGAACTCCTACATGGTTCCTCACTCTTAGCTGTGCCGAGTATGCATGGGATGACTTACTTCAATTTCTACCAGAGGCAATTGCAAATATACAAAATATAGAATTCAAAACACCTGGAGAACTGTGTTCTTTGGATCCAGTAAATGTATGCAGATATTTCAATCATAGATTTGAAGCTATGATGTCTTTTATTACCAACAAAAAAAATCCTCCCCTTGGAGAGGTTTTGGATTTCTTTTGGAGAAAGGAGTATCAAGCGAGAGGTGCTCCTCACATACATATGTTGTTGTGGATTAAAGATGCACCCAAATTTGGAACAGATTCGGATGAGACAGTGATGAGCTTTATTGAAGAGTATTCAACATGTGCTGTTCCGAAAACTACTGAAGAAAACAGTTTAAGGCAACAAGGTTTACGCTTTCAATCCCATCGTTGTGGAAAGTACTGTCGTCGAAAATTCAGAAACAAGGACAAGTTCTACACAAAATGTCGTTTCGCCTTTCCACGACCAGTGATTTCTAAAGGAAGAGTAAATAATTTGATGTCTTCTCTGCGACATACTGTGACGAGGAAATCACCCAAAAATACATACAATTTAAAAAGAAACGAAGAGTCCAAGTACATCAACGACTACAACCCAGTGATTTTGTCCATGTGGAATGCTAACATGGATATTCAATTCGTTGCTGACAACTCTATTGCTGTGGCTCGATATGTGACGTCTTACATCACAAAAAAAGAAAACACAGAACTGAAGGAAATGTGGGAGGACATTTCACATGAAAAGAGTCTAAGCAAGAAATTATACAGTTACAGTCTGAAGATGTTGTCGCATCGAGAAATTGGAGCATATGAATGTTCTGATCGATTGTCATCAGCAAGTCTATATGCCAAATCTAGAACCATCATTTGGGTGAGTCTAGGTCTTGCTGCAACACGAAATTGAGTTTTGAAATCTGTACAAGAAATAGAGTATTTGGCGGAGAAAGAACCACAAAGTGCAGATATTTTGAAGACAAACATGTTGGATACATACTATCCAAATAGAAGTCCTCACCTTGAGAACGTTTGTCTCTATGAAGTTCTGCAAAGATATATTTATAAGAGGAACATCAGAGAAGATATCAATAATGGAATATATGGAAACATTGGATGTGAAGGATGTCTAGTGAAACAGAAAAAAGGTCATTTGATTAATCATCGAAAATTGAGTTGTGAAAATCCAGACAAAAGAGAATTTTACTATTTGGCTCTTTTGCAACTCTTTAAACCATGGCGAGAAGAAGAGGAACTACTTGGAGATTTTCTCTGTTATGAAGACTCTTTTAATGCTACGAAGGATACCATAGAATGTCCTGTTTTTCCAAATTATCTGCAAATGTTGAATGAAGAAATACAGCAAGAATCAACAATTGCTGCAGAGATTGCGAGAGATAGTTCTCAAGGCAGTCAGAGTTCTGCTTCATTGAGTCAGGATCCACTAGGAGGACCAATTATCCAAAATGAAGCTGCCACTGCCATGGATGAAGTGGAAAGAGCTATGGAGCAAGCTCAAGAGGATGTAATTAATTTAGAAGATTTGGTGAAACAATTAAACCTTGAGCAGAAACTGATATATGACGAAGTCACAGAACAGGTTGAACATGGATTGAGTCATGAGAAGAAAGAGTGCTCATGTACATCATTTAAGCCTGTCCGACTGTATGTGAGTGGAGAAGCGGGAACTGGAAAAAGTTTTCTGATTAAAGCAATTGCATCTTATCTGCAGAAAAGGACTGAATCACCGCTGTCTTGTGTTATTACCGCTCCAACTGGGCTGGCAGCACATAATATTAAAGGGATTACTTTACATCGTTTACTGATGCTGCCAGTGGAGCATGATAACAAATTGCAATATCACAAGCTATCTGGAGATGCGTGTTCCGAAGTTTCGAGAGTCCTGAAGAAAATGAAACTTCTTATCATTGATGAAGTAAGCATGGTGTCAAATATAATGCTTCCTTTTGTGCATTTGAGAATGCAAGAAATTCTTAGAACAGACTATGATGTTTTATTTGGAGGAAAACATATTATTGTTTTTGGAGATCTTCTGCAGTTGACTCCAGTGAAAGGACAACCTGTGTTCAAAATGCTCACACATGAAGATACCAGGAAGTGCCTAGGAAGCATTGGAAACGTTAATATATGGTTAAACTTCAAATATGCAGAACTGCTTCAAAATATGCGGCAGGCAAAGGATGAAGATTATAAAAATATTTTACAAGATGTAAGAGTAGGAAAAATAAGTCAGCAAGGGAAAGAAGCTTTACATGGACGGTTAATTTCTAATTTGTACCCAAATGAAAACATTCTTCCAGAGAATATTTTTAAGAAAATTAACGAGAAGAAATCTGCCATATGTTTGATGCCTACTCTGAAAGAATGTTCCATGTTCAACAACAAAATGCTCAAGTTAGAAAATGAAGAGATAGTGAAACTGGAAGCTATAGATAAAATAGAGCATATGGGAGCAACAATTATTTTGTCAGAAAATTTGAAATCAAAATTGGATTCATTGGAGAAGACTATATCTAAAACTGCTGGTTTTGAAAAGACTCTGAATGTGTGTTTAAATTGTGTATTATTTTGAGAAGGAATTTAAATGTTGAAAGAGGTCTGGTAAATGGAGCAATGGGTCATGTTGTTGGTTTTGTGAATTACAAAAATAGAGATGAAATTGAAATTTAAAAAATTAAATTTGATGGCATTGACGAAATAGAACAAATTTGTCGTTGTTCAGCTAGATTTTTGCTTGTGAAACACTTATATGTTCGCCGAAAACAGTTTCCTGTTTGTTTGGCATATGCAGTGACAATTCATAAATCTCAAGGTTTAAGTGTAGATAGTGCTTTGGTGAACATTGGAAGTTCTGTGTTTAAAGAGGGTATGGCATATGTGGCATTATCACGAGTGAGAACTTTATCAGGATTGTACTTGATTGAGTGTGATGAAACAAAGATTTGTGCTGATCTAGATTGTGTTAAAGAATACAATAGGTTAAGAAGAGAGTATGCTCCACATTTGCCTCAATATCCTCTGATTGAAAAACGTGTGGTAGGCCGAAAAAGAAGAAATGAGAGTAATTGCAGTAAGGTAGTAGCAAAAAGACAAAAAATAGATGAAACTGTAATTGTAAGCAGAAAGAAAAATGATTCTGTTGAAGATGTTGTTGGATTTCAGTTTGAAAACAGTTCTGGTGTCAACTGCTATGCTAATGTAGTAGTTAATGTTGTTTTTTTCTTCAAAATTTACAAAAACAGATTGTCGAAAATCGAGAACAAACATTGTGCTGTTTATTGAATTCTGTGTTAGAGAAATGTAGTAGTGATAGAGGAAAAATAGAAAGTGTTTCAGAAATTAGGAATCTTGTAGACATATGTTCAGGTCAAAATCAATTTTCACAGATAATTCAGCAGGATTGTCAGGAATTTTTAATGTATATGTTTGATGTATTGGAAGATGAAGGAGTAGATATAAAAAATCTTTTTAATCTTTCTTATCAATGGCAACATGACTGTGATAACTGTGCTTCATCAAGTACTATTATTATTATTATTATTATTATGCGTTCTTATATAGCGCTCGATTACCCGTAGGCATCTCGGCGCTTGCCTTGGGAACCCGTCCTGGCTTTTTTCCCTGTGAGATACCTGTACTGGGCATCCCCAAGGTGGAAGCCAGGCATCCCGCCGCGGGGGGGGCCATAGTGGAGATTAAGCAGCTAATGCCCAGAGCTGCAGAGTGTGAACCCGTGATTCGAGTTGGCACCGAAACGAGAATTATCGAGTCCGTGGATATTTTGGGCTCAAGACCCTGCCGCGTCGGGAATTGAACCCTGGTCCTGGGTCTGACCTCTGCTTCAGGGTCTGCCTCCTCTAACCAGTGAGCCACACTTCTCTAGAATAGACACTGAAAGATTTATATATTTGACTTTACCAGACTGCAAATCAGTGCCTTTTAATAATCTAGTTAAAGCAGCTGATCACAATATGGTGTGTACCCAATGTAAGTCTACAGTGCTGTCCTCATTATTTCTACAAAATTATGGTCACTATGTCATTTTAATGTTCCAACGATGTAGACCTGATGGAACTAAATTGACAACTTCTATTAAAAATTTCGTGGCTTCACAGTTATCGATATCAGGAAGAACCTTTGCAACTGTAGCTATTATTTTTCATGATTGTCCTTCTACAACATCAGGGCATTACACATTCTATTTAAAAACTTCTAAAGGTTGGACCCAATGTAACGACACTCATTTGACTTTCAAACAACGTTTGCCTTTTGGCTTTATAAATTCATACCTAGTGTTTTTACAGCCAAAATTTAGGTAAAAGTAATTGGCATATGAAGACGGGAGTAGTTCATAAAGGTTATTTTGCTGTTTAAAAAAATATTCTGAGTAAAAGTGTTCCAGGCAATATAAAAAATTGACTTGTCATATAGGTACTGTAATTGGATCTCATAATAAGTGAAGTTAGTATTATACAAAATGATGAACATGAGTGAGTCAGAGATGGTTATACAAATAATTAAATATTGTGAAAATGTTGTAGAGCCTTTCTTTCAGAACGTCAGGAAAAAGATCATTTCAGAGTGCCTTAGAATTCATTTGAACATATACTCATACATCTGACACTATTTGGCCAAATGGAAAGGTGCAGGAATGAGTAAAGAGTCATGACTGAAAAAAGGAGTATATGAAAATATTGAAAATATTTCAGATGTTCTTGGAGCTTTTCTTCTAGAAAGTCGATGAAATGGATTTTTAAGTGAACAGCAAAGTACTTTCCAACGAGAAAAGGACCACCATGATACAGTATTTGGCCTCAAGGAAAAGTAAGTCAATCTAACTTTAGCGTACATTTGTCATTTGTCAGTATCTAAGGTTTTTTTTAAAACACAATCTTTTAGATTGTGTTTTTTTTTCCCCGCTGTCATATGATGAGTAATTTGAACTCACTCTTTTAAGTGATATTCAATATATTCTGAGAACAGCAAAAATAAACTTTGTAACATGTTGTACAAGTTATTTTATACTTTGGATTGTGTAAATTAAATTGTATTCCCATTCTCTGACATTTACTTTCCTTTTTCCATCCTCTTTCAGCTCTTTTTACTCACTTATAATGTCTTTCTCTCACTCTCTGTAACCCCCGTTCCCTTACTCCACTTCTTTGACAACCCCTCATTTTCATTTCAACTGTGTGTATCCCGTCTCTCCCTTGCATAACTTTTCAGCTTTCAGTCTTTCTGCTTTACTTCTCTTTGCCATATTTTCCTCTTTTGCTCTTTTAGTAGTTCCTGTTTACTCACTCAGCAGTATTATTGCACTCTATCCCTATAAATCACCCACTCTCCATAGCTTATCTTTGTTTGCTCCTTACTTTTGACCTCTTCTCTCTGTTTTTCGTTCACTACTTCTATGTCCTCAGTGCCTCACTCTACTTGTGTTATGTTCACTTGTGTTTATCTACCTTCTATCACTTCTTTTACAACAACTTCACTGCTCCTTTCTCATCGTTCTTCATCCCATTTCTTTTACTCTGGTTCCATTACTATCCCTCATTTCTTTTCTTTCAATGTCCTTCTCTTTACTTTCATCACCAAATTATGTTTTCTCAGTACCACTGTTTTAGTCGTCTTCTCCTTTCTTTCCTTCTTTTTGCTCACTTACTCATTTCCTTTTCTCACTCATTGTACTCCACCTCACTCACTTTTTCTCTTAGTGTGTCTACCTTATAACTTTCTCAGTCCATTTTCCTCAATCGTTGTATATTATCCTGTCTCCCTTCATCCTTTCACTCTATGACTGTTCTTCATTTACTCTCAGTTATCTTGTATTCCTCATTCTTCTAAATGCATCCTTAATTAGACTGTTTTCTGTCTGTCATTACCTTTTTACTTACTACTGTTTCCTGATTTAGTTTTGGTAACTCACATTGTTTTAGTATCTTTCTTACCTTCATTTCATTTCTCTGTTCTTCTCTCTCTTTTTCTCAGTGAATCTATATGCCTTACTCTTTGTAATTTGCTCTCCTTCTATTTCCCTCTTTTTGTCCTTCTACCTTAGTTTATTTCCCTTTCTGTGTTCTTCACTCTAACTTTATTTCTAAATAGAGCGTTATGATTTTTAACCTCTTCATTTGGATCTTTTAATTTAAAATACATATTTTACTAATTATAACTTATTTTTTCTTCTCTCTTTCACAGATACAAAGTGTAGTTAAAAAATGTATTTATTATATGGTAAGTATGACTAAAAAAATGTAGTTTGTGATCACCCTTTGCTTTATGCTCACTAACATTTTCTTAATCTACCACAATCATGTGTCTTTACTCTGCTTCACTCACTTATTCTTATTCTACATGTTTACTCCCCTTTTCCGATTTCCCATCTCATATTCAACTTCTTTCAATCCCTTTTCTTTACTTTACTTACGCTCTAATCCCTTCCTTTGCCTCTTCACTCATTCTCTTTTTCTTAATTATTTACCTTACTCCTACACATACACCTCATCCCCATTCCAACACATACACACACCTGTAACATACACCCCACACACACCACACACACACCTCATACACACAAAAAATCCCCCCACACACACTCCTGAAACACACACACACATTCCATACACACACATACATCGAGCACATATACACCCCACACTCATACACTCCTCACACATATTTCACACACCCTCACCTCCACCCACACCGAAACACTCCACACAGCCACACCCACAGACACACCTTACACACCCACACTGCGACCTACACCCACTGACTCCCTATAAGTCACACACACTGCATTACTTATCTTTTTTTGTTGTTTTACTCAAGCCCATTCAGGTACTGTTTCCTTTACTCTCTTTGTCCTTTCTCTTTGTCACTCCACATGTGTTTTCGTAATTCAATTTTTCTCCCTCTTTCACCCCTCTTTACTTATACTACCTGGTCTTTTCTCACTTTTCCTCATTGTTCTTTATTTATCGTGATTCAGCCACTACCCTTCATTCTCCATTTTTTACTGTCCTTTCTTTTTCTTTTAACAGCCAATCACAGTCTCACACTATCTCTACTTTAGTGTTCTTCCTCTCTCTTCCTTTCTTTCGCTCCTTTAGTCATTTTACTTTTTTCACTTTCATCCAATTACACCTTCTCTAATTTTTTACTATGTAATAAACAATCCCTCTGTGGTCATCTTGTAGCTCTTTTTCTCTTAACATAACTCTGTTTGTGTCCTTTCCTCATGCTAACTGTTTCATGAATTTTTTTTTTTGGGGTGGGGGGCGCCCCGGTACGCGTACCCTAAGGAGAAAAAATTGACAGAGATCCTTTAAAAATATAGGTTTCATTTTATAAATGTGAGGTAGTTCTGATAAGAACTTTTTTTATTCTTTTTGTTGTTTGATATATATTTTTTTCTGAACATTTTTTGTTTTTTTTGTTTTTTACGAACTATTTTATATTTTTTTAGGGAAGAAACAAAAAACTGGGAATTAACAGTGGCTCGACAGGAGCAAAAAAAAAAAAAAAAAAGCTACTGCTTTCTTTTCTTGCTGCAGTGGTGGTTGTCTACAGAATCATTAATGAGGGAAATACTTAGTTGCCCGTAGCAGACGGTCTTTCCACAAAAAATGCAGACCATCTTTAATACACCAAATTGTTTTTGTATGTTTGGCGCCCTTCTGGTGCTGCAACCGAAAATTCAACTGTGGAGGTGCTGGCCTGAGGATCTCTGTTCTTCTGAAGCATGGCCCGTACCTCAGCCTGTGCCAAATTGTTAGGATGCCACCTCTCCATGTGGCGGATCATTGTATAATTCCCAAAGGAATACTTTTTATTTGGGTTGCCCTTGGAGAGGACTGTGTCGCAAATCAAACAGGTGACATGTGGGGCATTCACTTTTTTTTGCCCAGCAGGGATGGAGAAGTACTTCCATATAAAATGCACTTTCACATGCCTTTCCCTAGGTTCTTCCCGCAAGAATCTCCTAGGCTGTTCCTCCTCATCATCTTCTTCCTCCTCTTCTTCAACTCCTGGGAGGATCTGGGGTGGTGGACCTTCCGTTCTGGGTGTTGGTGGTGGTGGTGGGGGTGCACCAGCTGCAGCTACTACTGAAGCCATTTCTCTGCTCACAAATAGCTCTTGCTTTCTCAAAGAAGAAAGTAAGAATGAGGAAAAAAGGAGGGGGCTTTCATCATTTGGAGAAAAAAAAGTTGAGAACCAATGAAAAGTGTTATTTTCAGGTCACATGTCCCGACGCGCTTACGCTACGCGCCCCGGCGCTTACGTTTCGCGCTCCGGGTCGCGCCACGGAGCGCTTCCGGGTGCGTTTACGCAGTGCACCGAAAGAACGCATCACGCGGTTACGCGATACGTCACGCTTACGCGGCGCGTCACGATGTTGTTTTCGTTCGCGGCAATTGCGCTGAAGGGGCGCTCACCGTTACGCGCACCGGGGCGCTGAATAGAGTTGCGCTTACCGGTGCATTGCCCGGTGCGCGTAACGGGAGCGCACCAGGGCAAAAATAAAAAAATAAATTTAACAAAAAATGTTTTATTAAAAAATATAAAATACATTATTCATTTTAATGAAGTATCTATTTTACAGCTATTGATATTTGCTATTAAAAAACCATTGAAATTCACAGAAAAAACCATAGGTTTTAGACCATATATAGTTAGGTGAATATTTTAATCATACAAAACCAATGACAATTTCCATATATAGTTAGTTGCACTAACTATATATTTCGCGCACCCGCAATCCACTGCTGATGATGTCACATATTACATCATTCATGACATGGTCAGAGACATTACTGATGACATCACTGATGACATCTCAAATGACATCACTGATGACATCACTGATGACATCTTAAATGACATCACTGATGACATCACTGATGACATCTCATTTGACATCATTGATCACATCACTGATGACATCATTCTTGTGCTAATACGATGAACCTCTTCAGACTCTAATATAACCTTTGATACACTCAGTGTATACAGAAACTCACACACTGTCACTCATCCATGGAGTTACTCACACACCTAGTCAGTCATGCAGAGAATCAATCTCACCTTCATATCCTCAACTATACAGTTATACACTCCTTACTTATTCAAACATATACTAACACATATTTACTCTCTTATACAATCCCTGATACAAGTTCACAATGATCCATACAGCCACTCATACATTCACTGGCTCTCATGCACAGTTATTTATATATGCCAACTCTCACATGTACTGTGTTTTACATATGTACTTACTATGACATGTAGCATTCAGATATCCATTCACTCTTCAATACACTCATGCACACAGTCAACCGCCCATGTAGCTGTTTCCACATGCACTCTTGAACTCATACACCTAGTGAATCAACTGCTCACAAATCTATGCACAGAGTCACACACCTCCCAGCCACCCCCACACACACTCAATCTCCCATACATATAGTTAGGAATTAGCATTTAAAAAACCTAAGAAATTCACTGAAAAAACCATAGGTTTCACACCAGTTATAGTTAGGAATTAGCATTTAAAAAACTGATGGAATGTAATGAAAAAAACATAGGTTTCACACCAGTTATAGTTAGGAATTAGCATTTTAAAAACCTATTAAATTCACTGAAAAAAACATAGGTTTCACACCAGTTATAGTTACCTGGAAATTTTACTGACATAAAACCATTGAAATTCCCACGTTATAGTTAGTTGGACTCACTATAACTTGCGCGTGTAATGCACTGCTGATGACATCACATATTACATCACTCATGACATGGTCAGTGACATCACTCATGACACCATCCTTGTGACAGAGTTACAGACCTCCTTTCAGTGTAATGTAACCCTTGAAACACATATTCAAAAAAAGAAACTAAAATTTTCCAAAAAACAAGAGATATCCATACCAGTTACAACCAATTCAGTATTATCACGATCTATATACACATCCACTCATTCATCAATAGTTCTATATAGTCACTCATACATATACTCACTCATCATATGTAGTGATACACCTATACATCCTGTTAGACACCGACAGTCATCAAAAAGTTACTCACACGCATACTCACACATGCAAATAAACTATTGAACATCCATTTATTTGCATATACAGCTATACACACACTACCACCTTACTTCTAAGGAAACTTACACATACTTACTCTCTTAAACAATCACTTATAGAAACACATACTTATTTAAACAAGAACTCTTTCAATCTCTCACTCTCACATATACTCACTTATATACATCAATACTCACATATACTAGATTAGAACAAATGTAGTTAATGATAAAGATACTAGTGTGACAGTCATTCACTCACTAACACACACATATACCCACTCATCCACCCATACAGTCCTGCACATATGCGGTCTTAAAAACTCATACAAACAGTGAATCAGTCACCAACCCATGCAGCCAATTATACACAAAATGAAACACTGATACAAACATTTAAATATTTAAACAATACTCGCTAATATATGTATTCACTAAGATACACTTAATAAGCCAGTTAACCAATCAATTTAAAAAAAAAAAAACATCCATTAAGACACTTATTTAAACATGTATTCTTCCATCGACCTTTACATATACATATATAAAACATATTTATTTTTCAGAAAGACACACATTCACTGGATGGTGTCATCAGTGATGTCATGAGTGATGTCACTGACCATGTCATGGGTGATGTAATATGTGATGTCATCAGCAGTGCATTACACGTGCAAGTTATAGTGAGTCCAACTAACTATAACGTGGGAATTTCAATGGTTTTATGTCAGTAAAATTTCCAGGTAACTATAACTGGTGTGAAACCTATGGTTTTTTCAGTGAATATATAAATATATATATATATATATATATATATATATATATATATATATATATATATATATATATATATATATATATATATATATATATATACATATATATATATATATATATATATATATATATATATATATATATATATATATATAAAAAAAATATATATATATATATGTGCAGGTGTTTATATATATATATATATATATATATATATATATATATATATATATATATATATTCACTGAAAAAACCATAGGTTATAGACCATATATAGTTAGGAATTAGCATTTAAAAAACCTTATTTTACTCACACAAAACCATTGAAATTCCATATATAGTTAGTTGCACTAACTATATATCGCGCACCCGCAATCCACTGCTGATGATGTCACATATTACATCATTCATGACATGGTCAGTGACATCACTGATGACATCACTGATGACATCTCAAATGACATCACTGATGACATCATCCAGTGACTGTGTGTTTCTGTAAAGTTTAAATATGTTTTACATATTGAAGAATGAGTAGATGTAGAAGTGTCTGGATGAAGGTTTTAGTAGGTGCGTGACTGACTGTATGAGTGAGTGATTAAATGTGTCTCACTGAGTGCATGGGTTAGTGACTAAACTGTCTTAATTTGTGCATCATTATGTCTGTTGTTCTGTAAACTGCTGCATGTGTTGGTCAGTAGCTATATGAGTAACTATATGGGTTATTGATTGATTGCCCAAGTATTTGTATGGGAGACTGAGTGTGTGTGTGGCTGGCTGGGAGGTGTGTGACTCTGTGCAGATCAATGTGTACTTGTATCAATGATTGTATAAGAGAGTAAGTATGTGTTAGTATATGTTTCAAAATGTAAGGTGCTCTATGTTTAACTGTATAGATTAGAAAATGGAAGTGTGATTGATTATTTACAGGACTGACTAGGTGTGTGAGTAACTCCATGGATGAGTGACAGAGTGTGAGAGTCTGTATAGGTGTATGAGTGCATATGATAGTGTTGTAAAGATGAGTGATTGTATGTATGAATGATTGTATGGGTAAATGAGTGAATGTGTGTGTAAACATAGGAATCACTGAGTGCGTATGTAGTAACTAGTATTGGTGTGTCAATGGTTTCAAAAATTATACTCTGTATTTAACACTGGGTGTAACAGAGGTTATATTAACGTGTGAGGAGATGCATTGTATTGTCACATGAATGATATCATCAGTGATGTGGTCATTGATGTCAAATGAGATGTCATCAGTGATGTCATTTGAGATGTCATCAGTGATGTCATTTGAGATGTTATCAGTGATGTCATTTGAGATGTCATCAGTGATGTCATCAGTGATGTCATTTGAGATGTCATCAGTGATGTCATCAGTGATGTCACTGACTATGTCATGAATGATGTAATATGTGACATCATCAGCAGTGGATTGCGGGTGCGCGATATATAGTTAGTGCAACTAACTATATATGGAATTTCAATGGTTTTGTGTGAGTAAAATAAGGTTTTTTAAATGCTAATTCCTAACTATATATGGTCTATAACCTATGGTTTTTTCAGTGAATTTTCAAGGTTTTGTAAATGCTAATTCCTAACTATATATGGTCTATAACCTATGGTTTTTTCAGTGAATTTCAATGGTTTTTTAATAGCAAATATCATAAGCTGTCGAATGTCAAGTACGTGGTAAGTGAAAACATTTTTGTGTTTATGCACACTGATCTGCTTTGAATGGTGCCCCCCCCCCTCATTTCTATTAGGAGTACTCTCTCTTTGCACATAGTGAAGGGTAGTTAACGCAGGCCTTTGCCCCCGTTGTAATACGTCGTGCCTGCTTCTCTCTCCATTTGATTGATTGTTATCCAAGTATTTACTGTTTTAGAATTGGTTCTCTTTGGTTCATTCTCTATTTACAAACAAACACAGAGTCGCAATACTCTGTTTAGTCTTTGCAGATAACGAAAAATCGTGTAAAAAAAAAAGAAAAGGAATCGAGCAAAATCAGTAGGCCACTAATGGGATCTCTTTTTGACCTCGCTAAAATAGAAACATTAGGAACAACCCCTCATGACAAATACAAAACTAGTGAGATGAACTGAACTCCACACAATGATGGCTGCAAAACAGCTCGGCTCCGCCACCCACCCCGCCCAAAATAACGATAAAGAGCGGCTGCCATGATTGGTTGCGGAATGGCCACGACGGAGCTACGAAATGGTGCTGCTCTCATGCTAACCCCAGCTTCAGTCTGAAACATCCAGAAACACTGTAGACTACCAATTCGATCAGTTCCGGTAGCGCCCCAATGTAACCCGGTAGAGAAGAACTAGCCCTCCCCTCTTTGACTGATGGTTCTTGTTGCCTGTCCCTTCTGTTGTCATTTAACAGAACTATTTAGCCTGCTGAAAGGGGTTGTGTTCCGACCGCTCGTTGGTGGAGACATTTTGACTATATTCTGGACCTGCGTTGTCGCGTAATGCGTCATATGACGCGCCGCGTTAGCACATCCGGAAGTCATCCGGGGCGCGCAGCGCGTAACGTAAGCATAACAAGTCATGTGACTTGTTAATAAAACTTTTCATTGGTTCATTTTACTTTTCTTATTCTAATGATGAAAGGCTTGGTCATATGACCTAAAAATTACGCTTTTTATTACTTCCGAACATTATTTTTTCTTAAATATATGTTATAATGTTCCAGGCTAATGTACTTTCCCGGAAAATTTACAACTGTCCTGCAAGTAAAATAGGTAAACACACATTACAACGCATTTTTTACAACGCACTACCATTACAACGGAACTTTTACAACGCAAATACTATTACCACGCATTTATTTACAACGCATGTTTTTACAACGCAGGTACTTTTACAACGCATACCATTACAACGTAAGTATAGGTAAGTATATAATTATATTTAAAATGTTATATGTTAGGTTTTTTTTAAAGGGGTATTTTTAGGGTTCAGAGTCAGTTTTGGGTTTTTGGGTAAAGGGGTATTTTTAGGGTTTAGGGTAAGTTTTGGGTTTTTGGGTAAAGGGGTATTTTTAGGGTTCAGGGTCAGTTTTGGGTTTTTGGATAAAAGGGTATTTTTAGGGTTCAGGGTCAGTTTTGGGTTTTTGGGTAAAGGGGTATTTTTAGGGTTCAGGGTCAGTTTTGGGTTTTTGGGTAAAGGGGTATTTTTAGGGTTCATGGTCAGTTTTCAGTTTTTGGGTAAAGGGGTATTTTTAGGGTTTAGGGTCAGTTTTCAGTTTTTGGGTAAAGGGGTATTTTTAGGGTTTAGGGTCAGTTTTCAGTTTTTGGGTAAAGGGGTATTTTTAGGGTTCAGGGTCAGTTTTCAGTTTTTGGGTAAAGGGGTATTTTTAGGGTTTAGGGTCAGTTTTCAGTTTTTGGGTAAAGGGGTATTTTTAGGGTTCAGGGTCAGTTTTCAGTTTTTGGGTAAAGGGGTATTTTTAGGGTTTAGGGTCAGTTTTCAGTTTTTGGGTAAAGGGGTATTTTTAGGGTTCAGGGTCAGTTTTCAGTTTTTGGGTAAAGGGGTATTTTTAGGGTTCAGGGTCAGTTTTCAGTTTTTGGGTAAAGGGGTATTTTTTGGGTTTAGGGTCAGTTTTCAGTTTTTGGGTAAAGGGGTATTTTTAGGGTTCAGGGTCAGTTTTCAGTTTTTGGGTAAAGGGGTATTTTTAGGGTATAGGGTCAGTTTTCAGTTTTTGGGTAAAGGGGTATTTTTAGGGTTCAGGGTCAGTTTTGGGAATTTTAGATAAAGGGGTACAAGAAAAAAATAAAATAAAAATAAATATAAATTAAATTAATTAAATAAAATTAAATTAAATTAAATTAAATTAAATACAATTACATTAAATAAAAATAATTTTAAATAATATACAATTAAAAAAAATATATATACTTACCAATACTTACGTTGTAATGGTATGCGTTGTAAAGGTACCTGCGTTGTAAAAAAATGCGTTGTAAATACATGCGTGGTAATAGTATTTGCGTTGTAAAAGTCCCGTTGTAACGGTATGCGTTGTAAAAATATGCGTTTTAACGTCATATATCCAGTAAAATATATTCTTTTTTCGAGAAAAAGAGCGTTTCTTCGTCCCATGACGGAGCCGTTGAGCAAAAGAGGGTGGACCTGCTGTCTTAGTCGCCAATACGCCTGAATATGAGATTCTTATCGATCACTTTATGTTGCAGGAGTAGAAAACACAACAGCCCTTGACCATTTATCTTTACTGCGTTCCTTCGTATTATACCTTTTACCCTTCATGTAATTGGTCTGCTTTATTTCACTTGCCTTTTAATGATTCTAAAACAGTGACTATTATTAAAAACTTTACCAATGTATATACTACTACCATATTTTCTTTTAAAAACCTTTATTGTGAAAATTTCATTATACAAATACGAGCCTATAACCACGTGGGCCGGCCACGGAGCAAACTGTAATCGTATATGATGAGTAGACATTTACACTGTAGAGGAACGTAACGGGCGGGCCATTAGGTTGCAAGAACTAAGGTGTCTAACAGTTACGGAATCGGTGGACGTACATTTTATAATTAAAATACGACAGGGCCAGTTACAATAAAATTATCTAGATATACATTTGCGGGCAAGTACCATGGGTGACGTTAATTCGAACTTTCAATAGTACAGTAATCAATAACACATCAGAACTTAATATCAATAGGGATGTCGAAATATTCAATCAATTCTCGTCCCCGCCCGCCATGTGCTTCAAAACTGCATACGTATCTCGTGATTTCAAGGTTCTGCAACCAGTACACAACAAGGAGATACGAGTCCCATTTATTCCGGCGCCATTTTGGGCGAGGACGGGCAGGTCCAGGATATAGTCAAAATGTCTCTACCAACCATCGACTATGATGATGTTCATATGCTGTATTTATTAGAGTAACACTCATCTGTCCACATGAAATTAATTTGCCACAATATAAACATGTCATTTTAATCTTTCCAAAGTTCTTCTAAATATTTGGGACCGTTTCCCTTGCCTCTGATGCTGTCAGTGCCACTTCTTTGATGAATGTACTAGCAGGTCAGGGGTTCTCCTCCAAATCTCTCTTTTATGCAGCACTATAATTAATTGGTGCCACCTCTCCATATGACGATGCATGGTATAGTTACCATAACTATATTTTTTTTCGGTTCCTCTGGAGAGTTCATCGTGGCAGATGAAGCGTGTAACGTACCGGGCATTTACCTTTTTTTGCATGTACAGGAAAGGAAAAAAAATCGAGCGTCCGAGTTCTAAGGTGTCCCAGGGCCATTTTAGTGGACCAAGCCCAAATCCAAAGAACAGGCCGCCATTTTGAGAGTCCTGTTGCAGCCGCCTGTCGCTGTAGCATCAAGAGCAGCCGAAACTCAGCTGAATGGCAACTGAAACGGTAAAGGGGCGCCCCACTACAGCAGACGAGCCTCCACCTAGGAAGGCCCGTTCACGCCGCCTCCCCCCCCCCCCTTCGGGCACCCCACGCCGTTATTCGGAGCAGTATTGTAGGATGGCCACACCAGTGCGGCAACTTGCTAGACATCACCTCGGTGGTAACCGAATCTCAGCGCCTTGTGGTGTCTTCTATTCAGAAAACATTGTTGTGCTGCCTTCGACCTATTCGCCGCAAGTGCGCACGCAACTCAGCTGCATAGCTTGCTAGACACCACCTCGGTGCTAACCGAATCTCAGCGCCTTGTGGTCTCTTCTATTCCAAAAATATTGTTGCGCTGCCTTTGGCCCCATTCGCACATCGGTCCGCTACTGCCGCCATCTCACAGGCCAACGGGGCGCCCCACGCCGACTTTCAGCATTGTAGGATGGCCACACCAGTGCACCTTACTAGACTCCACCTCGGTGCCATCCGGATCTTGGCATCTCAGCGCCTTGTGGTGTCTTCTATTCAGAAAATATTCTTGCGCTACCTTTGCCCCATTCACACATCGGTCCGCTACTGACGCCATCTCACAGGCTAATGGGGCGCCCCACGCCGAGTTTCAGCATTGTAGGATGACCACACCAGTACAGCAACTTGCTAGACATCACCTCGGTGCCATCCGGATCTTGGCATCTCAACGCCTAGTGGTATCTTCCATACAGAAAATATTGTTGCGCTGCCTTTGGCCCCATTCGCACATCGGTCCGCTACTGACGCCATCTCACAGGCCAACGGGGCGCCCCACGCTCACTTTTACCATTGTAGGATGGCCACACCAGTACCACAACTTGCTAGACACCACCTCGGTGCCATCCGAATCTTGGCATCTCAGCGCCTTGTGGTGTCTTCTAGTCAGAAAATATTGTTGCGCTGCCTTTGGCCCCATTCGCACATCGGTCCGCTACTGACGCCATCTCACAGGCCAACGGGGCGCCCCACGCCGACTTTCAACATTGTAGGATGGCCACACCAGTGCGGCAACTTACTAGACACCACCTCGGTGCCATCCGGATCTTGGCGCGTTGTGCTGCCTTCGGCCTATTCGCACATCGGTGCGCTACTGACGCAAACTCACAGGCCAACGTGGCGCCCCACGCCGACTTTCAGCATTGTAGGATGGCCACACCAGTGCTGCAACTTGCTGGACACCACCTCGGTGCCATCCGGATCTTGGCGCGTTGTGTTGCCTTCGGCCTATTCGCACATCGGTCCGCTACTGACGCCGCCTCACGTGCCAACGTATTTTCTCCGCATTTTATACCCTATGCCGCATAACAGGTCATGTGACTTGTTTATAAAACTTTTCATTGGTTCATTTTACTTTTGGTTTCCTAATGATGGAAGGCTTGATCATATGACCTAAAAACAACACTTTTCATTGGATGAAAACTTTTTTTTTTCCCAAACGATGAAAGCCCCACCTTGTTTCTGGATGTTTCAGACTGAAGCTGGCGTCAGCATGAGAGCACCACCATCTCGTGGCTCCGTCGTGGTCATTCCGCGAGCAATCATGGCAGCCGCTCCCCACCAGAAGCCTACAGGAGTCGGGGGCCCCCAAAACTTTTGATGAATCCTCAAGGCGGAGGGGACGCTTTCGAGAATGGGGTCCAAGACCTAGCAGACAAGCGTCCGATTTCCAAGGTGTCCCAGGGCCATTTCAGTGGACCAGGCCCAAAAAGGAAACAGCCTGCCGCCATTTTGAGAGTCATGTGACAGCCGCCTATCGCTGCACCGCAAGAGTGGGTGCAACTCAGCTGAATTGCGGCTTTTGACACAGTGGACCAAAAGCGGGCGGAATGGCAACTGAAACGGTAAAGGGGCGCCCCACTACAACAGACGAGACTCCACCTGGAGAGGCCCGTTCACGCCGCCTCCCCCGGGGCGCCCCACGCCGTTATTCGGAGCTGCATTGTAGGATACCAAAACCAGTGCGGCAACTTACTGGACATCACCTTGGTGCCATCGTTCTGCTGCCTTGGAACTATTCGCACAACAGTTTGCTACTGATGACCCACCCCCCGCGACGCCCCACGCCAGAAATCTGGACGTTGTGCTGCGTTGGGACTATTCGCACAGCCGACCGCTACTTCGTTGTTTTTCCCTAAAAATGTTTATATGTTATTACTGTTTTTGTTTTCTTGTATATATTTATAAGTTATTAAAGTTTTATAATCTTACTACTTTGTTGGAGTGCTATATATTTTTAATGTGACACATAATTGTAAAAACTTTGATGTACAAAGAGTCATCCCTGGAATCTTCCGCTTCAGGCTCGGTCCCCTCCCCAATCACAATACAGGATGGTTTTCAGATAATAGGAACGCGTCTGCTGTGACGGATCTCATCGAGTGTGGGCCTTGATCTACTATAACTCCTTTGAAGAGGGGTGATTCTTTACAGCTGGGGCCATAAACTACATCTGCAGGGCTAGCTGATACCCTAGGACCGGCCTGGACAATCGGACACAGAGGAAAAGGAGTGTCAGAGGGTGCGGTAGTGAATAGGGCGAAAGGGAGGTGTCGGGCGGGCACAGGGTGTGATTCTCAGGGAAGAGCAGCGCAGATGGGGGGTGGTTTATTACCCATGCATAAGACAGAGAGCGGGGGTGACCACTGCCTGGGGGAGATGCTTGCGAGGGTGGGGAGCCATGCTAAGGATCGACAGCGTGCACAGAGTGGGTCTGGTCAAGGCATCTAAAATGACTGCCGTGCACTACAAAAGTGTGGCATTTGAAAAAAGGCAAGATGGCGCAGACAATGTTTTTCAACACTTCCTGATTTCCTTCGAATCGAACGTTAGCAGACGTTGGGGCATATTACCAAAGTTAAGCGATATTTATCCCTAACGATGCTTAGCAACGATTTTTTTACCGCTAAGCATCGTCAGAAATTATCGCAGATAAACCTTGCTATTATCAAGGTTTATCGCAAATACGATAAAAAACGACCGCAATGCATTAATATCGCTGAAAACTCAGCGATATTCATGCATTACCGAGCTAATGCTCTTAGCCATGTTATCCACCTCCCATTGGATAACATGGCTAAGAACTGCTCAGGGCAGGTGCTAGCTTTTGGAGATATTCGCGCTTATCGCGAATATTTCCAAAAGTTGATAATAGGAGATAGCGATGTTAGCGACTGTTTCCAGTCGCTAACATCTTGGCATGCCCACTTTGCATGTCATTAGTGATAAATATCACTCACATGCAAAGTGGGGCCCAAGATGGTCGCTATCTCCTACTAGCCGTCGCTAACTGGCAACAGCTAGGTAATACAGATATAATTTTATCTCCGCGAAGCGGAGCGCTGTTACAGATATATATCTTGTTTTTGAACGTTAATTTCTCAAAATCCACTGAAGCACATATATTGAGACCTAGCAAAGGCACATCGAGCTACCAGTCCCTACAATTTTGCCAAGTTTCGTGCAAATCCATTCAGCCGTTCCATTATTATTATTATTTTTTTTTTTGCCCCGCGGGGCCCTTTTAAAACCTCCACATCAAACCTAAGAGGTCAAGGAGGATCTACTATGCCCCCTTATGGTCATTTGCCCCTTCGCTTTGGCCTCCTCTTGTCTCTCGATCCTACCGAGAGACAAGATGGCGGCCGCTACGGACTGTTTGCAATGTTTACAGACGCCGGAGAACCAATCAGCTTCGCAAACCTCCGTTACGCGAAGCGGAGCGCTGTTACAGATATATATCTTTTTTTGAACGTTAATTTCTCAAAATCCACTGGAGCACATATATTGAGACCTAGCAAAAATCCCATAGAGAAAAAATCCTAACTATATATACCTACTGGCGACCGCCAGTAGGTAATATATGTGTGTGTGTATATGTATATATATATATATATGTGTGTATGTATATATATATATATATATATATATATATATGTGTATATGTATATATATGTGTATATGTGGATGTTTATATATATATATATATATATATATATATGTCGACCACACCGCCACTCCTCTCACGCTCTGGATCTACTCCAGCCAGGAAGGAAGCCAACGGACACGGACCAAGTATAGTGCTCCAAGTTTTTATTTAAGGTGCAGGTTCAGTCTCATGACCTTATATATATGTGTGTGTATATATATATTACCTACTGGCGGTCGCCAGTAGGTATATATAGTTAGGATTTTTTCTCTATGGGATTTTTGAAAATTCTATGTCTAATAACTTTGGCGTTTGTGGACGGAATTGGCTGAAATTGTCAGGAAAATGGAACATTTTGTTTCTGAGCAGCCCCTGAAAATTTGGAGGGGGTTCGTCAAGGGGGGGCCGAGAAAAAAGGGGGGTCCCAAAACGTGTTTTTAACATTGAGTTTTCCATAGGGCGGTTGGCCTCACTTTTAGCCCGAACGGCTGAATGGATTTGCACGAAACTTGGCAAATTTGTAGGGACTGGTAGCCCGATGTGCCTTTGCTAGGTCTCAATATATGTGCTCCAGTGGATTTTGAGAAATTAACGTTCAAAAAAAGATATATATCTGTAACAGCGGACCGGGCAGCGCTCCAGTTCGCGTACTTTTCGCGTTACGGAGCTTTGTGAAGCGAAGCTGATTGGTTCTCCGGCGTCTGTAAACATTCCAAACAGTCCGTAGCGGCCGCCATCTTGTCTCTCGGTAGGATCGAGAGACAAGAGGAGGCCAAAGCGAAGGGGCAAATGACCATAAGGGGGCATAGTAGATCCTCCCTGACCCCCTAGGTTTGATGTGGAGGTTTTAAAAGGGCCCCTCGGGGCAAAAATAAATAAATAATAATAATCGAACGGCTGAATGGATTTGCACGAAACTTGGCAAAATTGTAGGGACTGGTAGCCCGATGTGCCTTTGCTAGGTCTCAATATATGCGCTCCAGTGGATTTTGAGAAATTAACATTCAAAAAAAGATATATATCTGTAACAGCGCTCCGCTTCGCGTACTTTTCGCGTTACGGAGCTTTGCGAAGCTGATTGGTTCTCCGGCGTCTGTAAACATTCCAAACAGTCCGTAGCGGCCGCCATCTTGTCTCTCGGTAGGACTGAGAGTCAAGAGGAGGCCAAAGCGAAGGGGCAAATGACCATAAGGGGGCATAGTAGATCCTCCTTGACCTCTTAGGTTTGATGTGAAGGTTTTAAAAGGGCCCCCCGCGGGGCAAAAAAAATAAAATAATAATAATCGAACGGCTGAATGGATTTGCACGAAACTTGGCAAAATTGTAGGGACTGGTAGCCCGATGTGCCTTTGCTAGGTCTCAATATATGTGCTCCAGTGAATTTTGAGAAATTAACGTTCAAAAAAAGATATATATCTGTAACAGCGCTCCGCTTCGCGGAGATAGAATTATCTCCCTATTACCTAGCTGTTGCTAACACCAGTTAGCGACCGCTAGTAGGAGCTAGCGACCATCTTGGGCTCCACTTTGCATGTCAGTGATATTTATCACTAATGACATGCAAAGTGGGCATGCCAAGATGTTAGCGACTGGAAACAGTCGCTAACATCGCTATCTCCTATTACCAACTTTTGGAGATATTCGCGCTAAGCGCGAATATCTCCAAAAAGTAACACCTGCCCTGAGCAGTTCTTAGCCATGTTATCCAATGGGAGGTGGATAACATGGCTAAGAGCATTAGCTCGGTAATGCATGAATATCGCTGACTTTTCAGCGATATTAATGCATTGCGGTCGTTTTTCATCGCATTTGCGATAAACCTTGATAATAGCAAGGTTTATCTGCGATAATTTCTGACGATGCTTAGCGGTAAAAAATTCGTTGCTAAGCATCGTTAGGGATAAATATCGCTTAACTTTGGTAATATGCCCGAACGTCTGTTAACGTTCGATTCGAAGGAAATCAGGAAGTGTTGAAAAACATTGTCTGCGCCATCTTGCCTTTTTTCAAATGCCACACTTTTGTCGTGCACGGCAGCCATTTTAGATGCCTTGACCAGACCCACTCTCTGTACGCTGTCGATCCTTAGCATGGCTCCCCACCCTCGCAAGCATCTCCCCCAGGCACTGGTCACCCCCGCTCTCTGTCTTATGCATGGGTAATAAACCTCCCCCCATCTGCGCTGCTCTTCCCTGAGAATCACACCCTGTGCCCGCCCGACACCTCCCTTTCGCCCTATTCACTACCGCACCCTCTGACACTCCTTTTCCTCTGTGTCCAATTGTCCAGGCCGGTCCTAGGCTATCAGCTAGCCCTGCAGATGTAGTTTATGGCCCCAGCTGTAAAGAATCACCCCTCTTCAAAGGAGTTATAGTAGATCAAGGCCCACACCCGATGAGATCCGTCACAGCACACGCGTTCGTACTATCTGAAAACCATCCTGTATTGTGATTGGGGAGGGGACCGAGCCTGAAGCGGAAGATTCCAGGGATGACTCTTTGTACATCAAAGTTTTTACAATTATGTGTCACATTAAAAATATATAGCACTCCAACAAAGTAGTAAGATTATAAAACTTTAATAACTTATAAATATATACAACAAAACAAAAACAGTAAAAACATTTAAACATTTTTAGGGAAAATGAAGGAAGTAGCGGTCGGCTGTGCGAATAGTCCCAACGTAGCACAACGTCCAGATTTCTGGACGGCACCCAGGTGATGTTGCCTGGGTGCCGCACTGATTTCGGTATCCGGCGTGGGGCGTCGCGGGGGGTGGGTCATCAGTAGCGGTCTGTTGTGCGAATAGTTCCAAGGCAGCAGAACGATGGCACCAAGGTGATGTCCAGTAAGTTGCCGCCCTCCGAATAACGGCGTGGGGCGCCCCGGGGGGGAGGGGGGGAGGCGGCGTGAACGGGCCTCTCCAGGTGGAGTTTCGTCTGCTGTAGTGGGGCGCCCCTTTACCGTTTCAGTTGCCATTCCGTCCGCTTTTGGTCCACTGTGTCAAAAGCCGCAATTCAGCTGAGTTGCGCCCACTCTTGCGGTGCAGCGATAGGCGGCTGTCACAGGACTCTCAAAATGGCGGCAGGCTCTTTCCTTTTTGGGCCTGGTCCACTGAAATGGCCCTGGGACACCTTGGAAATCGCACGCTTGTCCGCTAGGTCTTGGACCCCATTCTCGAAAGCGTCCCCTCCGCCTTGAGGATTCAACAAAAGTTTTGGGGGCCCCCGACTCCTGCAGGCTTTTGGTGGGGAGCGGCTGCCATGATTGCTCGCGGAATGACCACGACGGAGCCACGAGATGGTGGTGCTTTCATGTTGACGCCAGCTTCAGTCTGAAACATCCAGAAACAAGGTGGGGCTTTCATCGTTTGGGGAAAAAAAAAGTTTTCATCCAATGAAAAGTGTTGTTTTTAGGTCATATGATCAAGCCTTCCATCATTAGGAAACCAAAAGTAAAATGAACCAATGAAAAGTTTTATAAACAAGTCACATGACCTGTTATGCGGCATAGGGTATAAAATGCGGAGAAAATACGTTGGCACGTGAGGCGGCGTCAGTAGCGGAACGATGTGCGAATAGGCCGAAGGCAGCACAACGCGCCAAGATCCGGATGGCACCGAGGTGGTGTCTAGTAAGTTGCCGCACTGTTGTGGCCATCCTACAATGCTGAAAGTCGGCGTGGGGCGCCCCGTTGGCCTGTGAGATGGCGACAGTAGCGGACCGATGTGCGAATGGGGCCAAAGGCAGCGCAACAATATTTTCTGAATAGAAGACACCACAAGGCGCTGAGATGCCAAGATCCGGATGGCACCGAGGTGGTGTCTAGTAAGTTGCCGCACTGGTGTGGCCATCCTACAATGGTAAAAGTCGGCGTGGGGCGCCCCGTTGGCCTGTGAGATGGCGTCAGTAGCAGACCGATGTGCGAATGGGGCCAAAGGCAGCGCAACAATATTTTCCGAATAGAAGACACCACTAGGCGCTGAGATGCCAAGATCCGGATGGCACCGAGGTGGTGTCTAGTAAGTTGCCGCACTGGTGTGGCCATCCTACAATGCTGAAAGTCGGCGTGGGGCGCCCCGTTGGCCTGTGAGATGGCGTCAGTAGCGGACCGATGTGCGAATGGGGCCAAAGGCAGCGCAACAATATTTTCTGAATAGAAGACACTACAAGGCGCTGAGATGCCAAGATCCGGATGGCACCGAGGTGGTGTCTAGCAAGTTGCCGCACTGGTGTGGCCATCCTACAATGCTGAAAGTCGGCGTGGGGCGCCCCGTTGGCCTGTGAGATGGCATCAGTAGCGGACCGATGTGCGAATGGGGCCAAAGGCAGCGCAACAATATTTTCCGAATAGAAGACACCACTAGGCGCTGAGATGCCAAGATCCGGATGGCACCGAGGTGGTGTCTAGTAAGTTGCCGCACTGGTGTGGCCATCCTACAATGCTGAAAGTCGGCGTGGGGCGCCCCGTTGGCCTGTGAGATGGCGTCAGTAGTGGACCGATGTGCGAATGGGGCCAAAGGCAGCGCAACAATATTTTCCGAATAGAAGACACCACAAGGCGCTGAGATGCCAAGATCCGGATGGCACTGAGGTAGTGTCTAGGTTGCCGTACTGGTGTGGCCATCCTACAATGCTGAAAGTCGGCGTGGGGCGCCCCGTTGGCCTGTGAGGTGGCGTCAGTAGCGGACCGATGTGCGAATGGGGCCAAAGGCAGCGCAACAATATTTTCTGAATAGAAGACACCACAAGGCGCTGAGATTCGGTTAGCACCGAGGTGGTGTCTAGCAAGCTATGCAGCTGAGTTGCGTGCGCACTTGCGGCGAATAGGTCGAAGGCAGCACAACAATGTTTTCTGAATAGGAGACACCACAAGGCGCTGAGATTCGGTTACCACCGAGGTGGTGTCTAGCAAGTTGCTGCACTGGTGTGGACATCCTACAATACTGCTCCGAATAACGGCGTGGGGTGCCCGAAGGGTGGGGGGAGGCGGCGTGAACGGGCCTTCCCAGGTGGAGGCTCGTCTGCTGTAGTGGGGCGCCCCTTTACCGTTTCAGTTGCCATTCAGCTGAGTTTCGGCCGCTCTTGATGCTACAGCGACAGGCGGCTGCAACAGGACTCTCAAAATGGCGGCCTGTTCTTTGGATTTGGGCCTGGTCCACTAAAATGGCCCTGGGACACCTTAGAACTCGGACGCTTGAATTTTTTTTCCTTTCCTCTACATGCAAAAAAAGGTAAATGCCCGGTACGTTACACGCTTCATCTGCCACGATGTACTCTCCAGAGGAACCGAAAAAATATATAGTTATGGTAACTATACCATGCATCGTCATATGGAGAGGTGGCACCGATTAATTATAGTGCTGCATAAAAGAGAGATTTGGAGAAGAACCCCCGACCTGCCAGTACATTCATCAAAGAAGTGGCACTGACAGCATCAGAGGCAAGGGAAACGGTCCCAAATATTTAGAAGAACTTTGGAAAGATTAAAATGACATGTTTAGATTGTGGCAAATTAATTTCATGTGGACAGATGAGTGTTACTCTAATAAATACAGCATATGAACATCATCATAGTCGATGGTTGGTAGAGACATTTTGACTATATCCTGGACCTGCCCGTCCTCGCCCAAAATGGCGCCGGAATAAATGGGACTCGTAACTCCTTGATCTGTACTTGTTGTAAAACTTTGATATCACGAGATACGTATGCAGTTTTGAAGCACATGGCGGGCGGGGACGAGAATAGATTGAATATTTCGACATCTCTATTGATATTAAGTTGTGATGTGTTATTGATTACTGTACTATTGAAAGTTCGAATTAACGTCACCCATGGTACTTGCCCGCAAATGTATATCTAGATAATTTTATTGTAACTGGCCCTGTCGTATTTTAATTATAAAATGTAAGTCCACCGATTCCGCAACTGTTAGACACCTTAGTTCTTGCAACCTAATGGCCCGCCCGTAACGTTCCTCTACAGTGTAAATGTCTCCTCATCATATACGATTACAGTTTGCTCCGTGGCCGGCGCACGTGGTTATAGGCCCGTATTTGTATACTGACATTTTCACAATAAAGGTTTTTAAAAGAAAACATGGTAGTAGTATTTACATTGGTAAAGTTTTTAATAATAGTCACTGTTTTAGAATCAGTAAAAGGCAAGTGAAATAAAGCAGACCAATTACATGAAGGGTAAAAGGTATAATACGCAGGAACGCAGTCAAGATAAATGGTCAAGGGCTGTTGTGTTTTCCACTCCTGCAACATAAAGTGATCGATAAGAATCTCATATTCAAGCGTATCGGCGACTAAGACAGCAGGTCGACCCTCTTTTGCTCAACGGCTCCGTCATGGGACGAAGAAACGCCCTTTTTCTCGAAAAAAGAATATATTTTACTTGCAGGACAGTTGTAAATTTTCCGGGAAAGTACATTAGCCTGGAACATTATAACATATATGTTTAAGAAAAAATAATGTTCGGAAGTAATAAAAAGCGTAATTTTTAGGTCATATGACCAAGCCTTTCATCATTAGAATAAGAAAAGTAAAATGAACCAATGAAAAGTTTTATTAACAAGTCACATGACCTGTTATGCTTACGTTACGCGCTGCGCGTCGCGCCCCGGATCACTTCCGGATGCGCTAACGCGGCGCGTCATATGACGCATTACGCGACAACGCAGGTCCAGAATATAGTCGAAATGTCTCCACCAACCAGCGGTCGGAACACAACCCTTTTCAGCAGGCTAAATAGTTCTGTTAAATGACAACAGAAGGGACAGGCAACAAGAACCATCAGTCAAAGAGGGGAGGGCTAGTTCTTCTCTACCGGGTTACGTTGGGGCGCTACCGGAACTGATCGAATTGGTAGTCTACAGTGTTTCTGGATGTTTCAGACTGAAGCTGGGGTTAGCATGAGAGCACCACCATTTCGTAGCTCCGTCGTGGCCATTCCGCGAGCAATCATGGCAGCCGCTCTTTATCGTTATTTTGGGCGGGGTGGGTGGCGGAGTCGAGCTGTATTGCAGCCATCATGGTGTGGAGTTTAGTTCATCTCACTAGTTTCGTATTTGTCATGAGGGGTTGTTCCTAATGTTTCTATTTTAGCGAGGTCAAAAAGAGATCCCATTAGTGGCCTACTGATTTTGCTCGATTCCTTATGTTTTTTTACACGATTTTTCGTTATCTGCAAAGACTAAACAGAGTATTGCGACTCTGTGTTTGTTTGTAAATAGAGAATGAACCAAAGAGAACCAATTCTAAAACAGTAAATGCTTGGATAACAATCAATCAAATGGAGAGAGAAGCAGGCACGACGTATTACAACGGGGGCAAAGGCCTGCGTTAACTACCTTTCACTATCTGCAAAGAGAGAGTACTCCTAATAGAAATGAGGGGGGGGGGGCAGCATTCAAAGCAGATCAGTGTGCATAAACACGAAAATGTTTTTACTTACCACGTATTTGACATTCGACAGCTTATGATATTTGCTATTAAAAAACCTTTGAAATTCACTGAAAAAACCATAGGTTATAGACCATATATAGTTAGGAATTAGCATTTACAAACCCTTGAAAATTCACTGAAAAAACCATAGGTTGTAGACCATATATAGTTAGGAATTAGCATTTACAAAACCTTGAAAATTCACTGAAAAAACCATAGGTTATAGACCATATATAGTTAGGAATTAGCATTTAAAAAACCTTATTTTACTCACACAAAACCATTGAAATTCCATATATAGTTAGTTGCACTAACTATATATCGCGCACCCGCAATCCACTGCTGATGATGTCACATATTACCTCATTCATGACATGGTCAGTGACATCACTGATGACATCACTGATGACATCTCAAATGACATCACTGATGACCTCTCACTTGACATCAATGATCACATCACTGATGATATCATTCATGTGATAATACAATGCATCTCCTCACACTCTAATATAACCTCCGTTACACCCAGTGTTAAATACAGAGTATAATTTTTGAAACCATTGACACACCAATACTAGTTACTACATACGCACTCACTGATTCCTATGTCTACACACACATTCACTCATACAATCATTCATACATACAATCACTCATCTTTACAACACTATCATATGCACTCATACACCTATACAGACACTCACACTCTGCCACTCATCCATGGAGTTACTCACACACCTAGTCAGTCCTGAAAAGAATCAATCACACTTCCATTTTCTCATCTATACAGTTAAACACAGAACACCTTACATTTTTGAAACATATACTAACACATACTTACTCTCTTATAGAATCACTGATACAAGTACACATTGATCTGCACAGAGTCACACACCTCCCAGCCAGCCATACACACACTCAGTCTCCCATACAAATACTTGTGCAACCAATCAATAACCCATATAGCTACTTATATAGCTACTGATCAACACATGCAGCAGCTTGCACAACAACAGACATACTGATGCACACTTTCAGACAGTTTAGTCACTAACCCGTGCATTCAGTAAGACGCATTTAATCACTCACTCATACAGTCAATCACGCACCTACTAAAACCTTCATTCAGACACTTATACATCCACTCATTCTTCAATATGTAAAACATATTTAAACTTTACAGAAACACATAATCACTGGATGTTGTCATCAGTGATGTCATCAGTGATGTCACTGACCATGTCATGAATGATGTAATATGTGACATCATCAGCAGTGGATTGCGGGTGCGCGATATATAGTTAGTGCAACTAACTATATATGGAATTTCAATGGTTTTGTGTGAGTAAAATAAGGTTTTTTAAATGCTAATTCCTAACTATATATGGTCTATAACCTATGGTTTTTTCAGTGAATATATATATATATGTGTGTGTATATGTATATATATGTGTATATGTATATATATGTGTATATGTATATATGTGTGTATATGTATATGTATATGTATATATATATGTGTATAGACCTGTCCACTATGACTGCGGATTTGGAAAGGTGCCGACCTCTCTCCTCCACAACGAATCTTGTTTTCAGTAAAACGTCATCACAACGTTGAAAGTTGTAGCAGTGGAAAGATTTATTGTGCAAATCATGGAGCCAGTGCTCTCCCTGTATATATATGTGTATGTGTATATATATATGTGTATATGTATGTGTATATATATGTGTATATGTATATATATGTGTATATGTATATGTGTATATATATATATATGTGTGTATATATGTATATATATGTGTGTATATGTACGTATATGTATATGTATATATATGTGTGTATATATATGTGTGTATATATGTATATGTGTGTATATATATGTGTATATGTGTATAGATATGTGTATATGTGTATATATATATATGTATATGTGTATGTATAAGTATATGTGTATATATATATATATATATATGTCGGGGGTGAAGGGGGTCTGCAAATAAACATTGTGTAATATATATATATATGTTTATATGTATATGTATATATATATCAACAAAGAGTTTTAGCCCTCGGTAGAAGAAGCCACAAGATTGGTAAAATTTGGATCCATTTCTTTTAGGAGCAGCTGCAGCAGGAGACGCAGGGAAAACAGTCACCATCTGTTCGTGTTCAGCCAGACCGGTTTCGGGAGTCTATACCTTCTTCAATGGCTTCTGCTTGGCAATGATGATGTAGTATGCACTCGTAGTTAATAAAGCCTGCCTCCCAGGGCGTGGTCTAATGAAGTGGCCTTCTGGGTCTTGTAGTGCATACACCATTTACCTCGCGTGAGTTCATTATTGTGGCATGTGTATATATATATGTGTATATATGTGTAGATGTGTATAGATATATGTGTATATGGGTATATATATATGTATATGTGTATGTATATGTGTATATATATATATATCGGGGGGTGAAGGGGTCTGCAAATAAACATCGTGTAATAGGATACTTGTGCGCTTTCCGTTTTTTCAGCAATACGAGCTGTTTGTGTTGGAGTTTTAAAGCGGCTCACCTCCGCTGGATTGAAGCACCCGGAAACGTTGGAGGAGCGGCGGCGGTGAAGGTTTGGTGCGGAAAGTGTATATATATATATAATTTTGGATTGTTTGTGCAGGCTGAGTCAGTTATGTGGGGACCCGAGGAAGCAACCGGAGTTTCAGGCTGCAGGGGAAACTGCTTTTCAGATTGTGCGAGTCATCTTGCCCCTCCGCTCTACAAGCGCTGACATGGGGCAGCACACTCCGTGCACCACTCACCTGGAGGGCTCCAGAGGCATCCTGGGAGTCGTGGTCCACCGGGACGGCGTGGACTACACAGGTGCACATGACATCACGAGGGGTGGAGCGGACAGTCACCAATTGTAGTGGGGCTTGTTGACATTTAAACTGCACCTTGTAACAGCTTGCTGAAAATACCCTGGCACTGACGAAGGCCGAAGGAGGCCGAAATGCATTTGCGACACACATGCTGCAAATAAAGGAAGTTTTCTTTTGTTCCCCACGGGCTTCTGCTCTTTTCCTTGTGAGGAGTGTTGTCGGTCTACATACGCGTCGGCCAGAGACGCGTTACAGAAGCCCCTGACTCTGAAGTAGGCTTGGACTAACCTGGCATCTGCTACGACAAACCCCTTTTTTCAATGTTAATTGAAGGTCGCAAGCCCGCCTGCACTTCCAGGACACTTATTGGCGGTACATTGAGGCTATTAGCCTCGGTAGGGCGTGAGACATTGTTTTCATGCCCCTGCCTAATTTTGGATTGTTTGTGCAGGCTGAGTCAGTTATGTGGGGACCCGAGGAAGCAACCGGAGTTTCAGGCTGCAGGGGAAACTGCTTTTCAGATTGTGCGAGTCATCTTGCCCCTCCGCTCTACAAGCGCTGACATGGGGCAGCACACTCCGTGCACCACTCACCTGGAGGGCTCCAGAGGCCTCCTGGGAGTCGTGGTCCACCGGGACGGCGTGGACTACACAGGTGCACATGACATCACGAGGGGTGGAGCGGACAGTCACCAATTGTAGTGGGGCTTGTTGACATTTAAACTGCACCTTGTAACAGCTTGCTGAAAATACCCTGGCACTGACGAAGGCCGAAGGAGGCCGAAATGCATTTGCCACACAGCTGCAAATAAAGGAAGTTTTCTTTTGTACCCCACGGGCTTCTGCTCTTTTCCTTGTGAGGAGTGTTGTCTATATATATATATATATATATATATATAATGTGTGTGTGTGTGTATATATATATATATGTGTGTATATATATATATATGTGTGAATATATATGTGTGTATATGTATATATGTGTGAATATATATATATGTGTATATGTATATGTGTGTGTGTGTGTATATGTATATGTGTGTGTATATATGTATATGTGTGTATATGTATATATGTGTGAATATATATGTGTATATGTGTGAATATATATATGTGTATATGTATATATGTGTATGTATATATGTGTATGAGTATATGTATATATGTGTATATGTATATATGTGTATATGTATATATATGTGTATATGTATATATATATATGTGTGTATATGTATATGTGTATGTGTATATGTATATGTGTATGTGTATATTTATATCTATATTCACTGAAAAAACCATAGGTTTCACACCAGTTATAGTTAGGTGGAAATTTTACTCGCATAAAACCATTGAAATTCCCACATTATAGTTAGTTGGACTCACTATAACTTGCGCGTGCAATGCACTGCTGATGACGCCACATATTACATCACTCATGACATGGTCAGTGACATCACTCATGACATCACTAATGACATCTCAAATGACATCACTGATGACAACATCCTTGTGACAAAGTGGCAGACCTCCTATCAGCATAAAATAACCTTTGACACACACATTCAAAAATAGAAACTAACATTTTCTTAAAAAAGGAGAAACCAATACCAATTACAACAACTTATTAGGTAATTCCATCATCTACATACACATCCACTCATTCACCAACAGTTCTATATAGTCACTCATGCATGTACTTACTCATCATATGTACTCATACACCTATACATCCTGTTACACACTAATACTCATCCATATAGTTACTCACACACAAATTCACACATGCAAATAAACTATCAAAAAACCATTTACTTGATTATACTGCTATGTACACACCACTACACATACTTCTACAGAAACGGAAACATATTTACTCTCTTAAACAATCAATTATAAAAACACATACTCACTAACCCACCCATACACACAATCATCCACCCATACAGTCTTGCACACATGCTGTAAAATACATACAAATAGTGAGTCACTCATTCATGCATCTGTGCTCTAAGTAATATCCCCCACCGAACCATACAGACACTGATACTGATACTCAAAAAAACAACTAATAACCCATATACACACTCATGTAGCTACTCAACAACCCATGCAGCCACTTATACACAAAGTGAGACACAGATACAGATATTTAAATATTTAAACATTACTCGCTAATATATGTATTCACTAAGATACATTTAATAAGTCAGTTAACCAATCAATTTTACACAAAAAAAATCCATTTAGACATTTATTTACCCATTTATTCTTCCATCAACCTTTAGATATACATATATAAAAAATATTTATTTTTCAGAAAGATACACATTCACTGGTTGATGTCATCAGTGATGTCATTTGAGATGTCATCAGTGATGTCATGAGTGATGTCACTGACCATGTCATGAGTGATGTAATATGTGACGTCATCAGCAGTGCATTGCACGCGCAAGTTATAGTGAGTCCAACTAACTATAACGTGGGAATTTCAATGGTTTTATGTGAGTAAAATTTCCACCTAACTATAACTGGTGTGAAACCTATGGTTTTTTCAGTGAATTTAATAGGTTTTTTAAATGCTAATTCCTAACTATAACTGGTGTGAAACCTATGGTTTTTTCAGTGAATATATATACATATATATATATATATAAAATTTATATGGCAAAATGAAACCCCTCATTTTGTTCCTTTTCAAATTAAATGTATTAAGTGTTACCACGTTATTCCAATCAATATGACTTAAGGTGTGCCATACTTTTGTCATAAGTAAGACTGTTAGCGTTCTAGTTGTTCTTTAGAACACTCTGGGACATTCTGTCATTGGGCTATAGTTGGGCTACATCTGGCTGATATTTGGGCTACATTTGGGCTCTTTTGTCTCTGGTGGCCATCTTGGGAGACTGCATATCAGAATTTTTTTAATGAAATATAAGAGGATTTGAGAAGTCACTCAAAATGTGCCCCAATTTTTCTTTCTTCAGCACTAATCATAATTTCTATGGCAAAATGAACCCCCTCATTTTGTTCCTTTGCAAATTAAATGTTTTAAGTGTTAACACTTTATTCCAATCAAGATGACTTCAGGTGTGCCATACTTTTGTCATAAGTAAGACTGTTAGCACTCTAGTTGTTCTTTAGAACACTCTGGGACATTCTGTCATTGGGCTATAGTTGGGCTACATCTGGCTGATATTTGGGCTACATTTGTTTTTTTTTGTCTCTGGTGGCCATCTTTGGGCTACATTGGGCTACATTTGGGCTCTAACATATATATAGCCCAATGTAGCCCAATATATATTTTTTCAAAGTTAATTTTCGTAAAAACCACTGGAGCATATATCTTGAGACATAGCAAAGGCACATCGGTGTACCAGTCCCTACAATTTTGCCAAGTTTGGTGGAAATCCATTCAGCAGTTCGGGCTAAAAGTGAGTCCAACTGCCCTATGGAAATTAACATGGGGAAAACATGTTTTGGGACCCCCCTTTTATCTCGGCCCCTGCTTGACGGATCCCCCTGAAACTTTCAGGGAAGGAGCGGAGCGCAGCGAGGCAAAGTTAAATAAAATTACAGGCAGATCCCTCATTCGGCGCCAAAGTTATTCCCAATAGAATGTTGCGGATTTCCTATGGAAAACGATCCTAACTATAACTACCTACTGACGACCGCCAGTAGGTAATGTATATGCGTATATATATATGTATGTGTTCCTTACAAATCGTTCGTTTTAACGAAAAATGACGGCACTCAAAAGTCTCTCGTCCAAAAGCAAGTTTTATTTGGCTGACCCCCTGCCCCCTTGACAAACGCGTTTCACCACTCGGGCTTCGTCAGTGTCAACCAGATTCAAGTGCAGAACCCCCCCAAAAATAAAATATATATATATATATATATGTTTATATGTATATGTGTATATATATTACCTACTGGCGGTCGCCAGTAGGTATATATAGTTAGGATTTTTTCCCTATGGGATTTTTGAAAATTCTATGTCTAATAACTTTGGCGTTTGTGGACGGAATTGGCTGAAATTTTCTGGAAAATGGAACATTTTGTTTCTGAGCAGCCCCTGGAAATTTGGGGGGGGTTCGTCAAGGGGGGGCCGAGAAAAAAGGGGGGTCCCAAAACGTGCTTTTAACATTGAGTTTTCCATAGGGCGGTTGGCCTCACTTTTAGCCCGAACGGCTGAATGGATTTCCACAAAACTTGGCAAAATTGTAGGGACTGGTAGCCCGATGTGCCTTTTCTAGGTCTCAATATATGTGCTTCAGTGGATTTTGAGAAATTAACGTTCAAAAAAAGATATATATCTGTAACAGCGGACCGGGCAGCGCTCCGGTTCGCGGACTTTACGCGTAACGGAACTTCGCGTAGCGAAGCTGATTGGCTCTCCGGTGTCTGTCAACATTCTAAACAGTCCGGAGCGGCCGCCATCTTGTCTCTCGGTAGGATTGAGAGACAAGAGGAGGCCAAAACAAAGGGGGAAATGACCATAAGGGGGCATAGTAGATCCTCCCTGACCCCCTAGGTTTAATGTGGAGGCTTTAAAAGGGCCCCGCGGGGCAAAAAAAAAAAAAATTTTTTGTTTTTTTTGCGTGGGTAGCGCCCGGTTCGCGAACCGGGAAGCGTTCTGGGCAGCGTACTATAAGGAAAAAAGAATGATAGACTTTTCAAATACTGTATGTTAATTGATTGTTGGTTTTGTTGATTATTTTTTAATTTTTTTTATTTTTTAAGCAATTATTTATTATTGTGATAGTGTTTGAAAATTTAATAACATTTCTAACATTTAACTAGTTTATGAATTACATATAAAAATGATTAAAGACTCAAACAATTTTTTAATATTACATACAATTTTATTTTTCGGATTGTTTTTCAAAATTTAATAGAACGTCTAGCATTTGACTGTCCGATATGTCCTCTTGTTGAGTGAACATAAGTTCCCACATTTGACCGTCATCATAATGAAGTAAATGATCCACAGATTCTACACATTGAACTAATTCATGGTCCCGTGATTCATCCATGAAATCTGAGTCATCATTGTCCTCAATATCTTTTTCTGTGTTGTTCTCCAGAACAATTTCGAAGGAAACATTCTGCTCACCTTCCATTTTATTGCTGTAATTTGCATAAAAAATAAATATATCAGTAGAGATAGGGCACTGTTGGGTTTAAGTTCAGACAGGTACTTGTGAGTTTATAACAGAGAAGTAATCTATGGGCACTGTATGGTTTCAGGCGTGAAGTAGTACTATTAAAAAGTGCCTGTGAAGAAGCCTAAGTAAATTCATAATTATACCACAGAAACCTAAATCAATCCATAATTATAATAAAGAAGCCTTTCTCAATGTCTAACTCTTACAGAGGGATAGTATATAACTATCTGAAAATGTTTTCAAATTTATAAAATAATATCTCACCTTCTAAAAAGAAGTTTAAGTTGTGAGTGAAAATGATCTTGCAATGTAGTTCAGGAAGTAGTAGTCAAAATGGCTGTGTTTCTCTCTCTTCCTTTATATATATTCAGGTACATAGCCAATCAAATGTCAGGTAAAAAAAGTAGAAAATGAAAGTAACATTTTAATTGGTTGTCAATTCCAACACTTCAGATGTGTTTTGTGAAGTAATTTACCTCAGGGTATTTAGAGAGGTCTACAGGCTAAATGGTTAAATGGAATTTCAATCAAATTTGTGAAAATGGTAGGCATTGGTATGTAGTATGAGGTAATCTATATTTGGTGAAATTGTCTCCAGTCGCTTTTCTGTAAACTACTTTCCCACCTTTTTTGATGGTGCGCTTCCCAGGGAGCGACCCGGTACGCGAACTGGCGAGCGCCCCGGTTCGCGAACCTTAAGCGTTACGGGAGTCCACCATTTTGTGTTTCGGTCGAATTAAGATACAAGATGGAGGGCAAATAATGTTCAGAATGGGTAGAAGGGGGCACGGTAGACTTATCTTGACCCCCTAGGTTTTCTGAGGGTGGCTGAGGAGGCCCATATGTGAGAAAAAAAAACATTTTTAAAAAAATTTAGCGAGGTTAGCTCCCGGTTCGCGTACCGGGTAGCGCCCCAGGGAGCGTACTTTGTTGAAAATTAGTGAAAAATGTTAGAGTAAAATAATAATTGTGAGTGATCAGATGTAGGGTAGCTCTGAGAAGAGCTTTTGGGTTTATGGTACATTTAGGTACTTATAAGTAGGTACCAATGCACAGTCTTAAATTCAGACTGAAAATTCTGTTTCCCTCATCCGAGAAGTGAACTCCATCTCCTCTGTAGATATCTTGCATGTAGTAACGCAAGTTATTGTTGTACAGGGAGCCCATTCCATGGTCTCTCATGTAAGCTGAAACAGATTTGTTTACATGCTTCCTCGACTTCTCAATTTGTGGACAAAATTGGTTTGACCACCTCCATTTCTGTCTTTGGCATATATTTGAATATACCAAGGCAGTCTGAAGAAAAGTGCCATCAATTGCTCAAAGGTGTCCTTTAAAAGCATTTCCAGACCTACCCCAGTCAAAGTGCCCAAATCATTACCTCCACAGTGCACAATTAACAGGTCAGGTTTTGGCAAATGCATAAAGGTTTTCACCAATGGTATCAATTGGTGACATTTTAATCCTCTGTGGCCAAACCACTTAATTTCCACATCTTGTAAATTGAGGTTAGGTAAATTCCTGTTCTCAGCATACCTCTGAGCCCAATAGATGTAACTATGTCCAACAATCCAGACAGAAAACATGGTGAGAGAAGGTTCTCCTGCAGTCAGATGAAGTGTGGCAATGAAATGGCAGTTGAAAAAATAAGAGTTTAAAATGAAAAAAACTGTGGAGTTTCTGTGTTAATGAAGCAGTAACAGTGATTGGTGGATTTTGATTGCTGAAAACAGAAAGTTAGGGTGCATGGATGAGTTGTTTGAAAGATGTATTTTGAGTGGTCAAGAAAAAATCATTAAATGAAAGAATGCACTGGATATGAGGTGCACTGAGAGTTCAGAGTTCAATTGCAACATTGTTGTGTGAACTTGCAAACACCAGAGGTCTTCCAAGACGTGGTTGCCATGCAGAAAAGGCATGAAATGGCAGAGGGGGGAAGGGTTTTCATTTGAAAAAAAGTGAGGGAAGAGTTATGATTGGGTGACATGAGAGATATGTGTGAAGAATTACAGCATTTCTGTGCTTTTGATAGCTGCAGACTCTGGAGTGCATACCTTTTGCTCTGCTGAAGACAAATTGGTGTGTTTCTGAGACTGTTTTGAAACTCAAAGTATTTGCTAAGGTGAGAAAAGATTTATTTAATTTAGATAGAGAATAGTGTGCTTTAAGGAGAAAATTATGAAGAAAGTTGTGTTCTTCAAATGTTGCTTTGTCTCAAGTGTTTTACAAATAGATTTTGTTTCTTTGAGAAAATGTATTTGGAGAAAATGTGAAGTATTAGTACTGACAGGGTGTTATTGTGCATAGGAGCTGTGGAGTCTTTTCAAATTATGACTTGAAAATCGTTTTTGAGGAAAATGAATGGTTATAATATTTATGACAAGGACATAATGGTGTATGCTTCATTATAAGGCAATTGAGTGTCTCTGATGTTATTTTTCCCATTTTAATGTAAGACCTTTCTCTGTGGAGCAAATTGCTTGTAAATATGCTCCCATCTGTGCATGGCAAATTTAGATTTTGAATGTTTGCGTTACATAGCCATGTTAAAAGTGACACAAACATGCTGCAAAGGCAATCAAAAAACGCTTTTATGTGTCTTAAGGACATTTTAAGTCATTTCTCCATGTGCAGTGTTTTGAAATTATGATTTGAAAATCGTTTTTGGGGAAAAGGAATGGTTTTTAAATTTATGACAAGGACATAATGGTGTATGCTTCTTTATAAAGCATTTCAGTGTCTCTGATGTCATTTTTCCCATATTACATTAAAAGACCTTTCTCCGTGGGGCACATTCCTTGTAAATATGCTCCCACCTGTGCATGGCAAATTTAGATTTTGAATGTTTGTGTTACATAGCCATGTTAAAAGTGACCCAACCATGCTGGAAAGGCAATCAAAAAACGCTTTCATGTGTCTTAAGGACATTTTAAGTCATTTCCCCATGTGCAGTGTTTTCAAATTATGATTTGAAAATCGTTTTTGGGGAAAAGGAATGGTTTGTAAATTTATGACAAGGATATAATGGTGTATGCTTCTTTATAAGGCATTTCAGTGTCTCTGATGTCATTTTTCCCATATTACATTAAAAGACCTTTCCCCGTGGGGCACATTCCTTGTAAATATGGTCCCACCTGTGCATGGTAAATTTAGATTTTGACTGTTTGAGTTACATAGCCTTGTTAAAAGTGACCCAAAAACTTGCAAAGGCTTTAAAAAAACACTTTCATGTGTCTTAAGGACATTTTAAGTCATTTCCCCGTGGGCAGTGTTTTCAAATTAAGACTTGAAAATCGTTTTTGAGGTAAAGGAATGTTGTTAAAATTTATGTGCGCCATATGCCCCCAAATTTCTTTTTCAGGGGTGCAGCAGGGTGTTCTTGAGACACCCCTGCACCTTTGGAAAAATTCCTAATTTGCGATGAGCTAATTGCTAATCGCAAATTGCACCTTCATTCCTATGGGCCTCCTGGCCCATGAAAATGAATGGGTAATTTGCAATTAGCAATTTGCTCATCGCAAATTAGGAATGGTAAAGAATCGCTATTTATTCCTTAAAATTCGCTATTTAGGAAATGCAAAATAGTTTGATGATACATATGGCGGTTCATCTGTAACAAGATAAGAAGCTTAGGGATACATTTATGATGACTGGCGCAATGAAGTGGACATCACTTACTTCATTGGTAGAGCTTTACATGTATTATCTCCTCTGTATTCTTCATCAAGCGTAACTTTCATCTGCAATCCTGAGTAGGCCTCACCTTAAACAAACCTCTGGATAGGGCACACCTTATCGTCATCCTGAATTAATCATTTAAAATGCTAGGGACAGATTTATGATAGGTGTATGCCTCTTTTGCGCCACTGTGCGTCACTTTTGTGATGCAGCGGCGGTGCAAAAGATTTGCTATGAGGCGACAAAATTACAAATTGATGCATTTAGGCAGATGTGTCATGGTGTAAAAAACACCGTGCCACATGAAACTGATGCAGCAGTGATGCAAAAGATGCACCATGTTGCAAGACAGGCCTCACTTGGGGCCATATGTATGAAGCTAATTAGCATTTGCAAAGGCCGAAGTTCTGTGAATTTCGGCCTTTGCGAATGCTAATTAGACAAATGGTATGTATCAAACAAGTTTGATGCAAAATAAGGAATAGCAAAATTTGCTATTCTTTATTTTGCGATTGCACTGAAGGATTTGCAAATTTTGTGATTTCTTAAATGCAATGTATCAAACAAAAAATATGCAAAAAATGCCATTAATGATTTGCAAATTACCACCAACTTCTAGTTGGTGGTAATTTGCGAATTCTTTTCAAAAAGCTTTTTTTCCAAAAAACAAAAGGTGCCATATGACGCCCATACATGCCCTTAGGGCATGTATGTGCACCATATGCCCCCAAATTTCTTTTTCAGGGGCTGCAGCAGGGTGTTCTTGAGACACCCCTGCACCCTTGGAAAAATTCCTAATTTGCGATGAGCTAATTGCTAATCGCAAATTGCACCTTCATTCCTATGGGCCTCCTGGCCCATGGAAATGAATGGGTAATTTGCAATTAGCAATTTGCTCATTGCAAATTAGGAATGGTAAAGAATCGCTATTTATTCCTTAAAATTCGCTATTTAGGAAATGCAAAATAGTTTGATGATACATATGGCGGTTCATCTGTAACAAGATAAGAAGCTTAGGGATACATTTATGATGACTGGCGCAATAAAGTGGACATTACTTACTTCATTGGTAGGCCTTTACATGTATTATCTCCTCTGTATTCTTCATCAAGCGTAACTTTAATCTGCAATCCTGAGTAGGCCTCACCTTAAACAAACCTCTGGATAGGCCACACCTTATCGTCATCCTGAATTAATCATTTAAAATGCTAGGGACAGATTTATGATAGGTGTATGCCTCTTTTGCGCCACTGTGCGTCACTTTTCTGATGCAGCGGCGGTGCAAAAGATTTGCTATGAGGCGACAAAATTACAAATTGATGCATTTAGGCAGATGTGTCATGGTGTAAAAAAAACGTGCCACATGAAACCGATGCAGCAGTGATGCAAAAGATGCACCATGTTGCAAGACAGGCCTCACTTGGGGCCATATGTATCAAGCTAATTAGCATTCGCCAAGGTCAAAATTCTGCGAATTTCGGCCTTTGCGAATGCTAATTAGACAAATGGTATGTATCAAACAAGTTTGATGCAAAATAAGGAATAGCAAAAATTGCTATTCCTTATTTTGCGATTGTACTGAAGGATTTGCAAATTTTGCGATTCCTTAAATGCAATGTATCAAACAAAAAATATGCAAAAAATGCCATTAAGAATTCTTTTCAAAAAGCTTTTTTTCCAAAAAACAAAAGGTGCCATATGACGCCCATACATGCCCTTAGGGCATGTATGTGCGCCATATGCCCCCAAATTTCTTTTTCAGGGGTGCAGCAGGGTGTTCTTGAGACACCCCTGCACCTTTGGAAAAATTCCTAATTTGCGATGAGCTAATTGCTAATCGCAAATTGCACCTTCATTCCTATGGGCCTCCTGGCCCATGGAAATGAATGGGTAATTTGCAATTAGCAATTTGCTCATCGCAAATTAGGAATGGTAAAGAATTGCTATTTATCCCTTAAAATTTGCTATTTAGGAAATGCAAAATAGTTTGATGATACATATGGCGGTTCATCTCTAACAAGATAAGAAGCTTAGGGATAGATTTATGATGACTGGCGCATCACCAGGGATGTGCCAGTCATCCTGCGCTGCTGTTCCGCCACCCATGGTGTGCTGCATTTACAATGCGGCGCAGCATGGGGCAAAAATGGCACAGATGCGTGACGCATCTGTGCCGTAAAGGTGGCGCATTGCTGGAGTTGTATCGCAAGTGTGATTCAGCTCCAGCAAGGCTCAGGGGTGCCCCATCTCTACAATGTTGCGTCAAGACCTATGCCTGCTTCAAGCAGGCGCAGGGTTTTGACGTAGCTTTCTCCTATCTGATTGTAAATGCGGCACACCATGAGTGGCAGAGCAGCGGTGCACGTTAACTGGTGCATGCCTGGGGATGTGCCATTTAACATAAATCTGCCCCTTTACATTTAAGTATGTGCAGGGGACACAGAGTCGGTGAGGCTTATCCAAGGTTAAGAAGAGATGAGTCCTGTTCACTGAAAAATTAGACATAGGCTTCACCTGCTCAGCATCGTTGGACATGGCTATATAATAGCTGCAAAATGTTACTCTTGTTAAACAATTTTACTATTATAATCTCTGAGATTTGTCTCTTACTCTGCAACATCTCATTGTTGTTATCTTTCTTTAAAGATAAAGACAACATCAACATGAGCGACAATCAGCAATCAGTTGATTTTGACCTCATCATTGAACTCGTAATTGAAACATCAGTGGATGTTGATCCCTTGGATGATTTAAATCCTGAGGATGAAGAAGAACGTGATGAGGATGCAGATTTATCCGAATTATATGACATAGGATGGGAAGCTGACGTGCTTGAGCCTATGGAACTATAAACATTTATTTTAAAAATTTATAATAAATAAAAAGTAAAAATGTTAACCGTTTAATTTAAAAATAAAGACACCTTCAAAAACAGGTTATGTGTAGTGTCTTCAATAAAATATTAAAATATGCTCATAAAATTAGATCAGATTCACATATAAAATAGCACAGGTAACATGAATATAAATTCCATTTCTTTTCTGCTATTTCTGTATTCTAAATTTGCCAAGCACTAAAAAATCTTCTATGTAAAAATGTCAAGTAGTGTTTTAAGTTTTTGATTACTGTTATTGATTTACTGTTGGGTAATAGTGGTTAATAACATTTTTTATTATATTTTACCACAGATTCAACTGCAGATCATTTCAAGATTTCAGCATGCCAACCAAAGAAAGAGTGAAAAAGGCTGCAAAACGTCAAAGACAGCAGGTTAATGAAAAAAAGCAGCAGTCCTCTAACAAAAAGATTTGTCAAGTCACCAAGAAAGCACCGGGTAAGAGTACAAAAACATTCATAAGAAATATTTGTAGTAAAAAAAATATTACTACAGAAAATGTTTCAGTCCAGAAAAAGAGAAGCAATTCAAACGGAAAGGAAAGGCCAATGAAAAATGTTACTGCTAGAGCAAGAGATAACTCTGTGCATGATAGTAGAAGAAAAAACAACAGTTTAGGGACATTCGTAAACGAATGTTCCGCAACAGGATAATTGGCAATTTGTTAAAAAATATTAACAAAGGTCAACAGAAAGTGGTTTTTTATAAGAGAAAAAAAAAGTTGAGAAAGTTATTGATCAGGCATTTGAAATTAAACGTAAGTTATTTATTTTGATAATCAATAGAATTAGGAAGCTAAACAAGGCAATTTATGATTTCAAAAGAAATAGTAGATGGAAGAGAATAGTTAATCGTAGTAATTTTTGTGAAGTTTTTTCTGGAGAATGGATGCATAGTTCAAGCTGTGAGGCATTTTTTAATGAGGAGAGTTATTTCCAGGATAATGATTTGGTGCATGCAGTTGACACCAGTGGTCGAGCTTATGAAGTGAAAGATGGTTGTCCAGTTGAAAAAGAAAAACTTGTGACAACAGAGGCAGAAGAGGTGTTAGGTAATGAGGTTTTAGGAAGACGTGCTAAGGGTCCTGTGTACACCTGGAAGTGTAGTAGTATTTGCAGTGTGCGACAGGATTCCATCAATTTGCTTTGTGATTTTGTACGGTCATTTAATAAGAAAAGTTTGAAGCAGAAAATGAGGTCGTTGCAAGAATTAGATCCTTGCAGAGTGAGAGAAGTGACAGGTTTGCATGGTCATTCACTGGCTTGTCTTTCCAGGAGAGTATGCCAGAGTGTTTTTCATCATTTCAGGATGCTAGCAGTGCATCATAATAAAGTGAGGAAATTAGTTAGAATGTTGTATTATGCTAAGAGTCCAGCAATTATGCTTAAACAATTATGCGCTGCTCTTTTGCATGGTTCTGAAATAGATGTGAAGAATATATGTGAAGAAATTGAGTTTTGTTACTTTGGAAGTAAAGAGGAGAATGTTGAAATTGACCAAGAAGAAGCGGGTAATGTGGAAGATAGTGTACAGGTTTCCAGTACAGATAATTTCCAGAGGGAAATTGCAACGTTTCAGGTCAAATCAAGTGAGAGGCCAAATTTCACTTGTGTGTGTTGTCGACGCACTTATTATAAGAATCAGACTAAGTTAGTGGATTTATATGCAAAAAGTGAAAGGGAAAATAATAGTGAATGGAAGGATTTCGCAACATACTTGATGGCAGAAAATTGTTTTGATTTGGGATTGGATCAACGTGTGTGTACTTATTGTTGTTGCAAATTAAATCAAAACCAGATGCCTGCTAGAGCAGTTCATAATAATCTGGAATTGGTTGAGATTCCTTCTGAATTGAAGGATTTAAATACTTATGAATCTATTTTGATTCAAAGTATCCATCCCTTTCAGGCTATTGTAAGAATGGAGCCAAAGACAGGGAAATTGCCTGCATCAGATTTACAGAGAGGATTAAAGGGAAGAGTTGTTTATTTGCCTCTAGATTTGAAGAAAAACATTAACACAATTGGAGTAGAAAAAGTGGAAGAGGAACCTCTGGTTATCTTAGTTAATGGGGTTCCGACAAAGAATAAGAAAATATGGCAAGATTTAGTGGATGTTAGGAAAGTTAAAAAGGCAACATTGTATTTGAAAAAAAATAATAAATACTATAAGAATGTATATGTTGCAGAAGAGGAAGTAAGTGAGGAAGAGGATAGCGATTTGTGTGCTGGTCAAATTGAGAAAGTAGAACCCTCTACTAGTGAAGAAATATATGAACATTATAGTGTTCATCCTTTGCATTCCAAGGAAGTCATGGGGAATGCTATTGAGTTGTTTCAAATGAAACAAGCCAAAGGGAGTCCCATTAGTGTTTGGGAGGAAAGTTTGGAAGCTTGGTGTTTCCCACAGCTTTTTCCAACAGATCAGGGAGGAAGATATGATGAGCGACCTCATCAAATTCCTGCTTCTGAATACCGGACTTTGCGAGTGTATGCAGGAGATGCTAGGTTTCGACAATGCATTCCTTATTTGTTTCATCTCCTGTTTGAAAGCGATCTGTCTGGACTTTCATATGCAGTGAACCACATCTTGAAAAGTGGTATACACATGCAAAACATCTCGGCAAGTGACTTTATGGATAAAGTCAATGTCCAAGACAGTATTTTGGATTCTCACCTGATTAATCTCATGGCGTGTCAGCGTGGTACTAATGAGTACTGGTACCGTCGTCATGGTGATTTAAAATGTATGCTGAGGAACTTAGGAACTCCCACATGGTTCCTCACTCTGAGCTGTGCCGAATATGGCTGGGAAGACTTACTTGAATTTCTACGAGAGGCAAATGCTAACGTAGAAAACATCGAATTCAAGACACCTGGAGAACTGTGCTCTTTGGATCCAGTCAATGTATGTAGGTACTTCAATCATAGATTTGAAGCTATGATGTCTTTCATCATGAATAAGAAGAATCCACCTCTTGGAGAGGTGTTGGATTTCTTCTGGAGAAAGGAGTACCAAGCAAGAGGTGCTCCTCATATACATATGTTGCTGTGGATCAAGGATGCACCTAAATTTGGAACGGATCCAGAAGACTCAGTGATGAGTTTTATACAACAGTATTCTACGTGTGCTGTTCCAAACGCAAAGGAGAAGAAAAGCCTAAGAGAAAAAGTTCTGCGTTTCCAAAGCCATCGATGTGGAAAGTACTGTCGTCGTAAATTCCGAAACAAGGACAAGTTCTACATCAAATGTCGTTTCGGCTTTCCACGACCGGTGATTTCTAAAGGAAGAGTAAACAGTTTGATGTCTTCGCTGCGACATAATGTGATGAAGAAATCACCTAAAAACACATACAATTTGAAGAGGAACGAAGAGTTCAAGTACATCAACGACTACAACCCGGTGATTTTGTCCATGTGGAATGCTAACATGGATATACAGTTTGTGGCTGATAACTGTATGGCTGTGGCTCGGTATGTGACGTCTTACATCACCAAAAAAGAGAAGACAGAATTGAAGGATATGTGGGAGGACATTTCCCATGAAAAGAGCCTCAGCAAGAAGTTGTACAGTTTCAGTCTGAAGATGTTGTCGCATCGAGAAATTGGAGCGTACGAATGTTCTGACCGGTTGTCTTCAGCAAGTCTCTATGCCAAGTCCAGGAGTATCGTTTGGGCGAGTCTTGGTCTTGCTGCAACGCGTAATCGAGTTCTCAAACCTGTGCGGGAAATTGAGTATTTGGCGGAAAAGGAGCCAAACAGTACCGACATTTTGAAGACCAACATGTTGGATACATATTATCCAAATCGAAGCATTCACCTCGAGAATGTTTGTCTGTATGAGGTTCTTCAAAATTACATATTCAAGAGGAACATCAAAGAAGATACTGAGAAAGGAGTGTATGCTGTAATAGGAAGTGAGGGATGTCTGGTCAAGCAAAGAAAATGCCACTTGGTAAACCATCGAAAATTGAGTGGCGAATCTCCTGAAAAAAAGGAGTTTTTCTATTTAGCACTTTTGCAACTTTTCAAGCCTTGGCGTGCAGAAGAGGAACTGCTTGGAGATTTTCTCTGTTACGAAGACTTTTTCAATGCCGCCAAGGAGACCATAGAATGTCCTGCTTTTCCCAAATATGTAGAAATGTTGAATGCGGAAATTGAGCAGGAAGCAATGATTGCAGCCGAGATTGCCAGAGACAGTTCTCAGGACAGTCAGAGTTCTGCTTCATTGAGTCAGGATCCATTAGGAGGACCTGTTATCGAAAATGAAGCTGCCACTGCTATGAATGAAGTGGAAAGAGCCATGGCACATGCTCAGGAGGATGCGGTTAACTTAGAAGAGTTGGAAAGACAACTCAACGTTGAGCAGAGGAAAATATATGACGAAGTTACCATGCAAATTGATCATGGATTAAGTCATGACAAGAAAGAGTGCTCATGTACGTCGTTGAAGCCTGTCCGACTGTACGTGAGTGGAGAAGCGGGAACTGGAAAAAGTTTCCTTATTAAAGCAATTTCATGTTATTTGCAGGAAAGGACAGAGTCATCGCTGTCTTGTGTTGTCACCGCTCCAACTGGACTGGCAGCACATAACATTAAAGGGATGACTTTACATCGTTTACTGATGCTGCCAGTGGAGCATGACAACAAATTACAATATCACAAGCTATCTGGAGATGCTTGTTTTGAAGTTTCAAGAATCTTGAGGAAAATGAAACTTCTTATCATTGACGAAGTAAGCATGGTTTCCAATGTCATGCTTGCCTTTGTGCATTTGAGAATGCAAGAAGTTCTCAAAACAGAGTATGATGTGTTATTTGGTGGCAAACACATCATTGTTTTCGGAGATCTTCTGCAGCTGACACCAGTGAAAGGGCAACCTGTGTTCAAAATGCTCACGCATGAAGATACCAGGAAGTGCCTAGGCAGCATTGGCAACGTCAATATATGGTTAAACTTCAATTATGCTGAACTGCATGAAAATATGCGTCAGGCGAAGGATGAAGTTTACAAGACTATTCTACAAGATGTTAGAATTGGAAAAGTGACCGAGCATGGGAAAGAAGCTTTACATGCACGATTACTGTCAAATTTATATCCAGAACAAGATGTTGTGCCTGAGAATATTTTTCAGAAAATTACTGAGAAGAAATCTGGAATATGTTTGATGCCAACTCTTGCAGAATGTGCCAAATTCAACAACAAAATGTTGCATTTAGAAAAGCAAGAGATTGTGAAACTGGAAGCTATTGACAGAGTAGAGCATATGGGATCAACAATTATTTTGTCTGAGAATCTGAAAACAAAATTGGATTCATTAGAGAAGAGTATATCTAAAACTGCAGGTTTTGAAAAGACTCTGAATGTGTGCTTGAACTGCCGTATAATTTTAAGAAGGAATTTACATGTTGAAAGAGGTCTGGTAAATGGATCAATGGGTAATGTTGTTGATTTTGTAAAATACAGAAATAGAGATGGAATTGAATTTTTTAAAATTAAATTTGATGGCATTGAGGAAGTACAGCTAATTGGTCGTTGTTCTGCTAGATTTTTGCTTGTAAAAGACTTATATGTTCGCCGTAAGCAGTTTCCTGTTTGCTTGGCATATGCGGTGACAATCCATAAATCGCAAGGTTTACGTGTAGACAGTGCATTGGTGAATATTGGCAGTTCTGTGTTCAAGGAGGGTATGGCATATGTGGCATTGTCACGAGTTAGAACTTTATCGGGATTGTACTTGATTGAGTGTGATGTCACAAGCATTTGTGCGGATCTAGATTGTGTTAAGGAATACAATAGGTTAAGAAGAGAGTATGCGCCACATTTGCCTCAATATCCTTTGTTTGAGAAACGTGTGGTAGGCCGGAAACGAAGAAATGTGACCAATACTGGTGAGGTTGTAGCAAAAAGACGAAAAGTCGATGAACCTGAAATTATAAGCAGAAACAAAAAGGATTCTGTTGAAGATGTTGTTGGTTTTCAATTTGAAAACAGTTCTGGTGTCAACTGCTATGCTGTGGAAAAGTAAATTTTGCCATGGTCTGTGTCCCTACGCTTCATCCATCATATGTTATGTGTGCATGACCAATATGCATATGTTATTCCCCATGTCCGATTAATGACGCAATTACAGTTGTGTCCACCTCTGGTATGTCATTTTCCAGTCCTCGTGAATACTACGAATATCAGGCCTATGTAAAGTAATGTTGCCACGTTTCCCAGTGTGCACGTTATTCCATTATAAAGTCCCCGTTTCCAGGCCTCAAAAGGGCCCGGACCACAGATTCAGCTTCTGTCTCCTGAAAGCCTCGCTGAGGAGCGATACAGCCCCCACCTGTATCCTCGACCCTTCACTTACTCCCTGCCTCGCAGTGCCCGGTGCAGCTTGGCTCTGTCTCTGATTCTGCCAAGAGTATGTTATGATTCCAGCTATCAGTTCAGTCCTCCTTCTGCATTCCTAAGCTACTGAACTGCATCAATAGTTTCCGTCATTGTCTAGCCTATTCGTCTCCATGTTAGAGAAATACTGTATTAATGGTCATTTAATATTCTTCATCACGCACTACATGTAGAATAATGCATGGTCCAGTCTTAGAGTCAAGTTAGCTTCTCCCCTCATGACTTATAGTTTATATCAACATGTTCTCTAAACATTAGATACCAGATAGGGTTTAGGTACATGTCGCTCCGACCCTCCAGACTCTAGTCTCTGCTCCTAGCACAGAGTTCGTAGCCCCCAGCTTCTCCTAGTAATACGTCATTGCCAGTTTTCGCGCACCATTAGGTTAGAGATCCTGGCTCCTTAGGTAGCCCCCTCCTATGTTTCCGCCCATTCATGACATATTCTGTTACGTTTGCATCACATGTCCATGTATACTCCCAGTTACACCTACTTTTACTGTTATCTCTCGCGACTGCTACGCGTCACGCCTTCTGCTCCACCCACTGTTACGCCTACTGCAATGTAATGCTATGTGTTTGCGCTATGTATATAAGTCAATGTATTGTTATTAAAAGTTAGCGCGCTCATCCCAGACCAAGCCCCAGCAGCTGCTGGGTCATCCTATGCAGGTTGTCCTGATCCTGTCCTTATGCTGTAATAAACCTGCAGAAACTCCTACTACCTCGAATCTTGACTCTTATTTTATTGAGCTATCTGTTATTCATTCATTCATCCAAAAATAGATCCGGTATTATTTATTTATATACCACATAATGGCGCCCGAACAGGGACTTGCCCTTTCCCCACGCGTCGGTGAAGCCACGCCGACCCCCTGACCCTCTGCAGTCGTGACGGAACCATACCGTGCACTGGCAGATATTTCTGCTCCAAGTATCCCTCAGGCCCACGGAGGAGACGGAGGAGGCGGTCCAGCATCCAAACGAGACGGTGGAGGAACGCGGCGAGTCCCGACCAGAGCCCAAGCCGAGAGTCCAAGGTCCGAGGTATCCGGAGGCCCACCTGTAACTGAAGTCCGAAGTCCGAAGTTCGCCGTCCGTCGTCCAGTCCAGTCCGAGGCCTTCCGTTCCGTGCTGCCCGGTGAGTACCATTGCTGGGGTAGTATCTAGACAGGACCAATCTAAATTGACTCCTGGTCCGTGGGTTGGTGGTGCCCAGACTCACAAACGAAGTGTTCACCTAGGTGGATACGGGTCTTGATGTGTCCCTTTATGGGACCGGTATGTTCCGTACTGTTACAGCAGTGCATCCAGTAACTCTAGTCTGTTCCGTTCTCGAGAAATTCTGTTCTGTTTCTGTTCTCAGTATTCCAGGTAATATTCTGTTCGAACTGTTATTTATAAATGTTCTTCATGTATTTTACTGTTGTGGTATGAGTGCGATGTGATTTCGTGTTTTTATTGTGTATTGTATTTTTGTCCAGATTACAGTTCAGTCATGCCTATATTTTCCAAGTTACGTCAGTTAAAAACTAGAAAGGGTCTGTTAGAGGAAGCGGTTCCTGTCCCGCCTAGGGACAGTCCAGGTCACTTTATGTATCAGAAACATGGCATAAGCGCCATATTGTATCTAGATTTATGGGTAGAGTATACCAAACAGTTAGAAGAAAAGTATAGATGGCCCGTATCGGGTACATGGGATGCTGAATGTATCATGCGAGTAGAAGAAGCATTATGGAAAAAGAAAGCCAGACAGTCACAGAAAGATGCCATCGAGTTATGGCGTAAAGAAGCTCATAGAAGAACCGAGAAAGAAGTCAGAAAGTCAGAGTTAAGTAGAGAATCCCAGGAACGAGCCCAAGAAAGAGAATTAATCGAGATAGGTGAACAAGTCAAAGCCGAACAGTCAGACAGACAGAGGCATGCCCTTATTAAGGGTATGTATCCTCTCCTTGCCGAAGGTTTGCCAAAAGCGACCCCAGAGGCATCCAGTAATTTCCCGCCACCATTAGTTCCGACTAAGCTACGTCACAAACCGACCGCAGCTGATATTTTTATTTCGTCCTATTTGGACGACACAGTCCCCGAATATGCCAATCCTGTTCGCGCTCCGCCAGTCCCTGTAAACCAGGTAATTCATGTTCCTCCAGACACCGGAGTACCTGTTACGGTACCCCCGGTCCAGCCTACAGTTCCATTTCCCACTCTGCCAGGACGTAGAGCCTCAGTAGACGACTCCAGTCTAGGGGCCGCAGGAGGAGCTACTCCTCAAACCCCGCCGGCACACAAGCGTTTATCAGCACTCGAATTACATGCTCAAGCATCACAGCGTACTCCTAAAAGTAATAAGTCTGTCACAGAAATCAGACAAGCCCTTAACGAATGTGTCTATGATCCAGTTCCAGGCGAATATACTATGGTTTTATATTCCTTACGTGTAAGGAGAGTGACCGAGTATCTAGTCACCTTGCCGAATATGAAAGAAGATCTAGACAGAATATATCGTTTCATCCGTACAGGGGATGATCCAGAAAGTATTGGCGAGATTATGTCTCAAAGGAAAGCCGAGATCCAGCTCATGATATTAAAGTTCCTGATCAATTGTCTAATAAGAGAACAAGATTACCCGTCAAAAGATCCCGCCGAAATGAGAATCCTGACAAGGTGGAGTGATAATATAGCCGAGGGTAAACACAAGACCGTCGGTGCCATGGAGAGTATGTACAAGAAAATTCGTAAAGAAATAGTAAAGATACACGACCAGCGTAAAGCAGCACAAGTAAGCGAGAAAGAAAGTATCTCTGATCCTGAAGAGGAAGACGAGAATTCCGCCAGAATAGCGTATGTAGGAAAATCTAGATTTCCAGATCGTCATTTACGCCTAGAACCCAAGTCTATTTTTCATCATCCAGCACCAGAACTAGGTTCTCTAGAACAAGTATTTCAAGCTACCGATCACATTCTGAAATCACGAATCGGTTACAGTGAATTAAGTACCATGCATGAACAAGAACTAGCCCGATCAGCAGTCCGATGGATTACTGATTCTACCACTTTTCCAGACGAAATAGTGGCACAAATGTTTCTGAAACTGCCCCCAGCCGAGCAACGACTGGTGGGTATGTATATGATCCAGCACCTCATTACTCTGTATGAGGGTCAACATTCTGATCCAGGCCCGTTACACGATGTCCTGAACGAGTTACTCCAGTATAAATGGAGAGGTCTAGGTACCGATTTAATTAGTGTCATTCTAGAACAGCGTCACAAATGTAGAACGTTCCTGAACCCGCATTTTGTTCATGTCTCACCCCCAGAAAGTAAATCATTTTACATAGACAGACAGAATCCGTTACGAGAAGTCCACCCAGTCCAAGGGGCGGGTGGCGTAATGCAACGAGTGTTCGTATACACTCCAATATCAAAGATGGAACTTCTTGAAATGAAGAAATTAATTCCCTGTCATGACAAAGATCCTGCAGGGTTCCATAGAGAATTAAAAGACATGCTCCGTATGGGAGAATACACTTACCCAGATATCATTAAAATGTTAAAGGTCCTGTTACCCGCAGGGGTGTATGAAAAGTTAAAGGAAAAAGAATGGGAGGTGGGAGAGAAAAAGATCGATTGGACAGCTCTAGAAGCTGAAGACAAGGCACGAGTACCAGGTACCGGTCTTGGAGATAAATGTAAAGAATTACCAGAATTATTGATTCAAGTTTTACCCAGATTATTGACAACGAGAAAAGAAGACTGGGATGCAATCTCAGCCTGTAAACAGAAACAAGATGAAGATATTAGTGATTTTTATTCTAGATTCGAAAAATGTTTCAGTATCAACAGTGGTCTCAAGACAAGTAGTGAGTCATACCCTCATCTTTTCGTTACCAAATTAGTCGAGAATTCAAGTCCACAAATTAAAAATCGAGTTTTGAAAGTCGAAAGCACCTGGCAAGCAAATACTCCGTCCCAGATGCTCCAGATGCTCCAGTATCACCAGAATAGAATCAGAGAAGAGCAAGAACACGAGAGAAAACGTATGAAAGACACGAAAATGAAAGTGCTAGTTGCACAATCTGTTCCTCAAGACAGTCAGAAGAGGGGTCCGAATCAAGCCAGTCATCCTACAGCTCCCGTTAAAGGGAACTGCAATTATTGTAAACAGCCAGGTCATTTTATAAACGAGTGTGCAGTTCTGAAACATAATATAGCTACTGGTAAGACTAAAGAAAGACCACGTCCGCCTAGACAAGAACAAGTTTCACAGATTCCTCAGTCACAGAATGCACAACAGACAGTTCCCGCACCGCAGCCTATTGCTGCAACACAGCATGTCACATCACAGATGTACCAGTATGCTCAGACAGAGTATCCAGAGTATCAGTCATATTCATGAAACAGCCTAGAGAGGGAGGTAGGCTTGCCTCTCATCGAGATACCTGTAGATCAAGAAGGTCCCTATGTTCACAGTCAAGTATTAGGGAAAGACAGAAAGTTTTTGGTCGATACAGGGGCAAGTAGGACCACAATTAGTCATGCCGAAGTTCCAGGGGCTCCACTCTCAGGCTCAAGAAATGTTTCCCTTGGATTTTCAGGAAAACCAATAGTTAACGAGATATCAAAGCCAGTCACTCTAGAAGTAGGTCCATTGTCCCGTACTACTGATCTGTTACTTACTAAGTCATGTCCAGAAAACCTATTAGGCATTAAGACACTGAAAGAATTAGGTGCAGTTATTTGCTGTTCCCCAGAGGGAATACGTCTGTTCCTACGTGACTTTAAGGGTCACTATGTATTACGAGATTTTGATTCAAGATTGTCTAATGTTCCACAGCATTTATGGGCGCAAGGTCCAACTGATGTAGGTTACATGCAAATCACACCCCATCGTGTGACTCTCAAACCAGGTGTAGTGTTACCCCGAATCAGACAGTACAGATTGCCACCCGAGGCTGTAGCAGCCTTATCCAAAATTATTGACGAGCTCATGGCTCAAGGAGTAGTCGTAGAAACTGACTCCAATGTATGCAATTCTCCGATCATTCCAGTCATGAAACGTACTGATCCGAATGCACCCCCAGTATATCGATTAGTGATTGATTTACGAGAGCTTAATAAATGTATTATTCCTCAGTACCCAGTTGTCCCAGATATTTCTTCCCTGTTAACAGCCATTGATTCTGAAGCCACGTTCTTCACTGTCATAGACCTTAAGAATGCATTTTTTAGTGTTCCAATTCATCCAGATAGCCAGTTTCTTTTCGGATTCTGTTTAAATGGAAGGAGCTATATGTTTACACGCGCTCCTCAAGGTTTCACAGAAAGCCCTAGTATTTACAGTCAAGCACTTAAGAGACAACTAGACAATATTCACATGCCAACTGACACTGCCCTGCTCCAGTATGTCGATGATCTACTGATCACAGCCCGTTCTGAACGTGCTTGCGAGCGAGCGTCACTGACGGTTCTGTATTTCCTAGCCGAGATGGGGCACAAGGTGTCACCTTCGAAGCTTCAATTCTGTGTCCAGCAAGTGGTATACTTAGGACACTTGCTGTCCAAGAGGGGTAGGCAGTTGACACCCGACCGTATCCAGTTAATAGCGAGTCTTCCCCAGCCCAGAACCCAGAAGGAGGTACGTGCCTTTATCGGCCTTACTTCTTATTGTAGACAATGGATTCCCCAGTATGCATTTCTAGCCAAGCCACTGATACAGTTAACGACACAGGAGGCAGCCGTATCGACTGTCCTCCCTTGGACATCTGACCATACACTTAGTTTTAACGAGTTAAAGAAAGCCTTATGTCAAGCTCCAGTTCTAGCTACACCGAACTACAGTAAGCCTTTTACACTTTTCGTTACTGAACGCGAAGGTACAGCATTATCTGTTCTCACACAAGATCAAGCAGGTCAATACAAGCCCTGTGCTTATTTTTCGAGCACACTAGATCCAGTCGCCCAGGCGTTGCCTGCGTGCCTCAAGTCAGTTGCAGCCACAGCACTAGCTATCAGACAAAGTGATTCCATAGTTTTAGGACATTCCCTGACAGTACAAGTCCCACATTCCGTGGAAGTTCTTTTAAACCGAACACAAACTCAGCACTTGACAATTGCACGTTTAACAGGTTATGAATTGACACTGTTCCAGCCACACATAGAAATAAGACGCTGCAACGTCCTGAATCCTGCTACACTGTTACCATCAGTTAGTTTAAATCCAGACCCACATGATTGTGTGGAAGTAGTTAACATTACGACAAAGCCAAGACAAGACCTGACAGACATTCCGTTACCAGATCCTGACCTGACACTTTATGTGGATGGTTCATGTATGAGAACTAGTACAGGAGAACTAGTCGCCGCGTATGCAGTGACTACTGACACTGAAGTTATTGAAACACACCGTATCGACACTCTGTCCGCTCAAGCAGCAGAGCTAGTCGCTCTGACACGAGCCTGTATACACGCCAAGAACCTGAAAGTTAATGTTTACACAGATTCACGTTACGCATTCGGAGTTGTACACGACTTCGGAGTGCTCTGGCAGGAGAGAGGTTTCATGACTTCTCATGGAACCAAGATTCAGCATGGTCTCCTTATTCAAGCCCTGTTAGATGCCATACATTTACCGACATCTATTGCTATCATGAAATGCAAAGCACATACGAAAGTCACCGATATTATTTCCCAAGGTAATGATTTAGCAGACCGTACAGCCAAGCTTACACCACAGACTCCAGACATTCCAGTTAATCAGACACATACTCCAGATCCGATTACATGCATGACAGTTAAGGACCCTACACAAGATGTCATAGATATCCAGTTACATGCTACTCCCGATGAAATCATGAAATGGTCTGAACAAGGAGGGGTCCAGACAGATCAAGGATGGTTAACGAAGGGTAGAGCCACATGGTTTCTCCCTGATTCTATGGTTCAAGTCATTATCAATACCGCACATAGTCCAGCACATTTAGGAGAAAAAGCTATGTTAGACAGTATCCAGAACATTTGGTTCAACAAGCATTTACGAGCTGCAGCCAAGCAGAAAGTCCGTACCTGTATGATATGTTGTCAGTTTAACCCAGGTAAAAGTGTCCCGGTGGAACAAGGTGGTTTCCAGCCCCCTGACCACCCTTTTGAGGTCCTCCAGATGGATTATATTCAGATGGAGCGATGTCGAGGTTTCAAGTATGTCCTTGTAGTAGTATGCGCTTTGTCCAGGTGGACAGAAGCATATCCAGTCCCAGATTACACAGCCGCGACCACTGCCAAGCAGTTGGTTCGTGAATTTTTCCCTAGATATGGACTCCCTAGAGTCGTATATTCTGATAACGGCCAGCCATTCTCCTCAGAGTTAATGAAGCACGTTTCCCTTTTGTTAGGGTACCAGTGGAAGTTCCATTGTGTACGCCATCCTGAAGCAGCCGGTCTCGTAGAGAGACATAATCAGACCCTGAAAATCCGTATTGCAAAAGTCTGTAAAGACAAAGGTGTAGACTGGCTAGTAGCTCTGCCAGTCGCTTTGTTTTATATGCGCATGGTCGCACATTCCAGATCAGGTCTGTCCCCGTACGAGGTCGTATTCGGCCGCCCCCCTAACATGTGGGGTACTCCTAGACCCCGAAGTATTACCGATGTTTCATGTAATATGCTGACAGATTACCTAGCTTCCTTGATGTCTGCCCTCAACTCATGTCGTTCACAGGTTGCTGCCGCCTTTCCAGACAATACCGAGGTGGCACCGCACGAGATCGTTCCAGGCTCCCTTGTGATGGTCCGAAATTTTGACAGATCAAGTCCGCTGGAACCACGTTGGAAGGAGCCACGTCAGGTCCTCTTGACCACCCGAACTGCCGTCAAGTTGGAAGGCCGGAAGGGGTGGGTCCACCTTTCTCATGTAAAACTTTTCAAAGGATTGAAATCAGTCTCCAAAAACATTTCCAAGGATTTCCAGGATTCGAAAGATTGCCAGAACATTGTTTTAAAGGACTGTCCCGCACAAGACATTATTACAACCCCTCCCTTGGTAGAGAAAACTCCGCAACAGGAGTATAAGCTCAAATTAAGGTCTAGTAAAATAAGTCAGTCAGTTTGATTGTATAAGTCCTCCCCTAGGTGAAACGGTTAGATTGTTTCTGACATGTATAAAATAGACCCCCATAGTGAGAGAGTCAGTCGAAGTTCACTTCAATGTATCGTTTTTCTAAGTTTCATATTGTTTCTCAGCATAATGATTTCCTGCACCAGCTACGCATTTTTCCTGTATTTACCAGTTCCTCATGCTAATATGTCTGCTAATGCTACAGTAGAGCACATGTTTAGTGATCTGCCTCCTCACGAATATTCTTACCGCCTCGCTATGCGCAACAACACATTTATCCGTATGTTACATTACTCACACCAGACCAGCAATGCCACAAATTGTTGGGTGTGTGGTCGACTCCCCCCTTTCCAGACACCGAAGGGAGTTCTGCCACTGTTTCCTTATCCTTTTTCACATAATGGTTCGTGTGGAGCATGGTCCACGTTAACGTCATCCTCAACAGATATGTCTTTTCTTAACAGTACATGTTTTCCAGACAAGCAAGGTTTCCCCCACAGAACAGGTTTAGATCTAGAAAACGAAGTGTATAATTTAGGTAATTATTCGTCGAATTTCATGGTCCTGAATGTTCAGTCTGATACTACTCCAGACTTACCTGCTATTTCAGTACTACCAGTCAAAGGCGAATTATGTGTCCGTAGTTATGGTTCCGTACACGTAGGACATAGTGAATGTACTACTGTTATCCAGTATAGTGACAGTGGGAAATCTGTTTTCAAAGCTTCACGTCATTCTTATTTTATTTGTGGTCAAACCGCATATGTTCGTCTGCCCCTCGATTGGGAGGGAACCTGTTACATTGCCTTCCTACTGCCACCTGTTTTCCTAGCCCCATCTGATTATCACAGAAACACACTTCTAGTACACATTAGACATAGAAGGGAGTCCCCAATTGTCGATTATACTGAAACTACTCTAGAACAGTATACAGATTTCAATAAAGGTTTCTTCTTCTTCGTAGGACCTGTCCAGAATAGTAAACTGATCCGTAGGTTAACAAGAACCCTTGAAGCTGTAGTTAATGAGACTGCCTCTGCTCTAGGTAACCTAACCGAAGAACAATCTGCTATGAGATTTGTCGTTTTGCAAAATCGTCTCGTCCTTGACGTCATACTGGCCGATAGGGGCGGGGCCTGTAGAGTCATCGGATCTAGTTGCTGCATTTTCATTCCAAATAACGCGCCGTCTGTTTATTCAGCTATAACCAGACTCCATAAAATTGCCCATCTGTTACATCAAAATCCAGGCACCTGGACATGGTCCGGTTGGTTCTGGAATATAATTTCCGCATGGGGATGGAAAGTCCTGTCCTTTCTAGGTATTGCAGTAGCGATCATATTCAGCTGCTGCCTCTGTATACAATGTGGCCCTGCGATTTGCAGCATGTGTGCTACCTCTTGTATTCCTAGTCCCAAGCCCCGTTCTAAATCCCGTTCCAAGACAATTCGAGACGAACAAATGGTACTGTATGAAATGATAGATGGTATCATGAAAATTGATGTTTCCTGATGGAAACGTAGTGACAAGGAGGGAATGTGGAAAAGTAAATTTTGCCATGGTCTGTGTCCCTACGCTTCATCCATCATATGTTATGTGTGCATGACCAATATGCATATGTTATTCCCCATGTCCGATTAATGACGCAATTACAGTTGTGTCCACCTCTGGTATGTCATTTTCCAGTCCTCGTGAATACTACGAATATCAGGCCTATGTAAAGTAATGTTGCCACGTTTCCCAGTGTGCACGTTATTCCATTATAAAGTCCCCGTTTCCAGGCCTCAAAAGGGCCCGGACCACAGATTCAGCTTCTGTCTCCTGAAAGCCTCGCTGAGGAGCGATACAGCCCCCACCTGTATCCTCGACCCTTCACTTACTCCCTGCCTCGCAGTGCCCGGTGCAGCTTGGCTCTGTCTCTGAGTCTGCCAAGAGTATGTTATGATTCCAGCTATCAGTTCAGTCCTCCTTCTGCATTCCTAAGCTACTGAACTGCATCAATAGTTTCCGTCATTGTCTAGCCTATTCGTCTCCATGTTAGAGAAATACTGTATTAATGGTCATTTAATATTCTTCATCACGCACTACATGTAGAATAATGCATGGTCCAGTCTTAGAGTCAAGTTAGCTTCTCCCCTCATGACTTATAGTTTATATCAACATGTTCTCTAAACATTAGATACCAGATAGGGTTTAGGTACATGTCGCTCCGACCCTCCAGACTCTAGTCTCTGCTCCTAGCACAGAGTTCGTAGCCCCCAGCTTCTCCTAGTAATACGTCATTGCCAGTTTTCGCGCACCATTAGGTTAGAGATCCTGGCTCCTTAGGTAGCCCCCTCCTATGTTTCCGCCCATTCATGACATATTCTGTTACGTTTGCATCACATGTCCATGTATACTCCCAGTTACACCTACTTTTACTGTTATCTCTCGCGACTGCTACGCGTCACGCCTTCTGCTCCACCCACTGTTACGCCTACTGCAATGTAATGCTATGTGTTTGCGCTATGTATATAAGTCAATGTATTGTTATTAAAAGTTAGCGCGCTCATCCCAGACCAAGCCCCAGCAGCTGCTGGGTCATCCTATGCAGGTTGTCCTGATCCTGTCCTTATGCTGTAATAAACCTGCAGAAACTCCTACTACCTCGAATCTTGACTCTTATTTTATTGAGCTATCTGTTATTCATTCATTCATCCAAAAATAGATCCGGTATTATTTATTTATATACCACAATGCTAATGTAGTGGTTAATGTTTTGTTTTCTCTAGAAAATGTAAAAGAAGAGATTGTGGTCAATTCTGATCAAAGATTTTGCAGTTTGTTAAATTCTGTCTTAGAAAAATGTAGCACTGATAGAACAAACATAGAAAGTGTGTCTGAAATTCGAAATCTGTTAGACAGATGTTCAGGCCAAACACAATTCTCTCAAAATATTCAGCAAGATTGTCAGGAGTTTTTAATGTATATGCTTGATGTATTGCATGCTGAAGGTGTAGATGTAGATCAGCTGTTTGGGCTTTCTTATCAATGGCAGCATGACTGCGAGAACTGTAGGGTATCAAGTACTACTAGTGTAGACTCAGAAAGATTTATATATTTAACTTTGCCAGACAGTAAATCAGTCTCCTTTAATAAGCTAGTAAAAGCAGCTGATCACAACATGGAGTGTAGCCAATGTAAATCTGAAATGATGTCCACATTATTTATACGAACATATGGCCAGTATGTCATTTTAATGTTCCAACGATGTAGGCCTGATGGAACAAAATTGACAACTTTAATTAAACATTTTGTGGCTTCGCAGTTGTCAATATCAGGAAGGACTTTTGTAACTGCAGCAATTATATATCATGACGGTCCTTCAACAACATCAGGACATTACACAGCTTATTTAAAGTCTAGAAATGGCTGGTCATTCTGCAATGATTCTGTTTTAATTTTCAAAAAAAAATTGCTGTATGACCTTAAAAACTCTTACCTGGTGTTTTTAAAACCAAAATTTTAGGGAAAGAATCTCGGGATGTGCTCTGAGGAATTTCAAGAAGTTCTAATGGCTCCTACACGATTTGGCCTTGAGGATAAGTGTAGTTCAGAGACATAACTTCTAACGATAAGACTGGACGTCATGGAGAAATAAGTGCACTTTGAATGAGTTCAGAAAAACTATTTCTTTTTATAAGCTAATTGAAGCAGCCAATCAAAACATAGAGTAGAGGGAATGTAAGTCTGCAATGCTGTCTACTGTTTTACATTGCTTTGTGATTAAAAGTGATGTAGAGAATTAAATAATTGTAGTAGTCATAGAGGTAGTGTAAGTCTGCTTCATAGTAAGCAGTATCAGTGTCATAGGAAATGTAGAACATGACTGAGGAAGAAGGGGAAGATATTACTAGTCCAGGATTGTGAAAATGATCTTCAACATTTTAATTCTGAAAGTTGCGGAAATGCCAAATGACGGGATTGGCTTACAAGAAATCCAAGAGTTATAAATGGCTCTGACAAGATTTGGCCTTGTGGAAACTTGTGGTAGAGAGCAAGAAGTCATTTATTGTATGTAACATGTTTTTCAAAACGATGGAGGTTTTCTTTCAGAAAGTGGCGGGCTGAAAGTAATAACAGCACAACAGAGTGTAAGCTGTTCATAGGACATCTTTTGACGTCATGGAAAGTAAGTTAACTTTAAGGAGTTCTGAATTCTGATTTGTTATGTTGTATGGGTTTTTTAAACACAATCATTTTGATTGTGTTTTTTTTCCCCCGCTGTTATATGATGAATACCTTCAAGTCACTGTTTTTAATGAAATTTGATACATTCTGAGAACAGCAAAAATAAACCATTTAACATGTATAATTAATTCTGTACTGTTTCCATTTATGATGTATATTTAGAACTGTGTAGGAGGCATGGAGAAGGAGAGGCTTCTGTAAGTGTCAAAGTTCTTGCATACAGTGCTCATATTCTACGTAGTCTTTCATATGATAGACTACATTTCCACAATGAGATACCTAAGCAAAGGAAACACAGGTCATATGATTGTGGAATGAGCAAAAAAATGTGCATGTTTTTCAATTATATTACCTGTGTTTCCTAACATTACACACCACATTGTGTAGATGAGGTTTAGGCCTGTTCCTGGAGACAGAGGAGGTCTGACATTTGTTCAAGAGTGCAGTGGACATTACTCACTTCGTTGGTAGGCCTCCACATGTATTATCTTCTCTGTATTCTTCAACAAACCTAAATTCCATCTGCAACCCTGAGTAGGACTTACCTGAAACAAATCTGTGAATAGGTTACACCTTATTGGCATCTTGAAACAATCATTTAAAATGTTAGGGTCAGATTTATGGTGGCCGTGCGCCTCTTTTGCTCCATTGTGGGTCACTTTTGTGTAAAAGATGCACCATGTTGCAAGATAGGTTTCAGTTCATCTCCAGCAAGATACCATCAGTTTAAAATGTATATAATTAGCATTGTGTAGGGGGCATGCAGAAGCAAAAGCTTTTATAAGTGTCAAAGTTGTTGCATGCAGTGCTGCACTTCTAGGTACTGTTTAATATGCTGGACTACATCTGCACTATGAGATACCTAAGCAAAGGCAACACAGGTGATGTGATTGTGAAATGAGGAAAAGAAACTCCACATTTTTCAATTACATCACTTGTGTTTCCTAAGTTTATGAATGACATTGTGCAGATGAAGTTTAGGTCTGTCCACGGACACAGAAGAGGTCTGGCCTTTGTTCAAGAGTGAAGTGGACATGACTTACTTCATTGGTAGGCCTTCACATGTATTATGTCCTCTGTTCTCTTCAAACAACTCGAAATTTCATTTGGAACCCTGAGTAGGTCTCACCTCAAACAAACCTCTGGATAGGACACATCTTATTGGCATCCTGAAGCAATCATTTAAAATGTTAGTGTCTTGCGACACTTTTCTGAGACAACAGCAGTGCAAAAGATGCACCATGTTTTAAGATAGGCCTCACTTCATCTGCATCAAGATACTGTTAGTTTAAAATGTATATCTTTAGGACTGTGTAGGGGGCCTGGAGAAGCAGAAGCTCTTGTCAGTGTCAAAGTTGTTGAAAAACTGTTTGTCCTTCAATCTTTTCCCTTGTCTTTTGTAATTTTTAAATACATGTTTTAATATTTTTCAAATGTTTGTTCTCTCTTTCACAGATTGAAAGTATAAAAACAAAAAGTGAGTAATTTAACGACAATTATAAGGTAAATGTTTTGTATTCTTTTCGTTACATTTCTATCACATTCACCTACTATTAGTTCCACAGCTTCATTTCTTTAACCCTCAGTTTCCTGCCTTTGCTACTTTCCTCATTCCTTTCTCTATTACCTACTTACTCAACTCCTTCCACTCTTTTTCTCAGTCCCTCTCTTCTCATAGTTCCTCACTCTTGTTCACTCACTCCGTCTCTATTACTCTTAGTGTCTTTGACTGATCACTTTTTCACTACTTGTTCATAATGCTTTCTCTGTGTAGTTGAAGCACACTAAGGGGCATATTATGAACACAGCCAATAAAATTATTGCTGTTTTTATTGGCAGAAAACTGGTGCAAAAGTGGTTTTAGCGGCAGTTTTCTGCCGCAAAAGCGGCTTTGGTGACATATTTCTGCCGATAAAAGCTGCAAAACTTTTATTGCCTATGTTGATGATATGGCTCTATGTTATTTACATTTCTTTGCTGTTTCAATTAATCTTTTTCTGTTATTTTTTGTTTTCTGTTTTCTATTTTTTCTCTCTGTTATTCCCCATGTTTTAATCTTATTTTGAACATTCACTCACATTCTCCAAGAAACTCTTCTTTGTTATTGTTCTACTCTCTTTTTTTTCTTTAACTTCCTTATCTATTTTGTTTTCCACAATTATACCCTCTTCCGTCTTTTCTTCGGTAAATAGATCTATTAAACAGTATCTCTGGTTTACTCCCTATAGCTGTCTTTCTTTTAACATCACTCTCTGTTTACTTTCCTTATACTTACTCTTCTTTTTAAAAAAAAAAAAAATTTTTGGGGTTCGCTCCCGGTTCGCGAACCGGGAAGCGAACTGGGAAGCGAACTAAAAGAAATAGAGCTTGCCAGAGTGCTAAACATTCTAGCAATTTTTTTTGAAAGGGGAGGTAGTTCTGAAAAGAACTTTTTTTTAATGTTTTTGTTGTTTTATATTTTTTTTTATTTTTTGAACATTTTTTGTTTTTTTTGTATTTTTTGAACAATTTTATATATTTTTTGGTTTTTTTGGGGGGGAAACAACAAAAAACAGGCATTGAAAAGGGCTCAACAGGAGCAAAAAAAAAATTACTGTCTGGGGCGGTTAGGGCAATTATGATTGTTATAAGCCAGGTTGATGGAATTAATACTCATGTTACCACATGATATCAATGCACCACAGTGCAGACAAGTATATTTCATATGCCCAAAATTATCCTGGATGTTTGGCACGGTTTCCCGTGCCTCTGCTGCTGTCAATGATATTAACGATGTTGACCTGGCCACAGGAGTTGCTGTTGGGTTTTGTTCCATGTCACGAATTTCCGCCTGGCTGTAATTGAGTGGATGCCACCTGTTCATGTGCCTATGCATGGTATAGTTCCCATAGCTATACTTTTTATCAGTCCCTCTTGATAATTTCTCTTTGCAAATGAGGCAGGTGACATACCTCGCATTCACTTTCTTCTGCCCTGGAGGGATTGAAAAAAACTGCCAAATGAAACTGGCTTTCCTATGGGAAACCCGGGGCACCTCTTCCAAGAACTGTGGTCCTTCTCTCTCCTCTTCCTCTATTTCTTCCTCTTCCTCCTCTGTGTTGGTGATGACCTGGGGAGGTGGTCCTCTCTTCCCATGAGGAGGTGGAGGTGGTGGTGGGGGTGCACCAGCTGAAGCAAGTACTGAAGCCATTGCTCTACTATGAATAAAGGTCTTCCTCTCACAATGATGAAAGTCAGAGTGAGGAAAGAAGGAGGGGTTTTCATCATTTGGGAAAAACAATAGTTCTAAACCAATGAAAAGTGTTATTTTTAGGTCACCTGACCTAGCCTTACATGATTATGAAACCAAAAGTTAAATGAACCAATGAAAAGTTTTATTAACAAGTCACATGACCTCTCACGCTTATGTTACGCGCTGCGGAACGCGCCCCGGATCGCTTCCGGGTCGCTGCGCTTCGCGCCTCGGTTCGCGTACCGGAGCACTTCCGGGTGCGCTAACGCAGCGCGTCATAAGACGGATTACGCGACAACGTGATACGTCGCGCTTCCGCGACGCGTCACGATGTTGATTTCTAACGCGGCAGTTGCGCTAACGGAACGTTTACCGGTTCGCGGACCGGGTCGCGGCATCAAATTGAGCTAACGGAAAGCTTCCCGGTTCGCGAACCGGGAGCGAAACAAAAAATATATAAAAAAAAAAAATTATTAATAAACATATAAAATATATTTTTGGATTTAAAGAAGAATACATTTTACAGCTACAGATATTAGCTTTTAAAAAACCAATGAAATTCACTGAAAAAACCATAGGTTATAGACCATATATAGTTAGGAATTAGCATTTACAAAACCTTGAAAATTCACTGAAAAAACCATAGGTTATAGACCATATATAGTTAGGAATTAGCATTTAAAAAACCTTATTTTACTCACACAAAACCATTGAAATTCCATATATAGTTAGTTGCACTAACTATATATCGCGCACCCGCAATCCACTGCTGATGATGTCACATATTACATCATTCATGACATGGTCAGTGACATCACTGATGACATCACTGATGACATCTCAAATGACATCACGGATGACATCACTGATGACATCTCATTTGACATCAATGACCACATCACTGATGATATCATTCATGTGACAATACAATGCATCTCCTCACATTTTAATATAACCTCTGTTACACTCAGTGTTAAATACAGAGTATAATTTTTGAAACCATTGACACACCAATACTAGTTACTACATACGCACTCACTGATTCCTACGTCTACACACACATTCACTCATTCACCCATACAATCATTCATACATACAATCAATCATCTTTACAACACTATCATATGCACTCATACACCTATACAGACACTCACACTCTGCCACTCATCCATGGAGTTACTCACACACCTAGTCAGTCCTGTAAAGAATCAATCACACTTCCATTTTCTAATCTATACAGTTAAACATAGAGCACCTTACGTTTTCAACCATATACTAACACATACTTAGTCTCTTATACAATCATTGATACAAGTACACATTGATCTGCACAGAGTCACACACCTCCCAGCCAGCCACACACACACTCAGTCTCCCATGCAAATACTTGGGCAATCAATCAATAACCCATATAGTTACTCATATAGCTACTGATCAACACATGCTGCAGTTTACAGAACAACAGACATAATGATGCACAAATTAAGACAGTTTAGTCACTAACCCATGCACTCAGTGAGACACATTTAATCACTCACTCATACATTCAGTCATGCACCTACTAAATCCTTCGTCCAGACACTTATACTTCCACTCATTCTTCAATATGTAGGACATATTTTAACTTTACAGAAACACACAGTCACTGGATGTTGTCATCAGTGATGTCATCAGTGATGTCATTTGAGATGTCATCAGTGATGTCATCAGTGATGTCACTGACCATGTCATGAATGATGTAATATGTGACATCATCAGCAGTGGATTGCGGGTGCGCGATATATAGTTAGTGCAACTAACTATATATGGAATTTCAATGGTTTTGTGTGAGTAAAATAAGGTTTTTTAAATGCTAATTCCTAACTATATATGGTCTATAACCTATGGTTTTTTCAGTGATCTATATATATATTCACTGAAAAAAACATAGGTTTCAGGAGTTATATAGTTAGGAATTAGCTTTTACAAAACCTTTGAAATTCACTCAAAAAACTATAAGTTTTAGTGGTGTTATAGTTAGCTGGACATTTTACTCAAACAAAACCATTGAAATTGCTCCTATATAGTTAGTTGTACTAACTATATTTCGCGCACCCGCAATCCACTGCTGATGATGTCACATATTAGATCATTCATGACATGGTCAGTGACATCACTGATGACATCTCAAATGACATCACTGATGACATCACTGATGACATCATCCAGTGAATGTGGTTTGATTCGTTATTTATATATGCATTATATATATATAGCAATTTGCATTGAAGAATGAGTAGATATATATGAATAAATATTTGGATGGAGGATTTAGTAGCAGTGTAATTGACTGTTTACTTGACCAATTTATAATGTCTCACTAAATATAGTGGATAGTGACTAAACTGTGTGAATATCTGTATCACTTTGTCAGTGGTTGTGTAAACTGATTCTACAGTTGGTTACTAGCTATGTGAAAGTCTATATTAGTTATTGATTAGTTAACTGAGTATTTGTATGGGAGTGTGAAAGTGTGTGTGGTTCGGTGGGGTGTGTGTGACTGTCCAAAGATGTGTGAATAGTTGATTCAGTAGATATATGAAGTTAAAACTACATGTTCTAACAGTTTGGGTGAGTGAATCTCTTTATGGGTGTGGTGATGAGCAAATATATTTCTCAATGGTACACTTCCAACAAACTAGAAAAATAAAAGGCAGTGTATGTGTCAGTTGTTGTATATAAATAAGTATACATAAGACTCAATGATTGTGTGAGTGACTGTATGGATAACTGTATACTTGTAATAATGATTTTATAATTCACTAAGTATGACTTACTATCTAAACGAATAGATGAAGTGGTGTTTGTATAAGTGTTTTGCTAAGTAAATATGCAAGTATGATTTATTGTTTGCATAAGTGAGTAGGATGACTTCATATGTGAATAGGATGTGTGCTGTTGTTTAATGTCGATATAGGTGTATAAGTATGTTTGATAGTGTTCTATTGTTCATTGACAGCATGTATGAGTGAATCCACAGGTAAGTGATTACATGTGTGTATACATCTATGAATCACTGAGTGGATTTTTAGATACTTGTATTGCTGTGACAATGGATTCAAATATGATACTCTGTATTTTACAAAGAGTGATGAAAAATTGTAATAGTGTATGAAAAGGTGTATGTGATTGTCACGTGGATGATGTCATCAGTGATGTCACTGACCATGTCATGAATGATCTAATATGTGACATCATCAGCAGTGGATTGCGGGTGCGCGAAATATAGTTAGTACAACTAACTATATAGGAGCAATTTCAATGGTTTTGTATGAGTGAAATGTCCAGCTAACTATAACACCCCTAAAACTTATAGTTTTTGAGTGAATTTCAAAGGTTTTGTAAAAGCTAATTCCTAACTATATAACGCCTGAAACCTATGGTTTTTTCATTGAATATATATATATATATATATATATATATATATGTGTATATGTATATAAATGTATATGTGTATATGTATGTGAATATGTGTATATGTATGTGTATATATATATATTTATGTGTATATTTATATGTATATATGTATATGTATATATGTATATATATGTATATGTATATATATGTGTGCATATGTATATGTATATATATGTATGTATATATATATGTATATATATATATGTATAAATATGTATATATATATTCACTGAAAAAAACATAGGTTATAGACCATATATAGTTAGGAATTAGCATTTAAAAAACCTTATTTTACTCACACAAAACCATTGAAATTCCATATATAGTTAGTTGTACTAACTATATATATCGCGCACCCGCAATCCACTGCTGATGATGTCACATATTACATCATTCATGACATGGTCAGTGACATCACTGATGACATCACTGATGACATCTCAAATGACATCTCTGATGACATCACTGATGACATCACTGATGATAACATCCAGTGACTGTATGTTTCTGTAAAGTTAAAATATGTCTTATATATTGAAGAATGAGTGGATGTATAAGTGTCTGGATGATGTATTTAGTAGGTGCATGACTGACTGTATAAGTGAGGGATTAAATGTGTCTCACTGAGTGCATGTGTTAGTGACTAAACTGTTTTAAATTGTGCACCATTGTGTCTGTTGTTTTGTAATCTGATGCAATTGTTGATCATTAGCTAACTATATGGGTTATTGATTAGTTGGCCAAGTATTTGTATGGGAGACTGAGTGTGTGTGTGGGTGTCTGGGAGGTGAATGACTCTGTGCATAGATGTGTGAGCAGTTGATTCACTAGATGTATGGCTTCAAAAGTGCATGTGGAAACAGCTGTATGGGCGGTTTACTGTGTGCATGAGTGTATTGGTGAGTGAATGGATATCTCAGTGCTACATGTCAAAGTAAGTACATATGTAAAACACAGTACATGTGGTAGTTGACATATATAAATAACTGTGCATAAGAGCCAGTGAATGTGTGAGTGGCTGTATGGATTATTGTGAACTTGTATAGAGTAAATATGTGTTATTATATGTTTCAATAAGTAAGGTGTGTTTAACTATATAGTTGAGGAAATGGAGGTGTGATTGATTCTTTGCAAGACTGTGAGTGTCTGTTTACACTGAGTGTATCTAAGGTTATATTAGAGTCTGAAGAGGTTCATCGTATCATCACATGAATGATGTCATGAGTAATGTCAAATGAGATGTCATCAGTGATGTCATCAGTGATGTCATTTGAGATGTCATCAGTGATGTCATCAGTGATGTCACTGACCATGTCATGAATGATGTAATATGTGACATCATCAGCAGTGGATTGCGGGTGCGCGATATATATAGTTAGTACAACTAACTATATATGGAATTTCAATGGTTTTGTGTGAGTAAAATAAGGTTTTTTAAATGCTAATTCCTAACTATATATGGTCTATAACCTATGGTTTTTTCAGTGAATTTTCAAGGTTTTGTAAATGCTAATTCCTAACTATATATGGTCTATAACCTATGGTTTTCTCAGTGAATTTCATTGGTTTTTTAAAAGCTAATATCTGTAGCTGTAAAATGTATTCTTCTTTAAATCCAAACATATATTTTATATGTTTATTAATCATTTTTTTTTTAATACTTTTTTTTTGTAAGCTCCCGGGGCGCGGACAGGTGAACGCACGGGTAAGCGCAATCTTGCGGCGCGCCCCGGGGCGCGTACTAATACGCGTCCCGGAAGCGCTATTGCCGCGAACGAAAACAACATCGTGACGTATCGCGTAGCCGCCACGCCTTGCGTCATAAGACACGTATCGCGTAGCCGCGAGATGCGTCTTATGACGCACCGCGTAAGCGCACCCGGAAGCGCATACGATCGCGCAACGTAAGCGCCCCGATGCGCTTACGATACAGGCCCGGGGCGCGCCCCGGGGCGCGTAGCGTAACCGCGTCAAACCATGTGACTTTAAAATAACACTTTTCATTGGTTCAGAACTTTTTTTTTTCCAAATTGTGTGAAACCCACCCATTTCTCTCACTATTGCTTTGTACTTGGAGAGATCAAGAGCTGTTCTGTCTACTCTATCTCCTACTTTTCTGATCTCCAGCAATGGCTGCAAGAGAGTCATCCAGCAGTGATTCAGATGGATTTTTAGATTAGGACCCTCCTCAGCAAAAGAAAAAAACCCATTTCATCTGGAAATTTTACGACATCCCTGAAGGACAGAAAAAAGTCAACGCTCCCAAAGTAACCTGCAAAATATGTGGGAGTAGTTTATCCAGAGGCAATCCTCTGAAAAAATATAGTTTTGGGAATGCTAATTTGATCAGGCATGTGAAAAGAAGACACCCTAACAACTTTGCCAGGGAGAGTGTCAGAGAGCTGGCACGGAATGTACCAACAGATGGCGGCAGCACCTCCACTGGTGGAGCAACACCTTCGGGACCACCCCGTGGAAGAATGGTCCCTAACATTCAGCCGGTGTTTGCAGGCATCAAATTTTTGTGCACGGAGTGTGACGAACTGCTCTGCTATGGGGAGCAGAGTGTTGAACTGATTGCCCTAAAGAAACAGCAACACCGCTGCTCTGCCAGTCCCTAAATTTTCAAATTTTTTTGCTCCTGTTGAGCAGTTTTGCAATCCCTGTTTTTGTTTTTCCCTTGACAAAAATCAAAAAAAAATATAAAATTGTTTTAAAAAGTCAAAAAAAAATATAAAACAAAAACAAAAAAAATATATAAAACAACAAAATCAAAAAAAAAGTTATTTTCAGAACTACCTCCAATTTATAAAAAGAAGCTTTTTTTTTTTTTTTTAAAAAGTCTGTAATTTTTAATCTCCATGGTACGCTCCCCCGTAAGCTCCCCGGTGCGCGTACTGGGCGCTCCCCCCCGTGAAAATCGTTTTTTTAAAAAAAAAAAAAATTTCACCCGCGGGAGCCTTTTATGGCCCCCACATCAAAAGTAGGGGGTCAGGGGGGTGTACCCTGCCCCCTTTTGCTCATTTCCCCCCTTTGATTCTTGCCACCTCTTGTGTCTCAATCCCACCGAGACACAAGATGGCGGCCGCTGCGGACTGTTTCGAATGTTTACAGACACCCGAGAACCAATCAGCTTGCCGTGCGCAAGTCGCGTGGCGCGCCTGAAGCGCTCCCCGGTACGCGTACCGGGCGCGGCTCTAGATATATATCTTTTTTTAAACCTAATTTACTCAAAATTCACAGGACCACATATCTTGAGACCTAGCAAAGGCACATCGGGCAAACAATATCTACAATTTTGCCAAGTTTCGTGGAAATCCATTCAGCCGTTCGGGCTAAAAGTGAGGCCAACCGCCCTATGGAAAACTCAATGTTAAAAACACGTTTTGGGACCCCCCTTTTTTCTCGGCCCCCCCTTGACGAAACCCCCCCAAATTTTCGGGGGCTGCTCAGAAACAAAATGTTCCATTTTCCTGAAAATTTCAGCCAATTCCGTCCACAAACGCCAAAGTTATTAGACATAGAATTTTCAAAAATCCCATAGAGAAAAAATCCTAACTATATATACCTACTGGCGACCGCCAGTAGGTAATATATATATATATATATATATATATGTATATGTATATATGTATATGTATATATATATTCACTGAAAAAACCATAGGTTATAGACCATATATAGTTAGGAATTAGCATTTAAAAAACCTTATTTTACTCACACAAAACCATTGAAATTCCATATATAGTTAGTTGCACTAACTATATATCGCGCACCCGCAATCCACTGCTGATCATGTCACATATTACATCATTCATGACATGGTCAGTGACATCACTGATGACAACATCCAGTGATTATGTGTTTCTGTAAAGTTTAAATATGTTTTACATATTGAAGAATGAGTGGATGTATAAGTGTCTGAATGAAGGTTTTAGTAGGTGCGTGATTGACTGTATGAGTGAGTGATTAAATGCGTCTTACTGAATGCACGGGTTAGTGACTAAACTGTCTAAAAGTGTGCATCAGTATGTCTGTTGTTGTGCAAGCTGCTGCACGTGTTGATCAGTAGCTATATAAGTAGCTATATGGGTTATTGATTGGTTGCACAAGTATTTGTATGGGAGACTGAGTGTGTGTATGGCTGGCTGGGAGGTGTGTGACTCTGTGCAGATCAATGTGTACTTGTATCAGTGATTCTATAAGAGAGTAACTATGTGTTAGTATATGTTTCAAAAATGTAAGGTGTTCTGTGTTTAACTGTATAGATGAGAAAATAGAAGTGTGATTGATTCTTTTCAGGACTGACTAGGTGTGTGAGTAACTCCATGGATGAGTGGCAGAGTGTGAGTGTCTGTATAGGTGTATGAGTGCATATGATAGTGTTGTAAAGATGAGTGATTGTATGTATGAATGATTGTATGAGTGAATGTGTGTGTAGACATAGGAATCAGTGAGTGCGTATGTAGTAACTAGTATTGGTGTGTCAATGGTTTCAAAAATGATACTCTCTATTTAACACTGGGTGTAACGGAGGTTATATTAGAGTGTGAGGAGATGCATTGTATTATCACATGAATGATATCATCAGTGATGTGATCATTGATGTCAAGTGAGATGTCATCAGTGATGTCATTTGAGATGTCATCAGTGATGTCATCAGTGATGTCACTGACCATGTCATGAATGATGTAATATGTGACATGATCAGCAGTGGATTGCGGGTGCGCGATATATAGTTAGTGCAACTAACTATATATGGAATTTCAATGGTTTTGTGTGAGTAAAATAAGGTTTTTTAAATGCTAATTCCTAACTATATATGGTCTATAACCTATGGTTTTTTCAGTGAATTTTCAAGGTTTTGTAAATGCTAATTCCTAACTATATATGGTCTATAACCTATGGTTTTTTCAGTGAATTTTCAAGGTTTTGTAAATGCTAATTCCTAACTATATATGGTCCATAACCTATGGTTTTTTCTGTGAATTTCATTGGTTTTTTAACAGCTAATATATGTAGCTGTAAAATGTATTCTTCTTTAAATCCAAAAATATATTTTATATGTTTATGAATAATTTTTTTTTTTAATATTTTTTTTTCTTCGTTCCCGCTTCGCAAATCGGGAAGCTTCTCGTTAGCTGACCTTGATGCCGCGAAATAGACCGCGAGCCGGTAAACGTTTCTTTACCGCAAGTGCCGCGTTACAAAACAACATCGTGACGCCTCCCGTCCGCATGACGTTTCACGTTGTCGCGTGATACGTCATATGACGTACTACGTTAGCGAACTGGTACGCGAAGCGAGTCGCAAAGCGCAGGTTTCTGGAAGCAAACCGGGAGGCCCTGCAAAGCGCTTAACGTAAACACAGCAAGTCATGTGACTTGGTAATAACACTTTTCATTGGTTCATTTCACTTTTGGTTTCCTAATGATGTAAGACTAGGTCATATAATCTAAAATGAACACTTTTGATTGGTTGAGAACTCTTGTTTTTCCCAAATGATGAAAATCCCTCCTTCTTTCCTCACTCTGACTTTCATCATTGTGAGAGAAAGACCCTTTGTGATCACTGAGCAATGGCTTCTTTAGTAGCTTCAGCTGGTGCTTCCCCACCACCTCCACCACATCCAAGGAAGAGTGGACCACCTGCTCAAGTTATAATTCAACAAGAAGAAGAAGAAGAGGAACAGGAGGACGAGCACGAAGAGAGGCAGTTTTTGCCTGAGCAGCCCAGGACGTCTCACCGGAAAGAAAACTTCATTTGGCAATTTTTTAAAATTCCCAAAGGTCAGAAAAAAGTAAATGCAAGATACGTAACTTGCCTTATATGTCAAGATAGACTGTCCAGAGGGACCGACAAAAAATACAGTTTCGGAAACTACACAATGCATCGCCATATGACAAGGTGGCATCCTAACAACTACAGTGCTGCACAGTTTCGGAACGACCTAGATAATCTCCCTATTATGGCCAGAAGATCTGTTGTACCGGAAGTAACGGGACCAGAGGGCAGGGAGATGGTGCCAAATATACAAATGAGATTTGGTGAAGTAAAACACACCTGCGTATTTTGCGATGGATTCATTTCCTACGGAGAAAGAAGCATCACTCTGATCAACAGAGCTATTGACTATCATATGCAAGTTTGTCCGAAACGCCCAAAATAATAAATACTTCTTTTTTTTGTTTTGTTGCTCCTGTTGAGCCCTTTACAATGAATCGTTTTCATTGCCCCCTCCAAGAAAAACCCAAAAAAATATAAAACTGTTCCGAAAAATTCAAAAACAGTAAAAAAATGTTCAGAAAAATAAAAAAAAAAGTTCTTTTCAGAACTACCTCCCCGTTATTAAAAAATTGGTACAATATTTGGAACTGTGCCAACCTCTATTTCTCTTAGTTCGCTTCCTAGTTCGCTCGCCGGTACGCGAACTGGAAGCGAACCAAAAACAGTAAGTATAAGGGAGGGAAACACACACTTATGTTAAAATAAAGACAGCTATAGGGGAGTAAACTAGAGATACTATTACCCGTAATCCACTGCTGATGATGTCACATATTACATCATTCATGACATGCTCAGTGACATCATCAGCAGAGGATTGCGGGTTTTTTGACAACATGCCTTATCCACGGTTTAATAACGCTGCCTTTTGCTTTATATAAGTTTTCAAATTGTATGAAATATATACCAATAGGTCGTTATGAACCTTTAGGTAGTGCTTTTCTTCATGAGGTCTGGTCGCTTCCATACACATACAGATGTTTCAAAGATGATCAAGAAGTTTATCTGAATGGAGAGGAATGCACTGAGACGCCAGATCATTCACTAATGTGTAGGCACATACAGTTACACGGTTCATGCAACAAACACCGACCAAATATGGCTTGCGTGTTGCAAGGCACGCCAGTTCCTGCTATCATCCCCACGTTCAAGTTGTTGGAAAATGGTAGTTATTTGATGCTCAATAATGAAGATTGTTCTGAGTTAATTAAAAGTATTCCTTTTATCGTAACAGTAAGTGAACGGGTTATTTGCTGCAGAAATGTTCTATTTCCTCCCACACATGAACATAGGGAGTTTTCAATCTGGCCACAAATACCAACCTTGGGACACGTTTCAACGGCATGGCAAGAATAAGAGCTCTTTTGTCTCAGAGAGAGGTGGCCTTGAGTTCGGCCCGTGAAACTTTCGTACTTCACATAGCGAACACCCGTACAGAGGTGCACACCCTTTTCAATTAAGATTTGCCTTTCAATTTCAGCAACATGTTTCCGACTATCTTTAACGCATCCTCCACAAAGTCCCTGACACACTTTTTTAAAGTTGTTACCAGTGGTCTCGTGACTTCATTTGAGAAAATCTTTGGAGTCATCCCTGCTTCCTTTCATTGTATTTTCTGCACTCTGGTTCGTGGATTGGCATTTTTACTTGCATTACCAGCGGACGCTCTTGTGCTTTTTTACATTTTTAAATATGGATGTCCCTCCTATGCAACCTCCGACCCTGCAGCTGCTGACACTGTTCCGCAATCGCATGCTAGAATATTATGGCACAATGCCGTTGGCGATATTAAGCACGGCATATGGATTATCTTTTCGGTTCTCCTACTTCACCTGTGTCCAGCCTGTATTTCACTGCCTGACCTGTGATTTCGATTGGGCCATTGATTTGTGTCTCTGCGGACCGGTTTCTCCTGACGTCGACTTTAATCAGCTGATGACTCCTATCATTACTCACGAGTTGGTTTGTCCTGGCGAAAGGATTATGGCTGTGGCATTGATGCATGGACTACTTGGTCCCTGGAATTTACTGGCGGCAGCACAGTCTTTCTTGGAAGAGAGCTTTCTTGAAAACCCACCGAGCTGTCCTCTGATGGTGATAGAGGATCCGGTGCTGGGAGAGCACGTATGTTCTTTTCCGCTTTTAAATTGGATGGCTGAACTGTTTTCGGATGAAGACGGTGACTTCCTATTGGAGGCTGTTGCAGCTTATTTTGCATACACAGTTATGTCATAGACCTTTTTCATGTTTGATATGCTGAGTACTAGCATTTCATTGACAATTCATTGACTTATTTGTCAAGTTTTTATTATTTACCTTGCCTATTGGCTTAAGACTCGATAAAGTACTTGGCTGTTTTATTTTTCTTTAGCATTAAATTTTCCTAGTTTTTAATGCTTTACCTTGCGGACCGTCCACATATAAACTTGCAATCTGCTCTCATGAGATGGCACTTCTATTATCTTATTCAGTTCGTTTCCGGATCATGAGGAGGTGTCATCTAGGTCCTGGATATCTTTACACCGTGTTAAGTTAGCATGGGCTCATTACCGGTTTAAACGCCATTTTTCCTTTTTTGCAACTTCTGCACACGACACTTAGTTGTTGCTTTAGCTTTCCACCTAGTAGTTCATCGTGGTTTACATGAGAATAATATGTTATTGGTCTACTATCTGCTTTACTTGTTAAACTATATCTGTACAGCGAGTGCTAAAGTTTCAAGAACAACACGATACAGAATTGTTATGAGGTCTGATCTCCACGACTTCATACTCATAACATAAGTGCAACTTCTGCCAATTCTGGGCATGAGGCGGGTTTTATATTGCTTTGCCGAACACACATACACAACAGTTGATGCGGTTCACATGAAGAGAGAGCTGGTGTATGGTGATGTGATTCCTTCAAATCTAAGACACTAAAGTATGGGCACGCCCTAAACCAACACAAAGAGACCTTCTTAGCAAATAATATAATATGTGTATTAGGGAGGGTGAGATATAAGCAGCCGCGGGCCGTGGAGGGAGTTACGATGGGGCAGGGAGGCGGGGAGGGGGAGAAGCAGGGTGGAGCCCTCTCTACCTTGCCCCTCCCCCTCCCCGCCTCCCTGCCCCACCGTAACTCCCTCCACGGCCCGCGGCTGCTTATAAGTGTTGCTAACTCTTATTCATTTACAGCATGTTAACATACTGTCACCATTCGCTTTTTATGTACTAGTAACTATGCTGGTAATTTTGCTACTGATAATATGTGTACTTGTATTCTCCACCCTGCTTCTCCCCCTCCCCGCCTCCCTGCCTCACCGTAACTCCCTCCACGGCCCGCGGCTGCTTATAAGTGTTGCTAACTCTTATTCATTTACAGCATGTTAACATACTATCACCATTCACTTTTTATGTACTAGTAACTATGCTGGTAATTTTGCTACTGATAATATGTGTACTTTTATTATCTAAGGTACTACGCCTGAGAAGACGGCATTAGTAAATAAACATTTCAAATACACATCTGTTCTTCTTAACTCCATGTTCTGGTTTCTAAGAAATCTATAACGACCGACTGTTCATGAGTTCCACGTATCCTGAGGTACTATAAGTTCATATTCTGGATTGTCTAAACATTGAGAGTTTGTTATATCCAATGTGACACTGTACCTAGCTTGCTAAGGAGTTTTTGATTACTAACGTGAGTTTTGGGACACCCTAATTCGCCGAGGTTCCAATCCTCTGTCCACAGTTCTGTGTGACAACAGAAACCCTGCGACAGGGGCACCCCCGACCCTTGCTGGAGCTTCATCACACTTGCGATACAACTCCAGCAATGCATTCGCCGAGGTTCCAATCCTCTGTCCACAGTTCTGTGTGAGAACAGAAACCCTGCGACAGGGGCACCCCCGACCCTTGCTGGAGCTTCATCACACTTGCGATACAACTCCAGCAATGCGCCACCTTTACGGCACAGATACATCACGCATCTGTGCTGTTTTTGCCCCATGATGCGCCGCATTGTAAATGCAGCACACCATAGGTGACGGAACAGCGGCACAGAATGACTAACACATCCCTGGTGATGCGCCAGTCATCATAAATGTATCCCTATGCTTCTTATCTTGTTAGAGATGAACCGCCATATATATCATCAAAGTTTTTTGCATTTCCTAAATAGCGAACTTTAAGGAATAAATAGCGATTCTTTACCATTCCTAGTTTGCGATGAGCTATTTGCTAATTAGCCGAATGTAGCCCAATGAAGCCCAATGGAGCCCAATGTAGCCCAAAGATGGCCGCCAGACACACAAAAAAACAAATGTAGCCCAAATATCAGCCAGATGTAGCCCAACTATAGCCCAGTGACAGAAAGACCAATCAGCTTCGCAAACCTCCGTTACGCGAAGCGGAGCGCTGTTACAGATATATATCTTTTTTTGAACGTTAATTTCTCAAAATCCACTGGAGCACATATATTGAGACCTAGCAAAGGCACATCGGGCTACCAGTCCCTAATATTTTGCCAAGTTTCGTGCAAATCCATTCAGCCGTTCAATTATTATTATTATTTTTTTTTTTTGCCCCGCGGGGCCCTTTTAAAACCTCCACATCAAACCTAGGGGGTCAGCGAGGATCTACTATGCCCCCTTATAGTTATTTCCCCCTTTGTTTTGACCTCCTCTTGTCTCTCGATCCTACCGAGAGACAAGATGGCGGCCGCTACGGACTGTTTGGAATGTTGACAGACGCCGGAGAACCAATCAGCTTCGCTTCACAAAGCTCCGTTGCGCGAAAAGTCCGCGAACCAGAGCGCTAACCGGTCCGCTGTTACAGATATATATCTTTTTTTAAACGTTAATTTCTCAAAATCCACTGGAGCACATATATTGAGACCTACAAAAGGCACATCGGGCTACCAGTCCCTACAATTTTGCCAAGTTTCGTGCAAATCCATTCAGCCGTTCGGGCTAAAAGTGAGGCCAACCGCCCTATGGAAAACTCAATGTTAAAAACACGTTTTGGGACCCCCCTTTTTTCTCGGCCCCCACTGGACGAACCCCCCCAAATTTTCAAGGGCTGCTCAGAAACAAAATGTGCCATTTTCCTGAAAATTTCAGCCAATTCCGTCCACAAACGCCAAAGTTATTAGACATAGAATTTTCAAAAAACCCATAGAGAAAAAATCCTAACTATATATACCTACTGGCGACCGCCAGTAGGTAATATATATGTATATTTTTTTCGTACAAAAGGAGCGGCACAACCAGATAATTTTTTGAAGCCTTTTAATCAGCGCTTCACCCCACCAACGCGTTTCAGCCAAACAAGGCTTTGCTCACGGTTAGTTGGTCCTTCTACTATTTTCTTTTTTATACTGGCCCATATTAACCATTATGAGGTATTATGGGATATGTAGTTTCAAAACAGTATACAAACAATTATTTAAAAGAAAGACTGGTGTGATTTTTACATGCCTTAATGCTATGCAATTCATGTTAAGTCACATGGGCAATTTAAATATATTCAAGTTCATTCTTGGAATAGTTCCAGAGCAATGTTAGTTTTGTTGTCGGGTATAGTACCCTGCTCAAGTTTGCATCTTCCAGCTGGTACTGTTATAGTCACTCTAGATGTACATGGAGGTCCTCTCCAAAGTTCATTCCTCTCGGTATTTTTGTTCGCAATCGGATGATCAAACGGGACTCCATTTGTCGCAATTTCCGAACTGTGTCACCACCTCTCTCTGTTTTAGTTAGCATTTTTAGTCCATAGAATCGCATTGTTTTCCAGTCTCCTTCCTGACATGCATTTATATGTTTTGCCGTTGCATATAGCATGTTTTTGTTTTTGACTGCCCTAATATGTTCCAGGATCCTCTTTTTTAACATGCAGGTGGTACTGCCAATGTATTTGATCCCGCATTTGCATTCAATCACATAGACCACGTTTTTAGATGTACAAGTAATTTGTTGGTCAATGTACATTATTTTTCCATTTGGTTCTTCAGCTTTTTTTGCTGGTCCTATTTTACAGGCTTTACAGGAAGAGCAAGGTTTGAATCCTTTGCGTTGTTCTTTATGCCAATTTGTCTGTGGTTTTATCTGAAAATGACTCTTAACTAAAAGATCTTGAAGGGAGGTGTTCTTTTTATACGTAATTTGTGGTTGCTTTCCTACTAATTCTCCTATGTCTGGGTCCCCAGATATGAGATGCCAATACTTTTTCATCTTGTTGGCAATGATTCCACTTTCTTTGTTATACGTAGTCACAAACCTCGGTGGGTCATTCTTATTTGTTTTTTTTTTGGTTTTTCTACTAGTAAATCTGCTCTTGTGTTTTGATCAGCCTTTTGTTTGCATTTATGTAGGGCACGATCTTCGTTATAGTGAGTCCAACTAACTATAACGTGGGAATTTCAATGGTTTTATGTCAGTAAAATTTCCAGGTAACTATAACTGGTGTGAAACCTATGGTTTTTTCAGTGAATATATAAATATATATATATATGTGTATATGTGTAGGTGTTTATATATATATATATATATATATATATATATATATGTGTGTATATGTATATATATATATATTTATGTGTGTATGTATATATATATATATATATATGTGTATATGTATATATATGTGTATATGTGGATGTGTATATATATATATATATGTTCATCACACGCATCCCAGGATAATACAATCCACAAAGGAAAGCAGCACTCGCAGGGGGTTGTTCCAACCAATTTATTCGCGGTGGAACAAACAGCAAACTAGTTTGCTTTTTGTTCCACCGCGAATAAATTGGTTGGAACAACCCCCTGCGAGTGCTGCTTTCCTTTGTGGATTGTATTATCCTGGGATGCGTGTGATGAACATTGTGTAACGGGTACACCCCCGTTTGGCGTGCACCCGCCCATGAGTGCAACCGGCTGGTGTTTGGAAGTTTGGGATATATATATATATATATATATATATATATATATATATATATATATCGACCACACCGCCACTCCTCTCACGCTCTGGATCTACTCCAGCCAGGAAGGAAGCCAACGGACACGGACCAAGTATAGTGCTCCAAGTTTTTATTTAAGGTGCAGGTTCAGTCTCATGACCTTATATATATGTGTGTATATATATATATATTCTCTGAAAAAACCATAGGTTATAGACCATATATAGTTAGGAATTAGCATTTACAAAACCTTGAAAATTCACTGAAAAAACCATAGGTTATAGACCATATATAGTTAGGAATTAGCATTTAAAAAACCTTATTTTACTCACACAAAACCATTGAAATTCCATATATAGTTAGTTGCACTAACTATATATCGCGCACCCGCAATCCACTGCTGATGATGTCACATATTACATCATTCATGACATGGTCAGTGACAACACTGATGACATCACTGATGACATCTCAAATGACATCACTGATGACATCATCCAGTGACTGTGTGTTTCTGAAAAGTTTAAATATGTTTTACATATTGAAGAATGAGTAGATGTAGAAGTGTCTGGATGAAGGATTTAGTAGGTGCGTGACTGACTGTATGAGTGAGTGATTAAATGTGTCTCACTGAGTGCATGGGTTAGTGACTAAACTGTCTTAATTTGTGCATCATTATGTCTGTTGTTCTGTAAACTGCTGCATGTGTTGGTCAGTAGCTATATGAGTAACTATATGGGTTATTGATTGATTGCCCAAGTATTTGTATGGGAGACTGAGTGTGTGTGTGGCTGGCTGGGAGGTGTGTGACTCTGTGCAGATCAATGTGTACTTGTATCAATGATTGTATAAGAGAGTAAGTATGTGTTAGTATATGTTTCAAAATGTAAGGTGCTCTATGTTTAACTGTATAGATTAGAAAATGGAAGTGTGATTGATTATTTACAGGACTGACTAGGTGTGTGAGTAACTCCATGGATGAGTGACAGAGTGTGAGAGTCTGTATAGGTGTATGAGTGCATATGATAGTGTTGTAAAGATGAGTGATTGTATGTATGAATGATTGTATGGGTAAATGAGTGAATGTGTGTGTAAACATAGGAATCACTGAGTGCGTATGTAGTAACTAGTATTGGTGTGTGTCAATGGTTTCAAAAATTATACTCTGTATTTAACACTGGGTGTAACAGAGGTTATATTAAAGTGTGAGGAGATGCATTGTATTGTCACATGAATGATATCATCAGTGATGTGGTCATTGATGTCAAATGAGATGTCATCAGTGATGTCATCAGTGATGTCATTTGAGATGTCATCAGTGATGTCATTTGAGATGTTATCAGTGATGTCATTTGAGATGTCATCAGTGATGTCATCAGTGATGTCATTTGAGATGTCATCAGTGATGTCATCAGTGATGTCACTGACCATGTCATGAATGATGTAATATGTGACATCATCAGCAGTGGATTGCGGGTGCGCGATATATAGTTAGTGCAACTACCTATATATGGAATTTCAATGGTTTTGTGTGAGTAAAATAAGGTTTTTTAAATGCTAATTCCTAACTATATATGGTCTATAACCTATGGTTTTTTCAGTGAATTTTCAAGGTTTTGTAAATGCTAATTCCTAACTATATATGGTCTATAACCTATGTTTTTTTCAGTGAATTTCAATGGTTTTTTAATAGCAAATATCATAAGCTGTCGAATGTCAAGTACGTGGTAAGTGAAAACATTTTCGTGATTATGCACACTGATCTGCTTTGAATGGTGCCCCCCCCCCTCATTTCTATTAGGAGTACTCTCTCTTTGCACATAGTGAAGGGTAGTTAACGCAGGCCTTTGCCCCCGTTGTAATACGTCGTGCCTGCTTCTCTCTCCATTTGATTGATTGTTATCCAAGTATTTACTGTTTTAGAATTGGTTCTCTTTGGTTCATTCTCTATTTACAAACAAACACAGAGTCGCAATACTCTGTTTAGTCTTTGCAGATAACGAAAAATCGTGTAAAAAAAAAAAGAAAAGGAATCGAGCAAAATCAGTAGGCCACTAATGGGATCTCTTTTTGACCTCGCTAAAATAGAAACATTAGGAACAACCCCTCATGACAAATACAAAACTAGTGAGATGAACTGAACTCCACACAATGATGGCTGCAAAACAGCTCGGCTCCGCCACCCACCCCGCCCAAAATAACGATAAAGAGCGGCTGCCATGATTGGTTGCGGAATGGCCACGACGGAGCTACGAAATGGTGCTGCTCTCATGCTAACCCCAGCTTCAGTCTGAAACATCCAGAAACACTGTAGACTACCAATTCGATCAGTTCCGGTAGCGCCCCAATGTAACCCGGTAGAGAAGAACTAGCCCTCCCCTCTTTGACTGATGGTTCTTGTTGCCTGTCCCTTCTGTTGTCATTTCACAGAACTATTTAGCCTGCTGAAAGGGGTTGTGTTCCGACCGCTGGTTGGTGGAGACATTTTGACTATATTCTGGACCTGCGTTGTCGCGTAATGCGTCATATGACGCGCCGCGTTAGCGCATCCGGAAGTCATCCGGGGCGCGCAGCGCGTAACGTAAGCATAACAAGTCATGTGACTTGTTAATAAAACTTTTCATTGGTTCATTTTACTTTTCTTATTCTAATGATGAAAGGCTTGGTCATATGACCTAAAAATTACGCTTTTTATTACTTCCGAACATTATTTTTTCTTAAATATATGTTATAATGTTCCAGGCTAATGTACTTTCCCGGAAAATTTACAACTGTCCTGCAAGTAAAATATATTCTTTTTTCGAGAAAAAGAGCGTTTCTTCGTCCCATGACGGAGCCGTTGAGCAAAAGAGGGTCGACCTGCTGTCTTAGTCGCCGATACGCCTGAATATGAGATTCTTATCGATCACTTTATGTTGCAGGAGTAGAAAACACAACAGCCCTTGACCATTTATCTTTACTGCGTTCCTTCGTATTATACCTTTTACCCTTTATGTAATTGGTCTGCTTTATTTCACTTGCCTTTTAATGATTCTAAAACAGTGACTATTATTAAAAACTTTACCAATGTATATACTACTACCATGTTTTCTTTTAAAAACCTTTATTGTGAAAATTTCATTATACAAATACGAGCCTATAACCACGTGGGCCGGCCACGGAGCAAACTGTAATCGTATATGATGAGTAGACATTTACACTGTAGAGGAACGTAACGGGTGGGCCATTAGGTTGCAAGAACTAAGGTGTCTAACAGTTACGGAATCGGTGGACGTACATTTTATAATTAAAATACGACAGGGCCAGTTACAATAAAATTATCTAGATATACATTTGCGGGCAAGTACCATGGGTGACGTTAATTCGAACTTTCAATAGTACAGTAATCAATAACACATCAGAACCTAATATCAATAGGGATGTCGAAATATTCAATCAATTCTCGTCCCCGCCCGCCATGTGCTTCAAAACTGCATACGTATCTCGTGATTTCAAGGTTCTGCAACCAGTACACAACAAGGAGTTACGAGTCCCATTTATTCCGGCGCCATTTTGGGCGAGGACGGGCAGGTCCAGGATATAGTCAAAATGTCTCTACCAACCATCGACTATGATGATGTTCATATGCTGTATTTATTAGAGTAACACTCATCTGTCCACATGAAATTAATTTGCCACAATCTAAACATGTCATTTTAATCTTTCCAAAGTTCTTCTAAATATTTGGGACCGTTTCCCTTGCCTCTGATGCTGTCAGTGCCACTTCTTTGATGAATGTACTAGCAGGTCAGGGGTTCTCCTCCAAATCTCTCTTTTATGCAGCACTATAATTAATTGGTGCCACCTCTCCATATGACGATGCATGGTATAGTTACCATAACTATATTTTTTTTCGGTTCCTCTGGAGAGTTCATCGTGGCAGATGAAGCGTGTAACGTACCGGGCATTTACCTTTTTTTCATGTACAGGAAAGGGAAAAAAAATCGAGCGTCCGAGTTCTAAGGTGTCCCAGGGCCATTTTAGTGGACCAGGCCCAAATCCAAAGAACAGGCCGCCATTTTGAGAGTCCTGTTGCAGCCGCCTGTCGCTGTAGCATCAAGAGCAGCCGAAACTCAGCTGAATGGCAACTGAAACGGTAAAGGGGCGCCCCACTACAGCAGACGCGACTCCACCTAGGAAGACCCGTTCACGCCGCCTCCCCCCCCCCCCTTCGGGCACCCCACGCCGTTATTCGGAGCAGTATTGTAGGATGGCCACACCAGTGCGGCAACTTGCTAGACATCACCTCGGTGGTAACCGAATCTCAGCGCCTTGTGGTGTCTTCTATTCAGAAAACATCTTTGTGCTGCCTTCGACCTATTCGCCGCAAGTGCGCACGCAACTCAGCTGCATAGCTTGCTAGACACCACCTCGGTGCTAACCGAATCTCAGCGCCTTGTGGTCTCTTCTATTCCAAAAATATTGTTGCGCTGCCTTTGGCCCCATTCGCACATCGGTCCGCTACTGCCGCCATCTCACAGGCCAACGGGGCGCCCCACGCCGACTTTCAGCATTGTAGGATGGCCACACCAGTGCGGCAACTTACTAGACACCACCTCGGTGCCATCCGGATCTTGGCGCGTTGTGCTGCCTTCGGCCTATTCGCACATCGGTCCGCTACTGACGCAAACTCACAGGCCAACGGGGCGCCCCACGCCGACTTTCAGCATTGTAGGATGGCCACACCAGTGCTGCAACTTGCTGGACACCACCTCGGTGCCATCCGGATCTTGGCGCGTTGTGTTGCCTTCGGCCTATTTGCACATCGGTCCGCTACTGACGCCGCCTCACGTGCCAACGTATTTTCTCCGCATTTTATACCCTATGCCGCATAACAGGTCATGTGACTTGTTTATAAAACTTTTCATTGGTTCATTTTACTTTTGGTTTCCTAATGATGGAAGGCTTGATCATATGACCTAAAAACAACACTTTTCATTGGATGAAAACTTTTTTTTTTTCCCAAACGATGAAAGCCCCACCTTGTTTCTGGATGTTTCAGACTGAAGCTGGCGTCAGCATGAGAGCACCACCATCTCGTAGCTCCGTCGTGGTCATTCCGCGAGCAATCATGGCAGCCGCTCCCCACCAGAAGCCTACAGGAGTCGGGGGCCCCCAAAACTTTTGATGAATCCTCAAGGCGGAGGGGATGCTTTCGAGAATGGGGTCCAAGACCTAGCAGACAAGCGTCCGATTTCCAAGGTGTCCCAGGGCCATTTCAGTGGACCAGGCCCAAAAAGGAAACAGCCTGCCGCCATTTTGAGAGTCCTGTGACAGCCGCCTATCGCTGCACCGCAAGAGTGGGCGCAACTCAGCTGAATTGCGGCTTTTGACACAGTGGACCAAAAGCGGACGGAATGGCAACTGAAACGGTAAAGGGGCGCCCCACTACAACAGACGAGACTCCACCTGGAGAGGCCCGTTCACGCCGCCTCCCCCGGGGCGCCCCACGCCGTTATTCGGAGCAGCATTGTAGGATACCAAAACCAGTGCGGCAACTTACTGGACATCACCTTGGTGCCATCGTTCTGCTGCCTTGGAACTATTCGCAAAACAGTTTGCTACTGATGACCCACCCCCCGCGACGCCCCACGCCAGAAATCTGGACGTTGTGCTGCGTTGGGACTATTCGCACAGCCGACCGCTACTTCGTTGTTTTTCCCTAAAAATGTTTATATGTTATTACTGTTTTTGTTTTCTTGTATATATTTATAAGTTATTAAAGTTTTATAATCTTACTACTTTGTTGGAGTGCTATATATTTTTAATGTGACACATAATTGTAAAAACTTTGATGTACAAAGAGTCATCCCTGGAATCTTCCGCTTCAGGCTCGGTCCCCTCCCCAATCACAATACAGGATGGTTTTCAGATAATAGGAACGCGTCTGCTGTGACGGATCTCATCGAGTGTGGGCCTTGATCTACTATAACTCCTTTGAAGAGGGGTGATTCTTTACAGCTGGGGCCATAAACTACATCTGCAGGGCTAGCTGATACCCTAGGACCGGCCTGGACAATCGGACACAGAGGAAAAGGAGTGTCAGAGGGTGCGGTAGTGAATAGGGCGAAAGGGAGGTGTCGGGCGGGCACAGGGTGTGATTCTCAGGGAAGAGCAGCGCAGATGGGGGGTGGTTTATTACCCATGCATAAGACAGAGAGCGGGGGTGACCACTGCCTGGGGGAGATGCTTGCGAGGGTGGGGAGCCATGCTAAGGATCGACAGCGTGCACAGAGTGGGTCTGGTCAAGGCATCTAAAATGACTGCCGTGCACGACAAAAGTGTGGCATTTGAAAAAAGGCAAGATGGCGCAGACAATGTTTTTCAACACTTCCTGATTTCCTTCGAATCGAACGTTAACAGACGTTGGGGCATATTACCAAAGTTAAGCGATATTTATCCCTAACGATGCTTAGCAACGATTTTTTTACCGCTAAGCATCGTCAGAAATTATCGCAGATAAACCTTGCTATTATCAAGGTTTATCGCAAATACGATAAAAAACGACCGCAATGCATTAATATCGCTGAAAACTCAGCGATATTCATGCATTACCGAGCTAATGCTCTTAGCCATGTTATCCACCTCCCATTGGATAACATGGCTAAGAACTGCTCAGGGCAGGTGCTAGCTTTTGGAGATATTCGCGCTTATCGCGAATATTTCCAAAAGTTGATAATAGGAGATAGCGATGTTAGCGACTGTTTCCAGTCGCTAACATCTTGGCATGCCCACTTTGCATGTCATTAGTGATAAATATCACTCACATGCAAAGTGGGGCCCAAGATGGTCGCTATCTCCTACTAGCCGTCGCTAACTGGTGTTAGCAACAGCTAGGTAATACAGATATAATTTTATCTCCGCGAAGCGGAGCGCTGTTACAGATATATATCTTGTTTTTGAACGTTAATTTCTCAAAATCCACTGAAGCACATATATTGAGACCTAGCAAAGGCACATCGAGCTACCAGTCCCTACAATTTTGCCAAGTTTCGTGCAAATCCATTCAGCCGTTCGATTATTATTATTATTTTTTGTTGCCCCGCGGGGCCCTTTTAAAACCTCCACATCAAACCTAAGAGGTCAAGGAGGATCTACTATGCCCCCTTATGGTCATTTGCCCCTTCGCTTTGGCCTCCTCTTGTCTCTCGATCCTACCGAGAGACAAGATGGCGGCCGCTACGGACTGTTTGCAATGTTTACAGACGCCGGAGAACCAATCAGCTTCGCAAACCTCCGTTACGCGAAGCGGAGCGCTGTTACAGATATATATCTTTTTTTGAACGTTAATTTCTCAAAATCCACTGGAGCACATATATTGAGACCTAGCAAAGGCACATCGGGCTACCAGTCCCTAATATTTTACCAAGTTTCGTGCAAATCCATTCAGCCGTTCGATTATTATTATTATTTTCTTTTTTTTGCCCCGCGGGGCCCTTTTAAAACCTCCACATCAAACCTAGGGGGTCAGCGAGGATCTACTATGCCCCCTTATGGTCATTTGCCCCTTCGCTTTGGCCTCCTCTTGTCTCTCGATCCTACCGAGAGACAAGATGGCGGCCGCTACGGACTGTTTGGAATGTTCACAGACGCCGGAGAACCAATCAGCTTCGCTTCACAAAGCTCCGTACCGCGAAAAGTCCGCGAACCGGAGAGCTGCCCGGTACGCTGTTACAGATATATATCTTTTTTTGAACGTTAATTTCTCAAAATCCACTGGAGCACATATATTGAGACCTAGCAAAGGCACATCGGGCTACCAGTCCCTACAATTTTGCCAAGTTTCGTGCAAATCCATTCAGCCGTTCGGGCTAAAAGTGAGGCCAACCGCCTTATGGAAAACTCAATGTTAAAAACACGTTTTGGGACCCCCCTTTTTTCTCGGCCCCCCCTTGACGAACCCCCCCCCAAATTTTCAAGGGCTGCTCAGAAACAAAATGTGCCATTTTCCTGAAAATGTCAGCCAATTCCGTCCACAAACGCCAAAGTTATTAGACATAGAATTTTCAAAAATCCCATAGAGAAAAAATCCTAACTATATATACCTACTGGCGACCGCCAGTAGGTAATATATATATATATACATATATATGTGTGTATATGTATATGTGTGTGTATATGTATATATATGTGTATATGTATATATATGTGTATATGTATATATGTGTGTATATGTATATGTGTGTGTATATATATATGTGTGTATAGACCTGTCCGCTATGACTGCGGATTTGGAAAGGTGCCGACCTCTCTCCTCCACAACGAATCTTGTTTTCAGTAAAACGCCATCACAACGTTGAAAGTTGTAGCAGTGGAAAGATTTATTGTGCAAATCATAGAGCCAGTGCTCTCCCTGTATATATATGTGTATGTGTATATATATATGTGTATATGTATGTGTATATATATGTGTATATGTATATGTATATATATGTGTATATGTATATGTGTATATATATATATATGTATATATATGTGTATATATGTATATATGTGTGTATATGTACGTATATATATATATATATATGTATATGTATATATATGTGTATATATATATGTGTATATATGTATATGTGTGTATATATATATATGTGTGTATATATATGTGTATATATGTATAGATATGTGTATATGTGTATATATATATGTATATGTGTATGTTTAAGTATATGTATATTACCTACTGGCGGTCGCCAGTAGGTATATATAGTTAGGATTTTTTTCCCTATGGGATTTTTGAAAATTCTATGTCTAATAACTTTGACGTTTGTAGACGGAATTGGCTGAAATTTTCAGGAAAATGGAACATTTTGTTTCTGAGCAGCCCCTGAAAATATGGGGGGGTTTCGTCAAGGGGGGGCCGAGAAAAAGGGGGGTCCCAAAACGTGTTTTTAACATTGAGTTTTCCATAGGGCGGTTGGCCTCACTTTTAGCCCGAACGGCTGAATGGATTTGCACGAAACTTGGCAAAATTGTAGGGACTGGTAGCCCGATGTGCCTTTTGTAGGTCTCAATATATGTGCTACAGTGGATTTTGAGAAATTAACATTCAAAAAAAGATATATATCTAGAGCCGCGCCTGGAGCGCTCCCCGGTACGCGTACCGGGGAGCGCTCCAGGCGCGCCACGCGACTTGCGCACGGCAAGCTGATTGGTTCTCGGGTGTCTGTAAACATTCGAAACAGTCCGCAGCGGCCGCCATATTGTGTCTCGGTAGGATTGAGACACAAGAGGTGGCAAAAATCAAAGGGGGAAATGAGCAAGAGGGGGCAGGGTACACACCCCCTGACCCCCTAGGTTTCATGTGGGGGCCATAAAAGGCTCCCGCGGGTGAAAAATTTTTTTTTTAAAAATTTCGATTTTCGCGGGGATGAGCGCCCGGTACGCGCACCGGGGAGCGTACGGGGGAGCGTACCATGGAGATTAAAAATGACAGACTTTTAAAAAAATAAAGCTTCTTTTTAAAAATTGGAGGTAGTTCTGAAAAGAACTTTTTTTTTAATTTTGTTGTTTTATATATATTTTTTTGTTTTTGTTGTTTTATATTTTTTTAGACTTTTTAAAACAATTTTATATTTTTTTTGGATTTTATTCAAGGGAAAAACAAAAACAAGGATTCCAAAACTGCTCAACAGGAGCAAAAAAATTTGAAAATTTAGGGACTGGAAGAGCAGCGGTGTTGCTGTTTCTTTAGGGCAATCAGTTCAACACTCTGCTCCCCATAGCAGAGCAGTTCGTCACACTCTGTGCACAAAAATTTGATGCCCGCAAACACCGGCTGAATGTTAGGGACCATTCTTCCACGGGGTGGTCCCGAAGGTGTTGCTCCACCAGTGGAGGTGCTGCCGCCATCTGTGGGTACATTCCGTGCCAGCTCTCTGACACTCTCCCTGGCAAAGTTGTTAGGGTGTCTTCTTTTCACATGCCGGATCAAATTAGCATTCCCAAAACTATATTTTTTCAGAGGATTGCCTCTGGATAAACTACTCCCACATATTTTGCATGTTACTTTGGGAGCGTTGACTTTTTTCTGTCCTTCTGGGATTTCGTAAAATTTCCAGATGAAATGGGTTTTTTTCTTTTGCTGAGGAGGGTCCTCATCTAAAAATCCCTCTGAATCACTGCTGGATGACTCTCTTGCAGCCATTGCTGGAGATCAGAAAAGTAGGAGATAGAGTAGACACAACAGCTCTTGCTCTCTCCAAGTACAAAGCAATAGTGAGAGAAATGGGTGGGTTTCACACAATTTGGAAAAAAAAAAGTTCTGAACCAATGAAAAGTGTTATTTTAAAGTCACATGGTTTGACGCGCTTACGCTACGCGCCCCGGGGCGCGTCCCGGGCGTGTATCGTAAGCGCATCGGGGCGCTTACGTTGCGCGATCGTATGCGCTTCCGGGTGCGCTTACGCGGTGCGTCATAAGACGCATCTCGCGGCTACGCGATACGTGTCTTATGACGCAAGGCGTGGCGGCTACGCGATACGTCACGATGTTGTTTTCGTTCTCGGCAATAGCGCATTAGTACGCGCCCCGGGGCGCGCCGCAAGATTGCGCTTACCCGTGCGTTCACCTGTCCGCGCCCCGGGAGCGCACTAAAAATAATATTAAAAAAAAATAAAAAAATTATAAAATATAAAATTAGATTTAAAATGTATTATTTTTATAAAGATTTGCTATTAAAAAACCTATGAAATTCACTGAAAAGAACATAGGTTATAGACCATATATAGTTAGGAATTAGCATTTACAAAACCTTGAAAATTCACTGAAAAAACCATAGGTTATAGACCATATATAGTTAGGAATTAGCATTTAAAAAACCTTATTTTACTCACACAAAACCATTGAAATTCCATATATAGTTAGTTGTACTAACTATATATCGCGCACCCGCAATCCACTGCTGATGATGTCACATATTACATCATTCATGACATGGTCAGTGACATCACTGATGACATCACTGATGACATCTCAAATGACATCACTGATGACATCTCATTTGACATTACTCATGACATCATTCATGTGATGATACGATGAACCTCTTCAGACTCTAATATAACCGTAGATACACTCAGTGTAAACAGACACTCACAGACTGTCACTCATCCATGGAGTTACTCACACACCTAATCAGTCTTGCAAAGAATCAATCACACCTCCATTTGCTCAACTATATCGTTAAACACACCTTACTTATTGAAACATATAATAACACATATTTACTCTGTTATACAATCCCTGATACAAGTTCACAATAATCCATACAGCCACTCACACATTCACTGGCTCTTATGCACAGTTATTTATATATGTCAACTACCACATGTACTGTGTTTTACATATGTACTTACTTTGACATGTAGCACTGAGATATCCATTCACTCACCAATACACTCATGCACACAGTAAACCGCCCATACAGCTGTTTCCACATGCACTTTTGAACCCATACATCTAGTGAATCAACTGCTCACACATCTATGCACAGAGTCATACACCTCCCAGCCACCCACACACACACTCAGTCTCCCATACAAATACTTGGCCAACTAATCAATAACCCATATAGTTAGTCATATAGCTAATGATCAACACATGCATCAGATTACAAAACAACAGACACAATGGTGCACAATTTAAAACAGTTTAGTCACTAACCCATGCACTCAGTGAGACACATTTAATCACTCACTTATACAGTCAGTCATGCACCTACTAAATACATCATCCAGACACTTATACATCCACTCATTCTTCAATATAGAAGACATATTTTAACTTTACAGAAACATACAGTCACTGGATGTTGTCATCAGTGATGTCATCAGTGATGTCATTTGAGATGTCATCAGTGATGTCATCAGTGATGTCACTGACCATGTCATGAATGATGTAATATGTGACATCATCAGCAGTGGATTGCGGGTGCGCGATATATAGTTAGTACAACTAACTATATATGGAATTTCAATGGTTTTGTGTGAGTAAAATAAGGTTTTTTAAATGCTAATTCCTAACTATATATGGTCTATAACCTATGGTTTTTTCAGTGAATATATATATATATGTCGGGGGTGAAGGGGGTCTGCAAATAAACATTGTGTAATAGGATACTTGTGTGCTTTCCGTTTTTTCAGCAATACGAGCTGTTTGTGTTGGAATTTTAAAGCGGCTCACCTCCGCTGGATTGTAGCACCCGGGAACGTTGGAGGAGCAGCGGCGGTGAAGGTTCGGTGCGGAAAGTGTATATATATATATATATGTGTGTGTGTGTGTATATATATATGTGTGTGTGTGTGTGTGTATATATATATGTGTGTGTGTGTGTATATTACCTACTGGCGGTCGCCAGTAGGTATATATAGTTAGGATTTTTTCTCTATGGGTTTTTTGAAAATTCTATGTCTAATAACTTTGGCGTTTGTGGACGGAATCGGCTGAAATTTTCAGGAAAATGGCACATTTTGTTTCTGAGCAGCCCTTGAAAATTTGGGGGGGGTTCGTCCAGTGGGGGCCGAGAAAAAAGGGGGGTCCCAAAACGTGTTTTTAACATTGAGTTTTCCATAGGGCGGTTGGCCTCACTTTTAGCCCGAACGGCTGAATGGATTTGCACGAAACTTGGCAAAATTGTAGGGACTGGTAGCCCGATGTGCCTTTTGTAGGTCTCAATATATGTGCTCCAGTGGATTTTGAGAAATTAACGTTTAAAAAAAGATATATATCTGTAACAGCGGACCGGTTAGCGCTCTGGTTCGCGGACTTTTCGCGCAACGGAGCTTTGTGAAGCGAAGCTGATTGGTTCTCCGGCGTCTGTCAACATTCCAAACAGTCCGTAGCGGCCGCCATCTTGTCTCTCGGTAGGATCGAGAGACAAGAGGAGGTCAAAACAAAGGGGGAAATAACTATAAGGGGGCATAGTAGATCCTCGCTGACCCCCTAGGTTTGATGTGGAGGTTTTAAAAGGGCCCCGCGGGGCAAAAAAAAATAATAATAATAATAATCGAACGGCTGAATGGATTTGCACGAAACTTGGCAAAATTGTAGGGACTGGTAGCCCGATGTGCCTTTGCTAGGTCTCAATATATGTGCTTCAGTGGATTTTGAGAAATTAACGTTCAAAAAAAGATATATATCTGTAACAGCGCACCGCTTCGCGTACTTTTCGCGTTACGGAGCTTTGCGAAGCGAAGCTGATTGGCTCTCCGGTGTCTGTAAACATTCCAAACAGTACGTAGCGGCCGCCATCTTGTCTCTCGGTAGGATCGAGAGACAAGAGGAGGCCAAAGCGAAGGGGCAAATGACCATAAGGGGGCATAGTAGATCCTCGCTGACCCCCTAGGTTTGATGTGGAGGTTTTAAAAGGGCCCCGCGGGGCAAAAAAAAAAAATAATAATAATAATCGAACGGCTGATGACCATAAGGGGGCATAGTAGATCCTCGCTGACCCCCTAGGTTTGATGTGGAGGTTTTAAAAGGGCCCCGCGGGGCAAAAAAAAAAAATAATAATAATAATCGAACGGCTGAATGGATTTGCACGAAACTTGGTAAAATATTAGGGACTGGTAGCCCGATGTGCCTTTGCTATGTCTCAATATATGTGCTTCAGTGCATTTTGAGAAATTAACGTTCAAAAACAAGATATATATCTGTAACAGCGCTCCGCTTCGCGGAGATAAAATTATATGTGTATTACCTAGCTGTTGCTAACACCAGTTAGCGACGGCTAGTAGGAGATAGCGACCATCTTGGGTCCCACTTTGCATGTGAGTGATATTTATCACTAATGACATGCAAAGTGGGCATGCCAAGATGTTAGCGACTGGAAACAGTCGCTAACATCGCTATCTCCTATTATCAACTTTTGGAAATATTCGAGATAAGCGCGAATATCTCCAAAAAGTAACAGCTGCCCTGAGCAGTTCTTAGCCATGTTATCCAATGGGAGGTGGATAACATGGCTAAGAGCATTAGCTCGGTAATGCATGAATATCGCGGAGTTTTCAGCGATATTAATGCATTGCGCTCGTTTTTTATCGTATTTGCGATAAACCTTGATAATAGCAAGGTTTATCTGCGATAATTTCTGACGGTAAAAAAATCTTTGCAATGCATCGTTAGGGATAAATATCGCTTAACTTTGGTAATATGCCCCAACGTCTGTTAACGTTCGATTCGAAGGAAATCAGGAATTGTTGAAAAACATTGTGTGCGCCATCTTGTCTTTTTTCAAATGCCACACTTTTGTCGTGCACGGCAGCCATTTTAGATGCCTTGACCAGATCCACTCTGTGCACGCTGTCGATCCTTAGCATGGCTCCCCACCCTCGCAAGCATCTCCCCCAGGCAGTGGTCACCCCCGCTCTCTGTTTTATGCATGGGTAATAAACCTCCCCCCATCTGCGCTGTTCTTCCCTGAGAATCACACCCTGTGCCCGCCCGACACCTCCCTTTCGCCCTATTCACTACCGCACCCTCTGACACTCCTTTTCCTCTGTGTCCGATTGTCCAGGCCGGTCCTAGGCTATCAGCTAGCCCTGCAGATGTAGTTTATGGCCACAGCTGTAAAGAATCACCCGTCTTCAAAGGAGTTATAGTAGATCAAGGCCCACACTCGATGAGATCCGTCACAGCAGAAGCGTTGCTATTATCTGAAAACCATCCTGTATTGTGATTGGGGAGGGGACCGAGCGTGAAGCGGAAGATTCCAGGGATGACTCTCTGTACATCAAAGTTTTTACAATTATGTGTCACATTAAAAATATATAGCACTCCGACAAAGTAGTAAGATTATAAAACTTTAATAATTTATAAATATATACAAGAAAACAAAAATAGTAATAACATATAAACATTTTTAGAGAAAAACAACGAAGTAGCGGTCGGCTGTGCGAATAGTCCCAACGCAGCACAACGTCCAGATTTCCGGCGTGGGGCGTCGCGGGGGGTGGGTGATCAGTAGCAAACTGTTGTGCGAATAGTTCCAAGGCAGCAGAACGCGCCGAAATCTAGATGACACGAAAGTGATGTCTAGTAAGTTGCCACCCAGCAAATAACGGCGTGGGGCGTCGCGGGGGGTGGGTCATCAGTAGCAAACTGTTGTGCGAATAGTTCCAAGGCAGCAGAACGATGGCACCAAAGTGATGTCCAGTAAGTTGCCGCACTGGTTTTGGTATCCTACAATGCTGCTCCCAATAACGGCGTGGAGCGCCCCGGGGGAGGCGGCGTGAACGGGCCTCTCCAGGTGGAGTCTCATCTGTTTTAGTGGGGCGCCCATTTACCGTTTCAGTTGCCATTCCGTCCGCTTTTGGTCCACTGTGTCAAAATCCGCCATTCAGCTGAGTTGCGCCCACTCTTGCGGTGCAGCGATAGGCGGCTGTCACAGGACTCTCAAAATGGCGGCAGGCTGTTTCCTTTTTGGGCCTGGTCCACTGAAATGGCCCTGGGACACCTTGGAAATCGGACGCTTGTCTGCTAGGTCTTGGACCCCATTCTCGAAAGCGTCCCCTCCGCCTTGAGAATTCATCAAAAGTTTTGGGGGCTCCGACTCCTGCAGGCTTCTGGTGGGGAGCGGCTGCCATGATTGCTCGCGGAATGACCACGACTGAGCTACGAGATGGTGGTGCTTTCATGCTGACGCCAGCTTCAGTCTGAAACATCCAGAAACAAGGTGGGGCTTTCATCGTTTGGGGGAAAAAAAAAGTTTTCATCCAATGAAAAGTGTTGTTTTTAGGTCATATGATCAAGCCTTCCATCATTAGGAAACCAAAAGTAAAATGAACCAATGAAAAGTTTTATAAACAAGTCACATGACCTGTTATGCGGCATAGGGTATAAAATGCGGAGAAAATACGTTGGCACGTGAGGCGGCGTCAGTAGCGGACCGATGTGTGAATAGGCCGAAGGCAATACAACGCGCCAAGATCCGGATGGCACCGAGGTGGTGTCATAGTTGAGAGTTCTGAGCAGCGGTTGTAACACTGTCTGAAGCTTATTTGCAGCTGCTGCAGCTTCACTACGCGCCAAGATCCGGATGGCACCGAGGTGGTGTGTAGGAAGTTGCCGCACTGGTGTGGCCATCCTACAATGCTGAAAGTCGGCGTGGGGCGCCCCGTTGGCCTGTGAGTTTGCGTCAGTAGCGGACCGATGTGCGAATAGGCCGAAGGCAGCACAACGCGCCAAGATCCGGATGGCACCGAGGTGGTGTCTAGTAAGTTGTCGCACTTCTGTGGCCATCCTACAATGTTGAAAGTCGGCGTGGGGCGCCCCGTTGGCCTGTGAGATGGTGTCAGTAGCGGACTGATGTGTGAATGGGGCCAAAGGCAGCGCAACAATATTTTCTACTATATTTCCGGTGTAGAAGACACCACAAGGCGCTGAGATGCCAAGATCCGGATGGCACCGAGGTGGTGTGTAGCAAGTTGCCGCACTGGTGTGGCCATCCTACAATGCTGAAAGTCGGCGTGGGGCGCCCCGTTGGCCTGTGAGATGGCGTCAGTAGCGGACCGATGTGCGAATAGGCCGAAGGCAGCACAACAATATTTTCTGACTGACACCACAAGGCGCTGAGATGCCAAGATCCGGATGGCACCGAGGTGATGTCTAAGTTGCGGACTGATGTGCGAATGGGGCCAAAGGCAGCGTAACAATATTTTTTGTATGGAAGATACCACTAGGCGTTGAGATGCCAAGATTCGGATGGCACTGAGGTGATGTCTAGCAAGTTGGTGTGGTCATCCTACAATGCTGAAACTCGGCGTGGGTCACCCCATTAGCCTGTGAGATGGCGTCAGTAGCGGACCGATGTGCGAATAGGCCGAAGGCAGCACAACGCGCCAAGATCCGGATGTCACCGTGGTGGTTTCATAGTTGAGAGGCACTTCATCTGCAGTGGGGCGCCGAGATCCGGATGGCACCGAGGTGATGTCTAGCAAGTTGCTGTACTGGTGTGGTCATCCTACAATGCTGAAACTCGGCGTGGGTCGCCCCATTAGCCTGTGAGATGGCGTCAGTAGCGGACCGATGTGCGAATAGGCCGAAGGCAGCACAACGCGCCAAGATCCGGATGTCACCGTGGTGGTTTCATAGTTGAGAGGCACTTCATCTGCAGTGGGGCGCCGAGATCCGGATGGCACCGAGGTGATGTCTAGCAAGTTGCTGTACTGGTGTGGTCATCCTACAATGCTGAAACTCGGCGTGGGTCGCCCCATTAGCCTGTGAGATGGCGTCAGTAGCGGACCGATGTGCGAATAGGCCGAAGGCAGCACAACGCGCCAAGATCCGGATGTCACCGTGGTGGTTTCATAGTTGAGAGGCACTTCATCTGCAGTGGGGCGCCGAGATCCGGATGGCACCGAGGTGATGTCTAGCAAGTTGCTGTACTTGTGTGGTCATCCTACAATGCTGAAACTCGGCGTGGGTCGCCCCATTAGCCTGTGAGATAGCTGTTCTTTGGATTTGGGCCTGGCTCGTCTGCTGTAGTGGGGCGCCCCTTTACCGTTTCAGTTGCCATTCAGCTGAGTTTCGGCTGCTCTTGATGCTACAGCGACAGGCGGCTGCAACAGGACTCTCAAAATGGCGGCCTGTTCTTTGGATTTGGGCCTGGTCCACTAAAATGGCCCTGGGACACCTTAGAACTCGGACGCTCGATTTTTTTTTCCTTTCCTGTACATGCAAAAAAAGGTAAATGCCCGGTACGTTACACGCTTCATCTGCCACGATGAACTCTCCAGAGGAACCGAAAAAAAATATAGTTGTGGTAACTATACCATGCATCGTCATATGGAGAGGTGGCACCAATTAATTATAGTGCTGCATAAAAGAGAGATTTGGAGGAGAACCCGTGACCTGCTAGTACATTCATCAAAGAAGTGGCACTGAGAGCTTCAGAGGCAAGGGAAACGGTCCCAAATATTTAGAAGAACTTTGGAAAGATTAAAATGACATGTTTAGATTGTGGCAAATTAATTTCATGTGGACAGATGAGTGTTACTCTAATAAATACAGCATATGAACATCATCATAGTCGATGGTTGGTAGAGACATTTTGACTATATCCTGGACCTGCCCGTCCTCGCCCAAAATGGCGCCAGAATAAATGGGACTCGTAACTCCTTGTTGTGTACTGGTTGCAGAACCTTGAAATCACGAGATACGTATGCAGTTTTGAAGCACATGGCGGACGGGGACGAGAATTGATTGAATATTTCGACATCCCTATTGATATTAAGTTCTGATGTGTTATTGATTACTGTACTGTTGAAAGTTCGAATTAACGTCACCCATGGTACTTGCCCGCAAATGTATATCTAGATAATTTTATTGTAACTGGCCCTGTCGTATTTTAATTATAAAATGTACGTCCACCGATTCCGTAACTGTTAGACACCTTAGTTCTTGCAACCTAATGGCCCGCCCGTTACGTTCCTCTACAGTGTAAATGTCTATTCATCATATACGATTACAGTTTGCTCCGTGGCCGGCCCACGTGGTTATAGGCTCGTATTTGTATAATGAAATTTTCACAATAAAGGTTTTTAAAAGAAAACATGGTAGTAGTATATACATTGGTAAAGTTTTTAATAATAGTCACTGTTTTAGAATCATTAAAAGGCAAGTGAAATAAAGCAGACCAATTACATGAAGGGTAAAAGGTATAATACGAAGGAACGCAGTAAAGATAAATGGTCAAGGGCTGTTGTGTTTTCTACTCCTGCAACATAAAGTGATCGATAAGAATCTCATATTCAGGCGTATCGGCGACTAAGACAGCAGGTCGACCCTCTTTTGCTCAACGGCTCCGTCATGGGACGAAGAAACGCTCTTTTTCTCGAAAAAAGAATATATTTTACTTGCAGGACAGTTGTAAAATTTCCGGGAAAGTACATTAGCCTGGAACATTATAACATATATTTAAGAAAAAATAATGTTCGGAAGTAATGAAAAGCGTAATTTTTAGGTCATATGACCAAGCCTTTCATCATTACAATAAGAAAAGTAAAATGAACCAATGAAAAGTTTTATTAACAAGTCACATGACTTGTTATGCTTACGTTACGCGCTGCGCGCCCCGGATGACTTCCGGATGCGCTAACGCGGCGCGTCATATGACGCATTACGCGACAACGCAGGTACAGAATATAGTCAAAATGTCTCCACCAACCAGCGGTCGGAACACAACCCCTTTCAGCAGGCTAAATAGTTCTGTTAAATGACAACAGAAGGGACAGGCAACAAGAACCATCAGTCAAAGAGGGGAGGGCTAGTTCTTCTCTACCGGGTTACATTGGGGCGCTACCGGAACTGATCGAATTGGTAGTCTACAGTGTTTCTGGATGTTTCAGACTGAAGCTGGGGTTAGCATGAGAGCAGCACCATTTCGTAGCTCCGTCGTGGTCATTCCGCAACCAATCATGGCAGCCGTTCTTTATCGTTATTTTGGGCGGGGTGGGTGGCGGAGCCGAGCTGTTTTGCAGCCATCATTGTGTGGAGTTCAGTTCATCTCACTAGTTTTGTATTTGTCATGAGGGGTTGTTCCTAATGTTTCTATTTTAGCGAGGTCAAAAAGAGATCCTATTAGTGGCCTACTGATTTTGCTCGATTCCTTTTCTTTTTTTTTACACGATTTTTCGTTATCTGCAAAGACTAAACAGAGTATTGCGACTCTGTGTTTGTTTGTAAATAGAGAATGAACCAAAGAGAACTAATTCTAAAACAGTAAATACTTGGATAACAATGAATCAAATGGAGAGAGAAGCAGGCACGACGGATTACAATGGGGGCAAAGACCTGCGTTAACTACCTTTCACTATCTGCAAAGAGAGAGTACTCCTAATAGAAATGAGGGGGGGGGGCACCATTCAAAGCAGATCAGTGTGCATAAACACGAAAATGTTTTCACTTACCACGTACTTGACATTCGACAGCTTATGATATTTGCTATTAAAAAACCATTGAAATTCACTGAAAAAACCATAGGTTATAGACCATATATAGTTAGGAATTAGCATTTACAAAACCTTGAAAATGCACTGAAAAAACCATAGGTTATAGACCATATATAGTTAGGAATTAGCATTTAAAAAACCTTATTTTACTCACACAAAACCATTGAAATTCCATATATAGTTAGTTGCACTAACTATATATCGCGCACCTGCAATCCACTGCTGATGATGTCACATATTACATCATTCATGACATGGTCAGTGACATCACTGATGACATCACTGATGACATCTCAAATGACATCACTGATGACATCACTGATGACAACATCCAGTGACTGTATGTTTCTGTAAAGTTAAAATGTGTCTTACATATTGAAGAATGAGTGGAAGTATAAGTGTCTGGACAAATGATTTAGTAGGTGCATGACTGAATGCATGAGTGAGTGATTAAATGTGTCTCACTGAGTGCATGGGTTAGTGACTAAAGTGTCTTAATTTGTGCATCATTATGTCTGTTGTTCTGTAAACTGCTGCATGTTTTGATCAGTAGCTATATAATTAACTATATGGGTTACTGATTGATTGTCCAAGTATTTGTATGGGAGACTGAGTGTGTGTGTGGCTGGCTGGGAGGTGTGTGACTCTGTGCAGATCAATGTGTACTTGTATCAATGATTGTATAACAAGGTAAGTATGTGTTAGTATATGTTTGAAAATGTAAGGTGCTCTATGTTTAACTGTATAGACAAGAAAATGGAAGTGTCATTGATTCTTTACAGGACTGACTAGGTGTGTGAGTAACTCCATGGATGAGTGGCAGACTGTGAGTGTCTGTATAGGTGTATGAGTGCATATGATAGTGTTGTAAAGATGAGTGATTGTATGTATGAATGATAGTATGGGTGAATGAGTGAAGGTGTGTGTAGACGTAGGAATCAGTGAGTGCGTATGTAGTAACTAGTATTGGTGTGTCAATGGTTTCAAAAATTATATTCTGTATTTAACACTGGGTGAAACAGAGGTTATATTAAAATGTGAGGAGATGCATTGTATTGTCACATGAATGATATCATCAGTGATGTGGTCATTGATGTCAAATGAGATGTCATCAGTGATGTCATCAGTGATGTCATTTGAGATGTCATCAGTGATGTCATCAGTGATGTCACTGACCATGTCATGAATGATGTAATATGTGACATCATCAGCAGTGGATTGCAGGTGCGCGATATATAGTTAGTGCAACTAACTATATATGGAATTTCAATGGTTTTGTGTGAGTAAAATAAGGTTTTTTAAATGCTAATTCCTAACTATATATGGTCTATAACCTATGGTTTTTTCAGTGAATTTTCAAGGTTTTGTAAATGCTAATTCCTAACTATATATGGTCTATAACCTATGGTTTTTTCAGTGAATATATATATATATGTGTGTGTGTGTGTGTATATATATATATGTGTGTGTGTGTATATATATATATATATGTGTGAATATATATGTGTATATGTATATATGTATATATATATTCAACAAACCAGGTGTGCCCCTGTAAGGATGCCCACACAGAAACATCGCCTCCCTGAATGAGGGCCCAGCAAACAGAAAGCCTTCTCTTTCAATCGTTCATCGCTGGCTTAACGCGTTTCAAACTCTTCCGTTCTTGATCACAAGCCAAATGACAGGAAAAACGGCAAACATTGTGAAACACCTGCCTTTTATTATTCAAACAGCCCGCCCATTTTATTGGCGTGCGCTTCGCCCCAGTGGGCCTCTGCCTCATAGCATCATGGTCTTAGCAGTTCTTTAAATATTTGCCGTTTACCTCATTAATGTCAATAAAATCCCCAGTGGGTTGATTCAAATTGAAGCGCTGTCGGATGCTCAATAACCACAGTCCTCAAGCTGGAGTATTTTCTGTCCATTGCAGCGCTTCGTGTTGAAAAGCGCTGCGGTCCGCCCACAAGCGGCAGGGCATCCTTGCGACTGGGCCAGCCGCTAAACATTCAACAAACCAGGTGTGCCCCTGTAAGGATGCCCACACAGAAACATCGCCTCCCTGAATGAGGGCCCAGCAAACAGAAAGCCTTCTCTTTCAATTGTTCATCGCTGGCTTAACGCGTTTCAAACTCTTCCGTTCTTGATCACAAGCCAAATTTGAATCTGGAAACAGTCGCTAACATCGCTATCTCCTATTATCAACTTTTGGAAATATTCGCGATAAGCGCGAATATCTCCAAAAGCTAGCACCTGCTCTGAGCAGTTCTTAGCCATGTTATCCACCTCCCATTGGATAACATGGCTAAGCATTAGCTCGGTAATGCATGAATATCGCTGAGTTTTCAGCGATATTAATGCATTGCGGTAGTTTTTTATCGTATTTGCGATAAACCTTGATAATAGCAAGGTTTATCTGCGATAATTTCTGACGATGCTTAGCGGTTAAAAAATCGTTGCTAAGCATCGTTAGGGATAAATATCGCTTAACTTTGGTAATATGCCCCAACGTCTGTTAACGTTCGATTCGAAGGAAATCAGGAAGTGTTGAAAAACATTGTCTGCGCCATCTTGTCTTTTTTCAAATGCCACACTTTTGTCGTGCACGGCAGTCATTTTAGATGCCTTGACCAGACCCACTCTGTGCACGATGTCGATCCTTAGCATGGCTCCCCACCCTCGCAAGCATCTCCCCCAGGCACTGGTCACCCCCGCTCTCTGTCTTATGCATGGGTAATAAACCTCCCCCCATCTGCGCTGCTCTTCCCTGAGAATCACACCCTGTGCCCGCCCGACACCTCCCTTTCGCCCTATTCACTACCGCACCCTCTGACACTCCTTTTCCTCTGTGTCCGATTGTCCAGGCCGGTGCTAGGGTATCAGCTAGCCCTGCAGATGTAGTTTATGGCCCCAGCTGTAAAGAATCACCCCTCTTCAAAGGAGTTATAGTAGATCAAGGCCCACACTCGATGAGATCCGTCACAGCAGACGCGTTCCTATTATCTGAAAACCATCCTGTATTGTGATTGGGGAGGGGACCGAGCCTGAAGCGGAAGATTCCAGGGATGACTCTTTGTACATCAAAGTTTTTACAATTATGTGTCACATTAAAAATATATAGCACTCCGACAAAGTAGTAAGATTATAAAACTTTAATAACTTATAAATATATACAAGAAAACAAAAACAGTAATAACATATAAACATTTTTAGGGAAAAACAACGAAGTAGCGGTCGGCTGTGCGAATAGTCCCAACGCAGCACAACGTCCAGATTTCTGGCGTGGGGCGTCGCGGGGGGTGGGTCATCAGTAGCAAACTGTTGTGCGAATAGTTCCAAGGCAGCAGAACGATGGCACCAAGGTGATGTCCAGTAAGTTGCCGCACTGGTTTTGGTATCCTACAATGCTGCTCCGAATAACGGCGTGGGGCGCCCCGGGGGAGGCGGCGTGAACGGGCCTCTCCAGGTGGAGTCTCATCTGTTGTAGTGGGGCGCCCCTTTACCGTTTCAGTTGCCATTCCGTCCGTTTTTGGTCCACTGTGTCAAAAGCCGCAATTCAGCTGAGTTGCGCCCACTCTTGCGGTGCAGCGATAGGCGGCTGTCACAGGACTCTCAAAATGGCGGCAGGCTGTTTCCTTTTTGGGCCTGGTCCACTGAAATGGCCCTGGGACACCTTGGAAATCGGACGCTTGTCTGCTAGGTCTTGGACCCCATTCTCGAAAGCGTCCCCTCCGCCTTGAGGATTCATCAAATGTTTTGGGGGCCCCCGACTCCTGTAGGCTTCTGGTGGGGAGCGGCTGCCATGATTGCTCGCGGAATGACCACGACGGAGCTACGAGATGGTGGTGCTCTCATGCTGACGCCAGCTTCAGTCTGAAACATCCAGAAACAAGGTGGGGCTTTCATCGTTTGGGAAAAAAAAAAAGTTTTCATCCAATGAAAAGTCTTGTTTTTAGGTCATATGATCAAGCCTTCCATCATTAGGAAACCAAAAGTAAAATGAACCAATGAAAAGTTTTATAAACAAGTCACATGACCTGTTATGCGGCATAGGGTATAAAATGCGGAGAAAATACGTTGGCACGTGAGGCGGCGTCAGTAGCGGACCGATGTGCGAATAGGCCGAAGGCAACACAACGCGCCAAGATCTGGATGGCACCGAGGTGGTGTCCAGCAAGTTGCAGCACTGGTGTGGCCATCCTACAATGCTGAAAGTCGGCGTGGGGCGCCCCGTTGGCCTGTGAGTTTGCGTCAGTAGCGGACCGATGTGCGAATAGGCCGAAGGCAGCACAACGCGCCAAGATCCGTATGGCACCGAGGTGGTGTCTAGTAACTTGCCGCACTGGTGTGGCCATGCTACAATGCTGAAAGTCGGCGTGGGGTGCCCCGTTGGCCTGTGAGATGGCGTCAGTAGCGGACTGATGTGCGAATGGCGCAACAATATTTTCTGACTGACACCACAAGGCGCTGAGATGCCAAGATCCGGATGGCACCGAGGTGATGTCTAGGAAGTTGCTGTACTGGTGTGGCCATCCTACAATGGTAAAAGTCGGCGTGGGGCGCCCTGTTGGCCTGTGAGATGGTGTCAGTTGCGGACCGATGTGCGAATGGGGCCAAAGGCAGCGCAACAATATTTTCTGTATGGAAGATACCACTAGGCGTTGAGATGCCAAGATCCGGATGGCACCGAGGTGATGTCTAGCAAGTTGCTGTACTGGTGTGGTCATCCTACAATGCTGAAACTCGGCGTGGGGCGCCCCATTAGCCTGTGAGATGGCGTCAGTAGCGGACCGATGTGTGAATAGGCCGGAACCAGCACAAGGCGCCAAGATCCGGATGTCACCGTGGTGGTTTCATAGTTGAGAGGCTCTTCATCTGCAGTGGGGCGCCGAGATCCGGATGGCACCGAGGTGATGTCTAGCAAGTTGCTGTACTGGTGTGGTCATCCTACAATGCTGAAACTCGGCGTGGGGCGCCCCATTAGTCTGTGAGATGGCGTCAGTAGCGGACCGATGTGCGAATAGGCCGAAGGCAGCACAACGCGCCAAGATCCGGATGTCACCGTGGTGGTTTCATAGTTGAGAGGCACTTCATCTGCAGTGGGGCGCCGAGATCCGGATGGCACCGAGGTGATGTCTAGCAAGTTGCTGTACTGGTGTGGTCATCCTACAATGCTGAAACTTGGCGTGGGGCGCCCCATTAGCCTGTGAGTTCGCGTCAGTAGCGGACCGATGTGCGAATAGGCCGAAGGCAGCACAACGCGCCAAGATCCGGATGGCACCGAGGTGGTGTCTAGTAAGGTGCACTGGTGTGGACATCCTACAATGCTGAAAGTCGGCGTGGGGCGCCCCGTTGGCCTGTGAGATGGCGGCAGTAGCGGACCGATGTGCGAATGGGGCCAAAGGCAGCGCAACAATTTTTTTGGAATAGAAGAGACCACAAGGCGCTGAGATTCGGTTAGCACCGAGGTGGTGTCTAGCAAGCTATGCAGCTGAGTTGCGTGCGCACATGCGGCGAATAGGTCGAAGGCAGCATAACAATGTTTTCTGAATAGAAGACACCACAAGGCGTTGAGATTCGGTTACCACCGAGGTGATGTCTAGCAAGTTGCCGCACTGGTGTGGCCATCCTACAATACTGCTCCGAATAACGGCGTGGGGTGCCCGAAGGGGGGGGGGGGAGGCGGCGTGAACGGGCCTTCCTAGGTGGAGGCTCGTCTGCTGTAGTGGGGCGCCCCTTTACCGTTTCAGTTGCCATTCAGCTGAGTTTCGGCTGCTCTTGATGCTACAGCGACAGGCGGCTGCAACAGGACTCTCAAAATGGCGGCCTGTTCTTTGGATTTGGGCCGGGTCCACTAAAATGGCCCTGGGACACCTTAGAACTCGGACGCTCGATTTTTTTTTCCTTTCCTGTACATGCAAAAAAAGGTAAATGCCCGGTACGTTACACGCTTCATCTGCCACGATGAACTCTCCAGAGGAACCGAAAAAAAATATAGTTATGGTAACTATACCATGCATCGTCATATGGAGAGGTGGCACCAATTAATTATAGTGCTGCATAAAAGAGAGATTTGGAGGAGAACCCCTGACCTGCTAGTACATTCATCAAAGAAGTGGCACTGACAGCATCAGAGGCAAGGGAAACGGTCCCAAATATTTAGAAGAACTTTGGAAAGATTAAAATGACATGTTTAGATTGTGGCAAATTAATTTCATGTGGACAGATGAGTGTTACTCTAATAAATACAGCATATGAACATCATCATAGTCGATGGTTGGTAGAGACATTTTGACTATATCCTGGACCTGCCCGTCCTCGCCCAAAATGGCGCCGGAATAAATGGGACTCGTAACTCCTTGTTGTGTACTGGTTGCAGAACCTTGAAATCACGAGATACGTATGCAGTTTTGAAGCACATGGCGGGCGGGGACGAGAATTGATTGAATATTTCGACATCCCTATTGATATTAAGTTCTGATGTGTTATTGATTACTGTACTATTGAAAGTTCGAATTAACGTCACCCATGGTACTTGCCCGCAAATGTATATCTAGATAATTTTATTGTAACTGGCCCTGTCGGATTTTAATTATAAAATGTACGTCCACCGATTCCGTAACTGTTAGACACCTTAGTTCTTGCAACCTAATGGCCCGCCCGTTACGTTCCTCTACAGTGTAAATGTCTACTCATCATATACGATTACAGTTTGCTCCGTGGCCGGCCCACGTGGTTATAGGCTCGTATTTGTATAATGAAATTTTCAGAATAAAGGTTTTTAAAAGAAAACATGGTAGTAGTATATACATTGGTAAAGTTTTTAGTAATAGTCACTGTTTTAGAATCATTAAAAGGCAAGTGAAATAAAGCAGACCAATTACATGAAGGGTAAAAGGTATAATACGAAGGAACGCAGTAAAGATAAATGGTCAAGGGCTGTTGTGTTTTCTATTCCTGCAACATAAAGTGATCGATAAGAATCTCATATTCAGGCGTATCGGCGACTAAGACAGCAGGTCGACCCTCTTTTGCTCAACGGCTCCGTCATGGGACGAAGAAACGGTCTTTTTCTCGAAAAAAGAATATATTTTACTTGCAGGACAGTTGTAAATTTTCCGGGAAAGTACATTAGCCTGGAACATTATAACATATATTTAAGAAAAAATAATGTTCGGAAGTAATAAAAAGCGTAATTTTTAGGTCATATGACCAAGCCTTTCATCATTAGAATAAGAAAAGTAAAATGAACCAATGAAAAGTTTTATTAACAAGTCACATGACTTGTTATGCTTACGTTACGCGCTGCGCGCCCCGGATGACTTCCGGATGCGCTAACGCGGCGCGTCATATGACGCATTACGCGACAACGCAGGTCCAGAATATAGTCAAAATGTCTCCACCAACCAGCGGTCGGAACACAACCCCTTTCAGCAGGCTAAATAGTTCTGTTAAATGACAACAGAAGGGACAGGCAACAAGAACCATTAGTCAAAGAGGGGAGGGCTAGTTCTTCTCTACCGGGTTACATTGGGGCGCTACCGGAACTGATCGAATTGGTAGTCTACAGTGTTTCTGGATGTTTCAGACTGAAGCTGGGGTTAGCATGAGAGCAGCACCATTTCGTAGCTCCGTCGTGGCCATTCCGCAACCAATCATGGCAGCCGCTCTTTATCGTTATTTTGGGCGGGGTGGGTGGCGGAGCCGAGCTGTTTTGCAGCCATCATTGTGTGGAGTTCAGTTCATTTCACTAGTTTTGTATTTGTCATGAGGGGTTGTTCCTAATGTTTCTATTTTAGCGAGGTCAAAAAGAGATCCCATTAGTGGCCTACTGATTTTGCTCGATTCCTTTTCTTTCTTTTTTTACACGATTTTTCGTTATCTGCAAAGACTAAACAGAGTATTGCGACTCTGTGTTTGTTTGTAAATAGAGAATGAACCAAAGAGAACCAATTCTAAAACAGTAAATACTTGGATAACAATCAATCAAATGGAGAGAGAAGCAGGCACGACGTATTACAACGGGGGCAAAGGCCTGCGTTAACTACCCTTCACTATGTGCAAAGAGAGAGTACTCCTAATAGAAATGAGGGGGGGGGGGCACCATTCAAAGCAGATCAGTGTGCATAAACACGAAAATGTTTTCACTTACCACGTACTTGACATTCGACAGCTTATGATATTTGCTATTAAAAAACCATTGAAATTCACTGAAAAAACCATAGGTTATAGACCATATATAGTTAGGAATTAGCATTTACAAAACCTTGAAAATTCACTGAAAAAAACATAGGTTATAGACCATATATAGTTAGGAATTAGCATTTAAAAAACCTTATTTTACTCACACAAAACCATTGAAATTCCATATATAGTTAGTTGCACTAACTATATATCGCACACCCGCAATCCACTGCTGATGATGTCACATATTACATCATTCATGACATGGTCAGTGACATCACTGATGACATCACTGATGACATCTCAAATGACATCACTGATGACATCACTGATGACATCTCATTTGACATCAATGACCACATCACTGATGATATCATTCATGTGACAATACAATGCATCTCCTCACATTATAATATAACCTCTGTTTCACCCAGTGTTAAATACAGAGTATAATTTTTTAAACCATTGACACACCAATACTAGTTACTACATATGTACTCACTGATTCCTACGTCTACACACACATTCACTCATTCACCCATACAATCATTCATACATACAATCACTCATCTTTACAACACTATCATATGCACTCATACACCTATACAGACACTCACACTCTGCCACTCATCCATGGAGTTACTCACACACCTAGTCAGTCCTGTAAAGAATCAATCACACTTCCATTTTCTTGTCTATACAGTTAAACATAGAGCACCTTACATTTTCAAACATATACTAACACATACTGACCTTGTTATACAATCATTGATATAAGTACACATTGATCTGCACAGAGTCACACACCTCCCAGCCAGCCACACACACACTCAGTCTCCCATACAAATACTTGGACAATCAATCAGTAACCCATATAGTTAATCATATAGCTACTGATCAACACATGTAGCAGTTTACAGAACAACAGACATAATGATGCACAAATTAAGACACTTTAGTCACTAACCCATGCACTCAGTGAGACACATTTAATCACTCACTCATACATTCAGTCATGCACCTACTAAATCCTTTGTCCAGACACTTATACTTCCACTCATTCTTCAATATGTAAGACACATTTTAACTTTACAGAAACATACAGTCACTGGATGTTGTCATCAGTGATGTCATCAGTGATGTCATTTGAGATGTCATCAGTGATGTCATCAGTGATGTCACTGACCATGTCATGAATGATGTAATATGTGACATCATCAGCAGTGGATTGCGGGTGTGCGATATATAGTTAGTGCAACTAACTATATATGGAATTTCAATGGTTTTGTGTGAGTAAAATAAGGTTTTTTAAATGCTAATTCCTAACTATATATGGTCTATAACCTATGGTTTTTTCAGTGAATTTTCAAGGTTTTGTAAATGCTAATTCCTAACTATATATGGTCTATAACCTATGGTTTTTTCAGTGAATATATATATATGTATATATATATATGTGTATATATATATATATATATATATGTATATGTATATGTATATATATATATATGTATATGTATATTTTTTTCGTACAAAAGGAGCGGCACAACCAGATAATTTTTTGAAGCCTTTTAATCAGCGCTTCACCCCACCAACGCGTTTCAGCCAAACAAGGCTTTGCTCACGGTTAGTTGGTCCTTCTATTATTTTCTTTTTTATACTGGCCCATATTAACCATTATGAGGTATTATGGGATATGTAGTTTCAAAACAGTATACAAACAATTATTTAAAAGAAAGACTGGTGTGATTTTTACATGCCTTAATGCTATGCAATTCATGTTAAGTCACATGGGCAATTTAAATATATTTAAGTTCATTCTTGGAATAGTTCCAGAGCAATGTTAGTTTTGTTTTCGGGTATAGTACCCTGCTCAACTTTGCATCTTCCAGCTGGTACTGTTATAGTCACTCTAGATGTACATGGAGGTCCTCTCCAAAGTTCATTCCTCTCGGTATTTTTGTTCGCAATCGGATGATCAAACGGGACTCCATTTGTCGCAATTTCCGAACTGTGTCACCACCTCTCTCTGTTTTAGTTAGCATTTTTAGTCCATAGAATCGCATTGTTTTCCAGTCTCCTTCCTGACATGCATTTATATGTTTTGCCGTTGCATATAGCATGTTTTTGTTTTTGACTGCCCTAATATGTTCCAGGATCCTCTTTTTTAACATGCAGGTGGTACTGCCAATGTATTTGATCCCGCATTTGCATTCAATCACATAGACCACGTTTTTAGATGTACAAGTAATTTGTTGGTCAATGTACATTATTTTTCCATTCGGTTCTTCAATGCTTTTTTTGCTGGTCCTATTTTACAGGCTTTACAGGAAGAGCAAGGTTTGAATCCTTTGCGTTGTTCTTTATGCCAATTTGTCTGTGGTTTTATCTGAAAATGACTCTTAACTAAAAGATCGTGAAGGGAGGTGTTCTTTTTATTCGTAATTTGTGGTTGCTTTCCTACTAATTCTCCTATGTCTGGGTCCCCAGATATGAGATGCCAATACTTTTTCATCTTGTTGGCAATGATTCCACTTTCTTTGTTATACGTAGTCACAAACCTCGGTGGGTCCTTCTTATTTGTTTTTTTTGGTTTTTCTACTAGTAATTCTGCTCTTGTTTTTTGATCAGCCTTTTGTTTGCATTTATGTAGGGCACGATCTTCGTATCATCTTGACTTGAATCTCATTTTGCTTTCTTTCATTTTTCTTTCAGCATCTTTAGGTTTGGAACAGTTACAGTCAGTCCTGTAAAGAATCAATCACACTTCCATTTTCTCATCTATACAGTTAAACACAGAACACCTTACATTTTCAAACATATACTAACACATACTTACTCTCTTATACAATCACATCTACAAGTACACATTGATCTGCACAGAGTCACACACCTCCCAGCCAGCCACACACACACTCAGTCTCTCATACAAATACTTGGGCAACCAATCAATAACCCATATAGCCACTCATATAGCTACTGATCAACATATGCAGCAGCTTGCACAACAACAGACATACTGATGCACACTTTCAGACAGTTTAGTCACTAACCCATGCATTCAGTAAGACGCAAGTAATCACTCTCATACAGTCAATCACGCACCTACTAAAACCTTAATTCAGACACTTATACATCCACTCATTCTTCAATATGTAAAACATATTTAAACTTTAAATAAATACACAGTCACTGGATGATGTCATCAGTGATGTCATCAGTGATGTCATTTGAGATGTCATCAGTGATGTCATCAGTGATGTCACTGACCATGTCATGAATGATGTAATATGTGACATCATCAGCATTGGATTGCGGATGCGCGAAATATATAGTTAGTGCAACTAACTAAATATGGAATTTCATTGGTTTTATATCAATAAAATGTCCAGCTAACTATATATGGTCTCTAACCTATGGTTTTTTCAGTGAATTTTCAAGGTTTTGTAAATGCAAATTCCTAACTATATATGGTCTATAACCTATGGTTTTTTCAGTGAATTTCATTGGTTTTTTAAAAGCTAATATCTATAGCTGTAAAATATATTCTTTATTACGTGACGTATCACGTAGCCACGTGAGACGCCTCATGACGCGTCGCATAACCGTGACGTATCGGCTCTGCTGCGCAAACAAAACCCGTAACGTAAGCACGCCGGAGCACGCTTACAGATATATATATTTTTTATTAACCTTAATTAGACAAAATCCACACGTGCACATATCTTGAGGCCTTGCAAAGGCACATCAAACAAACAGTCCCTACAATTTTGCCAAGTTTGGTGGAAATCTATTCCCTTAAATTTTTTTTACTGTTTCTCTTGGTTTTCCCCTTGTTACGCTACCGGGACGCTACCCGGTACGCGAACCGGACGCTCCAAAAACACAAGATGGCGGACTCCCGTTACGCTGCCGGTTAGCTGCCCGGTTAGCTGCCCGGTTCGCGTACCGGGACGCGCCTCTACGGCGAAAAATCGCAAAATTATTATTTTTATTTTTTTTGCCCCGCGGGGCACTTTAATATCCCCCTCATCAATCCTAGGGGGTCAGGAGGGGTCTACCTTGCCCCCTTTCCTTTATTTCCCCTTCGTTTTTCACCACATCTTGTCTCTCGATCCTACCGAGAGACAAGATGGCGGCCGCTCCGGACTGTTTAGAATGTTGACAGACACCGGAGAGCCAATCAGCTTCGCTTCGCGAAGTTCCGTTACGCGTCCGGTACGCGAACCGGGGCGCTAACCGGAGCGCTGTCACAGATATATATATTTTTTAAAACGTTAATTTCGCAAAATCCACTGGAGCACATATATTGAGACATAGCAAAGGCACGTCGGGCAAACCATATCTACAATTTTGCCAAGATTCGTGGAAATCCATTCAGCCGTTCGAGCTAAAAGTGAGTCCAACCGCCCTATGGAAAATTGCATGGGAAAAACGCGTTTTGGGACCCCCCTTTTTTCTCGGCCCCCCCTTGACGAAACCCCCCCAAATTTTCAGGGGCTGCTCAGAAACAAAATGTTCAATTTTCCTGAAAATGTCATCCAATTCCGTCCTCAAACGCCAAAGTTATTTGACATAGAATTTTCAAAAATCCCATGGGAAAAAAATCCTAATTATGTATACCTACTGGCGACCGCCAGTAGGTAATATGTACACGTGTATATATATATATATATATTTATATATATATATAATATATTACCTACTGGCGGTCGCCAGTAGGTATATATAGTTAGGATTTTTTCTCTATGGGTTTTTTGAAAATTCTATGTCTAATAACTTTGGCGTTTGTGGACGGAATGGGCTGAAATTTTCAGGAAAATGGCACATTTTGTTTCTGAGCAGCCCCTGAAAATTTTGGGGGGGTTCGTGAAGGGGGGGCCGAGAAAAAAGGGGGGTCCCAAAACGCGTTTTTCCCATGTTAATTTCCATAGGGCGGTTGGCCTCACTTTTAGCCCGAACGGCTGAATGGATTTGCACGAAACTTGGCAAAATTGTAGGGACTGGTAGCCCGATGTGCCTTTTGTAGGTCTCAATATATGTGCTCCAGTGGATTTTGAGAAATTAACGTTTAAAAAAAGATATATATCTGTAACAGCGGACCGGGCAGCGCTCTGGTTCGCGGACTTTTCGCGCAACGGAGCTTTGTGAAGCGAAGCTGATTGGTTCTCCGGCGTCTGTCAACATTCCAGACAGTCCGTAGCGGCCGCCATCTTGTCTCTCGGTAGGATCGAGAGACAAGAGGAGGTCAAAACAAAGGGGGAAATAACTATAAGGGGGCATAGTAGATCCTCGCTGACCCCCTAGGTTTGATGTGGAGGTTTTAAAAGGGCCCCGCGGGGCAAAAAAAAATAATAATAATAATAATCGAACGGCTGAATGGATTTGCACGAAACTTGGCAAAATATTAGGGACTGGTAGCCCGATGTGCCTTTGCTAGGTCTCAATATATGTGCTCCAGTGGATTTTGAGAAATTAACGTTCAAAAAAAGATATATATCTGTAACAGCGCTCCGCTTCGCGTAACGGAGGTTTGCGAAGCTGATTGGTCATTCTGTCACTGGGCTATAGTTGGGCTACATCTGGCTGATATTTGGGCTACATTTGTTTTTTTGTGTGTCTGGCGGCCATCTTTGGGCTACATTGGGCTACATTGGGCTTCATTGGGCTACATTCGGCTAATTAGCAAATAGCTCATCGCAAACTAGGAATGGTAAAGAATCGCTATTTATTCCTTAAAGTTCGCTATTTAGGAAATGCAAAAAACTTTGATGATACATATGGCGGTTCATCTCTAACAAGATAAGAAGCATAGGGATACATTTATGATGACTGGCGCATCACCAGGGATGTGTTAGTCATTCTGTGCCGCTGTTCCGTCACCTATGGTGTGCTGCATTTACAATGCGGCGCATCATGGGGCAAAAACAGCGCTGATATTTGGGCTACATTTGTTTTTTTGTGTGTCTGGCGGCCATCTTTGGGCTACATTGGGCTACATTGGGCTTCATTGGGCTACATTCGGCTAATTAGCAAATAGCTCATCGCAAACTAGGAATGGTAAAGAATCGCTATTTATTCCTTAAAGTTCGCTATTTAGGAAATGCAAAAAACTTTGATGATACATATGGCGGTTCATCTCTAACAAGATAAGAAGCATAGGGATACATTTATGATGACTGGCGCATCACCAGGGATGTGTTAGTCATTCTGTGCCGCTGTTCCGTCACCTATGGTGTGCTGCATTTACAATGCGGCGCATCATGGGGCAAAAACAGCACAGATGCGTGATGTATCTGTGCCGTAAAGGTGGCGTATTGCTGGAGTTGTATCGCAAGTGTGATGAAGCTCCAGCAAGGGTCGGGGGTGCCCCTGTCGCAGGGTTTCTGTTCTCACACAGAACTGTGGACAGAGGATTGGAACCTCGGCGAATGCATTGCTGGAGTTGTATCGCAAGTGTGATGAAGCTCCAGCAAGGGTCGGGGGTGCCCCTGTCGCAGGGTTTCTGTTCTCACACAGAACTGTGGACAGAGGATTGGAACCTCGGCGAATTAGGGTGTCCCAAAACTCACGTTAGTAATCAAAAACTCCTTAGCAAGCTAGGTACAGTGTCACATTGGATATAACAAACTCTCAATGTTTAGACAATCCAGAATATGAACTTATAGTACCTCAGGATACGTGGAACTCATGAACAGTCGGTCGTTATAGATTTCTTAGAAACCAGAACATGGAGTTAAGAAGAACAGATGTGTATTTGAAATGTTTATTTACTAATGCCGTCTTCTCAGGCGTAGTACCTTAGATAATAAAAGTACACATATTATCAGTAGCAAAATTACCAGCATAGTTACTAGTACATAAAAAGTGAATGGTGATAGTATGTTAACATGCTGTAAATGAATAAGAGTTAGCAACACTTATAAGCAGCCGCGGGCCGTGGAGGGAGTTACGGTGAGGCAGGGAGGCGGGGAGGGGGAGAAGCAGGGTGGAGAATACAAGTACACATATTATCAGTAGCAAAATTACCAGCATAGTTACTAGTACATAAAAAGCGAATGGTGACAGTATGTTAACATGCTGTAAATGAATAAGAGTTAGCAACACTTATAAGCAGCCGCGGGCCGTGGAGGGAGTTACGGTGGGGCAGGGAGGCGGGGAGGGGGGGGGCAAGGTAGAGAGGGCTCCACCCTGCTTCTCCCCCTCCCCGCCTCCCTGCCCCATCGTAACTCCCTCCACGGCCCGCGGCTGCTTATATCTCACCCTCCCTAATACACATATTATATTATTTGCTAAGAAGGTCTCTTTGTGTTGGTTTAGGGCGTGCCCATACTTTAGTGTCTTAGATTTGAAGGAATCACATCAGCATACACCAGCTCTCTCTTCATGTGAACCGCATCAACTGTTGTGTATGTGTGTTCGGCAAAGCAATATAAAACCCGCCTCATGCCCAGAATTGGCAGAAGTTGCACTTATGTTATGAGTATGAAGTCGTGGAGATCAGACCTCATAACAATTCTGTATCGTGTTGTTCTTGAAACTTTAGCACTCGCTGTACAGATATAGTTTAACAAGTAAAGCAGATAGTAGACCAATAACATATTATTCTCATGTAAACCACGATGAACTACTAGGTGGAAAGCTAAAGCAACAACTAAGTGTCGTGTGCAGAAGTTGCAAAAAAGGAAAAATGGCGTTTAAACCGGTAATGAGCCCATGCTAACTTAACACGGTGTAAAGATATCCAGGACCTAGATGACACCTCCTCATGATCCGGAAACGAACTGAATAAGATAATAGAAGTGCCATCTCATGAGAGCAGATTGCAAGTTTATATGTGGACGGTCCGCAAGGTAAAGCATTAAAAACTCGGAAAATTTAATGCTAAAGAAAAATAAAACAGCCAAGTACTTTATCGAGTCTTAAGCCAATAGGCAAGGTAAATAATAAAAACTTGACAAATAAGTCAATGAATTGTCAATGAAATGCTAGTACTCAGCATATCAAACATGAAAAAGGTCTATGACATAACTGTGTATGCAAAATAAGCTGCAACAGCCTCCAATAGGAAGTCACCGTCTTCATCCGAAAACAGTTCAGCCATCCAATTTAAAAGCGGAAAAGAACATACGTGCTCTCCCAGCACCGGATCCTCTATCACCATCAGAGGACAGCTCGGTGGGTTTTCAAGAAAGCTCTGTTCCAAGAAAGACTGTGCTGCCGCCAGTAAATTCCAGGGACCAAGTAGTCCATGCATCAATGCCACAGCCATAATCCTTTCGCCAGGACAAACCAACTCGTGAGTAATGATAGGAGTCATCAGCTGATTAAAGTCGACGTCAGGAGAAACCGGTCCGCAGAGACACAAATCAATGGCCCAATCGAAATCACAGGTCAGGCAGTGAAATACAGGCTGGACACAGGTGAAGTAGGAGAATCGAAAAGATAATCCATATGCCGTGCTTAATATCGCCAACGGCATTGTGCCATAATATTCTAGCATGCGATTGCGGAACAGTGTCAGCAGCTGCAGGGTGGGAGGTTGCATAGGAGGGACATCCATATTTAAAAATGTAAAAAAGCACAAGAGCGTCCGCTGGTAATGCAAGTAAAAATGCCAATCCACGAACCAGAGTGCAGAAAATAGAATGAAAGGAAGCAGGGATGACTCCAAAGATTTTCTCAAATGAAGTCACGAGACCACTGGTAACAACTTTAAAAAAGTGCGCCAGGGACTTTGTGGAGGATGCGTTAAAGATAGTCGGAAACATGTTGCTGAAATTGAAAGGCAAATCTTAATTGAAAAGGGTGTGCACCTCTGTACGGGTGTTCGCTATGTGAAGTACGAAAGTTTCACGGGCCGAACTCAAGGCCACCTCTCTCTGAGACAAAAGAGCTCTTATTCTTGCCATGCCGTTGAAACGTGTCCCAAGGTTGGTATTTGTGGCCAGATTGAAAACTCCCTATGTTCATGTGTGGGAGGAAATAGAACATTTCTGCAGCAAATAACCCGTTCACTTACTGTTACGATAAAAGGAATACTTTTAATTAACTCAGAACAATCTTCATTATTGAGCATCAAATAACTACCATTTTCCAACAACTTGAACGTGGGGATGATAGCAGGAACTGGCGTGCCTTGCAACACGCAAGCCATATTTGGTCGGTGTTTGTTGCATGAACCGTGTAACTGTATGTGCCTACACATTAGTGAATGATCTGGCGTCTCAGTGCATTCCTCTCCATTCAGATAAACTTCTTGATCATCTTTGAAACATCTGTATGTGTATGGAAGCGACCAGACCTCATGAAGAAAAGCACTACCTAAAGGTTCATAACGACCTATTGGTATATATTTCATACAATTTGAAAACTTATATAAAGCAAAAGGCAGCGTTATTAAACCGTGGATAAGGCATGTTGCCAAAAAACCTGCAATCCTCTGCTGATGATGTCACTGAGCATGTCATGAATGATGTAATATGTGACATCATCAGCAGTGGATTACGGGTAATAGTATCTCTAGTTTACTCCCCTATAGCTGTCTTTCTTTTAACATAAGTGTCTGTTTCCTTCCCTTATACTTACTGTTTTTGGTTCGCTTCCGGTTCGCGTACCGGCGAGCGAACTGGGAAGCGAACTAAGAGAAATAGAGGTTGGCACAGTTCCAAATATTGTACCAATTTTTTAATAACGGGGAGGTAGTTCTGAAAAGAACTTTTTTTTTTATTTTTCTGAACATTTTTTTACTGTTTTTGAATTTTTCGGAACAGTTTTATATTTTTTTGGGTTTTTCTTGGAGGGGGCAATGAAAACGATTCATTGTAAAGGGCTCAACAGGAGCAACAAAACAAAAAAAAGAAGTATTTATTATTTTGGGCGTTTCGGACAAACTTGCATATGATAGTCAATAGCTCTGTTGATCAGAGTGATGCTTTTTTGTCCGTAGGAAATGAATCCATCGCAAAATGCGCAGATGTGTTTTACATCACCAAATCTCATTTGTATATTTGGCACCATCTCCCTGCCCTCTGGTCCCGTTACTTCCGGTACAACAGATCTTCTGGCCATAATAGGGAGATTATCTAGGTCGTTCCGAAACTGTGCAGCACTGTAGTTGTTAGGATGCCACCTAGTCATATGGCGATGCATTGTGTAGTTTCCGAAACTGTATTTTTTGTCGGTCCCTCTGGACAGTCTATCTTGACATATAAGGCAAGTTATGTATCTTGCATTTACTTTTTTCTGACCTTTGGGAATTTAAAAAAATTGCCAAATGAAGTTTTCTTTCCGGTGAGACGTCCTGGGCTGCTCAGGCAAAAACTGCCTCTCTTCGTGCTCGTCCTCCTGTTCCTCTTCTTCTTCTTCTTGTTGAATTATAACTTGAGCAGGTGGTCCACTCTTCCTTGGATGTGGTGGAGGTGGTGGGGAAGCACCAGCTGAAGCTACTAAAGAAGCCATTGCTCAGTGATCACAAAGGGTCTTTCTCTCACAATGATGAAAGTCAGAGTGAGGAAAGAAGGAGGGATTTTCATCATTTGGGAAAAACAAGAGTTCTCAACCAATCAAAAGTGTTCATTTTAGATTATATGACCTAGTCTTACATCATTAGGAAACCAAAAGTGAAATGAACCAATGAAAAGTGTTATTACCAAGTCACATGACTTGCTGTGTTTACGTTAAGCGCTTTGCAGGGCCTCCCGGTTTGCTTCCAGAAACCTGCGCTTTGCGACTCGCTTCGCGTACCAGTTCGCTAACGTAGTACGTCATATGACGTATCACGCGACAACGTGAAACGTCATGCGGACGGGAGGCGTCACGATGTTGTTTTGTAACGCGGCACTTGCGGTAAAGAAACGTTTACCGGCTCGCGGTCTATTTCGCGCCATCAAGGTCAGCTAACGGGAAGCTTCCCGATTTGCGAAGCGGGAACGAAGAAAAAAAAATATTAAAAAAAAAAATTATTCATAAACATATAAAATATATTTTTGGATTTAAAGAAGAATACATTTTACAGCTACAGATATTAGCTGTTAAAAAACCAATGAAATTCACAGAAAAAAACATAGGTTATGGACCATATATAGTTAGGAATTAGCATTTACAAAACCTTGAAAATTCACTGAAAAAACCATAGGTTATAGACCATATATAGTTAGGAATTAGCATTTAAAAAACCTTTTTACTCACACAAAACCATTGAAATTCCATATATAGTTAGTTGCACTAACTATATATCGCGCACCCGCAATCCACTGCTGATCATGTCACATATTACATCATTCATGACATGGTCAGTGACATCACTGATGACATCACTGATGACATCTCAAATGACATCACTGATGACATCACTGATGACATCTCATTTGACATCATTCTTGTGCTAATACGATAAACCTCTTCAGACTCTAATATAACCTTAGATACACTCAGTGTATACAGACACTCACACACTGCCACTCATCCATGGAGTTACTCACACACCCAGTCAGTCATGCAAAGAAACAATCTCACCTCCATTTCTTCAACTATACAGTTAAACACACCTTACTTATTGAAACATATACTAACACATATTTACTCTCTTATACAATCCCTGATACAAGTTCACAATGATCGATACAACCACTCACTCATTCAGTGGCTCTCATGCACAGTTATTTATATATGCCAACTCTCACATGTACTGTGTTTTACATATGTACTTACTATGACATGTAGCATTGAGATATCCATTCACTCATCAATACACTCATGCACACAGTCAACTGCCCATGTAGCTGTTTCCACATGCACTCTTGAACTCATACACCTAGTGAATAAACTGCTCACACATCTATGCATAGAGTCACACACCTTCCAGCCACCCCCACACAAACTCAATCTCCCATAGAAATACTTGGGCAACCAATTAATAACACATATAGCCTCTCGTATAGCTAATGATCAACACATGCAGCAGTTTACAGAACAACAGACATAATGATGCACAAATTAAGACAGTTTAGTCACTAACCCATGCATTCAGTGAGACACATTTAATCACTCACTCATACAGTCAGTCATGCACCTACTAAATCCTTCATCCAGACACTTATACATCCACTCAAGACATATTTTAACTTTACAGAAAAATACAGTCACTGGATGTTGTCATCAGTGATGTCATCAGTGATGTCATTTGAGATGTCATCAGTGATGTCATCAGTGATGTCACTGACCATGTCATGAATGATGTAATATGTGACATGATCAGCAGTGGATTGCGGGTGCGCGATATATAGTTAGTGCAACTAACTATATATGGAATTTCAATGGTTTTGTGTGAGTAAAATAAGGTTTTTTAAATGCTAATTCCTAACTATATATGGTCTATAACCTATGGTTTTTTCAGTGAATATATATATATATATGTATATATATATGAGCACCAACTCGTAATCCAACCCGCTTAGAACGCGGAATCATGGGCGCAGACCAAACTTTTGTGCAGCATTATTTTATTCTCTCTCAAAAATCGTCCGGACGCGTTTCGGCTGTCCAAAGGGCCTTGGTCGCGTGACTGTGCATAGAACATTACACAATTTAAAGTGCCAGTGCATCATGTGTAGAAATAGACACAGAAGAAATACTCATAGCTGTATAAATACATTTCTTCACATATATATATATAGAAAAAATTGGTTAAGGTTATATTTCATAACTGCTTAAATACAAATCAGAAATGTACAAACCTATAAACATTTTGCCAAATATAGCAAGAAATTACTGCATAAATGCTTTACATTTCACTTCTTCTAGCCTAGATGCACTACTTCATTCTTACAACTATGTGCTCACCGTAAATTTTCAGAGAAAATATACATTTATATATCTCGGAAAATTAATAACTAAAAAGTGATTATAAAAAAACTTCAAACACTTCATCCAGTCACCTAATTAATTTCATATGTAGTAAGCAATGCATCAGTTCAATTTTTACATTTTTTTCATTTTTTTCTCCAAATCAAACTTTAAGCAAGTTTTCTTAATGAAATTACAATAACAAAATTTCATTTCAACCCCCCCATTAAATCAGTCAAAATTGTAAACAGATTAAAGTTGGAAAAACATTAAATTTAAAATTCATTGAATGAAGTGCTTCGGTGCTACAGTACTACATATTTTTAAAGTGACTGGTGCCTTAGTGCTAAATTTTAAAGTGACTAGTGCCTGTACAGTATATGCATGGAAAGGTGTATATATATTCGAAGAGTTATGATACAAGACAATTAATCATAGAACAAGATCAAAAAGCAATAAATACTCATATAAGGTCAATATGCACAGATCTAAACCCAGTAACATATTTAAAACGATCAATAAAAAGAAGCATAGATAAAAACTACCTATGACATCCTAAAACCAATCATTAAAAACAGCACCCCGGGAAAGCCTGTGCATAAATTGTTTACTCTCATACTAATCTTGATATCCGGCAATCCTTCTGTATAAGACCTTTTTTTTTTTTTTTTAAATAACATTCATTTCATAGTTGGATCAGTTTGAGAAGCAGATTCAAAATTTGATAAAAACAAGGACCATGTTACAAATAAAAGGACTTCAATACCACAATTGATTTCTCATAAAAAGGTATGAAGGTCCTCAGTTGCATTGAGCCCCCCCGGCCACTTAGAGTCAAACTGAAGTATATAGCTTGTTTCCAATCTACGGAGACTGGCCTCTCTGCCCCCTTCTCTCTTCAATGGGGGAACCGACTCTATGGCATAGTATCGAAGAAATTTGGGGTCACTATTGTGTGCAATTTGAAAATGTCTAGCAACTGGATAATTCTGGTCCTTGTTTATGATCGCTCTCAAATGCTGTAAAATACGTTTGTGTACAGCCAGTTTGGTGCTGCCAATGTACTTTAGCCGCATCGCTGCGGCGGCTATTCCGCCGCAGCGCTAAGGGGGTGGGGCGGCCCGCTCTGTCATCAGCCGCGGTTGGGCTGTGCTCATGACGGAGCGGTTCCGTCATGGCCCCGCCCGCTCAATAGAACGCGCCACGCAGGCGAGAAATCTGCGCCGCGCAGGCGCGGCGGCCGGGCCATGACGGAACCGCTCCGTCATAAGCACAGCCCAACCGCAGCTGATGACGGAGCGGTTCCGTCATCAGCATGGAAAGGGTTAAACGGCAGTCACACTCCAGGACATACACACAGTACTCCGTCTTACATGTAAGATGCTGTTTGATTTCTCTCATAGCATCAGAGAACGCTGTCCTGTAATTTTTTGTGTTAATACCAAACTGGCATGCACGACAGGTCAAACATTTATAGAATCCCTTTCTAGAGGGCAGACAACTTATTTTACCAAAGTTTTCTTTACTGTTAGTAGCCACCGCATTGCCCATACTTTTAGATTTTTGAAAGTTTATGGCCGGGTTCGAAGGCATGAGGTCGCCAATCACAGGATCATCCTGGATAAAATGCCAATTGCGCCTTATAATATTCCTCAAGTCCCTTTCCTGTTTGGAATATGTTAAAATCAAACGAACTGGCTCTACCTTTTTACTTTCTACTCCTTGACTCGAATTATTTCTGTATTGAAGGAGTTCTTCCCTTGGTTTTGATTGGGATGTCTTCATGGCTATTTCTACTACCTTGCGGCTGTACCCTCTATCTAAATACCTTGCCAAGCTTTCCATCTGTTTTTCCTTCGCATCCAGTGGATCACTGCATATACTTCGGATGCGAAGCATCTCCCCATATGGTATACTTCTTATTAAATGGGGAGGATGTGCACTTGTGCCATGCAATATTGTGTTGCCAGCTGTAGGTTTTCTTTTTTTTCTGTTTGAAAGCTTTATTAAAGTAAATAATCAGTACAGTAAGGTGACAACAGCATAAATAAATGGGGAGGAGGAAATATGAGGTAAATAGTCATAATAGAGCCGATGGCACAAATGAGGAACAAAGCATTTTGAATTTTAAGAGAGGGGGGGGAGGGGGGGAGGTCGGATGAAAAAAACAAAAACCTATTAATAAAGCAGAAATGGAAAAGTTGCAATAATCATAAACAGCAACCATAATAAAGTACAGTAAATGCACAAATAACAGCAAATATATGGCCTAAGGGCATTAGAGAAAATATGCACGAGGTTAATAAAAACAGTAAATGTGAAAGAGTAAGGAATGTACTTATAAGCAGGAGTACAAATATTCAAGGGGGTTTAAAATTGGCAGAGGAGAACGTAGAGGGTTTCTTTTTGGCGGATTGATCCAAATGGAGAGTAAGGGGTAACCAGTACAAATCAACATTACGAGACGGTTTGCAAGAGGCTGCAAAGGCAACGTCGAGCCTATGGGACTGACAAAGTAAGTTCCACCATCATATTATAGAGAGTTTGTGTAGAGACTTCCAATTAGAAGAAATGTGTTGGAGTGCGAGGGCTAACATGAGGTCTAGGAGGCCGCGTGAGTGTGGAGGGAGGTCAAGAGATTCTGAAAGACTCCCCAGAAATACCAAAGAGGCTGAGAAAGGGATAGAGAGGTGAAAGACATGAGAAATACGAGTCCACACCTGTGTCCAAAAAAGACGAACAGAAGGGCAGAGAAAGAAAAGGTGAAAGGAATCCGCATTGGGAGCATTGCAGGTCCAGCAAGTAGCACTAGAAGAGGAGAGAAAGCGAGACAGGGAGAGGGGAGAAAGGTAGAGTCTATGAAAGAAGAAAAAGAGGGATTGAGTAAGAGAGGCATTACGGGAAGTTTTCAGAGATTTAGCCCAGATTTTATCCCAAAGACAAATCGGCCATGTGGAGTCTAGATCTTGTTCCCAAGAGAGTTCCAGTTTTGATTTGGGGCGATCAGGGTCAGGAGCCGAGAAATATCTGTAGATAAGAGAGGCCTTAGGAACATTGGATAGAAGTGTAAGTAGGGAAGAGGGTGATGAGGGTGAGATGTCCGAATCAAGAGAGTAGTACCGGTCAAGAACAGTTTCCATAAGAATGAAGTATTTCTTTGCGAAGGAGGAAGGACAATGGAAGAAGGCTTGAAATTGAGGAAAGGAAAGGGGAGATAAGCCATCGAAAAGATGATGGATCCAGACAATACCTCTCGACCTCCATGTAGGCCAGGCAATGGGTCTGTTTCGTATGAGAATGAGTGGATTATACCAAATGGGTAATAATAGAAAGGACTCACGAGATGTAGGGGCAGTTGATACCAAGGGTCGTAGAAGAGAGGAAGTGTGTCTAAATAAAGGGGGGATAAGACATGGAGCTTTAGCGTTAAAATGAAGAACTTCCTGAAATGAATAAGGGAGTAGCAGGTCACGTTCAACAGAAAGCCAAAGAGGTGAAAAAAGGGAAATGTCCTGTGACAACCAACGAGATGCTTGACGGAGGGAAAAGGATTTGTGATAAAGCCGGAAATCCGGGAAATTAGTTCCACCATTAATTTTGGGTTTACGAAGGGATGAAAGTGATATTCGTGCTTTTTTCTGTTTCCTCGAGGAACTTGGACAAGACAGAATCAATACGACGAAAGTAAAGAGCCGGGATATGAATAGGGAGCATGGAAAGTAAATAAATTAAGATTGGGGCAACTATCATTTTGATGGAGTCCAGACGACCCCACCAGGAAAGGAAAAGGGGATTCCAGGAGGAAAGTAGAGCGTCTATCCTAGAAATAACTGCGTTCATGTTAAGCTGAACAGAAGATGAAATAGAGTTGGAAAAAAGGACACCAAGATATTTTATTTTCTTACTATTCCAAGCGAAACCAGTGGAAGAAAAGAAGTGTGGAAGGCAAAATTTAGTTAAGGGAAGAATCTCTGTCTTATCCGAATTTATTTTATAACCGGAAACCAAAGAAAAGTTCTCAAATTCAACTAATAAGGAAGGGACCGAGGTAGCAGGATCAGAAATAAATAAAAGTATGTCATCAGCATATGCAGATAATTTAAGTTGGTGGGGTCCGTACGGAAAGCCAGAAATGGAAGGATTATTGCGAATAGAGGTTAGAAAGGGTTCAAGAGCTAGGATAAACAAAATGGGAGAAAGAGGACAACCTTGGCGGACACCGCGTTTGAGTGTAAAGGGTGAAGTAAGTTTACCATTGACTAAAACAGATGCTTTGGGCATAGAATAGATTAAGGAAATATAGGAAATGAATTTCGGACCAAAACCATGCCACTTCAGTGAAGCTATCAAAAAGGACCAATCAACTCGGTCAAATGCCTTTTCAGCATCAACTGAGATGGCGGCAAGAGGAATAGATAAGGAGGAGGCTTTACCAAGGACATTAAGAAGTAGTCTGGAGTTGTCCGAGGTGAGGCGACCTTTAACAAAGCCACATTGTTCCTTCCCTATGAGGTGTGGCATAAGGGGATCAAGGCGAAGAGCAAGAAGTTTAGCAAACAGTTTATAATCTACGTTGACTAAAGATATTGGCCGATAATTTTTACAAAATTTAGGATCTCGTCCTTCTTTAGGGATGAGGCATATAGTAGCGTCTTGGAAGGAGCCTTGAGCCAGGCCGTCGGAACAAAAAGACTGAAAAAGAAGGAGAAGACGAGGCAAAAGAATGTCAGAAAAATGGAGATAAAATTCAACCGGGAAGCCATCGGGGCCGGGGGTCTTGCCTTTGGTGAGAGACGTCAATGCAATGGACAATTCAGAAAGACTAAGATCAGAGTCTAGAGTAGAAAAGTTGAGCTGGGAGGTATCAGGCGCAGGTAAACGATCAAAGTATGATTGAAGAAGATCTGGAGTAGGAGGATTTTCAGGGTAATATAAAGATTCATAGAAAGATTGAAATTGTTCCAAAATGTCTTTGTCCGTGTGTAAAAGAGTGTTAGAAGGGGAGTAAATAGAATCAATATTAGTTCGTTCTTTTCGCGACTTTAGATAGTTAGCAAGCAGTTTACCTGATTTGTTACGACCGCCATAATAACGAGCACTACTTCGGAGGAGATAGGAAGAGGCTGAATCTGTAGTGAGTTTGTTAAAGGCAATTTTAGACCTAAGAAGTTCAGGAGACATTTGATTTGGAGAGGAGGTATAAAATTGGTGTTCTAGTGACTTAATATGTGAAAGGGCGACCTTGCGTTTTTGAAGGAATGCTTTCTTTTTTTTTGAGACAAAATCGATAATGAAGCCGCGGGCCTCGGCTTTAAAGGAATCCCAAAGAATATGCAGAGGGGTATCAGGAGTAGAATTGATTTGGAAAAATTCTGAGGTGAAAGAGTGAAAGGAGGAAGAGAAAAGAGGATCAGTGAGAAGAGAGGAATTAAAACGCCAACGAGAGGACTTAGGAGCAGGAGGAAGAAGGTCAAAGATAGTAATAATAGGAGCATGATCAGAAATGACAATAGGTTCAATGGAAGAGGAGAGAAGGTTTTGAGATAAGGAGGAAGAGAGGAAGATGTAATCCAAGCGGGAAAAGGAAGCATGTGGGGGAGAGAAAAAAGAGAAATCTAAGGTTTCTGGGTGTGTGATCCTCCATGAGTCAACAAGATGGACCTGAGAGATAGTATCAAGGAACTGCTTGTGGGGCTTGTGAGGGGTGAAACGAACAGAAGATTTACGGTCTAAAAAGGGGTCAACAATCTGGTTACAGTCTCCGCCTAGTAAAAAGGAATCATCTTTGTATTGGATACATTTTGCTGTGATCGAGGGCCAAAAGGAAGGATCAGAGCATGTGGGACCATAAACGTTCAATAAAGTAATCGGGATAGCATTGATAAGTAATTTAACTAAAACCCAACGACCCTCTTCATCCCTCTCCTCAAGGAGTACCTTACATTGGAGACGTTTATGGACTAGGATAGCAACACCATTCTTTTTATGAGAGGCAGGGGAAAAGAAAACATTGCCCACCCAAAGTCTTTTTAGTTTCAAAGATTCAGCATCAGAAAGATGGGTTTCTTGAATGAGGACAACATCAGGGTTGTAAGAGGAGAGGTGGGAAAGTACTCTCTGCCGCTTAATAGGATGATTAAATCCTTTCACATTCCATGAAATAACTTTAAATATGAAAACGCATAAAACTGTTCAAAAACAACAGGTGCAGAAATATACTGTATATGCAACAAGTCAAAATAGAGAGGGTAAGAACTATTACAACTATTAGAGAAGTAGAATGATCAAAATTGAAAAATGCAAAAAGATACTGAACAAGTAGTAATGCAAACTTTAGGGAGGTAAAAAATATGAAAATCATTAAAAGGGTAGAAGGAAGGATAGGAGGAGGAAGAGAAAGAGAATGGGGAAGGAAAAAGAAGAGGGAAAAGGAGAGAGGGTCAGCAGAGGAAGAAGAAGAAAGAAAAGAGAGAAGGCATAGAAGACAGTACAAATCCAAAAGGATGACTGTAATGAACATACCTGAAAGGGGAAATACACAAAGGGAAGGTGGGGAGGTGGTGATGCGTTACAAGACGGGTGGGCCAGGAACAGGAGCAGAACCACACCGAGACCTCACAAAAAGGGAACAAAGGTTGGAACAACATGGTGAAGGGAGAATCCAATATATATCTGCAAGGGGAAAAACGAGACAATTGTTAACATACGGAACATTTGACATACCGTATATAGCCAGAAATTAGAAAAAAGATTTATGAAGAACATACGCAAATAGAGATAGGAAAAAGAAGATAAACAAGATAAGAAGAATGAGAAGGCTACGAAGAGGAGTAGAAAAGAGTACAGGAAGTCAGAAAAACACTACGAGAGAGCAATACATGGAGACAACAAAAACATTTCAGCCACTAGTCGAAGAAGCGGAGGAAGAGTCCATCCCCTCCTCAGTCTGCAAAAAGATGAAGTTGCGTAGTTCACCAGGATCTTGAAATGACCAAGTCTTATTCCGATAAGTGACTCTGAAGGTACAAGGGTGAAACAAGCCATATCTTGCTCCCAGGGATCGCAAAGAAGGGCGCATTGCTAAAAATTCCTTACGTCTGGAGGCAGTGGCATTAGAGACATCTTGAGATAGGTAAATTCGTTGACCTTGCCAAGTTAATAGTTTTTTGCTCCTTGCTGCTGAAAGAATCGAGAGCAGGTCTGTGAATTTCAAAAATAGGATAATGACTCCACGAGGCTTAGGAGATGAATCTGTTCTAGCGCCAAGTCTATGAGCTCTTTGAATACTGATGGACGTAGAGGGAGGCATGTCCAAAAGTTTCGGTAAAAAGGTGGTAAAGAAAGTCACTGGATTGTCACCCTCAAGATTTTCTGGTAAATTGTAAATACGAAGGTTGTTTCTTCTATTGCGATTTTCCAAATCCTCCGTATGCTTTTGTAAAGAGAGGACAGTCTTTTCTAATGCAACAATGCGTTGCGTGTTGGATTGAACCTCAGGAAGCTGTTGCTCAACAGAAGAAAGGCGAGCATCCATGGACTCCCATTTGTCCTTCAAAAGCTGCATATCCTTGCTTGTCTCTTCGACAAAAGGACGCATTGCACGAAGCTCTTCCAAAATTTAGTCAAGAGGAGATGAGGAAGAGTTATCCTCCGGTGTGGGAGAGTTCTGTTTAGGACGCTTGCCAGACGGAGCAGGTGGAGAGGTTCTACTGGAGACTGGGTGAGCTGAAGGGGTTTTCTGAGAAGAAGAATTCGACATTTTCGCGGAGTGAGTCGATTTAGATGCACCAGTTGATGAACGCACCGAAGTATTCACAGAGGAAGCAAAGACAAATTGAGGTTTGCGTAATCTCACCATAGAAATTCGTATTGCAGCCAATAACTTATCGCAATGTCCTGAGAAGTATAGAAAGTGCGTTGGCAATTTCTCAGAAGGTCGTTGTAGTAGAAAGTAAGCCAGGCGCTCAAATAATACAAGCTGCTTCAAAAATACAGCACTGCGAGTAATGCCAAGAAGAGAGAAGTAGTAGCGTGGAAGAAATTAGTTGAACATGACAGGGTATACCAAAACACCGTTATCTGGTCCCAAGCTTATACTTGAAAAAATAGTATATAGAGAACATAGGACAAAAAGGTAGCATACCATGAAGAGGAGAGAAGGAAGTTAACTCTCTGAGGAAGCGCTTGTAAATTGCACAAGAAAGCGCTAGTGAGTCGAATAGAGCATATGCTGGCAGGTTAAAAAGAGGGCGCTGAGAATGGCAGTTAAGGAAAGTGCGTCATGAGGCAGCTGAGGTGTAATAGACTGCACATAAAGTCAAAAAGTCAGCAGAAAGCCATGAGGAATAGCAATGGCGCACTTGTAATGAATAGCACTGAGGTGACAAGGCGTTCGAAGAAAGCGGGTCTCAGAGCTGAAACACCATGACGAAATGTCTGAGTGAAGATTCCTCAGAGAGATAGCAAGATAAACGTAGCCAAAATTACCTTAATTGCTCACCCCAAGGTCGTTGCTATCGAGTAACACATATCAGTCGAGGTCGTTCTGGCTTGTTGAGGAGGCGGAGGTCCGGTATTCCGAGGGACGCCTAAAATGGCGTCTGCGTGAGGAGCAGCAGAAACATCGTTGAAAGAGATGAAGAACGGCAGTTCAAAAAGCCGCAAAGCCGCTCCGCTAGTTCTCCCTAGGTTCCGACGGGAGAATTCAGTAAGGAGGTGCGAAGGCAGTCCCCTTCACATCGGGAAAACTGCAAGGAGGCTGCTCGGTGCGGCGGAGCTCCGCAACTAGCCGGCCATCTTGCGCGGCAGTCAAGCCACGCCCCCCAGCTGTAGGTTTTCTAAAAAGGGTAGTTGTTAAAATGTTATCTTGTATTAATACCTGTACATCTAGAAATGTTACTGAGTATCTGCTGATATTAAAAGTAAAATTTAAATTAAGATAATTTTGATTAATGTCATCCACAAATTTAAGCACGCTTTCTTCAGATCCTCGCCAAACAATAAATAAATCATCGATAAAACGCAGCCAGGAGACTATGTTTTGGGTGCAGGCCTGTTCATACTTTCGCCTGAGGACCAGTTCCTCCCACCAGCCCATAAAGAGGCAGACATAGCTGGGGGAGAAACTGGCCCCCATCGCTACACCCTGCACCTGTTGGTAAAATTGCCCGTTAAAAAGGAAATAATTGTTCTCTAGACAGAATGATAACATGCCAAGTAGCATCCTAGTATGTTCTGCATATTCCAATGATCTAGTACTTAGAAGAAATTCTGCAGCTCTTAGCCCATCTCTATGCTTTATACAGGTATAAAGTGAGCTGACGTCCAATGTCACTAGTAATAAGTCATCACTCCACGGAATATTGTTGATTTTCCCAAGGAAATCTGAGGTGTCCTGTACATAAGATGCAAGGTTTTTCATGTGTGTCTGTAGGAAATAATCAATATATCTTGAAAGATTTTCCAAAGGACCCCCACATGCTGCAATAATGGCGGGGAGACTGGGTGTTTATGAACCTTTGGTATAAAATAAATATAAGGTACCAGTGCATGTTCTTTTTTGATGAACTTATATTCATCCCAGCTCAAGAGTCCCAATCCTTTCCACCCTAGTAGACTTTTGAATAACACCTCTTGCATCGCTTTATATTTCAAAGGAGTGCTTTTTCTATAACAAGTCACGTTATCCAATTGACTGTGTGCTTCCTTTAAGTAGTCTGATACTGGCTATAAAACAATATTTCCACCTTTGTCCAAGTTGCGTATAACCAACTCGGCCTTCTGCAGTTTAGATATGAATTGATGATAATTTCTTTCAGAATTTGAGTATTTCTTCCTTGTTCTGTTGTTTGCGTATGTCAATTTTTTGATCTGAGTCACTACGTGTTAACTAAAATAAAAAGTCTTACCCAAGTGGATATGTGCTAGAATGAGTCTGAACGCTGGTATCATCCTCTTTGGAGCGGACACAGTGTTCGCATAGTGACTCTTTGTCTTTTGCACCAGCGGTGGGGCCCCATTGCGGCCGAGCCAGCCGCTATACATCCATACACAGAGTTGCCCCCACAGATGAAGCCACATCACACCGTGTGCATGTGTATATATATATATATATATATATATATTCACTGAAAAAAAACATAGGTTATAGACCATATATAGTTAGGAATTAGCATTTACAAAACCTTATTTTACTCACACAAAACCATTGAAATTCGCAGATATAGTTAGTGCAATCCACTGCTGATCATGTCACATATTACATAATTCATGACATGGTCAGTGACATCACTGATGACATCACTGATGACATCTCAAATGACATCACTGATGACAACATCCAGTGACTGTATGTTTCTGTAAAGTTAAAATATGTCTTACATATTGAAGAATGAGTGGATGTATAAGTGTCTGGATGAAGGATTTAGTAGGTGCATGACTGACTGTATGAGTGAGTGATTAAATGTGTCTCACTGAGTGCATGGGTTAGTGACTAAACTGTCTTAATTTGTGCATCATTATGTCTGTTGTTCTGTAAACTTCTGCATGTGTTGATCAGTAGCTATATGAGTAACTATATGGGTTATTGATTGGTTGCCCAAGTATTTGTATGGGAGACTGAGTGTGTGTGTGGGTGGCTGGGAGGTGTATGACTCTGTGCATAGATGTGTGAGCAGTTGATTCACTAGATGTATGGGTTCAAAAGTGCATGTGGAAACAGCTGTATGGGCGGTTGACTGTGTGCATGAGTGTATTGGTGAGTGAATGGATATCTCAGTGCTACATGTCAAAGTAAGTACATATGTAAAACACAGTACATGTGAGAGTTGACATATATAAATAACTGTGCATAAGAGCCAGTGAATGTGTGAGTGGCTGTATGGATCATTGTGAACTTGTATCAGGGATTGTATAAGAGAGTAAATATGTGTTAGTATATGTTTGAATAAGTAAGGTGTGTATAACTGTATAGTTGAGGAAATGGTGAGATTGATTCTTTGCATGACTGACTAGGTGTGTGAGTAACTCCATGGATGAGTGACAGTCTGTGAGTGTCTGTTTACACTGAGTGTATCTAAGGTTATATTAGAGTCTGAAGAGGTTCATCGTATTATCACATGAATGATGTCATCAGTGATGTGATCAGTAATGTCAAATGGGATGTCATCAGTGATGTCATCAGTGATGTCATTTGAGATGTCATCAGTGATGTCATCAGTGATGTCATTTGAGGTGTCATCAGTGATGTCATCAGTGATGTCATTTGAGATGTCATCAGTGATGTCATCAGTGATGTCATTTGAGATGTCATCAGTGATGTCATCAGTGATGTCACTGACCATGTCATGAATGATGTAATATGTGACATGATCAGCAGTGGATTGCGGGTGCGCGATATATAGTTAGTGCAACTAACTATATATGCGAATTTCAATGGTTTTGTGTGAGTAAAATAAGGTTTTGTAAATGCTAATTCCTAACTATATATGGTCTATAACCTATGGTTTTTTCAGTGAATTTTCAAGGTTTTGTAAATGCTAATTCCTAACTATATATGGTCTATAACCTATGGTTTTTTCAGTGAATATATATATATATATATATATAACATTTCTATGGCAAAATGAAACCCCTCATTTTCTTCCTTTTCAAATTAAATGTATTAAGTGTTACCACTTTATTCCAATCAAGATTACTTCAGGTGTGCCATACTTTTGTCATAAGTAAGACTGTTAGCGTTCTAGTTGTTCTTTAGAACACCCTGGGACATTCTGTCATTGGGCTATAGTTGGGCTACATCTGGCTGATATTTGGACTACATTTGGGCTCTTTTGTCTCTGGTGGCCATCTTGGGAGACTGCATATCAGAATTATTTTAATGAAATATAAGAGGATTTGAGAAGTCACTCAAAATGTGCCCTAATTTTTCTTTCTTCAGCACTAATCATAATTTCTATGGCAAAATGAACCCCCTCATTTTGTTCCTTTTCAAATTAAATGTATAAAGTGTTACCACTTTATTCCAATCAAGATGACTTCAGGTGTGCCATACTTTTGTCATAAGTAAGACTGTTAGCGTTCTAGTTGTTCTTTAGAACACTCTGGGACATACTGTCATTGGGCTATAGTTGGACTACATCTGGCTGATATTTGGGCTACATTTGGGCTCTTTTGTCTCTGGTGGCCATCTTGGGAGACTGCATATCAGAATTTTTTTAATGAAATATAAGAGGATTTGAGAAGTCACTCAAAATGTGCCCTAATGTTTCTTTCTTCAGCACTAATCATAATTTCTATGGCAAAATGAACCCCCTCATTTTGTTCCTTTGCAAATTAAATGTTTTAAGTGTTAAAATTTTATTCCAATCAAGATGACTTCAGGTGTGCCATACTTTTGTCATAAGTAAGACTGTTAGCGCTCTAGTTGTTCTTTAGAACACTCTGGGACATTCTGTCACTGGCCTATAGTTGGGCTACATCTGGCTGATATTTGGGCTACATTTGTTTTTTTTTGTCTCTGGTGGCCATCTTTGGGCTACATTGGGCTACATTGGGCTACATTTGGGCTCTAACATATATATAGCCCAATGTAGCCCAATATATATTTTTCAAAGTTAATTTTCGTAAAAACCACTGGAGCATATATCTTGAGACATAGCAAAGGCACATCGGGCTACCAGTCCCTACAATTTTGCCAAGTTTTGTGGAAATCCATTCAGCCGTTCGAGCTAAAAGTGAGTCCAACCGCCCTATGGAAAACTCAATGTTAAAAACATGTTTTGGGACCCCCCTTTCTTCTCGGCCCCCGCTTGACAAAACCCCCCCAAACTTTCAGGGGACGCTCAGAAACAAAATGTGCCATTTTCCTGAAGATTTCAGCCAATTCCGTCCATCAACGCCAAAGTTATTCAACATAGAATTTTCAGAAATCCCTATTCAAAAAAATCCTAACTATATATACCTACTGGCGACTGCCAGTAGGTAATGTGCATGTATATATATATATATATGTGCAAGTGTAATATATATATATATATATATATATATTACCTACTGGCGGTCGCCAGTAGGTAGTTATAGTTAGGATTGTTTTCCATAGGGAATCCGCAACATTCTAATGGGAATAACTTTGGCGCAGATTGAGGGATCTGCCTGTAATTTTCCTGATATTTGCCTCGTGGTGGTCCGCTCGTTCCCTGAAAGTTTGGGGGGGATTCGTCAAGCGGGGGCCGAGATAAAAGGGGGGTCCCAAAACTTGTTTTCCCCATGTTAATTTCCATAGGGCGGTTGGACTCACTTTTAGCCCGAACGGCTGAATGGATTCCCACGAAACTTGGCAAAATTGTAGGGACTGGTAGCCCGATGTGCCTTTGCTATGTCTCAAGATATATGATCCAGTGGATTTTGAGTAATTTAGGATAAAAAAATATATATATATCTATAAGTGGGCCCCGGTACGCGCACCGGGGAGCGCTCCCGGCACGCACCGCGAGTTCGCGCGCGGAAAGCTGATTGGCTTTCGGGTGTCTGTAAACATTCAAAACAGTCCGGAGCGGCCGCCATCTTGTGTCTCGGTAGGATGGAGACACAAGAGGTGGCAATAACAAAGGGGGAAATAACCAAAAGGGGGCAGGGTAGACCCCCCCCTGACACCCTAGGTTTGATATGGGGGCCATAAAAGGGTCCCGCGGGACAAATTATTATTATTTTTTTTTTATTTTCGCGGGGGGAGCGCCCGGTACACGCACCGGGGAGCGTACCATGGGGCAAAATAGTGAAAAAAATTAGTGTAGAATAATCATTTTGAGTGATCAGAGGTAGGGTAGCTCTGAAAAGAGCTTTTTGGTTCTGTGGCTGATTTAGGTACCTACAAGTACATCCCACACACACCCACACGCACACACCCCACACACACACCCACACACACTCACACACACACTCCTCACACACCCCTCACACATATCTCACACACCCTCACCTCCACCCACACCGAAACACCCCACACACCCACACCCACAGACACACCTTACACACCCACACCCCGACCTACACCCACTGACTCCCTATAAGTCACACACACTGCATTACTTACCTTTCTTTGCTGTTTCACTCAGACCCATTCAGGCACTGTTTCCTTTTCTCTCTCTGTCCTTTCTTTTTGTCACTCCCCATGTCTTATCCTAATTCAATTGTTCACCCTCTTTCACCCCTCTTTACTTACACTCACTGTTCTTTTCTCACCCTCACTCACCGTTGTTCATTTATCCCGGTTCCGTCACTACCCTTCATTCCCCATTTTTTAGTGTCCTTTCTTTTTCTTTCAACAGCCACTCACATTCTCCCACTATTTCTACTTTAGTCTTCTCCCTCTCTCTTTCCTTCTTTCGGTCCCTTATTCATTTTACTTTTCTCACTTTCACCCTATTACACCTTCTCTGTTTTTTACTATGTAATAAACAATCCCTCTGTGTTTCTCCCTTTAGCTCTCTTTCTCTTAACATTACTCTCTTTGTGTTCTTCCCTCATGCTAACTCCTTCATTAATTTTTTTTTCTTTTTTTTGGGTGCGCGCCCCGGTGCGCGTACCCTGAGAATTTTTTTTTTTTACAGATTCTTTAAAAATATATGTTTATTTTTATAAATTAAAGGTAGTTCTAAAAAGAACTGTTTTTTTTCTTCTTTTTGTTGTTTTATATTTTTTTAATGTTTTTTTGAACATTGTGTACTTTTTTTGGCTTTTCTGAACAGTTTTATATTTTTTTTGTATTTTTTATGGGGAGAAACAAAAAAAAGGGAATTGAAAATAGCTCAACTGGAGCAAAAAACAAAAAACTGAAAAAATTAGGGTTTTTTGGGGCAATTGTGGTTGTCACCAGCAAGGACGATGAGCTTTACGCTCTTTTCACCATAGGAGATGAGCTTACCACAATAAATACATGTAATTCGGAAATCCTCAAATCGTGGTTGAATGCAAGGCATCGTCTCCGTTGTTTCTGGTCCCGATGGAGTGGGTTGCTTTCTTTTGCGGGTGGTCCTTGAAGATTGGGGGAGGTTACTGGCCAGTTCCCTCATCTCTGCAGCAGAATAGTTGTTCGGATGCTTGCGGATCATGTGTCTAATCATGGTATTATCACCAAAAGAATATTTCTTGTTAGGGTTCCCCCTTGAAAGTTCCATTCCACAGATTAGGCAAGTCACCTTGGCCGCATTGACTTTTTTCTTGCCCTCTGGGATAGAAAAAAACTTCCATACAATGTGTGGCCTTGGCTGGTATGGGGTATTGTCTTCATGCAGCCATCTTCTCCCCTGCTCCTCTTCCTCCTTCTCCTCTTCTTGACCACCAATGTTATGTTGTGGTGGTCCTCTTGGTGGTGGTGGTGGTGGTGGTGGTGCAGATGCTCCAGCTGCTACTGTAGCCATTTTAAAGTACGAAATATTTCTCTAAGTTGTTCAAACAGGTCTTCCTCAGTCAAAGGACAAAGTCAGAATAAGGAAAAAAGGTGGGGTCTTTCATCATTTGGAAAACAAACTGTTCTGGACCAATGAAAATTGTTATTTTCAAGTCACATGATCCGGCTTTAATCATTTGGAAACCAAAACTGATCCGCACCAATGGAAAGTGTTATTTTCAGATCACATGACCCGACGCGCTTACGCTACGCGCCCCGTAGCGTAAGCGCGTCAGGACGTTGCGCGATCGTATGCGCTTGCGTGCTTCCGGGTGCACTTACGCAGTGCGTCATATGACGCATCACGCGGCTACGCGATACGTCACAATGTTGTTTTCGTTCACGGGAATAGCGCTAACGGGACGCTCACCTGTGCGTTCACCGGTACGCGCCCCGGGGCAAAAAAAAATGTACATAATTATACGATATAATATTCGTTATAAAATGTTTTACTTTTTATACCTATAGAGATTTGCTATTAAAAAGCCATTGAAATTCACTGAAAAAACCATAGGTTTTACACCAGTTATAGTTAGGAATTAGCATTTAAAAAACCTATTAAATTCACAGAAAAAACCATAGGTTTCACACCAGTTATAGTTAGCTGGAAGTTTTACTCGCATAAAACCATTGAAATTCCCACGTTATAGTTAGTTGGACTCACTATAACTTGCGCGTGCAATGCACTGCTGATGACATCACATATTACATCACTCATGACATGGTCAGTGACATCACTCATGACATCACTGATGACACCATCCTTGTGACAGAGTGACAGACCTCCTTTCACTGTAATGTAACCTTTGAAACACATATTCAAAAATAGAAACTAAAATTTTCAAAAAAATTGAGATACCCATACCAGTTACAACAACCAATTCAGTAATTCCACCATCTATATACACATCCACTCATTCATCAACAGTTCTATGTAGTCACTCATACATATACTCACTCATCATATATAGTGATACACCTATATATCCTGTTACACAACGACAGTCATCCAAAAGTTACTCACACACATACTCACACATGCAAATAAACTATTGAACATCCATTTATTTGCATATACAGCTATACACACACTACCACCTTACTTCTAAGGAAACTTACACATACTTACTCTGTTAAAAAATCACTTATAGAAAAACATAATTATTTAAACAGGAACTCTTACAATCCCTCACTCTCACATATACTCACTTATATACATCAATATTCACATATACTAGATTAAAACATATGTAGTTACTGATAAAGACACTAGTGAGACAGTCATTCACTCACTAACACACACATATACACACTCATCCACCCATACAGTCCTGCACATATGCTGTCTTCAAAACACATACAAGCAGAGAGTCAGTCATTCATGCATCTATGTGCTAAGTAATACCCTCACCAAACCATATAGACACTCATACTGATATTAAAAAAACATCTAATAACCCATGTAGCTACTCACCAACCCATGCAGCCACTTATACACAAAGTGAAACATTAATACATATATTTAAATATTTAAACATTACTCAGTAATATTTATTTTTCAGAAAGACACACATTCACTGGATGGTGTCATCAGTGATGTCATGAGTGATGTCACTGACCATTTCATGAGTGATGTAATATGTGACGTCATCAGCAGTGCATTGCACGCGCAAGTTATAGTGAGTCCAACTAACTTTAACGTGGGAATTTCAATGGTTTTATGCGAGTAAAACTTCCAGCTAACTATAACTGGTGTGAAACCTATGGTTTTTTCAGTGAATATATATATATATATATATATATGTGCACGTGTGTGTATATATATATATATATATATATATATATATATATGTGCACATGTATATATATATATATATATGCACATGTGTGTATATATATATATATATATATTACCTACTGGCGGTCGCCAGTAGGTATATATAGTTAGGATTTTTTCCTCTATGGGATTTTTGAAAATTCTATGTCTAATAACTTTGGCGTTTGTGGACGGAATTGGCTGAAATTTTCAGGAAAATGGAACATTTTGTTTCTGAGCCGCCCCTGAAAATTTGGGGGGGGTTCGTCAAGGGGGGGCCGAGAAAAAAGGGGGGTCCCAAAACGTGTTTTTAACATTGAGTTTTCCATAGGGCGGTTGGCCTCACTTTTAGCCCGAACGGCTGAATGGATTTCCACAAAACTTGGCAAAATTGTAGGGACTGGTAGCCCGATGTGCCTTTGCTAGGTCTCAATATATGTGCTTCAGTGGATTTTGAGAAATTAACGTTCAAAAAAAGATATATATCTGTAACAGCGGACCGGGCAGCGCTCCGGTTCGCGGACTTTTTGCGGTACGGAGCTTTGTGAAGCGAAGCTGATTGGTTCTCCGGCGTCTGTGAACATTCCAAACAGTCCGTAGCGGCCGCCATCTTGTCTCTCGGTAGGATCGAGAGACAAGAGGAGGCCAAAGCGAAGGGGCAAATGACCATAAGGGGGCATAGTAGATCCTCGCTGACCCCCTAGGTTTGATGTGGAGGTTTTAAAAGGGCCCCGCGGGGCAAAAAAATAAAATAATAATAATAATCGAACGGCTGAATGGATTTGCACGAAACTTGGCAAAATATTAGGGACTGGTAGCCCGATGTGCCTTTGCTAGGTCTCAATATATGTGCTCCAGTGGATTTTGAGAAATTAACGTTCAAAAAAAGATATATATCTGTAACAGCGCTCCGCTTCGCGTACTTTTCGTGTTACGGAGCTTTGCGAAGCTGATTGGTTCTCCGGCGTCTGTAAACATTCCAACCAGTCCGTAGCGGCCGCCATCTTGTCTCTCGGTAGGATCGAGAGACAAGAGAAGGCCAAAGCGAAGGGGCAAATGACCATAAGGGGGCATAGTAGATCCTCCCTGACCCCCTAGGTTTGATGTGGAGGTTTTAAAAGGGCCCCGCGGGGCAAAAAAATAAATAATAATAATAATCGAACGGCTGAATGGATTTGCACGAAACTTGGCAAAATTGTAGGGACTGGTAGCTCGATGTGCCTTTGCTAGGTCTCAATATATGTGCTTCAGTGGATTTTGAGAAATTAACGTTCAAAAAAAGATATATATCTGTAACAGCGCTCCGCTTCGCGGAGATAAAATTATCTCTGTATTACCTAGCTGTTGCTAACACCAGTTAGCGACCGCTAGTAGGAGATAGCGACCATCTTGGGCCCCACTTTGCATGTCAGTGATATTTATCACTAATGACATGCAAAGTGGGCATGCCAAGATGTTAGCGACTTGAAACAGTCGCTAACATCGCTATCTCCTATTACCAACTTTTGGAGATATTCGTGCTAAGCGCGAATATCTCCAAAAGCTACCACCTGCCCTGAGCAGTTCTTAGCCATGTTATCCAATGGGAGGTGGATAACATGGCTAAGAGCATTAGCTCGGTAATGCATGAATATCGCTGAGTTTTCAGCGATATTAATGCATTGCGGTCGTTTTTTATGGCATTTGCGATAAACCTTGATAATAGCAAGGTTTATCTGCGATAATTTCTGACGATGCTTAGCGGTAAAAAATTTGTTGCTAAGCATCGTTAGGGATAAATATCGCTTAACTTTGGTAATATGCCCCAACGTCTGTTAACGTTCGATTCGAAGGAAATCAGGAAGTGTTGAAAAACATTGTCTGCGCCATCTTGCCTTTTTTCAAATGCCACACTTTTGTCGTGCACGGCAGCCATTTTAGATGACTTGACCAGACCCACTCTCTGCACGCTGTCGATCCTTAGCATGGCTCCCCACCCTCGCAAGCATCTCCCCCAGGCACTGGTCACCCCCGCTCTCTGTCTTATGCATGGGTAATAAACCTCCCCCCATCTGCGCTGTTCTTCCCTGAGAATCACACCCTGTGCCCGCCCGACACCTCCCTTTCGCCCTATTCACTACCGCACCCTCTGACACTCCTTTTCCTCTGTGTCCGATTGTCCAGGCCGGTCCTAGGCTATCAGCTAGCCCTGCAGATGTAGTTTATGGCCCCAGCTGTAAAGAATCACCCCTCTTCAAAGGAGTTATAGTAGATCAAGGCCCACACTCGATGAGATCCGTCACAGCACACGCGTTCCTACTATCTGAAAACCATCCTGTATTGTGATTGGGGAGGGGACCGAGCCTGAAGCGGAAGATTCCAGGGATGACTCTTTGTACATCAAAGTTTTTACAGTTATGTGTCACATTAAAAATATATAGCACTCCAACAAAGTAGTAAGATTATAAAACTTTAATAACTTATAAATATATACAACAAAACAAAAACAGTAAAAACATATAAACATTTTTAGGGAAAAACAACGAAGTAGCGGTCGGCTGTGCGAATAGTCCCAACGCAGCACAACGTCCAGATTTCTGGACGGCACCCAGGTGATGTTGCCTGGGTGCCGCACTGATTTCGGCATTCGGCGTGGGGCGTCGCGGGGGGTGGGTCATCAGTAGCAAACTGTTGTGCGAATAGTTCCAAGGCAGCAGAACGATGGCACCAAGGTGATGTCCAGTAAGTTGCCGCACTGGTTTTGGTATCCTACAATGCTGCTCCGAATAACGGCGTGGGGCGCCCCGGGGGGGGGGGGAGGCGGCGTGAACGGGCCTCTCCAGGTGGAGTCTCGTCTGTTGTAGTGGGGCGCCCCTTTACCGTTTCAGTTGCCATTCCGTCCGCTTTTGGTCCACTGTGTCAAAATCCGCAATTCAGCTGAGTTGCGCCCACTCTTGCGGTGCAGCGATAGGCGGCTGCCACAGGACTCTCAAAATGGCGGCAGGCTCTTTTCTTTTTGGGCCTGGTCCACTGAAATGGCCCTGGGACACCTTGGAAATCGGACGACTGTCTGCTAGGTCTTGGACCCCATTCTCGAAAGCGTCCCCTCCGCCTTCAGGATTCAACAAAAGTTTTGGGGGCCCCCGACTCCTGCAGGCTTCTGGTGGGGAGCGGCTGCCATGATTGCTCGCGGAATGACCACGATGGAGCCACGAGATGGTGGTGCTTTCATGCTGACGCCAGCTTCAGTCTGAAACATCCAGAAACAAGGTGGGGCTTTCATCGTTTGGGAAAAAAAAAAGTTTTCATCCAATGAAAAGTGTTATTTTTAGGTCATATGATCAAGCCTTCCATCATTAGGAAACCAAAAGTAAAATGAACCAATGAAAAGTTTTATAAACAAGTCACATGACCTGTTATGCGGCATAGGTATAAAATGCGGAGAAAATACGTTGGCACGTGAGGCGGCGTCAGTAGCGGACCGATGTGCGAATAGGCCGAAGGCAACACAACGCGCCAAGATCCGGATGGCACCGAGGTGGTGTCCAGCAAGTTGCAGCACTGGTGTGGCCATCCTACAATGCTGAAAGTCGGCGTGGGGCGCCCCGTTGGCCTGTGAGTTCGCGTCAGTAGCGGACCGATGTGCGAATAGGCCGAAGGCAGCACAACGCGCCAAGATCCGGATGGCACCGAGGTGGTGTCTAGTAAGTTGCCGCACTGGTGTGGCCATCCTACAATGTTGAAAGTCGGCGTGGGGCGCCCCGTTTTGGCACGTGAGGCGGCGTCAGTAGCGGACCGGTGTGCGAATAGGCCGAAGGCAACACAACGCGCCAAGATCCGGATGGCACTGAGGTGGTGTCCAGCAAGTTGCAGCACTGGTGTGGCCATCCTACAATGCTGAAAGTCGGCGTGGGGCGCCCCGTTGGCCTGTGAGTTCGCGTCAGTAGCGGACCGATGTGCGAATAGGCCGAAGGCAGCACAACGCGCCAAGATCCGGATGGCACCGAGGTGGTGTCTAGTAAGTTGCCGCACTGGTGTGGCCATCCTACAATGTTGAAAGTCGGCGTGGGGCGCCCCGTTGGCCTGTGAGATGGCGTCAGTAGCGGACCGATGTGCGAATAGGCCGAAGGCAACACAACGCGCCAAAATCCGGATGGCACTGAGGTGGTGTCCAGCAAGTTGCAGCACTGGTGTGGCCATCCTACAATGCTGAAAGTCGGCGTGGGGCGCCCCGTTGGCCTGTGAGTTCGCGTCAGTAGCGGACCGATGTGCGAATAGGCCGAAGGCAGCACAACGCGCCAAGATCCGGATGGCACCGAGGTGGTGTCTAGTAAGTTGCCGCACTGGTGTGGCCATCCTACAATGTTGAAAGTCGGCGTGGGGCGCCCCGTTGGCCTGTGAGATGGCGGCAGTAGCGGACCGATGTGCGAATGGGGCCAAAGGCAGCGCAACAATATTTTTGGAATAGAAGACACCAGAAGGCGCTGAGATTCGGTTAGCACCGAGGTGGTGTCTAGCAAGCTATGCAGCTGAGTTGCGTGTGCACTTGCGGCGAATAGGTCGAAGGCAGCACAACAATGTTTTCTGAATAGAAGACACCACAAGGCGCTGAGATTCGGTTACCACCGAGGTGGTGTCTAGCAAGTTGCTGCACTGGTGTGGCCATCCTACAATACTGCTCCGAATAACGGCGTGGGGTGCCCGAAGGGGGGGGGGAGGCGGCGTGAATGGGCCTTCCTAGGTGGAGGCTCGTCTGCTGTAGTGGGGCGCCCCTTTACCGTTTCAGTTGCCATTCAGCTGAGTTTTGGCTGCTCTTGATGCTACAGCGACAGGCGGCTGCAACAGGACTCTCAAAATGGCGGCCTGTTCTTTGGATTTGGGCCTGGTCCACTAAAATGGCCCTGGGACACCTTAGAACTCGGACGCTCGATTTTTTTTTCCTTTCCTCTACATGCAAAAAAAGGTAAATGCCCGGTACGTTATACGCTTCATCTGCCACGATGTACTCTCCAGAGGAACCGAAAAAAAATATAGTTATGGTAACTATACCATGCATCGTCATATGGAGAGGTGGCACCAATTAATTATAGTGCTGCATAAAAGAGAGATTTGGAGGAGAACCCCCGACCTGCCAGTACATTCATCAAAGAAGTGGCACTGACAGCATCAGAGGCAAGGGAAACGGTCCCAAATATTTAGAAGAACTTTGCAAAGATTAAAATGACATGTTTATATTGTGGCAAATTAATTTCATGTGGACAGATGAGTGTTACTCTATAAATACAGCATATGAACATCATCATAGTCGATGGTTGGTAGAGACATTTTGACTATATCCTGGACCTGCCCGTCCTCGCCCAAAATGGCGCCGGAATAAATGGGACTCGTAACTCCTTGTTGTGTACTGGTTGCAGAACCTTGAAATCACGAGATACGTATGCAATTTTGAAGCACATGGCGGGTGGGGACGAGAATTGATTGAGTATTTCGACATCCCTATTGATATTAAGTTCTGATGTGTTATTGATTACTGTACTATTGAAAGTTCGAATTAACGTCACGCATGGTACTTGCCCGCAAATGTATATCTAGATAATTTTATTGTAACTGGCCCTGTCGTATTTTAATTATAAAATGTACGTCCACCGATTCCGCAACTGTTAGACACCTTAGTTCTTGCAACCTAATGGCCCGCCCGTTACGTTCCTCTACAGTGTAAATGTCTACTCATCATATACGATTACAGTTTGCTCCGTGGCCGGCCCACGTGGTTATAGGCTCGTATTTGTATAATGAAATTTTCACAATAAAGGTTTTTAAAAGAAAACATGGTAATAGTATATACATTGGTAAAGTTTTTAATAATAGTCACTGTTTTAGAATCATTAAAAGGCAAGTGAAATAAAGCAGACCAATCACATGAAGGGTAAAAGGTATAATACGCAGGAACGCAGTAAAGATAAATGGTCAAGGGCTGTTGTGTTTTCTACTCCTGCAACATAAAGTGATCGATAAGAATCTCATATTCAGGCGTATCGGCGACTAAGACAGCAGGTCGACCCTCTTTTGCTCAACGGCTCCGTCATGGGACGAAGAAACGCCCTTTTTCTCGAAAAAAGAATATATTTTACTTGCAGGACAGTTGTAAATTTTCCGGGAAAGTACATTAGCCTGAAACATTATAACATATATTTAAGAAAAAATAATGTTCGGAAGTAATAAAAAGCGTAATTTTTAGGTCATATGACCAAGCCTTTCATCATTAGAATAAGAAAAGTAAAATGAACCAATGAAAAGTTTTATTAACAAGTCACATGACCTGTTATGCTTACGTTACGCGCCGCGCGTCGCGCCCCGGATGACTTCCGGATGCGCTAACGCGGCGCGTCATATGACGCATTACGCGACAACGCAGGTCCAGAATATAGTCAAAATGTCTCCACCAACCAGCGGTCGGAACACAACCCCTTTCAGCAGGCTAAATAGTTCTGTTAAATGACAACAGAAGGGACAGGCAACAAGAACCATCAGTCAAAGAGGGGAGGGCTAGTTCTTCTCTACCGGGTTACATTGGGGCGCTACCGGAACTGATCAAATTGGTAGTCTACAGTGTTTCTGGATGTTTCAGACTGAAGCTGGCGTTAGCATGAGAGCACCACCATTTCGTAGCTCCGTCGTGGCCATTCCGCGAGCAATCATGGCAGCCGCTCTTTATCGTTATTTTGGGCGGGGTGGGTGGCGGAGCCGAGCTGTATTGCAGCCATCATGGTGTGGAGTTCAGTTCATCTCACTAGTTTCGTATTTGTCATGAGGGGTTGTTCTTAATGTTTCTATTTTAGCGAGGTCAAAAAGAGATCCCATTAGTGGCCTACTGATTTTGCTCGATTCCTTTTGTTTTTTTACACGATTTTTCGTTATCTGCAAAGACTAAACAGAGTATTGCGACTCTGTGTTTGTTTGTAAATAGAGAATGAACCAAAGAGAACCAATTCTAAAACAGTAAATGCTTGGATAACAATCAATCAAATGGAGAGAGAAGCAGGCATGATGTATTACAACGGGGGCAAAGGCCTGCGTTAACTACCTTTCACTATCTGCAAAGAGAGAGTACTCCTAATAGAAAGGAGAGGGGGGGGCAGCATTCAAAGCAGATCAGTGTGCATAAACACGAAAATGTTTTTACTTACCACGTACTTGACATTCGACAGCTTATGATATTTGCTATTAAAAAACCATTGAAATTCACTGAAAAAACCATAGGTTATAGACCATATATAGTTAGGAATTAGCATTTACAAAACCTTGAAAATTCACTGAAAAAACCATAGGTTATAGACCATATATAGTTAGGAATTAGCATTTACAAAACCTTGAAAATTCACTGAAAAAACCATAGGTTATAGACCATATATCGTTAGGAATTAGCATTTAAAAAACCTTATTTTACCCACACAAAACCATTGAAATTCCATATATAGTTAGTTGCACTAACTATATATCGCGCACCCGCAATCCACTGCTGATGATGTCACATATTACATCATTCATGACATGGTCAGTGACATCACTGATGACATCACTGATGACATCTCAAATGACATCACTGATGACATCACTGATGACATCTCATTTGACATCAATGACCACATCACTGATGATATCATTCATGTGACAATACAATGCATCTCCTCACATTTTATTATAACATCTGTTTCACCCAGTGTTAAATACAGAGTATAATTTTTGAAACCATTGACACACCAATACTAGTTACTACATACGCACTCACTGATTCCTACATCTACACACACCTTCACTCATTCACCCATACAATCATTCATACATACAATCACTCATCTTTACAACACTATCATATGCACTCATACACCTATACAGACACTCACAGTCTGCCACTCATCCATGGAGTTACTCACTCACCTAGTCAGTCATGTAAAGAATCAATGACACTTCCATTTTCTTGTCTATACAGTTAAACATAGAGCACCTTACATTTTCAAACATATACTAACACATACTTACCTTCTTATACAATCATTGATACATGTACACATTGATCTGCACAGAGTCACACACCTCCCAGCCAGCCACACACACACTCAGTCTCCCATACAAATACTTGGGCAATCAATCAATAACCCATATAGTTACTCATACAGCTACTGATCAACACATGCAGCAGTTTACAGAACAACAGACATAAGGATGCACAAATTAAGACAGTTTAGTCACTAACCCATGCACTCAGTGAGACACATTTAATCACTCACTCATACAGTTAGTCATGCACCTACTAAATCCTTCGTCCAGACACTTATACATCCACTCATTCTTCAATATGTAAGACATATTTAAACTTTACAGAAACAAAAAATCACTGGATGTTGTTATCAGTCATGTCATCAGTGATGTCATTTGAGATGTCATCAGTGATGTCATCAGTGATGTCACTGACCATGTCATGAATGATGTAATATGTGACATCATCAGCAGTGGATTGCGGGTGCGCGATATATAGTTAGTGCAACTAACTATATATGGAATTTCAATGGTTTTGTGTGGGTAAAAGAAGGTTTTTTAAATGCTAATTCCTAACGATATATGGTCTATAACCTATGGTTTTTTCAGTGAATTTTCAAGGTTTTGTAAATGCTAATTCCTAACTATATATGGTCTATAACCTATGGTTTTTTCAGTGAATATATATATATATGCACGTGTATATATATATTACCTACTGGCGGTCGCCAGTAGGTATATATAGTTAGGACCTAGTTTCCATAGGAAATCCGCAACATTCTATTGGGAATAATTTTGGCGCCGGTTGATGAATCTCTGCGAATTTCTCAAAGAAGATGGCCCGCTCCGCTCCTTCCCTGAAAGTTTTGGGGGGATTCGTCAAGTGAGGGCTGAGAAAAAAGGGGGGTCCCAAAACGTGTTTTCCCCATTTTATTTTCCATAGGACGATTAGACACGGCTGCAGCCCGAACCGCTGAACGGAATTACACCAAACTTGGCAAAATGGTAGGGACTGGTACGCAGTACGGCCTTTTGTTTAAATGGTGTAAATCCCTCCAGTAGTTGTTGAGAAAATGTAATTTGAAAACATTTATATATCTATATAAGCTTACTGTAACTTACTGTACTCTGTACCTTCCCTAGTATGAGATGCATTCTGATTGGCTGCCAATGTCTGTCAACACTCCAAAACAGAAATTGTTGGCAGCCATCTTGTACCTCGGAAGACTGAGGCACAGGAAAGCAGAAAAACAAACGTGTAGAACTCAAAAAGGGGGCAGGGTAGAAGCACCCTGACCCCCTAGGCCTGCTCAGGGGGTCCCACAAGGACCCCCCAGGCCCCCCCAATTTATTTATTTTTTTAAAATCGCGGGGTACGCGTACCGTACGAGTACGGTGCGCGCACCGCGTGATTTAAAAAAAAAACAAATTATTTTGGGGGGACTGGGGGGTCCTTGTGGGACCCCCAGAGCAGGCCTAGGGGGGTCAGAGTGCTGCTACCCTGCTCTCTTTGCGTGTTTTCCACCTTTGTTTCACTGCTTTCTTGTGCCTTGGTTCTACCGAGGCACAATATGGCTGCCAACACTTCCTGGTTTGGAGTGTTGACAGACAGTGGCAGCCAATCAGCATGCCTTCCCGAGAAAGCTGCATGCTCATTGGCTGTCAACACTTCTAACCAGGAAGTGTTGGCATCCATCTTGTGCTCGATAAACCGAGGCACAAGAAAGCAGAAAAACAAACGTGAAGAACACAAAAAGGGGGCAGGGTAGATACACCCTGACCCCCTAGGCCTGCCCAGGTGGTCCCACAAGGACAAAAAATCCCCCAAATTTTTTTTTTAAAACCTGGTCTGTTTTTTTTTAAATTACCCCCCCGGGGGGACCAAATCGCGGCGGCATAGTGATAAAGAAGTGTGGGGGGGTCCACAATCCCCCCCCACACTGCACCGGGGACCGCCTCCCCAGGGGCAAAGCAACACAGCCCCTTGGCGCATACAGGAGGCTCCTGGTGGGCTACTAGGCCCCCAGGGACCCCCAGTATGCAAGGGGAATTAGTTCCTCCTCTGCAAACGCACCAGGGGTTGCGCTGCAGAGTGTTCCTTCGAAATTCAATGAAAAACCCATAGGTTTCAGGCCTATATAGTTAGGAATTAGCATTTAAAAAACCTTGCAAATTCACTTAAAAAACCATAAGTTTCAGGCCTTATATAGTTAGGAATTAGCATTTAAAAAACCTTGCGAATTCACTGAAGAAACCATAGGTTTCAGGCCTTATATAGTTAGGAATTAGCATTTAAAGAACCTTTGAAATTCACTGAAAAAAACATAGGTGTCAGGCCTTATATAGTTAGGAATTAGCTTTTAAAAAACCTTTGAAATTCACTCAAAAAACTATAAGTTTTAGGGGTGTTATAGTTAGCTGGACATTTCACTCATACAAAACCATTGAAATTGCTCCTATATAGTTAGTGATGTCACTGACCATGTCATGAATGATCTAATATGTGACATCATCAGCAGTGGATTGCAGGTGCGCGAAATATAGTTAGTACAACTAACTATATAGGAGCAATTTCAATGGTTTTGTATGAGTGAAATGTCCAGCTAACTATAACACCACTAAAACTTTTTTTTAGTGAATTTCAAAGGTTTTTTAAAAGCTAATTCCTAACTAAAAAAGGCCTGAAACCTATGTTTTTTTCAGTGAATATATATATATATGTGCACGTGTATATATACATATATATGTGCATGTATATATATATATATATATGTGTGCCTGTATATATATGTGCATGTATATATGTGCATGTATATATAAAACCACAACAGTTTACCCAGGAAGAAAAGCCACTTACAGGTAGGTAATTTTTAGTTTTTATTGTAGAAACTGCAGTCAAGGGGAAAGCAAATTCACAAAAGAGTTCCTCAGCCTGACGCGTTTCATGCTCATAAAGCATTTTTTCAGAGGCAGTTCATTAAGTGAAGTGACGCACGAGGCAGTACTTGTAACTTCCGTACCACCCGCCCCAGTGGGCGTCGGCTCTTGCTGAGCCTGCTGGTTCCTGTAGTGACCAAATAACACTCGAGTGAGCTGCTGCACTTCACCAAAATAAACTTAAAATTAAACTACAGTGGGTGTCTTTCTTGCACTGGGCTGCACATATGACCTTCCACAAACGACCTCCAGTCCTTGAAGCGCTGGTAGCCAAATACTTCCACCCTCGGTCCACTTTGATGTGGCAGGGCTTCTCCCACGGCCGGGACCATCTGTTTCAACATTAAACCACAACAGTTTACCCATGAAGGAAAACCAGTTACAGCCATGAGTATGTGATCGACTGTGGAGACAACTGGTGCTGCAGGTCCCCAGAATCTGAAGATAACCTTCCCTGTGGACGTTCCTATCAGGGCTACCTGTTGTTTTGATATATAAATATATATTCACTGAAAAACCATAGGTTTCAGGCACGTTATAGTTAGAAATTAGCATTTAAAAAACCTTTGAAATTCACTGAAAAAACCATAGGTTTCAGGCCCATACTAGATAGAAATTAGCATTTAAAAAACCTTAGAAGTTCATTGAAAAACCATAGGTTTCAGGGACGTTATAGTTAGTTGGACATTTCACTCATAGAAAACCATAGAAATTCCCCTGTTATAGTTGAGCTAACTATTACCCGCGCCCCCGCAATGCACTGCTGATGACGTCACATATTACATCATTCATGATATGGTCAGTGACATCACTGATGACATCATCCAGTGACACTGTAACTATGAATGAGAGGCGGTGTGTAGGTGTCTGTATAGATATGTGACTGGATATGATAATGCTGTATTGATGGCTGACTGTATGTATGAGTAACTGTATGGGTGAATAAATGGATGTGTGTGAAGACCTAGGAATTAGTCAGTGGATAAGTACTAACTGGTATTGGTGTGTTCATAGTTTCGAAAATTATAGTCTGTATTTTAGAATGGGTGTATCAAGTGTTATATTAGGGTCTGATGAGGTGCATCAGATTTTCATGTGGATGTCATCAGTGATGTCACTGACCATGTCATGAATGATATAATATGTGATGTCATGAGCAGTGCATTGTGGGGACGCAAATTATAGTTAGCTCAACTAACTAGAACAGGGGAACTTCTATGGTTTTCTATGAGTGAAATGTCAAACTAAATATAACATCCCTGAAACCTATGGTTTTTTCAGTGAATTTCGAAGGTTTATTAAATGCTAATTTCTAAGTATAACTGGCTTGAAACCTATGGTTTTTTCAGTGAATTTCAAAGGTTTTTTAAATGCTAATTTCTAACTATAACATGCCTGAAACCTATGGTTTTTTCAGTGAATGTCAAAGGTTTTTTAAATGCTAATTTGTAATTCTAATGTTCATTAAACCTATCTTTTTTTCTGTGTTTTTTAATTATCATCCCATTCTCAACTTGTTGAAAACTGCAAATCTCACCACTCTTCCATTAATACCTTACGCCAACAAAATCGCCACAACTAACGCAAATAATATGCAAAATAGGCATTCCCGTGAAAAAAAACCCACGAAAACACCACTTCCCCATATTTTCAACGACCAGCCAAATCTGCAATGTGATCCAAAAAGCAGGCGATAAGCCGAGTTAGCAGTAACAAATTAACATCAACTGGTATAAGGAGATCGGCTATCTACTCCGTGAATTGGACCCAACTCACAGCTACATCTAAAGACCAACACGTGATGGAGCTACTGATCATGCGGCTCTGACATCCAACAAGGACACAACACCCGGCGCCACCACCACCACCACAACGTCCCCCCCCCCCGGCCCATCCCACCTACTACCACCGAGGCAGCGCAAAACAGGACAGCTGAACTTCCCAAAACGCTATGCCCCTCAGCCACACAATAGCTGAATGTTGGGAGATGTGGCAACCAACTATATATGAAGGAGGCAAGTCACCCATCAATAATAAAGCACACAATGCCAAGTGTAACGCTGATGTGCTGCACAGACCTCACTATGCAAAGCACAAACCTCTCCATGTGGAGTGTAGTGCACAGTGGACGCAACCATGCTACCTCAGGCAGTGGGGAAAATCTCGGGCATGTAGCTGTGTTGTCCCCCCTGGAAGCGGAGTGGACTGCTCCAATGTATGCCACTCCAGCATAGCTGTATGAATAAATAGGCCAGGCCCTAGGCTTGGTTAACTTGTAGGAAGACCAGCAACTCTGTCAGAGCGCAGCCCTCACCCTGGCACGTGGCTGCCACCATGAATGCGGGCCTGCTCGACACAGGAACCATGCGAACCCATCGGCACAGCACCGAAGACTTATGTCTTCACCGACTACTGCCTTCGATCTACACTGCTGACAGCAGGGCTCACAATTCAGATGCAGTGGTGATTGCAGATGACGCAGTCCAGTTCGCAAGACACGTTGCTCCAAGTGCGACAAGCCCAGACCACGCATCATCGCACTGTGCGCACACGCTGTGTGGTTCAGGTGCTACTAACTCACTGCGCCACAAGTCATCGCCACAACCCTTATAAAGGAAGAAATAATTAGACAAAAGACATTGCTCCCAGTGCGGCCTGGCGGGACCGCGTATCATCGCAGGGTGCGCACACGCTGTGTCCTTCAGGTGCTACTAACTCACTGCACCATAAGTCATCGCCACGTGGCCTTTTCAATGTAGAATTCTTTAGACAAAAGACATTGCTCCCAGTGCGGCCCGCCGGCACCACGTATCATTGCAGGGTACGCACACGTGGAGTGCTCCACGTGCCACTAACTGCAGCTCAACTCAAAACCACGTGGCTGTGCACCCATCCTGACCACTGCCTCCGCCCTACACTGGGGTTACACGGTTCACAATTCAAGATTAGTAGTGACGCAAATTGTGTAAAAGACTATAATGGGTTAAGAAGACCAAATGCTCCCAATCTGTGCAGCTCAAGTCAACGTCACCTGCCTGTGGGCCTTTGCTGACCGCTGCCTCCGGTCTACACTGTGGAAGACCGGCGACACATGGTGCCAACTAACTCGGTTCAACACAAGCTAATACCACATGTGTAACTGTGTCCAGAGTCCTAAATGGCAGCGACCCCAACTTCGTGGCAGCAATCATTGCACCAGACTCCCTTCAATCAGTGAGGGATATTTGCATATGCAACAGCAGCGATACGTGGTGCCACTAACCCTCTTTAACACAAGCCGATCCCACATGTGTAACTGTGTCCTGTATCCTCAATTGCAGCAACCCCAAGTCTGTGGCCGCAACCACAGCACCACAAGCCCTTCGAGCAGTGAGGGGTATTTCCATATGCAACTACAGACTCCAGTCGGCAAGTAACTATCACAGTCCTACTCCCTGCATATTATCCTTTTAGTATCCTCGCTTCAAGAACTTTTTTTTACATCTATTATAGCTTTACTACAATGACCAAATTAATCTTCAAATGAAAACTAACATGGAATAACAGTGTACACTGCAGCAGGAAAGCTCGCAATTCCAATTTTAAATGCTAATTTCTAACAACAAGATTGTACTCCGAAAATACAACACTTTGTCAGTGTATTCTATACTTATTTCATCTTATCATCATACGCCTACACTGCAGTCAGTAGCGCTCACAATGAAAATATTTCAGCATTCATTAACAACCGAGTCCACTAGGCAAGTAACTATTACAGGTCTCAAATCTATATAATATCCTTTTAGTATCCTTTCTTCTTGTTTATATCAGTTATAGGTTTAGTACAACCACCAAATTCATTTTCAAGTACAAACGAACACTCATTAGCAGTCTACACTGCGGGCAGCAGAGCTCACAATCTCAATTTTGGACATGTGGTGCCAACTAACACTGTCCAACACAAACCGATCCCACATGTGTAACTGTGTCCTGAGTCCTGAATTGCAGTCATCACAAGTCCATTGCAGCGACCACAGTACCACACTCCCTTCGATCAGTGAGGCATATTTCGATATGCAAGGGCGACGATACCTAGTCCCACTAACCCTCTTTAACGCAAGCTGATCCCACATGTAAAACTGTGTCCTGAGTCCTGAACATCAGTGACCCGAACTTCGTGACAGCGACCACAGCACCACACTCCCCTCGATTAGTGAGGAGTATTTGCATATGGAAGGCGGCGACATGTGGTGCCCCTGAACCTGCACTACGCAGGCCGGTGGGGCCACCAATGTATGCATGTGCTTGTGGGCCCATGCTCATCGCTACCTCTGGCCTACACTGCGGTCAGCATGCCTCACAGTTCAGATAGAGTCCTGATTCCACATGACGCATTCCAGTAGGCAAGACGCATTGCTCCCAGTGCGGCCCGTCCACACCAAGCATCATCAAAGGCTCATACAGTCTCAATGTTTCTGGTGCCTCTAACCCTCTTTAACACAAGCCGATCCCACATGTCTAACTGTGTCCTGAGTCCTAAATCACACTGACCCAAAGTCCGTGGCACCGACCACAGCACCACACTCCCTTCGATCAGTGAGGCATATTTCGATGTGCAAGGCCGGCGACACATAGTCCCATTAACCCTCTTTAACACAAGCCCACATCTGTAACTGTGTCCTGAGTCCTGAATGACAGTCAGCACAACTTTGTGGCAGCGACCACAGCATCAGACTCTCTTCAGTCTTATTTGTTGTTCTTTTCTTTAAATAATTTTCTTAATATGTAAATCTATACATGACTGAGATTCATCTTTGTCCAACTGCACAGGGACACTTCCAGGCCCAAGAAGGTTGTTGGGGGTATGTTTGTAATTTAGGAAGAGGGTGCGTTACCTGTTGGTGTGGGGAGAGGCAGCGCCAAAGCGGTATCTATCACAGAAAAGAACTCCGATATGTTTTCACAAATGCCTCAGACACATGCCAGCTGACGAGATGAATCACAAAATGATTTTTCAATACTTAGGTAGTGTGAGTTATAAACAGTTCACACCCAGGCTCGCAGAGGAACAGCTGCGGCCCGTGTGCTTGACTCACACACGCAGTACTATGAGCCGTCCACGTCATTGTAGCTATCCCTGCCCTGTTCAGTCGTACGCCACGCCGCTCCGATTACGTTCCGACGTTGGCCCCACATAGCTACCTGTCGCAGGCATACTAGCTGTTGGTGTGCAGGTCAGTGGTCTAGTTCTCAATATCTCATGGCCACTACCTAAGGGCAGGTTTGCACACAAACCACACCCATCCGGCACATGAGTCGCAGGCAATGTGACCACCCAAATATAATAGATCGACAACATCACATCCTTTATTGCCAGTGCTGACTAGCTGGCGAACGCTCCACAGGTCTCAACCATAAAGAGTCCATGAAAAGTTGCGCAAAAGGTTAGTCGCACCCTCAGCTGTATGGCTATCAGAGGCCTACCATCCCCTTGGTGCGGACTTCATATGCATAGGGATAGTGCCACCCCAAACTCATGTGGCCATCAGGGGCCACCACCAAGTGGCACAGACTTGAATTCCACAGGCTTGGTGGCACTAAACCCTGAGGTAGTTTCCTCCATTGACGACTCAGGACTCAGCGACATGTGTGAGATCTGCCGGGCCACGGAGAAGCTGATGTGGTCTCCACCCATCAGCACTCAGCGACATCTGTCAGATCCACGAAGAAGCTGATGTGGTTTCCGCCATTCAGGACTCAGTGACATATGTAAGATCCGCGCAGACTCTGATGTGGTCTCCACCATTCATGACTCAGGACTCAGCACCACCTCTGTGATCGGCGGCGTTTTGACAGGCACGTGCAGTCCGCCCACTGCTGCACACTACGCTGGCACCAGGTAATTATTTGCTCATGGATACGCAGAGGTGACAGTCTCTCTCTCTCTCACTTCCCTCTCTTCACTCTCTCTCTCACTCTCTTCATTCCTTTCCTTCTATCTCTCTCTCCGTTCTCCCTTTCTTTCCTTTCCTCTCTTTTTCTCTCTGGCTTGTTTTTCATTCTCTGTTTCTCTCTCTCAGTCCTTTGATATGTGCATTACACACAGCCTTATTTTGTGCTTTATTTTCCAGGCTCTGTCATCGACATCCATGGTCCCCACAGTAGTCTTCCACCTTGTTGTTTTCTATTATTTTTGTTAAATGTTGTTTATTCGTTTATTTTTATATATTTTATATATATATATATATATATATATATATATATATATATATATATATTTATATCAATTCAATTGCAGAACCCAACTTCGGAATAAAGCCACACGGAAATGGAAATTAAAGCTCCAAATGTCTTTAATGACAGCTTGCCAGCAAAGATTACTTCAGGACAGGCAGTTAAAACCATTTCGCCAGACCCGTTTCAGGAAACTAATCCTTTCATCAGTGGCTTTGGAGAGACAAGGAGAAAGCGTTTTCAGCGTGCACTCTTAACTCCTGCCCCGATGGGAGTGGCCTAACGGCATTATGGGAGATGAAGTGCGCTTTATTTTGTAACCTCAGTGGGTGCTTTTTCCAGTCTTAATGTCCGTTTAATTACAATGCACATATTCTTGAAGATCTTTGCCCCGCTTTGTAGCTGTCACTCACGCTTTTAACAGACTCCTATCTGCAAAGGAGCCTGCTTCGTTCCGTCCCGCTGATGGCCGCACCAGATAATGCAGCCGCTGACCCGCTATGACAAGTGATGAGCTACTTCCACGACCCGGGGAGGCCGTTCAAATATCAATTCAATTGCAGAACCCAACTTCGGAATAGAGCCACACGGAAATGGGAATTAAAGCTCCAAATGTCTTTAATGACAGCTTGCCAGCAAAGATTACTTCAGGACAGGCAGTTAAAACCATTTCGCCAGACGCGTTTCAGGAAACTAATCCTTTCATCAGTGGCTTTGGAGAGACAAGGAGAAAGCGTTTTCAGCGTGCACTCTTAACTCCTGCCCAGATACAATTTGAAAATAGTTTATGGTTTATATAAGTTTATAAAAAAATAGTTTGACCCAAACATTTTTGAGGTTGTTTTCTTAACTAATGTGTGACTCTTTCTTGTTCTTATTACTGTTATTTGCTGGTATCCACCATGGTGTTATATTTTGGGGCACTTATCGCGGGAATACTGGTGATCTCTGCAGTTTGAACCAACTTCTGAATACTGTGTTAGATTTATCTTAACTTTAGTTGCATTAAAGTGCTGATAATGAAATGCAGAGTAACCGTTCCAGTGCAAAAAGACCAGGGTGCACCTTTGCGATTTATTCTAAATACTAAAATCCTGTATTGAATTGCATTGAGGTAGTGCCTGCACGTGCAGTGTACACACAAAATCAATGAAGAAATCTCATTGTATTTATATTGATTAGGAATAGTGGGTTAGGTGCTGGATCTTGACAGGATACACTGCCCAGTTCGTATATTGTTCTGCACACAAAAAAATCACATCACAACTTTCACAACAACTGCAATGTGAAAGAAATTCCGTCGATAACCCACGTTACCACCAGGGATTTTACACCTGCTTTCTGCTGGTGTTAAGCAGGACGACTACCTGCAGCATGAAAGGAAACACGGCCAAGAGCCACACCAGAACACCCACAGATGCCATAGAGTCAATGACGATGATACAAGGATACCCATGAGGGCCACAAGACTCATCGCAACAACCCCAGGACCACCAACGCCCCCAAACCTGCATCTGAGCAAGTGTTTCCGTGTGGTCATTGTTTTAGCATGATGGGCACAGGCCCTGTAACGTCACAGTGTACTCTCTTCAGCAGACGTTACCATGTCAACTCAGCGTTGGCAGTGACCCTGGACATGTAGCTACGCACGCATCCTCCTGCATGCTCAACAGACGTTTGCTGATCCGGCGTACACAGGTCAGCGCAGGGGTGTGCCTATCCGGCAAGGGAAACGGGGTGTCTCGGACATGTCCGTGTGCAGGAAGTGCGGTAAGTGTGTCTCCGTGTTCTGGTGTGGCCTGCCACAAGGGCCGCAGCAGACGATGTTGTAAAGTGGCATGCACCACCACCAAACGGCACTCTCATGGTGTAGTTGGAATGCCGCAGGATATGCCTGAATAGGCATTACAATCCTGTGCCGTACGAGTGCACAGGATACAACAGCACACCATACAAAAGTGTGGGGGCTCATAAGCGGGAGAAGCAGCCGTATGACAAAGTAACACTCAGTGATCCTGCCCATGTGCCACGTGCTGGGCATCTCATCGATGATGACCACGGTCGCAGGTATACCACAACACCCACCGCCGGCCTTTGTACACATCCTGTATGAATGCAGCATGGTTTTCACTTCTATGCTCATTCAGTGGTTTGCTGTTGGCGGGTTGTATGACTTATGTTCCTTGTTGGTGTGTTTCATTTTGCCCATTATTTGTCTATACTTGTGCTGTACTTGATTGTGCATGTGTGCCATTGTGCCCATCTCCCCTGTCCCCCCACTCCCTGCTTCTTCCTCTTCCTGGTGCTGTTTCTATAATTTTGTTCCTCCACACATAAATACATGTAAAGAACAAATTAGAATACTTCCTTGATTCTTTTACGTTTCAAATCTTCTCTCTATTAGTTTCTTTTTAATTTTCCAAATAAGTTTTTTTCATATTCAACGACACATAGAAGTCAGCAGTGCAACGTATTCTATCAACACACTTTCTAGAACATTCTACAACACATACAGGTTAAAAGTGCATACATTTTTTTAAACTTAACAATATTTTTTTGCAACATATTCTCAAACATTTAATGGCACGTGCAGGTTAAAAGTTCACGATTGTTTTAAGTTAGAACAGTGCCTTCCAAATGCAAGTAGCAGGTGTGGTTGAGTTGAGCGTTCAAACTGCTTTTTCTTAACCAATCACAAAGGTGCTTTTCCACAAAACGAATGTGCACTCTACTTTTAAAAAACATGCTCTTCTTCTCCCATTCAGGTATTGTTTTGTATGGCAAAAAAAAAAGGAGTTCCCCAACTTTAAGCATATCTCTTATTCTACGAAGGAACTGCATGAGCTATAGACATCCTTCCATACCTTCCAGCCATACCTTCAAAATGCTAGTGTGGATCGTAGGACATAGCTATATTTTCTGGTGCAAGAGGTATGCAAAACAGAGACATATTGAGTTAGACCTAGGTTTACAAAATGCGGACATTAAATGGTTTGCACAGAGAGGATTGAACTGGCACCAATTGTTGCCTTTGGTTAAAACCTGCTTGCATCTCCAACACCCTGATCTCATGATTGTGCACTGTGGTGGAAACGACGTAGACACATTGACTGGGGTAGGTTTGGAAATGCTTGTGAAGGACACCTTTGGACAACTGATGTTACTTTCGCCTCAAACTGTCTTTGTAATGCCAAAGACAGAAGTAGAAATGGTGAAAAAATGTTGTCCTCAGATTGAAAAATCTAGGAAGAAAGTCAACAAAGCTGTGTCTGCATACCTCAGAGATCACAAAATGGGGTCCATCTACAACAACAACATATGTTTTGATATGGCTGATATCTACAGAAGTGATGGAGTACACTTCACAGATCAGGGAAATCGAGTTTTCCTGAATAACTTGAAGTTGTGCATCCACACTTATATGTAGCTCCAACTAATGAACACAAGGGCTCTTTTTGGAGACACCCTATAACTTCCAACTTAGGCCCGCTATTTTAGGGCCAGGTAAAGACAACCCCTGGACCCTTGCCAAAATGTATTCTCCACACAGCTGTGGCGCAGCGGCCAGACCATCTGACTTTGCAGCACAGAGTTCTTGCTTTGATCACCGGCTCTACTCATCCATAGGGGTGAGTAGTGTGCGCTTTACAAATACCATATTGATTTACCTTTGCACTCCCTGTACAACACCACCTAAGCACCATATACAAGTTGGACAGGTGTGGCACAGCACCCAGAGCACATGACTTTGCAGCAGAGCACACACAGTTTGGGGTCAGCGGCTTTATCCCCGAGCCAGCTTAAGCACCCAGCGCCATCAGACCCGTAAGAGTGAGTAGTTTGCATTTTACAAATACCAAATTGATTTGATACGTGCAAATTTACCTTCACACTCTCGGTATAACACCCCCTATGCCATACACAAGTTACAATGTTCTAAACAAAAGTTCCTCCGAGTAGGTATAACTACATGCTCACACTACTTGGACAGTTGTGGCACAGCAGCCAGAGCACAAGACTTCACAGCATATGACACACAGTTTGGACTCACGCTTTCATCCCAGAATCCGACAGCACCTCAGCTTAGCAGCATGAGACTCTAGACAATACCTCACATATTTTTCATACCACAGGACTTTCAGACCAGTACGGGTCAGTACTTCGTCCTAGTAGGTATAAACACATGCTGACAATACTTCCACTGACGCTTTCATCCCGAGTCCGCAGCACTTCAGCTTAGCAGCATGAGACTCTAGACAATACCTCATATTTTCCGTACCCCGGACTTTCAGACCAGTACGGGTCAGTACTTCGTCCTAGTAGGTATAAACACATGCTGACACTACTTCCACAGCTGTAGTGCAGCGGCCAGGGCACATGACTTCACACCATAAGACTTACAGTTTGGGCTCACGCTTTAATCCCAGAGTCCCGCAGCAGCTCACCTTAGCAGCATCAGACTCTATGCAATACCTCACAAAATTTCCGTAGCCCAGCACTTTCACACCGGTAGGGGTGAATACTTCGCTTCGCACCCTCTCTATAGCACACCCTAAACACCCCACAGAGGTTACAGTGCTCCTACCCTCCTCTTTCCTACTTTTTCCCCCTTTTTTCCCTCTACTCGCTTCAACGGAATCACAAAATGGCGGCCACCACTTCCTAGTTGCAACCGCTCGCAGCCAATAAGCAGCAAGCTTGTGCTCGTAATGCCTCAGATGGCAGAATTCCCAAATATCGCTATCTGTAAATTACGATATTTCCTAAAAACTACTGAACGGATTTACACCAAATAAACAACAGCGTGCTTTTTAGACCAAGACCCTTCTCCCTGCCAAATTTGGGGTAATTCCGTACACCCGTTCGACCTGTAGCCTTGTCTAAAGTTTCCTATGGGAATTAACATGGAGAAAACACGTTTTGGGACCCCTCTTTTCTCTCAGCTCCCCCTTGCCGAATCACCCCTAAACGTTCAACATAGGAGCTGATATGAACAAAAAGTTAGTTTGGAAAATTTCATGAAGATTTATCAAACAACGCCAAAGTTATAAGCAAAACAAAAAATGCTCTTCCTATGGAAACTTGGTCCTAACTATAAGTACCTACTGGCGACTACCAAAATCATGGACATTGCCCAAACAAGAATTGACTTATATCTATATATAAGAAAATGAAAGCTATCAAAGTTCTTCATAGAACACCCCAAAAAAGAAATCAATCCAAAGACAATACCTGAGTCTACTCTAAAATCTAAGGATGAAACAGCATATCTACCGTTACTAAACTTAAATGCCTTGGAAGATGAAGAAATAACTCTCCAAGAGGCTTATGAACAAGTTGGTGCAGGCCTAAGTAACAAACACCCAAAATCAAGATTTTATCCCCAATTGCAACCGGGGAATAAAATGGACCTTTTTCAAGAAGCTGTCATACATGATTTTTATAAAATGAAAAAAGAGGAAACAAAGACAACTTAACAAAAGAAATAAAAGGACGCCCTTTATAACCTTTCAAATGACAAGGAAATTGTGATACAAACAGCCGATAAGGGCGGTAATGTCGTGATTTTAGACAAACAAGCGTACATAAATGAAGCACATCGGCAACTTGGGGACACAAATTACTATGAAAGGTTACAAGTGAATCCAACGACTAAAATGAAAAGAGAAATAGATGATCGTATCCACAAATGGACAGCTCAAAAACTCATCGATGAGAACGAGAGAAAATACTTAGTGGTGGACCATCCAATTATGGCCACCATTTATTCCTCCCTAAAGTGCATAAAGACACTGCCAAACCCCCGGGACGACCAATAGTCTCGGCAAATGGATCCCTATTAGAGCCAATGGCAAATTATATTGATTATTTCCTGCAACCTTTTGTAACAAACTTGGAGTCTTACATCAAGGATACTAGCGATATCCTTAGAAAGATTGAACAAATTACCTGGGATGACTCATATTACCTGATCACAATGGATGTCATTTCATTGTACACCACCATAGCAAAGGACATGGGTATAAAAGCCTGCAAATATTTTTTACAGGAAAGAAACATACATTTTAGTGACCATAATCGAATGCTGCTGGAAATGTTGGAAATTTGCCTTACTGGTAACATCTTTCTCTTTGGAGATGAAATCTATAGACAGTGCAACGGAACGGCTATGGGTTTTTCCTGCAGCCCAAATTACGCCTGCCTCACCATGGGATGGTGGGAAAAAGAGGTGGCATGGAATATACAGAACAAGAAATATGTGGAAAAGATTGTCCAATGGTCAACATTTATTGATGACCCAATAATTGTGTGGAAAGGAACAGCTATGGAGTTCGAGGAATATTTTGATATACTGAATACAAGTATAGAAAATTTAAAATTCACTTACCAAATGGACAAAAGTGAAGCTATTTTCCTGGACACAAAAATCTACATAAAGGACAATAAAATCCAAACCACTCTTCATCGCAAAATGACCACCACAAATGTCACCCTAGAAGCTCACCGTTTCCACCAAAAATCACTGATTGAAAGCATTCCATACAGAGAATTTCTCCCTATTCGCAGAATTTGCAGTGAGGAAAATGAATGGCTGCAGCACAGCACTAATACAGCAAAAAGATTCAAAAACCGTAAACACAATGCCGGCACTGTAGGAAACTGTTGGAAAAAAGCAAATGAAAAGACAAGAGGTGAATGTTTGGCAATAAAAACAAAAGCAACAACAAATCCAACAGAAATAAGATTCATCACAGATTATACCCAAAATTCCAAAACGGTGAATTCAATTCTGAAAAAGAACTGGAAGATTCTAAAATTGGACGGCACTATTGGCAAAATGGTGGGAGATCACCCCATAGTGACGTATCGCAGAGCAAAGAACTTAAAAGATCGTCTGGTGCATAGCCATCTAGACACTCAAAACAAAAGCAAAGAATGGCTAAAAACAAAAGGCTTTGTTAAATGCTACAGTTGCAAGGTCTGTCAAATAGCCAAACCAACATCGAAAATCCAAATGGCTAACAAAATGGTGTGGAAAATCCAAAATCTAATCACTTGCAAAAGCAGATTTGTGGTGTACATAGTTGAATGCCCCTGCAAACTAAAATATATAGGGAGCATAACATGCAAATTGAAGACGAGAATTTTAGAACATACTTGTGCAACCACAAAGAAGGATAAAAACAATGCCATAGCCAGACATATGGAATTGGCCCATAAGGGGTATTAGAAAATGCTGAAATTCTATGGCATTGACCAAGTGATTGAAAGCAAACGCGGAGGAAACTAGGAAAAAATACTCCGCCAAAAGGAATCTCGACATATTTTAAATTTCAGGACAATGACCCCGTTTGGTTTAAATCAGTCGGAAGAGTTATATGTGCATCTATAGCAGTAAAAAAATGTGAACATGTTGATACAGTAATATGTAAAGGTTATATATGCGGCTAAAATGACATCTAATTATATCATATTTTGCACATGACGATAAAACTGTTTGTATTGTAGATTGAATCAACAGTAGATGGGGGTAATCATTATTGTGTCTGAAAATGAAAATGCCATTTACTAACAAAATCCCTATTTAGGTTTTGTCAGTTTGCACGATTTGTATAGTTAACAAAATTTAAATACTACATGTCCCATAAGTCTTAGGGGCAGATTTTGGAAAAAATACTACAGGAAATGATGCAATCGTCCTGTTCAAACCTGTTTAAATCATGTAGAAAAAATTGTTTGTTAGATGCCGTGATCAAGCAGCGGCTGCTGCGAAACGTGTCGGTCTTGTTTGTTTTGCCAGAGTAACCGAAGGAAATATAATGAAAAAATATAAATAAAAAGAAACTTGACGAAGCGACTCCTTTTGGCATGTGCGACCCGTCTTTTCTGGACTTCCAGAAGTATGTTAATATATATATATATATATATATATATATATACCAATAACATAAAATGTATATTGAAAACATCATTTTTTTATTAATTAACACATTAAACAATTTTAAAATATTTTAACTTAAATTTCCCACTCAAGTCAGTGCAACAGTAGGGAAAGTGTTGGATAGCGGAGGGTTAAAAATTACTATTCCCACTCCAGTGAGTATAACAATAGGGAAAGTGTTGGCTAGCGGAGGGATAAAATGCACTATTCCCACTCCAGTCAGTGCAACAGTACGAAAAGTGTTGGATAGCGGAGGAGTAAAAATTACTATTCCCACTCCAGTGAGTATAACAGTTGGGAAAGTGTTGGCTAGCGGAGGGATAAAATGCACTATTCCCGCTCCAGTCACTGCAAAAGTAGGAAAAGTGTTGAATTGCAAAGGTATAAAAATTAGTATTCTCACTCCATTCAATTAGAAATTAAAAACAAACAAAATATCAACAACAAAAAATTGAAAAACAAAATAAATACAAAATATATAAATATGTTAAAATGTAACTACAAATCGATTTAATATTAAAAAGTTTAAAAATATATAATGTTCAATACATATCACAAATACCTACAAATATTATAATAAATAAAATATTAAAATATTTTTCAAACAAACATTTTTAGTTTGAAATTATTTATAAACAAAAACATTGTTACATAGATTTATTTTATTTACATCCTACCCTAGAACACCACACAAGTCACAACCCACATCTAAATTAAAAATAAAATGTACTTCCATAATTAACATAATTATCAATTAAATATTAAAACACACCAAAATTAATAGACTTCCCACCCTTTACCCCATAAATCCCACAAACCGCACCTAACATTAATAACACAATTTCCATATTTAATTTTCAATTAATAATTAATATAAATAACACATTATTAACTAAAAATAAATTACTTCCCACCCTTTCCCCGATAAACCCCACAATCTGCACCTAAAATTAATTACACAATTACCATATTTATCAATAATTAGTATTTATTAACAACAAATTAATCAAAAATAAATTACTTCCCACAATAAACACTATAAAATCTCAATTAAATAAAAATAAATGAAAATAATCATTCATTTTCTATAATCTAATTACTTTCCACCCTATTCCCCTATGAATCGACAATCCGCTACAGAACTAAAAAACGCAAACGTTTATTAAAATAAAATTGATAACTACTAAAAATTTAACACATTTATTAAAAAACATAAACAATACTTATACAAAAAAATACTTCACATATACTGCGCCTCTGGCCTGGTCGCCCCCTCTGCCTTCCTGCTTACCTGCTGCCCGCTGCACCTGATCCTCGCCGCTGACGCTGCCCCAGCCGCCGCAGGGCCGCCCTCCGAGCCTCGGCCTCCCGTTTTCCCGCCGCTGCCAGCCCGCGGCCCCGCCCCCCCGCCAGCCGATTGGTCGGCCCGCTCCCGCCTCCCCGCAGACCCTCCCTACCGGCTCCCCTCTTAAGGGGACCCAGACCCTTCCAAGGGAGCGACCACTGCGCCTCTGGCCTGGTCGCCCCCTCTGCCTTCCTGCTTACCTGCTGCCCGCTGCACCTGATCCTCGCCGCTGACGCTGCCCCAGCCGCCGCAGGGCCGCCCTCCGAGCCTCGGCCTCTTGTTTTCCCGCCGCTGCCAGCCCGGGGCCCCGCCCCCCCGCCAGCCGATTGGTCGGCCCGCTCCCGCCTCCCCGCAGACCCTCCCTACCGGCTCCCCTCTTAAGGGGACCCAGACCCTTCCAAGGGAGCGACCACTGCGCCTCTGGCCTGGTTGCCCCCTCTGCCTTCCTGCTTACCTGCTGCCCGCTGCACCTGATCCTCGCCGCTGACGCTGCCCCAGCCGCCGCAGGGCCGCCCTCCGAGCCTCGGCCTCCCGTTTTCCCACCGCTGCCAGCCCGCGGCCCCGCCCCCCGCCAGCCGATTGGTCGGCCCGCTCCCGCCTCCCCGCAGACCCTCCCTACCGGCTCCCTTCTTATGACGCCCCCAGAGCGACCGCGCAGCGGATGCGCGCAGCGGGAGCACCGAATGAGCGCCGAAGGTGCGCCAAAGGTAAGCCCGTCTGCGCCCGTCCCCGCCTGGACCGCGCCCAGTGCCAGGACCCCCGGCCCCCACCGACGGAAGCCGACCCGCCGGACCTACGACGCCACCGAACTCAACGCACTCAACAAAGGCCGAACCCCGGGCTGCTACCGAGCCACACCGAGACGCACCCACGGATCCTTCAGCTGCCACTCCTGTAAGTTCACCTGCAACCGGACCCACGCCACACCAGCACCCACCAAGCCGAGCACCAGCAGCAACCACCTGAAGTGCATCCTGATCAACACCCGCTCCGTCCACAGACACGCCGTCGAGCTCTGGAACCTGCTCGACACCACAGACCCAGACGTCGCCTTCCTCACGGAAACCTGGATGAACGACTCCTCAGCGCCCGACATCGCCATCGCCATCCCAGAGGGTTACAAGAACACCCGAAGAGACCGCGACAACCAGACTGGAGGAGGCCTCGCCATCATCTACAGGGACACCATCCGCATCAAGACCAACACCGACGACACCCTGACAACCGCCGAACACCTGCACTTCCAGATCCACACAGACCCCAAAACCACCCTCAGAGGCACCCTGATCTACCGACCCCCGGGACCACGCACACAATTCAGCGAGGACATCGCCGACTTCATCAGCCCGCACGCCCTCCCCTCCACCGACTACATCCTCCTGGGGGACATCAACTTCCACCTGGAGAACAACAACGACCGCAACACCACCACCCTGCTCGACAACCTCGACAACCTTGGTCTCAAGCAGCTGGTGTCCACCCCCACCCACCTCGCCGGACACACACTCGACGCCGTCTTCTCATCCAGCAAAGACATCACCTTCAGCCACACCACCGGACTCCACTGGACGGACCACAGCTGCGTCCACTTCACCTTCAGAAGAACGACGATCCACCACCACCAGCAACAGGCTGCTCGAAGAAGCTGGAACAAGATCACAGCCGACCAGCTCGCCGCTTCCCTGAGCCAGCACCCTCCTGCCAGCTCAGCGAACCTCAGCCAGGCCGCCGACAACCTCACGAAGTGGATCAGCAACTGCGCGGACGAACTCGCCCCACTGAGGACCCCGCCTAACAGACCCGGCAGCAAGAAGGCCCCATGGTTCACCGACGAACTCATGAGTTCCAAGAAGAACTGCCGAGCCCTCGAGAAAGTCTGGAGAAGGGAACCAACTCCGGACAACATGACCACCCTCAAGCTTGCCACCCGGAAGCACCACCAACTGATCCGCGCCACCAAGAAAACTGCATTCAAGGACCGACTGGACAACAACGCACACAACGGCAAGGAACTCTTCAACATCGTGAAAGAGCTCTCCAACCCCAACGCCGGAAACAACGACATCACCCCTTCGCAAGACCTCTGCAATTCCCTCGCCTCCTACTTCCACAACAAGATCGCGGACATACACAACAGCTTCAGCACTCAACCGACGCACGCCACGACCGAACCACCGCCCCCCACCACCACCCTCCGCGCCTGGACGCCGATCAGCACCGAAGACACCGTCCGCACGATGAACTCCATCCACTCCGGATCTCCAACCGACCCCTGCCCTCACCACGTCTTCAACAAGGCCGACGCTGTCATCGCACCCCACCTGCGGGACATCATCAACACCTCATTCGACACCGCCACCTTCCCGGAGAGCTGGAAGCACGCCGAACTCAGCGCCCTACTCAAGAAACCTACAGCGGACCCCACCGAACTCAAGAACTACCGCCCCATCTCGCTCCTCCCGTTTCCAGCCAAAGTCATCGAGAAGATCGTCAACAAACAGCTGGCCACCTTCCTCGAGACGAATGGATCCCTCGACCCCTCACAGTCTGGCTTCCGAGCCAACCACAGCACCGAGACCGCCCTCCTCGCTGCCACTGATGACATCCGAGCCCTGATGGACAACGGAGAAACAGCGGCCCTCATCCTCCTAGACCTCTCCGCGGCTTTCGACACTGTCTGCCACCGCACCCTAGTGCAGCGCCTCAGCAACGTCGGAATCCACGAGAAGGCACTGGAATGGATCATCTCCTTCCTCGACGGAAGAACACAGAGAGTCCGTCTACCACCGTACAAGTCAGAAGCCACCGGAGTCATCTGCGGCGTCCCTCAAGGATCCTCGCTGAGCCCCACCCTCTTCAACGTCTACATGAGCCCCCTCGCGGCCATCGCACGTCAACACAACCTCAACATCATCTCCTACGCCGACGACACCCAGCTGATTCTCTCCCTCACCAACGACCCCGCCACCGCCAGAGCCAACCTTCACGAAGGGATGAAAGACGTAGCCGAGTGGATGACAACCAGCCGCCTGAAACTGAACTCAGACAAGACGGAAGTCCTCATCCTGGGCTCCTCGCCCTCCGCCTGGGACGACTCCTGGTGGCCCCCCGCCCTGGGCACCGCACCCAAACCGACAGACCACGCACGCAACCTGGGCTTCATCCTGGACTCCTCCCTCTCCATGACCAGACAAGTCAACGCCGTCTCCTCGTCCTGTTTCAACATCCTGCGCATGCTACGTAAGATCTTCCGGTGAATCCCCACCGAAACCAGGAAGACGGTAACCCAGGCCCTCGTCACCAGCCGTCTGGACTACGGCAACGCCCTCTACGCCGGAACCACCGCCAAGCTCCAGAAGAGACTCCAGCGGATCCAGAACGCCTCGGCGAGACTCATCCTCGACGTCCCCAGACGTAGCCACATCTCCAGACACCTGAGAGACCTGCACTGGCTCCCGATCAACAAAAGAATCACCTTCCGGCTCCTCACCCACGCACACAAAGCCCTACTCAACCAAGGCCCAGGATACCTCAACAGCCGCCTCAACTTCTACGCTCCCAAACGCCACCTCCGATCGACCAACCACGCCCTCGCCGCCGTCCCCCGCATCCGAAGAGCGACAACAGGAGGAAGGTCCTTCTCCTACCTGGCCGCCAAGACCTGGAACTCCCTTCCGACCCACCTCCGCCTGACCCAGGACCACCTCTCCTTCAGGAAGAAGCTCAAGACCTGGCTGTTCGAGCAGTAGCAGCAGCACCCCCCCCTAGCGCCTTGAGACCCTCCGGGTGAGTAGTGCGCTCTATAAATGTCTTTGATTGATTGATAGTGATTTAAAATATATACTAAAATACATTTATTATTATTTATTATTTATTTATTACACTTGTAAAGCGCACTATCACCTCAAGAGGCATCCTGGCGCTGGCAGTATCAGAAGCGAAGAGGAAGGGCGGTTGGAGGCGCTAATTAAAAAATAGATATTGTTTACAACTATATTTTTTGAAACAATATTACTGACTTCTGGATTTTTAAAAGCTATATTTCTTACCTTCAAATTAATACTCTTGCTGTCGATATTTCTACACTCACAATATTTAGGAATCAATATTTCTGTAGTTCGACATTTCCAACTCAATATTTTGTCTGCACGCCGGGTTTGTCAAAGCCTCTCCCTGTGGTGGGCCTGACACTTTTGGGCTGGACATCTCAATGAGGTCCTGAGGGATGCTCTGAAGGGTCTGACTCTGGGACCTGTTAACGACTGTTGCAACAGAGGAATATTAAGTGTTACCAATGATTATGAAATTCCTATTGCTATGGGGTCAGGTCTAAGCAGATGGTAAACCGCAGTCTCTGAGTAACATGAGGGGGCACTAATCAGTTTCACCATCTTGTACTGTAGCACTTGGTGCCATTGCTGCATTATATGGGGTGGTCTTATTCTAAGGAACATATCTACCAAGGCGTCTTCCACCTCGTTCGCTACTTCTGCCTTGTCCTTAGACTTCCTTTTCTCGCTAGGGTTTCTACATCTATCTCCTTGGCCTCTATCGGCAGGTAACCGCTAATTGTCTCAATCACCTCCTCTCTCATCTTCTTTTGCCTCTCATCGTCCTGCCTAAGTCCTATTGCTTGTTCGTCTTTTTTCTCGTTCGCAACTTGTTCCCAGATTCATAGCCTCAAAATGTGAATCTAGGCTGAAGTCTCATGTCATACATTCTCCGTCTTAACCCTTTCACTGCTAGGCCTTTTGCCCCCATGTTGTAAGCCTTTTTTGGCTATTTGGGGTAGTTTGTGCTTAGGACTCTGTAATATTTTGTCCACATAAGGTATCCACGCCAAGTTTGCGCCCTTTTCTTCCAACATCATGGGGATTTTAAAGCTACCCTTTTTTGGGGGTGGCGGGGAATGGGGAGAAAGTGCTGCAGAAGAAAGCATCTGTTTTTTTCCGTGCAAATGGTATCAACAAAGGGTTTGTGGTGCTGAAATCACCATCTTCCCAGCTTTCAGGAACAGGCAGACTTTTGTCAGAAAACTAAAATGTTCTACATATTTTTGGCATTTTACAAGGACATAGCCTATTTTGCTACTTTTTGTGCTTTCAACCTCCTTCCAGTTAGTGGTAGAAATTGGTGTGAAATCAATAATGGATCCTATAACGCTATACATTTCTGAGAAGTAGACAAAAATCTGAATTCTGCAGGGGGTCATTTACATAGATCCTTCAAGTTTTTTTTTATAAAGACTAAGAGGCCCATTATGATGTCGGGCGGATTGAAGTGAAGGAGGGGTGGGGGGTGCACACGGGGGGGTACCTTTGGTACCCCCCTGCATTTGCATATACAATGCGGTAGGCACAGCGCGGTGCCTGCCGCATTGTGTATGCAAATGCATACATGAATTTATGGTATTGTGGCGGGCGGTGCAGAGAGCTCCGCCCGCCACAATTTTATAAATGAAGGATGCGGCTGCCACTGTTGCGGCCGCATCCTAATACCACCCACGGGACCCCCGCCCTTATGGCGGGCAGTCCCTAGTCCCGATAGGATGGCGGGCGGACTAAGTCCGCCCGTCATCCTAATGACCCCCCGTACAGTTGAAAATAAGAAATATTGAAAATTACTTGAAAAAACAGCCATTTGTGCCAACGTTTTCACCTGTAACTTCTTCTAAGCATGACAGATTTTTTACACCGCTCCATCAGCTGGACCCTCCTGGCTGTGAGGATACATAGGACTTGTAGGTTCACCAAGAATCCGAGGAACCCAGAGCCAATAACTGAGCTGCGTTTTGCAATGAATTTTCATTGTGTACCCGGTATATAGCAATGCATTTGGTAAAATATAAAGAGTGAAAAATAGGTATCCAGGACACCTATGTATTTCCGAAATCCGAACAAAATATAGAGTTTAGAAACAGAAGTTATTTGCACATCTTCAGAATTGTGGGTACCCATAATAGCATGTGAATTATAATACATTTTTCAAAGGGAATTCTTTTTTACACATTGCCTTACATTTGGAGGGCAGAAATGCATAGAAAGTCAATAGGTAATAGCAGTTGTTCTACAATTCTGTGTTTCCCTAAGTCTCCCGATAAAAATGGTGCCTCACTTGTGTGGGTAGGCCTAGTGCCTGCGACATAAAACGGCCCAAAACGCAATGCGGCCACATACAATTTTGCAGTGAAAACAGACCCTTTTTTGCAATGTGCCTAGCTGTGGATTTTGAACCCTAGCTCCGTCGGCACATAGGGAAACCTAGCAAATCTATACATTTTTGAAAACTAGACACGTAGGGGAATCCAGGATGGGAGGACTTGTGTGACCCTCACCAGGTTCGGTTACCCAGAAATCCTTGCAAATCTCTAACTTTGTCAAAAAATAAGACATTTGCCATCACATTTCTCTGATGGAAAGTTCTAGAATCTGCATGGATCCACAAACCTTACACCCACCCAGCATTCCCCAAAGCTTCCAGATAAAAATGGTACGGCACTTGTGTGGGTAGGCTTTGTGCCCACGACAGTAAACCGCCCAAAGCGCAACGTGGACACATCACATTTTTCCAGTGAAAACGGACCCCTTTTTTGCAATGTGCCTAGCTGTGGATTTTGTACCCTAGCGCAGCCGGCACCTAGGGAATTGTTATACTTATTCCTGCTGCTCAGACTAGAATGTTTGGTGTGAGAGCTTATTAGAATGTTGAGTGTGTAAGACTGTCAGTTGGATGAAGAGCTGAGCGGCAGGAGGCTGCTCCTGGTGTGGTTTTATCCTCTTCTTCTTATGTTACCATCTTACCTGCAATAAACTATTTACAAGGAACTTCAAGGACTACGCTACTTTATTGACAACAGGAAACCTAGCAAAACTGTACGTTTTTGACACCCAGGGGAATCTAGGATGGGAGGACTTGTGTGACTCTCACTAGGTTATGTTATCCAGAATCCCTTGCATACCTCGGTGATGGAAAGTTCTGGAATCTGTGTGGATCCACAAACTTCCACCCACTACATTCCCCCAAGTCTCCCAATAAAAATGAAACCTCACTTGTGTGGGTGGGCCAAGTGCCTGCGGCAGGGTAGGGCCCAAAACGTATTATGGAGACATCAAAATTACCTATCATAAAACGACCTGGTTTTGCAAGGGGGGTTACCTGGGTTTTTGGCCCCGGGCTCGGCGACCATCTAGGGAAATGTACCAAACACAGATATTTCTGAAAACTAGAGAGACGGGGGAGTCCAGAAAGGAATGGCTTGCATGGATCCTTCAACAGTTTTGTACCCAGAATCCCCTGCAAACCTCAAATTGAGCTGAAAAAAACACATTTCCTCACATTTCTGTGATGGAAAGTTCTGGAATCTGCTTGCATCCAAAAACTACCACCCACCCAGCAATCCTCAATGTCTCCTGATAAAAATTGCACCTCACTTGTGTAGGTGGGCTAAGTGCCCATGGCAGGAAAGGGCCCCAAACATATTGTGAAGACATCAAAATTATAAAACAGCCTCGTTCTGCAAGGGGGTCAACTGGGTGTTTGACCCCGGGCTCAGTGACCATCTGGAAAACCTACCAAACCCAGACATTTAGGAATACTAGATACCTGAGGGAGTCTAGGGAAGTATGGCTTGCACAGATCCTCCAACTAATTCCCCGCAAACCTCACATTTAGTTGAACACAATCTCATTTTTCTCACGTTTCCGTGTGGGAAAGTTGTGGGATCACCGGGCTGGCACAAATTTTCCATAACTAAGCGATCCCCAGGTCTCCTGATAAAAATGATACCTCACTTGTGTGGGGGGGGCAAGTACTCGTGACAGGCAAGGGCCCAAAACCTATTGTGGCGACATCAAAACAACTTGGTTTTGCAAGGGGGCAACTGCGTTTTTGGTCCCGGGCTTGATGGCCATCTAGGGAAACCTACCAAACCCAGACATTTCTGAAAACTAGACACCCGGGGGAGTTGGGGATGTGTGGCTTGTGTGAATCCCTCAACGTTTTCCTACCCAGAATTCCCTACAAACCTCAAATTTAGCTGAAAAAATATACATTTTTGGGCGTGGGGATATTAGCATGCCCATTCTGGGCAGCCCCCACCCCTACGTATAAAAAAAAACATAATCCCTGGTGGCCTTTCTGACACCCCCGGGGGGCAGGTCAGGAGCTATTGCCCCCATCTGCTGCCTTGGGGGTCAGAAATACTGTGGACATTTTTTGGTGTGGGGGCATGCCCATTTTGGCTAGCCCCCACCCCTATATACATAAAACAAAACTGGTGCCTAGTGTGCTTTCTGAAACCCTGAGGGGGAGGGGGGGTCAGATCAGGGGGCATTGTCCCCATCTGCCTCCCAGGGGGTGGCATAGAAAGACTGTGGAATTTTGGGTGGGGGGGGCATTGCCAATCTCATTTTTGGCTGTCCCCACCCCTATATACATAAAAATAAAAAAATCCCTGGTGCCTAATGTGCTTTCTGCCCCCCCGGGGGGCAGATCAGGGGCTATTGCCACATCTGCCTCCCTGGGGGGCAGAAAGACTGTGGAATTTGGGGAGGCTTGTGGGTATTGACATGCCCATCTGGGGCAGCGTCCCGCCCCTAAATATGCCCCAAAAACCCCTGGTGCCTGCACCAGAGGGATTTCCTGTGCCATGTGCGTGCATGGACGGTAGCAGTCCAATGTACATGAGTACTGGTGTGTCGGACGGCTCCCAGCCGTCCAACGCACTGAAGGGGTTACGTATTTGATTCTGTGAATATGGAACATCCCGCTCAGTGGGAATTGTAATTCTCCATCTTTGGATATATATCTTGGTTTATTTCTCTTTCTTATTTGCATCTTTCACACTTTTTGAAAAAGGGTTTCCCATTCTGTGTTTTCAATCACTCCTTGCTCCAATCTCACACACTTGCTACAAAATAGTGTTCACAATCTGCCATTCAATACCAGTGTTTCCCCAGCTCCAAATGAGGTAAATACCTGAATACTGCACAGCTCTTCTGAACTCATTTCACCACAGTTAACGTTCTGCTTGCTTCGCCTAGTCAGAAATCTCTACAGTACCAAGATGACTACTTACTTTCCCTCAACAGCAGACCCTCAATCTGTGGGACTCGCTGTACTCGGCGTGCTCACTCCTGTGCACCAAGGAATTAACTGCCACTGAGCTCGATTAATGCTTTCCTACAATGGAAATGTTACGTCCCTGTCTTGGTGTAGCTGATTTTGGCTCACGGTAAACCTCTCCTTAGCAGACAGTACAACAAATCTAAATGCGGTACCTCACTTCAACATGTCATGAAGTCCCTAAGGTCCGACTTCATCTTATGTAGGCACTGACTCCATCTTAGTCAAAGAAGACTGCCATCTTCCTTAACTTAGTCATTGAAATTCGCCATATTCCCTGATTTATTCATATTCATTGTCATTTCTGCCTTTAGATGCACATGTCGCCAGACCTTATCTTTCTAGGACCTATGTTAGCGTCAAGTTCTTCAATTAATGACATAGATACAACATCTAATAAGACATTTGTCTGAGTTAGATGTCTACTCCTTACCATGTCAAAGTTAAATAAGAACACATACAGACATATAACCAAAATAATTTAGTCTGAATTGACTTTCCTTTGCCTTATATGTTCATAAGGAAATGTCTTGATGCACATGATTAATGTCAGCCATTCCTACATTTATTTCAGAAATTCCAATTTCTGATAAGATTTAGTATATAAGGATTGCCACTTGTCAAGAGAGATTCTTCGCCCAGATTATCGCCTGAGATCCTGCCAGAGATGGTCTCACCTGCTGCCAGCATACTTCTTGCTACATCTCACTTGAAGATGATAAAGCCAAGTCCTGGAGGAAGAACGACTGACTACTCCCACAGTCGGTGTTCTCCCTTTGCTGGGAGGAATGTCTTAGGGTCAGATGTAGGTGGCCATTTACCGGCCGGTAACGGCTGATTTCGGCCGTTACCGACCGGTAAATGGGTTATTCTGACCTGGTTGCAGCTGGGGAAGCACTAGCACAGCGGATTCTAGCGCTGTTGCAGGTGGGGAACCGCGCTGCCGCCATCGCACGCTTGACCCTCAAGCCACGCCCACTTTCGAGGCCACGCCCACTTCGAGGCCACGCCCACTCCCCGGACCTATATAGTCGCGCTGACTCACGACCGCGCCAGCAATCTGAAACACTCCTGAGGCGGAAAGCCGGGAGAACTCTGCTCGATAATTTTAAAATTGTAATTTTGTACTTGTGTATTTTAAAGCACCTTGCACTTACTTGAGCACCTTTCTGACCTGGTTGCAGCTGGGGAAGCACTAGCACAGCGGATTCTAGCGCTGTTGCAGGTGGGGAACCGCGCTGCCGCCATCGCGCGCTCGACCCTCAAGCCATGCCCACTTTCGAGGCCACGCCTTCCGTCCCTATATCAATGTGCCCTTCCCGGACGCGCAGCGGGCGCGCCGTCATCGCGCCGAAGTCGCGCTTAAGTCTAGCCCGTCTGCGCCCGTCCGCGATCGTACGCGGTCCAGGGCCATACCCCATGCCCCTCGGGATGACCACATACGGTGGAGTAAGCAGGATTTACTTACTTTACGCCGCAATGTTGATGAGTCATGCAAGCATAATCTACGAGTAGAAGACAACATAGGCTGCGAACACAGTCACTTCTCCTATAACCTTAGTAGGAACACGAACAGCATGGATGACATCATGCACTGTGGACTGCTTAATGTACGATCATTAAGGAAACACAAGTTAGACCTATATGATCTACTCACTGAGAAACAATGGGATCTTGTGTTTCTAATAGAAACGTGGTTAGATAATGATTCTACACCTGATGCCCTTGAGGCACTTCCAGCTGGATATACAATACACAGACAGGACAGACCCATAGGCAGAGGAGGGGGCATTGCAATTGTAATCCGGGAAGGCTTGCGATGCCAACTTGACAGCTCTCCCATCCTGGATAGTGAGGCAGGGAGCTTCACTATCAAAGTGAATAATAGCTACATGATAAAGGGCATGCTAATTTACAGACCCCCAGGCCCTATAGCCAAGTTTGAGGAAAGTCTGGTTGAAGGCATTATGGAGACCGCTTTATGTAAAGATAGATTTTTAGTACTTGGAGACCTTAATTTACATCTTAATAACCCCTTAGACAGCGTTAGTAAGAATTTCAGTCAGGCATTAGGAACCCTCCAACTGAATCAAATTGTTAGCGGTCCAACTCATCAGTTGGGTCACCTACTGGATCCCATATTTGTCAACTGGGGGGAAGTAGACGCCACGACCCCTATACCCATCCCCTGGTCGGATCACTATCTAGTCCCTTTCACTATTCGTATTCCTGGAAGTAGACCCCCGCAGCCAACAGTATTGTATCACCTCAGGCGGAAATGGGCTACTTTTTCCCAGCCTAAATTCTGCGAGGCACTGACTAAAGTGGGGGAGCCCGGGGGGGGATGACGTTGACACGGCCAATACTAATCTTTGCAAACGCATCAATGAGGCACTGGATTGTACAGCTCCTCTTCTAAAAACCAAATCTGGGGGCCGCGTTCAAAAAACTGCCCCATGGTTCAACGATGAATTAAGAGCCTCGAAAACCGCACTGAAGAGAACCGAAAGAGAATGGCGCAGGACTTTCTCCAAAGAATCAAGAGTCGCCTACTTGACCGAGAGGCGACTTTACCATGGCCTAATTAGAAAGTCCAAAACAGCATACTATACGCCCAAAATCAGTGAAGCTGGTAATTCAGTGAAAGAGCTGTTTTCGCTCTACAAAACTCTTTCGAGCGGAAAATCAGCCACTGTCCCAGGCGATTGTTCCCCCCGATTCATGCAATAAAATCGCAGATTTTTTTCCAGAGAAAATAGCCAAAATTTACTCGCGTTTCCAACGCAGCCTATAACAGGGACAGAATTTGTCGAAAGCCCTAGGGATTGGGGAGATGGACACAGATTGACCCACTTTGTTACCCCACCCCCAGAAGATCTCCTAAAAATCTGTAGATCCGTGAGGTCTGGTTCTCCACGGGACCCTACCACACCTAAACGTCTGGCAGATAGTCTGGTGGTATTGGAGCCTTACATCAGACATCTATTAGACGTGTCTTTTAGTACCATGACAGTACCTAAAGACTGGAAAAAGGCGGTGGTTTTACCTCTTAGGAAGAAACCAACCATCAGTTTTGAGAAACTAGAGAATCTGCGTCCAATCTCACTCCTACCATACCTGGCTAAAGTAGCCGAAAAAACGGTCAATCTGCAATTGATGGACTTCGTGGAAAAAGCTGCTTTATTACACGATACTCAATTCGGCTTCCGTCCCCGTCATTCTACGGAGTCTGCACTCCTAACAGCGGTGGAGACCATACGTCAGGGGGCGGATGAGGGTCACACCATGGCCCTCATCCTATTGGACCTGAGTGCAGCATTCGACACTGTAGCTCACACCAACTTGCTACAGTGTCTGAATAACGGAGGAATATCTGAAGCTGCACTCCTATGGATCCAATCCTTCCTGACTGGGAGAAGTTTCCAAGTCCGCCAGGGTGATCACTACTCTAGAGACATAGGATTGGGACAGGGCGTTCCCCAGGGATCGTCCCTGAGCCCAACTTTGTTTAATCTTTATGTCTCTCCAGTGGCTTAGATTGCCGTGAGTCATGGCTTGAACATCGTGTTGTATGCCGATGACACGCAGTTGGTCATCTCCCTCTCACGTGCTCCCGGACTTGTTATGGACAGTTTCAGGGCTTGCATGCAAGACCTTGCTACCTGGATGTCCACCAACTGCCTTAAATTAAACGGCAAAAAGACCGAGGTGCTCGTGGTGGGGGGCAGTCCATCTGTTTGGTTGTCGGCATGGTGGCCTCCATGCCTAGGTGAGGCACCTATGCCCCGTCAGGAAGTCAAAAACCTTGGTGTATGGCTGGATGCTGACCTGTCCTTTGGACCCCAAATAGACCGAGTGGCGGGTGTCTGTTTCAGCGTTTTAAAAATCCTACGGAAGGTTCGTGCTCTCCTTCCTATGTCCGCCCGGAGAACGCTGGTACATGCCCTCGTGACATCGCGCCTAGACTATGGCAACCTATTGTACTTGGGAGCCACCTGCAAGGCAATAAACCGCCTCCAGGTACTACAGAATGCGGCAGCTCGCCTCATCCTAAAAACCCCAAAAAGATCGGATTCTAAAGCCGCCCTTCAGACTCTCCATTGGTTGCCAGTCAGAAGCAGGGTGGAATTTAAAGCCCTCTGTACCTGTCACCGTATTCTTGCTAGGAAAGCGCCAACACCACTTCACAACCTAGTTACCAAGTATGTCCCATCACGCGCTCTGCGCTCCTCATACGGAGGTCTACTTTCGGTCCCTAGGGTCAGAAGGCCCGCATGGGTGGACGCTCTTTTCGCCTTTTGGCAGCGAAGCGCTGGAACGCCCTGCCTCTTAATCTCCGCCTAGACCCATCGGAATCCAGCTTCCGGAAGAACTTAAAAACTCACCTATTTTCAAGATAAATCGGGCTTACTCCTTACTACTGCTCTGAGTTTTTCAGTTGTAGCGCGGGGACACGCTTCCTAGCATAACCAAGCGCTTTATAAGCCTCCCTTAATAATAATAATATTGGGATGTAGGGGGCCAATTTTACTGAATCGGTAAATTTACCGATTCGGTTAAAATACCGAATCGGTATTTTACCGATTCGGTAACTTCTAGATGTAGGTGGGACTCTTCTGAGTCCCAAAGGCCTTTCAGATTCGGTATTTTACCACCCAATCCAATTGGGTGGTAAAATACTGAATCCAGGTGTGCATGCACATGTGTGCATGCACACCTATGCCATGTGGCAGACAGACATGCCCTTAGGGCATGTCTGTCTGCCACATGGCACACATGCCTGTATTTGGGGTGCTAGAGGGTGTCAAAGTGACACCCCCTGCACCCTTGCTGGAATCGGTATTTACCGAATCAGTAAATACCGATTCGGTAATGCCCATTGAATCCTATGGGCTACAATGCCATAGGAATCAATGGGCCTTACCGAATCGGAATTTACAGAATCGGTAAATACCGAATCTTAACGATTCGGTATTTACCGATTCAGTAATACCTACATCCCCCCCCCTCTATTTTACCACTTCTTAAATACCGAATCGGTAAAATTCGGTATTTAAGAAGTGGTAAAATGAAATTACCTACATCTAGGCCCTAGGGCCTCCGCTGATAAATACCACCTTTTGCTGTCAACAATATATCCAATGCATCTCTTCTCCCTATGAAACTCTAGATTGAAAGTGGCTCTGCCTACATGCTCTCTTAGTATAGATCATAGAAACAGGGTTTAGGTTCTAGGTGGCATTTTAACAATGCAAGAAATGTTATTCCTATTATTCATAATATTCAAACAGATTGTTCCTCTAGTAATAAGTACCTTTAAAGGTAAAAGTGTTCATTTTTCTTAGTACAGTGTGTGCGATACTGTGAATAAAGAAATGAGGTTTGTTGCCGTTTCCACTGAGCCCCTGTTCTCTTTATGCGATTGTTAGTAACCCAAAAGCAATAATTATTTTTCAATTAAACATTGACTAGTGTCTTGCAGTGTTAACTTGCCTTTTAAATTCATTGCTAGTGCATCGAACCAAGCTCACTCATGTCACTAGTGGATGTGAAAGCGCACCTTGTAGAGTAACGCCAAAGTCGTAACTTATGCAACAAACTTTATGCCATATATATCAAATAAATCAAAAATATCACCACAAATACAATAACTGCCATCCCTACATGTTCAAGAGTTAATGCAACATAATAATTAAATTCACAATCCACCCACTGTATTCCACCACAAAGCACTAAGTACAAATCTTGCATTGCACTGCCTTACGGCTCTCTTCTCATTCACCCACCTCGAGTGCATACAGCACTATTGATACTCACGTGGTCCTTCTCCAGGTTACCTTTACCTCATCATCAGGAACCAGGATCAGGTTGGGGCAGGGTCAATTTGGATCTCAGGACAAAACTGCCTGAGCCATGAAGGTACAATAAATGGTTCTATAGTCAAATGGGTTCATTTAATGCAGACCGGATGCAATCTTATCCATCAGCTCTGCTACCAGATCAGTTGGTGCGCAAAGCTGTTTTGCCTTAACTAAGTGTTGGAAAATGAGGGTTCAGTCAACGGAGGCAATGCAGGTCCTTTATAGGACTTTAGACGAAGTATTTCACATATTACTACACAAGTACATGATACAGCAATGAGGTACAGGCAACAAGAAACAATTTACTACAAAATACATTAGAAGATTCTCTCATAATACTATTACATTGGATTCAGAGGTTCCCAGAGTCTATTTAGGTGACGAGAATTGTAACTCTGTATAAGGAGCAGTCTGAAACAGCCAGGTTGTCTTTGGTTAGGTACATCTTTTAGTTTAGAATGCTTTATGTAAGTTATATGGAGAAACAAATATAAAATATGCACCATATTCAAACAATACAATTCAAGCACAGTGAATAAAGTAAAGAAATATGAACGCTTAACAATTCCATAGACCAGAACCCGAATTGAAAGATATAAACAATTTACCAAACAATATGTTTTAAAAAAGATTTTAGGAAGAGAAAAAGAGAAAGAAGGAAAAGAAAGAGGAGGGATAAGAGAAAAGGGAAAAGCAAATGTGAAGCGATAACAATATTGCAGAAATAACAGTATTAACCTGAAAAATATTTTCCAACATTTATAGAGGTTCATAACAAGTAACATTAGAATGGAATAGAACAGCTTGTCTGGATAAAAGTGATGTGAATGTTAACAATAATACATCTTTTTTAATCATTAAAGGAGTAGAAGTAGCATGTGCACGAACTAATCTGTGATGATGACATAATAGATTCCACCAGCCAGTTCATGGTGATAATCTGTAGGGCAATAGCTGTAATCAAATCAATAAACTTTCCCAAATCCCCTTGAACACCATAAGGGGGAAGAGCTGCCTAATAAAATATGTAAAATATCAAAAAGAGAAAGTTGTGGCCAAAATTTCATTCAGCTTCCTCCAAACGAGCAGCCACAGCTTTTTAACCAAAGGGCAAAGAAAAAACACGTGTAAAAAGTCACTTTTATCATGAGAACAAGAACAATATTTTGCATTATTAGTCTTCTGGAACTTATTAAGGTCCTCCGGGGTCAGGAAAAGCCGGGTATAAAAATAATATAACGTTTGTGTTGTGCTTGCTGAGTGAGAGGAATTATGGATCTTAGCAAATATGGAACCCTAGGCCTGGATAGAAAACGCCTGATGAAGATCCCTTTCCCACAAGAGTTCCACCCTGGATTTTGTTCTCAAATCTGAAGAACAGGACAACATCTTATAAATACCAGATGCTTTTATACAAGAGGAAAAATCTAATGTGTGAGAGGGAGGCTGACTTTGTGGAACCAAAGAGTAATCCTAAGAGAGGAGAAGGACAGTCTTGAAATGTAGATAATGGGTGGCATGCTGGTTGGTTAGGTACATATTAGTCCTAAAGAATGGGAAAACTCCAGCCTACCCATATAAAGCTCACAATTTTTTTTTTAAAGCAAAAGCAATAAGAACATCTGTGATTACGTGGTGCACTGCAACTTCATTTCAAAATGGAATATGGTATAATTTCGGTTATGTTATCGCAAGCTCGAGTTCAAACATCTTAGGAATTTAGGAAAGTTAAAACAACATTCACAAATGTTACATCAGTTTGAAAAACATACTGCTTAAAACCATGAGAACTGTACAGGATTGGGTACAATTGACACTAGCACCATAGAAAATTGAAGCATTCTAAACATGTGAAATTGAATTGTAATATATACAATTAGATGTTTCGTGGCTTACATTATTACATTATGAAAAACCTTACTGAAAAGCAAGACTACATTGGAATGAGAGCAAGACCAACATAAGAATAAAATATGAATGATCACTTTTGCGCAAACATTATGTAAGGAAGAACTATACACTATCACAAATGAGATTTCAAGATGTTGAACAGATGAAATAAAAACTATCCAGAGGATTAATTATTGGTGAGAAGTAAAACAATATGGATAAATAATGTGGAAACCGTCTGTCCAAGAGAGCCTAATGAAAATCTAATTTGCTACCTCTAAATGTGATTAGTAGAATGCAATTAATATTTATATAACTCAAAAGGGCTCCGAATTACATGGACTAAGAAATGTTCCAGATTTAGGGAAAAACAAAAGAATTTAACAGAAACAAAACCGATAACGTGAAAAAAAGATCCCACACCCCAATAAAACACAGGAGATGTAAAGAAAAAGAAACATCTCAAAATAAGGACAAAGGGCCTCATTTTCAATATTTTGACGCACTGCAGCACAGCAAGCCTTCCTGCTGTGCTGCCGTGTGTCAAAATAAAAAGGCAGGAATGTGCTGTAGCTACAAGATTCCTGTCTTTTTCCCCTGTGCCGATGCACAAACAGTAGCCATTGGCCAGGGCAAACACCCTTGCGTCATTTTGCAAGGGTGCCTGTGCTGAGGGGATGATTGTTTGTGTGCAGGAAGGGACACTTTCCTGCACACAAGCAATCATTCATTTGCATTTTCCTCTTTCTATGTGTGCTGCAGAATGCCAAACACATAGAAGAGGAGAACAACAGGAGAAATAAAAGTATTTCTACTCGTTGTGCCACTCCTATGCCTCTACTAGGGAGGAGTTGGATTCTGACGCACTCCCAGGTTTACAAAATGTTGTAAATCTGGGAATCAACTAGTTCCATGGTTATTGCATGGGAATACCCACAGCAACACTCATGTAACACCCCTTTCACACAAAGTTATGCTGGAAAGGGAAAAATATTTACAAGGTCATGAAAAGTCATGCTGGGTGACTTTACATCGCCGTATAAATATGGGAAAGCCAGTTGTGCTGCCGGTGCGTCAATAAATGTGACGCACTGGCGGCGCAATGGGCTTGTAAGTAAGCCCCAAAGTTTTCAGCTCCAGTATAGTAGTTATGGTATCCCAGTGATTTGAGGGAAGTAAATGAAGATATTAACGATGATGGCAGGATGCCTGCAACAGTGCAGTGGCTATTGGACTATGATTCAGTTATGAATGGTTCTTAAGTTGAAATAGATAGATGTTCTGACAGATGGAGGGAAGCGAATCCAAGATGGAGCTGGAGTAAGACACCAAAGGAGCATTTCCCAGAATTGTAGAGTCTATAGACCTTCCTAAACAGTTTGTGTAATAAAGGTGGACCTGATGATGGTTTGTTTGTTTACTGAATTGGTGCATTTCTTTTTTTTTTTTATAAATCTTTTTATTGACAAGAAAACCAAACATATGACAGCATAGAATAAAGTGACATAGTGCATAAGTACCAAAGCCAACATTTTGTCTTTGGAGTCCAGCATCTCCATCACATTACAGAACATCAATTTCCACATCTTGTCCAATGCTATCATGGAGTCATACCGTCTTGCGTGGAGAGATCGAGAAACGGCTCACACAACATTACCCTCGCATTGTTCCAGTCACCCCAAATCTTGGTCCAATTCTTGGAGCAACCCCTCCCTTAGTAGACAATTGGTGCATTTCTTGACATAGGTGCAGTGTTTGTATAGAAATGAATATAAACGTATGTAAATTTAGAAAGCATTTACTCACAAAATTAAGTTATTTTTCCTTTTTGTTGTTATTCACTATGCATGATATATGACAAGTTATGCTACAAATAAAAGAATTTGCTTCACCCATATCTCCTTGAAGATATTTGTAGACTAGAGGAAAATTATTTTCCAATAGAGGGGATAAGAAATTCTCGGAAGTGCACTGAATACCATGCGCCCCGCTGTATAGTGAATTGAATAGAACAAAAATGTACTAAACAGAAACACATTAAGGGATTGCACAGTTTGTTATTTGAAGAAACAATTGAAAATATTTTTAAATGAGTTGTAAAAGATATCTTCAAAAAGTAGGATTTAAATTTGATAGCTGAACTGAACACGAGTATAGCCCTATATTACTGCTTTGGTTGTCTATTTTAGTTGCACCTTGTAATGATGTTTTGGTGTTGTTATAGGTAGCACTTTACTGGGTACAGACAAATATATTTACAAATATAACGAATACATAAATAAGGAAATTTTTTAAGTAAAATGACTAAAGGAGTGCAGAAAAATATTTTTTAATCTCATGCAGTCAAGAGTTGGAAGCCCCGTTTAAGAACCAGGAGAGGGGTGGCGGAGAAATCATGCACCAAACCGATGACGGGAACCCTGAAATCTACAGCATTCATGATCTAAAGTTCTAGAAGTGGCAGTGAAATAAGGCACTGCAAGAAGTCTGGAAAGGTGGTAATGAGATCAGACTAATCAGAACCCAGTCACTTCTTCCCTCTCCCCTTTGACCACCTACATAGCTTTCGATTAGTATTGGTACACTGAACTCTGTTGGGCTGGTCTTGGAAGTACCTAAGAGAGGCAATAATAGACTACCATTGGGAAAAACACATTACAAATTAACTCGGACATAATCTGGGGCTAACAAGTTACTGTACTCCTAATTTATAAATGAAAAAAAAGAACCCAACTTCTAATTGTCTATTAGTGGATAATGAAATCTGTTCTTTACATCATACTGTTGCAAAGGGTATGTGCCGGCTTGATTTGCTGGTAGAAATTTGCATTTGATTGATGCAGTGCTTAGTTCAACCTTCCCAGTAAGGGCTCTTATTGTAACAGAACTACTATTTCGTAGTGCGCCCATTCAGCTGAAAATAGTTGATGTTGACAGATAGTAGTTGTTTATTGCTTAACAGCTCAATAGTACTCTTTTTATTGACCTAGGGAAAATGAAATCATGAATGGACCTTTGGGGTATGGAATCTGTCATCAAAGTGTCCAACACGGATTCTTGGAGTTCACACATTAATGTACTGAGCTAGTGGAAAACACTGATATTCTCTGAGCTGAGATTGAACCTATTCTGGGCATCAAAGCAGTACATTTGTAGCAAATTTCTTTTTTTTTGTTACTTTTACTAATAAGGGGGTAAAGAAACTCTGAATAAATATGATCAAACCTAGTCCTACATAAGGTTGTAGCCGACTGTGAAAGCCTAAATTTTTCTATTGCACTTTCAGCAACATGCTCCTTCGCAGGAGTACTCATATACCCCCCACCGGGAAAGGCGGGGCAATTTATCCATTTCCTGCCAGAAATGGCTGCAACATTAGTTAGTTCAAGCAGCAACACCACATTATTGGGAGATTTCAATCTACACTTCAATGATCAAAATAACACTGAAGCGATAGAATTGTCCAAAGACTTAGCCGCCATCCATATGGAGCAAATAGGGGTAGGCCCTACGCATATCGAAGGCCATACACACGACCCAGTGTTCTCCAACAACAACATGTTGGTGGTGGGGACCCCAATTCCCCTGCCTTGGTTGGACCACTCTCTGATCCCCATTATCCTAAAAAGTCCTATACAACCCTCCCACTCAGAAACTAATACAAACAAAGATCGCCCTTGGGATAAACTGTCCGCTGAGGCGTGGGCCAAGATATTGGAGAGTACAAAACCCATTCTAGACTCCAACATTACTGAAGCCGCTGAACAATTCCATGGTACTCACCTCAGCTTAGATCACTCAAACAGACATGTAAACGCCAGGAAAAGAAAATTGAGAAAGGACTATAGCGAGAGCAGCAAAATGGCTTATAGACAGGCTATAAGAACCTATCAAGCTGAAATTAAAAAAGCCCAGGCATCCTACTATGAGGGAAAAATCACCTCAGCTGCCAACTCCCCCAGGGAAATTTTCTGCATAGCAAAGAACCTACTCGAACTCCCAAATGCCGGAAAACACCATCTCTTTTAATCGGTGCAATGAAATTGGAGACTACTTTCAAGAAAAATTCAAACAATCTATAAAACTTTCACCACCTCCTCATTTCCTTAGTGACATCTCTTCTCCAACTCCTCTTACTGACTCGGATGAGATTAATAGAGTCCCAAACAATAAGGGGCACACCTTGGAGAACTTCCCTCTCTTAGATCTGGCAACGCTCACAAAAATCTTTTGCCGGATGAAATCGGGCTCACCTTGTGACCCGGCAACCCCCATCGGATGGATACGGTTAAATAGGTGGTGTTATCACCAATAATGGAAGTGCTAAATCTCTTAATTATTAATGGCCAGGTCCCTCCCCCTGGAAACACGCGATAGTAAGAGCGCTTCTTAAGAAACATACCCTAAATCCAGATGTTTTGAGTAACTACAGACACATATTTCTATTACCTATGATATGCAAGATTCTGGAAAATCATGTCAACTCCAGTCTTTCAACTTTCCTAGAAGCCCATAATCTCTTACACTATTCTCAGACCGGGTTCGGACCCCAGTTGGGCACTGAGCCAGCTCTGATTTCAGTGTTGGAGGAAGCCAAGAAGATCATGGATCAGGAAGGTGCAGATGCCCTTATCCTCCTCGACCTAAGCGCTGCATGCGACACAGTCCATTTTTACATCCTTCTGAGCCACCTGGGGAAGGTAGGAGTAGCAGGGGATGCCATAGCATGGATTCAATCATATCTCAGTGGCAGAATCTGTCCAGTCTTTTCAGGAGAAGCCACCTCAAGTTGTTGACCTCTTAGGTATGGAGTGCCTCCGGGATCATCCCCGAGTCCTACCTTATTTGACGTTTACATGAGGCCATTAGTGGATATTGTCCTTCCTTTTGGGATAAAAATCATCACCTATGTGGATGATACCCAGCTAGTGGTTTCCCTAAAGCACCTGCATAATGGCCCCTCGGACCTAGAATCATGCTTGGAGAAGGTGGTGTTATGGATGCAAAACTCATGCCTTAGGCTCAATGGCAACAAATCGGAAATCATGTATCTGGGCGATCTACCCAACACTGACTTTAAACTACAATGACCTACATGCCTAGGACAAGCTCCCGCCCCAAAGCCTAAGATCAAAAGCTTGGGAGTGTGGCTTGACAAATCACTTAAATTTGAACAGCAAGCAGTGGAAGTGGCAGGTATGTGTTATTGCATTATAAGAATCCTGTGAAAAATTCTCCCCCTTCTCCCCAGCAGGGAAAGGAGAACGGTGGTCCGGGCCCTGGTCCTATCGTGCCTGGACTATGGTAACTCCTTGTACCTGGGAGTGCTCAAAGCCACCATTAGGAAACTCCAAGTGGCCCAGAACTGTGCGGCAAGAATGGTGATTGGAGTGCCAAGAAACCAATCCGCAAAGCCATGCCTGAAAGACCTCCACTGGCTACCGATTCTGGAAAGAGTAAATTCAAAGTAGTTTGCATAGCACACAAAACCTTGATGGGTAAAGGCCACACCATTTTTACCTCATCATATTTTACCAACACAGGAGATAGCTCCGCCAGTTGAGCTTGGCTGTGGTGCCGAAAATTCAGAGAACTCGTAGCGGAGGCAGCTCCTTTTCTTATAGCATAGCCAGGTTGTGGAACACCCTACCCATGAAGCTATGGCCGGAGACGCATCTCCTCACCTTCCGGAAGCATCTGAAAACATGGCTATTTCAAAATATTAGTCTGTAGACCCTCCCTCCATTTTTACTCCTACTCCGCCAGCGCTGGGATACCTCTGGGTAGCTGCGCGCTCTAGAAATGTTAAGCAATAATAATAATAATAATAATAATAATCCACTTGTTCACCTCCAAAAGGCAGTAGAGACATCACCTGTATATTTACTAAGAAATGTCTGATCCAAAGAGTTTTTATTTATTTATGTTTTAATTGGTCTTGCCATTACCTTCTAAAAGGTTTCATTTACAAGTGTGATGGGAAGGTAAAAGTTTGTTATCTTGTTCTAAAAACAGTATTGGTCATTTGTGTTTTAGATTTTAGCTGGAGAGATGACTTGCAGGAAGGCAAAACCCAGGCAAAGAAGTAGCCAAGCAAAAACTGTTGATGTTTGAACACCGTATATTCACTTCAACCAGGACCATAAACACAACCCCCCCCCCCTCCCAGATCTGGATGAAGGTTGCAGATCTCAAGACCCAGGAGAAAGTCTATGACCACCATTTTCATAGAACAAAGTTGTTGTAGTCTTGATTAACTAGGCACTTAATCAACAAAGGGTCAAGGCCAAATCAAAAAGGGTAATCAAATCAATACCCTCAAAAACAAGAGTCACTGATCCAGCTAGCAAAACCTTTCAGTCTTTTAAGGCCTAAGCATTATTTCAGCCCAAACCTCTGACATGGGACTCCTGTTACTTAAACTCCATTCATCAGTCACAGAAGATTAGTTTCAGGGGGAGGAACAAGTCAAAACAGAGGCTAAAGAAATCCTAAAGAAGTCCAGTGATTTTTCTAGGAATCTACTAACACCCTCAGCATCGTGTAAGGAGACCCACTCCACTCTAGTGGTAGAAGGAGCTCACTGCTATCAATGAATCTAATGTACTGCTAATGCATGGTAAATCTCAGTGCATGAAACAAATGGTTTAATAGATATACTCCATCAAATTCCTTACTTGGTCCCCTTACTAAACACCAGACTGCTTCCACAAGTTTCTGTTTTATTAGTTATTCTCTTTCAAAGCTGGCTGATGGAGGTGATTTGAATCATCAGCGGCGTTTTGTGGGTCAACTGTACATGATTTGTTGATTGCCTATAAGATGCTACTTTTGATGATGACAGCAGTTTCCTTATGTCTGTGACTCCAGGTAATGCGCCCGGAAAAGCAATTGAACTCAAATATTTGTATTCAAACTTCTTCTTTTTTCAAGACTTTTGAAACATATTTGATTTCATCGCCCTAAATCTTTTGGTTTACAGCCAAATAATGCTTTTCAGTGATATGCCTATGCCTCTTTCATTCGGTGACCTGTGCAAGGACCATCACCGTACAACATATGACCTATCCCAAAGAACCTATTGCATCCTAGTGACATATTCTTCATATATTTTCTATTTAGGTATCTCTTTTTGCATTATATATGTTTCATTTATTCAGAATGTACTTTTTTCACTTACTGTACAATTGCCAATGTTGTTAAACTATTTGTTTCAGTGCAATATGATAATTCAGCTTGCTCAAATATATTGTTTACATGTTTGTTCTCTCATTTTCTAGTTTTCGTTTCTAAATAATCAACAAGGTCTCAATTTAAGAATGGTTTGGCGGTAAACTACCTCATGTAGTTCAAAATATTAGAATAGACCCTTGAGTAATGAATTATTAGGTGGGTTTATACCGTATCCAAGCACAGTAAATCTGTCAGCTCCAGTCTTGAGACACAAACTAAATCAGTTAGTAGCCATCAATAGGTTATATTCACAGTTTGTTTTGCAATTGACTGCCATGGGGGAATGTTGGTGATTAGTCCATTGGCTATTAATGCTCTAATGGTCAAGGAGCACAAACACCTGTGGAGTCCCCTCCTGGACTCCACAGGAGTTCAGGAGGGGAACATATGATTTGAAGGACTATGATAAAATCATAAACTGGATAGGTATCAGTACTCTGATAGTTGTTCTTTGCAGGACTTTGGGGACAGATAAAGTGGACAGACTGAGCATCACAAAGGACAAATATGCCAGGCAGAAAAGTGAGCCAGAGTGTGAAGCTGAAGTTACCATGAAAAACAAAAAGAAATGTTTGGCTTAAATGACTTTTTATGAAAAAGAAAGTAGCCGGTTTAGCGCAAAAGCATGCCTCATGGATTACGGGTACTTCTGCGCAGCAGGACTTGAGGAGTAGCACTTCTGGACAGAGTTGGAGAAGTGACAATAGGTTGCCGGACTCTAAAAGAGAATCTGGTGGTGACTCCAACTAAACAATATGTACAGGTTGCCACACTGAATGTAAATGTAAATGCCAGCATTTGTAAAGTGCACAGCTACCTCCAACGGAAGTGTCCCGGCGCTGTCCGTATACCGCTATGGAACCCTTCCTGGCTTTTCCCTGTGAAATGTCCACTCCTGGGCACCCCCAAGGGCAAGCCAGGCATCCAGCGCTGTTGGGGCCGTTGTGGAGATTAAGCAAGCTATTGCCCAGAGTTGCAGACTGGGACCCATGATTAGAATAGGCACCGAGGCGAGAATTATCAGGTTCAAGGAAATTGAGCCCAAGACCCGCCGAGGCGGGTATTGAACCCTGGTCCCGGGCCAGCCCTCTGCATCAGGGTCTGCCGCTCTAACCATTGAGCCACACTTCTCCACTCATGAATGGACCACAAACCCTCCAGACAGGGTAGAAATACAGACTGAGGTTGGTATTTTGCACTAAGGTAAAGCCATATTTTAGTTCCAATTATTGAATGCTTATGACATCATTCTTGAAGAGAATGACTGGCCTCAGTTTTTCATAAGGGATGCACCTTGACGTAAAAAGGTTATGCAAGTATGTTCCTCCTTAGTACCTGAAGACTTTAGGGAAAGATATGCTCATGAGAGGGCTTTAAAACATGCTCCCACGGTGTATAGAAATCAATCAGGGGGAGGCACAGAATCTATTCTACATGTCATTCCCTTAAGGAATGAGCATCACGTTCAGGTTCAATAGCCTCAAAATCCAGAAGCTAAGCATGACATAAAAGCTATTTTATATCAGGTACAATATCATTGTATAATAGAGCCTTATCATTCCACAATACACACACACTCCTTTTTTTCTGGTGTTAAAACGGGACCAATCCTATAGATCAATTTTAGATTATAGAAATTTAAAAGCACATTGTTATGCCCTGCATAGTATTCTTATATCTTGCTGTTTACCAGTCCACCTGCTGCTCAGCCACTGTGTGTTTAAAGTAGAATGTTGGGAATGCTGTGATGCATGGAATGTTGGGTGTCTGACTGAGTGAGGTATGACAGTTACAGATGGACTGAGCAGCAGGCAGGCTGCTCCTGGTGGGCTTTGCTGTGGCATAGGACCAAGGATTGACTACTGGGCTAACCTACTTCATCACTATCTGTTTATCTGGTCTACCAAGCTGATATACCTGCTTATCATCCTGCTGTACAACTGGAATAAAGGTACTTAAGAATTTATATGGCTACCAGCGACTACTTTCTCCCACAGAGCACAACATATTTTGGTGACGAACGACAGTTGGTGACATTCCTACATGCCTACTTGTCTCGAAAACCACAAGGTGACATCTGCACAAGTCCACATGAGAAAAAGCCACAGGTTGCCAAGACAGCATAGAAATGATGCAACTTTAAGCACACTAAAGGCGAATTATGAAGACAATCAAGAGCTTCCAACGCAACACAAGATGTCACAAGCAACAAAAGAAATTGGCACAGCACTCTTCGCAGCCCCACCAGTGTCCTGTACATCAGACAGCCCCCAAAACAGAGTGCTGTACAGTGTGGTTGTGTGTACACCCACAAGTCCTGCGCCTGCAATGAGAGTCTACTTTTTGGAAATGACTTTGTACTTGACTACATGTTACTTGGGAGTAGCACACATCAAGATTTACATGGAGAGTTGTCCTGCTCCAAATCCGTCTACTCTCAGGTGTTGGCTTTACTTTGGAGGTGCCTGCAGAATGACTTTGTATGATACAGGTTTTCTCATGCTGCGCAAGGTATTATTTCCAGATGTGGCCACAATGTAGAAAATGTCTACATATTGTCTCTGTCTGCTTCCTCTCATCAAGGTGTGGTGCATGTCTACTTCAGGCGCAGAGATTCTTACACATGGCCCTGCACTTCAAGTGAAGCAAGTCTGGTGTGGTAACTGTTTGGTGTATTTTTGTCACTCACCCATTCTTGTTGCGGTTGTATTTGTGGACTTCTAGGGTAAGTTTATTTTTACTTTTATTTTGGGCCCCAGTCGTCTCCTCCACTTTTGGCAGTTCAACCACCCTGACGTTCAGTGTTCAGTGACGCATAAGAATTCTCCTCCGTCTCTGCCTCACTAAGCAGCAATGTTGGGCGCACATTCTCGCTGACAACCACCCAGCACGGCGTCACCTAACGTCGTCTTCAACAGAGTAATTTGGAGCATGAAGCCTGACGAGAATGTTGTGTTCAAGGTGAATGAGCATGAGGCTGTTTCTTTCTGCACCGGCGGTGAGTGAAAGTTGTTTTATATTCAAAGTGACTACCATCTGGTTCCAGTATATTTTTTTTCTTCTTCACGTTCCACACCAGGATTTTAAGAAACTGCCACATGAAGAAATTTCTTTATCGAAATAGGGAAAACATACTTGGAAGGCTTATCGGAGCTCTTATTTTCTCAAGTGCAGCGTAGGATTGTTCTTAATGATGTAATCTTGTTTTCAGGTATTTTCTTGTATTCACTGCCCAGTGTTACGCTTCCACCTAGTGCCAAGTTCGATTTTGACTGAAATGTTCTTACGTTTTCCGTCCGAGTGAAGTTTATCCACACAATTCTATTCCTGTACTTGGAGTTAGCTAGTCTGATGCTGGAAGCTTAATTTCTTTTATTGTCTTACTATGCAATATGTGTGTGGCAATTTAGAATTTTCTTGTGTACCTTTAACTGTGGGTCTGCATTTTTGCAATGCTTATTTATGCTTTACTTGTTTACAGAGCCTGTTTGCTGTCACCTGGAACCAATGTACTGTCAGTTAAATATATGTGCCAAGTTTTTTTACTTTGATGCTATCTAATAGAAATTTCATGTTCATAGCATACGTGTTTCAGCTTCCACATGTTATTCTCCCCTTTATGAAAAGTACATTTTAGTCTTGTTTTAGTGGGCAGCTGTACCACATTATCCCTTATATTAGGGATGGACATGGGTTTGGTTCTAGTTCCTTCCCATAAAGCGTTAACACAACTCCTAAACTGGGGTATGTTTGTGGTTATGGTTCTTATAAATAGGCCTGGGCAGACAACTACGCTAAGCTCGCGTAGTTTGCGCTACTTCGCACTACACGAGTTGCACATAGCACAGTGCAAACACGCGTAGCATAGTGCAGCGGTTGTTTTTTGCATGCTCGTGGTCCTCAACGTCAAGTTGGCGACCGCGAGCAAGCAAAATGACATCCCGGCGAGACTTTTTCCTCGTTCGCGATCAGCAACATCAAGTTGCCGATCGCGAGCGTGGAAAAAAAAAAACGCCCAGCGAGATTCTCAACGCGGGGAGGTCAGGTTTCTCATTGCGAGTGGTCGCGTATGCTCGCGATGAGAAACTACCAGTCCGCGTTGAGAAAGCTGCAGCTCGAGTAAAAATCGACTCGAGCGGCAGAAAATGACAGCTTGCACTGTGCGAGATGCCGTTTTCAATGATTGCACAGTGCGGACAAGCATCTGGCACTGTGCAATCATCCCCGAACAGGCTACTACGCAGTTCGCGTAGTGCTACGTGTCGCTCGCGTAGTGCACTTCGCGTAGCTACGTGTAGCGCTACTTCGCGAACTACGCCCAGGGTTACTTATAAAGCGTTACACGCGCCCTCCTCATTGAGGCGAGTTTGTGAGTGTGTTATCCACTTACAGTGTTCTATATAGTAACCCTTTTCACTGGGTTGGTTTTGTTCATGGGTACGATTCCCATTATTAGTTCTCTGTTTGGTAACCCTTACATGGGGTATGTTTATGAGGGTTCCTCCATTTAACATTGCATGCAACTTTTTCAATGGGTTGGTTTTGGTTTATGGGTACGCCCCCCACACTGGGTGTATCTTCATGGTTTATGGTCCCATAGTTAAAGTCGTAGACCCTTACAGGAGGGTGGACTTTATGGGTCGCATTCCCAAGTGTTTGAACCTCACATAAGGGGTGAAAGATTGGTTTTAAGCTCCATCTTCACAACGTCTGTAAGATTCCTTTTGTGATGTCATTTGTTCCCTTGCAGTAGGGATTGATGTTGCGTGGTTTGTTTATTGGGTTTTTGCCAGTTTACATTACTTTAGGTCATGGGTCCATTCCCATTATGTTGCGCATAACTCCTACATCGGGTTGGTGTGCATTGGTTGGGTCCCATCTATGCTATACAAGGTCATTCCTACACAGGATGTGCATACATGGGGGTTAGACCCAAATACAGTGGCGGGGTGTTTACCTTTTGCCTTATGTAATGACATTTTCTCATTTTGTTTTTTGGGAGAGGATGGGTTACTGTACTCAATTTATCAGTTGTTGTATATTATCCGTTCTTTCTACTTTGAATGGTTCTTTATCTCTCATGATGTTCTTTTAATTGCACATCCCTGGCTTTGAACCATTCTTTACATTTGTAATTTTGCTACTTTTGCAAATTAGCAATCTGTGCATTATGCAACAGAATGTTTTATAGTTTGGGACTCTGTACACCCTTGTTTTATTTCCATTCTCTCTGGTTTATTGCTTCTTATTCTTTCGTAATGCTTATCACTTTCATGCATTCTAGAGTTTTGAATTATTTCTTGTAAATGTTCTTTTTCTTGTCTACAGTTTTTTCTCTTTTTGCATTGTTGTTTCTCTGATAACAAAGTCACTTTTGTTCTTCATTTTAAAAGGAGGGGGACGTGTTATGCCCTGCATAGTATTCTTAAATCTTGCAGTTTACCAGCCCATCTGCTGCTCAGCCACTGAGTGTGTTTAAAGTAGTATGTTGGGAATGCTGTGATACGTGGAATGTTGGGTGTCTGACTGAGGGAGGTTGCAGATGGGCTGAGCAGCAGGCAGGCTGCTCCTGGTAGTGTTTGCTGTGGCATAGGACCAAGGGCTGACTACTGGGCTAACCAACTTCATCACTATCTGTTTATCTGGTCTACCAAGCTGATGTACCTGCTTATCATCCTGCTGTACAACTGGAATAAAGGCACTTAAGAACTTATATGGCTACCAGCGTCTACTTTCTACCACAGAGCACAACACACATGCTTACACACATGCAGTACAAATTGCTCACAGTATTTGACTAATGACAAGTTTAATAAGGAAAAGATATAAATCAACTCTAGATACATCTAATGGATTTTTTTGTCAAAATAAAATAAAACACCTGAATCCCAGTATCTAACTGCATTTTCATTCAGTGGTTTTAAATATGACTATACAAGATTACCTCAGGGATATAAGAATAGCCCTGGACTCTTTGCATCAATTTGTGCACCTCAGGATCTTCTTGTAAGATCTCCATAATCATTACTGCAGGCATCAACATTACAGATGAAGACTTGACTGAACACCTGATAAGGTGGACTGAGCAGTGACACTCTTAGCTGGACATGAATATAAAACAAATTAAAAGAAAATCTAAAATGACATATTTTAGTATGATTTTCCTTAGATACGAATCATCCAGTGTGGGTAAAGAATTGGCACCTGACTTCCTACAGCAGAGTGTCACTTTACAACCACAAAATAAATTAGGAAAGTTGCATGCCCTGATGGGGTGTCTTAACTTTGTAAGAGCTTACTTCCTGCATTAAGGTTAAGGTTTTAAGCCTTTGTATGAATTAATTCCTACCAGGTTTTCTGAAAAGAATTGAAAGACAACACATATAGCAATCTTACACGAACCTACACGGACTGCAAACAGAGATTTTAAAAACACAAATTAAGAGACACGCGACAATAAAACAAACCTGGCAATTAGGATTATTCTCAGTAATTCAGACTACACATAAGTTGTTTACAAGGAGGGACTAATGACTCTTATAGCATACAGAGTGCATTTGTATCCTTATGCAGAGGTATGTTTTACTCCAACTGAGCAGAGTCCAACTGCCGTACGCATAGCTATACTGAAGGAGCATCCTCTTCCAATCAATCATTATTGTTTCCACTATACCCACACTTGAAGCAGCATTTTTAACCTTGTATCTCCAATGCAAGCACTCTTCACCTTTGTTGGGCCTGGTAGGCCATGTCTTTACAGTCAACTAATGAAAAACTTGAATACAATCCAACACCTCAGGCTTGCAAATGTTTACCATACATAAACTCAAGCTTGTGGAACTTTTTACAGTTACACAAATGCCAAATATTTTTACCAATAAATGAGTATTATGGAGCATGTTATACACAGACAGCTCTGCACAGCCTTCCATTGACACTAAACAGAAATGCTCCACAGCTTTTGTTGCAGGGCAGGGAATTTTTGAAGATGGAGACTTTAAGGTGGTACGTATACACAGTAAGGTTGTAGGTCATTTCATTGCACAATTAGAAGAAAAAAATGCCCTCCTACTTGTCCTACAGGAAGCTGATCTGTTAGTTTTCACACTTATTGGATTCACCATTCTGTGCACAGGTTTCAATGTAGATCTACTGCACACATATATATATATTTTCACTGAAAAAACGGAGGTTTCATGGGGATGTTATAGTTAGGAAATAGCATTTAAAAAACTTTAGAAATTCACAGAAAAAACACAGGTTTCAGGGTTGTTATTGTTAACCTGACATTTCACTTATACAAAACCTGAGAAATTCGGCCATTATAGTTAGTTGAGCTAACTATAACTCGCGCACCCGCAATGCACTGCTGGTGACTTCAAATATTGCATCAGTCATGACATGGTCAGTGACATCACTGATGACATCTCAAATGACATCACTGATGACCACTTATTACATCATCCAGTGACTGAGTGTTTCTAAAAACGTTTGTAATGTTATATATATATATACACATATATCCATCAACAGTTTTGCCCTGAGGCGAGAACGAGCCAAGTAGCAGCCATGAATTAATAAAACCAAAAGGGCCCAGTCCAAAGTTAAAGCATTCTCTTCCTTACGCATTTCAAATACTCCGTCAAGAACTTTATAGTGCATGTGCACACAAAACTGACCCAGGTGGGCGTAGTACAAGGCATGCTGGTTCCTGTAGCAATGATAATAAGCAAAGTATTTCCACAGTGGGTTCCATTGATTCTGCGATCATTAAAATTCATATACACACCCCAGTGGGCCTCCAGGCCGGGAACAATGGTCATTTGCATTTTACGTCCTCCCGTGCCTTACATCAACCTGAAATTATTTTCCGTCGTAGGCCCAATAATAGAAACAGGAAAATAATGCTTTAACTTTGGACTGGGCCCTTTTTATTTTATTAATTCATGCCTGCTACTTGACTTTTTCTCGCCTCAGGCCAAAGCTGTTGATATATATATATACATATATATACACCAAGGTGTATTGAAGAATGATTCGGTGTATGAGTGTCTGAATGGATGATTTAGTGGGTGCATGACTGACTGTATAAGTGAGTGATTAAACATGTCATAGTGAGTGCATGGGTGAATGACTAATCTGTGTGAATGTCTGTATCAGACTGTCAGTTGGTGTATAAGTGGCTGCATGGGTTAGTGAGTTGCTACATGAATTTCTATATGGGTTAAGGATTCGTTGTCTGAGTACCTATAAGTGTGCCTGACTGAGTGGGTGGGTGGTGGTTGTGTGACTCCCTGTATGGATATATGACTGGGTGAATCACTGGGTGTATGGGTTCATGATTGTATCTGTGATGGATGGTTTGGTTGAGTGAGTGTGTTTATGGGTTTGTTGGTGAGTGTATGGATGTCTCAGTGGTATATGGGTGAGTACCTGCATATGTAATTGCCAGTATATGTGAGTGTTGGAGTATATAAGTGACTGCATGTATGAGTGAGTGAGTGTGAGAGTGGCTATATGGGTGAGTGTGTGCTTGTTTCAGTGATTATAGAATAGAGTAAGTATGTGTACCATCTGTATGAATAGGTAAGGTGGTGTGTCCATAACTGTATAGGAAAACAAATGGCAGTGTGATTTATTTTTTGGGTGACTGACTAGGTGTGTGAGAAAGACTATGGGTGAGTGGCGGTGTGTGAGTGTCTGTATGGCTGTAAGAGTGCATATATCAGTAGCTGTATTGATGAGTGACTGCGTATATGAGTAAATGCATTGTTGAGTGAGTGCATGTGTGTAGACATATGAATTAGTGAGTGGGTATGTACTAACTGATATTGGTGTGTCTATTGTTTCAAAAAAGGTAGTCTGTATTTTAGAGTGAGTGTATGATAGGTGATATTAGGGTGTGAGGAGGAGCATCAGATATTAAGGGCATGCTATCATCAGTGATGTCATTTGAGATGTCATCAGTGATGTCATGAGTGATGTCACTCACCAAGTCATGAGTGATGTAATATGTGACGTCATTAGCAGTGCATTGTGGGGGGCGTGAGATATAGTTAGCTCAGCTAATTATAATGGCTGAATTTCTCTGGTTTTGTATGAGTAAGATGTCAGCCTAACTATAACGACCCTGAAACCTGTGGTTTTTTCAGTGAATTTCTTAAGTTTTTAAATGCTAATTTATTACCATGCCTACATAGGTAGGACATGTGCAGAACGAGGAAAAAAGGTGCAGAAAGAAGCAAGAGAAGTGCAGAAAGAGGCAAGAGGCCTGTTACCTCCAGTAAACCCCACACAGTGGAATTGCTGAGAGGTGGCCACAGGCCACGCCCCCTTTCTCCACCACTCTGAAAACACACCCTTTGGCACGTTCTCGATTGGGATGAAGTCCCCTTGCCTCCTGAGGGTCCCTGGGGGCCAACCAGCCCTCCTGTTACCTCTAGTAAGCCCCACACAGCTGGATTGCGGAGAGTGGTCAGAAACCACGCCCCCTTTTTACACCACTCTGCAAACGCACCTCCTGGAGCATTGCTACTTGGGGGATGAAGTCCACTTTAGTCTTGAGGTCCTCAGGACACAAGAGGACATCATCCCCCCACCAGCAGTGCACCAAGAGACGCGTTTGCAGAGTGGTGTAAAAAGGAGCGTGGCCTCGGACCACCACTCAGCAATCCCACTGTGTTTGGCTTACTGGAGTTACCTGGAGGCCTAGTTGGCCCCTAAGGACCCTTAGGATTCAAGGGGACTTAATCCCCCAATTCAGAAAACACCAGGAGGTGCATTTGCATAGTGGTGCAGGGAGGCGAGATGCAGGCTTCTCTTTTTCCTCTTGTGATAGGGGGCTGTGTGCCTCCCCCTTCCCTTAACACTTTTTTGGGCCTTGGGGACCCCATCCCCCAGGGCCTGAGCAATTTATTAATACAAAAATTGCCATTTAAAAAAAATACCAAAGGAGTCGGGCCGCGTGGCCCCCTCGCAGGCCGCTTTTGGCCCCAAAAACCCCATCCCCTGGGCCCCGGACATTTTTTTTAAATTAAGTACAGGAAGGTTTTGGCCTCTCATTGGGTACCTGGGGGGGAGCCCCAATGCCCCCACGGTCCCAGCCGGCTCCCCGCCTCCTGCTAACATGCAGCTCCCTTTGCTCAAAAGCATTTCTGCTTTGCTTCATGGAAGCGAGAGCAGGTTTCCTGCTCTCACTTTCATGAAGCAAAGCAGTGTTTGCTATGGCAGGGCGGGAACCGTGCTCACACCCTGCCATAGCAAACTGCAATGTCCTGGGGTGGGCATGGCGGTCCCCAGGGCCTTAGAGGGCTCCAGGATGGGGGCAGTGTGGCCCCCTCCCATCATGATTAATGCCCCGGGGAGGTGGTGATCTCCGTGGCCAGGGGTCCGCAACGGACACCCGCCCTTAATTTAAGTTTGCCCTGGGGAGGTGGTGGTCCCCGGGGCAATGTGAGGAGGGGCAGGAGCCCCCCATACTTCTTTATTACAATTAAAGCCCCGGGGACATGGCGCCCCGGGGCTTGCGGGGACCACGAACCCCCCCATCATAATAGCAATGTCCGGGGGAGGTGGGGGTCCACAGGGCAGCATGGCGGGGCAGGGGCCCCACCCATGCATTTTTTAATTAAAGCCCTGATGAAGTGGCGGTCCCCGGGGCTGCGGGGGAGCTGTGTGCCCCTGCATATTATTAACAAGGCCCCAGGGAGGCGGCGGTCCCCGGGGCTGCAAGGGCCCCTTGGGCTCCAGCATAATTATTAAGAATTTCCCCCGGGACCTGGCCCACCATGGGGCTTAAAAAAACAAAGCTAAGGAGACCATGCTTCGTTTGCAAAAAAATGTTGACGGGATTCGCGTACAGTTCACGAATCCCGCCGGAATTTTTAAAAAATCCTTTTTTTGGCCTGGAGGTCCCTGTGGAACCTCCTGAGCTGGCCTAGGGGGTCAGGGTGTTTCTACCCTGCCCCCTTTTCTTATTTTTAATCGTTTTCTAACCTTTTTTCTTGTGACTTGGTTCAACCGAGTCACAAGATGGCTGCCAACACTTCTTGGTTTGAAGTGTTGGCAGCCAATCGGAATAAGGCTCGTGCTCTGGAGGATTTCTGGATCCACCGCGGTCACTAGATATCGATATTTATTTATTTATGAATTTCTCCGGAACTACTGATTGGATTTACACCATTTAAAAACAAGAACGCTTTCTGAACCAAAATTTGGTGTAATTCCTTTCAGCAGTTCGGGCTGTAGCTTTGTTAAAGTTTCCTATGGAAATTAACATTGAGAAAACACGATTTGGGACCCCCCCTTTTTTCTCGGCCCCCCTACTTGGCGAATCACCCCGAAACTTTCAAGACAAAAGCTGACCTGAGCGGGCCATTAGTTTTGATAATTTCACGAAGATTTGTCAAAAGGCGCCAAAGATATTGGCAAATCAAAAAACGCTTTTCCTATGGAAACTAGGTCCTAACTATAACATAACTATAATATATATTAATATAAAAGTTTTGCAGTGTTTGGTCAAAGGGATGCATAAAGAAAACGATGGTCTCAAGACAGTCTTGAAATCCAATGTATGTTACATAGATTTTTGTATTTCACATATAGCAAGAACGGGCAATCGCATTTAGCTGACATTTGGCAGCATTGGATATTAGGGTGCGCAGATTATTCTTTTGGGTACTGCAGGTAAGTAGAGGAAGTATTTTTTTAAGTTATAAGGTTTTTCAACTTAGTGATAAACTGTGGCATAAATGTAGCATGGAAGGCTAAAAAAATCAACTAGACTGCATGTAAATGTAAATGTATTTGAGCTTGTAAAGCGCACTGCTACCCGTCCGTAGGTTTCCTGGCGCTGTATAACTCTGGGGAACCCGTCCTGGCTTTCCCTGTGGGATGGTCCCTGCTGGGAGTCCCCAAGGTGAAGCCAGGCATCCCCGGAATTGATGGGGCCGTTGTGGAGATTAGGCAAGCTAATGCCCAGAGTTGTCGAGTGGAACCCCTGATTAGAGTAAGCACCGAAGCGAGAATTATCGAGTCCGCTGATCCAAGTCCACAACCCTGCCACGTCGGGAATTGAACGCTGGTCCCGGGCCGGCTTCTGCTCCTGGGTCTGCCACCTCTAACCAGTGAGCCACACTACTCCACTGCATATGTAATGTTTCGGATTTACTACATGAACAACTGAAAAACCTATTTATGGTCACATGCTAATGGAAACCTATACACAAATACATGACAAATAGAATGCATCTTAATCTACATAAATGTTCTTCGCATGGTCTCTGGCTCACAGTACAAAACTGGCCCAACTAGCCAAACCCAAAAATTATTTCTTATGCACTCCTGTGCATCAAAATGAAAAACTGATCTTGCAGTGCGCCACTCAAACTACTATTTGAAGGACATGATAATTGGGCACTAGGAAAAAATTATAATCTCACTCTTTATAACAATAACAATGATTGCCTTACATTCACTTTGGCATTCATATGTAGCACAATCCTACTAAAAGTAGCACAGAATCCCAACAAATAAACTGGACTGTTTTCAGATTTACTACATGAACAACTGAAATACCCATTTATGGTCACATGCTAATGGCAACCTATAAATAAATACATGGCAAACAGAATAAATATTAATCTACATACGTTTTCTTTGCATGCCTTCTGGCTCACAAAATAAGCTGGCCCAACAAACCAAACAAACATTCTTTCTTATGCACCCGTGTGCAACAAAATGAAAAATAGGCCTAGCAGTGAGCCACTCAAATTACTATTTGGAGGACATGATAATTGGCCACTTGGAAAAAACATAATAGTCTCAATTTTTATAACTGTAGCAATGATTGCCTTTCATTCACTTTGGCCTTCATAGGTTGCACAATCCTATTGAAAGTAGCAAGGAAGTCCAAAGAATAAAGTAGACTGCCTCTGTAGAGTTGCTGATTTACTACATGAACAACTGAAAGACGCATTTATATTAGCTAATGAGAACCTATAAACAAATACATAACAAAAAGAATGCATCTTAATCTACATAAGTTTTCTTTGCATGCTCTCTGGCTCACAAAATAAAACTAGCCAAACAAAAAACTTCTTTCTTACGTGCTCTTGGGCATCAAAAAGGAAAAGAGACTTAACAGTGAGTTACACAAACTACTACATGGAGGACATGATAATTGGCCATTAGGAAATAAAATAATAATATTAATTTTTATAACAATGACTGGCTTTCATTCATTTTGGCTTCATATGTAGCACAATCCCACTAAAAGTAGAAAGAAGCCCAAAACATAACCTAGACTGCACATGTAAAATTTACTACATGAACAACCAAAACATACATTTATGGTCACATTAAAACTGATTGCCACTCTGTAGTTATAGTTTTCAAAATTTTGAGATAATGTATATTTGTGTGGTGAATCATTTAGGGGTTGCAAAGATAAAACAGAGTCCCAAAGTGCATTTTCCAAAGACTATTGTATTTGATGTAGCACGAAAATGATCAATGGATTTACATGAAATTTGGCAAGATTATATATTATGGTGCAGAGATTATGCTTTTGGGGTACTGCAGTTAAGTAGGTAAGTATTTTATTAATGTTATAAGTCATTTAAATGTATTGATATCTGTCACTGCTGTACATTCGTGGAAGTTCACAAATGTTTGTGAAACTACCTTGGTACATGGCCGTAAATTTACTTCAAAGCAAAATATGTATATAAAATTAAAATACCTACCTATTACCACTTTAAGAAAGTGGTAGTAGATAGGTACCTACTATTTACCTATATGTAAGGCCCGAACACTGAACACAGCCAAAGTGTAGTAAAAACATTATGGCTGCCTTTCATTCTCTAAAAATAGCCATTAACCAAGATTATACTGGCTTGTCATCACTGTTTACCATGGTATACTGCAAAGTTATCACAATATACCATGGCCCAAAATATAACTAAGACATAGTTGTATTATTGGATTGCGGTACCCTCAGCGCCAAGACACCCCTGGGTATATGTGCGCTTTAAAAATGTATTAACATAGCTTTTTCACACACTACTATACGCTATGCAACTCCACTCTACAACACTCTACTACACTATATGCCCCACTTCAACACTTTACTCCAGTCTTTACCTCTTCATTCCACTGTTCAATGCTGTACTATTCTCTATGTCTCTGTACAACATTCTACTATACTGTAGTCCAATATACGACACTGTATGCAACACTTTGTATGCCACTGCACCCCTGATAAAGTACTCCACTCTACTACACTGTACACCAGTTCACTCTATGCCACTGAATGCCATTTTGCTCTATAACAGTCAATGCCAATCCACTCTACAGTGCTATAAAATACGGTACTCCAATTTATGACACTTTTTTCAACTGTATTCTACGCCACTCCACTCTACTGCACTCGACGCCACTACAGTATATGACACGCCACTACACTCTATGACACTTTACTCCACTCTACACTTCCCCACTTCAGTGTACTCCCCTGTCTGCAACTCCACTCTACAACACTGTACTACAATCTATGCCACTCTGCTCCACTCTATGCCCATCCACTCTACGCAACTATACTACACTCTATGACACTCGACAACACACACTCAGCTTCGATCTACGATACGCCACTCCACTATATGACACGGCACTCTACTCTACGACAATCCACTTGATGATATTCCACACTATGATATTCTACTTCACCCTACTCCACTCGAAAACACTCTACGACAGTCTATGATACCCTACTCTACTGTTTGATACGCCATTGCACTGTACAACCGACTGTTCCAGTCTAAGGGGCCGATTACGATGGCGGGAAATCCACCACCGCCGGGCTGGCCTGGAGGACTGCCGGCCCGGTGGTCGCGGATTTCCCGACATCACCCTGAAAATTCCCACCACCAAATTAGGATGGCGGTGGGAATGTGAAAGATACCGCGGCGGACGGAAAGACCGTCCGCCGTGGTCCCGCAAGGCGGGCCTATTCCGCCTACCTTGGGGGACCCGGTACCATGGGGCAATGGAGGCGGTGCCGTACTGGCCGCAAAAAGACAGGCGGAGAATGCCGTTGGGGGCTTGTTGCGGGCCCCCATGGGGTGGGGGCTGGGATGCTCCACGTGGGGGGTACCTATGGTACCCCTCTACATATGCATGTACAAGGTGGAAGGCACCGCACGGTGCCTGTCACGTTGTACATGCATATGCCAAACATGTTTTTTAAAATTGTGGCGGGTGCTGCCACCCGCCGCAATCTTAAAATACAGGATGCGCCCGCCAGTGTGGCGGGCGCATCCTAATTCATTTTGCGGGACTGCTGCACCTATGGCGGGCGGTCCCTTTTACACCAACGATGGCGGGCGGACTTTGTCCGCCCGCCATCATAATCGGCCCCTATGATACTTGACTCCACTATATGAGATACCATGCCACTACACTATTTAATACTTTACCACACAGTACAATGTGAATAGTATTTATATATTATATTATTATTATTATATATATATATATAAATATACAATTTACAATAGTAAACACTGTACTCTACTCCACTCGATTTCAATCTAGAATACTCCAGTCTATGACAATAGAATTTACAGCACTCTCCTCCACGGCACTGTATGACACTCCACATAACATCTCTCAACTTGCGACACTGGACTATATAATTTGAAACACACTTTTAGTTAAAATTTTAAAAACTCATGAAAAAACCAAAGGTTATATCTCAGGAATAGTTAGAAACACTTCTTTTCCCTATACAAACCAAATTTAAACTACATAAACTTTAAAAATTCTAAAGTTGAAGTTATAACTTTCTATTACAATTTATCCACCACCTTCAAATTATTATAAGTAGCAGACGTTGTTACACACTCTTTACAGCTCGCTAATCAGACAGCAGTAACTATCAGCCAGATTCATCAATGTCCAAATCTGCGATTTCTAAATTGCGAGAAAAAGCGAATCGCAATTAAGAAATCGCAGAATGGCATTCATGAATATTTGCAAGAAAAAAAAGCGATTCGCAATCGGCCGCAATCGCCGATTGCGAGTTGCCGAAAATCAGTAAATATTCGCATAATCGGCCGATACCCATGTTGAAATTGCGATTTCGCAATTACCGATATCGCAAAAACGGGAAGTCGCATCCTGAGCACAGTGATGACATCACAACCAGGAAGTAGGCAGGTTCCACCCTCATTCAGCAGTGAGAGCCTGAACTGGAAGCAGCATCATCAGAGGTCCCCTCCAGTGTGCTTACAGGAGTAAACTAGACACCCCAGTGGCAAGCATGTCTGAGGAAGCTGCAGCTGGATCTTCCAGTGGGAGAAAGAGAAAAATAAAATTTTCAGAGCAAGAGCTCGAATTTTTAATTGAAGGAGTCTGCAAGGACTACAATCGGCTGTTCGGAAAAGACTCCAGAAGGGTGCCCTAGGCCGATAAAAGGCAGCTATGGGTGCGCATCCGCGCTAAAGTTAACTCTGTGGGGGTGACCCAGCGCTGCGAGGACGAGCTAAAAAAACGCTGGTATGACCTCAGAGGGCGGTCAAAGGAGAAGATTGCGGAGAGGCTGGGAGAGCGTGTGGCGATAGGTGGAGGGGAGCCCACTGTCCCACCGAATACACCACTGGAGGACCGAGTGGAGGATGCAGCTTCTTTGTCAGACCAGACTTTTGCCAAGCTACAGTTTCTAGGAGATGGCACTTAAGACAGCTAATCCCAGATTTCCAAAAAAAGGCGCCGTGATATATCTTCAAAATCCGGCTAAACTCAAAGTAATGTTTAAAGGACAGACTAAGTTCTTTCAGTCGGAAATCCAGGCGAAAGAATATCTAGAAACTCTATAAAATTTGGTGACAGAACATTATGTTGGTCTAATATATGAATCTCCGCCTGGGTCACTAATGCGAGATTGTAACTGCATTTACTGGCTAATTGCTAATTACATGATTATAAGACTCTTGGAGGAGAGGACACGACACTCCATCACTGCAGGGACCTATGGTCCTTGGGCCTCATGAGTTGGGAGTGTGGGGTGGGGGGAGGGTAGGGTGGGGCGAAATGGGTGGTGGGAAATAGGTGGGAAAGGAGGGGCATGGGGTATAGGGGAAGGGGGGGTGAAAAAGGCATCAGCAGAAGATTTAAGTGGAGTATTATTATTTGTTAACGATTGCGAAAAGAGGTATTTTCAGAAAATCGAAAAAATAAGAATGCTAAGAATGATAATGGAAATTAAATGCAATGATCAGAAAAATCAGGATATGTACATTAAATGTATGTGGCTTAAATGATCCACGGAAAAGACAAGTTTTGGCCAAAATTGTCCAGATGTTGGGTATGGATATACTCTGTCTACAAGAGACACACATTGCATGGGCCAAAAGAGAATATTTAAGAAATCTTGGAATGGAATTAGTAGTCTGTTCCAAACAATCTGGAGTTAAGAGGGGGGTAGCAATATTAAAAAAGAGGGGTTGGCTGGATTGTATAAAAACAGCAGATGATAGATGGGGAAGATGGGTGTTAGCTGAATTTAAGGGAGGTCGGCAGGGGTTCGCACTCTGCAATATTTATGGCCCAAACTTGGATGACCCAGAGGTATTTAATTTTCTAAATTTAGAATTGGCACAGTGGGCTACGCCAGTGATATTATCTGGCGATTATAACATTAATTTGGAGGCAAAGGCTGATATAAGATCTAATGCCGTATATAGTGGTAGGAAAAAACTTGTATATACTGCCCTACGCGGGCTATTCTTGGAACATGGTCTCTTTGATGTTTGGCACGAGAAGAATCCGAATCTATCTGGGTTCACTTTCTTTTCGTCTCCCCATCAAAAATTTGTTAGGCTAGATTACTTTTTCACCTCACATTCTTTTTTATTACAATCAAAAATCCAGATTCACCCTAAATTAATATCGGATCACAATCCGGTAGTGTTGGAACTAAATCTGGAAACAGAGGGCAATATTGAATTACCACGATGGTCTTTTGAGCGCAAATTACTGTTAGAGACTGAATATCGCCAATACATGACTAAAGTAATAACCGAATTCTTCGCTTGTAATAAAGGTACTGCCCCTTACGAAATGGTTTGGGATACATTCAAGGCTGTAGTCAGAGGGAAAACTCTGAGTTATTCTGGGTTTAAGCGTAAGGAACTTCTAAACGAACAGCGGAACGATTTTGAAGAAATTATAAAAGCGGAGGAGAAGCTGGCAGAGACCTTAAAACAGGGAGGGGAATCAGATGTGAGTAGATTAGTCCAAAAAGACCTATCGATCAAAAAAGCCAAAGTGTATTCTAAAATAGCCGACTCAATAGCTATTAATTACATTCAACATAAGGAAATAGCTTATGAGTTTGGTGAAAAAAGTGGCAGATTGATAGCGAAAAGAGCAAGGGAGAAGCAGGTATTCAGCGACATCCAAAAAATTAAGGATTTAAAAGGGAACATGCAGGAAACAAAAGGAGGGATATTGACTGCCTTCCGAGAGTTTTATCAATGTCTATATAGCGAGGAAAGGGACTCTATCGATCCAGGTGAATATTTGAAGGAAACAAACTCTATGCCTTTATCGGAGGCTCAACATCTTAATCTCCTAGCACCCCCTGTCTGGGAAGAGATAGAAGCAGCAATTTTAGGGCTGGCCTCTGGCAAAGCCATGGAGCCTGATAATATACCGCTGGAACTTTTCAGAACATTTAGAGTCCAACTTAAAACCGAATTGGTCGAAATCTGTCAGCGAGCTTTTGAGGGTAAAGCCCCACCATCTTGGGCGGAAGCAATTATTGTTATTTTTCGGAAAAAGGGAAAGAATTCTGAGGAGATGGGTTCTTATAGGCCTATCTCTCTACTGAATTCAGATAGCAAAATCTATTCGAAGCTTATTGCAAATCGTCTAAATGATCTTATGAAAGGGCTTGTCTCTATAAGACAACATGGCTTTATACAGGGTAGAGGGACCACTGACCATATTAGGCGAATAATATCCTTGTTTGATTGGGCTCAGGGGACTGGATCTCCGGTTGGGGTGGCCCTGTTGGACGCTGAAAAAGCGTTCGACAGGGTCACGTGGACCTTTTTGTGGTCAGTGATGGAGAAGTTGGGAATTCCTAAAAACTTTATTAAAGCTATAAGATCACTTTACATTCACCCGACTGCGGTAATTCGGATTTCGGGCTCTTTGTCGGGCCCGGTGCGGATAGCAAGGGAGACGAGACAGGGATGTCCCTGTTCCCCCCTGCTATTCGCCCTATATATTGACCCTTTTATAAGAAAGTTGGAAAATAACCCCGCAGTTAAACCAGTATCATTAAATGGCTGGGAAATAAAAGTCTGCGCTTATGCTGACGACATAGCTGTGGCCGCGGCAGACCTCAATACAGCCTTTCCTAACATTATAAAACTAGCAGAGGAATTCGGCCTGGTTTCTGGCTATAAACTAAATATTGACAAAACCCAGCTTATCCACTCCGTGGTAGGATATCCAGAAAACATGAAGATAGATAAGGAGGCTACGTATCTTGGTATTAAAATTTCGGCTAATATTGAGGAAATTATTCCAATCAATTTAGAGCCAGTAATAGCATCTTCAAACAAGATTTTAGAAAGGGTTAATAATTTGAGACTATCCCTACTAGGTCGTAGCAATTTGATAAAAATGCTTTTCTTTCCTAAATTTTTATATATTTTCCGAGCCATACCTCTGTTAATTCCATCCGGCTACTTTACACGGCTGGAGAGAATGAGCTCTAGTTTTTTATGGGGGTATCGTCGAGCTAGGAGAGCACTTAAAAGTTGTGAATTACCCCGAGAAAGAGGGGGATGGGCTGTGCCAAATTTTCAAATCTATCACTGGACGGCTATAATGCAATATATGGGTGTACTTCTATTACCAGAGGATCATTTGGAGGAATGCCTGATCCCTTCCATCTATGAAATGCTCTTGGGGACAGAGGCGAAACAATGTCTAAACAGGATCATAGAGCCCAGTTACTACAAAAAAATTAAGTTTAAGATATTTGATACAGCTTACTCTATCTGGCGAGCTGTTAAGAAGAAATGTTGTCTCAATATAAATTTAACGAAATATACACCCTTGCAGAAATGTTCTTTTTTGCCGGCGATATTTCAAGACGGGGTAATGCATAGGTGGAATGATTTAGGTGTTAATAAGCTAGGGGATCTGTTTATAGAACAAGACTTTGTTTCATTTGAACATTTGATAAACACTTATCACATACATCGATCTGATTTTTTTAAATACCTCCAGGTTCGAAGCTTCTGTCTACAAAAGCTTTCTCACTCATTAATATTTTTGGAGAAAATTGAAATTCTAGAAGCAATAGAACACCGACAAAGAATCGGATTTTTGTATCAATTAATTTTGGAAAAAAGAGAGGACGATTTAGAGGCGGTGGCGAGCAAATGGCAGCAGAAATTAAATATCCCCTCTATAAATTTAGAGAGAAGTTTAGCAATCGCTAGAAAGGTTTTAATGAATGGGTCATTAATCAGTCAGCATTATATGTCTATATTCGGATTGTATTATACACCGGGGAAGATAGCCAAATGGAGCGTCGGACGTGGGACGAGTTGTAATCGCTGTAATCTTTATGGCGCTGACGCTATTCACATGTTTTTTAATTGCCCAAGACTGGCAAAATTTATTGTCGATGTGGAGCATTTTCTCACAGCTGAATTGGGTATTTCAATTAAACTAACCCCATCTTTGGTTTTGTTCGGGTGTGAAGAAAATGCTTCTAACTCAATCTCAGATTCAGTATCTGGGTTTGTGTTTATAAGTATGTCTGTTTTCCGTTTTTGCGTCACGTCCGGCTGGCTTGATGAAGAACCACCAAATATTATTCTGTGGCGAAATAAGCTTCTCTCTTTGTATGAACTTGAAACGGCATTGTATAAACTGAAAGCTATAAGAAGGAAGACATTTGGCTGTAAATTATGGCTACCAGTTACTAATTGGATTGAAAAGTGAGAAATTATGGAAGTGAATCATATTATTATTTCTGCCTTTGATTCGATGTATATAGGTGTTTATCTTGTTGTTCTTTTTTTTGCTCTTTTTGTTTTCTTTTTCTGCTGATGCCTAATAAAATAAAAAATAAAAAAATAAAAAATGCCAATCCACTCTACAGTGCTATATAACACGGTACTCCAATTTATGACACTTTTTTCAACTGTATTCTACGCCACTCCACTCTACTGCACTCCACGCCACTACAGTCTATGACATGCCACTACATTCTATGACACTTTACTCCACTCTACACTTCCCCACTTCAGTGTACTCCCCTGTCTGCAACTCCACTCTACAACACTGTACTACAATCTATGCCACTCTGCTCCACTCTATGCCCATCCACTCTACGCAACTATACTACACTCTATGACACTCGACAACACACACTCAGCTTCGATCTACTATACGCCACTCCACTATATGACACGGCACTCTACTCTACGACAATCCACTTGATGATATTCCACACTATGATATTCTACTTCACCCTACTCCACTCTAAAACACTCTACGACAGTCTATGATACCCTACTCTACTGTTTGATACGCCATTGCACTGTACAACCGACTGTTCCAGTCTAAGGGGCCGATTACGATGGCGGGAAATCCGCCACCGCCGGGCTGGCCTGGAGGACTGCCGGCCCGGTGGTCGCGGATTTCCCGACATCACCCTGAAAATTCCCACCACCAAATTAGGATGGCGGTGGGAATGTGAAAGATACCGCGGCGGACGGAAAGACCGTCCGCCGTGGTCCCGCAAGGCAGGCCTATTCCGCCTACCTTGGGGGACCCGGTACCATGGGGCAATGGAGGCGGTGCCGTACTGGCCGCAAAAAGACAGGCGGAGAATGCCGTTGGGGGCTTGTTGCTGGCCCCCATGGGGTGGGGGCTGGGATGCTCCACGTGGGGGGTACCTATGGTACCCCTCTACATATGCATGTACAAGGTGGAAGGCACCGCACGGTGCCTGTCACGTTGTACATGCATATGCCAAACATGTTTTTTTAAATTGTGGCGGGTGCTGCCACCCGCCGCAATCTTAAAATACAGGATGCGCCCGCCAGTGTGGTGGGCGCATCCTAATTCGTTTTGCGGGACTGCTGCACCTATGGCGGGCGGTCCCTTTTACACCAACGATGGCGGGCGGACTTTGTCCGCCCGCCATCATAATCGGCCCCTATGATACTTGACTCCACTATATGAGATACCATGCCACTACACTATTTAATACTTTACCACACAGTACAATGCGCTACTACACTGTACTCTACTCCACTCGATTTCAATCTAGAATACTCCAGTCTATGACAATAGAATTTACAGCACTCTCCTCCACCGCACTGTATGACACTCCACATAACATCTCTCAACTTGCGACACTGGACTATATAATTTGAAACACACTTTTAGTTAAAATGTTAAAAACTCATGAAAAAACCAAAGGTTATATCTCAGGAATAGTTAGAAACCCTTCTTTTCCCTATACAAACCAAATTTAAACTACATAAACTTTAAAAATTCTAAAGTTGAAGTTATAACTTTCTATTACAATTTATCCACCACCTTCAAATTATTATAAGTAGCAGATGTTGTTACACACTCTTTACAGCTCGCTAATCAGACAGCAGTAACTATCAGCCAGATTCATCAATGTCCAAATCTGCGATTTCTAAATTGCGAGAAAAAGCGAATCGCAATTAAGAAATCGCAGAATGGCATTCATGAATATTTGCGAGAAAAAAAAGCGATTCGCAATCGGCCGCAATCGCCGATTGCGAGTTGTCGAAAATCAGTAAATATTCGCATAATCGGCCGATACCCATGTTGAAATTGCGATTTCGCAATTACCGATATCGCAATAACGGGAAGTCGCATCCTGAGCACAGTGATGACATCACAACCAGGAAGTAGGCATGTTCCACCCTCATTCAGCAGTGAGAGCCTGAACTGGAAGCAGCATCATCAGAGGTCCCCTCCAGTGTGCCTACAGGAGTAAACTAGACACCCCAGTGGCAAGCATGTCTGAGGAAGCTGCAGCTGGATCTTCCAGTGGGAGAAAGAGAAAAATAAAATTTTCAGAGCAAGAGCTCGAATTTTTAATTGAAGGAGTCTGCAAGGACTACAATCAGCTGTTCGGAAAAGACTCCAGAAGGGTGCCCTAGGCCGATAAAAGGCGGCTATGGGTGCGCATACGCGCTAAAGTTAACTCTGTGGGGGTGACCCAGCGCTGCGTGGACGAGCTAAAAAAACGCTGGTATGACCTCAGAGGGCGGTCAAAGGAGAAGATTGTCGAGAGGCTGGGAGAGCGTGTGGCGATAGGTGGAGGGGAGCCCACTGTCCCACCGAATACACCACTGGAGGACCGAGTGGAGGACACCATAAATCCGCAGGCATGCGTGGGTGTGACACAGCTGGACTCCCGACCCACCCAAGACACACCAGGTATGCGACTGCGACCCCCTGTCCCCTAACAATGTCCATGACTGCAGAGCATCCCATATCAAACCCCAGTAATGTAGCCAAAGCACACCACTAAAGCGCTATTGCATTGTGGGACATGTAGTCTGACCACAATTACCATCTTGCCCCATTAAGTCAGACATGTTTAGTGAGAGTCAATCCTGCAGCGAGTCAGGGAATGGTAGTCTGCATGCATGTAGGAAGCCTAAATGTGTAAGAAACATGTCACTTATCAACGTCCACTTTACATCACAGGTGGCGTAGAAGTCCCCAGCACAGACAGCGACGGCCTGGTAATTGAGCGGTACAAAAGGGGGTGGTGATGGATGGAGCATCTGAATCAATCAAACACTCACACCCAGTCAAAAGATCTGGGTTTAATCCATCACCGTTCTTTAGCCCACTCTGCCACCCCAGTTCAGACATGGCTATCTGCAAATCGGTCTGAGCCTGTGTGTCATGGGAACAGTCCAGCCCGAACTGCCAAGCCATGTCTTCCCTGGACCGGAAACAAGCTTCCGAGGACTGGTTTCTGGCATTCCAGCCGTCTTCAGCCCGGCTTGCTTGAATCCAGTGGCAAAGTGAGCAAGGGACTCACGTCTGAGCATACCCTGCCACACTTATGGCAGCCAAAAGCGGTACAAAAGGGGGTGGTGATGGACGGAGCATTTGAATCAATCAAACACTCACACCCAGTCAAAAGATCTGGGTTTAATCCATCACCGTTCTTTAGCCCACTCTGCCACCCCAGTTCAGACATGGCTATATGCAAATCAGTCTGACCCTGTGCCTCATGGGAACAGTCCAGCTCGAACTGCCAAGCCATGTCTTCCCTGGACCGGAAACAAGCTTCCGAGGACCGGTTTCTGGCATTCCAGCCGTCTTCAGCCCGGCTTGCTTGAATCCAGTGGCAAAGTGAGCAAGGGACTCACGTCTGAGCATACCCTGCCACACTTATGGCAGCCAAAAGCGGTACAAAAGGGGGTGGTGATGGACGGAGCATCTGAATCAATCAAACACTCACACCCAGTCAAAAGATCTGGGTTTAATCCATCACCGTTCTTTAGCCCACTCTGCCACCCCAGTTCAGACATGGCTATATGCAAATCAGTCTGACCCTGTGCCTCATGGGAACTTGAGGTAATTGAGGACATCACGGAGGACACAGAGGGAGACACAAATCTATCCCCACAGCCCGGACCATCAGGGCAAGCTGCTGCACCAGCGGTCATCACACCACCTGCCCCTGTGGCCAGCGCCACCCCTGTGCCACCACGCGCTGCAGAAGCATTGCCCTTCACACACCCACCAGTGGTGCTTGCAACACCAGCAGCAGTTCGACAACCAACCCGCCGTCCTGCGGCTGTGTGGAGCCAGTCCAGCGGACTGGTGAGGGATCAGCGCACTAACAATTCCTGTACTGGCAGGGGACAAAACGTGCAACCAGGTGGGCTCTCCATTGAGCGCCGTATGCTACATGTGCATCAGACCCAGGCCCGTCATCTCGGGACTATCCACCTCCAACTGGAAAAGACCGCCCGAAATGTAGCACTACTGTCAGACCGCATGGAGAGGATGACAGCTGCTATGGAGGCCAACACACAGGCCATGAACAGGCAGCGGGATCTCAACCGCCGCAGACGCCGCCAACTGCTGACCCGCCTGTCAGCATACACGCGGTCGAACTACATAATTGGGAACGCGACCTCCCAACTCTCGCGACGCTCCTTGGCCATGCAGGTCCAAATGGTCCAGTGCTGCCAGGACGTCGCGAGGGCTCTGGAGCATGTGTCAACAGCAGTGCAGGGCATGCAGGCTGCCGGCCATGGCCGGGGGGGGGCTGACGACACAAGTGAGGCTACATCCAGCCATAGCAGCCAGTCCATTCCACCGGTGGTAGCACCCTGCCGCAGCAGCAGGCCCTCTGCTGCCTCACGGCCTAATCAGGAGGAGGATGGTGAAAGGAGGCTGGGAGCATCTGCCCGGAGGCGGCATTGAACTATATAACATTAACATGAGTGGCCATGCTGCTGCTACAAGCATGCCCTCCTGAAGAACAGGCATATGACTCAATATGTCATTCATGTACCAGTTTGCAGAATGCCCAGTTTATTGTGCTGTAACAATTACAAATATTCTGACTAACTTAATCTGACTCATGTCATTATTAATGTTGTCATGCATGAGTTAAGTAATGGGTGTGGGGAGTGGGTGCACTAGAAATAGTTCATGCAGATTTGGTTGCGGCGCATGTGTCCTTCTCGCCGCGTGCGTGACGCACATGTGCAGGTGGTCGGTTGTCCCCTTCTGACTCACTGCCAGATGTCTACAGGTATCCTGCGCTTGGTAGCAATGTTGTGGAGGATTGCACACACTGCCACGATAAGGCAGCAGACCTCTGGCTCGTATTTGATGGCCCCACCAGTCTTGTGCAGTATGCAGAATCTGCTCTTCAAAAGGCCAAATGTCCTCTCAATGCAATTTCTTGTGAATATGTGTGCTGCATTGTAACGCCGTTGCTGTGGTGTTGTAGGGTTGAGGTATGGTGTGAGGAGGTACTCACGGAGAGCGTAGCCGCTGTCACCTGAATGATAGGAGCAGAGGGTGAGTGTCTGTGCGGCGCAGCTACATTATCACAGTGTAATATTGTGGGGCATGTGTACTTACCCAGTAGGTGTCCTTCACCAAAGTCTCCCCTGGCCAGTCGTGTGTGAATGCCACTGTGCCGGAATATGAAGGAGTCATGTGTGCTCCCTGGGTACTGTGCCACTATGTCCGTGATGATTGTCTTTGCATTGCACACCATCTGGATATTGAGGGAGTGGTAGGACTTGCTGTTGCGATACATGTATTCCGTTTGTGCTGGTGGGCAGATGTGGATGTGGGTACAGTCAATGCATCCTATTATATGTGGAAATTGTGCTACATTGTAAAATTGCAGCTTGGTGTCATTCAAGTCCTGTTGGCTGGTGGGGAATGAGATGTAGTGGTGTAGCCGGGTCAGCATGGCCTCCAGGAAACTCCTTAGGCAGCGGGACATGGTGGGCTGGGATATCCCCCCTGCGACAGCGACTATCCCCTGGAAGCTTCCGGAAGCCAGTAGGTGCAGGCTGCACAATACCTGCACATGGGTGGGAACGGCATTGGTCCTCCTTGTTGGGTGCTGCATCAGGGGGTCTAGGTCCCGGATCAGCTTGATGATCATTGCCCCATTTAGGTGGTACTTTGCGTAAATTTGCTCCCTGGTTTGGCCCAGAAGGGTGACCCGCACACGGAATATCCGCTCCTGGATCCTACGTCTGTTCCGTGCTGCTCGCTGTAGCTTTCGCCGCCTCACCACCATGTAGAGTCCTGGCATTGTGAGAGTCCTCAGGCTCCAGCTGCATGTCCTTAAGTGTGTTTGGTCAGGCCTGCACCTGTTTGTAGTTTGCTAACGTTTTTTTGAATTTTTTTTTATTCCTTACTGGTTACCACCTGGTTTGGGTTCTCCTTAAATTGCGCGTCGCAAATAGCGATTTTCGGGTTTTTCGCAATATGCGATTTTTCTTGAATGGCGATTGCGATTATTTTGTGAGTTCGCAAATGAATTAGCAGAATCCATGGTTTCTCGCTATTTCAGATTCGCTAATGGGCTTGTTTCAGGATTCTGCGAATTTATTTGCGGACTCGCAAAATGTATGTTGCGAATTCGCTATATTGGATTTTTCAATATCATGAATCCCTTTCTTTGAAATTGCGATCGCAATTGCTAATTCGCAGCTATTGCGATCGCAATTTGGCTTCATGAATCTAGCTGTATAACTCACCACTCTACCATGCACTGTGTTCTCACAAATAATGAACTCCACTGTACAACACTACACTGTACAAAACTCCCTGCCACCCTCCTGCACGACACACCACTCAACAACACTGAAGTATGACAGCCTACTCAACTGAACTCCACTCTATGCCACTACACTCTAAAAGACTCTGCTACACTCTTTGCCACTTTACAACACTTTACTCGATGGCACTCCACCATACTATATTTCATGATCCTCCAGTCAATGACACTCCACTATACAACACTCAGTTCTACTGTTTGATACTCCACTACACTGTACAACACGCCGCTTCACTCAATGATACTCAACCCCATGATATGATGGTAAACAGTCTAAATATTGAGTATTTAATTTTGACCTACAATAATATCGAGTTGGAAATATCATAGGGACACAATATCGAAATCAAGAATATCGACAACTAGAATATCGACCTGTTTTTCTTAATAGTCGATAGCAAAAATATTGATGTTACTAATATCGAAATTTATATTAGTGTTATGTATTTTATTATGTATTTTATGTTTGTGTTTATATTTTTTGTTAATTATTTGACTAGTTTTAGAATATATGTATAACATTTTTAGAAGTTAGTAATTTTTCTTTTTAAGTAAATTATGCGTTTTAGTACCGTAGCGGGTTGTGGGTTTATAGGGGAATTGGGAATAGGGTAGGAAGTAATTTAATTATATGAAATTAATTTTAAAATTTTAGAAATTAGTAATTAATTTTAAGTACATTTAAGTACATTTGGTGTTTTAGTTCTGTGGCGGGTTGTGGGTTTATAGGGGAATAGGGTGGGAAGAAATTTAATTGTAATTAAGAAATTATTTATTTGTATTTATTGGTATTAATAATTAATTTTATGCTAAATAATTATTAATTGGTAATTAACTTTTATTAATTGGTAATTAATTTGTATTAATTGGTAATTACATTAAGTTTATCAATTTATTATGGAAGTGTGTTGTGAGTTTATAGGGCAATAGAATGGGAAGTAATTTAATTGTAATGAAGTAATTATTTATTTTATTGTTGAGTATTGATAATTCATTTATTGTTAAATAATTATTAATTAGTAATAACTTTTTAATAATTATTTTTTTATGTTTTTGAAATTAATGTATTGTCCATTCATTAATAATTGGTATTACATTGTAATTAATTATTATTTATTGGTAGTTATCAATACTTTATTGTTAATTGTTAATTATTAATTGTGAAATATTTTTTAATAATTATTGTTTTTTGGTATTGAAAATTAATTCTTTTTTAATTTAATTATTATTTGGTAATTAAATGTTAATAATTATTATTTAATTTTATTTATCATCAATTTAATTGTTAATTATCCATTGGTAATTATTTTTAAGTAATTATTTATTGGAATTGTTAATTAATGTATTGTTATTTAATAATTCCATTATTATTTATTTAAAAAAATAATTTTAATTATTAGTAAGTTATTTTTACCCCTACGCTATCCAACACTTTCCCTACAGTTACACTCTCTGGAGTTGGAATAGTAATTTTAACCTCTACGCTATCCAACACTTTCCCTACTGTTGCACTCTCTGGAGTTGGAATAGTAATCTTTACCCCTAAGCTATCCAACACTTTCCCTACTGTTGCACTCTCTGAAGTTAGAATCATAATTTTAACCTCTAGGCTATCCAACACTTCTCTACTGTTGCACTCTCTGGAGTTGGAATAGCAATTTTAACCCCTACGCTATCCAACACTTGCCCTACTGTTGCACTCCCTGGAGTTGGAATAATATTTTTTACCTCTACGCTATCCAACACTTTCCCTACTGTTGCACTCTCTGGAGTTGGAATAATATTTTTTACCTCTACGCTATCCAACACTTTCCCTATTTTTGCACTCTCTGGAGTGGTAATAGTAATTTTTATCCCTACGCCATCCAATATTTACTGTTTTAGTTAATGTAGTGTATAATTTATTTAAAAAAAAAATTTAATGTGTTATATATATTTTTGATATTTTTTGTTATATTATTGCTGTATGTGTATGTATGTATTTATAATTTATAAAATGTTTTTTAACAATTGTAAAAGTTTTTACAATAATTAATGGTTAATATTATTAAGTATATACATATATTATATTTTATATGTATATGTTTGATTTCATTTTTACATTATATGTATTACTTATGATTTTAAACATATTTTTAATTATGTTTATTTTAATTTTTTTTTTTGTTAACAATATTTTTTTCAGATATTCTTGTACTCAGCATAATGTATATAGGACTTCGATATTCTTGACATCGATATTTTGGCTCCGATATTTTTGACGTCGATATAAAACTTTACTCCACTGTATGCTACGTCACTCCACTCTACGTCACTCCCCTCTATACTACTCCATTCAACAATGCTAGTCTCTACAACGCTCTCCTTCACTGTACGGAACTACACTCCACTTTACGACACACGCTGGAAATCCACACAGCGATTTGAAACACATTTTTATAAAAAAATAAAAAACATTAACCTACAATGAAAAAAACAAATGTTAATGACAATTTATAGTTAGAAATCCCTTATCTATTATTTCTAAACAAACCCCACTTAAAATACACAAACATTAAACATTGTAAAGTTATAGTTATAACTTCAATATATAATTTACATACCACCTTCAAATTACTATAAATTGTACACCTCAGTCTTGTCACCTCCTCGAAACACTACATTAACTACAATTCATCCCTTTTCCATGCACTGTTTATACTGTTGCATACTACATCACTTATAGCATTTGAAATCATAGCATTTGTCACAACACTTATAATTTCTCGAATGACATTATTTGGCACAACAAAGTTCATGGTAGAGTGGCGAGTAATAGTGTTGTCTGGTTAGCGAGCTGAACATAGTTTGTAATGAGGTCCACTACTTATACTAATTTGAAGGTGGTGGAATAAGTGTAAATGAAAGTTATGACTATAACTTTAGAATTTTTGAAGTTCGTGTAGTTTAAATTTGTTTTTTATATGGAAAATAAGTTTCCATAACTTTAACTAAGCTTTAACCTTTGTTTTTTATTATATAAACACTTACCTGACATATACTTACCATTTCATTGTAAAAGTATGCTCTGTAAAGACCTGTGTGGGAAAGGCATTGCGTGGTAAAGGCTGTTTCCCAACCCAGATGAAAATCAAGGGCATGTGGAGTCTGCCCCTGTTCTGGGGTTATGTATGCCCTGTGAAGAATATAGAACTGAATAGATTTAAAGTGGGCATTACGAGATGGACGGGGAGTGCTGAATCCCAATCTGCATTGTTAAGCGCCCTCCCCAAATTGGACTCCTATCGGACTCACAAAGTGTCCAGTGTGAATCGTGCGTGTACACCTAGTGGTCTATGCAGCCACTTGATGAGACTTCATGTGTGGATGTCTTTGTGGACATTATGTGCCATCTGTGGCTTAGCATGTAAGGGAGAGCATTGTAGGTCAGGGAGCATCCTTGAGGGATCTGGTGGTGTTCATTGAGCTCTTCAAAAGGGGGCAAGCAGCCTTCCCTGAATAAATCACCTAGGGTTTCAAATCCCATAAATGCCACTGTTTAATGGTAGTGTGCCCAAAGACGTGGTCAGGGTGTACCAGGCCAAGGAGTGGAATGAATTGGGGATTGATCGGTGCTGTACTTGTGATGCTCAACACTCTGGGAAAGTATGAAAGGGCAACTTTTAACAATTAAGTGAAGGGACAAACCGAGCATGCTACCAGATCATATAGCTGCAATATCTGGCTCAGTGGCCAAGGCTCCTGTGTGGTTGTGGTATCATCAAGCCTTAAATCAATGGCAGAGCCACTGAAGGTGAGAAGCAATGTAATAAAATTCAAAGTTGGGAACCCTACGTCCTCCTGAGTCAGAGGGATGGTAAAGGTTTGCCTGAACTGCCATTCGGCTGCCTTTTGTTATAGTGATTCACCAAGTAGACTGTTTCAGGTGCAAAAGAATTCACGAAGAGTCGCTGAGTCAGGTTAGTAAATTAATAGAGTAATTGAGGCAGCATGGCCATCTTGGAAAGTGCATTTGTGCCCATTAGCGATAAAGACAATGTGGCCCAGAATAAAATCTTACTGCAAAGTGCTGCCACTGTGTGGAACAGATTCCTGTCAAATACATCTTACTCAGATTTGTATATATGAAATCCTAAGTAGCAAAAGATTCATGTTTGCCAGTGGAGGGGTCCTCCACCTAAGGCGTAGAGTATAGGCAGAGTTTAGGATTGGAGCAGGAACAGGTAAGATTTTTCCACTTGACTGAAATCTGATAGAAGACGGATAGTACCTGTACATTATCAGAACAGTCTGCATAGGTGTAATTATGTAAACCAACATGTCATCTGCATATATGGACACCACATATGCCCTATCTCCCAGGTGAATGCCCCAGTCAGCTCCTCCCCAACTTAATCAAATGGCAAAGGGTTCCATAGCCAAGGCGAAGAGGAGCAGAGATAGGGGCAACACTGTTGAGTTACTCTGTCAACCATAATTGGGCAGAAATACAGGACCCTGTGCATACGTGTGCTGACAGACGCATACAGACAAGCCTTATGCTATGCAACTTGCGTCCTCCCAAACCCATGCACTGGAGTTGGAAGGAAACGCAATCCTAATTAAGAGAGTTGAATGCTTTTTCGGGTCTAGGACTAAGCAGACCAACCCAGGGAAAAATTGAGGTGCAACTACATACCCCAAATTAGTCGCAGAATGTTCAGAGAGGTGCTCCTCCCTGGAGCAAAATCATTTTGGTCAGAGTGGACCATCTGAAGTAGGTGATCCGCTAATATGCTGCTAAGAATTTTGTAGTCTGGGTTCAAGATTGCCATAGCTCTGGAATGAAAACCAATAAGAGTTCACGGAGCGAAGAGGGAAGGAGACCTTTTCTTCAGTTTTAGTGCAAGGAGATCAGAGTGAGTCTTGTTGAATTCCATTGGAAGTCCATCGGATCCGAGAGTTTTGTTTTCAGTGAGGAAGCGGATTGCTTCTTTAATCACCATTATTGAGATGGGCTGATCTAGGTCCTGGTATTGCTCAGCAGGGATTTGTGGTAGGGTGAGTTCGTCCAAGTAAGTTTGGGGAGAGTGCGGGGATGCCTGTAGCAAGGAGGAGTAAAGATTTGGATAGCACTGAGTGAATGTATGTGCATGTTGCGTTGCATCAGCAGTAACGCTGCTCTGAGGTAGGTAAATAAAGGGGTTGCACAGTCTTCAGACAAATTATCCAGGACAGCAGTGCAACTGGTTTGCCCGCCTCATTGGTGTGCATTTTGCGTGCACTTGGTGGGTAATACACCGTAGTTGCTCTAAGACTTCAGCATGTGCGAATAAAGGTGTTGTTTGTACAGCCTACTGGGTTTACAGGGCAAGCAGGGAAGTCTCTTCATCAGCAAACTGCAACTCTATGACGTGGAATTCACCTACTGTCGGGTCAATGCAATAACCATTTAGTACCTCCCACTCAACCATGATGGAGGAGGCCATACCTTGAGTCAGATCAAAGAATTTGGTGATACGTTCACAAAATGACTGTCTGAAAGCAGCGTCTTCCAGCATTGAGGTATCCAGGTATCGGGAAAGCGTGCAATCGTAGACCAGGCTGACAAGTAATGGATTTTGATCATACAGTGTGTGGCCTAGGTAATTACAAACATTCCATAGGTAATCTGCGAACATTGCAAGGGGCAGAGAGTTGAACTGCACAAGATACTGTCCAATTGCACATGCAATTAGTAATAGTGGAGAGTAAAGTGAGTAAACTTTGAGAGGCTTTTGATGTTGCCAAATATCACTGAAGTCCCAGTGTCATAGCCAGTATGCGAAATAGCTGGCATTTTTTGCCAAAGGGTTCTTGAGGGAGAGGTGGTGAAGGACCCAATTGAAGTCCCGACCAATGAGCCAAAGGAATGAACGTCCATTGCACTAGATGACAGGATAACATATCAAGGAAAGAGCGCTGATTAACGTTGGGAGTATAGATACTGCCCAGTACAATGGGGACACCATTGCGGTAGCCATGGAGTAATACGTAAGGAGCACCTTGTCTGGTACAGTAGACGAAACTTGGAGAGGAACTCAAGGCTGAACCCATATCTGCACAACCCATGCAAATGCAGAGAAGTTACTGGAGAAGACTTGTTGCTGGATTCCAGAGTTAGCGTGTGTGCCTGCTGCAAAAAGAGTATGTGTGCTCTCCTCCTCTTTAAATAGAAATGAATAGAATACAAGCTGCTTGCTATACACCTCTCATGTTGAAAGTGATTATATTGTTGAGTATTGAGTAGAGTGTTGACATTTGTATCCTATCCTTCACTGCCATGAGCATGTGCGGGGAAAAGAGTATCGCCTCTGACCACTATCAGAAGAAGAGGAAGCGTCTGATATGCCAGACTGCCACTCTGTTGTGAGAAAGCTGAAGGATGTGTTGAGTCGACCAGTAGAAAAACTGGGTATACTAGAACAGCGTGGAACAGAGAGCAAATGGCTCATTTGCCAAACAACTAAAACCAAATGTAGAACGTGCTTCAGAGATGGCATGTGTGTGTTAAAGTCAAGGAACTATTAAAGTGTAATATACCGCTGGTAGCCCTGATGCACGGGAAGATATTACTCTGTCCAGAAATTGCAGAAGCAAGAAGCAGAGTAGAGGTGCGCGCAGTAGGCACAACGCGCTCTATTACGGTGATTTGGAGTGAGGAGCCCTACTAAGGGCGCATGTATGCAACCTTGCAAAGTCGCACATGTTGTGCAATGAGCAGAGAGAGAAATGTTCCTGACCCCTAAGTGAGTGGCTACTCCTAGAATAGGGGGGATATGAAGCATACAGAAACGTACTATCTGGAGTGAGATAAGGGTGCTTGGAGCAGATGGACAAGCTATCAGGGCAGTTTGCGGATGTGATACATTCAACTGGTTGGTTGAGAGGTGTGTGAGCCCTTCTCAAGCAACAAATGCAAAAAGAACAATTGATGTACAGAGTACAGATCAATGTCATACATTTACCCCAGGGATGAGTATGAGAGGTACCCCTTAAACGGAAGTTAAGGGAATTAGGGTTAACCAACCGTAGATAAAGGAGAGATTCCCTTGAACTGGACTAAATAACACTAAAGCTAGAAAGTCAAAAACAATAACAAGATTCACGTGTATAAAAAGAATTCTTACAGTTTATTGGTAATACAAACATTTAAACTAGTGGACAGTTAAGAGACCACTCAACACTGTTTAAAACAAGATAATGACAATAAAAGATACACTCAATATTCAATATTGACCAGCAAAATTGAAACAAAAAGATAGAAAAAAAGTAAGACATTGGATTCGTACAATACTGGGTGTATATTCGTACTCTATTTTTGACACCTAAATTATGTATTCTATAATATAGTATATCAACAAAGATGTCCGAGTTGTGAATTATACTAAATGGTGCGTCGACGCGTTTCGGTGGTTTTCCACAATATTCTCCACCTTTGTCAAGACTACATATAATATCTGTCGTCGTGTAGGGGTCAATAAAATCACCCTTAGCGTTTGCTTTTTGGAATTGTTCGGTATCAATTGTTATCCAAATCCGAATGTGGTATATCAGAGAGATTAGCTAGCTTCATGCATCCATTTAATATCGTAAAGTCTGGCTAAGAGTAAAATCGTCCTGGTGCTAGGACATTAAGCGTTGAATATGGGCATTCCGAGATACTTAGGCCCCATAAAGCGTTCAGTCTTCTTTTCTTGATCTATTAAAACCCAGAGGCGCCTGTGTCATGTCCTCGCGGTGTGAGCTTATGGTTCTCTAAGGTTTGGGATGGCATCCATTTAATATCGTAAAGTCTAGCTAAGAGTAAAATCGTCCTGGTGCTAGGACATTAAGCGTTGAATATGGGCATTCCGAGATACTTAGGCCCCATAAAGCGTTCAGTCTTCTTTTCTTGATCTATTAAAACCCAGAGGCGCCTGTGTCATGTCCTCGCGGTGTGAGCTTATGGTTCTCAATTCAAGCGCAGAGGACTGCCTACTTCTCTGGTTTTGTAAGGCCCGTTTGGTTAAAATTCCAGGGGTGCTTGCATCATGTTTGTGCGATGAAAAGGGGATATTTCCCTGATAAGAAGCGAGATACTGCCTTCTTCTCTGGTTACCTGAAATGAGCATTTCAAGGGAATCTCTCCTTTATATACATTCACCCCAGTACAGAGATCTAGGCCTAAATCCATTGTTTGTTTGCTCACCTTGCCATTCCAGTTTGAACCCAACCATATGCAAATCAGTCATAACCCTGTGCCTCATGGGAACAGTCAAGCCCAAACTGCCAGGCTAGGTCCTCCCTGGACTGGAAACAAGCATCCTTGGAGCGGTTTCGTGGTTTCACCCCTCGTCAGCCAGGATAGCTTGACTCCAGTGGTATGGAGAGCACAGGACCCACGCCTGGGCATGCCCATCCCACTCGGGGTGACAAATGCAAAAAGAACAATTGATGAACAGAATGCAGATCAATGTAATAAATTCACCTCAGTACAGAGATCTGGGCCTAAATTCATAATTTTATTGCTCACCTTGCCATTCTAGTTTGAACCCAGCCATATACAAATTAGTCTTGACCTTGTGCCTCATGGGAACAGTCCAGCCTGAACTGCCAGGCCGGGTCCTCACTGGTCTGTAAACAAGCATCCTAGGACCGGTTTTGGGGTTTTAACCCTCATCAGCCAGGATAGCTTGACTCCAGTAGCATGGAGAGCACAGGACCCACGTCTGGGTATGCCTGTCCCACTTGGGGTGACAAATGCACAAAGAACAATTGATGGACAGAATTCAGATCAATGTCATACATTCACCCCAGTACAGAGATCTGGGCCTTAATCCATTGTTTGCTCACCTTGCCGTTCCAGTTTGAACCCAACCATATGCAAATCAGTCTTAACCCTGTGCCTCATGGGAACAGTCCAGCCCAACCTGCCAGGCCAGGTCCTCCCTGGACTGGAAACAAGCATCCTTGGACCGGTTTCGTGGTTTCACCCCTCATCAGCCAGGTAACTTGACTCCAGTGGCATGGAGAGCACAGGACCCACGTCTGGGCATGCCCGTCCCACTCGAGGTGACAAATGCAAAAAGAACAATTGATGGACAGGATGCAGATCAATGTCATACATTCACCCCAGTACAGGGATCTGGGCCTAAATTCATCATTTTATTGCTCACCTTGCCATTCTAGTTTGAACCCAGCCATATGCAAATCAGTCTTGACCTTGTGCCTCATGGGAACAGTCCAGCCCGAACTGCCAGGCCAGGTCCTCACTGGACTGGAAACAAGCATCCTAGGAATGGTTTTGGGGTTTCACCCCTCATCAGCCAGATAACTTGACTCCAGTGGCATGGAGAGCACAGGACCCATGTCTGGGCATGCCCGTCCCACTCAGGGTGACAAATGCAAAAAGAACAATTGATGGACAGGATGCAGATCAATGTCATACATTCACCCCAGTACAGGGATCTGGGCCTAAATTCATCATTTTATTGCTCACCTTGCCATTCTAGTTTGAACCCAGCCATATGCAAATCAGTCTTGACCTTGTGCCTCATGGGAACAGTCCAGCCCGAACTGCCAGGCCAGGTCCTCACTGGACTGGAAACAAGCATCCTAGGAATGGTTTTGGGGTTTCACCCCTCATCAGCCAGGTAACTTGACTCCAGTGGCATGGAGAGAACAGGACCCACGTCTGGGCATGCCCGTCCCACTCTGGGTGACAAATGCAAAAAGAACAATTGATGGACAGAATACAGATCAATGTCATACATTCACCCCAGTACAGGGATCTGGGCCTAAATTCATCATTGTATTGCTCACCTTGCCGTTCCAGTTTGAACCCAACCATATGCAAATCAGTCTTAACCCTGTGCCTCATGGGAACAGTCCAGCCCAAACTGCCAGGCCAGGTCCTCCCTGGACTGGAAACAAGTATCCTTAGACCGGTTTCGTGGTTTGACCCCTCATCAGCCAGGTAACTTGACTCACAGGACCCACGTCTGAGCATGCCTGTCCCACTTGGGGTGACAAATGCACAAAGAACAATTGATGGACAGAATTCAGATCAATGTCATACATTCACCCCAGTACAGAGATCTGGGCCTAAATCCATTGTTTTTTTGCTCACCTTGACATTCCAGTTTGAACCCAACCATATGCAAATCAGTCTTAACCCTGTGCCTCATGGGAACAGTCCAGCCCAAACTGCCAGGCCAGGTCCTCCCTGGACTGGAAACAAGCATCCTTGGACCGGTTTCGTGGTTTCACCCCTCATCAGCCTGGTAACTTGACTCCAGGGCATGGAGAGCACAGGACCCACGTCTGGGCATGCCCGTCCCACTCGGGGTGACAAATGCAAAAAGAAAAATTGATGGACAGAATGCAGATCCATGTCATACATTTACCCCAGTACAGGGATCTGGGCTTAAATTCATCATTGTATTGCTCACCTTGCCATTCTAGTTTGAACCCAGCCATATGCAAATCAGTCTTGACCTTGTGCCTCATGGAAACAGTCCAGCTCGAACTGACAGGCCAGGTCCTCACTGGACTGGAAACAAGCAACCTAGGACTGGTTTTGGGGTTTCACCCCTCATCAGCCAGGATAGCTTGACTCCAGTAGCATGGAGAGCACAGGACCCACGTCTGGGCATGCCCGTCCCACTTGGGGTGACAAATGCACAAAGAACAATTGATGGACAGAATTCAGATCAATGTCATACATTCACCCCAGTAAAGAGATCTGGGCTTAAATCCATTGTTTATTTGCTCACAATGCCATTCCAGTTTGAACCCAGCCATAAGCAAATCAGTCTTGACCTTGTGCCTCACGGGAAGAGTCCAGCCCAAACTGCCAGGTCAGGTCCTCTCTGGACTGGAAACAAGCATCCTAGGACCAGTTTCGGAGTTTCACCCTCATCAGCCAGGATAGCTTGACTCCAGTGGCATGGAGAGCATGGGACCCACGTCTGGGCATGCCCATCCCACTCGGGGTGACAAATGCAAAAAGAACAATTGATGGACAGAATGCAGATCAATATCATACATTCACCCCAGTACAGCGATCTGGGCCTAAATCCATAGTTTTTTTGCTCACCAGGGCATTCCAGTTTGAACCTGTTTGAACCCAGCTCATGAGGCACAGGGTCAAGACTGATTTGCATATGGCCAGGTCTAAACAGGGGTGGCATGGTGAGCAAAAAAATGATGGATCTAACCCAGATCTCTTGACTGGGAGTGAATGTTTGATTTTTTCTGCATTCATTCCATCGATTGTGTGTCTTTTGCTTTCTTGCTCTAAGAGTGCTGGATATGCCCATACGTGGGTCCTGGGCTCACTGTGCCACTGGAATCAAGCTATCCTGGCTGATGAGCGGTGGAACCCTGAAACCAGTCCTAGGAAGCTTGTTTGTTTCCGGTCCATGGAGGACATGGCTAGGCAGTTCTGCCTGGACTGTTCCCATGAGGCACAGGGTCAAGACTAATTTGCATATGGCCAGGTCTAAACTGGGGTGGCATGGTGAGCAAAACAATGATGGATTTAACCCAGATCGCTTGACTGGGGGTGAATGTCTTGATTTGTTCTGCATTCCGTCCATCGATTGTGTGTCTTTTGCTTTCTTGCCCTAAGTGCGCCGGGTATGCCCAGACATGGGTCCCGGGCTCACTGTGTCACTGGAATCAAGCTATCCTGGCTGATGAGGGATGAAACTCCGAAACTGGTCCTAGGATGCTTGTTTCTGGTCCAGGAAGGACCTGGCTTGGCAGTTCGGGCTGGACTGTTCCCATGAGGCACAGGGTCAAGACTGAATTGCATATGGCCAGGTCTAAACTGGTGTGTCATGGTGAGCAAAAGAATGATGGATTTAACCCAGACCTCTTGACTGGGAGTGAATGTGTTGATTTGTTCTGCATTCTGTCCATCGTATGTGTGTCTTTTTCTTTCTTGTCCTAAGTACCCCAGGTATTCCCAGATGTGGTTCCCAGGTTCACTGTGCCACTGGAATCAAGCTATCCTGGCTGATGAGGGGGGAAACCCCGAAACCGGTCATAAGATGCTTGTTTCCGGTCCAGGCCTTGGCAGTTTGGGCAGGACTGTTCCCATAAGGCATAGGGCCAGGACTGATTTGCATATGGCCAGGTCTAAACTGGGGTGGCATGGTGAGCAAAAGTATGATTGATTTAACCCAGATCTCTTGACCGGGGGTGAATGTTTTGATTTGTTCTGCATTCCGTCCATTGTGTGTCTTTTGCCTTCTTAAGCAACAGCCACAATCCTTGTCAGGTTGAAACAAATTTAAGTCACTAAATTAACCTGAATTTAACAATCTACAAGCTTGACACAAAAGTAGCCAAGCTAGTTAAAGGCAATTTTTAAAGCATGTATACAGCTCACAAACAGTAATAAAGTGAAAACACAACACAAGAAAAATCCCAAACCGATTTGGAAAGATAGAGAAAAAATGTATAAGTATTTGACATTAAAAAAAAGAAAATTCAATAAGTAGGACCGAAGATATGCAATTTCAGAGATTTTAGGTAAGAATATGGCCTAACAGCACAAAACACCCATTAGAAACCCTTTCCGAAGGCCGGGAGAAAGCTGGAGCTACTGGGCTCAACTGTGATGGTTGAGGCTTTATACTCCTGATGTCCCGGGCAAGGCCTACTATGTATTCTGAACAATTGGGACACATACCACTTCTGCACTTGACTCTCTGTGGTAAACGTGGAAAAGAAGTCCAAGGCTCCCTCGGTGGGAGGGGGAGGGGGTGTAGTGTGGATACAGATTAGAAAACATGGCTCACAACTCAAAGTGCTGGCAGCAGCAATAAATCATTGCCCAGCCAAATACTCACTTTTATTAATAAAGCAAAGTATTTTACTTCTACTGCTAACCTCACAAAGGAAGAATATAACCTTCACAAGCAACTACACAGTCCTCCGATGAAGTTGAGGCTCTAGTGTGTCTCTCTGGCAATTCCCTATCCCACTCAGTTCTCCTGTTGGCAATTGTGGTTATTCCCCATCTACTATTGGTAACATCCAGGGCATGCCTTGCTAGTAGTGTTAAGAGTTCAATATGACTCTGATTTAATGTAAATTGTGTTCAAGTGCACACATGTTTGATTTAGCAGCAAGTTTCACTGGGGCTGTCAGGCCGGAAAACAAGTCTTACCTGCACAGACAGGAGGGATGCGTTCGAAGTCTTGGAGTGTGCCCCATCCACAGGTTCAGCCCAAATCAGGTGAGTCGGCTGCACGCGGACTCAACAGCTGCACTTGATGGGCACAGGCTCTCTCCCATGCAGTGGTGCTCGAGCAGTGATCAGAGGTTTCCTGCAGATTCTCCTGCAGGGTAAGTGTTTACATGTTCCCGATTGGTGGGATGGCTACAACGATCCTGTCCCACGCTTGGGTGACAGTGCTCTCATGGCATCCTCACTTGCCCAGCTGGTGGAACAAGTCGCAGCGGCACCTCCTGGCACATAGGGGCACTGGACCGCTACCACCAAGGCTTTGGCCCTTACCATGCGGCAGTCTTCCACCATGACTATCTTCACGGCGGCCCTACCCTGGCATATGGGGCTTGCTGACTCTGTCCTGTACATGGGTAATGACTCCATCGGTGCAGCAGCCGTTTCTTTGCACCTCGCACATGGAGTCCTCTCAACAGGCCTCCCCACTGGACCTTACTCCCTCCAATGCTCTCCTTTTCCTCACAGGGCACACTGGAGTTGGCAAGCAGGCAGGAGCGGGTGCTCAAGGCTCTAAGGCAGGTGATCTTGAATTCCCTGGGCGATGTCCAGGGCGCAGCAGGGAGACTAGTATGCCTTGGCCCCTAGTCCTGGTCACATAACAGAAATCTTGCAGAGCTTCCCATCCTCATACAGCTTGTCTGGCTCTTTGGCAGAATAACATTTTGGGGGTTCCAACCTCTCCTTTTATAGTCCATTTCCAGACAACAAATGTTATTTAGGGTCTGTGTGTTTGAAGTTTTATGTTGGGTTTTTTGAAGTGCATGCTCATCTCGTCCCTCTTGAAAAGCAGTCTGTTACAGAAGGGAAGTCTCTAAAGCTGATTGTCCTACAGCACAAGTCATTAGAGTGATTAGAGTTCACACATCGATGCCAGCCATAATGATGATATGTGCATCAAAAGGTTAGTCCTGGGCTCTCAGCCATGCTATTTATGGTTCTCTTATCAACCCCATCTCCTTCCTGAGATGAGCCCGGGCTCCTTCCTTGTGACTTCTTACTGACTCAAAGAGCACCCTTAGAATCGTACTGGGGAAGACTAGTCCTCCCATCACCAGTGTGTGTCTAACCCAGCAAACAGGAATGCAGCCATACAGAAACCTTTCGGGGAGGATTTCTCTACCTCCTCTCCATGTTTCATCATGCAGGTGAAACCGAGGGGCTTCCATGTATTGTACCATCCACAGACCCAAATACACCCAGTGCATGTATTCAGCATACATGCACTGCACAGTACTCTATCATCCATGTACTGTAGCATTCAAAGACAACATACATCCAGCACTTGCATTCAACATGCGTGCACTGCAGCACTGTATCCTCAAAATACTGTACCACTTCTAGGCACCTGTAGACCCAACACATGCAGCACATACATTTAACATGCACGCACAGCCCAGCACCACATCCTTCATGTACTGTACCACTCACAGGCACACAGATACGCCTATCATGATCTGCGCAGCACTACACACCAAACCAGGATAGGCCAAGGGCGGGTTAAGCACACAGGAGCGGTCCTTTAAAATGAGTGCACCTGTAGACCTCCCTCCGGTGACACAGGTTAAAAATGACCTGTTCACTTCTAATGATCACTACTCGGAATGATGCCACCACCACGCTTGTGTGCTTGAATTGACTCCTGTGAAGGCAGTAGCCTTTCAAAACAATGAGGGTAGTGCTTTGGGTGGCCCTTCTGGTCCAACAAGACCTCAATTCATGAGACAGGCCGATGTCATGGTGCGCACTCATGATCCGTGTTTGGCTATGACAACAAAAATCAGCATTAGGCAGGGCTTTAAGTGGGCCGGATCCTGCTGGAGCTGAGCCACAGTTCTAAAAAGCAGGTGTTGAGACGAGTCTTTATCGGGCTCTCCATTTTTGCCCTGAGGTTGAAAAAACAAATCTCAACCATACAGCTGTCACCCTTCACTGCCTTTGAGTTATTGAGGTAACTTCAAAGAGACTTGTTATAGTTCTTTCACAGTCTCATCATTTCAGAAAAGAAGCATTTTCAGTATTATATGCAACTAAGCGATAGTTGTTGCTTATTTATCTTACACAGCTAACAACCATTGGCAAAGCCAATAGCCGACTTGTTGAAGGTGTAATGTTAGTTGCTGTATTATATAACTGATTGCAATGACAGAAGCAGCAAAATACCAGTCGGGGGGCACACTATGCTAAGCACAGACTTTTACCTTGCGCATTTTAAGCCACGGCCATAATTACATCGGCCACGCCCCTTTGAGAGACCCCCTAGTTTTTTCATTCCACTTAAAGTCCTGGCATTAGGGATGAAGACATCAGTACAGTTGGGCAATCGGGCCATGTGTGCATGTCTATTACCATGCAGAGGACTTCTCTGTCTCAACATGAGTTTATCGACCTTGAAAGCATGGAAGGCTAAGTCGATCCTTCTGGGACTGTAATGGTATAAATATCACTGCACGTGTGTGCCAAAAGTTTAAATCACTCAGCCTTCCTATTGGAAAACCACTGTTCTGACAGACTGTCATTAAGCAGGAAAAGCGGTTGATTTTATGATTAGATCTCTAACGAGAGTCCCTGCGGCCACAAAACTCGTTTTTCTGAAACTTGCTTGGCACTTGTGATGTTCTGATAGCAGACCACAGCCGTCGGAATTGACCTACGCGCAATTATGTGGGCGGATTGCCCGATTTGCATTAAGAGTCAGTTCTAAGCCTTCAAATATAATTCCTGTGACGGTTTTAACCACGTCGTTCTCCTGTTAGCAGCACTGGCTGGAAGGCGCGCTACACGGCATGGCTCTGATAAGGCATAAAATGACTACATAGGAAAAGTTCAGAGCTCCCCTAAGAGAACCCCATTTGCGCTTTAGAATACATTTTTATTTACAATTTTTTGAAAAGTTTAAACAGCTGGGATACACAGGAGTCTGTGAGTGCCTCTCTCATGGTGTATACCCTTCTCTTTCATCTGCTTACTGTCTTGCATCTTTATTTAGAGGAATGAGTTTTTAGCACAGAATGCACTTACCATTAACTCCTCGTGCAAAGGGTTCCAGTGCACGCGGCAGAGGAATCGTTTTAGCACTTGCACACATTGCATACAATTGCTGGATTGCTCTCTAGTCCTTGTGATTTCCCATTTTTAAGTGAGCAATGGCACCTGCACTTACTGTCAGTACCTACTGGTGCATCTTCAGAGCATCCCCTTCCTGAGCTAAACATCATGAAATATACATTATGAGAGGGTGTATTAATTCTACAGACACCACTCTCCACCTTCAGCAGCAGCTTTTGCATTTGCAAACGTACTCTGAATGCTATCATTTGGTATTGACAAATCACCATTGGAAATTATAATAGAGTGTACTTTTCAAGAGACGTCCACGTTTTTAAATCTGTTTGATGGGAACTTTCCGCTCCTTCCACTGTGTTCCTAAAATATTTACGGAGTATCAAAAAACGCTTTTCCTGCTTGGATGTTTAATTCAGTTCGGAGATCCCAATGGGAGGCATTTGTCAGATGCCATATGAGTTTGGGCATTTTTTTTATTGCCTTTCAAACACTCCGCTATTAAGTGCCATTCACTTTAGTATCACGTGTGAAAACAATCATGAAACCATGTCACAGAAAGAGCACGCATGCCACTGATTCCCTATTTTCATGCAAAAAGTGTAGTTTTTCTTCCCTCTGTTTATTTCATGGCTTTACAGCACGGCAGAGATCTCGTGTGCTTAGCAGAAAAAGAGCTTTCAGAAATGCTACTGAAACAGAGGCTTAGGCTCCATCCACTTGCTGGTTCACTTGAGTACAGCATTTGATTTGGCCGAAGTTGTGTACTTCCACTGAAAAAGAGTGCATGCATTACACTTTTTGTCTTTAGGGAAAGCTTAGAATCAATACATCAGGACTGAGTTGGTTCTGGTGGCACGCCATTGATCAAAGTTATAGGCCTGATCTGTTTATTATGAAAAGTCACTAAAAGGTTGTAGCTAGACATACTTATTGTGAAAGGCTATGTTAAAATCATTAGGTCTTTAAAGGTGGATTGTTATTACTCTTTATTAAAGCCTGCAGGCAGGTATTTTGTTACATGAAATATTGCATGTTACCATACTAGGCGAGGGGTTTGATACTTTTTATTACTTAAGATCGTCAGGATAGGAAATCCTTGTTAGGCCATTTTAGGAGTGATACTGTAAGTCTGCACACATTTGTGATTTTATGACTGTAAGCCCGACGGTTGACTTATTCAAAAGCGTACATTAAATGCAGTAGCCCTGAGTTGCTTATGATAACCAGCCAATGATAAAGGCTATTGGCCTAATCGGTTCACTAAATCAGTTATGTCCTATTCCATTGGTCTGATCCGTTTACCATGAAAAGTTATGCCAAAGGCAGTCAGACTGGCCTTTTTTTTTGCGAAAAGAATTTGTTAAAGCCAATAGGCCTTTATCCATGGATTATTATCACACTGCGTTACAGGTTGTAAATGGGTATTTTTTACATTTGATCTCACAGATTACTGTAGTAGGCTAGGATTTTGGTGTTTGGTCACTCACTCTGACAATCCCTGAGAGTAGACGGTTTTCAATGAGGTGGTTCTTGGCAGGCCATTTTGAGAAAGGTTATATATTTTTTGTCAACTGTAATGTTTTAAATACTTGTAATTTTATAACTGATGGCATTATGGTTGCCAGCTTATATGCATGTCAGTGGGCCTATGTCGGTTGTGGTGTTAAATCAAAGGAAAAGACTATAGCTCTAACTAGTTAATAGGGAACAGGTATGACAGATTTGAAAGGTTTGATCTGTTTAGTATGATAAGTTATGACAAAGACAGTAGGCCTGACTTACTTTTTGTAAAAAGCAAGCATTAAAAGCAATATATATATTTTTTTTAAGTTTGAGTTTATTGAAATCAGAAGAAACAGAAACAGAAAAAGAAGAAACAATCAAAAGGATACATCCATATAGATAATACAATACAAGTTAAAATAAGAAAACTATTACAAAGCATCAAGTAAAACATAACAAAATTACAATCGAACTATGCATTAAAGAAATAACAGTGTAAGCATAATGATACCAAACTAATAACTGATAATTAGAAAATGAAAATAATAAAAGGCAATGGGTAAATAAATTATGGTGGTTTTTGAACCTCATCTGCAGTAGTGTGAAGAGTATTTGTCGAGGGAGCAATTGATGATAGATAATTGGTCAAAGGGAGCCAAAGGAGGTCACGTTTGATTGCCAGGGAAATGGGGGAGACATAGTTAGTGTCAAGATGGTGATGAAAACAGACTGCATTCCACCAAGAGCGAAAGGTGACATTATTAGCCTGTTTCCAATTGGAAGTTATGAGATGAAATGCGATAGCTATTAAGAGGTCTATAAGTGTATAATGCTGTGAGGATTGAGGGTAGATAGGGGAGAGAGAGGCTAGAAAAAAGTTAGTAATGAAAAAGGGGGAGTGAAACTGAAAACAATTTTGGATTTGAGACCAGACAAGTTTCCAAAATTGGAATATAGGAGGGCAATCAAAAAGCATGTGTTTCAAATCTGCAGAGGGACATGAGCACGACCAACACCTAGAGGGAATGTCTGAGGAGAATGTTGACAAAGTCAATGGAGTAAATAAGATCCGGTTATAAATGAAAAAAGGGTTTGTGTGGTGTTGGCAGCCCTAGAGGTTTTATCAAGTTTCAGCCATATCCTATCCCAGAGAGGAACTGGCCAGTTCTGTGAAAAATCTTTTTCCCAGGCTAGCTCAATTTTAGATTTAGCTCTATCCATTGGAAATCAGGTAGATTTATAGAGAAAGGAAGCGGAAGGGGAACGATCCAATGCAGATGAAATAGGTTGTAATATAGTAGGAATGTCATTAGTAGTAAGTAGTGATTGAAGATATTGAACCAGGATAGGACAAAGTGAATTATATTGAGAACGAGAAGAAGAAGGTAAGGAAAATTGAGATTGAAGATCAGTGAAAGAAAGAGGTTGATTATGAGAAAGAAGTTGGAAAATCCATCGCAGACCGTGGGAATACCAGGTTACCCAGAATATAGAACGATTTCGAATCTTAAGTTGTTTATTATGCCATATAGGTTGTTGATGAGTGGTGTGGAGAAATGGATATGAGGAGGCTAAGAAAGGAATAAGAAGAGTACGATAGTGAGAAATAATAGGATTACGAAGGGAGGCCTTGATGGATGTAAAGGATAATATATCTCGAAATTCAAAAGGAGTACGAAGGGAAGATTCTAGTGTAAGCCAGAGAGGCGGGTAATAGGAAAGATCAGTCGAACGCCATCGAGTAGCCTGTTTTAAAAGAGAAAGCTCGATGATAAGTTTTAAAATCAGGGAATTTAAGCCCACCAGATGACTTATGCAAGGGCTATACGGGAACGTTTACCTTTCCACAAAAATTTAAGTAGAATAGAGTCAATACTCTTAAAATAATGATCATGAATATGAATAGGAATCATAGAAATGGTGTAAAGTATAAGTGGTGCCAACATCATTTTAATTGAGTCGAGACGACCCCACCAAGAAAGAAAGAGAGGATTCCATCGAGTAATGGCAGCAATTTTTGGGAAATATATTCAAAGTTTATTTTAAGAGTTTCAGACAAGAGAGGAGCAAACCAAATTCCCAAATATTTGATCTTTGATGGTTGCCAAGAGAATCCAGAATGCTCAAAAAGTTTTTTTTGACAAAGAGGGTTTAAAGGCAAAATTTCGCACTTATCGACGTTAAGGCGATATCCAGAAACTTTGGAAAAGGAAGAGACTTGTTGCATGAAAAAAGGAAGAGAAGATTGTGGGTCAGAACAGTATAAAAGAATGTTATCAGCGTAAACCGAAAGTTTAACTTGTTGGGGACCAAAGTGAAAACCGGAGATATTATCATCTCGCCTGATTTTAGTAAGAAAGGGCTCTAAAGCTAAAACAAATAATAGAGGAGACAATGGACAACCTTGTTTAACCCCTCTTTGTAACGGAAAATAATCCAAGACTATGCCATTTGCAAATATTGATGCCCGTGGGTCAGAATAGAGTAGGGAGATAAGAGAAATAAATTTAGGTGGAAAGCCTGCCCATTTGAGAGCTTGGAACATAAAATCCCAACCTATCCTGTCAAAGGCTTTCTCAGCATCAAGGGAAATAGCGGCCAGAGGATGATCAAGTGAGGGAGCCTTACTCAAAATGTTGAAAAAGACGCGTGAGTTGTCAGAAGAGAGTCTTCCTTTAACAAAACCTGATTGTTCAGGACCAATTAAATCAGGCAAAAGTGGATCCATCCTGAGAGCCAAAAGTTTGGTGAAAATTGTATAATCTGTATTTACCAAAGAAATAGGGCGATAATTATTACATAGAGAGTGATCTTTATCGTCTTTGGGAATTAGACAAATCAAAGCCTCTTGAAACGTACCACGGGAAGAGCCTGAGTCAAAAAAGGATTGAAATAAAAGCAAAAATTTAGGTAAGAGAAGGGAAGCAAAATGGCTGTAAAATTCAATAGTAAAACCCTCAGGACCAGGAGCTTTCCCATGACGTAATATCGAGACAGTATGAGAGATTTCTGCAAGGAAGATGTCAGATTCCAGAGATCCAAAATCCACATGATCAGAGGGAGGGGAAGGAATAGATTGAAAGTAGGAAAGAAGATCGGCTGAGGTAGGACAAAATTCTGGAGTATAGAGATTTTTGTAGAAGGTGACAAATTCGTTCAGAATATCTTAGTCTTTAAAAAGGGAAACACCAGAAGACCCTTGAATAGATTCAATTTTTGTTCTCTCTTTCTGAATTTTAAGATAATTGGCTAGTAATTTCCCCATTTTATTCTGACCTTCATAGTACCGGGAAGTACGTTTTAATAAAAAGTTGGAGGCAGCATTCGTGGTAGTTTTATTGAAAGTAAATTTGGCATCTATAAGGTCTTTAAGAGAGGAGTCAGTATTGGAATGATAATAAATGTATTTAAGTTGTTTGATTTTATTCAAAAGTTGAGCAGATTGAGCTTCCAAATGTTTCTTCCTCTGTGAGACAAAATTAATGATAAAACCTCTAGCAGCTGCCTTAAAAGAATCCCACACCATAACAAATGGGGAATCAGGGGTTTGATTAATCAATCATGAAAAACTCAGTGGCAAAAGCAGTGAATTTAGCACAAAAAGTGTGATCAATGAGTAAAGAATTGTTAAACCTCCATCTTCCTGGATGAGGGGAAAAGGGAATACGATCAATATCAACAAAAACAGGTGCATGATCTGAAATTAAAATAGAATTAATGGCATGTTGAGCCAAGGATTTACTTAGAAATAGATAATCGATACGGGATTGTGAGTGATGGGAAGGAGAGTAAAAACTATATTCTCGAAGGTCAGGATGACATAATCTCCAAATATCCACTAGAGCATTGTGATGTTAGGATTAGGTCCCCAGTCCTCTTTTGTTGACCATGTCCAATACCATCACATGACACACCAGTAGCATAAAAAGGAGTCCTACCCTTATGTCCATGCTTGTTATTGCTATCTGTGGGTTCCTGTTTCCTGGCTCCAGGCTTTCCTGTTGATTGCAGCTGTCTCTGCACGGGCTCGTGCAGAGACTTGGTTATTCCCCTTTTTTCTGATACCTTTTTTCATCCCCTTCCTTGTTTAGTTCCTGTTTCTGAAGCCTTGTTTCATTTAAATACCCCGTTCCTGCCCGCCCCGTTTATTCTTGAATTACCTCTTCAGTTAGGGTCCTTTAGAAGACTTCCAGCCCTTCCCGCCCCCTTCACCCCCCTTTGTTATTGATTTTTCCCTTGTCCGTGTTGGGCGATAGTAGCCGGCATTCAGGGGCTCCTGTTTGTTATTACCGCTCTCCTGTCACGGAGACGCGGTAAAAGTACCGGAGATTCGCGCGCATTGTTATTTGGAGCGCGATCTGTCCGCATCGTTGTATGCGGAAGTGACGTTATCGTCCATTCCGCGAGGAAACCCGGCTGGGTTTTTCCTCTGTTTAGGACGTTAAGGAGCGGAATTGACAAAGCGTCTGAGGAGCATTTTACCCCCCCTTTTCCCCGTGGTCACACAATACAGGGGTTTTTCATGCCTGACGAATAGGTGTGTTTTTTACCCTGTAAGTTCCTATTTTTTGTCCCAAACCAAACACCCTTTCAAGACGGACAGTCTTGCACATCAGTCACCTGAGAGAGGTTATCTTGGGTAAGAGTTTGACTGACTACTCCTTGAGGCGAAGCCTGCTCACGCTATTGGTAAGTGTATGTGAAATGGTATAATTGGATTATGGTCATATGCTCAGAGGTAGGAGTGGGGACTGAGAAACTATCATAGGGCATGTTTTGTGTTTCCCTTTGTATGCAGGTGCAGAAGAAGGAGGTGGGTGTACCTTGTACAGTGCGTTCCCAGGGTGGAAGGTTTGGTTACCTTTTGATTTCCACCCTCTTTTCTGGGTCAGCAGCTTCCTCATTGTATCATTCAGTGAGTGGCTGGTGAGTCGGGGAAGTGGACTGGATTGATCCTCGTTCCTGCAGTGTGTGGGTTGGGCAGGAGCATAACAGAATAACAAGCCCACGTTATACTACACTGCCCGAACTTGGATGGACGTAGAGGGAGGAGGGGCCATGGCTGGGGCGGAAGCACCCTCCATGACTGATATAATGGGGGCCCTAGCGGCGTTACAGGCGCAAGTACAGGAATTGAGACAGGAGAACGTAGGGTTGAGACAAGAGCTGGTTGCAGTAAGGGTGCAGGCACAGGCACAACCCCGAGCTCAGAATCCCGTTATACATCCGGCGACTTTTCAGTATGGGGGGGCTGGACAGAGCAATCCTGGAGGAAGTACGCCTGTGGCGATTACCGTAAACTCCCCTGTTCCGGTTCCGCTGGCTCCACCTGAACGGTTTTATGGAGACAGCGTGAAATACGGAATGTTTATGAACCAGTGTCAGTTACACTTTATGTGTAGGCCTGGGGCATTTCCTGATGATGCTGCAAAGGTAGCCTTTACTCTTTCATATCTGGCTGGTACTGCTGCCCAGTGGGCTATCCCCTTAGTGGAGGGAAATGATCAGGTATTGAGGGATTACAATGCTTTCAAAGAGTTGATGAGGGGGTTGTTTGCCAAACACGCTTTCATGCAAGCTAGCGACTCAGAACTACTAAAACTACGACAGGGTCGACAGGATCTGCTGGCATATATAGCATCGTTTAACCGATTGATTGCAGAGACACATTGGCCTGCCGATAAGCGGACGTCTCTATTCTATCAGGGTCTTAATGACGATCTGAAGGATGTGGTGTCGCAAGTAGTGGATCCCCCGGAAGAGTGCGCAGCTTTCATAGACTTGGTGGTTAAATTGAATCACAGGCTATCTGAGCGACGCGGGGATCGGTGTCGGTTCCAGGTTTCCCGAGGGAACTTCATAAAGCCCGAAGTGAAACAACAACCCGGGGAAGTAAAACCCGAACCAATGGAAATAGGAGGTGTCAGGGGGCCCCTTACTCCTGAGGAAAGAAAGAGACGGAGGGATAAGAACTTATGTCTCTATTGTGGACAAGGAGGCCATTTTGCAAGAGAGTGTCCCGTTAAACCGTCTGGAGCTGGTTATGGAAAAAAGGTGGCATATGTACAGGTGGAAAGGCTGCCCCTAACGGTGCATAAAAGAGACCATTATGAGGTGTTGGGGGCTGTGGATATGGCGCCCAGACATTTTGTGATTTCGGCACATCTTCTATTGGCAGAGTATCAAAGGGTGCCTGTTTCTGTGTTGTTGGATTCAGGGGCCACTGGCAATTTCATTGATATCTCCCTAGCAGAGAAACTAGGTGTACCTTGCCAGTATAAGAAACAGCCAGAGCCGGTACGTGCGATAGACGGGACTGAGTTGTCGTCAGGGTGTATTACTAGACAAACTATGCCGCTGCGGTTGTTATGTGACAATGGTCATTCTGAGTGCGTGGTGTTTGATCTGATAGACGCGCCTTCCTTTCGCTTGGTACTAGGGGTGCCTTGGCTCCAAGAACACAATCCCAGGATTGATTGGGTACAACGGCTTGTCACGCTTGATTCACATTATTGTTTGAAACATTGCTACAGCGAGGCCAGTGAGAAGGTCCCTCCCTTGTATTGTGCCGCCACGGAAGAGAACGGGGTTCCGAAACAGTATGTGGAATACGCCGATGTGTTTGACAAGGGTCGTGCTCAGAGTCTGCCACCACATCGGTCTTTTGACTATAGGATAGACCTAGTGGAGGGGGTTCCTTTACCTTGTAGTAGAATTTATGCTCTTTCTGAACCAGAGGAAAGACATCTTAAAGAATATCTGGATGAGATGTTGGGGCTAGGTTTTATCCGTCCTTCTTCCTCGCCTGTCTCTTCAGCGATCTTTTTCATCCCTAAGAAGGAAGGCACTCTGAGGGCCTGTGTGGACTATCGGACATTAAATAAGGCCACTGTTAAGAACCGGTACCCTCTTCCGCTCATCCCCGTGTTGCTGGATCAGCTCCGCAAGGCCACGGTGTTCTCTAAATTAGACTTGCGTGGAGCGTATCATCTGATCAGGGTGCGGCCCGGTGATGAGTGGAAGACGGCTTTCAAAACGAACCATGGGTTATTCGAATACTGTGTGATGCCGTTCGGCTTGTGTAACGCGCCGGCGGCGTTCCAGTATTTCATAAACGAGGTCCTGAGCGAACATCTGGATAAGACAGTAATAGTTTACTTGGATGACATCCTTATCTTCTCAGAGACCGGAGCAGACCATCATACTCATGTCAAACAAGTGCTGCAGAAACTGCGGGAACATCGGCTTTATGCCAAACTTGAAAAGTGTCATTTTGATGCTAGGGAGGTGGAGTTTTTGGGTTTCCTCATTTCCTCTGAAGGGATACGAATGGATCCAAAAAAGATACAGGCTATATTATCCTGGCCAGTGCCCACTACGGTGAAGCACATACAGGTACTTTTAGGGTTCGCCAATTTCTACCGGCGCTTTATCTCTCACTTTTCAGATATTGTGGCACCCATGACCCGCCTGTTGAGAAAGGGGGTTTCGTTTGAGTGGTCTCCGGAGGCTCATGATGCCTTTCGGTTATTGTTGGAAACCTTTACGACCGCTCCAGTACTGGCTCACCCAGATCCGGCGTTCCCCTTCTTTGTGGAAACGGATGCTTCCGCAAGTGCAGTAGGCGGTGTTTTGTCCCAGAGGGAGGGGGGTACGGGAGATATGCACCCTATCGCCTATTTCTCGAAAACATTGTTGCCTGCCGAACGTAATTATACGGTGGCAGAGAGGGAACTTCTGGCGGTGAAATTGTCATTCGAAGAATGGCGCCATTATCTGTGGGGGGCCCGGCATACCGTCACGATCTACACAGATCACAAGAATCTGGAGTTCTTTAGATCAGCCAGGGCCTTGACACCCAGACAAATGCGATGGGTATTGTTTTTTAATGAATACGATTTCATTATCACTTACAGACCTGCCGCTCAGCAGATTAAATCAGACGCCTTGTCCCGGATTCATGTTGATCCGGAGGAAGTGAAAGCAGGGAAGGAAAACAGGCCTATGCTGGATAGTAGGAGGATTGTGGGAGTAGCTTCGGTGGACGAATTCGCTGCGAAGATTAAAGATCTGCTGCGTAATATGGATTTGGCCCCTTGGTTACAAATGTCGCAGGTGGTGCTTCGAGAGGGGTTGTTATATCAGGGGGATAGGTTGTTCGTTCCTCCCGAGTTGAGACAAAAGGTGGTGGAATGGTGTCACTCATCCTCTTTAGTTGCGCACCCAGGTATTGGGAAGACAAAGGAGTTGTGTTTGAGGTGGTTTTGGTGGGATACGGTGGCCCAGGATATCCATAAATACGTGACAGCTTGCCCTGTATGTGCCATCGATAAACCCTCACACAGTAAGCCCTCGGGTCTGTTACGGCCGTTGGCAGTACCCCCTTCCCCTTGGCACACCATCAGCATGGATTTTGTCACTGACCTCCCCCTGGTTTCCGGTTTTACTGCTATCTTAGTGGTCGTAGATTTGTTTACCAAAATGGCTCACTTTTTACCACTTCGAAACATCCCCACAGCAAAGGAAATGGCCTGGGAGTTTTTGGTGTCGATAGTGCGGTTGCATGGGTTACCCACAGCAGTCATATCAGACAGGGGGGCGCAATTTGTGTCTCATTTCTGGAGGGAGCTCTGTCTGGTGCTAAAGATGGACATACGTTTGTCATCTGCGTACCATCCCCAGTCAGATGGGCAGACAGAACGCACCAACCAGACAATGGAACAGTTTTTGAGGTGCTTGACTACGTCCCTTTCGTGCGATTGGGTGAGGGCATTGCCCATAGCGGAATTTGCATATAATAACAGTATACACTCGGCCTTGGGCATGACACCTTTCTTTTGCTCTATGGGATTTCATCCTAGAGTCCTAGCCATCCAACCCACTGGGCACATGCCAGCCATTGATGAAGTCAGTAAACGGTTGGGAGACATCTGGGAAGTGGCAAGGAGCAGCTTGCAGGAAGCCAAGGCAGCTATGAAGGGGCAGGCAGATCGACATAGAATTCCAGCACCTGGGTATAAAGTGGGAGATCAAGTGTGGTTGGTGTCACGTAATTTGAGACTACAGGGTTCTCATAAACTACAGCCTCGATATGTAGGCCCTTTCCCAGTGGTTCAGGTTATCAACCCTGTGGCAATGAAGTTGTTATTGCCATCAGACTATAAGATCCACCCGGTGTTCCACACTTCATTGCTGAAGCCCTTTATCCCGTCAGATCAGGTCCTACCTCCTCCTGCCCCCGTATTAGTGGACGGCGAAGAGGAGTTTGAGGTTCAGGCCATTCTTGATTCCAGAAGAAGGAGGGGTAGGTTGTATTACTTGGTAGACTGGAAGGGGTATGCCCCGGAGGATAGGACATGGGAACCGGCTGGAGGGGTACATGCGCCTCGGCTGGTGAGATTGTTCCACAGGCAGCATCCTCGTAAACCACGTCCTGTGGGGAGGATTGTCGGGGGGGGGGGTACTGTTAGGATTAGGTCCCCAGTCCTCTTTTGTTGACCATGTCCAATACCATCACATGACACACCAGTAGCATAAAAAGGAGTCCTACCCTTATGTCCATGCTTGTTATTGCTATCTGTGGGTTCCTGTTTCCTGGCTCCAGGCTTTCCTGTTGATTGCAGCTGTCTCTGCACGGGCTCGTGCAGAGACTTGGTTATTCCCCTTTTTTCTGATACCTTTTTTCATCCCCTTCCTTGTTTAGTTCCTGTTTCTGAAGCCTTGTTTCATTTAAATACCCCGTTCCTGCCCGCCCCGTTTATTCTTGAATTACCTCTTCAGTTAGGGTCCTTTAGAAGACTTCCAGCCCTTCCCGCCCCCTTCACCCCCCTTTGTTATTGATTTTTCCCTTGTCCGTGTTGGGCGATAGTAGCCGGCATTCAGGGGCTCCTGTTTGTTATTACCGCTCTCCTGTCACGGAGACGCGGTGAAAGTACCGGAGATTCGCGCGCATTGTTATTTGGAGCGCGATCTGTCCGCATCGTTGTATGCGGAAGTGACGTTATCGTCCATTCCGCGAGGAAACCCGGCTGGGTTTTTCCTCTGTTTAGGACGTTAAGGAGCGGAATTGACAAAGCGTCTGAGGAGCATTTTACCCCCCCTTTTCCCCGTGGTCACACAATACAGGGGTTTTTCATGCCTGATGAATAGGTGTGTTTTTTACCCTGTAAGTTCCTATTTTTTGTCCCAAACCAAACACCCTTTCAAGACGGACAGTCTTGCACATCAGTCACCTGAGAGAGGTTATCTTGGGTAAGAGTTTGACTGACTACTCCTTGAGGCGAAGCCTGCTCACGCTATTGGTAAGTGTATGTGAAATGGTATAATTGGATTATGGTCATATGCTCAGAGGTAGGAGTGGGGACTGAGAAACTATCATAGGGCATGTTTTGTGTTTCCCTTTGTATGCAGGTGCAGAAGAAGGAGGTGGGTGTACCTTGTACAGTACGTTCCCAGGGTGGAAGGTTTGGTTACCTTTTGATTTCCACCCTCTTTTCTGGGTCAGCAGCTTCCTCATTGTATCATTCAGTGAGTGGCTGGTGAGTCGGGGAAGTGGACTGGATTGATCCTCGTTCCTGCAGTGTGTGGGTTGGGCAGGAGCATAACATGTGATGAATAGTGGAAGTAAATTGTGAGTGCATTTTAGAGGTGGAAAATTCAACTTTGGAATTCCTGTCTAGGATAGGGTCAAGGACTTGGGGCTAGATGTAGGAGCCCTAATACCGGTCGGTAACGGCCGAATTCGGCCGTTACCGACCGCTCTTTGGGATTTGACATGTAGGGGGCCTCATATTTACAGAATCGGTATATTTACAGATTCGGTAAATTTACAGAATTGGTAAAATACCGACTCGGTAAATTTACCGATTCTGTAAATCCATATGTAGGTGGCACTTCAAAGAGTGCCACAGGCCATTTAGGAGTCGGTATTTACCACCCAATCTTATTGGGTGGTAAAATACCGAATTCCAGTGTACATGCACATCTGTGCATGTACACCTATGCCATGTGACACACAGACATGCCCTTAGGGCATGTATGTGTGCCACATGGCACACAAGCCTGCAATTGGGGTGCTACAGGGTGTCAAAGTGACACCCCGTTCCCCCTGCCAGGATTCGGTATTTACCGATTCGGTAAATACCGAATCGGTATTTCCCATTGATTCCTATGGGCTTCAAGACCCATAGGAATCAATGGGAAATACCGATTCGGTATTTACCGAATCGGTAAATACCGAATCTTACAGAATCGGTAAATGTGCAAGAAAAATGACCTACATCTGCCTACTTCTAATTTACCGATTCATAAATACCGAATCTGTAAAATTTGGTATTTATGAATCAGTAAATTAGATTTACCTACATCTAGCCCTTGATTACAGTCACCACCAAAAAGAATATAATCATCAGGAAGTGTAACCAATTTCTCCGAAATAGCAGGCCAAAAAGATTTATCAACACAAGTAGGAGCATAAACATTCAAAATAACAATAGGAATCTATAATTAATTTAACAAGCAACCAACGTCCATCAACATCAGGTGCTTGAGAAACAGTAGAAACATTACATTTTTTATGACACAAAATCACAACTCCATTTTTCTTACCTGCAGCAGGGGAGTTGAATACATGTTCCACCCAACAACGTTTAAGTTTTGAGGCTTCAGCTTCTGAAAGATGGGATTCCTGGAGAAGGGCCACGTCAGCTTTTAGCCTGTCTAAATGGGTAATACCCGTTGCCTTTGGAGGCGCTAGGGGGCGCACAGCGGAATGGCTGCTTAGGCAAGCAGCTCCGCCGGGAAGATCATGAAACCGCGGTTTTGAGGTTGACTACGCGGCAGGTCCACAACTTTGAAGCTCACAGAAGGATGTAAGAGCCTCTTGGGAACACTCGGCGCGAATTGTGTGACGGTGCCGAACATCCCTGTGGAAAATAACGTGTACGGTAAAGTTGCCTGGCGCTGTCATGGCGCCTGTTCGTTTGCTCGGGCACTGATCTCGGAGCCGGCGCTGTTCACTGGACTTCCCCGCAATGAACATCGCAGACTGTGCTGCACGCCGGGTGTCCGAGCGGTGCCTAGACCAGCGCTGACTATCATCAAGTTATATGCCACCGCATATCTCTGTGAGGGTGCTTTGAACGGGGCTCGGACGGGTAAAATGGCGGCACCAGTGGAGTAATAACGGAGGAGGCAGCAGAACACCGCAAAGGACTCTCTCGTGGAGGCAGGTACAACTTCAAAGCTCCCAACTGGTAGCAAACTATGAGAGCGTGTCCTGTCCCTGCTTTTGTGCCCCACCCAAAACTCCCTGCTGAATGGCGGTAACATGTTGCTGTAAGGTCACAAGATGGCGGCGCCCACTGCACAACATACAATTAAACAGTCAGAGGGGAACTTTCGCGCCATTTTTGGAACGGAACCTCTGTGAGAGCTACTGACAATGCGCACCCGTTATCGGGAACCTACTACGCGCACGGATTGAAACTACCACTGCAGACTGACCGCACTGTTGGTGTCGCACCTCCACCCCTGTCTACACAATATCATCGGGTATTGCTCACCACAGGCTCCGCTCGTCACCCGCTGCGTTGCGACATCCTGCCACCATCCTACCGCCTCCTTACCCTGTCTTGGGTCTTTGGCTGTATACACACCAAAACATTGCAGGCACGTAACTGCGTACCCCTGAGGACCCCGACAAGCCCAAATCTGTACATCGGGTGATCACCGCTGCAAACGCAACCAACAAAGCAGAGCTGCCTGACCGCCCGGACGCACCGTCTTATGGCACCACCTAAGCGTCTGCAAGTGAATTGATGCCACGCACTGAATAGTCCTCTCACGACCATCACTTCGTTGTGTGCACAGCCTGGCCATTTAACCCGGAACCACTCCATTGCAAAGGCACACCGCCGGAGCAGACCGCTCGACATTACGTCTACAAAGAATCCTGAGCGAGTGACACTTGACCACTGCCAGAACCGCCAGCGCCCGCACCCACCGCGCAGCTCCTCAGGTGTTTCCAAGTCCCAACACCTCCACCGCCCAAGTGTGTGGCACCTTCAACATCCGAAATCATGGGCAAGCCTGACAGGCAACAATCTAAAATCAACTTTGAGGCACGCAAGGCCCCGAAGGGTCAAACAGAGACGGTGGATGACGACGCGTCGAGTGGCACTTCGGAAGAGTGCAACATGGTGGACATTCTCAAGGCCATTAAAACTAACCTCCAAGACATTAACGGCAAACTTGACAATTTGACTGGCCGCATGGATAGAATGCATGCCAAAATGGAACAACATGGGGAGCGGCTGGAAGACGCGGAGAAACGCATATCTGCAGTGGAAGATGATACTCATGCCACCACAACCAAATGTACGGGCATGGAGAAAGTCCTGGAAGTGATCAAGGTGAAGGCGGAGGAATTGGAAGCGCGTTCGCGTCGAAATAACATACGCATCGCGGGCCTTCCCGAGACGACCAACACGGGACGCATGGAACCGTATGTAGAACAGCTATGCAAGGAAATCTTTGGTGAGAATTCTATGTCCCCTGTGTTCATCGTCGAAAGGGCGCACAGGTCGTTAGCGCCGAAACCACCGACGGGTGCAGCTCCCAGACCAATAATCGCCCGGGTCCTAAACTACAGGGACAGGGACACTATCTTGCGGCTAGCGAGGGAAAAAGGAACCATCACTCATCAAGGCAATAAATTGGATTTCTTCCCGGATCACACCTATGCAGTACAACAGGCAAGAAAGGAATTCAACGCTGTCAAGACCAAACTGCGGGAATTGCAGATTCCATATGCCATGTTGTATCCGGCGCGGCTTAAAGTCACATGGGAGGAGAAACCGGTTTTCCTGACTACCCCCAAGGCAGCCATGGACTTCATTAAAAAGGTGGCGTCCAAGAGTAAAAAGATGAATCGCAGAGAGAACTCGCCGGAAACGGAGTGAGGTAAGGTGTTGAACTGCTACCCTAGATGATGTGATCTATATTATATCAGTCGCTAGTGGCCTTACTACAGCTCCCCCCCAGGTTAGACTCAGCCAGTTTAAAGGCCACTGCACTTTCGGACATTGCGATAACATAGACAGTTTGCTGCTGGCTGAAACCGGTGAGTCACGTCACCACACGGAGCTGAACTAGAGGCCCAGTTCATATCACCGGACTCACGTTTGTCCTACTTTGAGTGGACGGCTGAGATGTATGGATACAACATGTATGAGGCGGTGGCATAAACATAGACTGAGACCCTCTACTTGGGCCGATGTTTGGGGACTATGCCATAAGAATAATATAGACTACACCTCATCAATGTGTTGATGGACACTATGCGGCATTTTCAACCTGTAATGTTACAATTCTAGATTATGATCTGACCCCATCCTTTTAGTAGGATGGTGTAAGTGTACCCCCGGCGGACCTCCTAATGGGAGATCCCCACAAAGTTATGGTTACTGGAAAAGTTACTCAGGGTATATGGCTTCGGCAAATTGGGGTTGCTGATGTGGGAGGAAGTGGGACTAGTTGGGGTTTAGTTAAACCGACAATGCCAGTATGTTTGAGACGCATCGCTAATTCCCGAAGTAAATTAAAACAGTATGACTACAATACTCCGAAATGTCTAGTTACGAATTGTGCACTTCATGACTTTCAGCTCAAACGTATATGGTTATGTATTACTTCACTGTTGCAGAATGGCTAGAAATGATGCACTAAATCTGTTGACGTGGAACGTACGGGGAATTGTTAATCCGAAGAAAACTAGACAAATTTTTGCGAGTCTGGATAGGCACCGCATAGACATTGCATTACTGCAAGAAACACACATAGCTCCAACTATGTACAGAAAGATTGGGTCCAGGTGGGCGGAATCATGCCATTCATCCTCATACTCATCCTACTCTAGGGGAGTTATGACGCTGATCAGGAAGGGGGTTAACTACAAAATTGACAAGTCCGTTTCGGACCCCAATGGTAGATATGTAATCGTGTCCGGGCTATTGCGTGGTCAGTCTATAACACTAGTGAATGTTTACGGACCCAATGTGGACTCCCCCGACTTTTATCAGGAGCTATGGAATAGAATGGTGGAATTCACTAACACGACCATCATCTGGGGTGGGGATTTAAATGTCGCACTGAATGATACCCTTGACCGTTCAGGGACCACCGCAGAACCACACAAGCAAACTAGAGGCAAGATACACGACATGATGAACGCTTTCCCATTGCACGATATCTGGAGAGCCAGGAATCCAGGTATGACTGCTGCCACCCATATTAACGCTATGTACGGTAGCTGGTCGCGGATAGACTACTGGTTGGGGTCTGATAGGACACTGCTATGGACATCCAACATTACTATACTCCCCAGGACTGTATCGGATCATAACCCGATCAGGTTACAGATCCGGGTTCCACACTACACACCCCCACCGTTCAGCTGGCGCTTTAATGCCAAAGCACTTCTAGACCCCCTATATGCGGACAAAATAGCGACGGCTGTCACAGAATTTTTCCAATTCAATGTGGCATCGGTCGAAGACCCGGGCATACTTTGGGAAGCTTTTAAAGTGACACTGAGAGGGGTTTGCATAAGCACCAAAGTGGGGATACTGCGAGACATTAGAGACCAAATAAAGAAATGTGAAGCGACGATAAGGGCGCTTGAAATGGAATATGATAAGACACAAGATGTTAATGTGCTAGGGGAGCTGAGGAGGGCATTCACTGAACACCAAACATATGCAACTGATGAACTGAAACATATCACTAAACGACCCTTGGCCAAACAATATGGGGAGGGAGGAAGACCGGGCAGGATACTTGCCTCGAAAATTTGTGAAGGGAAACCCCCTCAATACGTCACACAGATTAGGGGCGCTGCGGGGACCCCTCTGACACAACCTGAAGAAATACTACAAAACTTTGTAGATACTTACAGCACACTGTACACATCCAAATTAACACCGCCCCAGGCAGAAACATTGGACTACTTAAATGATACAGCCATTGCCTGGCGATCGGATAGACAACGTGAATACCTAGCTATGCCGATTACAACAGAAGAGGTGACAGACATCATTCGCTCATTGCCTAATGGCAAAGCGCCAGGCCCGGATGGTTTTACCTGCGAATTTTATAAAACATACGCCGACATTTTAGCACCACACCTGGTTGCGATGTACGGAAATGCATTTGACCAGGCCACACTCCCACCATCCCTGCGAGAAGCGGTACTAATACCACTACTAAAACCCAACAAAGATCCTGACTGCTGTGACTCCTATCGGCCCCTATCGCTCCTGAACGTAGACTCGAAGATACTGGCCAAATTATTGGCAGTCAGGCTACAGCCCTTGATGACGAATTTGATATTGCCAGACCAAGCCGGGTTCATACCCACTAGGGCAACCTCACACAACACAAGAACGTTGTTCGCACTGTCCCACTACTTATCACCTGACACCAAAGCAGTAGCGGTCATGCTTGACGCTGCCAAAGCATTTGATTCAATTGAATGGCCGTACTTACTTACAATACTCCAACGCATGGGGTTTCCACCACGATTTATACTGTGGGTGCAGCTCCTGTATACCGACCCTGTAGCCAGGGTGCGGGTAAATGGTTATATTTCAAAACCTTTCCGCATTAGCCGTGGCACAAGACAGGGTTGTCCTCTATCCCCATTATTATTCGCGCTCGCGCTGGAACCACTAGCATGCATCATTCGACAATCATATAACCACTCAGCTCTGCATTTCCCGAGTCGCCCGCTACACATTTCTATGTATGCAGATGACATGCTGTTATACATCAGAGATCCAGAACAAAACATGAACCCGATTCTGCGCGAATATATTAAATTTGGTAGACACTCCGGGTTGCAGATTAACTGGGACAAATCAGTAATAATCCCTCTAACGGACACTACGGTTTGTCACACCACGGATTTCCCATTAGATTGGCAAACGGATCCGATCAGATACTTGGGGATTTGGTACAGCAGGAACCCTGAGGAGGTTATCCGCACAAACTATGGCAGAGTACTAGATAAACTGAAAGGGCAGGTGGACCGTTGGATACAGCTACCTCTATCGCTAGCTGACCGCATTGCCATAGTCAAGATGAATGTCCTCCCCAAACTCCTGTACTTGTTTAACAACATACCTATCACACCCCCAAAGGCGGTGTTTAAAAATATAACTTCGATGGTTCTCAAACTCATCTGGGCGGGCAAACAGGCGCGCGTAGATTTGCGCACTTTGACTTTGCCCTATGAAAGGGGCGGCTTCTGTGTTCCTGATTTTTATTTATACTACCTCTGCGCCCAGGCACAGTATATCACATACTGGTATCACACAGTTCCTTATCTCACGCACACAGCGGTGGAGGAAGGGGACGCCTTTCCGACACCCCTCACTGCGGTGCTCACGCACATACGCCCACCGTTACACGCGGCGGACATTAACACAGTGGACACGACAGTGGCAGCGTGGCACTCCATTGGCCGTCTGACGCACAAAACACCTCTCTATGCACCCGCGATGCCACTGCACCACCACCCCCAACTATCTGTCACTAATGAACAAGTAGGTATGGGGCTTCTTAAACAAGCAGGTATTGACAAGTTTGGAGATCTCTATCATGATGGCGGTTTCAGGAATATAGATGACTTATCATACATTAGCAATCAAACTGCCATGTTCCGTTTCACGTACTTTAGGTTGCAAACAGCAATCCGTGATCTGTTCCCGAACTACCCGACTGAACCCCCCTGCTTGGACGCTCTGCAAGGCATCATCACATCTCCCAATTCCACACACCTAGTTTCCCGGCTATACAAACAGATCCAAAGCGAGATCCCGTTCACATCCAATAAGGCATGGGAGCGCTGGAATGAGTCCCTATCGGACCCACTAACTGAAAAAGAATGGTACACCACGTGCACACTGATCAAGCTGCTCACTTCCAATGGCAACTTACGCATTCTGCACCTAAAGTACCTCCATCAATCATACCACACCCCATCACGCTTACACAGGTTTGGGCTGCGGGAGGATGCCAAATGTAAAAGATGTGGGGAACAGGATGCAAACTTCATTCACCTGGCCTGGTCATGCCCGAAAATCCTAGATTATTGGGGGCAAGTGGTTATAATTCTTAAGAAAGTGGTGGGAATAGAGTTTGACTGCACTGTAAAACTGTGTCTGCTGGGCCTGCTGCAGGGGGTCAAGGCGGGGAAACGTAAATTCTGTGCAATTTCCTTGTTGTTAGCCAAACGGCAAATATCGCAATGTTGGGGCGGCACAAGAGTTCCGAACACGAAACAGTGGCTAAAAGACCTAGCGCACTGCAAGACTCAATTGCTGACTTATGAAGAAGAGCTACCGGCAAGGTCTAGACCGAAAGATTATTGGTCTTATCTAACGAACTATTTGCAAAATATGGAAGACTCGGACTCTCAGTAAATCCTTTTTTTAAGTTCAAAAGAATTTTATTTGATAATAATAAAGAAGAGAAAAACAGGTGTCAAAACAGAATACAATGCAATACAAAGTTAAAGCCTCTTAAGCAAAAAAAAAAAAAAAAAAGGAACAGAAGTATATAAATGCATTTGCAATAAGAAAAATTGGGGTACAAAGTGAAAAATAAGGAAGAGACATAGGAAAAATACATGAGCGTAAAATATGGCAATCATAAAAACATTGGGAAAAGTTAAGAAAGTGATACAGTGAAGGATAAATGGAATGTATCGAGCGATTAAGGGGGTTTGGGAACTTCTTGTTGCGGAGGCAGAGGATGAAACAAACGTTTACTGCAAGAGTCCAAATAAAGTGTAACTGGAGTCCATAAGTCCATGCGTTTGACAGCCAAACATGCCGGGAAAACATGAGTGGTATCGAGTCTGTGGTTATGGCAGACATTAAACCACCATGCTTTGAAAGAGATTTTGGAGGAATCCTTCCAGTTAACTGTTAATTGTTGGAAAGCAGCAGCAAGTAAAAGGTCAACAATCTGGGGTTTTAAGTCAACATCATCCCAGCAAGGGGAAAGGCTACCCATAAAAATATGTGTGTGGGAGAACGGGATAGAAGTGTGGAAAATCACATTAAGTTGAGCCCAAACCTGTAACCAAAAACTACGAACATGAGTACATAAAAATAACATGTGGAATAAGTCAGCTTGCGGAGATGAGCAAGACCAGCATGTGTGAGAAGTGTCAGGAAAGCGTTTATGTAGGTCAAAGGGTGTGAAAAGGAGTCTATTATAAATAAAAAATAAAGTCTGAGTGAGTGTTGCTGCTCTTGAAGATTTGCGGAGTTTGGTCCAGATCTTGTCCCAGAAGGGAACTGACCAAGAGACAGACAAATCATGCTCCCAGGACTCCTCGACTTTGGATTTAGGTCTCGGAGTCTCACTGACGTGAAGGTATTTATAGATGGCAGAAGCTTTTGGTGTAGTGCGTAAGAGGGAGTGGAGTGATGAAGTGGGTGTGGATGAGGAAGAAGGAGGGTTGGGTTGAGTGAGGAGATCATATTTCAATAAAACTGCGTTTTTAAGCGAATGATATTTGCGTGCGAAGGAGGTGGGTAAGTCATAAAGGATGCGGAGTTCATGAAAAGATAAAAAAGAGGAGTTGGAAAAAAGTTGGGAAATCCATTGCAGACCTCGAGTGTGCCAAGATTTCCAGAAAAAGGGTCTGTCCCGGATGAGTAAGGAGGTGTTATGCCATATGGGGGAGGATAGGAAACCGGCAATAGTGGTAGGGGGTGAATGAGAGGAGGAGAGGAGTATTTTTGTGGTAAACTTATGAATCGGGGTGGAAACAGATGCAGGTTTGCGAGAGAAGGAGAGGTATTCGGAAAAAGAGAAGGGAGATAGAAGGAGGCGTTCAAGTTTGGCCCATAATGGACATGGGGTGTCAGGATCTTGGAGCCAAAAAGAGGCTTGTCTTAATTGGAACGCCTTGTGATAGGCTGGGAAATCAGGGAAGTTAACCCCACCCTCTGATTTAGGACGAATCAAGCGCGCCAAGGACATTCGTGGTTTCTTTTTGTTCCAGAGAAAGGAGATTAGAATGGAGTTGATCTGTTTGAAAAATTTGGATGGGATAGGGACCGGAATATTAGAGAGCGTGTATAAAACAATGGGAGATAGCATCATTTTTATAGTGTCTAGACGGCCCCACCAGGAGAGGTAAAGAGGATGCCATTTGGACGTGAGATCTGTCAGTTTTTGAATACATTTGGACATACACAGGGAAACAGTATCTGGGATGGTGGGGGCAACATGCATTCCAAGGTACTTGATATGGGAAGGTTTCCATGTGAAGTTGGAGGCGGCAAAATCTGGCTTGAAGGTAAATTTGGTTAAAGGAAGGATCTCGCATTTGTCATTATTAAGTTTGTAACCAGAGATTTGGGAGTAAGCATGGACTTCTGTAAGGAAAGCAGGAATGGAGACAGAGGGGTTGGAGACAAATAACAGAATGTCATCTGCATAAGCAGCTAGTTTGATGTGGGAATCTGATAGTTGGTAACCATGGATGGAGGAGTTTTGACGAAGCTTGGAGAGGAAGGGTTCTAAAGCCAAGTTAAAAAGAAAAGGGGATAGGGGACATCCTTGACGAACACCTCTTTTTAAATCAAAAAATGAAGAAATTTGACCATTGGCACAAACCGCTGCGCGTGGGTTAGAATAAAGCAGTGAAATTAAAGACGTAAAAACAGGGCCAAAACCGAACCATTGGAGGGTATGAAACAAATAAGTCCACTCAACCCTATCAAATGCTTTTTCAGCGTCCAAAGCAATGGCCGCAAGAGGGTGAGGTAAAGGACGGGATTTAGAGAGAATGTTAAATAGGAGTCTGGTGTTATCCGTAATAAATCGGCCTTTGACAAAGCCGGACTGGTCTTCACCCAATAAATCTGGAAGAAGAAGGTCGAGTCGAGCTGCAAGAGATTTTGCAAAGATTTTGTAATCAATATTGACCAGAGAAATCGGCCTGTAATTTTTGCAGTATTGAGGATCCTTCCCCTCCTTGGGTATGAGGCAGATATGAGCATCTGAAAAGGAGCCGGAGGAGGAACCCAAGGAAAGGAAGGTGCCAATAAGGGAATGGAGTCTGGGTATAAGAAGCTTTGAAAAGTGGAGAAAGAATTCTACCGTGAAGCCATCGGGCCCAGGGGCTTTGTCTTTTTGGAGGGTTTGAAGTGCTTTGAATAATTCTTGTTGGGATATATCGTGTTCTAAGTGAGAAAGGTCAAGTTGAAAATGTGATGGTTTTTGTATGGTGGAGAAAAATGTGTCTAGTGAGTGGGAAGATGGTTGAGTTTCAGAAGAATATAAGGTCTTGTAGAAAGTAGAGAATGCAGTGAGAATGTCTGCGTCTGTGTGTTGAAGGTTTAAGTCAGTGTCATAGATAGATTCAATGTTTAGTTTATTATGTTTCACCTTTAAATAATTGGCCAAGATCTTGCCAGCTTTATTTTTGCCCCCATAGAACTTGGCACTAGATTTTAATAGATATAATGATGCATCATCAGTAGATTTTTTGTTAAAGTTCATCTTAGCGCTGATAAGGGCGGTTAGAGTTTGCTGTGAGCGGGAGGTAAAATAAGAATGCTCCAATTTCTTAATATCTAGAAGAATGGTTTTAGTAGCTTCTCGAGCAGCTCTACGCTTTTTAGCAACAAAGCCAATGATAAAGTCCCTCGCTGTCGCTTTAAAAGCATCCCAAATAGTATGTTTGGGAACAGGAGAGGTATCGTTCAGGGCAAAGAATTCATGGGAAAAAGAGGTGAAGGCGGTAGTAAATTTGGGGTCTAGGAGAAGAGAATTGTTGAAACGCCAACGTTTAGGGCCTGTTGATTTGGGTAAGAGATCCAATTGAACTAATGTAGGGGCATGGTCAGAAAGTAAAATGGGACCTATTTCTGCATAAGAGAGAGTTTGGGCAATATTGTGGGTAACAAAAATGTAGTCGATTCGAGATTGGGAATGATGACATGGGGAGTAGAAAGTAAATTCTTGGAGATTCGGATTACAAAGACGCCAAGCATCGGTGAGTTTATGTTGGGAGATGGTTTGGGAGAAGGATTTGTGAGGTTTGTTAGGAATGAAATGCGCTTTGGAGTTCCTGTCTAAAAAGGGATCCAAGGGCTGATTGCAGTCACCCGCTAAAATAAAGTTATCATCAATGAATCTGGTGACATGTTGGGAAAATGAATGCCAGAAAGTGGGATCACCAGTGGTAGGGGCATATACATTTAGGAGAGAAATTGGAACAGTAAATCCTAATGCTATTCGCATGAGTTAACTCAGGTTTCACATATGACAACATGTGCACTAATTCAATACTACCGAGTATACTGTTAGGACTAAAGTAATGTCTTATTGCTATCATACATGTGGGGAGGAAGGATGCAGGAATGTACTGGTATTTGTTGTATTACCATGTTTAATGGTTGTACTTATTTGTTTTGAAACTCAATAAAAAGAATTTAAAAAAAAAAAAAATACCCGTTGCCTTTTAATTGGGTTATTTAAACCCTTAGCGTTCCAAGTGACAACCCGGAAATTGAAATAGAGAGGAAATCTGAGTAACCATTACGCTTGCAAGGTTAAAAAGAAGAGATTGATGAGAAAAAAGAAGATATAGAAATATGGAAGTAGAATTATAAAGTATGAGCAAAAAGTTATTTTGACTAAAACGAACAGTAAAAGTTGGAGAATAAACATGTGAAAAGAGAAAAATAGAAGAATAGAGAAGAGAAGATATGAATAAAGAAAACAAGAAAAAGAAGAAAGCGTTGAAATGCATAAAGAAGAGAAAAAGCATAAAGAACAAAAAGACAATACAAGTCAAAAACAGACAACTGAGAAACATACCTACAGTACAAAACAAAAGCAAGGGTGACGGCGTCAGAAGACGACGACGACAACAGCAAGAGCAGACATCACCGAACAACCTCAGCACGAACGATAAAACATCATATAGCAAATGAGGCACATCGGGAGGAGTAGAAGGAACACAACACCTGTATAAGGAGAGAGAAAAAGCAATAAGAGTGGGGAAGAAACATGGGGAAGGAAATTGAGGCAGAGAGTATAATACACAATATTGCCAAGGGAAAAACATATCCACAATCAATACATAGGGCCCGATTCACAGAATGAACTTAAGACTCAATCCTAAACTTACTACTATTTTGGTATTCACAGAATGCACTTACTACTTTTGGCATTCACAGAATGAACTTACTACTTTTGGTATTCACAGAAGTTAGGATTTTGTCTTAAGTCTGTCTTAAGTTCATTCTGTGAATGCCAAAAGTAGTAAGTACATTCTGTGAATACCAAAATAGTAGTAAGTTTAGGATTGAGTCTTAAATTCATTCTGTGAATCGGGCCCATAGAGAGTAAATTAAGTAACTCTTGAGGTGTCCATAACATCCGCTCCATGATGACGAAGGAACTCTTGTAAGGCCGCTGGGTCTTCAAAAGTGGTAGTTTTGTCCTTGTAAGTAATCTTGAAGAGACAAGGGTAAAGCAGACCAAATCTCGCATTAAGAGCACGTAACTGTGGGCGCATATCCAAAAACTTTTTCCGACGGTCAGCTGTTGCTTTAGCTACATCTTGTGAGAGAAATAAACCGTGACCTTCCCAAATAATCTGCTTCTTAGATTTGGCAGCTGATAAGACTTGTAAAAGGTCAGTGTATTGTAGAAACAGCATAATGACACCTCGAGGTTTGTTAGATGTTTTTGGACCAAGTCTATGGGCTCTTTGGATGTTGAAGGAGGAGGAGGCAGGTAAGCCCAGAATTTTTGGAAGAAAGGATTGAAAAAAGGCAGTCGGATTTGATCCCTCCGAAAGTTCCGGATGACCATAAAGGCGGAGATTGTTCCTGCGATTGCGATTTTCCAAATCCTCTGCTTGCCTCTTGAGCTGCAATATATCTGCTTCCATAGAAGGTATACAAGAACAAGAGGACTGAAGAGGGTCAGTTCATTGCTCCACAATAAGAATACGAGATTCCAGTGAAGACCATTTGTCATGCAGAAATTGTAAGGTCTTAGTGGTCTCCTCCATGAAAAGTTTAAGGGCACGTATTTCTTCTAGAATTAAATCCATAGATGACGAGGCTGAAGAAGAGCCAGGAGAGGGAGGGTCTTTCTTCAAACGTTTGGTGGACGCTGCCGTTGTGGGAAGTTTACTTGAAGGCTGCAATTTTGAAGTTGTTTCTGAAGAGGAGTCTAATTTCTGCGGGGGAATGTCCTCCATGTCCTAAGAATTGGGAGTCAGAATCAGAACCTATAGTAGGTTTGACAGGAGTAGAAAGCTTGAGGTTCCACAATTTCCCCATAAATAAGCAGCAAGATAGTGTGAAAAAGGCTCTTAATAATTAGTTATAAACTGCAACCCATCGTCAAAGAATAGTCACAGTCAGTGAAAAGAAAGTACATTGAGAAAGTGCGTAAGCTGGTGGCAGTGATAGGGCCAAAATACAAAAAGCATTATGAGGAGAGCAATACACATTTATTTCACTGAGTATCACATGAAGGAGGTGAGGAGCTGAAATGCTGAATCTTCGCTGTATCAAACAAGCATTAGTGAAGACAGCAAAGTACAGAAAAACCACTGAGAGGCATTCAAATGAAATGAAAAGCTGAAGCACTGGTATGACGCTGCATCAAACAGGCACTTATGAGGAGAATATTATCCTGAAGGGTCACTGAATGGTAGCTGAAAGAAGCGAAGAGACAAGACTCTGGGGTGTCACTGCATCAGATAGATATTTAAAATCAGTTATGAGGAAAAAGAAATTATTTCCCACAGCATCGCGCATTAAGTAGAAATGGCGCGATTGGTAAAAAACAAAATGGCGGCCGAAACAGGGAGGTCCGAGTTTCATGAAAAAACAATGCAGGAAGGACAAACAAGTCACCAAAGGCAAAGCGCTAGGCTCACCTCATATTTAAATATCCAAAATCAGTCCGTACTACATGAACTGCCCGAAACTGCCACTGAATAAAATTTGAGAACGGAGGTCGCCGACGGAGCTCTGCCGCTACGCCGCCATCTCGTACGGCGCGCAAGCCACGCCCCCAAAGCAATATACTTTTAATAGTAGATATTGTTATGCTGTAGTAAGAGTCTTTAGGTAGGTATATTTTTTTAAGTATTTTTTTATTATTTCTGTAGTTAAACTTTAAGCTAAATTAAGTCTGCCCTTCTGGTCAATGATTTGGCTGAACAAGGTCTTTGTAGTTCAACCTTTCATACATACAGTGTTGGGCAATGGCTAAATCATCAACATGCAGTCATTCTTTGCAGTACACTTAGATCATATACAATTGTCATAGTGTTAATCACAGATGCATGGTGATGATAACTTGAAAACAAGCATAGTTAACCATTAACTACTGTTACCTACAGGATATTCATCCGCTCCAATTATGCAGTATCTCACCCTCACAGTATAATCAGTTTCTACTCACCTAACCATGCAGTCAATATTCTAGGTCCCCCGTCTTGTGCTGGCTTGTGAGCTTGGGTGTCTCTCCTTTCCACCCAATAGGTTGGTAAGGAGGATTGCCCAGGCAGTTGCAATATACTTTTCTTGTAGACTCCTTTTATTGTCCATTCTCAGTTCAGATTCCTCAGCTGTGGCCCACTTTATGAGTGCTGCTTTCCCTCTGTTATGTAGTGGGCCAATTTGGGACAGCCAATGCATACCAATCACTTGTTTGGCTAAACCAAGTGCCAGGTCAATGAATTTAGAGCCTACTCTGTGGACCGTGATCTGTGGAAGAGGCCCAGTAGGCAGGTTTCCAACCGTCCAAGCCTTGGGTGATGCTTTGTCTGTTCTTGCTTCACACAGTGATAGTAGGCAGAGATAGTTGGACAGGCCCACACCATGTTTGTGAATCCTGCTTCTATTACGGAACATCGAGGGCAGACTTTGTCTGTGGTGCCCATTATTATATTTTGTCTGCGTGGTGTAAGATATGTGGTATGAAGGTAGCTGAGTTGGGTATATTTTAATCCAGTGATCCTAGAAACGTGGTACGTGTGTTGTAGCACGGTTGACCCATCTATGGTAGTGAACTCCCAGGCTATTGTGTCTTCCCAGTGTACCTTGAACCTGTCCATGGGAGCCATTGACATCGAGAGGAGAATGGTATAAAGCTAGGGCATCAGTTTCTTGCCCCTCCCAAATGTGAGGAGTGTCTGTAAGGTGTCATGCGTTGGAGGTTCTGTCTGGCCTCTCCCATGTGGCCCATATCATGTCTGTAAGAGCCCTCTATGTTAGGAACTAGGACTCCAGCAGGTCCTCCTTGCTCATCAGACCTGCAAAGCTTCACAGTGCGCCCCTTGTGTAACAGTCCCTAATGGTAAGGAGTCCAGCATCAGTCCATGGTGCCATCAGCTGGGCACAGAAGCCGCGAGGAGTCCCACTTATGGGACTGCAGGGGCTTAAAGGGGTGTATTCCCAGTTTTTCGCACTCGCTTCCTCCATCACAGCAGCATGATTGTGAGCATCTTCGTGAGCTCCAATGAATTACTGTTCCTGCCCTCTATTAGGGCTATTAAGGACCCCTTGTTTCGGGCATCCGCTAGGGAAACCATCTCTTCCGTTCTCCCTTCACCCACTTAACCCACAGCCAGCAGGACAGCCACTGCAGTTGCGCTGCCCCATAGGCAAGATCCAGGTCTGTACAGCAAGTCCTACAGTTATAGTTAGCTTAGGTAACTATAACTGCAGAATTTCTATGGTTTTGTGCATGTTAAATCTAAGCCTAACTATAATGTCCCTGTAGCCTTTGTTTTTTTTAAGTGAATTTCTGAGCTTATTTTAACTTTTTAATTCTGTTATAGCACCTCTGTAACCTTTGGGATATATATATATATAGGAACCTTCCTGTATATATATATATATATATATATATTCACTGAAAAAACCATAGGTTATAGACCATATATAGTTAGGAATTTGCATTTACAAAACCTTGAAAATTCACTGAAAAAACCATAGGTTAGAGACCATATATAGTTAGCTGGACATTTTATTGACATAAAACCAATGAAATTCCATATATAGTTAGTTGCACTAACTATATATCGCGCACCCGCAATCCACTGCTGATGATGTCACATATTACATCATTCATGACATGGTCAGTGACATCACTGATGACATCTCAAATGACATCACTGATGACATCACTGATGACATCTCAAATGACATCACTGATGACATCATCTAGTGTCTGTGTGTTTTTGTAAAGTTTAAATATGTTTTACATATTGAAGAATGAGTGGATGTATGGAAGACTGAGTGTGTGTGTGGCTGGCTGGGAGGTGTGTGACTCTGTGCATATCAATGTGTACTTGTATCAGTGATTGTATAAGAGAGTAAGTATGTGTTAGTATATGTGTGAAAAGTATGGTGTTCTGTGTTTAACTGTATAGATGAGGAAATCGAAGTGTGATTGATTCTTCACAGGACTGACTAGGTGTATGAGTGCATATGATAGTGTTGTAATAATGAGTGACTGTATGTATGAGTGATTGTATGGGTGAATGAGTGAATGTGTGTGTAGACGTAGGAATCAGTGAGTGCGTATGTAGTAACTGGTATTGGTGTGTCATGATGTCATCAGTGATGTCATTTGAGATGTCATCAGTGATGTCATGTGAGATGTCATCAGTGATGTCATCAGTGATGTCACTGAAGTATGGTGTTCTGTGTTTAACTGTATAGATGAGGAAATGGAAGTGTGATTGATTCTTTACAGGACTGACTAGGTGTGTGAGTAACTCCATGGATGAGTGGCAGTGTGTGAGTGTCTGCATAGGTGTATGAGTGCATATGATAGTGTTGTAATAATGAGTGACTGTATGTATGAGTGATTGTATGGGTGAATGAGTGAATGTGTGTGTAGACGTAGGAATCAGTGAGTGCGTATGTAGTAACTGGTATTGGTGTGTCATGATGTCATCAGTGATGTCATTTGAGATGTCATCAGTGATGTCATCAGTGATGTCATTTGAGATGTCATCAGTGATGTCATCAGTGATGTCACTGACCATGTCATGAATGATGTAATATGTGACATCATCAGCAGTGGATTGCGGGTGCGCGATATATAGTTAGTGCAACTAACTATATATGGAATTTCATTGGTTTTATGTCAATAAAATGTCCAGCTAACTATATATGGTCTCTAACCTATGGTTTTTTCAGTGAATTTTCAAGGTTTTGTAAATGCAAATTCCTAACTATATATGGTCTATAACCTATGGTTTTTTCAGTGAATTTCATTGGTTTTTTAAAAGCTAATATCTATAGCTGTAAAATATATTCTTTATTACGTGACGAATCACGTAGCCACGTAAGACGCCTCATGACGCGTCGCATAACCGTGACGTATCGGCTCTGCAGCGCAAACAAAACCCGTAACGTAAGCGTGCCGGAGCACGCTTACAGATATATATATATTTTTTAACCTTAATTAGACAAAATCCACACGTGCACATATCTTGAGGCCTTGCAAAGGCACATCAAACAAACAGTCCCTACAATTTTGCCAAGTTTGCTGGAAATCTATTCCCTTAATTTTTTTTTACTGTTTCTCTTGGTTTTCCCCTTGTTACGCTTACCGGGACGCTACCCGGTACGCGAACCGGACGCTCCAAAAACACAAGATGGCGGACTCCCGTTACGCTGCCGGTTAGCTGCCCGGTTCGCGTACCGGGAAGCGCCTCTACCGCGAAAAATCGCGGGGGACTTTAATATCCCCCTCATCAATCCTAGGGGGTCAGGAGGGGTTTACCTTGCCCCCTTTCCTTCATTTCCCCCTTCTTTTTTCACCACATCTTGTCTCTCGAACCTACTGAGAGACAAGATGGCGGCCGCTCCGGACTGTTTACAATGTTGACAGCTACGCTGCCGGTTAGCTGCCCGGTTAGCTGCCCGGTGAGCTGCCCGGTGAGCTGCCCGGTTCGCGTATCGGGACGCGCCACTACGGCGTAAAATCGCAAAAAAAAAAAATTTTTATTTTTTGCCCCGCGGGGCACTTTTATATCCCCCTCATCAATCCTAGGGGGTCAGGAGTGGTCTACCTTGCCCCCTTTTCTTCATTTCCCCCTTCGTTTTTCACCACATCTTGTCTCTCGATCGTACCGAGAGACAAGATGGCGGCCGCTCCGGACTGTTTAGAATGTTGACAGACACCGGAGAGCCAATCAGCTTCGCTTCGCGAAGTTCTGTTACGCGTCAGGTACGCGAACCGGGGCGCTAACCGGAGCGCTGTCACAGATATATATATTTTTTTAAACGTTAATTTCTCAAAATCCACTGGAGCACATATATTGAGACATAGCAAAGGCACGTCGGGCAAACCACATCTACAATTTTGCCAAGTTTCATGTAAATCTATTCAGCCGTTCGAGCTAAAAGTGAGTCCAACCGCCCTATGGAAAAATGAATGGGAAAAATGCGTTTTGGGACCCCCCTTTTTTCTCGGCCCCCCCTTGACGAAACCCCCCCAAATTTTCAGGGGCTGCTCAGAAACACAATGTGCCATTTTCCTGAATATTGCAGCCAATTCCGTCCACAAACGCCAAAGTTATTAGACATAGAATTTTCAGAAATCCCATAGAGAAAAAATCCTAACTATATATACCCACTGGCTATCGCCAGTAGGTAATATACATATATAAACATATATAATCTGCATATCTATATAAATATAAATGCATGCATACATATACATATATGCATACATATGCATGTTATTTACATGAAAGTTTTAAAAACACTAATAAAAGCAAAGCTAAAAAGCCACCTCATTACAAACAGAATGGCTTTAACTTAAACGAGGGCGAGATCTATTGCATTTTCAATGCTTGTTTACTTTGGTTCTATCAAGAAGGCATTCAGATGTGTCACACATTTGCCATAAATTCTGAATGTTAGCACTCTAGTTGCTCATTAGATCACTGTAGTAAAGCTAGTGCTCACCAGGGAAGTCTGCTGCTAATCATGGTTTGCAGCCATTTTCCCGCATTTTTTATCCCGCAGACTTTCAGTCCGCATACCATTATCCCGCAAGGTCATTGACCTCGCATACCATTATCCCGCATTTTTTCAAAACGCATGTGCATTTATCGCGCATGCCTTTACAAAGAATTACGTTTTAAAGGCATGTATGGTAAATGCATTTGCGTTGTGAAAACCACGATGACGAGAGAGGTAAGTGGGTTTGTGTTAATTTTTTCGTGGGTTAGTGATTGTGTAGTGTAGTGTAGTGTTGTGTAGTGTAGTGTTGTGTTAGTGTAGTGTAGAGTTGTGGTGGTTGTTTAGTGTAGGGTCATGCTGGGGGTAGTGTTTTAGGGTTTAGGGTTGTGTTGTAGTGTTTGCGTAGTGTAGGGTCATGCTGGGGGTAGTGTTTTAGGGTTTAGGGTAGTGTTGTAGTGTTTGCGTAGTGTAGGGTCATGCTGGGGGTAGTGTTTTAGGGTTTAGGGTTGTGTTGTAGTGTTTGCGTAGTGTAGGGTCATGCTGGGGCTAGTGTTTTAGGGTTTAGGGTAGTGTTGTAGTGTTTGCGTAGTGTAGGGTCATGCTGGGCGTAGTGTTTTAGGGTTTAGGATAGTGTTGTAGTGTTTGCGTAGTGTAGGGTCATGCTGGGGGTAGTGTTTTAGGGTTTTGGGTAGTGTTGTAGTGTTTGCGTAGTGTAGGGTCATGCTGGGGTGTAGTATTTTAGGGTTTAGGGTAGTGTTGTAGTGTTTGCGTAGTGTAGGGTCATGCTGGGGGTAGTGTTTTAGGATTTTGGGTAGTGTTGTAGTGTTTGCGTAGTGTAGGGTCATGCTGGGGGTAGTGTTTTAGGGTTTTGGGTAGTGTTGTAGTGTTTGCGTAGTGTAGGGTCATGCTGGGGTGTAGTGTTTTAGGGTTTTGGGTAGTGTTGTAGTGTTTGCGTAGTGTAGGGTCATGCTGGGGTGTAGTGTTTTAGGGTTTTGGGTAGTGTTGTAGTGTTTGCGTAGTGTAGGGTCATGCTGGGGGTAGTGTTTTAGGGTTTTGGGTAGTGTTGTAGTGTTTGCGTAGTGTCATGCTGGGGGTAGTGTTTTAGGGTTTTGGCTAGTGTTGTAGTGTTTGCGTAGTGTAGGGTCATGCTGGGGGTAGTGTTTTAGGGTTTAGGGTAGTGTTGTAGTGTTTGCGTAGTGTAGGGTCATGCTGGGGGTATGTTTTAGGGTTTAGGGTAGTGTTGTAGTGTTTGCGTAGTGTAGGGTCATGCTGGGGGTAGTGTTTTAGGGTTTAGGGTAGTGTTGTAGTGTTTGCGTAGTGTAGGGTCATGCTGGGGGTAGTGTTTTAGGGTTTAGGGTAGTGTTGTAGTGTTTGCGTAGTGTAGGGTCCTGCTGGGGTGTAGTGTTTTAGGGTTTTGGGTAGTGTTGTAGTGTTTGCGTAGTGTAGGGTCATGCTGGGGGTAGTGTTTTAGGGTTTAGGGTAGTGTTGTAGTGTTTGCCTAGTGTAGGGTCATGCTGGGGTGTAGTGTTTTAGGGTTTTGGGTAGTGTTGTAGTGTTTGCGTAGTGTAGGGTCATGCTGGGGGTAGTGTTTTAGGGTTTAGGGTAGTGTTGTAGTGTTTGCGTAGTGTAGGGTCATGCTGGGGGTAGTGTTTTAGGGTTTAGGGTTTAGGGTTGTGTTGTAGTGTTTGCGTAGTGTAGGGTCATGCTGGGGGTAGTGTTTTAGGGTTTAGGGTTGTGTTGTAGTGTTTGCGTAGTGTAGGGTCATGCTGGGGGTAGTGTTTTAGGGTTTAGGGTAGTGTTGTAGTGTTTGCGTAGTGTAGGGTCATGCTGGGGTGTAGTGTTTTAGGGTTTTGGGTAGTGTTGTAGTGTTTGCGTAGTGTAGGGTCATGCTGGGGGTAGTGTTTTAGGGTTTTGGGTAGTGTTGTAGTGTTTGCGTAGTGTAGGGTCATGCTGGGGGTAGTGTTTTAGGGTTTAGGGTAGTGTTGTAGTGTTTGTGTAGTGTAGGGTCATGCTGGGGGTAGTGTTTTAGGGTTTAGGGTAGTGTTGTACTGTTTGTGTAGTGTAGGGTCATGCTGGGGGTAGTGTTTTAGGGTTTAGGGTAGTTTAGTTGTTTAGTGTATGCTAAAGGCATATTCGTTCTAAAAGTTTTCGTTATTTTAATTTGCGGCCTAATAGTACATGCGGGATTTTTTTTGCGGACTGATGGTATGCGGGATTTCGTCATATATTCGCTAATCATACTTTCTATGGCAAAATGAACCCCCTCATTTTGTTCCTTTTTAAATTAAATGTTTTAAGAGTTTCTGTGAATGCCAAAAGTAGTAAGTACATTCTGTGAATACCAAAATAGTAGTAAGTTTAGGATTGAGTCTTAAGTTCATTCTGTGAATCGGGCCCATAGAGAGTAAATTAAGTAACTCTTGAGGTGTCCATAACATCCGCTCCATGATGACGAAGGAACTCTTGTAAGGCCGCTGGGTCTTCAAAAGTGGTAGTTTTGTCCTTGTAAGTAATCTTGAAGAGACAAGGGTAAAGCAGACCAAATCTCGCATTAAGAGCACGTAACTGTGGGCGCATATCCAAAAACTTTTTCCGACGGTCAGCTGTTGCTTTAGCTACATCTTGTGAGAGAAATAAATCGTGACCTTCCCAAATAATCTGCTTCTTAGATTTGGCAGCTGATAAGACTTGTAAAAGGTCAGTGTATTGTAGAAACAGCATAATGACACCTCGAGGTTTGTTAGATGTTTTTGGACCAAGTCTATGGGCTCTTTGGATGTTGAAGGAGGAGGAGGCAGGTAAGCCCAGAATTTTTGGAAGAAAGGATTGAAAAAAGGCAGTCGCATTTGATCCCTCCGAAAGTTCCGGATGACCATAAAGGCGGAGATTGTTCCTGCGATTGCGATTTTCCAAATCCTCTGCTTGCCTCTTGAGCTGCAATATATCTGCTTCCATAGAAGGTATACAAGAACAAGAGGACTGAAGAGGGTCAGTTCATTGCTCCACAATAAGAATACGAGATTCCAGTGAAGACCATTTGTCATGCAGAAATTGTAAGGTCTTAGTGGTCTCCTCCATGAAAAGTTTAAGGGCACGTATTTCTTCTAGAATTAAATCCATAGATGACGAGGCTGAAGAAGAGCCAGGAGAGGGAGGGTCTTTCTTCAAACGTTTGGTGGACGCTGCCGTTGTGGGAAGTTTACTTGAAGGCTGCAATTTTGAAGTTGTTTCTGAAGAGGAGTCTAATTTCTGCGGGGGAATGTCCTCCATGTCCTAAGAATTGGGAGTCAGAATCAGAACCTATAGTAGGTTTGACAGGAGTAGAAAGCTTGAGGTTCCACAATTTCCCCATAAATAAGCAGCAAGATAGTGTGAAAAAGGCTCTTAATAATTAGTTATAAACTGCAACCCAGCGTCAAAGAATAGTCACAGTCAGTGAAAAGAAAGTACATTGAGAAAGTGCGTAAGCTGGTGGCAGTGATAGGGCCAAAATACAAAAAGCATTATGAGGAGAGCAATACACATTTATTTCACTGAGTATCACATGAAGGAGGTGAGGAGCTGAAATGCTGAATCTTCGCTGTATCAAACAAGCATTAGTGAAGACAGCAAAGTACAGAAAAACCACTGAGAGGCATTCAAATGAAATGAAAAGCTGAAGCACTGGTATGACGCTGCATCAAACAGGCACTTATGAGGAGAATATTATCCTGAAGGGTCACTGAATGGTAGCTGAAAGAAGCGAAGAGACAAGACTCTGGGGTGTCACTGCATCAGATAGATATTTAAAATCAGTTATGAGGAAAAAGAAATTATTTCCCACAGCATCGCGCATTAAGTAGAAATGGCGCGATTGGTAAAAAACAAAATGGCGGCCGAAACAGGGAGGTCCGAGTTTCATGAAAAAACAATGCAGGAAGGACAAACAAGTCACCAAAGGCAAAGCGCTAGGCTCACCTCATATTTAAATATCCAAAATCAGTCCGTACTACATGAACTGCCCGAAACTGCCACTGAATAAAATTTGAGAACGGAGGTCGCCGACGGAGCTCTGCCGCTACGCCGCCATCTCGTACGGCGCGCAAGCCACGCCCCCAAAGCAATATACTTTTAATAGTAGATATTGTTATGCTGTAGTAAGAGTCTTTAGGTAGGTATATTTTTTTAAGTATTTTTTTATTATTTCTGTAGTTAAACTTTAAGCTAAATTAAGTCTGCCCTTCTGGTCAATGATTTGGCTGAACAAGGTCTTTGTAGTTCAACCTTTCATACATACAGTGTTGGGCAATGGCTAAATCATCAACATGCAGTCATTCTTTGCAGTACACTTAGATCATATACAATTGTCATAGTGTTAATCACAGATGCATGGTGATGATAACTTGAAAACAAGCATAGTTAACCATTAACTACTGTTACCTACAGGATATTCATCCGCTCCAATTATGCAGTATCTCACCCTCACAGTATAATCAGTTTCTACTCACCTAACCATGCAGTCAATATTCTAGGTCCCCCGTCTTGTGCTGGCTTGTGAGCTTGGGTGTCTCTCCTTTCCACCCAATAGGTTGGTAAGGAGGATTGCCCAGGCAGTTGCAATATACTTTTCTTGTAGACTCCTTTTATTGTCCATTCTCAGTTCAGATTCCTCAGCTGTGGCCCACTTTATGAGTGCTGCTTTCCCTCTGTTATGTAGTGGGCCAATTTGGGACAGCCAATGCATACCAATCACTTGTTTGGCTAAACCAAGTGCCAGGTCAATGAATTTAGAGCCTACTCTGTGGACCGTGATCTGTGGAAGAGGCCCAGTAGGCAGGTTTCCAACCGTCCAAGCCTTGGGTGATGCTTTGTCTGTTCTTGCTTCACACAGTGATAGTAGGCAGAGATAGTTGGACAGGCCCACACCATGTTTGTGAATCCTGCTTCTATTACGGAACATCGAGGGCAGACTTTGTCTGTGGTGCCCATTATTATATTTTGTCTGCGTGGTGTAAGATATGTGGTATGAAGGTAGCTGAGTTGGGTATATTTTAATCCAGTGATCCTAGAAACGTGGTACGTGTGTTGTAGCACGGTTGACCCATCTATGGTAGTGAACTCCCAGGCTATTGTGTCTTCCCAGTGTACCTTGAACCTGTCCATGGGAGCCATTGACATCGAGAGGAGAATGGTATAAAGCTAGGGCATCAGTTTCTTGCCCCTCCCAAATGTGAGGAGTGTCTGTAAGGTGTCATGCGTTGGAGGTTCTGTCTGGCCTCTCCCATGTGGCCCATATCATGTCTGTAAGAGCCCTCTATGTTAGGAACTAGGACTCCAGCAGGTCCTCCTTGCTCATCAGACCTGCAAAGCTTCACAGTGCGCCCCTTGTGTAACAGTCCCTAATGGTAAGGAGTCCAGCATCAGTCCATGGTGCCATCAGCTGGGCACAGAAGCCGCGAGGAGTCCCACCTATGGGACTGCAGGGGCTTAAAGGGGTGTATTCCCAGTTTTTCGCACTCGCTTCCTCCATCACAGCAGCATGATTGTGAGCATCTTCGTGAGCTCCAATGAATTACTGTTCCTGCCCTCTATTAGGGCTATTAAGGACCCCTTGTTTCGGGCATCCGCTAGGGAAACCATCTCTTCCGTTCTCCCTTCACCCACTTAACCCACAGCCAGCAGGACAGCCACTGCAGTTGCGCTGCCCCATAGGCAAGATCCAGGTCTGTACAGCAAGTCCTACAGTTATAGTTAGCTTAGGTAACTATAACTGCAGAATTTCTATGGTTTTGTGCATGTTAAATCTAAGCCTAACTATAATGTCCCTGTAGCCTTTGTTTTTTTTAAGTGAATTTCTGAGCTTATTTTAACTTTTTAATTCTGTTATAGCACCTCTGTAACCTTTGGGATATATATATATATAGGAACCTTCCTGTATATATATATATATATATATATATATATTCACTGAAAAAACCATAGGTTATAGACCATATATAGTTAGGAATTTGCATTTACAAAACCTTGAAAATTCACTGAAAAAACCATAGGTTAGAGACCATATATAGTTAGCTGGACATTTTATTGACATAAAACCAATGAAATTCCATATATAGTTAGTTGCACTAACTATATATCGCGCACCCGCAATCCACTGCTGATGATGTCACATATTACATCATTCATGACATGGTCAGTGACATCACTGATGACATCTCAAATGACATCACTGATGACATCACTGATGACATCTCAAATGACATCACTGATGACATCATCTAGTGTCTGTGTTTTTGTAAAGTTTAAATATGTTTTACATATTGAAGAATGAGTGGATGTATGGAAGACTGAGTGTGTGTGTGGCTGGCTGGGAGGTGTGTGACTCTGTGCATATCAATGTGTACTTGTATCAGTGATTGTATAAGAGAGTAAGTATGTGTTAGTATATGTGTGAAAAGTATGGTGTTCTGTGTTTAACTGTATAGATGAGGAAATCGAAGTGTGATTGATTCTTCACAGGACTGACTAGGTGTATGAGTGCATATGATAGTGTTGTAATAATGAGTGACTGTATGTATGAGTGATTGTATGGGTGAATGAGTGAATGTGTGTGTAGACGTAGGAATCAGTGAGTGCGTATGTAGTAACTGGTATTGGTGTGTCATGATGTCATCAGTGATGTCATTTGAGATGTCATCAGTGATGTCATGTGAGATGTCATCAGTGATGTCATCAGTGATGTCACTGAAGTATGGTGTTCTGTGTTTAACTGTATAGATGAGGAAATGGAAGTGTGATTGATTCTTTACAGGACTGACTAGGTGTGTGAGTGTCTGCATAGGTGTATGAGTGCATATGATAGTGTTGTAATAATGAGTGACTGTATGTATGAGTGATTGTATGGGTGAATGAGTGAATGTGTGTGTAGACGTAGGAATCAGTGAGTGCGTATGTAGTAACTGGTATTGGTGTGTCATGATGTCATCAGTGATGTCATTTGAGATGTCATCAGTGATGTCATTTGAGATGTCATCAGTGATGTCATCAGTGATGTCACTGACCATGTCATGAATGATGTAATATGTGACATCATCAGCAGTGGATTGCGGGTGCGCGATATATAGTTAGTGCAACTAACTATATATGGAATTTCATTGGTTTTATGTCAATAAAATGTCCAGCTAACTATATATGGTCTCTAACCTATGGTTTTTTCAGTGAATTTTCAAGGTTTTGTAAATGCAAATTCCTAACTATATATGGTCTATAACCTATGGTTTTTTCAGTGAATTTCATTGGGTTTTTAAAAGCTAATATCTATAGCTGTAAAATATATTCTTTATTACGTGACGTATCACGTAGCCACGTAAGACGCCTCATGACGCGTCGCATAACCGTGACGTATCGGCTCTGCAGCGCAAACAAAACCCGTAACGTAAGCGTGCCGGAGCACGCTTACAGATATATATATATTTTTTAACCTTAATTAGACAAAATCCACACGTGCACATATCTTGAGGCCTTGCAAAGGCACATCAAACAAACAGTCCCTACAATTTTGCCAAGTTTGCTGGAAATCTATTCCCTTCATTTTTTTTACTGTTTCTCTTGGTTTTCCCCTTGTTACGCTTACCGGGACGCTACCCGGTACACGAAACGGACGCTCCAAAAACACAAGATGGCGGACTCCCGTTACGCTGCCGGTTAGCTGCCCGGTTCGCGTACCGGGAAGCGCCTCTACCGCGAAAAATCGCGGGGGACTTTAATATCCCCCTCATCAATCCTAGGGGGTCAGGAGGGGTTTACCTTGCCCCCTTTCCTTCATTTCCCCCTTCTTTTTTCACCACATCTTGTCTCTCGAACCTACTGAGAGACAAGATGGCGGCCGCTCCGGACTGTTTACAATGTTGACAGCTACGCTGCCGGTTAGCTGCCCGGTTAGCTGCCCGGTGAGCTGCCCGGTGAGCTGCCCGGTTCGCGTATCGGGACGCGCCTCTACGGCGTAAAATCGCAAAAAAATATTATTTTTTATTTTTTGCCCCGCGGGGCACTTTTATATCCCCCTCATCAATCCTAGGGGGTCAGGAGTGGTCTACCTTGCCCCCTTTTCTTCATTTCCCCCTTCGTTTTTTACCACATCTTGTCTCTCGATCGTACCGAGAGACAAGATGGCGGCCACTCCGGACTGTTTAGAATGTTGACAGACACCGGAGAGCCAATCAGCTTCGCTTCGCGAAGTTCTATTACGCGTCAGGTACGCGAACCGGGGCGCTAACCGGAGCGCTGTCACAGATATATATATTTTTTTAAACGTTAATTTCTCAAAATCCACTGGAGCACATATATTGAGACATAGCAAAGGCACGTCGGGCAAACCACATCTACAATTTTGCCAAGTTTCATGTAAATCTATTCAGCCGTTCGAGCTAAAAGTGAGTCCAACCGCCCTATGGAAAAATGAATGGGAAAAACGCGTTTTGGGACCCCCCTTTTTTCTCGGCCCCCCCTTGACGAAACCCCCCCAAATTTTCAGGGGCTGCTCAGAAACACAATGTGCCATTTTCCTGAATATTGCAGCCAATTCCGTCCACAAACGCCAAAGTTATTAGACATAGAATTTTCAGAAATCCCATAGAGAAAAAATCCTAACTATATATACCCACTGGCTATCGCCAGTAGGTAATATACATATATAAACATATATAATCTGCATATCTATATAAATATAAATGCATGCATACATATACATATATGCATACATATGCATGTTATTTACATGAAAGTTTTAAAAACACTAATAAAAGCAAAGCTAAAAAGCCACCTCATTACAAACAGAATGGCTTTAACTTAAACGAGGGCGAGATCTATTGCATTTTCAATGCTTGTTTACTTTGGTTCTATCAAGAAGGCATTCAGATGTGTCACACATTTGCCATAAATTCTGAATGTTAGCACTCTAGTTGCTCATTAGATCACTGTAGTAAAGCTAGTGCTCACCAGGGAAGTCTGCTGCTAATCATGGTTTGCAGCCATTTTCCCGCATTTTTTATCCCGCAGACTTTCAGTCCGCATACCATTATCCCGCAAGGTCATTGACCTCGCATACCATTATCCCGCATTTTTTCAAAACGCATGTGCATTTATCGCGCATGCCTTTACAAAGAATTACGTTTTAAAGGCATGTATGGTAAATGCATTTGCGTTGTGAAAACCACGATGACGAGAGAGGTAAGTGGGTTTGTGTTAATTTTTTCGTGGGTTAGTGATTGTGTAGTGTAGTGTAGTGTTGTGTAGTGTAGTGTTGTGTTAGTGTAGTGTAGAGTTGTGGTGGTTGTTTAGTGTAGGGTCATGCTGGGGGTAGTGTTTTAGGGTTTAGGGTTGTGTTGTAGTGTTTGCGTAGTGTAGGGTCATGCTGGGGGTAGTGTTTTAGGGTTTAGGGTAGTGTTGTAGTGTTTGCGTAGTGTAGGGTCATGCTGGGGGTAGTGTTTTAGGGTTTAGGGTTGTGTTGTAGTGTTTGCGTAGTGTAGGGTCATGCTGGGGCTAGTGTTTTAGGGTTTAGGGTAGTGTTGTAGTGTTTGCGTAGTGTAGGGTCATGCTGGGCGTAGTGTTTTAGGGTTTAGGATAGTGTTGTAGTGTTTGCGTAGTGTAGGGTCATGCTGGGGGTAGTGTTTTAGGGTTTTGGGTAGTGTTGTAGTGTTTGCGTAGTGTAGGGTCATGCTGGGGTGTAGTATTTTAGGGTTTAGGGTAGTGTTGTAGTGTTTGCGTAGTGTAGGGTCATGCTGGGGGTAGTGTTTTAGGGTTTTGGGTAGTGTTGTAGTGTTTGCGTAGTGTAGGGTCATGCTGGGGTGTAGTGTTTTAGGGTTTTGGGTAGTGTTGTAGTGTTTGCGTAGTGTAGGGTCATGCTGGGGTGTAGTGTTTTAGGGTTTTGGGTAGTGTTGTAGTGTTTGCGTAGTGTAGGGTCATGCTGGGGGTAGTGTTTTAGGGTTTTGGCTAGTGTTGTAGTGTTTGCGTAGTGTAGGGTCATGCTGGGGGGTAGTGTTTTAGGGTTTTGGGTAGTGTTGTAGTGTTTGCGTAGTGTAGGGTCATGCTGGGGGTAGTGTTTTAGGGTTTTGGGTAGTGTTGTAGTGTTTGCGTAGTGTAGGGTCATGCTGGGGGTAGTGTTTTAGGGTTTAGGGTAGTGTTGTAGTGTTTGCGTAGTGTAGGGTCATGCTGGGGGTAGTGTTTTAGGGTTTAGGGTAGTGTTGTAGTGTTTGCGTAGTGTAGGGTCATGCTGGGGGTAGTGTTTTAGGGTTTAGGGTAGTGTTGTAGTGTTTGCGTAGTGTAGGGTCATGCTGGGGGTAGTGTTTTAGGGTTTAGGGTAGTGTTGTAGTGTTTGCGTAGTGTAGGGTCATGCTGGGGGTAGTGTTTTAGGGTTTAGGGTAGTGTTGTAGTGTTTGCGTAGTGTAGGGTCATGCTGGGGTGTAGTGTTTTAGGGTTTTAGGTAGTGTTGTAGTGTTTGCGTAGTGTAGGGTCATGCTGGGGGTAGTGTTTTAGGGTTTAGGGTAGTGTTGTAGTGTTTGCGTAGTGTAGGGTCATGCTGGGGTGTAGTGTTTTAGGGTTTTGGGTAGTGTTGTAGTGTTTGCGTAGTGTAGGGTCATGCTGGGGGTAGTGTTTTAGGGTTTAGGGTAGTGTTGTAGTGTTTGCGTAGTGTAGGGTCATGCTGGGGCTAGTGTTTTAGGGTTTAGGGTTGTGTTGTAGTGTTTGCGTAGTGTAGGGTCATGCTGGGGGTAGTGTTTTAGGGTTTAGGGTTGTGTTGTAGTGTTTGCGTAGTGTAGGGTCATGCTGGGGGTAGTGTTTTAGGGTTTAGGGTAGTGTTGTAGTGTTTGCGTAGTGTAGGGTCATGCTGGGGTGTAGTGTTTTAGGGTTTTGGGTAGTGTTGTAGTGTTTGCGTAGTGTAGGGTCATGCTGGGGGTAGTGTTTTAGGGTTTTCTGTAGTGTTGTAGTGTTTGCGTAGTGTAGGGTCATGCTGGGGGTAGTGTTTTAGGGTTTAGGGTAGTGTTGTAGTGTTTGTGTAGTGTAGGGTCATGCTGGGGGTAGTGTTTTAGGGTTTAGGGTAGTGTTGTACTGTTTGTGTAGTGTAGGGTCATGCTGGGGGTAGTGTTTTAGGGTTTAGGGTAGTTTAGTTGTTTAGTGTATGCTAAAGGCATATTCGTTCTAAAAGTTTTCGTTATTTTAATTTGCGGCCTAATAGTACATGCGGGATTTTTTTTGCGGACTGATGGTATGCGGGATTTCGTCATATATTCGCTAATCATACTTTCTATGGCAAAATGAACCCCCTCATTTTGTTCCTTTTTAAATTAAATGTTTTAAGAGTTACCACTTTATTCCAATCAAGATGGCTTCAGGTGTGCCATACCTTTGTAATAAGTAGGACTGTTAGCACTCTAGTTGTTCTTTAGAACACTCTGGGACATTCTGTCATTGGGCTATAGTTGGGCTACATCTGGCTGATATTTGGGCTACATTTGTTTTTTTTTGTCTCTGGTGGCCATCTTTGGGCTACATTGGGCTACATTGGGCTACATTTGGGCTCCAACATATATATAGCCCAATGTAGCCCAATATATATTTTTCAAAGTTAATTTTCGTAAAAACCACTGGAGCCTATATCTTGAGACATAGCAAAGGCACATCGGGCTACCAGTCCCTACAATTTTGCCAAGTTTGGTGTAAATCCATTCAGCCGTTCAGGCTAAAAGTGAGGCCAACCGCCCTATGGAAAATTGCATGGGAAAAACACGTTTTGGGACCCCCCTTTTTTCTCGGCCCCCCTTGACGAAACCCCCCCAAATTTTCAGGGGCTGCTCAGAAACAAAATGTTCCATTTTCCTGAAAATTTCAGCCAATTCTGTCCTCAAACGCCAAAGTTATTCGACATAGAATTTTCAAAAATCCCATAGGAAAAAAATCCTAACTATATATACCTACTGGCTATCGCCAGTAGGTAATATATATAATGCCAAAAGATGGGCTGGATCTTTTTGCCGAGTGTGTAACAAGAGACCTCAAGGATCTATCCATTGAAAGTACCAAACAGAAATATTGGGAAAACATGGATCAGACACGCAAATACAATGACCTTATGGAGAAGATAAAGGCAAGATCAGACATTGTGGTAAGATGGTCCGATAAAGGCGGAAATATAGTGCTCTGGCCGCTTGAAATGTACAACGCAGAAGCATTGAACCAACTGCATGACAGAGAGTGCTACACAAGGATCAGCCCCACGCACATCGTAGGAATCCAAGAAAAGTACCATGGGGACCTGTACAAATGGAAAGGCAAAGGTCTTTTGAGCAGGAATGAGTTTGAATTTCTGAAAACCGACTACCCAGTGACAGCACAACTGTACCTAATCCCGAAGATTCACAAAGATGATAAAACACCACCGGGAAGGCCGATAATCTCAGCGATAGGCAGTCTGTTTGAGAACACAAGCATATTCATTGACCAGTTCTTGCAACCAGAAGTCAAAAAACTACCTGCTTATATAAAAGACACAGGAGATTTCCTATCCAAGGTGTATGATATTGGATGGAAGAAAGAATATGTGTTCATGACACTTGATGTTCAAGCCCTATACACCAGCATCAGACATACGGATGGCCTAAACGCCATCAAATACTTCCTGGGAAAAAGACCTATAAACCTGTTTGAACATACCCAAATGATTTTGGCAATGACAGAATGGTGTCTTACGAACAACACATTTATGTTTGACAAATTGTATTACAAACAGGTACAAGGTTCGGCCATGGGAACTTGCTTCTCCCCCAGCTATGCGAATCTCCACATGGGCTGGTGGGAGGAGCAGGTGCTGTGGGTACAGCACAGAGAAGTCATGGAGAAAAATGTGGTTGTGTACAACAGATTTATCGATGACATTTTCATTTTGTGGGAGGGCGATGTGCAGAGTGCTGTGGAATTCACGGAGAAACTTAAGGGGGGGCCGAGAAAAAAGGGGGGTCCCAAAACGTGTTTTTAACATTGAGTTTTCCATAGGGCGGTTGGCCTCACTTTTAGCCCGAACGGCTGAATGGATTTGCACGAAACTTGGCAAAATTGTAGGGACTGGTAGCCCGATGTGCCTTTTGTAGGTCTCAATATATGTGCTACAGTGGATTTTGAGAAATTAACGTTTAAAAAAAGATATATATCTGTAACAGCGGACTGGGCAGCGGCCCAGGACGCGTACTTGTCGCGCAACGGAGCTTTGTGAAGCGAAGCTGATTGGTTCTCCGGCGTCTGTCAACATTCCAAACAGTCCGTAGCGGCCGCCATCTTGTCTCTCGGTAGGATCGAGAGACAAGAGGAGGTCAAAACAAAGGGGGAAATAACTATAAGGGGGCATAGTAGATCCTCGCTGACCCCCTAGGTTTGATGTGGAGGTTTTAAAAGGGCCCCGCGGGGCAAAAAAAAAAAATAATAATAATAATCGAACGGCTGAATGGATTTGCACGAAACTTGGCAAAATATTAGGGACTGGTAGCCCGATGTGCCTTTGCTAGGTCTCAATATATGTGCTCCAGTGGATTTTAAGAAATTAACGTTCAAAAAAAGATATATATCTGTAACAGCGCTCCGCTTCGCGTAACGGAGGTTTGCGAAGCTGATTGGTCATTCTGTCACTGGGCTATAGTTGGGCTACATCTGGCTGATATTTGGGCTACATTTGTTTTTTTGTGTGTCTGGCGGCCATCTTTGGGCTACATTGGGCTACATTGGGCTACATTTGGGCTCCAACATATATATAGGCCAATGTAGCCCAATATATATTTTTCAAAGTTAATTTTCGTAAAAACCACTGGAGCATATATCTTGAGACATAGCAAAGGCACATCGGGCTACCAGTCCCTACAATTTTGCCAAGTTTCGTGGAAATCCATTCAGCCGTTCGAGCTAAAAGTGAGTCCAACCGCCCTATGAAAATGAAGGAAATGAATGGGTAATTTGTAATTAGCAAATAGCTCATCGCAAACTAGGAATGGTAAAGAATCGCTATTTATTCCTTAAAGTTCGCTATTTAGGAAATGCAAAAAACTTTGATGATACATATGGCGGTTCATCTCTAACAAGATAAGAAGCATAGGGATACATTTATGATGACTGGCGCATCACCAGGGATGTGTTAGTCATTCTGTGCCGCTGTTCCGTCACCTATGGTGTGCTGCATTTACAATGCGGCGCATCATGGGGCAAAAACAGCACAGATGCGTGATGTATCTGTGCCGTAAAGGTGGCGCATTGCTGGAGTTGTATCGCAAGTGTGATGAAGCTCCAGCAAGGGTCGGGGGTGCCCCTGTCGCAGGGTTTCTGTTCTCACACAGAACTGTGGACAGAGGATTGGAACCTCGGCGAATTAGGGTGTCCCAAAACTCACGTTAGTAATCAAAAACTCCTTAGCAAGCTAGGTACAGTGTCACATTGGATATAACAAACTCTCAATGTTTAGACAATCCAGAATATGAACTTATAGTACCTCAGGATACGTGGAACTCATGAACAGTCGGTCGTTATATATTTCTTAGAAACCAGAACATGGAGTTAAGAAGAACACATGTGTATTTGAAATGTTTATTTACTAATGCCGTCTTCACAGGCGTAGTATCTTAGATAATACAAGTACACATATTATCAGTAGCAAAATTACCAGCATAGTTACTAGTACATAAAAAGCGAATGGTGATAGTATGTTAACATGCTGTAAATGAATAAGAGTTAGCAACACTTATAAGCAGCCGCGGGCCGTGGAGGGAGTTACGGTGGGGCAGGGAGGCGGGGAGGGGGAGGGGCAAGGTAGAGAGGGCTCCACCCTGCTTCTCCCCCTCCCCGCCTCCCTGCCTCACCGTAACTCCCTCCACGGCCCGCGGCTGCTTATATCTCACCCTCCCTAATACACATATTATATTATTTGCTAAGAAGGTCTCTTTGTGTTGGTTTAGGGCGTGCCCATACTTTAGTGTCTTAGATTTGAAGGAATCACATCAGCATACACCAGCTCTCTCTTCATGTGAGCCGCATCAACTGTTGTGTATGTGTGTTCGGCAAAGCAATATAAAACCCGCCTCATGCCCAGAATTGGCAGAAGTTGCACTTATGTTATGAGTATGAAGTCATGGAGATCAGACCTCATAACAATTCTGTATCGTGTTGTTCTTGAAACTTTAGCACTCGCTGTACAGATATAGTTTAACAAGCAAAGCAGATAGTAGAGCAATAACATATTATTCTCATGTAAACCACGATGAACTACTAGGTGGAAAGCTAAAGCAACAACTAAGTGTCGTGTGCAGAAGTTGCAAAAAAGGAAAAATGGCGTTTAAACCGGTAATGAGCCCATGCTAACTTAACACGGTGTAAAGATATCCAGGACCTAGATGACACCTCCCCATGATCCGGAAACGAACTGAATAAGATAATAGAAGTGCCATCTCATGAGAGCAGATTGCAAGTTTATATGTGGACGGTCCGCAAGGTAAAGCATTAAAAACTAGGAAAATTTAATGCTAAAGAAAAATAAAACAGCCAAGTACTTTATCGAGTCTTAAGCCAATAGGCAAGGTAAATAATAAAAACTTGACAAATAAGTCAATGAATTGTCAATGAAATGCTAGTACTCAGCATATCAAACATGAAAAAGGTCTATGACATAACTGTGTATGCAAAATAAGCTGCAACAGCCTCCAATAGGAAGTCACCGTCTTCATCCGAAAACAGTTCAGCCATCCAATTTAAAAGCGGAAAAGAACATACGTGCTCTCCCAGCACCGGATCCTCTATCACCATCAGAGGACAGCTCGGTGGGTTTTCAAGAAAGCTCTGTTCCAAGAAAGACTGTGCTGCCGCCAGTAAATTCCAGGGACCAAGTAGTCCATGCATCAATGCCACAGCCATAATCCTTTCGCCAGGACAAACCAACTCGTGAGTAATGATAGGAGTCATCAGCTGATTAAAGTCGACGTCAGGAGAAACCGGTCCGCAGAGACACAAATCAATGGCCCAATCGAAATCACAGGTCAGGCAGTGAAATACAGGCTGGACACAGGTGAAGTAGGAGAATCGAAAAGATAATCCATATGCCGTGCTTAATATCGCCAACGGCATTGTGCCATAATATTCTAGCATGCGATTGCGGAACAGTGTCAGCAGCTGCAGGGTGGGAGGTTGCATAGGAGGGACATCCATATTTAAAAATGTAAAAAAGCACAAGAGCGTCCGCTGGTAATGCAAGTAAAAATGCCAATCCACGAACCAGAGTGGAGAAAATAGAATGAAAGGAAGCAGGGATGAGTCCAAAGATTTTCTCAAATGAAGTCACGAGACCACTGGTAACAACTTTAAAAAAGTGCGCCAGGGACTTTGCGGAGGATGCGTTAAAGATAGTCGGAACCATCTTGCTGAATTTGAAAGGCAAATCTGAATTGAAAAGTGTGTGCACCTCTGTACGGGTGTTCGCTATGTGAAGCACGAAAGTTTCACGGGCCGAACTCAAGGCCACCTCTCTCTGAGACAAAAGAGCTCTTATTCTTGCCATGCCGTTGAAATCTGTCCCAAGGTTGGTATTTGTGGCCAGATTGAAAACTCCCTATGTTCATGTGTGGGAGGAAATAGAACATTTCTGCAGCAAATAACCCGTTCACTTACTGTTACGATAAAAGGAATACTTTTAATTAACTCAGAACAATCTTCATTATTGAGCATCAAATAACTACCATTTTCCAACAACTTGAACGTGGGGATGATAGCAGGAACTGGCGTGCCTTGCAACACGCAAGCCATATTTGGTCGGTGTTTGTTGCATGAACCGTGTAACTGTATGTGCCTACACATTAGTGAATGATCTGGCGTCTCAGTGCATTCCTCTCCATTCAGATAAACTTCTTGATCATCTTTGAAACATCTGTATGTGTATGGAAGCGACCAGACCTCATGAAGAAAAGCACTACCTAAAGGTTCATAACGACCTATTGGTATATATTTCATACAATTTGAAAACTTATATAAAGCAAAAGGCAGCGTTATTAAACCGTGGATAAGGCACGTTGCCAAAAAACCCGCAATCCTCTGCTGATGATGTCACTGAGCATGTCATGAATGATGTAATATGTGACATCATCAGCAGTGGATTACGGGTAATAGTATCTCTAGTTTACTCCCCTATAGCTGTCTTTCTTTTAACATAAGTGTCTGTTTCCTTCCCTTATACTTACTGTTTTTGGTTCGCTTCCGGTTCGCGTACCGGGGAGCGAACTGGGAAGCGAACTAAGAGAAATAGAGGTTGGCACAGTTCCAAATATTGTACCAATTTTTTAATAACGGGGAGGTAGTTCTGAAAAGAACTTTTTTTTTATTTTTCAGAACATTTTTTTACTTTTTTTGAATTTTTCTGAACAGTTTTATATTTTTTTGGGTTTTTCTTGGAGGGGGCAATGAAAACGATTCATTGTAAAGGGCTCAACAGGAGCAACAAAACAAAAAAAAGAAGTATTTATTATTTTGGGCGTTTCGTACAAACTTGCATATGATAGTCAATAGCTCTGTTGATCAGAGTGATGCTTTTTTCTCCGTAGGAAATGAATCCATCGCAAAATACGCAGATGTGTTTTACATCACCAAATCTCATTTGTATATTTGGCACCATCTCCCTGCCCTCTGGTCCCGTTACTTCCGGTACAACAGATCTTCTGGCCATAATAGGGAGATTATCTAGGTCGTTCCGAAACTGTGCAGCACTGTAGTTGTTAGGATGCCACCTAGTCATATGGCGATGCATTGTGTAGTTTCCGAAACTGTATTTTTTGTCGGTCCCTCTGGACAGTCTATCTTGACATATAAGGCAAGTTACGTATCTTGCATTTACTTTTTTCTGACCTTTGGGAATTTTAAAAAATTGCCAAATGAAGTTTTCTTTCCGGTGAGACGTCCTGGGCTGCTCAGGCAAAAACTGCCTCTCTTCGTGCTCGTCCTCCTGTTCCTCTTCTTCCTCTCCTTGTTGAATTATAACTTGAGCAGGTGGTCCACTCTTCCTTGGATGTGATGGAGGTGGTGGGGAAGCACCAGCTGAAGCTACTAAAGAAGCCATTGCTCAGTGATCACAAAGGGTCTTTCTCTCACAATGATGAAAGTCAGAGTGAGGAAAGAAGGAGGGATTTTCATCATTTGGGAAAAACAAGAGTTCTCAACCAATCAAAAGTGTTCATTTTAGATTATATGACCTAGTCTTACATCATTAGGAAACCAAAAGTGAAATGAACCAATGAAAAGTGTTATTACCAAGTCACATGACTTGCTGTGTTTACGTTAAGCGCTTTGCAGGGCCTCCCGGTTTGCTTCCAGAAACCTGCGCTTTGCGACTCGCTTCGCGTACCAGTTCGCTAACGTTGTACGTCATATGACGTATCACGCGACAACGTGAAACGTCATGCGGACGGGAGGCGTCACGATGTTGTTTTCTAACGCGGCACTTGCGGTAAAGAAACGTTTACCGGCTCGCGGTCTATTTCGCGGCATCAAGGTCAGCTAACGGGAAGCTTCCCGATTCGCGAAGCGGGAACGAAGAAAAAAAAATATTTAAAAAAAAAATTATTCATAAACATATAAAATATATTTTTGGATTTAAAGAAGAATACATTTTACAGCTACAGATATTAGCTGTTAAAAAACCAATGAAATTCACAGAAAAAACCATAGGTTATAGACCATATATAGTTAGGAATTAGCATTTACAAAACCTTGAAAATTCACTGAAAAAACCATAGGTTATAGACCATATATAGTTAGGAATTAGCATTTAGAAAACCTTATTTTACTCACACAAAACCATTGAAATTCCATATATAGTTAGTTGCACTAACTATATATCGCGCACCCGCAATCCACTGCTGATGATGTCACATATTACATCATTCATGACATGGTCAGTGACATCACTGATGACATCACTGATGACATCTCAAATGACATCACTGATGACATCACTGATGACATCTCAAATGACATCACTGATGACATCATGACACACCAATACCAGTTACTACATAAGCACTCACTGATTCCTATGTCTACACACACATTCACTCATTCACCCATACAATCATTCATACATACAGTCACTTATTATTACAACACTATCATATGCACTCATACACCTATGCAGACAGTCACACACTGCCACTCATCCATGGAGTTACTCACACACCAAGCCAGTCCTGTAAAGAATCAATCACACTTCCATTTCTTCATCTATACAGTTAAACACAGAACACCATACTTCAGTGACATCACTGATGACATCACTAATGACATCTGAAATGACATCACTGATGACATCTCAAATGACATCACTGATGACATCATGACACACCAATACCAGTTACTACATACACACTCACTGATTCGTACGTCTACACACACATTCACTCATTCACCCATACAATTACTCATACATACAGTCACTTATTATTAGAACACTATCATATGCACTCATACACCTAGTCAGTCCTGTGAAGAATCAATCACACTTCGATTTCCTCATCTATAGTTAAACACAGAACACCATACTTTTCACACATATACTAACACATACTTACTCTCTTATACAATCACTGATGCAAGTACACATTGATATGCACAGAGTCACACACCTCCCAGCCAGCCACACACACACTCAGTCTCCCATACAAATACTTGGGCAATCAATCAATAACCCATATAGTTACTCATACAGCTACTGATCAACACATGCAGCAGTTTACAGAACAACAGACATAAGGATGCACAAATTAAGACAGTTTAGTCACTAACCCATGCACTCAGTGAGACACATTTAATCACTCACTCATACAGTTAGTCATGCACCTACTAAATCCTTCGTCCAGACACTTATACATCCACTCATTCTTCAATATGTAAGACATATTTAAACTTTACAGAAACAAAAAATCACTGGATGTTGTTATCAGTCATGTCATCAGTGATGTCATTTGAGATGTCATCAGTGATGTCATCAGTGATGTCACTGACCATGTCATGAATGATGTAATATGTGACATCATCAGCAGTGGATTGCGGGTGCGCGATATATAGTTAGTGCAACTAACTATATATGGAATTTCAATGGTTTTGTGTGAGTAAAATAAGGTTTTCTAAATGCTAATTCCTAACTATATATGGTCTATAACCTATGGTTTTTTCAGTGAATATATATATATATATATGTATATTACCTACTGGCGGTCGCCAGTAGGTAGTTATAGTTAGGACCTAGTTTCCATAGGAAATCCGCAACATTCTAAACATTCTATTGGGAATAACTTTGACCCTGGTGGACGAATGTTTGCGAATTTCTCAAAGAAGATGGCTAGGTCCGCTGCGCTCATTCTGTGAAAGTTTTGGGGGGATTGGTGAAGTGGGGGCTGAGATAAAAGGGGGGTCCCAAAACGTGTTTTTGCCATGTTATTTTCCATAGGACCTTTAGACACGGCTACAGCTCGAACGGCTGAATGGATTTATAAGAAATTTGGTAGAAAGGTAGAGTGTGGGTCGCAGATCACGCTTTTGTTTAAATGGTGTAAATCCGTTCAGTAGTTGCTGAGAAAATTAAAGTTGAAATCAGTTATATATCTATAAGCGCGCACGGGTGCGCGCACCTATGCGGGTGTGCGCGAGCGGCATTGTGATTTGCTGTTTAACGTCTGTCAACATTCGATTCGGAGGAAATCAGGAAGTGTTGTCCGCCATTTTGTTAGTGCGAGTGAATATATAAAACAGAACAAAGGGTTAGTACATGGAAAGGGGAGAAGGTAGAGATTGTCTGGCCGGGTAGGTTTTCTAAGGGGGTACAGTATGGACCCTGAACGCGAAAAGACCATTTTGTTTTGTTGGAGAAAACATTTGCGGGGTGCATGCATTCGGTCGCACACCCCTATTTACAAGACTGTGAAAAACTATAGTGGTGAGAATGGAAAGGGAGCAGGGTGGAGAGTGTTTGATTTCGTAGGTTACTTGAGGGGTTTATTAAGGATGACGAAAGTCTAAAAGTAGCTTTTTTTCCGCAAATAAGTTACGAGGTGCGCGCACTCGGTCACGCACGGCGATCAAAAAAACATAAAGAAAAATGGCGATAAATTACAAGTTTGAGTGTTTAGATCTAAGGTGGCTCTTAAAAGAGCCCTTGTGTTAATTGAGTTTTTGCTGAACTTATAAGTAATTTACAACAAGGGGTGGTGATGGACAGAGTCTCTGAATTAAGCAGAGTACTCTCACCCAGTCAAGAGATCAGGGCTAGATCCAACACCGTTTTTTAGCTCATTGCACCATCCCAGTTTCAGAACCTGGCTGTATGCAAATTAGTCTGTCCCTGGCCCAGTGCATCATGGGAACAGGGCAGACCAGACTACAAAAGCCAATTCTTACACTGGGAAGGAAACAAGCTTCCGGGGACCGGTTTCTGCCATTTCAGGCGTCTTCGGCCCGGCTTGCTTGAATCCTGATGGTGCAATGAGCAAGGGACTCACATCTGAGTATACCCTTCCACGCTTAGGGTGGACAAAATTATTTACAACAAGGGGTGGTGATGGACAGAGTCTCTGAATTAAGCAGAGTACTCTCACCCAGTCAAGAGATCAGGGCTAGATCCAACACCGTTTTTTAGCTCATTGCACCATCCCAGTTTCAGAACCTGGCTGTATGCAAATTAGTCTGTCCCTGGCCCAGTGCATCATGGGAACAGGGCAGACCAGACTACAAAAGCCAATTCTTACACTGGGAAGGAAACAAGCTTCCGGGGACCGGTTTCTGCCATTTCAGGCGTCTTCGGCCCGGCTTGCTTGAATCCTGATGGTGCAATGAGCAAGGGACTATAGTGGTGAGAATGGAAAGGGAGCAGGGTGGAGAGTGTTTGATTTCGTAGGTTACTTGAGGGGTTTATTAAGGATGACGAAAGTCTAAAAGTAGCTTTTTTTCCGCAAATAAGTTACGAGGTGCGCGCACTCGGTCACGCACGGCGATCAAAAAAACATAAAGAAAAATGGCGATAAATTACAAGTTTGAGTGTTTAGATCTAAGGTGGCTCTTAAAAGAGCCCTTGTGTTAATTGAGTTTTTGCTGAACTTATAAGTAAGTTCCGATGCAGAGTCTCATGTTACAGAGGAAAATTCTATTTCCCTCATCCGTGAAATGAACACCATCTCTCCGATAGATGCCTTCCATGTTGAAACGTAGGTTGTTGTTGTATATAGAACCCATGTTATATTCTCTGAGGAAAGCAGAAACAGATTTATTTACATGTTTCCTTGCTTTCTCAATCTGTGGACAACGTTCATTGGACCAATTCCATTTTTGTCTTTGGCATATATTTGAATACACCAAGACAGTTCGAGGAAAAAGTGACATCAATTGACGAAAGGTGTCTTTTAGAAGCATTTCTAGACCTACACCTGTTAATGTGCCTAGATCATTCCCACCACAGTGCACAATTATCAGGTTAGGTTCAGGGAGATGCGTAAAAGTTTTCACCAATGGTATCAATTGGTGACATCTTAATCCTCTTTGGCCAATCCACGTAATCTGCACATTTGGTAAGTCAAGGTTAGAAATTCGTCTGTTTGCAGCATATTTTTCACTCCAGTGAATATAACTGTGTCCTACAAGCCAAACCTTCATTTTCAAGGTAGATGCAGTAGTACTCCGATGGGTTCTGGAAGTGGAATGACAAGTAGATGGTGAAAGTCACGATAAAAAAAGTGTGTGAGGATTGGTGTTAATGAAAAACTGAACATGATTGGTTAATTGATATACTTCAAGATTGAAGACTACGCTGTATGTTATAGTTTTATTACAAACAAATCTTCTATTGGTCGTGGAAAAAAAAGAAATGTAAAACAAGAGTGGATAGGCAGGTGTGTTTGGAAGGAAATTATCCTTTTTGCTTGGATTTAGAACGTTGAGATATGAACTTTTGACCTGTGCCTTCAGCCAGGTGCAGATTGAGCTGTTACCATGGTAACAGTCAGAGAAGGCAGAGGGTGAAGGGTGACCGTTATGTGACTTTGAAAATATTGAAAGGATAACCAACTGAAATGTTAATTTGAATATGAAATTGTGCGGGAACAAATATGATTGGTTGAAGAGACATATATGAGTGTGTATTGACAGAAAATCTATGCCATTATTCTTTGGTTGCAGTGATAGAAGTATTATTGAGAGCTCCGTCAAACGGCTATCGTTTTACAACTATCATTGTTCTACATCTGATAAAGCATTGGTAAAGGTGAGTGTATAACTGTTTGTTTTATGATGTACCGTTAAATGTGGTTTGATCACTATATTTGATTATGTGAGTTACTGTGTCTTATGTAGCACATTTTTGACTTTGATACAGTTTGATATGTTTTCAACTAATGTTCCATTTTATTACATCAATGTTTTGGAACATTGTTTCTTTGTAATTATTAGTTTAAAATTACGATTAATTAATTTGATTAAGGATAGTGGAATTCAGTCATGTTTTTAAGTTATGAGCTACTGTTAGGTCTATGAATTAAATGTTACTTAGAGACGGATCTGCAATGAAATTTGGGGGGGAAGGACGATAAAAAATGATTTTTTTGTAGGGGGACATGAACATGTAATCAGTAGATAGAGTAAAGGTGGAGGGGCTGTTACAATGGGTAAAACAAGTGCAAGGCCTACTTAATATTGAAATGGTTCTTTATAGAGATGTGAAACGTTCAGGTGCGGCTCTATGTGTATCTGGGATGTGTGTTATCTTGGGCTTCCACAGCAGACGTCAGAGGGGGGGGAGGGGCTGAAGTTCTGTTAAGTTAATGGGGGTTGTGCGCCGTTTCTTCACTTTCTTTCAAGTCTGAATTATAGTTTTGAATGTATTTGTGGAAAACTGAATAAATAGAAAATAAAATGTAATGAAATAGACAGAAGTTATTAAACATTTGGGAGCGTTTGCACATAATTTGTAAAGTTGGTTACAGATAAAAAAAAAGGAATTGGTAGAGTACAGATAATGCAGGTAGAGAGAAAAATAGTTGATTAAATGTGATATTGTCGAAAAAAAGTGGTAATGCTTTAGGTATTTAAAACTTTAAGTTTGAGGAAAAAATTACAGGGTGGTTTGCGGCCGAGGGATGCAGTGGTGGGGGTGGGGTGAGAAGGAGAGGTGTCCCAGTACAATCAAATGAAAAATTGTGACCATGAGGTTGTAGACAGGTTCGTGGAGTATATGCCTTTTATAAATTGATGTAGAAGAGCAAATATATATAGAGGTTTCTGTGTACCACAGTGTGACTCCATTTTCATCTCACTCCTGCTTTCTATATTAGTTGCTTTGTGTTATGTTATTGTGTGTATGTGTGTGTGTGTGCGTTCAGTCTGAGCTAAGGAAGTTTGTTCTGCAGGCAGACACAGTTGTTATAGTCGAGATGAAAGGGTGATAAGTATTGAAATAGGATATAGCGTGTGCTCTGTGGAAGCGAGGGAGCAGTGATTAATACTCTGAGTGAAGCACAACTGCGGCGGAGTTTTGTTACAGTAATAAATAATTTTTTTGCCAGATGTACGATTGATGCTATGGTTCAGAACTCGTAAAGAAAGGGATGACTGACCGTCGCAGGCCAGCGGGTTGAAGTATGAAAACTTCAGGTTGACATAAGAAAACATGAATTGAGTGCAGCTGAGATTACGTGAAACACATGAATACAGTTTTAGTATAAATTATTTCAGTTGTGAATATGGGTTACAAGAGGGAACGTATATATTTCAAATTTTTATTCAATGATGCAGTGTTTTGAGAGAAAGTTTTTTAATTAATACAAGTAAACATAATCTAAAGAAAATAGTGGGTATAGTTACTAGTTCATAGAACACAAATGATGGAAATGTAGTATGAAGCAAAATGAATATCGTTTAAAAAACATTGTACAGCCCCGCAATGAAATATATCTAATTATATTGCATGCAAGAAGGTGTGTTTTGATTTTAAGTTCAGTAATCATATATGAAAATAGTAATGGTTAAACATCACTTCATTAACAGTTAGTTTTCAGCATACGAAGCAGTAACAAGCTTGTTGTATGGTATTGTGAAAGGAAATTAAAAACGCGCCAAAAGGGAGAATTTGGCTCGAGGTGCATGTATGTTATGTGCATGGACATTCGAAAATCAGTACTCAGAACAACTATTGTATTGATATAATATTTTGAAATGTTTCAGTACACAATGTCTCATACAGGTTGATAAGCAAGGGTAATATCAGGGTAATCATAAACTTTTTAGTTATGAATCAAAAATCTTTCAATAGGCATAAATTAAAAGCAGCACATGTGTGTGAGGCGGAAATAAGGAGTAGAAAGGGAGAATGGTGATAAACCATATAAAATCATATAAAAAGTCATTGTAACTATACACATTTCTCAGGGCACATTTAACCATATTTTACGCAGCCTTGGTTCGAGAATATTTTAAATCAGATAAGATAACATAAGGTAGTGATTTGTTGAAATTAGAGCATCATGAAATGTTTTGAACAAAATCGAGGAGGTGTGGAAAAAAATTAACTCCACATAACTTAAAAAATTCACACCAGCAGGAAATTACAATGTCCAATGTTAGTAAAGCCAATAGGTCAGTTTATATAAAATATAATAAGAAAAAAAAAATAAGAAAAATTACGAAGGGAAAAAACAGTCAAGGTGTCAATGGTTTGCAGAACAGCTATCCTTCCATTGAATAGGCAAAGTAAGTGGCAACTGCTTCTAAAAGAAAGTCATTGTTATCATCCGAAAACAAGTCAGCCATCCAATTGAAAAGAGGAAATGAACATACATGGTCATTAATCACCGGAGCCTCTAGTAGCATCAGAGGAGAACTCGGTGAATTTTCAATGTAGCTGTGTGCCAAGAAATCTTGCGCCGCTGCGAATATATTCCAATGACCCAGAACTCCATGTATCGCTGCAAAGGCCATAATCCCTCCGTCGGAACAAAGTTGTTCATGATCAAGTAACGGATTCATGAGATGATTGTAATTCACTTCAGGAGGTACTGAGTTGCAGAGACATAAGTCCAGGGCCCACATGAAATCACAGCTCAGGCAATGAAATACAGGCTGCACACAGGTGAAATAGGTAAATCGAAACGATAATCCATATGATGCACTCAAAGTCGCGAGTGGCAGAATGCCATACTGGTCAAGCATGCTGTGGCGAAATAGTTCTAAGTGTTCCAGCTCGTTTCCGAAGGCGAGACGGACTTCCATTTTGTAATAACGAAAATAGGAATACAAAGGTTGCAGCTGCTGGTAATAGATGAGGATGTCCAGAAACATAGATCAGAGAGTATGGAGTGAGAGTAGCAGAATGCCTTTAAATGATTTGGTGCAAAAAAAGCACCAAACCATTGGTTAGTAGTTGCAAAAAAAAATAGTGCAGCTGGGAAGTGGAGGAGCGTTAAAGATTATGAGAGTCACCTTAGAAAATTGTAAAGGAAGGTCACTATTTAATAAGATATGCAGTTTTCTGCGACTGTTAGCTAAGTGAATGAGATATGTTTGTGAACAGATGCTCGGGTAGCTTGATTTTGGGACAATAAGGCTGTTGTTCAAGTCTTGGGATGGAACTTTGAGTTCAAGGCCGTATTTTGCGGCCAGATGCAAACATGAAGGTTCCCATGCGTGGGTGGGTGAAGTTCATTTTTACAGAGAAACATTTGCAGAGTGACTATTTCAGACTAAAGCTTGTCGTTTATTAAAAAGTCATAGTAATTAACATTGCTTGAAAATAAATAATTACTGCTGAGTGTTTGGTAAAATTAGGCATTATAGGAGATACCGGTGTACCTTTGAAGACACATGCAATATTACAGCGCTTCATGTTAAACAAGTTATGCAATTGGTAGTGCCTGGATGTGAACGATTATGTGCGGCATTGATATTTTTGACACTGTGGGCCTCATTTATGAAAATTTTGCACCATAGATGCGTTACTTTTTCCTATGTTAAAAGTGACACACCGGCGGCGCAAGGGCTTCATAAATAAGGCTCTGTGTACTTATGACTAGTGGAGAAGTGACGCAATGAAATGATGTTAGGTGAGTGTAGTGTAGTTACGGAACAGAAAACCTTTAAAGAGAGTTACATTTAGTATGGAATAGTTTTTATTTTTTTCACAAACTAACGTATGAGAATATTGTTACAGTGTTAGGGGAACTGTTAGATGAAGTTTGATAGAGATTAGTGAAATAAGTAAATTATGGTGTATTTAATATGTGCAGCTAATAATCTGTGAGAAAAGGTAATAGTCCACAGTTTTGTAAATAGGGGTAACTTTTTACGGAGAAAAAAAAGTTTCATTTACGTTCAGGGTCTATACTGGACTTCCTGAGAAAACGTACTGGGTTACATAATCTGTACCTTTTGTCCTTTTCATGTTCTAACCCTTTGATCAGTACATTATATTCACTCGCAGTTACAAAATGGCGGCCAATACTTTATGATTTGCACTGATTCTAATGTTAACAGATGTTAAACAGCAAATGAGAATTCTATAAACTGTATATTTTTGTAATTTTAAATAATAGGCAAAATAAGTAAACTTAAAGATCTGAAACGATCTTCAGGTGTCGTCTGCATTTCCAGCATTAAATTTTAATTATAAAGCATGTGAATCACAGTCTTGTAAATAGGGTTGCGCGTTCGAGTGCGTGCACCCGGTAACTTTTTTATGAAAAAAAAAAATGTTGTTCTGGCGTTCAGGGTCTATAGTGCACTCCCTGAGAAAACGTACTCGCTTAGATAATCTGTACCTTTTTCTCTTTCCATGTTCTCACCGTTTGTTCGGTAGAATATATGCAGTCGTATTAACAAAATGGCGGCAACACTTCCTTATTTCCTCCGAATGGAATGTTGAGAGACGTTCAGCAGCTAATTATAATAAATGGTATAAAAAACGGCTGCAATGCATGCATATTGTTAAAACGTTAGCGATATTCAGCGATCCAATGCGCGCACCACGTAACTTTTTACGGAGAAAAAAAAGGTTCATTCACGTTCACGGTCTATACTGGACTTCCTGAGAAAACGTACTGGGTTACATAATCTGTACCTTTTGTCCTTTTCATGTTCTAACCCTTTGATCAGTACTATATATTCACTCGCAGTTACAAAATGGAGGCCAATACTTTCTGATTTGCACTGATTCTAATGTTAACAGATGTTAAACAGCAAATGAGAATTCTATAAACTGTATATTTTTGAAATTTTAAATAATAGGCAAAATAAGTAAAGTTAAAGATCTGAAACGATCTTCAAGTGTCGTCTGCATTTCCAGCATAAAATTTTACTTATAAAGCATGTGAATCACAGTCTTGTAAATAGGGTTGCGCGATCGAGTGCGCGCACCCCGTAACTTTTTTCAGAAAAAAAAATGTTGTTCTGGCGTTCAGGGTCTATAGTGCACTCCCTGAGAAAACGTACTCGCTTAGATAATCTGTACCTTTTTCTCTTTCTATGTTCTCATAGTTTGTTCGGTAGAATATATGCAGTCGTATTAACAAAATGGCGGCAACACTTCCTTATTTCCTCCGAATGGAATGTTGAGAGACGTTCAGCAGCTAATTATAATAAATGGTATAAAAAACGGCTGCAATGCATGCATATTGTTAAAAAGTTAGCAATATTCATGCTATACCGAGCTAATGCTCTTAGCTATGTTATCTAGGTCCCATTGGATAACATGACTAAAAACTGCTCAAGGCAGATGTTAGCTTTTGGAGATATTCACGCTTAGCGCGAATATCTTCAAAATTGGTAATAGGCGATAGTGATGTTAGTGACTGTTTCCAGTTGCTATCATCTTGCCACGCCCACTTTAGGATATCATTAGGGATAATTATTACTGACATGCAAAGTGGCGCACTAGATGGTTGCTATCTGCTACTAGCTGTCGCTAACTGGTGTTAGCGACAGCTACGTAATAGGGAGATAATTTTATCTTCGCTTTGTTGGCACTTGAAGGCAAAAAAGTGGAGATAAACTCCCTTGATAATATGCCCAATTTGGGGGAATTCAGAAAGTGTTGTGCGCCATTATGTTAAAAAACTCCCTGCACATAATGTATATGTATTTACGTAAAAAATATAGAAAGTAAGGTTGTGTAGTAGTGCATATCAAAAATATTGCATGTAGTATCCTAGTAATGTATGGTAGATTATATTGTATATAATGATTGATTTAAAAAAAATTGTAGGGGGAAAAATTTGCTAAATAAATGTGGTTCACAAAGACATCTTGGGCCTCATTTATGAAGGCCTTGCGCCGCTGGTGCGTCACTTTTAACATGGGAAAAAGTGACGCACCGGTGGCGCAAGGATTTCATAAATAAGGCCCCTTAAACTTAGGCTTTACGATATATATTGGATAGAAAATTAGGGAATGTATATGGTAGGCATGATATTTGGTAAAATGGGTGTATGTTGTGTAATACATATGTGTGTATTATGTTAACTAAAATTCAGTTGTGTATTTTTTTTAAAGAGTGTTTGGTGCTGAAAAGCAACAACCAGAGGTTGAACGTGAGAGTATAGAAACAGAAAATCCTTTTTTACAGGTGAGTTGATAAATTTAAAATGATAACTTATTTTGGAAAAGATTATCATAATATGCATGTTTTTTAAAAAAAAATTAACACTGCTTCTCTTATACATGAGGGTTTTAATTTGTACTTTCAACATGTCTGAACATGCTTGTAGTACATATGTATTTTGAAATACGGTTTTATTGTTAATTGTTACAATCTTTTCATGGGCCGGGTTCATGTGTTATTTTGAATACAGTTTGGGTTCATCTATTCTTTGACTTTAAGAGTTTGCTGTTTACCTTGGTTAATTTTTGCTAAGTCATCATTATCTTTCAACTTTATGCTGTATCATTTGTGTACAGTAATTTTTGAGAAATTATAGAGGTATATTATGACATGGCTGTTGGCGTGATGGACATTTCGGATGCATTTTTGTGACAGTACTATGTATTTGCATTCTATTATATGCATTTGCACAGGTGTATTATAATGAGGTCAGTCGGACGCCATTGAGGGAGTAATGGTAGGGCAGGGAGGGAGGGAGGGGGAGGTGTAGGGTAGAGAGATCTAAAATATAGTATATAGATAAATGTAGGAAAGTATATATTTTAATTAATAAATTTTTTTTTACAGTGTACACAGAATCGCATTTTGGAATGTAGTGCACACTGTAAAATTCATTTAAATAATTAAATTATGTATTTCTACAAATTATCTGTATCCTGGTTTTTAGTTCCCTCCAGCAAAGATCTTCCCCTCCTCGTCTCCCTGTCGCACCATAATTGCCTCCACGAGTTGCGGCTCATTGTGGTTTTATATGACTATGATGAAATGTTTTACATTAGATGAAATTTACATGATGAGTATGCTGTTAAAGGTAAAAGCAACTGCCTCTGTGGGAAGTAGCAATCGGTTTAGTGAATGTTTAATTGGTATGTTGTGAGTTATTCCTTCAGTTTGCATACAGTTTGAATCACAGTTTATAGTGGTGAAGTTAGAAAATAGATCTCTACAATAAAATTAGAAAGTGTATAAATAGTTCTACAGCACGAAATGCAGAAAGCAAATTTCACAGTGAAATGTAAAGAGGAAGGTCTTATAATAATCAATGTAGTTAATGTCTTTAAAAGTATGAAAGTGTATGTAGTTAAAAGATTAATCAAGGTAATCATTGGTTAACTAATAATAAAAAATATATAAATTAGTCTTTATATTTTTTTAAAAGGAGAAAGAAGATAGAAAATTAATAAAAACATGGAAGATTACTGTGAAAATGAGAATATCAATTTTGAAATGGCAAAAGAAGTCCTAGAAGAATTAATTGAAAGAGTATTTGAGGATGAAATTTCAACTGAAAATGAGGACTTTTTGGACAGTACTTTTGATAGTGCATACTTAGAGATGGTGGAAGAAGAGAATTTGGAAGAGCAAAATAGTAATGAAATATCAGATGAATTTATGCTAAATGTGATTCTGGAATATGAATTATTAAATGAATAAAAATATTTTTGATTAAATAAAAAAAAAATTGAAACTATTACTGTTGTACCGTTAATCAGTATTCTCTTTTTTAAGAATGACAGTAAAAGTTGTGATAAGGTGGATAAAAGATTAAAGTTATAAAAATAAAAAGCATTAGGAACATCGACAATGCTTGAAAGTTAGAATAGTACTTATATGTCTCAAAAATTAGATTCATAGAATACATGTGTAAGGATAACATAGATATGGAGTGTCACAAATTTAGAAACAATATTCACTATAGGATTTCCTACTCTGACCAGAGACTGTTTCTTTGTCTTTATTCAAGTTATAAAATCAAGCATTGGTTATAATTTGTATGGTATATGGTAGTAGGGGTCTATAATATTTTTTAACTTTTTTCCAAACAGGTTATCATTAATATCAGAAACATCAATCAGTATGCCGACGAGAAATGAAAAAAGAAAGCTGTATAAAAAGACATACCATTTGAAGAGAAAAGATGGACAAGATTTACGTAATCAACAAAGGACAGAGAAAAACAAGAGTGCTCCTGGTAAGAGCAGTAAGGAATTTTAAAAATAATTGTATCAGAGGAAAAGTCAATTGGATAATGTTGCAAAGGAAAAACAGTTTTCAGGATCTACAAGGAGAAATGGACGAAAAAAGAAAACTGTGTTGGAAAAGAGTGGTGAGGAAAATATGTACAGTAAAAGACGTACAAATCAGTTTGCGGAAATAAGGAAACGTATGTTTCATAAGAGAGTTGTTATGAATTTATTACAAAAGGAAAAAGTTTCAAAAAGGAAATCTGCTTTTTATAAGAAAAAAATATATATAGAGGAAATTGTTTATTTTAGTGCTTAAAAGAATAAATACACTAAATAAGGCAATCAGAGTTTTAAAATCTAAGAGTAAATGGAAGAGACACATAAATAGAACTAATTTTTGTAAAATCTTTTCTGGTAAATGGATGCATACTTCAAATTCTGAGCCATTTTTTAATGAAGAGAGTTACTTTCAAAGTAACGATTTGTTGCATGCAGTTGACACCAGTGGTCGAGCGTATGAAGTGAAGGATGGCTGTCCTATTGAGAAAGAGAAAATTGAGGTCAGAAATACAGAAGGGGAAATAGGTGGAGAAGTTTTACAGGGACGTGTTCATGCTCCTGTTTATAGTTGGAATTGTAGCAGTATTTGCAGTGTGCGACAGGATTCAATTGATTTCTTTCGCAATTTCTTACGTAAGTACACTAAGGAAAGTTAAAAAAAAAAATTGTACTGTTGCAAGAATTAGATCGTTGCAGAGTGAGAGAAAAAATGGGTTTGCAAGGACATTCTTTGGCTTGTCTTTCAAAAAAAATATGCCAGAGTGTTTTTCATCACTTTAGGATGTTAGCAGTGCATCATACCAAAATGAGAAAATTAGTCAGAAATATGTATTATGCAAAAAGTCCAGCACTTAAACTTAAAGAGTTAAATAGTGCTCTTTTGCATGGGTGTGTATTAGATGTGAAGAGTATTTGTGCAGAAATTGAGGTAAATTATTTTGATCGAGATGAAGAGAATGTAGAAACTGATATAGTTAGAGAAGGAAATGTGTTAGAAGATGTTGGACACTTTAATACAGAAGTACTCTGCTACAAAATTTAAGGTCATTGCAGGTGAAAAACCAAATTTAACTTGTGTGTGTTGTCGACGCATTCATTACAAAAGTCAGACTAGGTTAGTTGATTTATATTTAAAAAGTGAAGATGAAGATAATACTCAGTGGAGAGAGTTTGCGACTTATTTGCTGGTAGAAAACTATTTTGATTTGGGTTTTGAACAACGTATTTGTAAATATTGTTATAATAAATTAAATGAAAATAAAATGCCTGCTAGAGCTGTTCATAATAATCTTGAGTTGATAAATATTCCATCGGAACTGAAGAATTTAAATACTTATGAGAATATTTTGATTCAATGTGTACATCCTTTTCAGGCTATTGTTCGTATGGAGCCTAAGACTGGGAAATTAAATCCTACAGATTTACAAAGAGGATTAAAGGGTAGAGTTGTATATTTGCCACTTGATTTAAAAAAAAATATAGAGACAATTGGTATTGAAAATGTAGAAGAGGAACCTCTTGTTATTCTAGTTAATGGTGTACCTACAAAGAGTAAGAAAATCTGGCAAGATTTAGTGGATGTTAGGAAAGTGAAGAAGGCAACGTTGTATTTAGTTAAAAATAATAAATACTATAAAAATGTGTATGTAGAACAAGAAGATGTAAGTGATGAAGAGAATAATGATTTGTCTATTGGACAAATTGAAAAAGTTGACATGTCCAGAAGTGAAGAAATTTATGAACATTACAGTGTTCATCCACTGCATTCCAAAGAAGCAATGGGGAATGCAATTGAGTTATTTCAGATGAAAAAAGCAGAAGGAAGTCCTATTAGTGTGTGGGAAAAAAGTTTGGAAGGTCGTTGTTTCCCACACTTATTCCCAACAGGTGAAGGTGCGCGATATGATGATCGACCTATGCAGATTCCTGCTTCTGAGTACCGGACTACAAGGTTATATGCAGAAGATCCCAGATTTTGTCAATGTATTCCATATTTGTTTCATCTTCTCTTTGAGAGTGACTTATCTGGTCTTTCTTATGCAGTAAACCATGTCTTAAAAAGTGGAGTGCATCTGCATAATGTTTCAGCAAAGGATTTCATGGATAAAGTGCAACAGAAAGATAGTGTTTTGGATTCTCATCTAATTAATTTAATGGCATGTCAGCGTGGTACTAATGAATATTGGTACCGTCGTCATGGAGATTTAAAATGCATGCTACAAAACTTGGGAGCACCAACATGGTTTGTAACTCTAAGCTGTGCAGAGTACGCCTGGGAAGATTTACTTGAATATCTTCGAGAGGCGAATGTAAATATTGAAAATATAAACTACAAGACACCAGGAGAATTGTGTTCGTTGGATCCGGTTAATGTTTGCCGATATTTTAATCATCGATTTGAAGCAATGATGTTGTTTCTTACAAACAAGAAGAATCCTCCGCTTGGTGAAGTTTTGGATTTCTTCTGGAGAAAAGAGTATCAAGCTAGAGGTGCTCTACATATACATAGGTTACTATGGATCAAGGATGCTCCCAAATTTGGAAAAGACTCCGATGAAACTGTACTGTCTTTTATTGAGGAATATGCAACTTGTGACATACCTAACAGTACAAGTGATAAAGACTTAAGAGGAAAAGTGTTACGGTTTCAAAGACATCGTTGTGGGAAATATTGTCTGCGAAAATTCAAAACAAAGGATAAGTTCTATACAAAATGTCGTTTTGGATTTGCACGACCAGTGCTTTCAAAAGGAAGAGTGAATAATTTCAAGTTCAAGTTCAAGTTCGGTCATTTATATAGCGCACTACTCACCCAGAGGGTCTCAAGGCACTAGAGGGAGGGGTTCACTGTTTGTCGAATAGCCAGGTTTTCAGTTCTTTTCTGAAGGAGATGTGGTTCTGAGTAAGGCGGAGGTGGGTGGGGAGTGAGTTCCAGGTCTTGGCAGCCAGGAAGGAGAAGGATCTGCCACCCATGGTGGTTTTTCGGATGCGCGGGACTGCGGCGAGGGCTTGATTGGATGATCTTAGTTGGCGGGTGGGAGTGTAGAAGGACAGTCGGGTGTTGAGGCATTCGGGTCCTAGATTATAAAGGGCCTTGTGTGCGTGGGTAATAAGGCGGAAAGTAATTCTTTTGTTGACGGGAAGCCAGTGGAGGTTTTTTAGGTGTCCGGTGATGTGCTCTTGGCGCGGGATGTCTAATATGAGTCTCGCTGAGGCGTTTTGGGTGCGCTGGAGCTTTTTCTGCAATTTTGTTGTAATTCCGGCGTAAAGTGTGTTGCCATAGTCCAGTCGACTCGTGACCAGTGCATGGGTGACAGTCTTTCTTGTCTCGAGGGGGATCCAGCGGAAGATCTTTTTGAGAATGCGAAGGACGTTGAAGCAGGAGGACGATACGGCGTTGACTTGTCTGGACATTGAGAGAGAGGAGTCTAGAATGAAGCCAAGGTTACGTGCATGGTCTGTGGGTGTGGGTGCTGATCCCAAAGCGGAAGGCCACCAAGAGTCGTCCCAAGCTAAGGGGGAGGATCCTAGGATGAGCACCTCCGTTTTGTCTGAGTTGAGTTTTAGGCGGCTCTGTTTCATCCATTCGCCTACTTCTTTCATACCTTCGTGAACATTGGTTTTGGCGGTGTTGGGGTCTTTGGTGAGGGAAAGGATTAGCTGGGTGTCGTCGGCGTAGGAGATGATGTTGAGGTTGTGTTGGCGTGCGATGGAGGCGAGAGGACTCATGTAGACGTTGAAGAGGGTGGGACTGAGTGAGGAACCTTGAGGTACGCCGCAGATGACTTCGGTGGGCTCTGAGTAGAATGGGGGGAGTCGGACTCTCTGGGTTCTCCCAGCTAGGAACGAGATGATCCAGTCCAAGGCTTTTCCTTGTATGCCGATGTTGTTGAGGCGTTGTATGAGGGTGCTGTGACAGGCAGTGTCGAAGGCGGCGGAGAGGTCGAGTAGAATGAGGGCCACTGTTTCTCCGTTGTCCAGGAGTGCTCGGATGTCGTCGGTCGCTGCGATGAGGGCGGTTTCGGTGCTGTGTTTGGCTCGAAAGGCATTCTGTGAGGGATCCAGGGAGTTGTTGGATTCAAGGAAGGCTGCGAGTTGGCTGTTGACGGCTTTCTCGATGACTTTGGCCGGGAAAGGGAGGAGGGATATGGGTCGGTAGTTTTTCAGTTCTGAGGGGTCTGCTGTGGGATTTTTCAGAAGGGCGCTGAGTTCGGCGTGTTTCCAGATTTCTGGAAAGGTGGCAGAGTTGAAAGAGCAGTTGATGACATCGCGGAGTTGGGGAGCGATGATGGAGTCAGCTTTGTTGAAGATGTAGTGGGGACAGGGGTCAGAAGGCGAGCCAGAGTGGATTGAGTTCATTAGGCGAATGGTGTCTTCAATGGTGATTGGGTTCCAGGAGCTGAGGTTGTTAGTTGGAGGGGTGGGATCTGAGGGGGTGGGGCGGGTTGGTCACTGGGAGTATTCTTGAAGCTGTTGTGGATGTCAACAATTTTCTTGTAGAAGAAGGAGGATAGCGCATCGCAGAGGTCTTGGGAGTTAGTGATGTCGTTGGATGCTGCGGAAGGGTTGGTGAATTCTTTGACGATATTGAAGAGTTCCTTGCTGTTATGAGAATTGTTGTCGAGACGGTCCTTGAGTGCTGATTTCTTGGTGGATCGAATCAGTTGGTGGTGTTTGCGGGTGGCTGTCTTGAGGGAGGTCATGTTGTCTGAGGTAGGTTCTTTTCTCCAATTCTTCTCCAGGGTGCGGCATGTCTTCTTGGATTTTTTAAGGTCATCATTGAACCAGGGAGCCTTTTTGCTGGAAGATTTCAACTGGTGTTTTTTCAGGGGTGCTAGTTCGTCCGCACTGTGGGTAATCCATTGCCTGAGGTTGGTGGCCGCTTGGTCTGGGTCCATTGCTAGGGTGGGAGGGTTTTGGTTGAGTGATGTGAGGAGTTGGTCGGTGGTGATTTTGTTCCATTTTCTCCGGGGAATGGGTTGTGGACGGTTGTGGGTCAGGGTGGTTTTGTAGCTGAAGTGAACACAGCTGTGATCCGTCCAGTGGAGAGCTGTAGTGTGATCGAAGGAGATGTGCTTGCTGGAGGTGAAGATAGGGTCGAGCGTGTGTCCGGCTGTGTGAGTGGGGGTGTCAACAAGTTGTTTGAGTCCGAGATTGGATAGGTTGTCCAGAAGGGTGGTGTTGTTGTTGTCGAGTATGTTTTCGAGGTGGTAGTTGAGGTCTCCTAGAAGAATGTAGTTCTCGGAGGCGAGGGCGTGCGGGCTGACGAAGTCTGTGATATCGTCGCTGAATTGAGATCGGGTGCCTGGGGGCCTGTAAATGAGGGTGCCTCTAAGGGTGGTCCTGGGGTCGGTGTGGATCTGAAAGTGGAGATGTTCGGCGGTTGCAAGATTGTCATCGGAGCTGGTTGTGATTTTGATGGTGTTTCTATTGACGATGGCGATGCCTCCTCCAGTTTGGTTGGTGCGGTCTTTTCGAATGATCTTGTAAGTGTCCGGTATGGCTATGGCGATGTCGGGGGCAGAAAATGCATTCATCCATGTTTCAGTAAGGAAGGCGATGTCCGGTGACGCAGTGTCGAGTAGGTCCCAGAGTTCAGTGGCATGTCTGTGGACTGAGCGGGTGTTCAGTAGGATGCATTTCAGGCGGTTGGGTTCGGAGCTGTGTGTGGAGGAAGTATGTTTGGTGAGGGTCCTGAAGCAGTTGAACTTGTAGGAGAGGCAGGAGAATGGGCCGTGGGTACGTCCTGGGGTAGCTTCGCAGCATAGTGCGGTGTGTCCGGGGTTGAGGGCGAGTAGAGTAGTGGCATCGTATGTGACTCTGGAGGGTTAGGAGCGGCAAGGAGCAGGGGGACGGGCGCTGGGCGCGGTCCAGGCGCGGACGGGCGTAGACGGGCTTACCTTTGGCGCACCTTCGGCGCGGCCGCAGCGCGTGGACGCTGCACGTTGATGCATTTGTCATAAGTGGAGAAGTGGAGGGGGGCGGAGCGTGGGAGGGGGAGCTGGGAGGCGGTAGCGTAGGGGGAGGGACGGGCTGCAGGCACAACAAAATGGTGGAAGCAACAATAACAAGGACCACAGGACACCACGGGCGCAAATAATCAGGCAGTACACAACTTTGACAAAATAACTGAGAAAATAAATGCGGAGCACCATGCCACAGACCGGCTTCCAAGTCAGTTCCAATCAAGTTTATGGCAGTGGGGGAGAGGCAGCGCCACGCACACAGGTCAGCCAAATCAATGTAAACACTGAGAGCATGCGAAGAGAGAACGAGCAGCGCTACGCATACAGTTCAATTAAATTAAATTAATGTAAACACTGAGAGCAATGCGAGGAGAGAATGAGCAGCGCTATGCACACAGGACGATAAAATATTTGTAAACAGATAACGCAATGCAGAATCAATAAGGTGAGTGGCAGTGTGGGCAGGCAGCGCTACGATACCACTATAGCGCTTGCAGGTCGGGAGGTAGGCTGGAGCGACCGCTTCACACGGAGTTAGGCTGGTCACAGAGGCTCCCCAGCCGGGCTGTTCCTGGTGATTCGTGGGTGGGAGGGGGAGCTGGGAGGCGGTAGCGTAGGGGGAGGGACGGGCTGCAGGCACAACAAAATGGTGGAAGCAACAATAACAAGGACCACAGGACACCACGGGCGCAAATATTCAGGCAGTACACAACTTTGACAAAATAACTGAGAAAATAAATGCGGAGCACCACGCCACAGACCGGCTTCCAAGTCAGTTCCAATCAAGTTTATGGCAGTGGGGGAGAGGCAGCGCCACGCACACAGGTCAGCCAAATCAATGTAAACACTGAGAGCATGCGAAGAGAGAACGAGCAGCGCTACGCATACAGTTCAATTAAATTAAATTAATGTAAACACTGAGAGCAATGCGAGGAGAGAATGAGCAGCGCTATGCACACAGGACGATAAAATATTTGTAAACAGATAACGCAATGCAGAATCAATAAGGTGAGTGGCAGTGTGGGCAGGCAGCGCTACGATACCACTATAGCGCTTGCAGGTCGGGAGGTAGGCTGGAGCGACCGCTTCACACGGAGTTAGGCTGGTCACAGAGGCTCCCCAGCCGGGCTGTTCCTGGTGATTCGTGGGTGGGAGGGGGAGCTGGGAGGCGGTAGCGTAGGGGGAGGGACGGGCTGCAGGCACAACAAAATGGTGGAAGCAACAATAACAAGGACCACAGGACACCACGGGCGCAAATAATCAGGCAGTACACAACTTTGACAAAATAACTGAGAAAATAAATGCAGAGCACCACGCCACAGACCGGCTTCCAAGTCAGTTCCAATCAAGTTTATGGCAGTGGGGGAGAGGCAGCGCCACGCACACAGGTCAGCCAAATCAATGTAAACACTGAGAGCATGCGAAGAGAGAACGAGCAGCGCTACGCATACAGTTCAATTAAATTAAATTAATGTAAACACTGAGAGCAATGCGAGGAGAGAATGAGCAGCGCTATGCACACAGGACGATAAAATATTTGTAAACAGATAACGCAATGCAGAATCAATAAGGTGAGTGGCAGTGTGGGCAGGCAGCGCTACGATACCACTAAAGCGCTTGCAGGTCGGGAGGTAGGCTGGAGCGACCGCTTCACACGGAGTTAGGCTGGTCACAGAGGCTCCCCAGCCGGGCTGTTCCTGGTGATTCGTGGGTGGGAGGGGGAGCTGGGAGGCGGTAGCGTAGGGGGAGGGACGGGCTGCAGGCACAACAAAATGGTGGAAGCAACAATAACAAGGACCACAGGACACCACGGGCGCAAATAATCAGGCAGTACACAACTTTGACAAAATAACTGAGAAAATAAATGCGGAGCACCACGCCACAGACCGGCTTCCAAGTCAGTTCCAATCAAGTTTATGGCAGTGGGGGAGAGGCAGCGCCACGCACACAGGTCAGCCAAATCAATGTAAACACTGAGAGCATGCGAAGAGAGAACGAGCAGCGCTACGCATACAGTTCAATTAAATTAAATTAATGTAAACACTGAGAGCAATGCGAGGAGAGAATGAGCAGCGCTATGCACACAGGACGATAAAATATTTGTAAACAGATAACGCAATGCAGAATCAATAAGGTGAGTGGCAGTGTGGGCAGGCAGCGCTACGATACCACTATAGCACTTGCAGGTCGGGAGGTAGGCTGGAGCGACCGCTTCACACGGAGTTAGGCTGGTCACAGAGGCTCCCCAGCCGGGCTGTTCCTGGTGATTCGTGGGTGGGAGGGGGAGCTGGGAGGCGGTAGCGTAGGGGGAGGGACGGGCTGCAGGCACAACAAAATGGTGGAAGCAACAATAACAAGGACCACAGGACACCACGGGCGCAAATAATCAGGCAGTACACAACTTTGACAAAATAACTGAGAAAATAAATGCGGAGCACCACGCCACAGACCGGCTTCCAAGTCAGTTCCAATCAAGTTTATGGCAGTGGGGGAGAGGCAGCGCCACGCACACAGGTCAGCCAAATCAATGTAAACACTGAGAGCATGCGAAGAGAGAACGAGCAGCGCTACGCATACAGTTCAATTAAATTAAATTAATGTAAACACTGAGAGCAATGCGAGGAGAGAATGAGCAGCGCTATGCACACAGGACGATAAAATATTTGTAAACATATAACGCAATGCAGAATCAATAAGGTGAGTGGCAGTGTGGGCAGGCAGCGCTACGATACCACTATAGCGCTTGCAGGTCGGGAGGTAGGCTGGAGCGACCGCTTCACACGGAGTTAGGCTGGTCACAGAGGCTCCCCAGCCGGGCTGTTCCTGGTGATTCGTGGGTGGGAGGGGGAGCTGGGAGGCGGTAGCGTAGGGGGAGGGACGGGCTGCAGGCACAACAAAATGGTGGAAGCAACAATAACAAGGACCACAGGACACCACAGGCGCAAATAATCAGGCAGTACACAACTTTGACAAAATAACTGAGAAAATAAATGCGGAGCACCACGCCACAGACCGGCTTCCAAGTCAGTTCCAATCAAGTTTATGGCAGTGGGGGAGAGGCAGCGCCACACACACAGGTCAGCCAAATCAATGTAAACACTGAGAGCATGCGAAGAGAGAACGAGCAGCGCTACGCATACAGTTCAATTAAATTAAATTAATGTAAACACTGAGAGCAATGCGAGGAGAGAATGAGCAGCGCTATGCACACAGGACGATAAAATATTTGTAAACAGATAACGCAATGCAGAATCAATAAGGTGAGTGGCAGTGTGGGCAGGCAGCGCTACGATACCACTATAGCGCTTGCAGGTCGGGAGGTAGGCTGGAGCGACCGCTTCACACGGAGTTAGGCTGGTCACAGAGGCTCCCCAGCCGGGCTGTTCCTGGTGATTCGTGGGTGGGAGGGGGAGCTGGGAGGCAGTAGCGTAGGGGGAGGGACGGGCTGCAGGCACAACAAAATGGTGGAAGCAACAATAACAAGGACCACAGGACACCACAGGCGCAAATAATCAGGCAGTACACAACTTTGACAAAATAACTGAGAAAATAAATGCGGAGCACCACGCCACAGACCGGCTTCCAAGTCAGTTCCAATCAAGTTTATGGCAGTGGGGGAGAGGCAGCGCCACGCACACAGGTCAGCCAAATCAATGTAAACACTGAGAGCATGCAAAGAGAGAACGAGCAGCGCTACGCATACAGTTCAATTAAATTAAATTAATGTAAACACTGAGAGCAATGCGAGGAGAGAATGAGCAGCGCTATGCACACAGGACGATAAAATATTTGTAAACAGATAACGCAATGCAGAATCAATAAGATGAGTGGCAGTGTGGGCAGGCAGCGCTACGATACCACTATAGCGCTTGCAGGTCGGGAGGTAGGCTGGAGCGACCGCTTCACATGGAGTTAGGCTGGTCACAGAGGCTCCCCAGCCGGGCTGTTCCTGGTGATTCGTGGGTGGGAGGGGGAGCTGGGAGGCGGTAGCGTAGGGGGAGGGACGGGCTGCAGGCACAACAAAATGGTGGAAGCAACAATAACAAGGACCACAGGACACCACGGGCGCAAATAATCAGGCAGTACACAACTTTGACAAAATAACTGAGAAAATAAATGCGGAGCACCACGCCACAGACCGGCTTCCAAGTCAGTTCCAATCAAGTTTATGGCAGTGGGGGAGAGGCAGCGCCACGCACACAGGTCAGCCAAATCAATGTAAACACTGAGAGCATGCGAAGAGAGAACGAGCAGCGCTACGCATACAGTTCAATTAAATTAAATTAATGTAAACACTGAGAGCAATGCGAGGAGAGAATGAGCAGCGCTATGCACACAGGACGATAAAATATTTGTAAACAGATAACGCAATGCAGAATCAATAAGGTGAGTGGCAGTGTGGGCAGGCAGCGCTACGATACCACTATAGCGCTTGCAGGTCGGGAGGTAGGCTGGAGCGACCGCTTCACATGGAGTTAGGCTGGTCACAGAGGCTCCCCAGCCGGGCTGTTCCTGGTGATTCGTGGGTGGGAGGGGGAGCTGGGAGGCGGTAGCGTAGGGGGAGGGACGGGCTGCAGGCACAACAAAATGGTGGAAGCAACAATAACAAGGACCACAGGACACCACGGGCGCAAATAATCAGGCAGTACACAACTTTGACAAAATAACTGAGAAAATAAATGCGGAGCACCACGCCACAGACCGGCTTCCAAGTCAGTTCCAATCAAGTTTATGGCAGTGGGGGAGAGGCAGCGCCACGCACACAGGTCAGCCAAATCAATGTAAACACTGAGAGCATGCGAAGAGAGAACGAGCAGCGCTACGCATACAGTTCAATTAAATTAAATTAATGTAAACACTGAGAGCAATGCGAGGAGAGAATGAGCAGGACTATGCACACAGGACGATAAAATATTTGTAAACAGATAACGCAATGCAGAATCAATAGGGTGAGTGGCAGTGTGGGCAGGCAGCGCTACGATACCACTATAGCGCTTGCAGGTCGGGAGGTAGGCTGGAGCGACCGCTTCACACGGAGTTAGGCTGGTCAATTTGATGTCATCTTTGCGACATAACATCACTAGAAGATCACCCAAAAATACTTATAATTTAAGAAGAGGAGAAGAGTCCAAATATATAAATGACTACAACCCTGTCATTTTGTCCATGTGGAATGCTAACATGGATATACAATATGTTGCGGACAACTCTATTGCTGTGGCTCGATATGTAACGTCTTACATCACAAAATCTGAAAAGACGGAACTGAAGGAGATGTGGGAAGATATTTCTCATGAAAAGAGCCTAAGCAAGAAATTGTATACATACAGTTTGAAGATGTTATCACATCGAGAAATTGGAACATATGAATGCTGTGATCGATTATCATCAGCAAGTCTTTATGCGAAATCTCGAAGTATCCTGTGGGTGAGTTTAGGTCTAGCAGGAACACGAAACGTGTTTTGAAAACTGTGCAAGAAATTGAATATTTAGCACAGAAAGAACCAAACAGTACAGACATTTTGAAAACAAATATGTTGGATACATACTATCCAAATAGAAGTACTCTGCTAGAAAATATTTGTCTGTATGAAGTTCTTGAAAAATACACTTTTAAAAGGAATGTTAGAGAGAATGTTGAAAAAGGTATGTACGCTGTAATTGGACAGGAAGGATGTCTGGTGAAACAAACAAAAGGACATTTGATTAATCACCGAAAACTGAGTTGCGAAAATCCAGACAAAAGAGAATTTTACTATTTAGCTCTTTTGCAACTCTTTAAACCATGGCGTACCAAAGAGGAACTACTTGGAGAGTTAATAAGTTATGAAGATTCTTTTAACGCATCTAAAAGTAGTATAGAATGTCCTGCTTTTAGTAATTATCTGAAAATGTTGAACGACGAAATAGAGCAAGAAGCAACAATTGCAGCGGAGATTGCTAGAGAAAATTCACAAGATACACAAAGTTCAGCATCGTTGATTCAGGATCCACTGGGAGAACCAATTATCCGAAATGAAGCAGCCACTGCCATGGATGAGGTGGAAAGAGCAATTGAGCAAGCTCAAGAGGATATAATAAACTTAGAAGAATTGGAGAAGGAATTTAATCTTGAGCAAAGACAAATATATGTGGAAGTGACAGAGCACATTGAGCATGGTTTTCGTCATGAGAAAAAAGAATGCTCATGTATGTCATTTCAACCTATTCGACTATATGTAAGTGGAGAAGCTGGTACAGGGAAAAGTTTTCTTATAAAAGGAATTACTGCATATCTACAGCAAAAAACTCAGTCACCATTGTCTTGTGTTGTGACAGCTCCAACTGGATTGGCAGCACATAATATTAAAGGTATTACTTTACATCGTTTATTAATGCTGCCAGTTGAACATGAAAACAAATTACAATATCACAAGCTATCTGGAGATGCTTGTTATGAAGTTTCAAGAGTTCTTAAAGAAATGAAACTTCTTATTATTGATGAGGTAAGCATGGTATCCAATTTAATGCTTGCTTTTGTACATTTAAGAATGCAGCAGATACTTAAAACTGACTATGATGTTTTATTTGGAGGGAAATATGTCATAGTTTTTGGAGATCTACTGACACTTACTCCTGTAAAAGGACAATCTGTAGTTGAAACTGTGGCAAATGAAGACACCAGAAAGTGCCTTGGCAGTATTGGAAATGTAAATATATGGTCACATTTCAAATATACTGAACTGATTCAAAATATGCGTCAGGCAAAGGATACTAAATATGGAGAGATTCTTCAAGATATAAGGATTGGAAGACTAACTGAAGATGCAAAAGAAGCTCTACAAACTCGATTAATATGTAAGTTGTTTCCCAATGAAGATAATGTACCTGAGAAAATATATAGTAAAGAGGTAAATCATAAGTCAGTTATATGCTTGATGCCAACTCTAAAAGAATGCTCAGTTTTCAATGAGAAAATGTTGAAGTTGGAAAATCAAGAAATTAAGAAACTGGAAGCAAAAGATAAAATAGAGTATGAAGGAAGTACTATTGTTTTGTCTGATAAATTAAAGTTAAAATTGGATAGTCTACAGACATCTATATCTAAAACTGCTGGTTTAGAGAAGAATCTGTATGTATGTTTAAATTGTCGGATTATTTTGCGGAGAAATTTACTTGTAGAAAGAGGTCTGGTGAATGGAGCAATGGGTAATGTTGTTAGTTTTGTAAATTACCCAAATAGAGATGAGATTGAATTTTTACGAATAAAATTTGATGAAATAGAGGAAGTTCAACTAATCAGTCGCTGCTCAAGTCGTTTTTTACTTGTAAAAGACTTGTATGTCCGTCGGAAACAATTTCCAATTTGTTTGGCATTTGCAGTGACTATTCACAAATCGCAAGGTTTAAGTGTAGATTGTGCTTTGGTAAATATTGGAAATAGTGTATTCAAAGAGGGTATGGTATATGTTGCTTTATCACGAGTTAGAACTTTATCTGGGCTTTATCTAATTGATTTTGATGAGACAAAGATCAGTGCAGATTTAAAATGTGTACAGGAGTATAATAGGTTAAGAAGAGAATACGCTCCACATTTACCTCAATATCCTTTAATTAAAAAGAGTATAGTTGGTCAGAAAAGGACAAATGAGAAACAATGTAGTGAAGTATTAGAGAAACGAAGAAAAAAAGATGAGACTGTCATTGATAAGAGTCAGAAAAACGTTAGTTCTACAGAGATTGTTGGATTTAAATTTGAAAATAGGTCTGGTGTCAACTGCTATGCAAATGTAGTGGTTAATGTGGTTTTTTTTCTAAAAAGGTTACAGGAACAGATTAGAGAAAATCAGCAGCAAACATTTTGTTGTTCTTTAAATTCTGTGTTTGAAAAATGTACTAGTGGTAATAGTGAAGTAGCAAGTGTTTCAGAAGTAAGGTATGTTTTAGACATATGTGCAGAACTAAATGAATTTTCTCAGAATATTCAGCAAGATTGTCAGAAATGTATTATGTATATGCTTACAGTTTTGGAAGAAGAAGGTGTAGGTATTGATAGTCTATTTGGCCTTTCTTATAAATGGGAACATATTTGCGATAATTGCTCTTTTACAAGTAGTACTGACATACACACAGAAAGATTTATATATTTAACATTACCAGATTGTAAAACAGTGTCCTTTAATAAACTAGTTAAAGATGCATATCAGAACATGGTCTGTTCTCAATGTAATTCAGAAATGTTATCTACCTTATTTATCCATAGATATGGACAGTATGTTATTTTAATGCTTCAACGATGCAGAGCTGATGGAAGTAAATTGTCAACTTTAATTAAAAATTATGTGGCTTCTCAAATATCTATTTCTAGAAGAACATTTGTAACTGTAGCAATTATTTTTCATGAAGGGTCATCTATAGCATCAGGACATTACATAGCTTATTTGAAGAGTCCAACTGGTTGGACGCTGTGCAATGATAGTCAGTTAAGTTTTAAGAAACGTTTGCCTTCTGAGTTAAGAAATTCTTATTTGATATTTTTGAAACCAAAATTTCAGTGAAATTACTTGGTTGAGTCAGAGTAATACTGTAAAGATATGAAAATGTGTTCTTTAGAAATATGATGTGATTAAGGGTGTTCAAATATGGAAATGAGACTATTATGTGCCAAAGTGATAGCATCAGGTAAGGTTTCCTTAATGTTTCTGGTACAGGACATGTTGGAATTAACTTATACTATTTGGCAACATGGAAAACAATGAGATATGGAAATGTTGACTTACGATAAATGTTTTTAGAGTACACTTACTTGGAAGTTTGTGGAGAGGTAGTAAAAAAAACCGAATTAACTCATACCATGTGGCCTTGCGGAAATGTATGAGATATCTAAATGTGGAATACAGATAAATGTTTCTAGAACATACTTACTCGCCAGTTTGTTGAGAGGTACTCAAAAAAATAAGGACTTATCTCATAGTATTTGGCCATGTGAAAAAAATGAGATATAAAAATGTTGATTTGAGATAAATGTTTTAAGAACATAGTTGCACGGTTATTTGTGGAGCTGTATTTAAAAGTAACTGGTATACTTTAGTTAGTTTATAATTGTGGAATATGTGGTGTGCTTACTCAAGAAATTGCGAATTAGAGAAAAACATTTAAGACATGTTTTTTTCTAGGTATTTATAGTATGTATAGAGATCTTTTATGGGTTTTTTAAATACAATCATTTTGATTGTGGTTTTTTTCCCCGCTGTTACATGATGATTACTATTGAAATCACTGTTTATAGTGAAAATCAATTTATCTGAAGACAGCAAAAATAAACCAGTAAATATGTTGTTTAAGATATTTTGTTATATTGGATTTAGAAGTATGTATTATAACAGATTTCTTTATTGTCTTCCACAGATATTATATTTTTAAGGTAAGAACAACTAATCATATCTGAAAGTTTCGTGTACCTATCTCTTACTCTAATTTTCTTCATCCTCTTCCTTTGATAATGGTGTTTAGATATGGTTATTTTCTTTAACTCATGCTTTTACTTTTACATCTTTTTTGTTAGTATTCTATTCAGTCTTTCTTAGTCTTCAGTTTCTTACTTACATTGCTTTACAGAGAGTTACCTTCATTGATCTTTTATTGGCTTTGTTTCCTGAATCTTAATTTGTTTGTCTTACTGTACCTTACAATTTGTTCCCTTACCCTGCTTTCTTTATTTATGAACAATTTCCAATCTAAAATCTATAGTTTAGCTTTCTCACCCTACTTTATTTTTGTTTATATGTCTCTCTTATACTCCATGTCTGTTTGTATTTTATTTATCTTCTGTTACTCTACCTTTTTGACTCCTTTTCTCTTAGTGTTGGTTCTTTATTTTATCTATCTCTTTAAGATATTTAGGTACTCTTAGTCTGTTTATTTCAGAGACTATTTGTTTTGTGTATTAACACTGATCATACTCTCATTTTGGCTGTCACTTTAGTTTCCTTTAGACTGTCATTGTTTGAGTGCTTTTATTTCTTTCAAAATATTCTGTCTTGGTCTCTTTCTGTCCCTCAGTCTTCTTTTCTTTCACTTTCTGCTTCAATCACTTCCACTTTGTTTTGTTTAATGAAATAACACTATAACCATATTTTTACTTTTCTTTCACAGATACCATGTTTTTCAAATTATTCAATATTTTCTTTATTACTATTTCTTAGGTAAGTATAAATAATAAAAATACTTTTTACACCCTGTGTTATTTCTTTGAGTATCATGGTCATATTAGTGTTGTGTTTTATATAAGCATTTCCATGGAGGATTGGCTGCACGGTCACAATTTTTGCTAGTTGTATACGGTAAGTAGATTGCTAAAGGCAAAAAACGGGACATAAAATGAAAATAGAAGAAGGACTATGATTTCACTTCTAGTCATGAGAGTGCATGTTAGCAGAGAATTACAAAAGAGGCAGTCTTAACGTAATTTGAATACATATGTGATAGTACCCCTGTAACAGTCTGCTGCACTTAATATTGCCGCGTGAAAACAAGCGTTGCTTTTATGCACTAATGTGTGCTTTGTAAATACGAGAGGGGGTTGATTTAGTTTTATTTTCCACACCTCCACGTTAACGCTGCCAAACGCTTCATCACAGCTGCCCGTGGCACTCGTACGATAAACAAGTTTATTTAAACTGTTTTCCTAACAGGAGCCGTGTACGAGATAGTATTTTCGCCTTTAAACAGGTTTTGCTTGTAGTTTAACATACCCCTACTACGCATGTCATTAACTGTCTGTGCGGCACAAATGCAAAGTGCTTTTACCGCAGGCGGTGTTATCACGTTTCATAAAGATGTTGAAGAATATTTACAAAGATTCAAAAGAGTTTAACGCTGCCTTGAACGGCAGGAAGTTGCCGATATAGGGGCGAAAACGGCGTCCATAATATGCTTCATAAATTGCAGTCGAACGTCATGTTAGATATAAAGGCATATAACATACGTTTTAATTTGAATTTTGAAAAACATAGGGGCATATTATAATGGACAGTCGATACATTTTCGCCGCTTTTATCGACAGGAAATTGGCGATAAAGCGGCGATAATGGATTTAATATTTTGCCCTATGGAAATCCTATCAAAGCCCATGTAAGATGCGAAAACATGTAATATGGGCTACGCTAGGAATTTCATACAGCATATTATCAAGTCCATTATCGCCGGTTTATCGTCAGTTTCCTGTCGATAGAAGCGGCGATATTGTATCGTCCATCCTTGATAATATGGCTCATATTATGAAGGCGATTATCGGCGATTTTTTAACAGCGTTATGCCGATTAAAGCGAAGTGAAATTATCACGTCTTCATGATATGTCCCAAGTTTTGCCGCATTCTTTAATTATTGTTCCTAAAATGCGGCAATAATTTAGCTTATGAATAGAGCTCTTTTTGGCACAATGAGGTCGTTCTGAAAAGAACTGTTTTTTTAAAGTTTTTCATTCTTTAAAATTTGTGAAACAGGAACCAAATTTTTGAACTGTAAAACAGGAACATTTGAAGTTGTAAAAAAATTAGATGCATTCGAACATTTTATGCTGATTAAATCTTCTTTCAATAAGAATGACGCTTTGCTCCCCGTACACAATTAATCCTTTGCACTTGTTGCATTTTATATGCACTTCGTTTAAAAATGGTTTCAACTCCATCTGTTCAGTCGATGGAGATGTAGGTCGTCTGGTCGATGAAGTACTGGCCTGAGATGGTGGCAGTTCTGTGGCCAGAGCTCTTGTCGCTGCCTGTACATATTGAACAGGGTGCACTTGGCTCATATGCCTCTTCATAGTATGAATTGAAAAAGAATATTTTTTGGTTGGATTTCCTCTGGAAAGTACGGAGCCACAAATTGTGCATGTTACTTTCGGAGCATTTACTTTTTTTTTACCTTGTGGAAAGGTAAAAAATTGCCAAATAAAAGATTCCTTTTTTTTTTTTAAAGGAAGATAACCATTTCCTTCAGATTCCGAAGAAGAATTGCCTGCGGCCGCCATTTCAGCAAAGTGTCCGGAAATATGAAAAAGGTTGTTCTCCCTTCAGCGCCAAATAGATAGTGAGGGAAGTTGGTGGTTTCTGGAAAATTGCGGAATAGAAACTACTATGAACCAATAGGAAGTGTTCTTTTCAAGTCACATGATTTGACATGCGCGTATTAGGACGTATACACGGTGACGGAATCCGGACACGTACGTGAATTAGAAGTATCGGTCTAATTTAATGAAGTTTTAAAATGTGAAAAGGAGGAAAGGTATACATTCTCAAATATTAAATACCTTCATATGGGGTCACAAGAACAATGCCGATAAAGTATCAAACTTTTTTTTATTGTTTCAAAACACCGGGGTGCGCGCACTCTGTCGCGCACCTCGGTACGTTTTTTAGCATCTGACAAGTCTGTAAACGGTGAAATGAACGTAAGGTAAAGACTTTGTAAAGCTTTTGAGCCTTGCAAGGAGTTCCTAAGCAATTCTGACAGTGAAGAAAACTTTGTAATACTATGAAAGCATTTCCCGAAAATCTATAATAAAAGTATAGAATACATTAAAAAAATATTTCATATTTCGCAATTAATAAAAGCTAAGAAATATAATGAAAAAATATAACTTATAAACAGTTTATAGTTAAGGAGTAGCCTTTCAAAAACCTATGAAATTCACTGAAAAAACCATAGGTTTTACACACGTTATAGTTAGGAAGTAGCATTTAAAAAACCTATGAAATTCACTGAAAAAACCATAGGTTTTACACACGTTATAGTTAGGAAGTAGCATTTAAAAAACCTATGCAATTCACCGAAAAAACCATAGGTTTTACACCAGTTATAGTTAGCTGGAAGTTTTACTCGCATAAAACCATTGAAATTCCCACGTTATAGTTAGTTGGACTCACTATAACTTGCGCGTGCAATGCACTGCTGATGACGTCACATATTACATCACTCATGACATGGTCAGTGACATCACTCATGACATCACTGATGAGACCATCCTTGTGACAGAGTGAAAGACCTCCTTTCACTGTAATGTAACCCTTGAAACACATATTCAAAAATAGAAACTTACATTTTCAAAAAAATGGAGATATCCATACCAGTTACAACAACCAATTCAATAATTCCACCATCTATATACACATCCACTCATTGACCAACAGTTCTATATAGACACTCATACATATACTCACTCATTATATGTAGTGATACACCTATACATCCTGTTACACACCGACAGTCATCCAAAAGATACTCTCACACATACTCACACATGCAAATAAACTATTGAACATCTATTTATTTGCATATACAGCTATACACACACTACCACCTTACTTCTAAGGAAACTTACACATACTTACTCTCTTAAACAATCACTTATAGAAACACATACTAATTTAAATAGGAACTCTTACAATCTCTTACTCTCATATATACTCACTTATATACAATAATATTCACATATACTAGATTTAAACTTATGTAGTTACTGATAAAGAAACTAGTGAGACACTCAGTCACTCAGTAACATACACATATACACAGTCATCCACCCATACAGTCCTGCCCATATGGTGTCTTCAAAACACATACAAAGAGAGACTCAGTCATTCATGCATCTATGTGCTAAGTAATACCCCCACCAAACCATACAAACACTTATACTGATACTAAGAAAAACATCTAATAACCCATATACATACACATGTAGCTACTCACCAACCCATGCAGCCACTTATACACAAAGTGAAACACTAATACATATATTTAAATATTTAAACATTACTCACTAATATTTATTTTTCAAAAAGACACACATTCACTGAATGGTGTCATCAGTGATGTCATGAGTGATGTCATTGACCATGTCATGGGTGATGTAATATGTGACGTCATCAGCAGTGCATTGCACGCGCAAGTTATAGTGAGTCCAACTAACTATAACGTGGGAATTTCAATGGTTTTATGCGAGTAAAACTTCCAGCTAACTATAACTGGTGTAAAACCTATGGTTTTTTTGGTGAATTTCATAGGTTTTTTAAATGCTACTTCCTAACTATAACGTGTGTAAAACCTATGGTTTTTTCAGTGAATATATATATATATATACATATATATATATACATATATATATACACAATAATGTTCCTGCTCACCACTCCACGGTGAGGAAAACCAGGTGAGGACCTCTTGCACGCAACTTGTTAGATGAAGCAAACAAGAAAAGGCAGCAAATCTTTTTCCAGTGAAGGCAGGATATTTATTTCGCACAAAAGAAAGTGAAAGACATGGTGTTGTCCATGACGCGTTTCACTCCTAAAAGGAGCTTGTTCACATAACGCGCCCCGAATTTCAACCACAATTTATAGATCGTACACAGGTGATTTGATTTGACACATGTCAAAAAGTAAAAATAAAGAACAGACTAACGTGAGTGCCATATTGAATGAGTCACAGCAATTCAATGCCTAAACTGATTTTCATTAATGGACTAGACCTTACTTTGAAACGATTTGCTCAATGTCAAAACGTTGCAACAAAGATGTATATATAAATATATACAATACATAGGATATTTCATGTGGGCATACATAAATGCAAACAATAATCGACAAGTGTCTTAGTGAATACAATATGAAAAATGAAGAACAGAAAATGACAAGTGTCCAAATCTAATCCATAATTGGAAATGTCCTTCATTATAAATTTCAAATAGATCCAAATTATCACAAGGTCGAAAAGGTTCCATTCAAAATACATTTTGTTGTTTGGCACAGATGAAACATGATGTGAAAATATGGCCTAAAATTGAAAAAAAAAATAATGTGTATAAAAACATGATTTGACGTGCTAAATCATACAAAAACGTGTATTAAAAACAATACCAAAACAGCAACAAAAACTATCAGTGAAAACCAAAAAATATCATTTACAATTTAATAATAAATTTAGAAACGCCTAACACAGTTTGGAGATAAGATAAAACACAGCTAATATCTCAAATATTTTAAATAGGGATGTATTTAAATCCCGATGAAAGACCAAAAAAAAAAGTCACAAATATATAACATAAGTTCTGATTTCATGAATAGTGACTTATTGCGGCCTTAAAAATACGACTTTACAAGAACACCATAAGGACTAAGATATTAGATGGTTTATAGGAAAACATGTAAATCTTCAGTAAGGTTTAAACCGTTAGGGGCTCTGGTATCAAGCAATAGAATAAAAGGAGATTCTTTTTGTCTTAATAGTCGCTCGCGGTCACCTCCCCGGCCGGGGACTGGTACTGAGCACAAGACAGTGTATTCCAGATCTTTTAACTGGTTTTTGTGAATAGCTTTAAAATGTCTAGCGACAGGATAGTCGCTATTGCTGTTCACAATGGCACGTATATGCTGTAAGATACGTTTATGCACGGGGAGTTTAGTGCTCCCAATATATTCCAAGTTGCAGGTACATTTTAGTTTGTAAACCGCAAATTCTGACCTGCAAGTCAAATGTTCTTTAATTGGAATTTTACTGTCGCTGAAAGCTGTAGTATAATATGTAGAATTCCGGGCAAAAGTACAAGCGCGACACGAAGTGCATTTGAAAAAAGCAGTTTTGTTGAGCCATGATTTTTTTGGTAACACTTCCGGCATTGGTCTATCCAAAGCATCACGCATAGATGGTGCTCTTCTAAATGTGATTGATGCCAAACTAGGAAGAATAGGACCTAAAATATTATCTGTAAGGACAATTGGCCATTCAGAACAGATGATACGTCAGATTGTTCTTTCTTGTGAACTAAAAGTCGTAATTAGTCTAACAGAACATTCAGACTGGTGTTCTGGATTTTTGAGTTTAGGTGCTAACAAAATGTTTCTGTCAAGTGATTTAACCTTGACTAGGGCCTGTTCCAATGTTTTTCTGGAATACCCCCTATTAAGAAATCTCTGTACAGAGGAATCTAAGCAAATGTTAGCAACTGTCTCAGCACTGCAAATTAGACATATTCGAATAAATTCACCGTAGGGGATACTGTTAATGGTGTCAATAGGGTGAGCACTTCAAGCATGTAATATGGAATTGCCAGCGGTGGATTTGCGGAAAAGTTTGGTTTTTAAATTTGCATTATCCACATACAGTTGGACATCCAAAAATTCCGCTATCTCGTTATTGATGGTTGCCGTACATTTTAGGTTTAAATTGTTGGTATTGATTTCATTAACAAATGACATAGCCTCCGCTGAAGTACCATTCCAAATGATACACACATCATCAATATAGCGCCAGTAGTGGGAAATATGTGGCAACCACTTGGCATGTGTGACTCTGAGAACGCGCTCCTCCCACCAACCAACATGTAAACATGAATAGCTGGGGGAAAAGCACGAACCCATCGCCACACCGCGCAGCTGCTGGTAAGTGTTGCCCTGAAATTTGAAGTAATTAGATGTCAAACAGATTTGGATCATTTCCAACAACATAGCATTGTGTCCTCGGAACATAATGTCACGCTTATTCAAATAGTACTCTGTGGCATGCAACCCCTGTGAGTGATTAATTGAAGTGTATAATGACTCTATGTACATTATCAAGAATAGATAATCAGAATGCCAACACACATTTTTTACCTTGTTCAAAAAGTCAGTGGTATCTTTTAGATACGATGGTAAAGTAATCATATGGGGTTGGAGAAAGTAGTCTACATATTTGGAAATCTTTTCATTGATGCTACCTATGGCAGAGATAATGTGGCGACCAGGCACAGGGGATACCAATTTATGTATTTTAGGGAGAAAATACAAGAAAGGGACAATGGGATGTTCAACATTTAAAAATGTTAACTCATCTTTTGAAAGTAAACCTGATTTATGCCAATTGAGTAATTTTTTCCGAGTAGTAACATCGCTGTTAAACATTTCATGTTGGGTAGACAATACATAACATGACAAATCAGAAAGATGTCGATTAGCCTCAATTAGATAATCAGACCGTGCCCAAAGTACCGTATTACCTCCTTTGTCTGAGTTTTTAACTATGACTTCACGGTTATTTTGTAATTTTCTTACCAATTGGTGGTATTGGCTGTTGATGTAATTCGTTTGTCTAGTTTTACTAGCCATAAGAGGAAGAAAAGTCGATTTTGGTTTAAAGGGACTAGGAGCTGGTGAATTGACAGCAAAGATCTGACTTACTGTAGGGCCAGGTTGAGAATCATCGTCCTCAGGTGCCAAATCATAAAGATCTTGTAGTCCACCTGAATCAACCACCCGCATTGATGCTGAACTATCCACATTTACTAGTTCTGTTTGTGATTTCTTACGTGTAGAGTTCAGCTTAAAATACTTGATCAATTTGATTTTTCTAATAAACTTAAAAACATCAATGCGTGTTTGATTATAGGAAAACCTGTTACTAGGACAAAAGGTTAGACCTAGCGACAATAACTGTTCCTCTGCCTTAGTGAGAATAGTATCAGTTAGATTTACCACTGTATTTTCCGTGATGTCTGTTATTTTCTCCAGTTCCTTTTGGTCTTTACTTGCGATGTATTTTTGCTTGTGTTTGCGTTTCCTTGTGCGCCGGCGTTTGCTACTTGAGTTGCCGGCTTGGATGGAGGATTGCGGGAGCGCAGGGAATATCGCCGGTCCTCGTTTACAAAATTCAGTTCATCGATTAGAGAGAAATTAGCCAAACTAGCCAATCCTGGTGGCGCGGTTATTTGGTTTTCTTCAGAATCATTAGATGTTAGCGAATTGATGGAAGTTATTGAAGTTGTATCAGATTGATCACGAATGGAGGACACTGCACCTTCACCTCCTGGTAGACTCAGATTTTGTTTATTGGTGCCAATCATTACCTTGCGCTTGTAATTGTCATATTTCTTTGAAAAAGTAAATATTCTACCTGTGGCATAATCATCTCTGTCGCGAGCGAATTTAAATACCTTCCGCTCTATTATTGTTTCCTCCAGTTTTTTAATCCGCACATCTATGTCTAATTTGCTCTTTTGAATTAGATCAGTTTCGCCAGTTGCCTCCAAAAGAGTGTTGGTTTTTTCAATTTCCACAAGAAGTGCATCGCGGTCAATCTCTGCGTATTTAATTAATATATGGATCATGTTCATTGAGCTTTGCAAATTGTTAACCGCCCATTCCTGCAGCATCTGTGGATTAGGATTTTCGTATGTTGGTACTATGAGGACGCGTATGAATTTGAATTTGAATTTAAAAACATTTGTACAGCGCACGCATACCCAACGGTTTCATGGCGCTAGTGGAAGATCAGTGGATGGCAGCGGCGACGGATTTAGGGGAAGGCTTGGGTGAACAGAAAAGTTTTAAGATTTTTACGGAACAGGGAGTACGAGAGGGAGGTGCGTAGAGCGATTGGGAGGGAGTTCCAAAACGTTGGGGCCAGGACAGCGAATCTCACTCCGCCCGACCTCTGCTTTTTAAAGCGAGGGATGGTAAGAAGGGCCAAGTGAGCCGAGCGGAGTTCTCTGCCTGGACAGTAAGGTTTGATAAGAGAGCAGATGAATTTAGGAGCAGTGCCCGCTCTGGCTTGATAGGTAAGACAGCCGAGCTTAAACAGGGCGCGCTCTCTTATCGGGAGCCAGTGCAGGGTCTTGAGTAAAGGGGTGACCCGATGATATCTGGGAAGGCCATGGATCAGACGGGCCGCCTGGTTCTGCACCAGTTGCAGACGGTGGATCATATATGCAGGGGCTCCGTTATAGACTATGTTGCCATAGTCTATCCGAGATAACACCATGGCCATCATGATGATTTTTAGAGCAGGGGGGGAAAAGAAGCGGGAAACCTTCCTAATCACTCTAAGGGAAAAGAAGGATGAGGAGACCACAGAGTTAACTTGTGGGAGAACCGAAAGCTGGGGATTAAGAAAGATACCCAAAGTCTTCACTTTAGGAACCGGGAGTGGAGGGACACCAAGGGAAGGGGGCCAAAAGGAGGGAGACCAGGGACTGCAGCCACCTCCGGTCAAGACCAGTTCAGTCTTGTCCGGATTGAGTTTGAGGTGGCTGCAGTTCATCCAATCTTGAATAAGGGTCATGGTGGTTTGAACATTCAGAGCGGATGAAGATGAATGGGATAGATTGAAGATTAACTGGAGATCATCCGCATAATTAAATACGGTGACCTCCAGTTGCTGTAACATAAAAATGAGAGGGAAGATATAAAGGTTAAACAAAAGAGGGGAAAGTGATGAGCCTTGGGGGACCCCGCACTCTACCTTGCGGGTGGCTGCTGCAAAATCAGCCAGATGGACACTCTGTGTTCTCTCAGCCAGGAAGGACTGCAGCCAACGGAAGGCTAGGCCCTCAACCCCCGCCGCCCTGACACGGTTAAGAAGAATGGTGTGGTTCACCGTGTCAAAAGCGGCGGATAGGTCAAGGAGAATCAGAGCTTGCGGACGGTTGATGTCGATTCCGTCACGCAGCTTGTCCATAACTGAAATGACCACCTTTTCGGTAGAGTGCAGGGGGCGGAAACCAGCTTGACAGGGGGAAAGGCAGTGATTTGTCTCAATGTGAGTACTCAGCGTGGAACTCTGTTTGCATCACAGTATTTTTCAAGTGACTTTTTCTCCCACCATTTTGAGAGTTCACTGCGCAAAAGTTTCTCCAAAGTCTTTAAAAGTGATTTGACGTCTTTATTGGTGTCAGTAACCGTATTCACAGGTTGTTCATTAATAACATTTGGTAGGTTTTCAAAGCGCGCCTCTGCAGCGCTTTCTCGGTTTCGGAGCGCGTCGCTTGAAATCATTGTGTGTGATTTCATATAATGTTTAACACTTCGTGTAATATCACTTCGTAAGATGTCTTCTGCCAAAGACGTAGAAATGCCGCCTTAATTCCAGTTATAACGAGAATAGTCCCTATCCCGCAACCCGCCTATTCTGGCAATGAAAAGTATTGGTCAACAGCCCACAGGAGCGTCTTACCGGAATAGGTGCCGGGCTCCGTGTCTGTCAGCCGACCGACCGGCCGCGCAGCTACCACGCCGTTCGACCTCTCCAGGAATGGCGCTGCAACTTGATGAGCTTTGACGGGGGGCACAGCAGAGCAAGACTGAACCCAGTCTAAATCCAAATGCGAAAAACGCAGTACGCTGCGCCGATGCTGTGCCTCAGAAAGCGGGAGTGTCCAAAAACCGGAAGCAGCTTTTTCCGGTAGATAGATACAATAATGTTCCTGCTCAACACTCCACGGTGAGGAAAACCAGAAAAGGACCTCTTGCACGCAACTTGTTAGATGAAGCAAACAAGGAAAGGCACCAAATCTTTTTCCAGTGAAGGCAGGATATTTATTGCACACAAAAGAAAGTGAAAGACATGGTGTCGTCCATGACGGGTTTCACTCCTAAAAGGAACTTGTTCACATAACGCGCCCCGAATTTCAACCACAATTTATAGATCGTACACAGGTGATTTGATTTGACACATGTCAAAAAGTAAAAATAAAGAACAGACTAAAGTGAGCGCCATATTGAATGAGTCACAGCAATTCAATGCCTAAACTGATTTTCATTAATGGACTAGACCTTACTTTGAAACGATTTGCTCAATGTCAAAACGTTGCAACAAAGATGTATATATAAATATATACAATACATAGGATATTTCATGTGGGTATACATAAATACAAACAATAATCGACATATATATATCCCAAAGGTTACAGAGGTGCTATAACAGAAGTAAAAAATCAAAATACCTAAGAAATTTACTAAAAATCCTGCTAACACTGGACTACCCAGGAGCACTAAGACGCCAACTGTGGTGCTGGATAGTGCGATTAGCGCTCCTCCCTGCCCCCAGGTCCCTATTAGGCAGCAATGTATCATTGGTAGCAGCCAATCCTCCCTCCCTACTAAATCTCAAGAAGCAAGCCAGGCGAAACCCCATCCCTGCCCCCAGCTACCCCCAGAGGCAGCTCCGTACGTGGTGGTGCTCACAGGAGTCCCACCACTAGACAACCCTCGAGGGGAAACTTATTCAGCACTGAAAAATAGGCACCGACCATTGATGGGACAAGGTCAGGGGGAGATCATGTTCGTATGCAGGGTTAACTGGCTGGGAACTAGATCGAAAGACATCGAGGGGGATTGTATCTTTGTCAACTTCAGGGACCCAGTGTAATAATGTAGGAGATCCACAGGATTAGGCTTAGCAGGTTATATTTATTCAGCCCCAACCAACAGTCAGCTAACAACTGACAATTATAGAACTTACATGTTAGAGGAACATTGGTGCCATATGGTTCCAAACTCTAGGTTCCAACATGGAACCAGACCACACAGGGAGACAGGTCATCACACTTCTCCCTCTTAAACACTAAACAGGTTTACATGTCAAGCAATACAATAGGCAACAGAAAGATATGAAAAAACAAAGGAGAAGCTACCTAGACATAATCACGCAAGTGAACAGGAGGCCTGCGTACTCTCACACTCTTGCGAGAAGAATCAGAACGCAAATCAGGAACAACAACAATGTCATCACATTTCCCTTTTCCCCCAAAATAAGAAACACGACTATTGTTCCAGATACGACCATCCTCCGTCTTTACAGCATTTTTGAAAATTTTCACAATGGTTCTAGGAACAGAAAACTTCGACCAGTTTTGACAGCCCACAGGAGCCCTGATCTTTACCACCTCCCCCACCATGAATTTGGAATCTTTTGCAGAATTTCTCCTATCTACATACATTTTCCTTTTCCTCTGTAGTTTCAATTCCCTTTCTCTCCATGCACCCACATCATTATTTTTTACACCCTTGTCTGCAGCCATCCAGGCAGGACACAAACAAGTATTAGGAGCCCTACCCTTGAAGAGTTCAAACTGAGTTTTTCCTGTAGTTGAGTGAGGAGAGAATCGATATGCTGAAATTCTGTTCTGTAACTCCCTTCTCCAGTCCAAATTGTTAACCCTCGCTAACTGAATGCTTTCCTTCAAAGTTTTGTTGAGTCTCTCCAAAGCACCATTTGCCTCAGGATGATACAAAGAAATCCTCTTGTGAATTATGCCACACTTACTGAAATATTCCTCAACTTTCCCTGAACAAAATTGTGGCCCATTGTCAGAAAGAATGGAGTTCGGTAAACTCTCACGTTTAAAGACAGACTCCAAAAAGGAAATAACAGACTCACTTGTAATCTCCCTTACCAAACTAACCTCAACCCATCTTGAATACAAATCCAATAAAACCAACATAAAAGGAGTTTGATGCTCACCATGTAAAGGCCCCACAATATCAACTGCAATCTCATCCCAGAGGGACCTAGGCAACCTCCTGCAAACCATTGGGGAAGACCTAGTCCTCAAAACTTTATCACTTGCCTGACAAGAAGAGCAATCCCTAACAGTGCGTTCCACCAACAAATCAATACCTGGCCACCAGAAGTCCATTCGTATGCGTTCTTTCGTCTTCGAAATACCCAAGTGTCCCTCATGAGACATGTCCACCAGAACACTTCTGAGATTACCAGGTGGAACTAATCTAGTACCTCTCATGAGTAAACCATCCACCACAGCCAACTCATCAGCAATCAATGACCAAGGTTTCTTTAGAGAACGAGACCTACCATCTTCCAACAATTTAATGACATCCTTTAATTCTTCATCCTTACTCAACTCTTCTCTCCAAGCATCTTCCTTCACCGCCCCCAAAGTAACGTCACACACCTTTAATTCACCCTCAAAATCGTCAACCAAAGCTTCCTCAATATATTCTACAACATCCACCAGCCTTGACAGACAATCAGCCGAGACATTAGTTTTTCCTGGAATATACTCAAACCTGAACACAAACTCCTGCAAAGAAATTACCCATCTCCTAATTCTCGCTGAGATTGAGTCTAACCCCTTCTTTTCAAACACTTCCTTTAGTGGCTTGTGATCAGATCTGATGGTAAAGGAGGAACCCCAAACAAACTTCCTGAATTTATTCACAGCCCAATATATTCCTAGCGCCTCTTTCTCTATGACAGAGTAATTCAACTCCGCCCCCTTCAAACATATCGAAGCACAAGCTATTAGGACCTCTTTGTCTTTCCTCACCTGTAACAACAGAGCACCCAGACCCTTACTGCTAGCATCTGTTACAATAAACGTTGGATCCCCTGGAACAAACGCCTGCAAATTTGGTGCATTCCTTAGATCCATCTTCACCTGAGCAAATTCTCTACTACACTCCTCAGTCCAATTAAACACAGAATTTTTACACATGATTTTCCTAAGATTAACAGTCTTATCTGCGAAATTTCTGACAAACTTATTGTAAAACTCCGCCATGCCCAAAAATGATGACACCTCTTCTTTTGAACATGGCTCCTTCAACTTTTCAATAGTATCTACAAGATCCTTTTTTGGACATATGCCCTTCCTTGAAATGTGGTGGCCCAAATAATCTAGCTCATTGACACCAAACTTGCACTTGCTCCGTCGTAAAGTTAATCCAACATCCATCATCTTCTTTAACACAAGGCAAACCCTCTCATCATGTTCCTGTTCATTCTTACCAGAAATGAGAACATCGTCCTGATAACATCTTACCCCCGGTATTCCTTTGAACAGATCTTCCATAATTCTCTGGAATACCGAGGCTGACGAAACCAGCCCAAAAGGCATTCTTAAAAACTTGAATGCACCCATTGGTGTGATAAAACTAGTAAGCTCTTGACACTCTTCTTTTAGCGGGACTTGGTGATAGGCCGAAGCCATGTCCAAGGTGGTGAAATAACATGCCCCATCTAATGTAGAAACCAACTCCTCTATGTTTGGCAAAGGGTACTTGTCAACTATTACCTCCCTATTTAAAGCACGAAGGTCAACACACAGCCGAATCTCATTATTCGGCTTCCTCGCGACCACAATTGGTGCGAGCCATTCAGTTGCTTCTACTGGTTGTATAACCCCAGTCGACAACAACTTCTCAATCTCTTTTCCCACAGCATCCTTTACACAAATTGGAATGCGCCTTACTTTAGCAGCAACAGGCACCGCACTCAACTTCAGTTTGATGTTGTGATTGTAACCCTTTATACATCCAAGTTTTTCACTGAACAATTCCTTAAAATTCTTTATAAACGTGTTCTCTTCATCATCCACAGCCTGTACTTGAATAACTGGATGTGCATTTGGATTGAGACTCACACCCAACCTTGCCTGATGAGACCAACTCAATAAGTTGTCTCCCCTGTTAGCCACATACATTTTTGCTTCCACAAACCTCCCCTTATATTCAATGCAGTCAAAAAAATAACCCATTATTTTTATGGGATGTTCTTGATAACCTGTTGGTCTTATATCTGGTTTACACAAAGTCTTTTCTTTTCCAAACACATTTTCAAACACCTCGTTTGAAATGAAAGTAACATGTGAGCATGAATCAAATTTCATTAACACACTTGCTTCCCCAATCAACACATAATCAGAAGGATGTTCTACAACATCATTAATCTGAAAACTAACTAACTTAGTCTCTGTCCTCGTTTCTCTCCCAACTCTTGTTCTGCAATTTCTACCAATGTGTCCCTTTCTACCACACACATTACAATTGAACTTAAGGGCAGGACACTCTCTCGCATTTGTCATATGCCCATATTTCCCACATCTATAACAAGTTCCTTGAAAAGGCGTTGTGAATTTCTTACTTGTCTGTATTTTTGGAATACCACCGTCAACCTCCCCTTTCAACTTTTCTCTCTCGCACACTTCTTTCTTTTTTTTCTCATCATCTCTCTTCACAGCCTGACACACCACTTCTTGTGTTGAAGAACTACTTGGTTTTTCATCCTTTTTCTCCTTGCTCAGTTCTCCAACGCATTTTAACATGTGTTCAACCCTTTTTGCAATACCTACCACTTCTTCAAGTGCAGGTTCATCCTTTAGCCACAACTCTTCTCTTATTTTATCACTCACACATCTCAAAACGAACTGATCCCTTATTCTTTCTTCCACCAAACCCCCAAACTTACAACTCGATGCTAACTTTCTTAGTGCAGTAATGTACTCCTCAACACTCTCTTCCTTACCCTGCTCTCGTAACCCGAAATAGTACCTTTCCATGATGGTACTCACTTTAGGAAGATAATGTAAATCCAACTGCCTAGCACATACTTCATACTCATTCAATCCTCTTTGATCTGCTTGTGGAATAACTGGAAGAGTCTCCAAAATCTCCTGGCCTTCTCCGTCCATACAATGCATCAATAAGGCATGCTTCCTTTCACCACTCAAATTCGCACCACACACCCTCGCGTAATTTTCAAATATTTTATTCCATTTTTTCCACCTAATCAGTGGTTCCCCTGGTTCCATCAGAAAGAAAGGAGGTGCAGTTACATTCTGCATATTGCTGGTCCTATTCCACTTAACACACCTTAACCTTAATCACCTTTATGCCTTTAACATCAATGTTCTTCCTCCCTTCCCTCAAAAAGGTGTGCCCATCACCGTTGACAGGCTCCAAGTTTCTCAATGCAGATCTGAAAAGTTGATCCTGGTTTTCTTTTCCAGCACCTCTCGTCACTTCTTCAATTTTGTGTCCCTTACTCTGTCCAACAAGCTCCTCCGACTTTTACTCCTGCTCTCGTTTTCACACGTTTCTTTTCCAGCACCTTTCGACACTTCTTCAATTTTGTGTCCCTTACTCTGTCCAACAAGCTCCTACTCTTGTTTTCACACGTTTTTTTTTCGTGTACAACAGGTCTTTCTGTCCTCCTTTACTATTCAATTTAGGACTCCTACAATGCCACGCGCCGAACTGCCGCTTTACCTGTTGTAGACTTCTTGAAATAACAGAAAAACGAAAATAGAGAGAAAAAACTTTTTTAAGATGGCCGCCACTAATCCATCATAAACATTCGGTCTTTTTTCTTAAGTGGATTGATCTTTTTTTTTTTTTTTTTTAAACCAAGTCAAAATGGCCGCCACGAAACAATAGTGCTTCTTTCTTTGGCTCTTCGAGCTTGTTTTTTCCAATATCCGACTCAAAATGGCCGCCAAGAAACAATTGTATCACTTTCTTTTGTCAATCTCGCTTGTTTTTCTCTTTTTTTGATACTCTCCCATTCAAAGATGTCAGCCAACTTTCCTTTCAACAAATAGTCTTTTTTCTTAGGGAGATTGCCCTCGAAAATCGACGTCACATTCAAACTCCGTTTTTTTTCTATTTTCCTTCATAAATCATTGAAAATGACTACCTTTGCCGATTTTCGTCGCGTTTTTGTCCATCTTATCGTTTCTCACCGCGTTTCCTTCGCTGAGCCACAGCTGTACCTGGAAGATGTGGATTGATCTTCCTTCTTCGACACAGCAGTCAAGTGAGTTTTCCTCTTTTCCTTCAGCTATACACCTGTTGTTGAGGCTGACTTGCAATGTAGATCCTATCCTCAAACGTCGCCAGTGTAATAAGGTAGGAGATCCACAGGATTAGGCTTAGCAGGTTATATTTATTCAGCCCCAACCAACAGTCAGCTAACAACTGACAATTATAGAACTTACATGTTAGAGGAACATTGGTGCCATATGTCCAAACTCTAGGTTCCAACATGGAACCAGACCACACAGGGAGACAGGTCATCACACCCAGCTATAGTTAAACAAATTGTGGGGAGAGGTGACCAGGCTACCCCGGGCCTGGTCAACACCTGTCATCTTAGTTACTTTTACAACATAAACTGGGGCCCGGCCCATCGTGAACACCAACCCCTTCTCCCACAAGGTAACTGCCCTTCCCAGTTAATATCCCTCTGGGCAATCGCTACAGGGCCCTGAGCAGTGTGGATTGACTATCGCCAACTCGGGGAGCTCAGACCCTGACACACAACCTTGAGGATAGTCAGCTGGTGGGAGGGGCGCGTAGGTTTTTAGAGCCCCACTGCTGTCAAATATCTATCTTCCCTGGACACGCTTACCCTACTGTATTAACATCAGACCTAGCGGTGGCCCGCCCCACAATGAGTGGGTCCTGGAACGTGACTGGCCTGGGGACAAAGCTACAAAACCCTGAAGGGGGAGAGTTGGTTGACACTTTTGACCTTTGTCTCTTCCAAGAGACTTGGCTTTTGTCTGCTCCTGCTAGGGTAGGCTTTGCATCCTACTACGAAGCGGCATCCCAGGGGCCAAGGGGTAGACCCTCGAGAGGGCTGTGCACGTGGGTGGCGGTGCACTTGGGGTCCATAGTTAAGGTAATAGACACCAAATGCCTAGATATTCTGTGCATAACACTTTCACTCGGCGAGGGGTTGGTTCTGGCGGTGTTAAATATCTATCTGCGCCCTGCTCCCATCCAGAAGGCCTTATCTACCCTGGAGGCCCTGGAGGTGCTATTATCTTCCTTCCCTCCCTCCAATCACATTATTATTGGAGCAGATTTCAACTGTCACTTTGAGCCACTACCCGGGATTCCTCCTGTTACTTCTGAAGAGGATGAGGCTCGCTCCATTCCGGAATGCATTATGTATGCTCCAAAGCACCTGACGCCGCTGGCACTCGCTATTAATAAGCTGGTTGTTACTTTCTCCCTAAGGGCCTGCAATGGTAGACTTTCCCCTGATGTACCAGGTGCCTGCACTTTTAACAGGCCAGGGAAAAGTACGACCATTGATTATATTCTTGTAGACGTGGGCTTTTGGGCACTTCTCAAAGAGTTTACTGTAGTACCAAGGGCTGATAGTGATCACAATCTACTTTCACTTGAACTAGTGAATCCCCTGGGGAACCACTCACTATCAGAAGAAGCCGGGAATTCACCCGCCCCTAATCTCATCCAGACTTCGGGGGGCAGGCGAGTTAGGTGGGAGAAGGTTGCCCAAGACCCGGATAAGGTAGCGGAGATTTACACCCACGTAGCAGGGGCACTAGATGCGGTTAGCAACCTTGGGGGAGACGATTATGAGACCTCCTGGTTCTGGGCTTTGCAGGCTACCCATACTTCGCTATTTAAACTGGCTGATTTCTTTGTAACATCCCATAGTGGTAGGGGGAAGCCAGCTAAGCAATCCCACTGGTTTAACCAAAGATGCAGGGAGGCCAAATCTAACTTGATTAAGGAGGTGAAGCATGGCACCCCGTTGACTGTTAGAAATGCCTAGTTCGCCTATAAAAGCCTAATCCGTGCGGCAAAGGCTGAATGGGAAGCCGATAATTGGGATTAAATTAGAGAAGCCCTTGAGGCCCGTGATTTTAGGTTATTTTGGAACTTGGTTCGTGGTGGCTCGGCCTCAGGCGCGTCTGCCATTATCCCAAATCTTAGTGAGGAGGTGTGGCTTGCCCACTTTAAGACTCTATATGCACTGGGATCTGCGAAGGCGCTGGCGCCTCCCTGTATGGCCGCATTAACCTCGGACCCAGACCTTGTGTTGAGTAGGGCCCACGATGGCCATCCACTTACGATCCCAGAAATCAAGGCTTCGATTAGGAGCCTGATGCCGGGAAAGGCTCCAGGGCTGGATAAAATCCCTGGGGATTTGTATCGAACCGAGGATGGGGTATGGCCACCATATATCTGCACTTTTTTTAATGCCATCATGCAGGGCATGGCTATCCCTCCCACATGGCTAGGTGCCGAAATCATACCCATATTTAAAAAAGCTGGACCCTGTCAACTATAGACCGATAAGACTGATTGACGTCCTCTAGAAGCTTTTTTCCAGAGTCCTCCTGACCAGGCTGCAGAGTTGGATGGATGATAACAACATTCTGTCCTCTCTGCAGGCCGGATTCAGGGTGGGGGTGTCAACGATAGACCAGCTGTTTAGACTTCAGCTGGTCCACTGGAAGACTGTCATTCTGGGGGGCGGCAGCTTGTACCTGATATTCGTGGACCTTCGGTCGGCTTTTGACCTGGTTCAGAGGGACAAGCTCTGGGTCATCTTAACAGAGATGGGTGCACCAGCCTACCTATGCGAACTTTTTGAGCGTGTGCACACGGCACGTATGCAAGGGTGAGGTTTGGGAAGGGGGGGCACTGACTTCCCCTTTCCCTGTGGAAAGGGGAGTCAGGCAAGGATGTGTATTAGCGCCTACGCTCTTTTCCTTATCCCTTAACGGCCTTATTGCCCATCTACTGGGAGCGAACAATCTGGACTCCCCTTCTCTAGCTGGTAGGAAAATCCCGGCATTAATGTTCGCCGACGATACCCTCTTATTGTCAAAAACTCTGGGGGGTATACAGCGAACATTAGAAGCTTTTTCCAGCTTCTGGAAAATGAGGAACCTGGAAATCAATTTCGCCAAAACGAAATACATGGCGTTTAACTCGACCCACTCAAACTGCCCGCACCCGCATCTGGATGGAACGGCCCTAGATCGAGTGTCAACCTTCGAGTATCTGGGGGTTACCCTCAATGATAAAATGGACTGGGGCTCGCAGATTGCTAAAGCCAATCTGAAACTTGCCCAGTCATCGGGAGGCATCCTAAAAGTCCATAGTAAGTCTTCCCTCAAACTCATGGGACCGGCTGCAGAAATTTATAAAGCGCAGGCAAGAGGTGGCGCACTTTATGGTGCAGAACTTTGGGGGCATGTAAGTGCGGCCCCCCTTTCCCGGACGGAGAACAGTTTTATAAGACGCCTCTTGCGCCTTCCCCAGAGCACTCCCCTCGTTCCATTGAGGTTGGACTTAGGCCTGGTGCCAATTCATGAGGTAGTTTCAAACCGTCCCCTGTTATACTGGAGACGGCTTTGGGCGACCCCTGAACTTGAGAGCTATAGGGAAGACTTGCGGGATTTGCTAGCCAGAGGGGGGGTGTGCAAGATCCCGTGGTTGAAGTACATCCAATGCCTCACACAGAAACTGGGTAGGGGGGACCTTTGGTCCTCCCCAGAGGAGGCTTGTGCCTTGCTACCGAGAAAGGTATTGGGTATAGCACTGAAAGAGTATGGGAGGGCTCTCTTATCAACAAATCCGACCCTGGGCAGGCTCACTAATGCCTTCCTAGAGATCAACCAAACAGAACAGATAGCCAGTCAGGTTTACTTTTTTATCCTTTGATCACACCCAGCCTGTAAGTACTGAGTGATCAACAATTTTATTTTAGTTTTTTATTTTATTCAACTTTTTCATTTGATTCTTTGTATGTCATCAAAAGCACAGTTATCAAACAATCAAGAATGCATTCAGAAAACAATGTGCACAATATATACAAGTGTTCAATATGTACAAAGTCAATACTCAGATTTCAGGGACACCAAAAGAGCATTTACAAAAAATAAATTAGTACAATACAAAACAATAATTTTTAGATAGGCACCAGTCCTTCAAATTGAATACCAGAAGACAGGTGGACAACAGAGTTCAAAGATACTGCCTGCCTGTCTTACTGAGACTGTGATTAGATACTTTTAGGATTGCACTACTAGGGGTAGAAAGCGTGGTATTATTTTTGTCCCTAGTTGCACCCTTCTTCTTTGTCACAGGCTCGGGGTCAACGCGTTTCGAACCACAGAAGGACTGTGGGTTCTCCTCAGGACACAGACTGGATAAAGCCGTAACTGTCTGTAGCACTCAATGGCCACATGGATGGTGAAGCCTCGCACAGGATGGAGTTTCTGAACCTCGGGCAGGGTGTAGTGCAGATTCATGAACCGGTCATAAATCCGGTAATTCGTGTGGTTGACTCGCTTCGTTCAATTAGAATCGTTCGATTAATGAACTGCTTCGTATCTGCACCTCCGGCGTCTGGCGTGTGCCCACGCCAGACGCCGGAGGTGCAGGGAATGTCTTTGCCCACCACAGGCACAAAAGAACAACAATCCTCCGCATCCTGACCACCATTGAACACAGGTTGATGGTAGCAACACAGCAGACAACCAACATCCCACCTCAGACCAAGCTGCTGGCCGTGATGCACCTGTTGGCCACTGGTACCCTCCAACCAACATCCGCACGAGTTGGAGGAGTCACACAACTAGCCCAATCCAAGTCCCTCACAACGCTCATGAATGACACCATCAGCTTGGTACCCCACTATCTATTCTTCCCCCACACTGTGCAGGAACAGCCGGAGACCAAGCAAGGCATCTACGCGACAGCTGGCTTCCCGCATGTGTCAGGGGGCAATTAACTGCACATATGTCCTACTTGTGCCCCCTGGCAACACTGCACACAAGAAGCGCAACAAGAAAGCGCACGTATTCCACCAATGTCCAGGCAATATTGGACCACTGAGGAATCTCCGCCAACGTCGTTCTCAAACCACCAGGCAGTGTGCATGAGCCCTTCACCTTCCGACAGTCCATCATCAACCAGCGCTACCAGGATGGCACCCACGCAAATGCACTGCTTGTTGGCCAATACTAAATGAACACACCACACACCTCAACTCCACAATCATGCAACTCACAAAACAGGAAATGCACACGTCACAAGCTCACATACAACATGCACACCCACTAGACATGACAGAACAACTTACTGTGGGAACCTGGGCCAGCCATGTACATTAGCCATCAACGGCATGGCACCTCAGCCACACAATAGCAGGATGTGCGACGAGGTGGGGCCCAGGCATGTGCGAAGGAGGCAAGTGACCCATGAATGAGAAGGTACACAATGCCAAGTATGGCGTGGATGTGCTTGACAGACTCCGGCATGCAGACCACACACATATTCATGTCGACACACATTGCTGGTGTTTGGAGTGTAGTGGACGAAACCATGTCACTCCAGCTAGTGAGGAGAATCGCGGAAATGTAGCTTGTTATGTCCCCCCTGTGAGCGTGAGCGGTGTGGGCTGGCCCGGCATACGCCAGGCCAGCGTAAGGGTGTGAATAAAAGGCACGTAACTCTGGGCATGGTCTGCCAGGGCGGCGCCTCTCACCCCACCACGAGGCTGACGCCATGAGCGGAGTTGCCAGCGATCCTGTGCGCCTGAAGCTCGTCCCCGAACCGGTCCTGCCTGCCCCTGAGCACCCAAGCCTCAATGCCCACCTGCCAACACCGACGTGTGTCGAAGAGGGTCCACCACGTGCAGGTGCAATCTCCAAGCCCGAGGCCTGCGACCTTGGCAGCCACCTCAGACCATCACGGCCTCCTCAACACAGGTCCGCAGTACTCCTTACTTATTGATGTACTCCACCGGCATGCACAGCGGACAAGCAGGTCACACATTTGGAACTGAGTCTTGATTACACCATGGCATAGCATATTAATTATGGCTGAGTGTATACACTCTTCGACGTGGTGCCACCAGGTCTTAGTAGTACATCACAACCACAAGATTCTGTGGGCCCACGTGGACTACTGCTCTCGGCCTATGCTGCGCTCGAGTAGGTCACAGAATTGGAAGTGAACATCGATTATGCTAAGGTAGAGTACATATCATTGCGCACAAGGAGAAGTGTAAGAGGATGACGCGTTGCATTTAGGCGGAAAAAAGGATCATCATTATGGAGGTGATCGAACACTACTGACAACTGCCCTGGTGTCACTAACTGTGTATCGCTTGCCAATGACACGTGGCTGTGGGCCACTGCTGACTGCTGCCTCCGGCCTACACTGTGGTTCAGTAGGTCACAGAGTCTTGATTTAGCAATGGTGTAGTTCATATCATTGTACTGGCATCATCGCAGACTGCATCCCCTCTCAGCCCCGGTGCCACTAAGTCTGTTCCCTGACATTCATGGACACTCTCTGATCGTACATTGGTGGCGTCTGAGTCTGTGGACTAGGCGGTAGTTTTCATCCTCATGTAGCTGATACCGAATTGGTTGTGGCAACGAGGCTGTTGCTTTCTACACCACCATTTGCTGCTTGCAGATAACATCAGACCTCCGCAATCATGTCCTGGAGGACACCTTCCACTGTCTCCCATAACCCTCCGTCACATTCACCTTCGTCATCGATGAGGACCCGCCCAGTCCGCACCTGAGTGCACCGCAAGTCACTGTTTGTGGCAGGGTGCCTCTGCCGGCCGCTGTGCATCCGGGGCCACTAACTCTGTGCTGGTCAGGTTCAGGACCCCTTCTTCCGAGATATTGGATGGCCTCTGAGGGGATGGCCTTGGGGGTCATCAACGACATGTGTCTGTGACCCTGCGCTGTTCGCTGCCTCCGGCCTCAACTGCGGCCCACCAGGGCTCACACATCAAATCGAGTCCTGACCAGCCCGGATGTCGCATCACCGCAGGAGGCACACGCCACCACCGCCAGGACCAACTCCAACCGCCAACTGCCAGTGTCAAAATGGTCGTACTGGCAGACTGTTGCTTGCACTTGTCATGGATGCCATCTTCTGCCTGATCCCCTGCTCAGCACTCCAGGTGCCACTGACTCAGTGCACTGCAACCCATGGACCGTTACTGATTGAGTTTTGTGCTGTGGAGAGGTTGCGCAGCAATGTCACCTCAAGAAGTGTGGGAGACCTGGGACATTGATGAGGAAGATGATGCAGGTCTAACACACCCCACTACATCTGCAGCAGGAATATCTCTAAGGGACGCAATCCTAGATATTTTCTTCACATGAGTGCGCTCAGCTCTAGTGGCCCAACCTCAGTGCACTGCAACTCACGGACACTTCTGTTTGCATAATGGGTGACCTCTGTACTTGCTCTGGCAAGCTCCATGTTGCTCAACAGTTGACTCTGTTATGAAGGTGTTTTCAGTTTCCGTTGCACTAGTGTCCACTGTTGAAGTTGTTGCCAGCACCAAGCACTCCGTGCGGGCTGGCTTACACTCACCCCACACACATCCAGCACAGGCATCACTGTACATGTGGCCCTGCCAATAAAGGGGCCGAGCGCACATGCCTGTAGCCAGTTTAACATAATATCTACGTGTGTCCCTGTGGTCTTGTTGTGTGCATGAGGGCCCTGGGCCCTACAACATTACATTGTGCTGCGTACAGTGGGGGCAGACATGTCACTGCAGGCAGCGGGTTGGAGATTGGACATGTAGCTTTGACGTCACCCACTCAATTTGTAAGGGGAGTGGCCTGTGCCGTCGTACGCAGAGCCAATGTGGGTGTGTGTCTGCTATTTGCGTGCCCCTGGGCGTGGTTCTGTACTGTGAATGTGCATCTGCACGTGTCTCGTTGGCAGTGTGGGTCTCTGTTGTGGGGTGTAGGTGGTCCCTGAAGGATAACAGACACCCACATATGTGATCTAGTTCACCTTCCATGGGTTCGGACCCCACCCGCACCTGTTCAGCCACCTCCTTTTGGCGACCTGGCATTGGGGTGCCAAGTGTGGGTGAGTGAAGTGTCGTGAGCCAGCTGTGCTTGCGGGTGCTACCTTATGTGTGGTCTGTTGCAGGGTCTCTGTTCTCCTCTAAGTAGCTCGCTGCCCGGGTCCTGGTAGTGGGTTGCGTGGGATGTCCATGGGCTGTTGTAGGGCACCGATATCGATGGTGTGGTGGTCCTCTCTGGCATCACAGATGTGTTGTCTCTGTGCATGTTGACTGTTGGACAGGCCACATGAAGGGCTCGCTCCCTCCCCGCAAGACAGGGCCCGGGCCACCGTCAGCACCATTGCCCGGCCCAGCCGCCATCTTGGACACGGCACCACGCGGCCGCGCGGCCTCAGCCCGACCCCAACCCTGGGCCTGGCCAGGCCCCGACATCCCGGCACCACCCTCCACCCAGGAGGTGAACGGCCCACTTGGCAGGTCAATGGGAGTACGAAGTGTCGATGGCTCTCCCCCGCCAGGTGCCGAGCACCCCCAGCCTCCTCGGGCGCTGGCTCCGCCCCCCTGCTGGGTGTCTGGACTCCCTCATCCCGGACCTCCCGACCTCCAAGAGCGAGGGTCCGGACATCAAAGGGCGCCAGACCTATAACTGGGGCAGCCCCAGGACAGGAAGGCAGTTGTATCCTGGAGTCGAGAGACACCGCGACGAACTCATCCTTGACGGACTGTTGGCGCTGCCACAGCCCTGCCTTGTGAACTATTGTCCTGCCTGCTGGCGCTGCCGCGGCCCTCTGTAACCTTCATCCTCGTTGGGACCTGCTGGCGCTGCCGCGGCCCGTTGCAACCTGCATCCTCGTGGGACCTGCTGGCGCTGCCGCGGCCCGTTGTAACCTCCATCCTCGTTGGGACCTGCTGGCGCTGCCGCGACCCGTTGTAACCTTCATCCTCGTTGGGACCTGCTGGCGCTGCCGCGGCCCGTTGCCACCTACGACCTCTTCGGGACCTGCCGGCGCTGCCGCGGTCTGACCCATCCGAACACCGAGCTCGAGGATTGTGAGCTATCACCGTTACACACCCGTACCCGTGGGTACCAAGACTGTCCCGCTACCCCCTTCCCTGGCTAGAGACTAGAATTGAGAGGATCATCGTGTCCTGATCGCCTTGTATCGTACCACACTACTACCCGAAGTGCCTATAAAAGGTGTTACCCTAATCTTTGTGTGGTGTCCATCTGTGGGGGGGAAGTTACCTGTCTGTGCGATCACTGTGCACGGCCGGCCCTCCCAGTCCCCGTCTAACATTGGTGGCAGCGGTGGGATCCGAACCAACGCGTACCGTACAGACAGTAACTCACCCTACGACTAAAACCACAATGACGACCAAAGAGAGCGGATCGGCGGAGAAGTTCCAGATGGAAAAGCTGGAAGAATACAACCACCGAGAGCTCAAACAATTTTGCATGGACTTAGGCATTGCTACCACCGGGCTAAGCACAAAAGAAGACTTCAAAAACGCCCTAGAGGCCTGGACAGAGACAAATAGCGCAACCCCCCGGGACCCCGCAGCCCCGGAAGTCAACACCACCCGGACGGAGGAACGGAGAACAGGCCCCTCCCATGAAGAGATCCAAGAGCGGGAAAAAAATAGATTACACGAGTTAGACTTGGCACGACTCAGATTAGACGGAGAATTGAAACTGGCGGAACAAAAAATAAACTTAGAACACTTACGGCTCAGAGAAGAGCGAGAGGAAAAACAGAGACAGAGAGACCTCGAAGAAAAAAGACTGGCATACGAGCACGAGTGCAAACTAGCGGAGATAGAAATACGCAAACTGAACAAAAACCTAGGGGTGCCCGAGCAACCGCACTCCCCGGGTCCTACCGAGCAGAAGGTCCACATCCCCAAGGATGTGGTCCGAGAATATCACCGGAACGACGACATACAGCAGTGGTTCAAGGCCTATGAGATTGCCATGACCACCCACCGGGTCGCTCGAAGTGACTGGGGAGCCGGTCTATGGGGGAGATTCGTCAACGAGGGTCGTGATGCCCTGCTGCAGCTTCCGGACCATCAAATGACGTCCTATGACCACATGAAGGCCGCCCTCCTCAGTCGATATGGACTTACACCCGAAATGTACCGCCAGAGGTTCCGCAACTGCACCCGGATCCCAGGTACGACGTGGTTGGAATACGTGAACTATTTCAGCCGAGCCTTCGAGGGGTGGATCAAGGGTAACAACGTAACCACTTACGAACAACTCTTCAATCTCATTGTGTGGGAGCACCTCTCCAACAACTGCTTTGTCGAGCTCAGGCAGCACCTCCTCGACAGTAAATTGACTGAACCCCGGCAGCTCGCCACCGAGGCTGACCGGTGGGAGAGCACCCGAGTGGCCCGGAGTGGGCCGAATGAGCAGAACAGAACCAACCAAGGTCACCATCGTCCCCGAGGAGGAGGAGGAGGCCCGGGCCGGGGCAGAGACGCCGCCCCGGCCGCACCCACTAACGCCACCCCGGCCCCAGCAGGCCGGGGAAACCCCCCGATGCGCCCGGGGTTCCGAGCTAACGTGACGTGTCATCGATGCCAGCGAGTCGGCCACTATGCCAGTGACCCGACCTGCCCGAAGAACCAGGCCCCCGGGCCCCGCCAGATGGCGGCCGCCGCCCTGGGAGAAGAACAAGTCTCCGAAGACACGGAGACCTATGAGTCGGAGCAGTTCGAGTGGGAACCCGCCGCCATGACCCTGGCATGCCTAGGAGGAAGAGACATGGTCCCGCGGACTCCCCTGCCCGCCAACACTCGGAAGTACAGCCAATGGGTGAGCATCAATGGGCGCAAGGCCGAGGCCCTGCGTGACACCGGGGCCAGTGTGACGGCCGTCCGCTGTCACCTGGTGACCCCAGAACAAATCCTACCAAACGTACTTTGCCCCGTCCGATCGGCAGATAACTCGGAGAGCCTGTGTCGGATGGCCTGCGTCCCCTTCGAATGGGGAGGAGTGTCCGGCATGCTGAAAGTAACTGTCCGTGACGATGCCCCCGTAGACTGCCTCCTGGGGAACGATCTCGAGAGCTCCCCGTGGGCCGCTGTGGAAAGAAGAGAGCATCTGGGGATGTTGGGTCTCCCAGACTGGGCGTGCGTAACCACCCGGTCCATGGCCACCCGCACCATCCCTAGACCAGAAGAACCAGAATGGGCAGCACCTCCGCCCTCGATCACTCCAGAAGAAGACTTCCTCCAGACCGACCACCCGGACCCCACCCCAGAGGGGTCCACACAGCCCCCCGAGCTTCCCGACCTGGCTCAGTGGCGTCAAGAAGGGGGGCCCACCCAGGAACAATTCCGGCAGGAGCAAAAGACCTGCCCCTCCCTCGAGGGATTGCGACAGCAAGCGCTCGCCCAGAGCCAAGGAGACACCACCGGGGCCCACTGGGTTTATTGGGACAATGATCTCTTGTACAGCGAACAGAAAATCGCAGAACTGGGGGCCGGGCGAGTGCTGGTGGTGCCCCTCCACTTCAGAGACTTCCTGTTGAACCTAGCCCATGATGTCCCCCTGGCCGGGCACCTGGGCCAAGACAAGACCTACCACCGCCTGGTGACTCATTTTTTTTGGCCCAAAATGAGAAATGACGTATCCAACCATTGCCGGTCCTGCCCGACCTGCCAGGCCAGTGGGAAGAGCGGCCGCAAACTCAAGGCACCCCTACAACCATTCCCCGTGGTGACCACCCCGTTCGAAAGGGTGGGAATAGACATTGTGGGGCCCCTGGACCCCCGAACAGCACAGGGACATCGCTTCATCCTGGTCCTGGTGGATCACGCTACCCGCTATCCTGAGGCGGTCCCCCTTCGTACGATAACAGCCCCAGTAGTGGGTCGAGCCTTGATGGGGATCTTCTCTCGAGTGGGCTTCCCCCGGGAAGTCGTCAGCGACAGGGGTACGAACTTTATTTCAAAGTATATGAAATCCCTCTGGCAGCAGTGCGGAGTCACTTACCGATTCACCACCCCCTATCACCCCCAGGGGAACGGACTGGTCGAGCGGTTCAACCGCACCCTCAAGGGGATGATCATGGGGCTGGAAGAACCCCTACGCCGCCAGTGGGACGTGCTACTACCGTGCCTCCTCTTCGCCTACCGAGAAGTCCCCCAGAAGTCCCTCGGCTTCAGCCCCTTCGAACTCCTGTACGGAAACCCCGTTCGCGGGCCTCTCAGCCTAGTGAAGGAGGAATGGGAAATGGCCCCCCTAAAGACCCCTCCGGACGTCTACAAATACCTCCTGACCCTCCGTAATCAGACCCGGAAATTCAGGGAGATCGCTAAAGCCAATCTGGAGGCCAGTCAAGAGGACATGAAGAAGTGGTACGACCAACATGCCTCCTCCATCGAGTTTGAACCGGGTCAGCAGGTATGGGTGATGTCCCCCATCGAACCATGTGCCTTGCAGGACAAATGGACGGGGCCCTTCAAGGTGATCGAGCGCAGGAGCCCCGTCACCTATCTCATCGACCTGGAGTCCCCCCGGAACCCCCTCCGGGTCCTCCACGCCAACCGACTCAAACCCCACTTCGTGCGCTCAGAGCTCAGCCTGCTGATGGCTACCGACAGTGGCGCAGAAGGAGACTCCGAGCCCCTCCCTGACCTACTGAGGACCCGGGAAAGAGATGGTTCGGTGGACGGGGTCCGACTCTCTGAGGCCCTGACCCCAGAGCAGCGTCAAGATTGCCGGGCCCTCCTGCTGCCGTTCGCAAACCTGTTCTCTCTCGCACCCGGAGTCACCTCCTGCTGTCTGCACGACGTGGACACGGGGGACAGTCCTCCTGTTCGACACCGGGCGTACCGAGTACCGGATCGGGTACGTACATGCATCCAAGAAGAAGTCTCCAAGATGCTCGCCCTCGGAGTCATCGAACCTTCGGACAGTCCCTGGGCCAGCCCGGTCGTCCTGGTCCCCAAGGCCGCGGCCCCGGGCACCACCCCTGAACTCCGGTTCTGCATTGACTATCGGGGTCTGAACGCGGTCACCCGAACCGACGCTCACCCTATCCCCCGAGCAGATGAACTAGTCGACCGCATGGGGGCAGCCCGCTACCTAAGCATCTTCGACCTGACAGCGGGCTACTGGCAGATCGGCCTCACCCCCAGAGCCCAAGAACGTTCCGCTTTCTCCACCCCGGATGGGCACTACCATTTCAGAGTGATGCCCTTCGGCATGAAGAACGCTCCAGCCACTTTTCAAAGGCTGGTGAACCAGGTATTGGCAGGCCTCGAAGAATTCAGCGCCGCCTACCTGGACGACATCGCGGTATACAGCCGCCACTGGACGGATCACCTCCACCACCTCAGAGAGGTCCTGCAGGCCCTCCAACAGGCCGGCCTCACCATAAAGGCCAGCAAGTGCCAAATCGGCCAGGGGTCCGTGACCTACCTCGGACACCAAGTGGGGAGCGGTCTGGTGGCCCCCCTCCAACTCAAGGTAGCTGCCATTCAGTCCTGGCAACCCCCCGAGACACAAACCGAGGTCCGAGCCTTCCTGGGGCTCACCGGATACTACCGGCGGTTTGTAAGGGACTATGGCAGCATTGTGGGGCCCCTCACGGAGCTCACGTCTAAGAACCACCCAAAAAGAGTCAACTGGACTCCCGACTGTCAAGCAGCCTTCGAGACGCTGAAGGCCGCCATGTGCACCACTCCTGTGCTCCAGGCCCCCGACTACAGCCGCGAGTTCATCGTGCAGACCGATGCCTCCGACCAGGGTATTGGGGCCGTCCTCTCCCAACTGAACCCCGAGGGAGTGGACCAACCAGTGGCCTTCATCAGCAGACGCCTACTGCCCCGAGAACAGCGCTGGAGCACCATTGAGCGAGAGGCCTTCGCGGTGGTGTGGGCCCTCAAGAAGCTCCGGCCGTACCTCTTCGGAACCCATTTCCGGGTACAGACGGACCATCGGCCCCTGCAATGGCTCATGCAGATGCGGGGGGAGAACCCCAAACTATTGCGATGGTCCATCTCCCTGCAGGGGATGGACTTCACTGTGGAACATCGCCCTGGCCAAGACCACGCCAACGCGGATGGCCTGTCCCGCTTTTTCCGCCTCGACGAGGAAAGTCCCCAAGAAGATGGGTGACTCTCCCCGCCTTCAGCTGGGGGGGACGCATGTTGGACAGGCCACATGAAGGGCTCGCTCCCTCCCCGCAAGACAGGGCCCGGGCCACCGTCAGCACCATTGCCCGGCCCAGCCGCCATCTTGGACACGGCACCACGCGGCCGCGCGGCCTCAGCCCGACCCCAACCCTGGGCCTGGCCAGGCCCCGACATCCCGGCACCACCCTCCACCCAGGAGGTGAACGGCCCACTTGGCAGGTCAATGGGAGTACGAAGTGTCGATGGCTCTCCCCCGCCAGGTGCCGAGCACCCCCAGCCTCCTCGGGCGCTGGCTCCGCCCCCCTGCTGGGTGTCTGGACTCCCTCATCCCGGACCTCCCGACCTCCAAGAGCGAGGGTCCGGACATCAAAGGGCGCCAGACCTATAACTGGGGCAGCCCCAGGACAGGAAGGCAGTTGTATCCTGGAGTCGAGAGACACCGCGACGAACTCATCCTTGACGGACTGTTGGCGCTGCCACAGCCCTGCCTTGTGAACTATTGTCCTGCCTGCTGGCGCTGCCGCGGCCCTCTGTAACCTTCATCCTCGTTGGGACCTGCTGGCGCTGCCGCGGCCCGTTGCAACCTGCATCCTCGTGGGACCTGCTGGCGCTGCCGCGGCCCGTTGTAACCTCCATCCTCGTTGGGACCTGCTGGCGCTGCCGCGACCCGTTGTAACCTTCATCCTCGTTGGGACCTGCTGGCGCTGCCGCGGCCCGTTGCCACCTACGACCTCTTCGGGACCTGCCGGCGCTGCCGCGGTCTGACCCATCCGAACACCGAGCTCGAGGATTGTGAGCTATCACCGTTACACACCCGTACCCGTGGGTACCAAGACTGTCCCGCTACCCCCTTCCCTTGCTAGAGACTAGAATTGAGAGGATCATCGTGTCCTGATCGCCTTGTATCGTACCACACTACTACCCGAAGTGCCTATAAAAGGTGTTACCCTAATCTTTGTGTGGTGTCCATCTGTGGGGGGGAAGTTACCTGTCTGTGCGATCACTGTGCTCGGCCGGCCCTCCCGGTCCCCGTCTAACATTGACATTGAGTTGACATGTATGTTGTCGCATTGTTCCTGTATACATGCAGACTGTATGACAATGTACAGTGTGACTGTTTGGGAGGCGCAAGATTTGGATGCAGGACCGTGTACATTTGGACTACATGACGGATGTGAGGTTGTACGCGTACATTTCCATTTCACAGTTTCCAGCTCTGTCAGATGTAGTTGGCATATTCTGCGCATGTGCTGAGCCAGTTGTGTCCTCTGTTCTGCAGTGGTAGGTTTGCGCATTGTCCCACATTGTCGTCAATGTGGGAGTGCTGTTATTGCTATGTGTGTGTGCTGCAGTGTGCCACAGGGATCGGGGACTTGATCCAGGGTAATTGTGGGTGTGCAGTGTGCTACACATCTTTGTGCATGTGCCCATCTCCCCCTGTCCCCCCAGTCCCTGGTCGTTACTCACCCTGTTGATGTTGTGTCAGGTCCTCTCGAGCTGTGTCCGTACTCCCTACTCCTTGCACCGTCTCCACACTGATGACTGTGGCCTCAGTTTCCTCCAGCTCCTCCTGTGGTGCAGGACTCCCACCTCCTGACGCCGTTGCAGCCTTCCTGTTGGCAGCGGGTTTGTGCCTGGTTTAGGTTGTCGCATCATGCCAGCGCCACTTGGCCTTCTCGATTGGCCTCCTCAACACTCCGACTGCATTCCAGGTGGTCTAGTTGTGGGGCAGTTGAAGATAGTGTTCTGTCACCTCCGTGACGCTGATCTGGTTTTGCTGCGGACTGCATCCCGTCTTACTCTCCCTCTTCTCCTTGGCCCACCCTGTTGTTCCTTTCTGGTGGTCTGTGGGGGTTGTGGGGTTCGCGTTGGGCTCTGCGCTCGGTCAGGGTGCATCCATGTTGCTACACGCTTTGGATTGTTTCTGGTGTGTTGTTTCTGTAGTTTTTATGGTGCATTTTCCCACCAGATGCGTGGGATTTGCAGGCCTGTCGCTGGTTTCCGCTGTTTTTTTGCCACGATTGGCCTCATCGCAAGATTTTTTGCGTTCACTTTTTGCGGCGTGGCGTTGATTTTAACGCGGACATTTGATATGTTATCTGGAGACTATCGCATGGTACCGCTGTGTTGAGAATGCTTGGTTAACACAGCGTAATTTTCCCGCGATAGACTGCGATGTTGGAAGTTGAGTTAAGTTACTATGGTTATCACACGTTCTTGAGAATATGCCCCTTTCTGTACTACTAATGAGTGATACTATTCCTCACATATGTTATCTGAAAGCATGTGTGAGCTGCAGTTTCAGTGTGTAAGTTGGTGTCTGAGTAGTTGCATGGGTGTGTGAAGGGTTTGTGGGTATGTGAGAGGATGTGTAAGTGGCTGTATCAGTGTATGGGTGGGTATGCGAGTGTATTAGTGGGTATATGAGTGGTTGTATGGGTGGTTGTATGGGTGTGAGAGTGGGTGAGTGGTTGTAAGAGTGTACCAGTGGGTGTGTGGGTAGTTGTATGGGTATGTGAGGGGTTGTATGGGTGTGTCAGCAGGTATTTGAGTGTTTGAGTGACTGTATGGATGATTGAGTGGCTGTATGAGTGGATGCATGGGTGTTTGAGTGGCTATATGGGTGAGTGAGTACCTGTGTGGGTGACTATGTAGGTAAGTGAGTGGATGCATGAGGGAGTAGGAGTTTCGGTGGTTATATGGGAAAGTAAGTAGCTATGTGAGTGGCTGAACAAGTGGTTGTTGAGTGGCTGTATGGGTGAGTGAGGGGCAGTCTGAGCCACTGTATGGGTGAGTGAGTGGGTATGTGCATAACTGTGTGGGTGTGAGTGGTGTTGTGGATCTGTGAGTGGGTGTGTCAGTGGCTGTATGGGTGAGTGGTTGGGTGTGTTAGTGAGTGGCTGTATGGATGAGTTAGTGGGTATGTGAGTGGCTGTATGAGTGACTGAGTGGGTGTGTGAGTGGCTGTATAGGTGACTGAGTGGCTGTGGGAGGGGCTATATGAGTGAGTGGGTGTGTGAGTAGCTGTATGATTGGTTGAGTGGGTGTGTGATTGGCTGTAGAGGTGAGTGTGTGAGTGGCTGTATGGGTAAGTGAGTAGCTATATAAGCAGGTGAGTAGCTGTGTGAGTGGCTGTACGGGGATGTGAGTGACTATATGGGTGAGTGTGTGGCTGCATGAGTCACTGTATGGGTAAGTAAGTGGCTGCATGAGTAGCTGGATGGGTGAGTGAGGGGATGTGTGAGCAGCTGTATGGGCCTGTGAGTTGGTGAATGGGTGAATGGGTGGGTGTTTGATCAGATTTATGGCAGTACAAGTAGCTGTATGGGTTAGTGAGTAGCTGTGCGTGTGACTGTATGGGTGACTGAGTAGCTCTGTCAATAGCTGTAGGGGTGAGTGAGTGGTTGTGTGTGTGAGTAGGTGTGTAAGTGGCTATGTCCATCTGTGAGTAGGCATGTGAGTGGTTTGTGGGTCTGTGATAGGGTATATAAGTGGCTGTGTGTATCTGTGAGTGTGTGTGTGAGTGGTTTGTGAGTCTATGAATGGGTGTGTGAGTGGCTGTATGCCTCTGTGAGTGAGTTTGTGTTTTTGTGGGGCTGTCAAAATGTGTTTTAGTGTCTGTGTGGGCCAGTGATTGGTGCTATTGATCAGTGAGTGGGTGTGTGAGTGAATTGTTGTGTGGGTTAGTAGGTGTGTGAGTTCCTGTGTGGGTCTGTCACTAGGTATATGAATGATTGTATGGGTCTGTGATTGGGTGTGTAAGTAACTGTGAGGGTCTGTAAGTGGGTGTGTGAGTATCTGTGTGGGTTTGCGAGTGGGTGTGAGTTCCTATGTGGGTCTGTCACTGGGTGTATGAATGACTGTATGGGTCTGCGAATAGGTGTGTGGATGTCTGTGTGGGTCTGTGCGTGTGTGAGTGGCTGTATGGGTATGTCAGTGGCTGCTTTAGTGAGTGTGTGGGAGTGATTGTATGGATGAGTGAGTGTGTGTGTGAGAGGCTGTATGGGTGACTGAGTGGGTGTGTGATTGGCTGTGTAGGTGACTGAGTGGCTATGTGAGTGGCTATATGAGTGAGTGGGTGTGTGAGTGGTGGCTGTATGGTTGATTGAGTGGGTATGTGAGTGGCAGTAGGGGTGAATGAGTAGGTATGTGAGTAGTTGTATGGGTAAGTGAGAGGCTGTATGAGTAGCTGTATGGGCAGGCGAGTAGCTGTGTGGGTGGCTGTACGGGTATGTGACTGGTTATATGGGTGAGTGTGTTGCTGTATGAGTCACTGTATGGGTGAGTAAGTGGCTGCATGAGTGGCTGTATGGATGAAAGAGTGGGTGTGTGAGTGATTGTATGGGTGAGTGAGTAGGTGTGTGATTAACTGTATGGGTCTGTTTGTGGTGTCTGGGTGAATGAGTGAGTATTTGAGCAGATGTATGGGAGTACAAGTAGCTGTATGGGTTAATGAGTGGCTGTGTGAGTGACTGTATGGGTGAGGGAGTGGTTGTGTCAATTACTATATGGGTGAGTGAGTGGTTGTATGAGTAGGTGTGTAAGTGGCTATGTGCATCTTTAAGTGGGTTTGTGGGTCTGTGAGTGGGTATGTAAGTGGCTGTGTAAATCTGCGAGTGGTTGGAGTGGTTTGTGGGTCTGTGAATGGGTGTGCCAGTGTCTGTGTAGGTCTGTGATGGTGCTATGGGTTGGTGAGAAGGTTTATGAGTGTTCTGTAGGTGAGTGAGTGCCTGTGTGGGTTAGTAAGTGGGTGTGTGAGTTCCTGTGTGGTGGTCTGACACTAGGTGTATGAATGACTGTATGGGTCTGTGATTGGGTGTATATGTGACTGTGAGGGTCTGTGCGTGGGTGTGTGAGTGTCTGAGTGGGTCTGAGACTGGGTGTGGGAATATATGTGTGGGTCTATGAGTGTGTGGGGGTGAGTGGTGCTATGGGTCTGTCAGTGGGTGTGTGACTATCTGTGTGGGCCTGTGAGTGGGTGTATAAGTTCCTGCGTGGGTCTGTGAGTGGGTGTTTTTTCCTGTGTGTGTCTGTCACTGGTTGTGTGTATGACTGTATGGGTCTGTGAATAGGTGTGTGGGTGTCTGTGTGAGTCTGTGAGTATCTGGGTATGTAAGTGGCTTTGTGAGTAGGTATGTGAGTAGTGCTATGGGTATGTAAATGGTATGTGAATGCCTGTGTGGGTCTATGAGTGGGTATTTGAGTGCCTGTGTGGGTCTGTGAGTGGGTGTGTCAGTTCCGGTGTGAGTCTGTGAGTGGGTATGTGAGTGTCTGGGTCTATGGTTAGCTGTGTGGGTCTGTGAGTGGGAATGTGAGTAGGTATATGAGTGGCTATGTGGGTCTGTGTGTGGCTGTGTGAGTGCCTGGGTGGATCTGTGAGTGGGTATGTGGGTCTTTGAGTAGGTATGTGAGTGTTTTTGTGGGTCAGTGAGTGGCTGTGTGAGTTCATGTGTGGGTCTGTGAGTGGGTATGTGAGTGTCTGTGTTGGTCTTTGAGTGGCTGTGTGGGTGGGTTTGTAAGTAGCTGTGTGGGTTTGTGAGTGAGTGTATAAGTACCTGTGTGGGTGTGTGAGTGCCTGTTTGGGTCTGTGAGTGGGTATGTGAGTGTTTGTATAGGTCTGAGAGTGGGCGTGTGAGTGCCTGTGTTGGTGTCTGAGTGTCTGAATGCGTCTCTGAGGGGGTATGTATCTGTGTGGGTCTGTGAGTGGGTATGTGAGTGTCTACATGGCTCTATGAGTGGGTGATTGAGTGGCAGTATGGGTGTGTGCATGCCTGTGTGGGTCTGTGAGTGGGTATATGAGTGTCTATGTGGCTCTGAGTGGGTGTCTGAGTGGCAGTATGGGTGTGTGCATACCTGTGTGGGTCTGTGAGTAGGTATGTGAGTGACTGTGTGGGTCTATGGGTAAATGTATGAGTGCGTGTTTGAAAGTGTGTGTGAGTATCTGTGTGGGCCTATGAGTGGGTATGTGAGTGCCTGTATAGGTGTCTGAGTGTCTATATTCATCTCTGAGTGCATACGTGTCTGTGTGGGTCTGTGAGTGTGTATGTGAGTCTCTATATGGCTCTATGAGTGGGTGTCTGAGTGGCAGTATGGGTGTGTGCATGCCTGTGTGGATCTATGAGTGGGTATGTGAGTGCCTGGTGGGTCTATGAGTGGGTGTGTGAGTGCATGTGTGAGTGTTTGTGTGGGTCTCTGAGTGGATCTGTGAGTGGCTGATTGGGTCCGTGTGTTGGTGTGGGTGTATGAGTGGGTCTGTGATTCAATGTGTGAATGCCTGTGTGGGTGTATGTGTGTCTATGTGGGCCTATTAGTGGGTCTGTGAGTGGCAGTGTGGATATATGAGTGGGTGTATGAAAGTTTTGTGGGTCTGCGAGTAACTGTGTGGGTATGTGAGTTGATGTGGGAGTGCCTGTAAGGGTCTGTAAGTAGCTCTGTGGGTCTGTAACTAGGTATGTGAGTGCCTGTGTGGGTGTGTGAGTGGCTGTGTGGGTCTGTGAGTAGGTATGTGAGTAGTACTATGGATATGTAAATGGGTATGTGAATGCCTGTGTGGGTCTATGAGTGGGTATGTGAGTGCCTATGTAGGTTCTGTGAGTGGGTGTGTATGTTCCTGTATATGTCTGTGAGTGGGTATGTGAGTGTCTGGGTCTATGGTAGCTGTGTGGGTCTGTGAGTGGGAATGTTAGTGGTTGTGTGGGTCTGTGAGTGGTTAAATGAGTGGCTATGTGGGTCTGTGTGTGGCTCTGTGAGTGCCTGTGTGGATCTGTGAGTGTGTATGTGGGTTCTTGAGTGGGTATGTGAGTGTTTGTATGGGTCTGTAAGTGGTTTTGTGAGTGCATGTGTGGGTCTGTGAGTGGGTGTGTGAGTGTCTGCGTTGGTCGTTGAGTGGATGGGTCTGTAAGTAGCTGTATGGGTTTGTGAGTACCTGTGTAGGTGTGTGAGTGCCTGTGTGGGTTAATGAGTGGGTGTGTAAGTTCCTGTGTAGGTCTGTGAGTGGGTTTCTGAGGGCCTGTGAAGGTCTCTGGGTGTGTCTGTGAGTGCCTGTGTGGGTCTACGAGTGAGTATGTGAGTGTTTGTATAGGTATGTGAGTGGGCATGTGAGTGTCTGTGTGGGTGTCTGAGTGTCTATATATGTCTCTGAGTGGGTATGTGTCTGTGTAGTTCTGTGACTGGGTATGTGATTGTCTATGTCGCTCTATGAGTGGGTGTCTGAGTGGCAGTATGGGTGTGTGCATTCCTGTGTAGGTCTGTGAGTGGGTGGGTATATGAGTGCCTGTGTGGGTCTGTGAGGTGCTGTGCCAGTTGCTGTGTGGGTCTGTGAATGAGTGAGTGAGTGCGTGACTATGTGGGTCCATGATTGAATGTGTGAGACTATGGATGTATGAGTCACTGTATGGGTCTGTAAGTGGGTGTGTTCCTTTCTATGTGGGTCTGTGAGTGGGTATGTGTGTGCCTATGTGAGTGCCTATGTGGGGGTGTGAGCAGGCCTGTGAGTGTTTGTGTGGGTCTGTGAGTGAGTGAGTGTGTGGGTGTGTGAGTATCTGAGTGGGTCTGTGTATGGCTGTGTGGGTCTATGAGTCAGTGTGTGAGTAGCTATGTGTGTCTGTCAGTAGGTGTGTGGGTCTATGTGTGGGTCTGTGAATGCCTGCATGGGTCTGTGAGTAGATGTATGACTGCTTGTGTAGGTCTGTGTGTGGGTGTGTCAATTCCTGTTTGGGTCTGTTAGTGGGTATCTGATTGGGTCTGTGAGTGGGTGTGTGAGTACCTGCATGGGTCTGTGAGTGAGAGTGTGAGTGCCAGTATTGGTCTGTGAGTGAATGTGTGAGTACCTATGGATATGAGTGGCTATGTGGGTCTCTGAATGTGTCTGTGAGTAGCTGTGTAGGTCTCCGAGTGGGTGTGTGAGTACCTGTGTAGATCTGTGAGTGTGTAAGTGCCTGTGTGGGCCTATGAGTGAATGTGCAAGTACCTATAGATTTGTGCGTGGCAGTGTGGGTCTGTGAGTAGATGTGTGAGTACCAGTGTTGGTCTGTGAGTGGCTCTTTGAGGGCCTATATAGGTTTGTGAGTGTGTCTGTAAATGGCTGTGTTTGCCTAAGAGTGTGTGTGTGAGTGTATGCGTGGGTCTATGAGTTGGTGTGTGAGTACCAGTGTGGATCTTTGAGTGCATATGTCAGAGTCTGTGACTGGGTGTTTGAGTGCATATGTGCATGTGTGAGTACCGCTATAAATCTATTTATAGGTGTGTGAGTACCTGCATGGGTCTATGAGTGGGTATGTGAGTACCTACGTGGGTCTGTGAGTCAGTGTGTGAGCACCTATGTGGGTCTGTGATTGGGGCTATTAGTGGGTGTGTGAGTGCCTGTGTGTGTCTGCCAGTGGGTGTGTGAGTGCCTGTGTGGGTTTGTGAGTAGATGTGTGAATCCCTGTGTCGGTCTTTGAGTGGGTATGTGAGTGCCTGCATCGGTCTGTGAATGGGTGAATGGGTGTGTGCGTGTCTATGTGGGCCTGCAAGTGGATCTGTGAGTATGTTTTTTGTTTAGATTTTTTAAATTGCAGCAGGATTAGCAGATCTGGCCCACGGGGGCTGCATTGAGTGCCTTGGCAGATCCGTGGATCCCCCTACTTGGGAAAAAACAGTTTTAAGGAAATTATTCACCTACTTGTGTCCCTCTGTGACCCCTCTAGCATATATATGGAGTCAGGGTACCTCTACCCTGACCCCTTCAATCACTTTGAACTCACATTTTGAGGCCCAGGACCATGCCCTAGTACATAAAATGGCCACCAGAACTTTCTAGTCAGGTTGCAGCCAGCCAATCATGGCCATGCTCTTGGTGCGTGAATTCATGAAACACTGTGGTGGATCCGCAGAGAGTCCTCATCCCTAGATATCTATATTTCTGTTTTTCTTTAATGACTTTAAAACTACTAAACGGATTTCCACCAAATCACAAAAAGGGCTCTTTCTGGACCCAGAGCTAGCTTCCTGTCAAATTTGCTGTCATTCCGTCCAGTGGTACGGGCTGTAGTCATTTTCAAAACCCATGTGGGAAATTGCAGGGGAAAAAAACGTTTTGAGAACCCCTTTTTCTCAACCCATCCTAAACGGATCACTCCAAAAGCTTCCACACAGCAGCTGAACCCAGGCGCGTACTAGTTTTGAAAATTTCATGGGGATTCATCAAACATCACTAAAGTTATTAGCAAACCCAAAAACATTTTTCCTATTGAAAATAGGTCCTAAATATAACTAGCTACTGACGACCACTGGTAGGTAATGTATGTAGTCAGTAGGTGGCTATATTTAGGATATAGTTTCCGTAGGAAAAACGTTTTTTACTTGCCTATATCTTTGGCGTTGTTTGATGAATCTTCATGAAATTTTACCCAAACAATGTTATGTTATGTTACGTGAATTTGTACTGCGCACAGCTGCCCCAGCTAAGGGGCGTCCCGGCGCACGGCAAGGTACCACGCAACAACCACACGAAACACAACAGCTAAAAAAAAAAACAATGGCCTGCTTGTTCAAGTTCTCTGTGGAAAGCTTTGGCATGACCCGTCATGTGGGGGCCGAGCAAAAGGGAGGGAGTCAAAAAAGTGTGTTTCCCGTGTTAATTTCGATGGGGATTTTAGAAACGACTACAGCACGGACCACTGAACAGAATTACACCAAATGTGGCAGAAAGCTAGAATTTGGTTCAGAAAGCGTGTTTTTTTAAAATTTGGTATGAATCCATTCTGTAGTTTTTTTAGATATTAAAAGAAAAACTATTTTGTATTTCTAAGGACGCAGATCCTCCATTGACCCTCCTCAGATCCTCTGCGGGTTTGCGAATCCACATGCCAATAGCAATGCTGTGATTGGCTGGCCACAACCTGAGAGGAAAATTATGGCCACTATTTTGTTCATCTGGCCTGTTCCCAGAGGGGAAAATAAAATTGAAAAGTGATAGATGGGGTCATGGTAGAGGTACCCTGACCCTTTTGGACTAATAGTGGGGTCTGTGAGGTACCCCTCGTTGGCAAGAAATTATCCAAAATTCTTTTCTTTTTATCCAGCGAGGATCCGCGTACCTTCCCGGATACTCCTGGGTCCTCATGGATTCAGGAGGATCTGGATTTAAAGACCCCAATTAAAAAAACATACATTCACTGACAGACTCACACACCTACTCATACACTCACATACTCATACACCCACTTACATACCCTTACAACTGCTCACACCCATATAGCCACTCACATACCCCCTGACAGACCCTCCAAACCACTCACAGACCAACACAGCTTTCACAAATCCACTTACACACCCACTTACATACCCACACAACCACTCACACATCCATACAGCCACAAATATATCTACTCACAGACCCTCAAAACCACTCACACACCCACACAGATTTCTCACACCCACTCACGCATCTACTTACACTTTGACACAACCACCCACACAGCCACTCACACACCCATACAGGTACTCACACACCCACACAGCTACCCACACACCCACTCACAGACCCACACAGCTTTCACACACCCGCTCACACACACATTTACACATTGACACAACCATTCACATAGTCATTCACACAGCCACTCACACACACACCCACACACCTGCTCCCACACCTGCTCACAGAGCCACACAGCCAGTCACACATGCACTCACACACCCACCAGCGCAGGCAGGGAAAGCCTGTGTTTACTCACGCTTGAAGGGAGCATTTTTTAATCTCCCGCAAAGCGGGATCAAAAGCCAAGTGTTTTAAAAATGCTCCCGACAGCTGGAAGCAGACTTTTGATTTGTGTCCCTGCCTGCACTGATGCGGGCTGGGAAAAAGATCAAAAGATTGCGTCTGCCCAGCATATATGTATTTTCAGAAAAAAAAGTTAGTTACATTGTTGTTCGGTGTAATAAAAATATCTGTTTTTGTTAAAAACCAAACCTTAGAAATTCATTGAAAAAACAAAGGTTAAAGTAACTGTCCAAGGGCCATTGACATCCATTTTCCAATGCCACAATGTTGCATCCCAAGACAATCATATATGTATTTGTCCAAGCCTACCCATGCATTCCGCGTCCACTACCCCGTGTCTCGATTTAGGAGATAGGCATGCATGGGCACCCAATGTCCATATGTCACTGGGTCCGTTGAATCATTGTGTAATAGTTTCACTTGATCATCTCAATAGACCATGTAGCACAGACAATCTTGAGCTCTGAGTCTGCAGTCACCTTCCCACACACAGGACTTCTGCCTCTTTGCCACTAGCACTGCCAGTGAGATGTATCACCTCACAGTTTTTGAAACATTTTTAGTCTATCCCACCCACCTCACGCCAGTAGTCTGGCACCGTCCTGCACCTCCACATCAAGTACATGAGGTTCACATCTGGGATACCACATCTGGTGCAGCAGGAATGAGATCACTGAGTTTGTTTAGTAATAATTTATGAGGCATGTGATAGGCACACTGGATTTATTTAAAATGAATGAGTCACATTCTGCTGTTAGGAAATTGTTATCCAGTTTGGCCACAGTAATAGGCACACTCAGAGTCCGAGGGTTCCCCTCCTAGATCCTCCTCCCACTTTACTTGTGCCCTGAGGTTTGCCAAAGGGGGGCTTTAGCTTGAATAGAAGAGTGTAGGTTTGTCACCAAGCGTTTCACTGTTGGAGCGAGCAGACATAATGATAGTGTTTTTGTCTCTGGGGGTTCTTGTGAGAACATTGGATAGATGTCTCTATGTAGTGCCCAGTGGAGATGGCTCCGCCAATTACACCTTGATAGGTGCTCCTGGAACTGACTCGACTCGAACATGTCGCCCATCGTGTTTAACCCCCAGCTATGTAATTGTCACAGGGTGCCTCTGGTGCATGTGAGCGGATATAATGGGTGTTGATTCACGCTTGTTTGGGTGAATAAAGTATTGGAGAATTCAGTCTCTCGTGATTTTTTTTTCCCCATGATGCCTACGTACATGATACTATGTCAATCTTAATTTGATTGCAGCATGGGGGTTGTCCCTGCAAGGCCATCATTGAGTTGGGATGTGACTAAGTTGAAATGCATTGTATCAGTCAAAGTACGTCTTGTAAATGGAAACATGCCATCCATTGTAATGAACCAAAAAGCAAAAAAAGGGTTTAGGCTCCAATCAGTAAGGCTGAGCCCTGTATGAACGAAAAAAAAACAAAATACCACTACTGATATTCAATTCTCCAGTTTCTAACGGCGCATAGGGTTGAATCCATGTCACCGTGAACAAGCTGTTTCAATATGATGTAACCGACATTTATTCAGAAGATCACAAGTACCTGAGTTAAATGTGTGATCTTCTGAATAAATTTCGATTAAATGATATTGAAACAGATTGTTCACGGTAACATTGATTCAACCCTATGCGCCATTAGAAACTAGAGAATTGAATATCAGTATTGGCATTTTGGTGTTTTTTCGTCCATTGTAATGAAAGCAGTGAGATGTTTTGACTTGGGATGTCATTTAATCTGCCATGATGGCAAGGCAACAGTGATGTTAGAAACTCAAGAGTATAGAGTAGAATTTCCACAACCTTGTACCATATAATACTTTCCTAACTGCTGAATGCATACAGTTCATTTACAGGTATTTACATTTTGTTGCGTGTTGCAAAAAAAAACTAAATCCTTCAACCTTTCCTTTCACACTCACTGTACTCCAGCAAGCTTGTCAAACAATTCACTTTAAAAACTCCTCTCCCTGTGCAATCACAGAAAGAAAAGTAAACACCAATCGCCACTGGCTAATGTTACAAGATAGACACAATTTCTAAATGTATCTTTAGTTATTGGTCGGATTTTCCAGACCTTCCAAAAATAGGCTCACGACCCATCATTGGAAACGCTGCCCTAGGGCCAGGGCTCGAGTCGTGGTACCACGTGGGTGGACGGCATCCCCCACTTATTTTACAGGGAGCTCGATAACTGGAGCAAATGGAGCCACACATTCACTCTTAGGCCTCTCTGGGGCGAGATCGGAGCTCCTCCAGAACGCTGCTCCCGCACTGGCTTCTCTGATGCAATCGCATTTAAGGGTTTAGCGAGGGGAAGCAATGAGTCTGATGGTGCAAGCCACCTTTCGTGATGTCACTTCCTGTTGTGACGTCGGCATCCCCCCACTTCTTTTTTTATGACTTGTGCCCTGCCTAGGGCCATAGATAGGTAAAAGACAGCAGACTTTACCCTTAGTTCACTAATAGCATTGTTTGAAATGGCAGTGGTGGTGGAGGTATGAATGTTTCCAAGTTAATAATTAGACAGTGTTTCCTAAATTGCGGCTCGTAAACCATTGGTGGGTTGAGAGCTGATTTTTAGTGAGTCGTGAAAGTCCAAGCTATAAATAAAGGTGTCTTTAACTTCTGTATTTATCTTGCCACATTTGCAGCGCTTCAAGACAGAGGTCGTAATGTCAGGCTAACTCTTCTAACAAATTGCTGCTTCTTTTAACATGTGGATTGGTGCTCTCACTTTGCAGTCAGAGAACGTTTAGAAAAGTGAGTAATGTGACAAACTTGCTAGGGTACGTGTGTGTGGAAGTATAGGCTGCAGAATGTCATTTTTTGTACCCCACAACAAAATGTAATTACCTGTAAATGAACTGTACACATTTAGCACTTAGGAAAGCAAAAATGAAACTTCTTATTTTGAAATTCTGAAGTGTGATGGAAACAAAGATTGTAATAGGATAAAAACAAATAAACCCCTTTTCTGGCTTATTTGGTGGTGCACAAATTATAAATATTCAATGAAACCCAATTTCCACTCAGTCATTTGTGTGCGATATAGTTTCATCAGCAAAACTGTATGTCTGTGCAAATGTAGTCACCATTTCAATGTAAAATGTGCCATCTGTAAATTATAGAGCGCTACCACACTATGCTTTAGTTACATTTAAAAATCGCATGCCTAATGTCCATTAAAGCTAGGTAGGTCGTGCAACCTTGCATTCTAAAAATTGGGTTTGAGACCACTGGATTAGAAACTACCACTTCAATTTCCGCTAAATGCAATCGTATTATTTAAAATACTACATTGAAGTGCATTGCATCAGTCACATTGTAAAAAACAATACACAATTTTGAATGTGTCATATATGTATGGAATCCCTGAGCCAAGCAACCCCAGACCCCTCCAGAACAAAAGAAACAGCCCCTATCGGCAGTTAAATGGGCCCCAATCTTTTCAGCCCACGTGCAAAATACCTGGTGCCCAGTAGCGCCAGTCTGGGCCCGCTTAGATTATTTTCCAAGCATTCCTCTTATCACCTTTTGTGTTTGTATAATGCCCCAATTGGCCAAGAGGTTACCTAAGTGTGGGTCCTGTTCTCACCGTGCCACTGGAAACTAGCTGCACCTGGCTGAAGAGGCTAGCATAGGCTTGGGATGACATGGCTTGGCAGTTCGTACTGCCCTGCCCCAATTGGATCAGGACCAAGGCTGATTGGCACTCAGCTGGGTCTAATCTGAAGTGGCAAGATTGGCAAAAAACGAGTACAAGTGCTGAAACTATTTGCAAGCATTCCTTCCATCTCCTTTTGAGTGGTTGCCATGGGGATAGCATCTTTTATCCTTCGTGTGCAAAATTACCTATTCCTCTAACCATGTGATTCCTGGTCCCAGAGGCAGCCAGACAGGTGCACAGGTGAGCTTAGTTCGATCGGGCATTTCCCCGAGGGGCTGGGGCTATTTGAGGCTGGTGTTTGAAGGTGGAAGCTGCTTCCTCTGTCTACTCTGTGGAGTTCAATACAGCAGGTAAGGCGGGGGTCAAAGAAGAGAGAGCGAGAAAGAGAATGGACTGAAAGAAAAAGAGACGAAGAGAGCGGCACTGTTTTGAATATTTGTGCCAGGACTGCTTTTGGCTCTCAGCCCAGCCCTGCAGGCGCGCAATTAACAGAAGGCAGCCAGGAATTTGGCATCCATGTTTACTATTCCCTCCACCACCCATAAACAGGAAATACAAGACTGTTAAAGAGTTAAGGGCAGGGGAAGAGCTGAGGACATTTTGTCCTGTTCCTAGCCCTTCAGAAGTGTCGTTATGTGGGGCTGAGAGGCGAAGGTGGGCACTCCTCTACAGTGACACGTCTATACGTCAGAGGGAGTTAAAGACACACCCTGTGCGTAGCGGAGGCTAGGCACAGTGCCAAGAAAATGTCCCTCACAGACAGCAGCATGCGTTGCACTGAGGCGCCTCACGTATCCCTTCACAGGTTCACAGGGAATGGAGGTCGGGAGTGGTGCTCGCGCCTCACCAACCAGCACGTGACTCACCGGTGCATTGCTTCACTGCCTGGGTCCAAGGCTGGCAGGTGCACAGATGGAAGAGGGGGTGACGATAAGGAAGGGGTGTCTATTGGGGAAAGTCTAGGCTTGTGGAGTCTGCACTGAGATTTTCCTCTGCTCTCTCGGGTGAGAAAAGCAAAACAGACGTGTCCTGACCCGACCTCAGCCAGGGATGCGCTATACGCGCATATTGCCATCAGAACGCATTTAAAATCACCCTGGTTTCCTCTCGCTAGACATCCAGCGACGAGCCCCAGTCCACTCTTGCTTTGAAATTAGATTTAAGTGTTCTTTGTTCAGGGAGTGAAATAACTGTTAATAATATTTTATGATGTACAGTGCTACAATGAATCCCAGTTTGTGGAGCTATTTTTAGACCGAGCATTCGAGATCTCTTGTATATACTTTAGAAATACTTATATGTGTATGTACTTTGTGGGCTCTGGAGAGCAGCCCTAGGACTTGTGTGCTTCCGCTTAGGGACTTTTTTTCCTGTTTAACTGTCTTTATAGAAACCGTCCAGCAGAAGTCAGTAAAATACCAGAATTGCTTTCTGATGAGGGGCTATTTTTTTTCTTTCTGGCAACTGCTCTATTTAACTTTCTTGATAGAAAACGACCAGCAGAGGTCAGTAAAATACCAGACTCACTTTAGCATTCTCTAGATTCCAATCCATTTCCCGCTGAGAGGCAATATTTCCTCCCTGTGTTCCCATACCTGGCGTGTCACACAGTTCGGTGCTTACTTGCCCTCCATGTTAAAGAACAGTAGATGTTTCAGCACCAAGGCTAATGTGCTGCAAAGCTAAAAACATATAAGGTCCCATAGGCGAGACTGAATGCATTGCAAATGCTTGTTAAATTACTTGTGGCATGTCCTGCTCCGCTGACTGCTGTTTTACTGCAGGGCCCACTCCTTCTTACCATGCAGGCCAGCTGTGTGTAGAGGCCTCCGTAATGGACCCTCTGCCCCTTACCTTGGGCTCGTGACCTAAGGTCCTCCCCCTTTGCTCATAATGTGACACATAACCATTCACTCAGGAGCCTCCACATGAAAGGCGGAGAGAATAAGTGTGTCCTCCTGTCCTCTCCACCCCTCTCTGAGAGACTTATGTAAAATCTTCTCCAAAGTTATCCTCATCTGACCTGCAAAAACCATTTGTGTGGAAGTCAATCCATAATTGGTTACACTGGGGAAGGGTGGGGTGTATTCAAAATGTCAGGCAGGTGGTTTAGCAATATCTCCAAGCGTCTGGGCTGCTATTGCACCTGGTGCCCTTCTTTTGGTGTTTTGATTGGTGGCATAACAGTACCACTAGGATGACTAAAGGTTTGGCACCATTTACTCTGTCCGTCAGGATAATGGAGGATATTACATTCACCTCCTTGACGCACAGAGGACTGCAGTGATCGCTGTATCTGCAAAGGAATTGCATACACAGCAGTTCCTCTGAAAGTACAAAAGATTTGGTGGACAGCCGCTTTTGGGTTTGACGATGTCCACCAAACTTTTTGTTTTTTCAAAAACAAACTCACAGCATATTTAATGACCCCCCACATCAGGGAGTTTTTTACCCCTACTACGGGGATGAGGGTGATTAGTATTTTAATTTGTTTGGTTCAACTTTTCCTTGGCACTCATGGACAGAAAAAAGGACATCTGACAGTCAGCCCTAAATATTGCAGGCGGTGTGATGCACTTACTCTGACGCAGCACCCTTTCCGTTGACAGCCAATGAGGGCACTGCCAACAGAACACATATGATGCGCACGACTTACAATAGGGTGTGCAGAAGAAGAATTTGGTGGACAAGGTACTCCATCACAAATTGTTATCAAACTCTAAATGAGGAACTTAGGGGCTTATTTACAGGTCCCTTGCACTGCCAATATGTCACTTTTAATATGGGAAAAAGGGTGCACAGGTGGCACAAGGGGTTTATCAATATGCCCCTTCGTATCTTTCCGGTGACTCAGTGGTGCCTCAAGGAGCTTGGGTCCTTTTGCTTCTGGGTAGACTCCATACAGTGTTTTATTTGTCCTCTAACAGGTCGTCCTAGGTTTTGCGCCTCTTTTGTACTTAGGTGAATGAAAACTTGCCCATTTACCCCTGAGAACTATTGGCCGATTTCTAATGGCCTTTTCATAGTAAAGCTGGCAAAAGAGGAGTTTTATCCCACCACTGTAATTTGTTGAAGAAGGTGATTAGAATCCTAATCTAGGTCTCCTATCTCAAAGAAAGGCAAAGTTTGTTGAGCACTGTTAACTCTTTCAAATTTATCAATGCAGGAAGAGGTCTGCCCTCTGTCACTATGGCTAGATACTTTAATAATAATAAATTCTTGCTATGCAATTCAAATTTTATCTAGGATGACGTTAGTATAGTCCACACCTGCAGGTCCACTCTCTTTCCACATATGCTCACATTGGACACTTTAAAGCATTGTAAATAAGGCTCTCGGTTTTCCATTTAAACTGACTTTTACATTTAACTCTTTCCATGCTCATGACGGCTCCACGCCTTCATGAGCCACGGGGGGCATGTGCTCACGACAGCGTGGAGCCGTCATCGACTGCCGCTCTGCCTGCGCAGCACTAATTCCCCACCTGTGCGGGCGAATTAGTGAGTGGGCGGGGTCATGACGGCTCAACGCCGCCATGAGCACACACCACCCGTGACTAATGACGGTGTGGAGCTGTCATGAGTAAGGGAGCGCCACACCCACCCCCTAGCCCCGCCCACTCCGGGGCCGAATTTGCACCACAGCGAAGGGGTTAAATACAGTCAGAAAACTATTTTTGCTTTGTAAGTATTTATACATAGAAACTGAAAAATACTGATACACCTGAGCAGGTCTTCTCTAATTGGCTGTGACTTTGAGGACCACTGTCCTACTCCTACCCCTTCACAGTGGCAACAAAATGCCAGTAGGCAACTTGAGGTCACTAGAACAAAAGAAAAGGTGAGTGACAGGAACCCTGCAAGGTGAGAAAGTGGCAGGGTAACTAAGCGTGGTTAATGGGGGCTACCTGCATTTTCTTTCCTTGGAGGCAGCAATACACCCATCCCCTGTTCATTCACGGGGAGAGGAGTTGTGAGGCGGATTGGGCTGAAATGGCCTCAGGGCTCATTTGAAAGCAGAGGGAACTTTCAAAAGGTGCCCCAAAAAGTTTTAAGAATACTTTTGGGATGCTCTTCACCCCAGCACTTGACTGAAAACAGTGTGGCTGGTGAGAGGGTGCATGAATGAAGATGACTTTGAGGAGGTTAAATGGTTGGGGAAACAACAGTCTTAGCATTTACAAGAAATGTATGCTGGCATATTTATGTTCAGTGCTGATATGAGTTACCTAAGAACGTGCGTTTTTTTTTTAAGTCAAAAGCAGACTTTGGGTGTAATGTTTTGTGCATGTACAAAATATGGGAGTTTCTGTGAATGAAAGGGTTATTTTTTATGTTGGCTATATGGCATACACCGTAACAAGCACAGCTTTATGGTCTGTAAAGTTTTCTCGGGGTGAAAGGCATCCAAGTCTGCGTGTATGTAAAATGTCAGTTCAATGCATGCAATTCTTTTGATTCCAGTAACACTTTGGTACAGGCTGCAGTGTTCCTCCAGAGTGTTCCCTCATTCTCCCTTTCAGCAGGGAATACAATGGGAGTAATTAAGGGACATTCACACTTAATGGCACATTTGCGAACTGATAGCTTTCCTGATAGTTTTTCCCACAGAGTAGCCAATCACTTTCTAAAGCTGTGCTTCTCACCCTTTCGACCTAAAGGGAAACATTTTCACCTGTTTATTTTTGAAGGGCTACTTGGACACTTGCACGTTTGCTTTATTTTGCTTAGACTTGGAGGCTGTCATCGCAGGCTATGTAGCCCTTCTGACCTCTGCATCCTCCAGGTTAGCTCCAGCTAGCACCGCAGAAGCTGGTCTCAGGGAAACGAGAAGTTTTGGGCAGCAAGTGGTGTTAGTTAAGATCAGAGTGTCAAAGGCAACGTTTTCAGATGATAATTGTGTTTACTTAATTTGTCGTATATATAAATATATCTAAACCTATAACAACCAAGTGCAAGTGTGAATTGTCTGTTTAAATAAATGTCAAAAACAGAGCTCCAGTGTCTTCTTTGCGTGCAACAAAAATAAATGTGGATAAATACAGATAAATTGATCAAACAAGAAATATGGATAAATACACATGGAAATGTACAAAAAAATAAACAGCATAAAAGCGGGAGACCTAATTATAAATAAGGCTCACGGTTTTCCGTTATTACTGATTTTTACAGATAAATACAGACAAAACATTCATTTCCTTGCCTGTATTTATTTTTAAATGTGTATTAAAACAGAAATTGGGTTGCTTTTTGAGTAATTTTAAATACTGTCTGCCATGACTGCCAAGCCAATAGATGTCTGGATTGATAGATAAGGGAGTAAATAAGGAAGGAATTTTAGTAAAGAGGCTTTAACAGCAGTTACACAAGGTTGATACTGAAATTTGCATATTTTCATATCAGTGTACTAACTTATCTTCTGTAGGTGTTCACATCACTGAAACCTAGCAGACATTCAAGCATGAGTGCATATTTATCGGTTAAATAAATGTGGAAATATACTAATTTCAGCTTACTTTTTCCACAAAACGCAAATTAAATATGGATAAGTACAGATAAAAATTGCAAAATATAAATAGGGATAAATACAGATGGGAATGGCAAAAAAACGAAATACCATAAAACTGGGAGCCCTAATTATAAACACCCCTGTTAAAAAATATATGCCTTGCATCAGGATGACATAATACACACTATCCTTGTGGATATCTGTCATTTACCATAGCGGTCCCATGATAATGCAGAGCTTTTGTATTGACTGCTGTATCCAGTACAGGATGTAAAACGATGGTTTGACAGTCTACAAAGCACCCACTAAGAGACAAGAGTTATTCACCACAAACGATTAATGTAAACTCACTGTCAACGTGACTCATGACAATTTCTTTTTCCTGAACAATTAGCTGCCAGTGGAAAAAGGTCTTGGAAGTGTGCCCTTTTATCAGGAATCTGCCATAAATGAAATGCTTCCACACAGGTCTGACATGTCCAATATTACTCTAAGTCCTTAGGTAGCACTATTTGTGTCAAACATAAGAGAGTGTGTTCCCTTTGCGAATACCGCATCAATCCTTGATTTAACTTTTCATATCGTGTCACTAAGGATAATGACTGCTATAATGTTTACAATCTGTGCCCTATTATAAATCATTTCCCTGCACAACTACTTTTTGATACTTGCTAGACCCGACATCCTTGGCATGGTTTCCCCCCAATCGTTTTGCTTTCACTTCCCTTTTTTGCAAAATTTGTATTTGTTGGCTTTAGAACTCAGCACTTTACTTAACCAGTGGTAAAGTGCATGTGTTCTCTTTCAAACATGGTAAAATTGGCTTACATATAATTGGCACATTTAATTTACTTGTAAGTCCCTAGTAGATTACATGTACCCAGGGCCTGTAAATGAAAGGCTTCTAGTGGGCCTGCAGCATAGATTGTGCCTCCCACTGAAGTAGCCTTTTAAAACATGTCTCAGGCCTGCCACTGCAGCTTCTACTGAAGTTTAAAATGACATTTAGACCTGACAAAATAAACCTGTGCCAGGTCAAAACTGTCATTTTAGTACACATAAGGCACCACTAAAGTAGTCCATAAAGGCTCATAGGGCAGTGTGCATTTTATTTAAAAAAGTAGAACATGTGGGTTTTACATGTCTAAGTAGTGAAAAACTCCTAAATTCGTTTTTCACAGCTGTTTGACTAACACTGGGGTAGCCCATTACATTTTGTAAGTGCTTACTTTGGTCTGGGAGCAGGTAGAGATCCCTCAAATTAACTGTAATTTAACATCCTCTGTAACCGTTAAGTTGGATTTTGAGTCACAAATCTGAAAATGCCACTTTTGAAAGTTAAACCAAAGGGGATGATTGAAAGTTAGCATTTTCTTGTCCTAGCCATTTGTGCCTTCTGTCAGCGGCCTGGACACATGACTGTAAGTGGCCCTGCTGTTGGGTTTTGTGTATTCTTCCCAGACAGTGAGACAAAAGGGGGCTAGGTGTTGGCCGGATGCCTGTTTTGCCAGGATGGCTGGGGGCACAGCTGTTCTCTGCCCTACTTATAATTCAAAGGGCTTGACACCAGCACATACCAAGGACCCCGACACTAGCCTTTTGTCCCCCCAGACTCCTTGAAGCATTGGCAGGAGTAGGGAATCCATTCCAGAACCTGATATGGGGTGGTATGGGGATTCTCCCCACTTCAAAGGCTAGCGCCAGGTATAAATATTGGACCTCCAGAGCCACTCTTCAGTATACTCCTGGACCTGTAGACATTATAGAAGAAAGACTGCCTTGCCCCCCCAGAAGACTGACATTCTGCTAGCAGTGCACTGCCCTGTTGCTGAGGACTTCCTTGCTCTCTGAGAAGGAAGACTGGACCTGCTCCCTTCATCTCAGACTAACCTGAGTGACTCCAAGGGTCAGTTGGCTGGCCTCCTGTCTGCGCTACAGGGAAACAGCAAGCTCCAGAGGCCTGCCTTCAACTACTCAGTTGACCTGCTGCATTGGATCTGCAACTGGATCTGCCTGAGGCCTGCTGGCCTCTGCTGGTGTGCGTTCCTGATCCCCAAGAGGGGCCCCTCAGGTCTTGGACCCTTGGCTGGCATCAGTTGAGCTCCTCTTGTGTGGAAAAGTATAATACTGACGTTTTGGGCTCTTTGCGACCATGTACAGGACCGTTCGCACCAAGACTCTGTAGGCCACGAGGACCACCAACGTGAAACGCTAGGGAACACAAATCTTCATGCTTCAGCAACCGCCACCAATATGGAGCAAAGTGAGATCTGCACTCGTGCTACAGCAACAATAGCCCATGGTGAACGCCAACATGGAACTCCAATAATGACCCTCCATGATGCATGAACAGCTTATCAATCTGCAGCAGCGACAGCCCACGCCACCCGACCTGCTCTTTGGGCTCCAGCGACAACTATCTATGATGCTCTCCTTGAAGCCTCCTCTACAGTGAACGGAACAATTTGCACTGGACTGTGAGAAGGTAACTTTTTCTGCACAACTAACTTGGTCCCTGTAAATGGCACATGATCCATCATGGTCAGCCCGAACTTGTGACTCTCCCCCAGTCTAGCACAACCAAGGGAACACTATTGGCGCTTTGTATTTTTAGGTGCTATATCTACCTAAAATATTCAAATTGAATATCTCCAGTTCTACTGATGGGATCTTTGTTGTTCTGGTATCATTTTATTTATTAAAAATCACTCTATGTTTTTAAATTAGTTTAGGATTTTTCTTGTGTTGTTTTTTCACTTTATTACTGTTCGTGTGCTGCATAAATACTTTACACTTTGCCTCTAAGTTAAACCTGACTGCTTTGTGCCACCCTACCAAAGGGCTAAACACAGGCTAATTTAGTGACTTTTGTGGTTTCACACTCACAAGGATCATGGTTGCTACCGGAGTGTGACTTCTACCCCATCAACTTATAACCCAATTTCTTATAATACTTAACAATGATATTTTTCAAATATGTCTCCAAACCCGGAAAATTCCAGACCACTGATTCACTCTTAACTTTTAGAGATTTATCATTACATTTTTCCACTTAGAGTAGTTTCATCCCAAGATAATAAGTTTTATGTTGACCTTAAATGATGATTATGACCTGCTGCAAGCTGTGGTTAATTTTACTTTCTTTGCTGTTTATAATTTGCTTTGGCAACATGCTGATGATTTCAACTGCAGGTCGATCAGTGTCCTATTAGAGTCCACCCTTCTTTCAAATTCCTCATGACAGTATTCCTGGCAGGGCAATGTATTACCGGATTCTGTCAAATATAAGGCCACTTGCATGGGATAACTGTAGGTTGCTAAATTCTGCCACTTTTTAAAATCCACTTAAAAACATGACCATGTACAGTGGGCTTCAACTGTGCTGCATCAATTTAAGGAGGAATTCTAAAGATTTACTGATTATTCATAATTTCGCAGGCAGTCAAATACAGCTAGGTACCTAGTTTAAAGTTTCTTTTTATTTAGGTCCCTCACCTCATGGGAATATCGATTGTGCAATACAACGTGATGTTTCAGGAGGGCTGGTCACTGGAGATCTTGCCATGCAAAGATCATACTATTCTCTTAAAAACCTCGCATTTTGATTACAGCCTATAACGACTGGGGATGTTAGTTAGAAGGATCATTTAAAATTGTTGGAAACAGATTTGCATGTTTTCCAAAGACAGAAGTGATTGCTGGTGCCATTTCACATTTAAATGTGACCCTAGTATGTCAAATCATACCTTTTTAATAAACTTTATTTAAAATTCTTTCATGAAAACGTAACATTGGTGTGCAAGCAGTAGCCTTCAAAGGAATCAAATAGCTATACATCACAATGATTACAGTTCAAGACAATGGACCCTCCACTGCACCCCTCCACCCCCCAACCCACAGTCAGGCATCAGAAGCATTTAAACACCTTCCTCTTTGGAACTCCCATTACTTCCCCTAGCAATGTCTCTTTGGGAACAACAAATCATACCTTAGCAGATTTAGCACTATTCTATGAAGCCCTGACTGTAGTGTACCTTCGCCCAGTATACCTACTACTGTTCCAATACAAAAGAGTTTGTAGATAGTTTCGCTGAACTAAATTTAGTTAACTTGTTAGCGCCTGGTCTCTAAGGTACACTAGCATGGTAAAACTATTTAAATGGAATTTTGAAGGTTTCTATCAATTAAACCTTTGTCCAGCCAATTTGTTTTGTAATTCTCTGATTTTCAGATATTTGATCTTGATGGTACCAACCACAATGCTTCAACAATTAATTTTGTTGGCCGACTATAATATCAACTCAAGTTACTTTAATGCTATCAACAACATATCCTCCAAAATAAGATAAATATATAATCAGGACAATTGCTGCAATAGTGCCAATATGACATGAATGTGGACTTAAGTTTAAGTATTTATTTAGATAATGATTTGAATTTAGAATTTTTGAATTTGAATTTTTGAATTTTTTAAAATTTATAGAGCGCACATTCACTATGCAGTTTCTTGGCGCTAGAGGATTCCTGGACTGGAGAGGACACGGGGACTATGAGCTAAAAGCTTGCTGGAACAAAAAAGTCTTGAGGGCTTTGCGGAACTCAATATAGGAGGGGGAGAATCTGACAGGGAGCGGAAGAGTGTTCCAGAAAGTGGGCACAAGGACCGAAAATTTCTGGCCTCCCGATCTTTTTTTCTTAAAGCGGGGGACGACTAATAAGTATTTAGTGGAGGAACGTAGGTCTCTGGAAGGGGAGTAGTAAGTGATGGCAGAGTTGATGAAAGAAGGAGCAGTGCCCGCCCGGGCCTGAAAAGTAAGGCAACCAAATTTGAAAAGGGCCCGTTGTTTAATGGGAAGCCAGTGAAGGGCAGTGAGAAGGGGTAAGGAGTGGTGATATTTGGGTAGGCCATGTACCAGGTGGGCTGCCTGGTTCTGCACCAGCTGAAGGCGTTGGAGTGCATAGGTGGGAGCACCATTGTAGATAATGTTCCCATAATCGATCTTAGATAAGACCATGGCCATTACAATCAGTTTAAGTGCAGAGGGAGAGAAAAACCGGGATACTTTCCTAATAATACGCAGGGTAAAGAAACAAGAAGAAACAACAGAACTATTGTGGGTGTGAAGTGTCAAATGATGATTAAGTGTGATGCCGAGGGTCTTAACTGAAAAAGAGGGGGTGGAAGGTGGACCAAGAGAGGGGGGCCAGAATGAGGGAGACCAGGGGTTGCCACTGCCTCCAGTCAGAATCAGCTCTGTTTTATCCGGGTTGAGTTTAAGGTGGTTTACATTCATCCACTCCCGGATAAACAGCATGACGGACTGGAAGCTAGTGATGCCTGATGAAGGAGAAGAAAAATTACAAATAAGTTGGAGGTCATCAGCATAGTTGTAGACTGTGACCTCCAATTGTTGCAGTGCAAAAATAAGAGGGAAAATGTAAACGTTAAATAAAAGGGGAGAGAGAGAGGAGCCCTGGGGGACGCCACATTCCACCCTGCGGGGCGGGGCAGAGAATTCAGCAAGGTGGACCGCCTGGGTACGGTCAGCCAGGAAGGAGCCTATCCAGGTCAGTACCTGTCCCCCTATGCCCGCCGCCTTGACACGGGACAAGAGGATGGAATGGTCCACCGTGTCAAAAGCGGTGGACAGATCCAGGAGGACCAGGGCCTGAGGGGTGTTGGTATCGAGTCCCTCCCTGAGTTGGTCCATGACCGAAATAACCACCTTCTCAGTAGAGTGGCGGGGGCGAAAGCCCGCCTGGCAGGGTGCAAGGTAGTTACTGTCCTCTATAAAGGAGCTGAGCACCTGGGTGACATGGGACTCAGCTACCTTTCCCAAATAAGGGAGAAGGGATATAGGGTGGTAGTTTGCCGGGGAGGAAGGGTCGGCCCCCGGTTTTTTTAATATAGGAAGGATTATAGCAGTCTTGAAAGGGGCAGGGACGAAGCCATGCGTGAAGCAATTATTCAGGAGGGTAAGGGCAGGGGATGGGCATTCGATAAAAAACTGACGGAGAATGCGAGCCGGGCAGATGACAACTGGGGAGTCCGGCTTGACACGCTTAAGTAAAGGGGGCAGGGATTCTCTAGTCAGTGCGGGAATAGAGGTAAGAGACCGTTTATTGCCTGATGGCTGCGGGTGAGTGAAAGTGGGCGAAGGGGAGGGGATGTTGGCTTTGATGCGGACTATTTTTTCAATGAATAACTCGTTAAGCGAGTCGCATAGGGCCTGTGTTAAAAGGTAGGGCCGAATTCGACCAAGAACCCTTCAGTATTTGCCCGGCGTTAGCCGCCTCTCATACCATTCGAGATTACCAAACAAAGAGGCAGGCGCTGGAGACAGAAGGCAGGAAACAGGAGTTTATTCCGACGGAGCAGAACACGTCAAATCAGACAACAGGGTATCTTCTCGAGGTGCTCTAAACGCATCCTTGGGGCCTGGCCTCTTATACACAGGTTTATTGCTTTATTACATAAAACACATTCTTGTTGATACTTTGATGTACGGAAAGGCATCCTCGGAATCTCCGCTCCAAACCCGTTCCCACACATATTTACAGCAAAAGTCCCACCCTGATCTCAGTAGGTGATGACTATCGCGCAGCTGGATATCCCTCCGGCTCCCGAAATGTGCGCGGCTGATCGGATCTCGTGGGGTGGGGGCCTTTATCATTCATAGATTCTTTGAAGAAGGACAGCTTCCTACTGTAAGGGGCAATAAACTGTGTCCGCGGGGCCAGGTGATGGCCTGGGATCGGGCGGGACAATCGGGCACAGAGGAAGGGGGTTCATCAAAGGATGCGTGATCATTAAAGGGACGGAGGGAGGTGTTAGTCGGGCACGGAATGTGGCTCCGAGGCAGGGCCACGCTGAAGGGGTGGTTTATGGCTCAAGCATGTGAGAACGTGGGCTGTCAGCGCGCGGGGGATGCTGGCGGGGTCAGAGAGGGAGAGAGAGACGCGCGGGCTATCGGCAGTGGGCAGAGAGGCCATGGTGTTCAAAATGGCTGCTACTTACGCGCACATTGAGCTAAAAAGGGGGACAAGATGGCGCCGATAATGTTTACGTCGCAATCTAAGTTTTAACAGTCCTCCCTTTTCAACATATCTAGCCAGCTTGTCAATTTATGTCTATCCCCATCATATTACAGATTTCTACATCATACAAAGCTTTCTTGCCTTCAGCTTCAAAGTTCGGAGTCTTAGGGCACACACAGTTAGCAAATAGTGAACACAGAGGTGGCAAGCATTGAATACCCAGGCAGAGTCCGCATATTACAACGATTGGTATCAGTGCAATCATGAGCAACCTCCATCCCCAGTCTTTTACAGTATTCCAGAACCAACTCCCGAGCGACCATCCTTCTTGTTCCTGGTGAACTTCTGAGGAGAGTCTGTGGAGGTGTTCGATGGCCTTGTAAACGGAGGGTGAATTGTCTGGTATGTAGGTACAACAGCTGGACCCGATAATACGACATGCTCCCCCACGGTCCGCCAGCACCACACCAGAACAAGACGGTTTTGAAGATCCACCAGACGGACCGCCTGAAGCTCGGCTGTATTGTTTGTGAGGATACCAGCTGTAATGTTCATTGTTGTCTCGACTGCCTGGGATAAATGTCGAATGGCACGACTGTTCGCCATCGGGCCCCAAAGTGGAACGAGCCCTTTTATTGCATCCAAGAATTGTGCTCCAGTGGAGTCAGCCTGCTCGATGTCCTTTGCTCGTCTCTGTCGGTGATGGTTTGCCGGAGCCACATAGGTTGGAGGAAGGATGAAGGCTATGTAGCAGGTACCTCCCCAGCCCTTTGGGAGCCAGGTGTAGGCTTTTGTACCACAGACGAAGTACATGTTTGGAGAGGTGACAAAAGAGGGTGGGTCGGTTGAGTACAAAGTTCTGGTGATGCGGCAAGTGCTGTGGCCCACCATTTGTGTCCCACGGCCTGTGATGCATACGAGGCCCGAGACATTGACGACAGATAGGGCCACAGTCAGGGTGGCAGCTGTTCGTTTCCGGAGGTAGGAGAAGGTGGGTCTGGCTGGATTGTTGAATATTTGCATCTCCACCCTTTCTTTGGCGGGGATGTCCATGTGAACAGAGGCATTGGAGGACAGAGGGCAAAAAGGGGCAGCAACTCTCCCGGTTTTGTTCAGCCAGACTCCATGATAAAAGTGTGACATAGTTTCGCTGGAAGTGGCGTTGTCTCTGTAGCTCTCTTGCAAGAGGATCAGCCAGGCAAGGCAGGAGCCGTGAACAGAGAAAGGTGAAGGGATGAAGGGAATGGAATGTCCGGTGGCATGTGGTATCAACCCACAGATCCAGCAATTCGTGGCATTCGCAGCAAGGTTGTGTTGGTGCAGCAACTGTACGAAGGAGTTGTTCCAGAACTCCTTACGCCTTTCTTGGATTTGAGGTGAAAGAGAGACCAGGTAGTGTTCTTTCATGGTGGTAGGCTGCGCAGTCGTTAGAAATGTCTTATGGGCCGGTGCATTCTATTCCACGATCCAGAAGGTAGTCATGAGGAGGAGGCAAAAGAGAAGAGTGATAAGAAGAGCAATAGTCTTTGAGCTGTGCAAACTGTCAGTTTTCGGGTTCCTGTAGCGGGTCTTTGGATGTCCGGTTGCTTCCATCATCTTCGTATCGGGCGCTTCCATCAACTTCAAGGTGCTCGGTAGTGGGCAGAACCACAGACTTCATTTGGATTCTCTCCAGGCAGCCTTTGTTGTGTTAGGCCGCCGCTCTGAGAATGATAACTTAGTCAGTGGTCTACTTAGCCGAAGCTCCCTCCTTTCGTCGCAGGTTATACCCTTCTCTGGATGGCACAGTGGGATCAGGGAATTTTGCCAATTCGAGTGTCTCTGTCTCAGGGTAGCAGCTCAGGGATGGTCGGTCTTTGGTCAGGAGCTCTTCTTGGGTGGTCACGTCTTCGGTCGACGTCAGGGTCGGAGAGATTTTCTTGCAGTGATGTGCATGCAGCCAATTTCGCTTCCCCTCCACTCGAAGAGCTGTTCGGGTGGTGATCAAGACTTGCCAGGGGCCCATCCAGCGAGGTTCCAGACTCTTCTCCCGCTGGAAGTTCCGAATCAGGATGAAATCTCCAGGCCGGATGGCATGTCCGGGGCCCCTGGAAGCATCGGGGATGGCCTGCAGCACCTGATGATGAATAACAGACAGTGTTTTAGTTAGGTTATACAGGTAGTCAGACATTAGGACGTCCGGGATGTCGTGAATAGATGTTGGTTTGGGTGCGGACCAGATACTCATGGGCCGGCCGAAAACGACCTCGTAAGGGGTCAAGTGGTGTTTGGTGGGGGTGGAACGCATTGACAGCAATGCTAGGGGGAGAGCGTCTGGCCATTTTAGTCCTGTGGTAGCCACTATTTTCGCCAGTTTTAGTTTCAATGTGGCATTGTGCGGCTCGACCAGTCCAGCAGATTGGGGGTGGAAAACTGCGTGGAATTTCTGTCGTACCCCCAGTCCTTTCAGGATGAGCTGGATAACCTCGGCTACAAAATAGGGGCCATTGTCACTCCATAAAATACGGCAAAGGCCGTAGCGAGGGAAAAACTCTTTCAGCAGTACTTTTGCAGTGGCAATAGCAGTGTTGTCACGCGTTGGGTAGGCTTCCACCCATTTGCTAAAAGCGCACACAACAACAAGTACATACTTCAGTCCTTGACATCTCTCCAACTGGATATAGTCCATCTGTAGGACTTCAAATGGATGGTTGGGGACCCCAAACCCTCCCCGGGGTACGACAGTTCCTTTCCCAGGGTTGTGTTGCAGGCAGACTAGACATTGTTGGACTAATCGTTTGGCCGAGTCTGTAATTCTGTCGTTATGCCAAACTCGGGAGACAAGTTCGGCCATAGGGGCAGATCCTATGTGTGCAGGGGAATGGGCCATCGTCAGTATGGGGATCAGGTACGAGTTGGGTAGCAACCATTTGTTCGTGTCTTTTGTCCGCCAGCAGCCTTCATCATCCTTTAATCCCACCCGTGCCCATTCAGTCAATTCTTGTGGTGAGCTGGCCATTTGGATGTCCCTAATAGTTTCCCTAGCGTCCGTCCATTTTTCTGCTTGTGACCTAGTCACGTACATGCGAGTCGTTGTCCTGTTCTCAGCCGTGGTTCGGGCAGTGATGTCGGCCAGTGCATTTCCCTGCCCAATGATGTCTGTCACCTTTTTGTGTGCTTGGCATTTGATTACGGCAAGTTGTTTGGGGAGGAGAACCGCTTCAGTCAGAGCGGAGACTAGATCTCCGTGCAGGATGGGTGTACCATGAGATGTTAGAAATCCCCTCTCCTTCCATAAGAGCCCAAAATGATGAACCACCCCGAAGGCATACTGGCTGTCCTTGTAAATGTTTGCTGTCGTCCCCTGTGCTAGGATACATGCTCGTGTGAGGGCAATCAGCTCTGCCGCCTGTGCGGATCGTTGCGTGATGCGGGCGGTTTCAACTACAGTTCGGGCTGTGGTGCCGTCGGGGAGTTTAATGCAAGAGCCGTCTACCCATAGCTCTCCGTCAGGGTTCGGGAAGGCAGTGTCTCGGAGGTCAACTCTACTCCTAGTCTGTTCGTCCGTGAGGGTCACACAGTCATGTATTGGGGGCACATCGGGATCGTTTTCAGGCAGAGGCAGCAAGGTGGCTGGGTTCAGCGTGGTGCATCGCTTCAGCGTGATGTGAGGTGCGAGCAGTGTCAGTTCGTACCCAGTCAGTCGCGCACTGGTCAGGTGTTGTGTCTTTGTCTGGTTTAGGAGGGTGTCAACAGCATGAGGCACTAGTACTGTGAGGGAATTCGAGAGCACGATTTCCTCACTTTGTCGGATAGAGACAGCAGCAGCGGCTACTGCTCGAAGGCAGGCAGGCAAAGCTCTTGCTACAGGGTCAAGAGTGGCAGAGAAATAGGCACATGGTCGTTGTTTGGGGCCAATGGACTGAGTCAGGACAGACAAAGCACATCCCTCCCTTTCGTGAGTGTAGAGAGAGAAGGGCTTTGTATAATCAAGGACGGGCGCTGAACAAAGGGCGTCTCGCAGTTCCTTGAAGGAGGATTGACATTCAGGGGTCCACGGGAGCGGAATGGGGACATCTTTAGCCAGTAGGGAAAGTATTGGTTTCACAATGAGGCTGAAATTTGGCAACCATTGTCGGCAGAAGGAGGTGAGGCCCACCAAAGAGCGGACTTGCTTCGGGGTTTATGGGATAGGGGTTTCTAGAATAGCCTGTATTCGATCGGGTGTGAGCTTTCTCCCGTATTTGGACAAGAGGTGGCCTAGGTAAGTGACTTGAGGTTGGCAGAATTGCAACTTCTTCTTGGAGACCTTGTGGCCATTTTCCGCGAGGAAGTGCAGGAGTTGGATGGTGGCTGTGACTGCAAGTGGAGTGGTGTCGGCCGCCAAAAGGATATCATCGACGTACTGTATCAACACCACTCCATCCGGCAATTGGACTGCGTCCAGCTGTCTCTTGAGGGCCTGGCTGTAGATGCTGGGACTTTCAGTGTAGCCCTGGGGTGCTCTGCAAAATCTGTATGAGCGGGATTTTAAAGTGAAGCCGAAAAGGTAGCGGCTGTCCGCGTGAATGGGGATGGAGAAGAATGCGTTCTTGAGGTCGATTACCGTGAAGGTGGTGGCAGTGGAAGGAATCAGGGTCAGAATGGTGGTGATGTCTGAGACTACAGGGTACTGGGGTACAACCACTTTGTTGACTTCTCGTAGGTCGATGATGAAGCGGTACGCTTTTTCATCTCCCTCACCCTGCTTCTTCACAATGGGTAGGATAGGGCTGTTGCAAACATTGCTAACTACTTCTTCTACCACTCCTGCATCTACCAGGGACTGGATGATTTTTACCAACGCCTTCTCGCCTTCGGGCGATATCCGATACTGCGGGAGTTTGGGGAGTACTGCGTCCTGTCGAACAGTTATGTGTACAGGGTCTATCATCATGCGTCCTACGTCCGAGTCAGTCTTTGCCCATAGGTACAGAGGTAGGGTGTCGATCAAGGACAAATCAGTGTCAGTGATAGAGAACATGCGTTGTGTGCGGCAAGATCTGAGCAGTGTTGGGTTCTCGTACAGAATGACTCGAACTCCGTCTTGTGAACACCTAATAGTAGCTCGAAAGTGTTTCAATAAGTCAAGTCCCATAATGGCGTCGGGGGTGTTGGAGGAGAGCAAACAAGTCGTGTCAGTGGTGTTATTGTCCAAATTAAAAGAGATCGGTGTGGACAAGGGATTAGTGGAGGGCGTTCCATCAAAACCTATTGATGTCACATGTGAGCCAGACAAGGGTGCCCTGGGAATCAATCGCTTAGACAACGCACTACGTGTTGCACCAGTATCTACCAGAAATGGAGACTTCGTACCTAGGACCTTAGCAGTGACATAAGGGCCTTGCTGGTCAACATAGAGCTCGACTGGATCCCTTCCTTGCCCTTGGCAGTCCTATGCAAAGTCGTGGGCATTGTCGCAGTCAGACTGTTGGCACTGATTCTGTCGGGGACGGTCAAATGTGTTCGGTCTACCAGGCCTGTCATTGTTGGTGTCGTTTGGGTGCCCTCGTCCCTGTCCTCTATTTCTCGGCCCGCCCGCTACGTCTCTCGTGTCTTTATTTCTGAGCGCTTCTAGCAGAACTGGACATTGAGATTTCCAATGGCCATATCCTTTGCAAAACGCACACTGATTCTCATCGAGGTCTGTTCGTGGAGCGCCGGGTGCGGGTGTGCGGTCTCTAGGGGGTGGATTTCTAGGAGCATTCGACTGGTAGTTCCCTCTATACTGTTCCCTTCCTATAGTCACCCCTTGCAACTGAGCAATCATCACCCTCTCTTTCAAGTCCTTTTTCTTTTTCTCAGTCGCTTGATCGTTCTCGTTCTTTTGTCGCTCATAGTATTGAGCCATCTGAAGGATAGCTGCGGGCTTGGAGGCCGCCCAACTACTCTCGCTAGTCTGTAGTTTCTGCGAGACTTCTGGTGTCAGGCCTTTCACATAGTTCTGGACAAACAAGTGATGTCCGGTTGCAGTGGTCATGTCCTGGCCGCTGTAATCGGAGAACACCGTTTCAAACCGGGAGAAGTATTCTGATACGTCTTCCTGGGGTTTCTGGCGACAGGCCGTTACTACTGACCAGTCCACTTTCCTTTCTGGGACTAAGGTTTTTAGTTTCTGCACGATCTTATCTGGTAGGTCTAGAATGGCTTTCATAGGTTTCTGTCCCGGCTCTCGCTGTTTGTCTACATCACCGAGTTGTACCCAGGTATGTCCGAACAGTTCAAGGTGGTCGACTTTCCGGATTTGCTTCCACACATCAGCTGGCAGACATAACCCGAAAAACAAATAGATATCCGCTAGGGTCATAATCGTCGAACCCAAAGCGGTGGCTAATTCTGTATAGAAGGCTGTGGGGTTCTTTCGCAGATCAGGCAAGGACTTTCGGAAAGTCAGGATGTCTTGCCGATCCCATGGTTGGTAAACCCAGTTGTAAACTACCCTCCCTCTCGCATCTTGGTGATTAATATCGTCGTGTGTTCCCAGTCCTCTTGGGGGAACCCAATAGGGGGCGGCCCCTATGGGCATCATAGTGTCAATTTTTTCTACTCTGGCTTCAGTCACTGCAGGAGTCGTGGTGTTGGTTTCTGGTTTCAGTTCCGTGAGGTGGCGTAAAACTTCAAGTGTACGCGTGAAGAGGTTCGTCACATCACACTCGTCCCCATCCCCGATATCAATTTTCCTACACAGAGTCGTTAGGTTTTCAGGGCCTTTTCCTTGGTAGCGGTCTTCGTAGGCATTAAGGGTATGGTAACAAAGGCGTACGACAAAGTGTCGCCTGTGGCTATTGGTATATGTATGGTACATATCCGTTATATAATCCTCATTTTCCTTTCGCACCACCAGTGTCTTTACCACCTTATCGATTCCAGCTCGTTCATCCTTGCTTAATCTATTCGATCTCGCAGGGTCTTTCCTCCCCGCTTCGGGATCACCTGAAGTTGCTGCTTGTGCTGCGCTGAGTGCCAGGGATTCGGTCGGCGCAGAGGCCATGGGGACCGAGGCTCCGGCACTACTCTCGCCTGTCGGTGGGGGTTGCGGGTGCTGCGCTAAGGGTTGGGAAGGGGCGTATGGAGAGGGCATGTAGATGATCAGGGGACCTAGTAGTAAATCATCGTTCGTTCGCTGTTTCAAAGGTAGCTCGGGGTAAAGTGTAGAGGGTGTCCTGACGGGACACTGGCCTGATGACTCGGAATCTTGTTTTAGCTTGGTTTCCTCTCTTTCTTTTATTTCTTCCTTTAATTTGTTAGCGGCCAGGTGGGCTGCCTTGCGTAATTCCTTTTCTAACCTGACCTCATTTCTTTTTTTTCGTTGTTTTGTTTCTTTGCGCCACATGCCGAAGCTATCGAGCATAGTGGGTGTTGTCTTATTGTTATAAAGGGCTGTTTCCAGCGCGTTTATTTTGTCGTTATCGAAGGACCCTATCAGTGGCCACTGACTTCCCTGATCCTTTCTCGTGTATTTATGCCACAGCTTGCTATAAGCCACGGTGACTAGTCCATATTTAGTAAACATGTCCTTATTAGGGGTGCCCTCCAGTGGAGCCGGATGGTTCACCTCTAATAAGCAGTCCGGGCTGAACCAACTACCAACAAACGGGGCGAAGACAGGCATGACTGGTTACAAAGGGGACAAAAGTCTGCACTACCTATCCTTCACTATCCGCAAAGACTAAACAGAGTATTGCGACCCTGTGCTTATTTGTGAATAGAGAATAACCCAAAGAGAACCAATTCCGAACGATCAATGTTCGGAAAAATAATCAATCAAATGAGGGATAAAAATAGGCACGACGGATTACAACGGGGGCAAAAGCCTGCGTTACCTATCCTTCACTATTCACAAGGACTAAACAGAGTATTGCGACTATGTGCTTTTTTGTAAATAGAGAATGATCCAAAAAGAACCAATTCCAAAAGAGTAAATGCTTGGATAACAATCAATCAAATGGAGAGGGAAGTAGGCACGACGGGTTACAACGGGGGCAAAGGCCTGCGTTACCTACCCTTCACTATCTGCAAAGACTAAACAGAGTATGGCGACTCCGTGCTTGTTTGCAAATAGAGAATCTCTCAGAGACAATCAAATGAGTAATACTAGTATTTTCAAACAATCAAACAATCAATTCGCAATTTGTCGTGTTACACGACCTTACCCGGACCGCATGGACAGTTTCTCGTCTTCCGCTTCCAGCGCCTGATCGTCCTCCGTTCTCCGTAATTGCTGTGGCACTCCTGATGGTTCCCAGTCAGGACCGTAGATCACTCGAGAGAGGTCTGCTCGGAACCGGTGAAGTTCGGATGATCGGCTGCCAGACGAGGGTCTATCGGGCAGGAGCTCTTCCCGATCGTTGCAGTCGTTCACTCTGTCGTTGGGACCTCTCCCACTGGATCCACGCGTCGCTGATGGGCCCCACGTTTGGGACGCCAATTGTTGAAAGGTAGGGCCGAATTCGACCAAGAACCCTTCAGTATTTGCCCGGCGTTAGCCGCCTCTCATACCATTCGAGATTACCAAACAAAGAGGCAGGCGCTGGAGACAGAAGGCAGGAAACAGGAGTTTATTCCGACGGAGCAGAACACGTCAAATCAGACAACAGGGTATCTTCTCGAGGTGCTCTAAACGCATCCTTGGGGCCTGGCCTCTTATACACAGGTTTATTGCTTTATTACATAAAACACATTCTTGTTGATACTTTGATGTACGGAAAGGCATCCTCGGAATCTCCGCTCCAAACCCGTTCCCACACATATTTACAGCAAAAGTCCCACCCTGATCTCAGTAGGTGATGACTATCGCGCAGCTGGATATCCCTCCGGCTCCCGGAATGTGCGCGGCTGATCGGATCTCGTGGGGTGGGGGCCTTTATCATTCATAGATTCTTTGAAGAAGGACAGCTTCCTACTGTAAGGGGCAATAAACTGTGTCCGCGGGGCCAGGTGATGGCCTGGGATCGGGCGGGACAATCGGGCACAGAGGAAGGGGGTTCATCAAAGGATGCGTGATCATTAAAGGGACGGAGGGAGGTGTTAGTCGGGCACGGAATGTGGCTCCGAGGCAGGGCCGCGCTGAAGGGGTGGTTTATGGCTCAAGCATGTGAGAACGTGGGCTGTCAGCGCGCGGGGGATGCTGGCGGGGTCAGAGAGGGAGAGAGAGACGCGCGGGCTATCGGCAGTGGGCAGAGAGGCCATGGTGTTCAAAATGGCTGCTACTTACGCGCACATTGAGCTAAAAAGGGGGACAAGATGGCGCCGATAATGTTTACGTCGCAATCTAAGTTTTAACACCTGGGAGGGGGGATCTTGGGCAGAGTTCTGTCCGATGATGCCAGCTCGTGGACGGTGGAGAAAATCTCACGTGGCTGGCTTTCTGCAGCTAGAATGCGCCCAGAAAAATATTCTGTTTTAGCTGTCAAGATGGCTTGTTTATATTCACTGAGTAAGGTGATGAAATATTGTCTTCGGGTCGGACGGTATGCTCTTCTCCAAATGATGCATTATAAACATCTTGCATGCAGTAGTGGATTGTCTGATAGCTCTCCTTCATTTTCTAACAATAATATATGCCTTTTTTACTAAAGGTATTGGTATGGGTAAGGCAAGACTGACAAAGATTGCAGAAATTAAAAAAAGGAATGTATTTGTATAAAGAGAGCAGGAAGAATACGTGTCTAGTTCTTTTTAAGTGTGTAGGTACAACATTTCAATATCTAATCAGAACATAAAAATCAGAATGTAATACTAAAGGATGAAGTGAGATGCGCAGTGCAATAATCTTGAATGATACAGAATACTTTTGTAAAATGGGTAAAACTTGTGACTTATCCCTGTCCTACACAGCCAGATATCCACAGTTGGTACTTTGTGCTTTTTGGCGCTATATTTACTGAAATATTTAGACCTGCATATCTCGTTTTGGTCTTGTTTTATTTATTAAACAATACTCTATTTTTCTTAGCTGATGTGGGAGCCTTTTGTGGTGTGTGTTCACTGTGTTACTATTTGAAGTTTTGCACAAATACTTTACACATTTCCTCTGAGTTAAGCCAGACTGCTCTGTGCCAAGCTACCCAAGGTTTGAGGACAGGTTAATTTAGGGTTGCTTTTAAAATCACACTGAACAGAATTGTGGTTGCTGCATGAGAAGGGTTTCATCCTTTCAACCAGTAACCCAATTTCTGACATTAACAATAGTCAAATTATGTAAAACATGGTGAATAAATAAACTTTCATGACAGAGTTATAAGTGTCTTTACAACAATCACTACTTGTTTATACAAATATAATACATTAAACGTATCTTTGCTTTGCAAGAAAATTCCACTTTCATTGCATGTGAAAGTCAATATTTTGAGGAAGGGTATTATTCAGTATAACCGTTTAATTTGGAGATATAAACTAGCCTATAAGAGAAGAAAAATATTACTCTGCATTCTAGAATATTAGTGAACCTTGTTTGCACCCATATGAAATATAGTATTCTAAAAGTATTGGCAACTAGAAAATGTAAGGGGGCTAATGGGCCAGCAAATATATATAGACCGTTTTTAATAAAGACAAAGGGGGTGGAGAGGTGAGACCAAAGGGGTAAAAGGGAGACAATGCTCACTCATATACCCTTGCAGCGCATGGTCTGACATCAGCATTGGAAGTATACATGCTCTGAAATCGAAATTCTATCCATCTAACGAAAATGCTCCTTGAACAGGACAAACACAAGAATAGAGAGGAAAGCCAGTGAATCAGAAGCAGGGACCTGAGAGTGGCAAGAAAGCAATCCAATCATGAGTAAATGGCTGACCCTAAGCTCATTCCATGTATAGTATTGCAATAGGTGTTAGATTGTCTGTAGGCAAACCTAAAATGTGTGTGACTCTTGGGAAATCCAATCTCACCAAGCACCACACTTATATTTCATGGCCGGGATGCAGTTGGCATTTTGGGAGGCTGAAAATTATTATTATTTAATTCAAAGCGGGTGACGCCTTCTGAATGCAGCTGAGGTGAAAGCTTTGTAGTGACATTACCTAATTATTCAGTTAGCTTTGTTTGCCAGCTTCTGACACACCTTCGAGCTTGAATGTACAGCTGTCCCAGTTCCTGTGCTTCAGTTCAGACTCGACAAGGGAATGTGACAATCATCTTCCTTCCTGACTCGAACCCTACTACCAGGGAACTTTGCACACGGGGAGCCTTCAGCGATGGTTGATCAGCAATAACTCACATGAACAGGGGTTTCACCCTCGATCAGGGATAAGTTCCTGCAGTGACATTTCCAGTTTCCAGACTGAAGAGGTGGCTGGGTTTTCCTTGAAGTATTTTTGGCTTTAGATTCTGTGCTGAAGATTACTGAAGTCATGGCATCTCCAAATAAGAACCCGAGTTTCAGTGGAGTGGAGAATCCTACTTTCCTGGTGAGTGACTTGTAAGATGTTCTCTTTTTCCTTCCTTGGAGAGACGCCTGCATGTATATTTCTCTGTACCTTCTAAGTAGATTCTATGGACCTGATCTGGAGTGTAGAGTACAGTATTTACTCCATCAGAGAGATGGAGTAGAATACACCATCGCCCTCATGGAGTACCCATACTCCAGAGATGCTCGCTGGCTCTGCGAACATCCCTAATCATTGACAGGAATTTCTGTCACGGTTGTGCCTTTCAAGGTCATCAAAGTTTGATGGATGGCTCCATCAGACACGACGGCCACCTGTCAAACTTTTAATCAGTTTATGCTTTTCTTTTAAAAAACAAATTCCAAAGTAGATTTATATTAAAAAAAAAAATTAGCAAACACCAATGACCACCACGCCATAGGTGGTGTCTCCTATGGTGTGGGGTCAATATATATATTTTTTACTTTCCCTCACCACCAGGCTTTACCTGTGAGGTACCACCAAAAAAAGTATAACACCATACATTCTAAATGGGGCAGGCTGTGTTATATGTAAACCTTCGACAGCCCATACTCCGTCGGGTCATCGGAAGAGTATTTCGGAGAAAGTACCGGTGTAGTCTCCATCGCGGACATATTTAAGAAAGTTGCTATGAAAAAATGAAAAGCAATGTGAAATTGGCTTTTCTGTTCAGCTTGTATCAGCTATATCTTTTTATTTGATAGTTTTAGTGAAATTACACCGAAAATCCAAGATTTTCCCACCATTTTGTCAAAGGCTTCTTTTGAGAGCGTGCACCTCCAGTACCCTTTCAGAAGTTCAGGTTTGCTTGATACACCATGAAATTATTGCAGTATTTTATGAGTGCCTCTTCAGACTCTATAGTATTTTAGCATGTATGTTTACAGAATGTTCTCCTCATGGCGGAAGTTGGACACTTGCACATTGCTCTCTGTGGTTTATGGCTGGGTATTTATACTCAACCACTTTCCAAGCTCAGTAGTGGGGGTGGGCAGAATTTGCGTAATCGCGTTACGCAATCTCAGCGAAACTGTAAAAAATCTCTGCGAACACGCAGAAATTCCGCGAACATGCGGAATTCTTGTTTGCAATGCTTTTTTACTGTTCGCAATTGCGGTTTGCGTGCTCGGGGGAAATATCTCGCGAGCACGCATTTGAGAACACGAACAAGCAAAAAATTTCGCGAAATCGCAGAATGCAGAATTTTGAGCAATATCGCGTTCTCCGCAGAACGCAAAATTACCCAAATTCCACGAGCGGAACGGAATTTACCGCCGAGGCCTACTCAGAAGCCTCCATTTCATGCAACTGGAGTCAGCTTAAACTATCTAAAAAACAAGGGAGTAGCCAAAGATTGCTAGTGGATGGAATTGCGAAGCTTGGATTTGATCCAACCTATTTATTAATTGATTATTAGGAGGCTTTTAAGGACATTATCATTGCTAAAAAGGACTGGGAATCAAAAGCAGGCATGGCAAAAATGTTTTAACCAGACCTACTCCCTTCCGCCTTGTTCATTTCTCTATCTCCTTTTCTTGCCCCTTTCTCTAATCTAAAGCACAGGCTGTGCCATCTGTAATTACCTGGGGGAGCTGTAGAAAGCAAACGAGATGCCAGCAGCAGGCCCCCTGCCGGGAAAAAACAGGCTCTGATGGCTGCAGCCCTCCAGGAAAATGTTCTGTGGAATAAAGAGACATTCCGGGCCTGGATGTGCAGAGCAACGTATGGGGTACCTCGGGACACCAGCAGGGCCGGACTGGCCTTTGCGGGCCGCCAGGAAGGGGGCCGGTTTTGGGCTGGGGGGGGCTGTTTTTGTTACAGGGCCGTTTTTGCAGCATAGCTGCAATATCGCACCCTGTAACAAAATAGGCCCTAACTGACCCTGGCAAACAGCTTGGCCATACACCCAACCCCCTGGGGGCCGGCCAAGCATATTGCCAGGGCCGGTTTTGGTTCCCAGTCCGGCCCTGGACACCAGCATTTATGGATGGATACACTTGGTAACAAATCACAATGTGCGATGAATGAATAAAGATCACTTAGCTCTCCCTTTCATCACACTCCTCAGGTACACCACTTTAATAAAAAGTGCACTTACCTATCACAGTGCATTTAGCTACTGGTGCATGTTAGACCTGACAGCCTTAGGGTGGTCTTTCCCCCAACGTTTGGCTTCTTCCTCCACTGTTCTGACCTCGTTTTTGCTGGTATTAGGTCTCTGTTCACTTTACCAATGCTAAAGTGCTTGTGCTCTCGCCCCTTAACATGGTTAAGATTGGTAATCCCTAATTGGCATATTTAATTTGCTTATGAGTCCCTAGTAAAGGGGTAACACGTATACCCAGGGACTATAAATTAAATGCCACCCATAGACCTGCAGAACTGATTGTGCCACCCACTTAAGTAGCCAGTTGAACATGTCTCAGGACAGCCTGTGTGTGTAATTTATACTGCATGTACACCTGGCAAAATAAACCTTTTGCTGGCCCAAACCTTCCCTTATTATACATAAAGGTCATCCCTAAGTTCAACCCTAGACAACCCAGAGGGCGGATGCTATGTATTTAAAAGACAGGACATGTACTTTTAGGTTTTACATTTTCTGGCTATGAAAAACTCAAATACTGCAAGGCTTTACTTTCCCATAAGATAACATAGGAATTACCTTATTACATTTTTTAAGTGTAATTTCCAATGGGAAAGAGATAAATCCTTCAAGGCTGGTGTCTCTAGAATCACAATTTAAAATCCAAATTAATGGTGAGGTTGGATTTTAAATTTCAAGTCTGAAAATGCCGCTTTTAGAAAGTCAATCAATTGCTTTTACGTGAAGGCTAGGTTAGCTCATAACAGAAAGTAACAAGTTTTAAGAAAAAACAAATTATAAGAACAAACAAATTTTGTAAGAGAAAACCTCTCTGACAACAAATAAAATTCAAAGTATTTTTATGAAAAGATAAAGTCACATTAAAATACCGGAATTACTTCATTCCATTTCAATTCCAATTATAAGTGAAGGAGTGACTATTGGTGAACAAAGTGAATAGTGCAGCAATTTCAGTGACACTTATTTACAAATATATACAAAATTATACATGGGAAAAAGGGGCAAGGGGAAATATTTTAGCGGTCAGAGTTCTGAATTAATATTCCAAGGAGACAGATGGTGACTGTGACTGTTCCCGGAGGGTTCTTGACCAATATTATGCGTCGACGTTTCGATCCTAGTGTGCCCCGATTGGTGGTCACGCGGATCTTTATCAAGACAAGAGGGGGGGAGATCTGGAAGGAGAGGTAAGTATTGTGTCAGAGAGGGCAATAACGGTTAAGTCTAGTTATGCATTCTGGCGAGTTCATTTTACTTACACCATGGGTAGGGGGGGGGGTGGTTGTTATCTGTATTGAAATCCGGATACACAGGAGGCAGCAGTCACACGCTGTGCATAGGCCAATCGGTCAATCTGGGGAAGAAACCAACTGTGTTCAGTCCATTTGCAGTAATGGCCGAGACATTCACTTCGAGAGAACATGCAGTGCTAGCATGCATGAAATAAGCACATACAGAGGACCTGAACCCCAAGGGTGGTAGGGGCGGTACTCGTAATTACTCAGGGCAGACTGTGGGGGAGGCATGGTATGTGAGCACCCGGTGGAAACGGGGATTGATTTAGTCACACTCTGGGTATTCAAGACCATTTATAGTCAGGTCGGGCACTACGTGATAACATGCAAGCCTAGCGTACAATGAATGCACCCAGAAAATGTGGTTTATGTAGTTGCGCTAGGGATCGGCAAGCTACAAGACCTGATATATACGGAGAAAGATTTGCTCACGCTCCGGGTAGTGACATGCACATAGAATTAGAGACTCCCGGACCGGGTTCGTGATGACAAAATAGGGTGCACCACAAGCTCGTGTACCCAAGTGAACACACTTTTACATGTGTTTCAGGAAGCTTACCTCATATGGGGAACCGCTTTCACATAGAGCGAGTAACCGGCTTACAAGTCTCGCAATCACTCGGTCAAGCGGAGTGCTGGGCGCGAGGACGTTATGCACGTCTGTTGCCCAGCGACGCCGTGACGTCAACATGGCGCGTCATGGAACCGACTTGGTGTAAGGTTTGGATTGGATAGGGGTGGCAAGCCCCTGGGTCACTCGGCAACGCAAACGCTGTGGGTTTGGGTTGGATAAGGGTGGCAAGCCCCTATGCATTGATGGACCATCTTTTTCACACCAAAACAAAACATTTATACTGCCCGCCTTGACAAATTGTAATACCTCGAACGTTATTTACATCATTCTTTGTCCATGCAACAAACCTTATGTGGGCCAAACAACACAGAAGGTAAAGACTCGCATATTGCAGCACATGAGCAGAATCCGCTGTAAAGTCCAGGGGGCCCCCATGGTCGAACACTTTGTTAGCCAGAATCATGATCCAGACAGCATACGCTGGCGTATACTTGAAAAAATTAATGTGAACCCACGTGGGGGTTCTACCACCTTAGCCCTTAACAGAAAAGAGTGTAAATGGATCCATGTTTTGAACTCTGTAAGTCAGGGGTTAAATGAACATGAGGAGATCGCAAAACAAATGGGACTATTATGAGTATGAGCCTATTTACCAACACTGAACTGCTTGCTCCTTGATGTTATGCTATAACTAATCTGCATGTGGTTCCTTGTCATGAGTATTTCGTCTGTTTCCATTCAAATGCACTGTTGTACATACTATGTTTTCCTGCGATGTACCACTCATGTGGTCTTAATCACTTAGTGCAGATTTGATTCATGACTAAGGTTAATCCTTTTAATATTTCACAATGTCCGCGCTTGCAGTGTTCACTGAAACCACACGGTGCAGCAGTACAATTGATCAATCCCCAAACGCGATAGGCACACAGCGCTTGCGTTGCCTAGTGACCTAGGGGCTTGCCACCCTTTGCCACCCTTATCCAACCCAAACCCACAGCGTTTGCGTTGCCGAGTGACCCAGGGGCTTGCCACCCCTATCCAATCCAAACCTTACACCAAGTCGGTTCCATGACGCGCCATGTTGACGTCACGGCGTCGCTGGGCAACAGACGTGCATAACGTCCTCGCGCCCAGCACTCCGCTTGACCGAGTGATTGCGAGACTTGTAAGCCGGTTACTCGCTCTATGTGAAAGCGGTTCCCCATATGAGGTAAGCTTCCTGAAACACATGTAAAAGTGTGTTCACTTGGGTACACGAGCTTGTGGTGCACCCTATTTTGTCATCACGAACCCGGTCCGGGAGTCTCTAATTCTATGTGCATGTCACTACCCGGAGCGTGAGCAAATCTTTCTCCGTATATATCAGGTCTTGTAGCTTGCCGATCCCTAGCGCAACTACATAAACCACATTTTCTGGGTGCATTCATTGTACGCTAGGCTTGCATGTTATCACGTAGTGCCCGACCTGATTATAAATGGTCTTGAATACCCAGAGTGTGACTAAATCAATCCCCGTTTCCACCGGGTGCTCACATACCATGCCTCCCCCACAGTCTGCCCTGAGTAATTACGAGTACCGCCCCTACCACCCTTGGGGTTCAGGTCCTCTGTATGTGCTTATTTCATGCATGCTAGCACTGCATGTTCTCTCGAAGTGAATGACTCGGCCATTACTGCAAATGGACTGAACACAGTTGGTTTCTTCCCCAGATTGACCGATTGGCCTATGCACAGCGTGTGACTGCTGCCTCCTGTGTATCCGGATTTCAATACAGATAACAACCACCCCCCCCCCTACCCATGGTGTAAGTAAAATGAACTCGCCAGAATGCATAACTAGACTTAACCGTTATTGCCCTCTCTGACACAATACTTACCTCTCCTTCCAGATCTCCCCCCCTCTTGTCTTGATAAAGATCCGCGTGACCACCAATCGGGGCACACTAGGATCGAAACGTCGACGCATAATATTGGTCAAGAACCCTCCGGGAACAGTCACAGTCACCATCTGTCTCCTTGGAATATTAATTCAGAACTCTGACCGCTAAAATATTTCCCCTTGCCCCTTTTTCCCATGTATAATTTTGTATATATTTGTAAATAAGTGTCACTGAAATTGCTGCACTATTCACTTTGTTCACCAATAGTCACTCCTTCACTTATAATTGGAATTGAAATGGAATGAAGTAATTCCGGTATTTTAATGTGACTTTATCTTTTCATAAAAATACTTTGAATTTTATTTGTTGTCAGAGAGGTTTTCTCTTACAAAATTTGTTTGTTCTTATAATTTGTTTTTTCTTAAAACTTGTTACTTTCTGTTATGAGCTAACCTAGCCTTCACGTAAAAGCAATTGATTGACCCGACGGAACCACTTTTGTCTTTAACCATACATGCCCAGGTTCTGAGGGACACAGGGTTACCCCTTTTTGGTATAAATATGCTTTTAGAAAGTCGGCATTTTCTTGCTTTGGCCATTTGACGCCTCTCTCTGATCACATGACTGGGTGTAGTTGGCAGTTGGGCTTTGTGTATTCTTTCTAGACAGCCAAACACAATGGGAGCTTAGGTGTGTCTCAATGGTCCATCTCTAGCAGGATGGGAGGGAGGAGCTGGGCATAGCTTTACTTATACTTGAATAGGCTGTGTCCTGTCAACACACAAAGGGCTACCTACTCCATTGTAGGTAGTCTGAAGGAAGGACATCTGTGCATTTCAAAGGCATGTCTTTAAAGCCTCCCCCACTTCAAAGGCACCACTAGATATAAGTACTGGACCTCAGACACCATCAAAACAATACACTTCTGACCTGTGGATATTCTGTCAGGAAGAAGGTCTGCTGTGCTGCTGAAGGATTGCCACTCTGCTGGACTGCAATCTGCTGGTCTCCTGTTTTTCTGTAATGATATGCTGCCTGGTTGAATGGGGAGAGTTCAGAAGTTGTAAAAAGGGGTGAAAGAAAATGGCATGCAAAGTGAGAGAGGGATCCGGCGTTAGGAGAGGAGAGAGGGATGGAAGGGGGTGGGTGAGAGAAAAGCTGCATGGGTAAACTGCTTAACTCTGCACAAAACTGCCAGGTTTTTAAGGGACCCCGGCTTCTCCTGGCCAAGGCCAGGTGAGCTTCTAATGTGGCAGCACATATTCCTGCAGAGTGGAAGAACCCTTCTCAAAGGTTGACTAGAAATCTTTTTGATGTTAAGTGCTGTATTTTGGTTATTAACGGGTACTGATGGGGTGAAATCTTTCCTCAATGTTACTGTGTGTAAAAAATGTCAAAATAATGAAGCAATTCTATCCCAAAATACACAGCATCACATAACATCACTTACATTTTCTTTCCACACAATTTAGTCAAGCCTGTCGCGTAATTTGGTCCTCACCTGCCTCATAATTCTAGTAGCCCTGCCTACAGGATTAGAAATTTTTGTCCGGAAGGGGTCCTTACGCCTCAAAATATTGGCAGGGGGTCTCGGCATCCAAATGTTTGAAGACCTCTGCTTTATATTATTGTCTTCTCAATTTATTTCTTCTTTGGCCCTTATTGCTTTCTTTATTTGTTGTCTTTTGTCACTATGTTTCACTTTGTTTCATCTTTGGCCCTTCTTGCTCCCTTTTATACCTATTTTCCTTCTTTTTCCCTCTTTTCGTGACTTCAAAATGGCCGCCGGGCTTTTCTTGCTTACTATTGGCCGAAACTGCCTGATCCTAAAATGGCCGCCCAAGTCTCGCGAGAACGCAGCACCTTTCCAGTTCCTGCCTGACTTCAAAATGGCCGCCGGGTCTTCCACGATTCTGATGGGCCGATTTGCCTGGCTTCAAGATGGTCGCTGTTGTTCCCACGAGATCTCGCGTGTGATTTTCAAAAGCGCTCGCGCTTGTTATCAGGATGTCGGGGGGGGCCCGCACCATTGTTCTTTTCAGTCACTCGGACCAGGGTGGGCTCCTGGCTCCGTATTTCTTTATTGCTGCACCCTTGTCGCCAGTTGTCGTGTCTGTAGCCTCGAAGCACGGCAGGAGTCATCAGAATCGATCAGGTCTGTTTATTGATCCTTGTTACAGCGTGCTTCCCCACGTCCTGCCTCATGCTCAGCCCCTATGTATCTGCCGCCCCCCCACTCCTTGACCGGAAGTGGTGTCCGGTTCCCTGCCCCCTCCCACCAGTCGGGGTCCAGGGTCCTAGTGCCCTGTGCCCAGGTCACAACATCCACCTTTGAGAGCTGTGATTGGTGGCTTGTGGCTTTGTAAATCCCTAATGTTGTATGGACAGTTCTGTTGGATGCCTGTGATTTTAAGTCTGTCTCCCTTAAAGGAGAAGCTTCACTCAGTTCCTGGAGCAAGAAACCACATGGCTGATAGTGTCTTCACACAGGAAAACCTTTTATTTGCTCTAGGTATTCTGCAGGATGTTGATGCCTGGTCCCACCTGGATCCCCAGGAATCCTGAGAAAATCACTCCGCACTCTTTGCACACCCATGTCACTGAGAGGGTAATTCGGACACCAGGGTATGAGCGGAACAGCATACTTTATGACTGTACATGAGAGGGCAGGCTGTTGACCTCTGTTCCACCCAAACAGGGCCATCCTGCTAACATTAGAGGTCACTGCATGTAAAGATACAACCCCATGTCCAGCCAGTAGTGGTGGGTCCATCTGAAAAAATGTAATCGCTCATAAATGTTACATCTGTGCTGAGAGCTTACCAGAGACTACAAGTGATAGATGGATCACAACACATTTGTTCCCTTATTTGTATCATATTCCTTGTCCAGTTCCCTGATTTTTGCCCCATACAATTAGAACATTTACTAGATCTACATCTGAATGCCTTTGTGTTCCTTTTCCTGTTTCATTTCAGGGTAATTTGATAACTTGCTATAAACGTCTGTATTCATTGTAAGCTACAATCAAGGGCTATAGGATTGTCAAAGATGGCTTTTAACTTTAGTGTTTTCCTTTAACTGGGACCCTCTTCAGGAGACTCTTGACACATTTCACATGTGCTATTAAGCACAGGGTGGCACTGTAGCTACTGGGAGGATCTGTCATTTCTTCGGGCAGTCAAGAAGGAGACTTAAAAGCTCTTCTCAGCATCCAGACCTTGACAGATTCATTAGGTTTGATTATGCTATAGATCCTTTCCAGGACCCAGCACAAGACTTGTAACAATTACACCTTGAGAATTTGGTGTTACAACAATAATTACTTTGATATTGCGGTGTACACATGTCCCAGTGGTCCCTTCAAGTGCCCCATATTTTTCTGGGGATTTAATGAAATTAAGAAAATTTCTGAATTCATCTTGCTTTTTGTCTGCTCATTTTTACTAAAGATCGAGTAAAGGTGGTTTACTCAGTTGGTTGCATTAAAGATCTGCATTGTCCTGGGATCCTCCTTTAGTAATTTATTATGATGCTTGTTTGAGGACAAGTGATGCATATGATGGCACTGGGCTAATGGGAGGAGTTGCCCTTTCCTTGAACAATCAAGAATGAGATTCAACAGATCTTTTCAGGATCCTGACACTTCATCATGCCCATGTTTTGTATACTCCTGCCTGGAGCCAGCATCATCACTTCCTGCCATGTGAGCCATCACCGTGCACTAAGAATGTATCTGCACATTGTGGTGTTGTGGGCCCTGGGCCCACATGCAAATCGAATAATGACACAGACGTCATATGTATAGGTGGTTAACTGGCCCTGGGTAAGTGCGCCAGGCCCCTTTTATTAGCAACACAAGGCGGAACACTAGAACGTGTCCAGCAGGACACTACACATATCACCCAGAAAATTACATTTGAAAGGGAACCACGCAATTGGTTCCAGAACTCTAGACAGTCAAACCACCTTTTGTCTAGAAAATCATTATAAAATCATTATAAAACTTCAGGATTCTTTTTTCATCAGTGTTTTCTCCCTTTGTCGCTGTTTTCCCTTCTCCTCCACATTCACTCTCCCTTTTCTGCCTCTCTTTTCCCTGGATAGAAGTCTGGGGATGTAAAATAGGACCTGACGCCAAGAATGGGTGTCAGTGAACATCACCTGCAACCATGAAGGACTGGTTCAGCAGTATATGTCTATTACATCACAATCCTATCAAATGTCATATTGGGTCCTAACAAAGGCAGTAAAAGGTCGCCCCTAATTCCCCACATCTAGTTTAATTATTTAAAGCACAATATATGGAATCAGCACTCATCAGGAAGTATCATTCATAATGGTAAATGTCCTTCAATCAGAAGTTAGTCCACTTCAAATGAACAGGTCCGAACTTGATCACGGTAGTTTTTCAATTCTTTAATGTAGTTTTCACACAATAGAAAAATATTCCAAATCACAGCAGGTTTATTCCTTTTTCTTTTTTTAGCCTTTAGCCAACGCGTTTCGTCTCAGAAATGAGACTTCTTCAGGGCTAAAATTAAAATATACAAAAATTCCTATTAATACACATCTACAGACAAAAGAATTTTCAAAGTAAAATTCACACAAAGAAATATTAACATGACTATAAACCAAAATTACAAAAGTATACGCTATATTAGTCCGAGTAGTACAGAAAGTAGAATCGCTTTTAAAACCAAAACATTATTTTAAAAAATATTTTTTAGTTTCTATACATGGAAGGCCTACTGCACATAACCTTACATGTCAGATCCATATAAACATTAGGATAAGCATTAGTTGTGAGAAAAAACACAATTTATTTACAGACAGAAAATCTGTCTTGTACTACTACTCGGACTAATATAGCGTATACTTTTGTAATTTTGGTTTATAGTCATGTTAATATTTCTTTGTGTGAATTTTACTTTGAAAATTCTTTTGTCTGTAGATGTGTATTAATAGGAATTTTTGTATATTTTAATTTTAGCCCTGAAGAAGTCTTATTTCTGAGACGAAACGCGTTGGCTAAAGGCTAAAAAAAGAAAAAGGAATAAACCTGCTGTGATTTGGAATATTTTTCTATTGTGTGAAAACTACATTAAAGAATTGAAAAACTACCGTGATCAAGTTCGGACCTGTTCATTTGAAGTGGACTAACTTCTGATTGAAGGACATTTACTTAGTTTGGCATGGGCGATACGCGTGGGTTTGTTGCTCCACAGCAGGTTGGACACCAGGGCCGTCACCTGGCGAAGGTATCGTGGTGTAACTGGATATGGTGAGTTTTCTAGGGCATAGAGAAACTTTGGGAGGGCCATCATTTTGTAGAGCACTGCTTTACCGAGGAGTGTCAGCGGCAACGACGCCCAATGTCTCACATCGTTTCGCAATCGGTCTATTGGCGGTTGTAGTTTTTTTTCAAAGAATTCCGTTTGATTGTCAGTAATATATATACCAAGATATTTAAAGGAGGCCGTGGCTCGTAGAAGCGGGCAGTCCCTGTCCAACATAGGCGCCGGCCCCTTCAGTACATATAAGACTGATTTTGACCAATTTATCGTGTAACCCGACGTTATCCCGTAGGCTTTGCATATCGCCAGGAGTGCAGGTATACTCCTGTCTGGATCTGTCAGGTACACCAACATATCGTCGGCGTATAGTGACGATCCTCCCATCCCTCTGTCCAGCAAATGCCTTTCAACAAGGTTGTACTTCTAATCAGTGCCGCCAGCGGTTCCAGCACCAGGGCGAACAGTAGTGGCGAGAGGAGACATCCCTGTCTGGTGCCTCATGCCAGTTGAATTGTACGTGAGATGTGACCATTGGCCACAACATGGGCAACTGGATTGGTGTATAGAAGGCGTATCCAAGCTATAAACTTAGGACCGAAGCCCATGTGGGCCAACACCGCAAATAAATGTCAGCATTCCACCATGTCGAACGCCATTCTCGCGTCTAATGAAAGGATTACGGCTTGTTCTAACAATAACGGGGCTCTTTCTAGGACCCCATGTATCCATCTTAGATTGAGAGCGGTATTCCTATGTGGCATGAAGCCCGATTGATCAGGGTGAATCAAGAGCGGGAGATGTGTCATCAATCTAGTGGCCAACAGCTTCGCGAGAATCTTTGCTTCTGCATTAAGAAGTGAGATTGGGCGATATGATGCGCAGTCTGTCGGAGGCTTACCAGGTTTCAGTATCGCCACTATCGCAGCTGTTCGTTGATCCCGCGGGAGCTCTGCCTTTGAGAGACTCTCTGTGTACATAGCCAACAGTGGCGGGCTGAGTGTATCCGACATGAGTTTAAACCACTCTATGGAGATCCCACTGGGGCCAAGGGCTTTTCCGGATTGTATTGCCTGTATAGCTAGTTGTATTTCCTCAACAGAGAGGACGGTCTCCAACTCTTGGACTGCCTCCTGTGGAAGCTTCCTGGTCACTATGTGTGCAAGGGATTCTAGGGCTGCGCTTTCCGTGACTCCCCGGTCAGGGGTATATACCTTCTCGAGCTGATCTGCTAGTATGTTCACGATCTCCTCAGGGTGTGTGTGTTGTTGTCGCTCAGTAGTGTGTAGTTGTGGTATGTCTCTAGTGCTCCCCCCCTTTTTTTCTAAACATGCTAACATCTTTCCGGCTTTATCACCCACGTAATAAACCCTGTGGGTCGTGGCCGAAATATTGTCAAGCACCTGCCGTCTGATGTGTTCCCTATAACGCTGCTGGTGTAACTGGCATACATGTGCTGAGTCTACCGTGGGGTCCGTCATATGGGCTACATTCGCCTTATGGAGGGACAATTCCTGTCGCTGTGCCCTTTTGTGTCCCGTAATGGAGGCCATTGCTTGCCCACGAAGGACTGTTTTGTACGCTTCCCAAATAATCGAGGGAGAGGTCACTGATGCTTCGTTTTCGGCGAAGTAGAATTTGGTCGCTTTCTTAAGATCTTTTTTAATTTTGGGGACTTTCAGAAAAGTACGGTAGATGGGGTATATTCGTCTCTTTGTCTTCTCTCGGCTAGAAAGGGTCATCACCACTGGAGAGTGGTCTGATATGCCCCTAGGGAGTATTTCTACGGTATCTATATCCTGCATCCCATTACCCAAGATATGGAAGTAGTCTATGCGTGATAGGCTATTGTGTACAGTCGAGTGGTAGGTGTACTGTGCCGTAGTGGGGTGCTTGTGTTTCCAAATATCTGCTAGGCCCAATGCTGTTAAAAAACCTTGGAAGCCGGAGGGATTAGACGTGTGTGTGTGCGCATTGGGAATCTATCCAATGTTGGGTCTGCCACTGAGTTAAAATCTCCCCCTATGATGACGTAACCCACCGGGAGGTCCAGCAGGAAATCTCCCAGTGCTGTCAGGGCCACTGTTTGAAGTGCCGGAGGTACATACACTGACACTACATTTAAAAGTCGGCCCTCCCACTGCCCATGTACTGCCGCAAAGCAGTCCGGTTTAACTTAGATGCAAAGTGTAAAGTATTTATACAGCACACAAACAGTAATAAAGTGAAAACACAATACAGGAAAAATTCCCACACTAATTTAGAAAAATAGAGTACATTTTAATAAATTATTTGACACTGACAACGACAAAAATCCAATCAGTCTAACCAGAGTTGGACATTCCTACATATTTTAGTGAAAATAGCACCAACAAGCGAAGAGCAGGTCGGCTACAGTCACCAGATTATTCTTTCTTAAAGTTTACCTTCTCAAATCAGTGCCAAAAATGCCTTTTGCTTTGTAGGGGGCCGCGAGAAGCAGGGAAAGTGTTACGGGAGGCTGCCAGAGAAGCGTGAAGAACAGGCAAGGTGTTTCAGACAGGCATTGCTGGAGCTTTGCATTGGAGATCCCCATGAGAGAATGATGTTGTAGTGGGAGGAGGTGACTGCCGGAGCTTCGAGATGAATGGTGGCATGGGTGGTGAGGTCTTGGCCTACAGTGGGCCATTCACGGTCACAAAGAGCCCAAAAATATAATACAGTTCTCTGAGGCCACACCAGGAGTCCAGGATCTGAGGGGCACCACCTGGGGGTCAGGAACACACTTCAGTTGGGTCCAAATCTTGGTGCAGGATGTTAGGGAGCCTTTTATGTCCATGAGGCTCAGATCAGGAGGCCAGCAGACTAGCCCTTGGAGTCAATCTAGTAGCCCTGGGTTCAAGATGAAGTTGCAGGTTCACTTCTTCTGCCCCAGGCAAAAGGGCAGCAGGGCTGAAAGCAGCAGAATTCTTCAAATCCAGCTGGCCTTTCAGGCCATGACCGACTTTTCTGCTAATTTTCAATAAGATGTTGTGAGCAAGTGCACTGAAAGCCTCTTCTATATTTATGCTGGATTTGGCACTGGTCTCAAAGAATCGAATACTGACAGTCATTTCATTAGCACAGCATTCTTCTTGTGGCAGAGTATCCACGGATCCAGAAGTGTACTGAAGAGTTGGTGTCTGAGCTCCCTTTTTTTACCCTGGTGCCCTCCTTCTGGAAGATGGCAGTAGCTTCTAGATTGTGGTATAGAAATACATAGGATTTCCTGAATCCCCTGCCCTGACTCCTAGCTGGCTGCAGTGACAATGGGCAGGTGTTAGGTCTTTTGTGTGAGGGCATAGCATTCCCTATTCAGTTTCAAGTTGGACTGTGCTCAGCTCCGTTCCCTCATCCTGCCAGCCGATGGCCCATTAAGGCCCATCTAATCCCTCTATTGTGTGACTGTCTAAAAGGGATTTACAAAGACTAACAGTCAGTTATTCCCAGTTATATGACCGAAGAGAAGCTACAGGCACAAAAGTGCAAAGGGCAGAAAAATGGCATCTTTCTAAAAGTGGCATTTATAAAAACCTGAGTTTATCATTAAATAAGATTTTTAATTACAATTTCAAACACACTAAATATGACATGGATGCCTGCTTCCATTTGGAAATTACAGCTTATTAAATGTAATACGGTGTCAGAAGTTGATACTCTTGTAGGGCAGCTGTATTTCTTTCCTTGTATGCCCTTAACCGCAATTTCCGAGAGGTGCCTGACTCCCAAGCATTTTTTAACATTTCACCGCATTGTGAAAGGCTTAATGCCATTTATATTATGTTTATGTTCTTAACTGTTTACTCAATGTTATTTTAATTCTATTTCCTTTACTAGTACTCGTGCAGCAAAAGGGATACTATGCTGCACAAAGGGGGTTGCTGGAACCCAATTCGTGTTCTCATTCTTTTGCCCATCGCTATCCTTTTCATTTCAAAGTGCCCTAGTGCGCTTCCTGTTTGGTTTTGACTTACTGCCACGCCCCCTCATCATGGCTTCTTAAGGGACCGAGAGGCGCTGTGTCAGAAGTTGATACTCTCATAAGGCAACTGTATTTCTTTCCTTGCATGCCCTTAGCGGCAATTTTTGGGAGGTGCCTAGCTCCCGAGCATTTTTGTTAACATTTTGCTGCATTGTTAAAGGCATGATGCCCTTTATATTATGTTTATGTTGTTAACGGTTTACTCACTTTTATTTTAATTCTATTTTCTTTATTAGTACTCGTGCAGCGCAGGGGAGCCTGTGCTGCATGAAGGGGGTTGCTGGACTTCAGTTTGTGACCTTGTTCTTTTGCCAATCGCTGTCCTTTTTAGGTCTCGTGGCGTTTGGCGTTAACCACGTGAAAGCGCGGTCTAGCCAGAGACCTATAGTCAGCGACGCAGCTTTCCAGGAGACAGGACCTGGCCACGCGCATGGCGATCGGAGCGGGCCACGCGCTCGCGAACGCGCTCGCTGTGGCCATCTCCTGTCTCCTGGGACGCTCCAACACACACGCATGCACACACACAGAGACACACACACGAGCGCCCATGCACGCACACATACATACAGAGACACCCCCCCGTTGCACACATACACACGCACGCGCGCACACACACACGAGTGCACCGAGCCCCCCCCCGCCGTCGCACACATACCGCCAGTGCCGCTCCGCGCTCACCGGTCAGATCCCGTGTGCAGCCACAGCAGAGCCCGAGCGCAGCCGCCACCATGTTTCGTCAGAGCACCCTCTTCAACTTCTTCACCAAGTCCCTTCCGCCGCCCGGCCGCAGCTGCTCCTCTCCCACCGAGGCCTCTCTCCTCGGCCAGGGCAAGCGGGAGGGAGCTCAACAACACCGCCACAAGCACGGGAAGAGGCCCGGGGCGGCCGCGAGCAGGGGAAATGCTGGAGAGAAGGCGGCACGACCTTCCACACCCAGGTAACCACGCCTTCCTGCACCAGGCCCTCGGCCCACTGTGCAGACTGCAGCCCCACGCAACTGCCCCCACCTGTAGCAGTGTGACCCGCGCCCCATTTAGCGGCCACTCACACAGCACCAGGATCTAGGCGCTTGCCACTATGGCTGGGCCAGCACCGCCCACTGCGCTCACTTCCTTGGGTAAAGAAAAACCAGGTTACAAAGCAAAACGTGTTTTACTATAGCATAGAATAACAACAACCCATAGAAAACAATGTTTCACGGTCACAAGAGACAATATAGCTTAACGTACCTTGCAAGAACAATAAAAGGAGAAGGAGCTCGAATGCAATACATTAATTTCATTCTTCCTCACCCCACCGCGGTCAGTTGTAATAGCGTTCCCGATACTTCCATGTACCAGCCTGGCCAATGTAGGTGGGACTGGCTAAATATAGCCTCTATCTGGCCAGTTGGCTATTCTACCACAGAAGCGGACCTTTTGATTTCAAGTGCATGAATGGAAAACTCACGTAGTGGTTCTTTGCAAGGTTGGACTGAAATAATAAAGGCTAGCAGGAAGGGACTTAAAACAGATGCATCGCCACAGGGTGTGCGGGTTCATCTCCGGCGAAGACTAGTTTGAGAGATGGGGGACTCTGTGGGACCCTAATCACATTCACCAGGGTGATATGGTGCTCCTGTTGGGATCTCAGAGGCCCGACTTCTTCATACTTTTTTAATATAAGGAAAACAGTTCACCCTACTTTCTGTGAGCCTGTGCGTGAGGTGCATCATCAGAGCTGTGTGAATAATAACTGTCAGCTCCGTGCCTGAGGTGCATCATCAGAGCTGTGTGAATAATAACAGCTGTGAGCCCCGTGCTGAGGTGCATCATCAGAGCTGTGTGAATAATAACTGCATCAGCCCCGTGCCTGAGGTGCATCATAAGAGCTGTGTGAATAATAACAGCTGTGAGCCCAGTGCCTGAGGTGCATCATGAGAGCTGTGTGAATAATAACTGCGTTAGCCCCGTGCTCAGGTGCATCATCAGAGCTGTGTGAATAATAACAGCTGTGAGCCCGTGTCTGAGGTGCATCATCAGAGCTGTGTGAATAATAACTGCTTCAGCCCAGTGCATGAGGTGCTTCATCAGAGCTGTGTGAATAATAACAGCTGTGAGCAACAGCATACTCTTGCACACACTCTCACTGCTCACCAATTCAAAGTTTGCTAAAACTTTTATGCAACGCATTGTCATACACAATGCCAATAACTCAAACTTTAATGCTGCGAGACCTATTGCATTGTAAATGCTTGTTTATAAAAGTGCCCTAGCACGCTCCCTGCTTGGTTATGGCTTACAGCTATGCCCACTCAGCACAGCTCTCTTAAGGGATCGAGAAGCACGTCGCTGCTGTGTCAGAAGTAGATACCTACGTGAGGCGACTATGATTCTTTCCTTGTATGCCCTTACTGGCAATTTCTGGGAGATGCCTGGCTCGCAAGCATTTTTTTTTTACATTTCACCGCATGGTGAAAGGCTTGATGCAATTTATCTTTTTTTATGTTTTTAACTTTTTATTCACTTTTATTTTAATTCTATTTCCTTTATCAGTACTTGTGCAGCACAGCTTCATGTGTCACACAAGCACATCTAGTGGCTTCTTTACACAAATATAAAAATTCTGCTTAATTTTACACATCTATGAACTTAAAACAAGAGTTCCCTTAATGATTTCTTTGAACTCTACCTTTACCCTCATGACATCTAGCACTCTAAAAGAGGCACCAGTCTCTGATGACTAGGACTTGGGCTATCAATGTCTATAGTCGCTACACTCACAACAGGAGTTGCTACTGTTCAGGGTCTGGCTCCCATCTCTGTGAGATATGAACCCTAGACACACAGTGGTGATGGTGATTATAGGGTCAACATTAGTTGCAACAATAGTTGCGTTATCCTGGGGCATTGTGGAGCTGATAAAGCAATTGGAAGCGTTCTCTGGGAGCTGGAAGTGAATAGTCACAACTCATGGATCTGGGAGTTGAGAGGGTGTCAATTGTGGAGGTGAAAGAGTTTAAGGCAATAGTGAAAAATAGAGTACATTGTAATAAATTATTGAACACCAAAACGACAAAAATCCAATCAGTCTAATCGGAGTGCAGAATGCAGCACACTTAGAAAGAGGAACGTGCCTCTGAGGAATGTTTTTGCGGAGGAAGGTGCCCCTAAAAGCACAAAAACACTCCTGCCTTCAATGCAAATCACGCTTGTACCATGGCGCAAGGGTGCCTGTGTTGGCACTAGTTACCAGGTCAAGGAAAGGGCAGTAATGCGCCTGGCACCTCCCCTGGGATAACTTAAGGCCCCCAAAAGGGACATTAAATCATCCCAGTTTGAATACTCTTACTCTGGAGAAAGCGGAGAATAAAACTGGGGGCATGTTATCAGATACAAGAAGTTAAATATCGACCAGTGGGAAATCACCCTGGCTAGTGTGGTCTATTCCTCTTCACAAAGGACTAACCAAACACAAATCTGTCAGTACAATCTCACAGCAGATGTTTATTAAGACCCTATCTTAATGTGCAGCTGGTAACGCTTTATGGTCTGATACCACAAACCTTAACATACAAGTTACAACATAATATACTTAATAACTATCCCGGCATCCTAGACTATGAAGAGTCCAGTAAGCATAACTTCAACGCTTCAAGCAAGTGCATTTATCTTCATAAAGCACAAGCAAAATACATAAGCCAGCATTCAAAATCTAACAACAAGGAGCTCTTATGGACTTAACATCGCCACCACACTGTGCAACACACTAACTCACAAAGCTTGCAAACACTACAACACTCAACAACAATCTCAAAGATGCATAATCTTACTATACTATGGACTATGCAACATGACTTAGGCACATTTTAACTATCTACATCTCAGTGAGAACCATTTAGATAGAATATACAAGGATGGTATTTGTACTGTACTAACTTGGCGCAAATGCAGAACTCCGCCAGGTCCACCAGGATGGATCTTTGTCTCGAACATAGGCTGAAATCACAAAATAATTAACAGGGGATTGACAGTGAAGCAGATGTTGCCCCACAGTAACAACAGAGAGGACTAGATTGCAAAACTATAAAGGTTTATTAACAATTAGTGAAGCTACAATGTTCAATCAAATCAATTAAGCAAAAAATGATATTTACCTGAATACAGCATACCTGGATATAATCCAAGTAGTTCAATTAGTAATGTAGCTATTGCATATCGGAAGGTAACATCTGCAAACCAAGGCAAAGCCTAGTTTCCATAAAGGCAACTCCCTAATTCTAAGCTGAGGTTGTGGGTCGGTGGGGGGTATTCAGAAGCATTAGGTGTCAGCAAGTATATGATTGGAAGAAGAACCAGATAAAGGTTCCGATTAGAATGAGAAGGAATGTTCTTGTTCTTGAGGAACCACAGCATGTCTGCCTGCGTAGGTGGACAGGTCAAGTGATCTAACTAACCAACATATCCCTCAGACAGTTAAAACATAATATCTCGTCCAAATGACACCATCTTCAGGTTCCCTCCAGGTAGGAACCAATCAAAACCCATTGTTCTCTCCATTTTTGGTGTTGGGCTCCTTCTCACGGATAATACAATGCCAAACTGTTCTCCCATTGCAACCTTCATCATATCTCACAAAGAAGTTTTCACCTGCTCAGTTTCTCATCCACTGCACGATTTAAGTCACTGTCCAAACCAACTAATTGCTACTGTACGAACTTCAAAATGTAAATGTATTTTAAATGAGCATACAGTCTGATTACTGAAACATAAAAAACGTTAAGCACAGCAAGCAGAAATAAAGGGGCTTATTTATGGGCCCTTGCGCCACTTTTGCACTGCCGGTGCGTCACCAGCAGGGTAAAAAATGTACCACGTTGCCTCATATTTACAAAGTGACACATCTAATTAGATGCGTCACTTTGTAAACCCCTGGCCACATTATACCTGCGCCAGGTATAATGTATGCAGAGTGGGAGTTCTGGCGCAAGTAAGCCTCGTAGAAGTGACGCAGTGAAATCTATCAGATTTCACTGGTCACTTCTAGGATGGGAATGCGTCAATATCTTATGCCTGCCTCACAGCAGGCGTAAGACTGACGCAGGCACATTTCAGATGGGACTTGCCCATGTGTAAATGACCCATTGCTGGAGTTGCGTCACTTTTGTGACACACTCCAGCAATGTGTAATTTTTGCGCCTACAGATACATCAGAAATACTGAGGTATCTGTAACTCCTTGCGACATGATGCATCATACTGTAAATATGACGCATCATTAGTGTCGCAAGGAGTGCGCAATGAAAAGTGACGCATCGCTGTTTTTACGCAGTGATGCGACTCTTTTCATAATGAGGCCCACAGCGTTTATTTCAAAAGGGAGTGAGGCACCTAGTCCAACTCATTTAAACTTTATATGCGCCTTAGCTAACTAAAGTTAACCAAATATATGTTTCATCTTGCTAAACCTAAATATAAAACAATATAGAAAATAATATGTAAGATTATATGCGGAAATGTATGATTAAATAGTGTGTAAATCCTGTAGAATAGGGTTATTCAGGTTACAGATTGGCATACTATTTAAATACAAATACATGCTGAGGACACCGTGACGGCATGCTTCACATGGCCGATTAGTAAACATTTTACGTCAGCTTAGAAAAAACACAAGTCTATAATGTTAATTGTTGTAAGCATGAGGACATCTGTTGTCAATTATATAAAAGCATTACGTTTAGGGAATCCAAAGATTCTGATTTTAAGTGGGACTTGGCACGAATAGCTCCCAAAACTCATACTTTTACCATATATGTTTTGAACCTGGGAATATGTTACTTTACAGCTATATACTGCTGAGCAAAGTTGTGACTTTATTTCTGCCAGATGGGTAAGAAATTACAGCCCTTCCTCGGAGTGTGCTAACTGGCAGTTCTTCACATGCCTCAGGGATGAATGGTGTACTGAAATACTATATAAAAGGATAATATACAATTTTGGAGCCTTACTTTGAGTTTAATCTATACTAGTGTTTGGGGTGTGTTGGAATTATACAAACATTATGGAAAGGCTGCATTTATAGCCTCTGCATGAACGTGGCTCGGAGTCTGACCCTAAAAATAATCATTAAATAGTATTATGAGATTTTTATTGGATAAGAGTTTGCTAAAGTTTTCACATAGAGAAATTCGGTCTGATTGTTTTACTCTCGATAAAATCAGGCACTAAATCTGCTTGTTGACTATACATTCTTCGACAAAAACCAGTGACAAGTTATTTGTTTGCTTTGCCAATTATTTTCACTCTTTCTCCAAAGTAGACATAAACCATCTGTGGTCCAAATTACAGTCCTGGGTGATCAAGAGCATCCTAGTGCACTTCTTTGCAGAATCAGATCCATATACCTAGTCAGATCACATGATTAGGGCTTTAACCTAAAATATAAACTGCTAATGGACTGATACTGTGGTGCATGGTGACACGTCTATTGATCTCTTTATACATGGTGGAACTCCCAGACTATTTGAATTTAGGTGGATTATCTCCTATACTGAGAGTTGCCAGGATTACCAATCCAGCATGTGCTGATGATTTGTTTATATTATCGATGATTCAGGTAGTGCCAATTGTATTGGTTGCATGTGTATATTAAGTTTACTAGCTTAAAAATAATTGCATCTTTCAAGTTTTTCTCAATAAACTTTAAAAAAAAATTGCATCTAAAGATCGTGTCTTTTGGCTGTTTGAAACCTTCTCTTGGGCAATTGATTTTTTTTTCAATTAAGATGTCCCCTACTACCCATATTTCAGAGGAAGTAATGTAGGAGGCCAGAATCTGCTCACAGGCTTGTTTATTTTCTTGCAAAAAATGGCCTTGATAAGCTTAGAGGTTCTATTTCTGAATGTACTAAGCAAATAAAATATGGGCAAGTTCCATCATTTGAGGTTTCCTGCATGTGTTATGGTTTTCCTCACTTTTGCTGACAGCGAGGAAATTGTTCTGAAGAGGCACTAATCGAATCACCAATGAGAGGCCCTTCATCTTGTGCAATCTAGGGGTAGCAATCTGATAAGCGACTCTTCATCCTTGGTTAATGCCTTATAAAGACGTTCCTCTCGATATGATGGAACCGTACCCCAGAAGCATGATGGGCTAAACTGGAACTTTAAAGTCAATCAACCTTTAATTGACAATCTGTATAGTTTGAGTGTTGAAGTGTTTAGGGTTTTCAGGGGTGTTATTTAGATTCCACAAAGTACATGTAAAAATATCAACATACATATGGAATGCCATAGTCTAGAGGTGGCACCTAGAGCTCTGAAGCAATTACAGACGCCTGTGGTATAACTTGAAGACATTAATGAATTGCCTAAGCATGTATCAATGAATCACAAGCCACAATACTATTCAGTCTTTAACACTTAAGATGTCCTTTGGCTCGGGCCTTTAACGCTGGAGCGGGCTTTTAATGACTGGCATAGCCCGCTACGGTGGGCTATAAAGCTATAAGATGTTTACTGAAATTAGGCTAAAGGTGTGTTGTATATTACCTTTTGGTAACGAGTCATACTCATCTCTTACTGATTGGAAGGATGGTTCAAACATTGATCAAGTATCCTTTGCAAGTCTACCTAAAGTTGGCTTTGAAAGAGGCGCTTGTTTGATCAAAGGTGGATTTTTTGTAGGTTTGTTTGTGTGAGTTGTGAGGGTTAAGACTGCTGAAATACATAAAATGTTGATGTACGCTTTCTGTCTTTCATTGGTGTATGAACAATGAGTGATCCTGTTGACCTTTGGGAATTAAAAGACTACATTTTATGGTTTGAAGATATTCTGCGATCCTTGACCACCTTATTTTGACCCATCTAGAAGGTGTATCAGGCTTATTCCCTTTTGTTTCCTATAAAGGTGGGTGTTCCTTTTACATGAATAATGGATCTACGAAATCAGTTGATACAGATGTCTTTTCATTCCACCAAGCGTCAACTCTTCCTAATAGAGTTTCCACTTTTTTCATTATAGACTGAGGATGGAAACCATAACTGTGTGGTCATTGAGTGCAGTGACAGTGGCACTGAGCTGCCTGAAAAGGACAACAAAGGCTCACACAAAGATGCCAGCCACAACAAGATGTTGTACGGAGTGACCGAAATACCACCATGGCACTTGTGCATCTTCCTTGGCGTTCAGGTGAGGCAGGAAATGACTGCAGGAGGCCAGCATGAGTCATGTACATGGGAAGGCAAAAAAGGATAACATTTCCAATGCTTTGTCTGCATTCAGTTAAGCTGATAAGTGAGAGAAAGGGGATATCAAACATGCTGCATATACAAGAAGTTCTAATCGAATTGGTACAAAATGCACTTTAAGTATCTCGCTGGAAATTCTTGAAAAATGTAAAAGGGTAGAATAGGAAAATTAAATTATGTATGCACTAAAACTGGTGAGTCATTGCGGCGCTTCGCATGTTCTAGGTGTTCTTATGAGTACCGTTTGGACACAAGCTATATGGGTTGGGTCTAGTTAGTTCTGCAATGGTTGTTAAGTTATTTGAGTTTGTAGCATGAGCATATGACCAGAGGGTATCCTGGTGCAAATCCAAGGGTTTGCATTGTTTAGGGAAGCCTGGAGAAGGCTGAGGACTAAAACAGATGCATTTTGAGATTCTTTCTGAAAATGTAGGGAGCTGGCATAGAAAATGGGCAGGGAAAGTCTGTTCCAGGCAGTGGGGGTAAGGTAGGAGGAAGAACATCGTCAGGACCTGTTGCAAAGATCAGGGGAGCATTCAAGTAAGAGAGAAGCAACCTGTAGCAGTCTGGATGGATTGTTGAAATGGATTCTGTTGCTGAGGGCCTAAGTTGTGGGGTGCCATATAGGTGTGCCAGATTTTGGATGGGGAGCCAGCGGAGGGTGTGCAGGTGGCTGGATTCAGTGGTGTGGAGGGGAAGGTTCAATTCTAGCCTGACAGTCAAGGATCTAAACACCAGAAGCCTCTTAAAATGGCGGGAAGAGATGTCTATATAAGGAGCCAATTCGTAAATTAACCTACTGGTAATGAGGGCTTGCATGACTGACTGGCTTCCTAGCGTCCATTGGAAAACATTGGAATGTTTTTTAATCCTCTTGAGGATGTTGAAACCATGGCAGAGAAAGAAGTGTGCTGATCAGCCCTCGAAAACTGACTGTCTAGAATGATTTCCAAGTTTCTACAGATTGTGCTGCTGTTGGGCAGGGCCCAATTCTTTTGGGTACCCCGCTTCAAAACAGAGAGGTGAGTTTTTCGTAAAAAAAGACAATCTTTGTGTTGTCACTATTAAGTTTTAAGCAGTTGCAACTCATTCTTTTTTCAGCCTTGGGCATACAGAGGTTGAGGTGTGCCTGAACTTTGTCCCTGTCTTCTGAGGGAGAGGATCAGCTGAGTGTCATCCGAGTAGGATAGTGCATTGAAGCCGAAGCATCTGATAATGGCCCCAGGAGGGTATGTGCAAATGTTAAATAAGTAGGGCGTAGCAAAGGGCCCTTGGATTCTGAGATAATAGCAATTGGCCCTGAACCAAACAGTGGAGGCCTGCACTACAATTGCCTATCTTTTTATGTGTGCAGGTCTCCGTCCTGACTGCGGACTCTCCGCAGTCGTAAAATTACTATTAGTATATTAAGCTTGTAGTTTGTGAGTACCCAAAACAATAGTAAACTGAAGTGTAAGTTTATTTCTGCCAATTAGTCCCTCTGTTTTGGGGCAGCTATTTTGGCGTGGAAACGTTGTTTTAGCTGTTGGAATAACGTGCCTTTTACATACCTGGCAAATGTAGAAATGTATATGGCAATTTGTGCTTTTTAAACTGTGGTAGTCTGGAAATTGATGATATATAATGCTGAGGTTCTTTGCACCTTAAAGAAACTCAGTTACTATACGTAAATTCTGGGGCCGGTGTTAAGTATAATTCGCTGGTTGCACCACCTGCCTGCAGATAGATTCCCCTCCAGAATTCCTCAGAATATAAAACAATATTAATAGTGCAGCCACAAACGCTAATACGGTCAAAATCAAATTAAACCAGCAATGTACTGAAATGTTTCATTCAATTACATTCAGTATTTAGGAGACGCACGTGTTATCAATGTCTTTTCTCGTCGTTACCCTTTTATTTAACTTAGGCCAGATCCCGGACACGCTTGAAAGTGTATGTGTTACCACTGAGTTCTGAGGTCAAGGTGTTTCTCTCTTAATGGAAAAAATAACCTTGGATGGTTACAATATAATGTGTGAGGTGGGGCAACACTGTGGGCCCGATTCACAGAACTAACTTAAGACAAAATCCTAAACTTACTTCTTTTGTTATTCACAGAAGTTAGGATTTTGTCTTAAGTTTGTCTTAAAACAGACTTAAGTTAGGATTTTGTCTTAAGTCTGTTTTAAGTCTGTCTTAAGACAAACTTAAGACAAAATCCTAACTTCTGTGAATCCCAAAAGTAGTAAGTTTAGGATTTTGTCTTAAATTAGTTCTGTGAATCGGGCCCTGTGGGTTTCCATTAGCAAACTAAAGGCATTTTCAAGTATTCAGTATTACCTGTAACTCTGTTCCCCAGAACTGAATGTACTTAATCTGTTAAACGGTAGGACAATCGTTTGCCCTTGCAGCAGTTTCCAAATGGAGGTGCTGGGCTGGAATAGTTACATGATTTGGATTTGGCATCGCGTTGACTTATATCCTATTTCTATTCCACAGCACTACCTAACTGCACTAGGCGGCAATTTGTCCATACCGCTGATTTTGTCCAAAGAGCTGTGCCTGACGCATGACCCCCTGAGTCAAAGCCACATCATCAGTACCACCTTCTTTGTTTCAGGACTCTGCACCATACTTCAAGTTATTTTGGGGGTCAGGTAAGTGACAGAGGTGATCCCTCTCAATCCTAATTCTTCAGTAACATTGAATGATTCAACCATTAGCATTTACCCAAATGCATGAGCAGAGCTTCCAGACCCTACATTCATTTATCTAGTCTTTTTTTAAAACCTATTTTATTAGCTTTGAATATTCACTGCAATGCAACAATCATAGATTTATTAAACACTTTCTTTTTACATTCAGTGCCTTCCATAAATAGCCATAATTAATCTACACATGTTTTTTCAACTTGTTTGTATCCTATAGCAGTGCAGAGACAATAATACATCATATTCCTTTTTTACGGGCCTTAGCCCTTGAGTCTTTAAACTTCTTAGGGCATCCTTGTACCTCATACACCCATTTCTTGGCGCTCACACACCTATCTAGATTTTTGCTGACGTATAAAAGGTGGGTGCTTTTTCCGCCACCTACCACTGCTGTGCAATGTTCCTTCTAGCTACTGTCATAGTCAAATCACAAATGTGTAAATCTAGAAACTTTAGCGTAATCATAACTATCTTTCCATATGTCCAACCACGCCATCTCTACTGGCACTTCAAAAACCATTGTACCTAAATCTGGTTCCTAACCGCTTCCCCAAAAGGTTGTATCTCAGGGCATTCACCCCAAGCATGCTTAAAGGAACCTACCCTCAACATTTCCTGAAGCACTTACTCTCTGAAATTTTAATAGTTGTACTCTAGTGTAATATGGCCGGTTTAGTATCTTAAGTTGCACTATTCTTAACCCTGCTTCAATGGCTACCACCCGTGGATATTGGCACGCCTCCATCCAATCTTCATCTTCCAGTGGTCCTATAGCTTTGGTCCATATTCATCCCAGTTCAATGAGTGGCTTTTCTATGTTGTTAACTATGGCTTTGTGTACCAGGGATATTGCATAGTTGTGCAATGATCTCAACAGTACCCGATGTTCCAAAGGGGATACAAATTTAATTTCTTGGATGTGTAGAGAGTGTTCATTTAGTGTGTGTTCCATGTAAAAATATTTATAATATTGGGTGTCTAATAATGTATATTCTTCTTTTAGTTTGCTGTAGGATTTAAGAAGTTCTGTGCCCCAAATGTCACCTATTGTGGACATATCTATCAAACCCCATTTTCAAAACCCCCCCGAAGTCCACAGTTCTTTTAGTCCAGTGGAATCCCCCAGTGGGGTTTCAAGAGTCCTGATGCCTTCCCAACCCATTATGTGGTTCATCATCTGCCAGATTTTAGTCACTGTGGCCATGTGGTGTGGGCAACTGCTGGGTGTTCTCCCACCATATATCTCTCCCAATTGGCCCTTTGTGCCTTTAGCCCTTCACCCTATTATAGATGGTTCATTTAGGATGCTGTACACCCACTCATTGATAACGGATAATTGTGAGGCCTAGTAACATTTCTAAATATGTTGTAGTGCTCTGCCCCCATCGCAAACACCTCTGTGTAGTGTTGCTAGGACTATTCGAGTGGGGCCACCATCCCATAGCAGGAAGCAAAGAAAGCTTTACATTTTTAAGTAGTACTTATCTGAGACCATGTATTCTGGAGAATATACGTGGCAACAATATCATTTTGAAAAGGTAAACTCTTCCCACAATTGAAAGCAGGATTTTCCTCCAGTGGTCCACATCAGATACGAAGCCATAAACGAGCACTTCCAAGTTATTATCTATTAATCAATATTTAGATCTTGTCATGTGTATCCCCAAAATATGCATTCAGCCTTGAGAATGAGCCCTTCTCCCTGACAGTCATCTTTTAGCAACTAAGCCGCAGACAGTCAAAGGCTTGAGACTTCTTCTGGAGAATGCTTGGATAGATCCATCTTTAGACTTCCAACTAAAACCTTTGAGAGTACTTTTTCAAAATCACCAAACATTTTGTGTGGAGCACAGCATTTTTTGTTTTAACTTAAATACAAAAAATTAAATACGCATAGAAGAGTCATACCTTAGTACACATTTGTAAGAAAATGAGTTATTGGTTGAGGAGGATGAAAGCCCCACTCAAGCAACTACATTCCTTGTCAGGCTGAACCACAAAACTCAGTAAATTACCTGTGCTTAAATCTCTAGTAGCTTGGCACAAAAGCAGTCAGGCAGTGGCATAGCGTGGGGATGGGGTGGCGGCACATTTTTGGGGGCGGCGGCACTTCACATGAGGTGAGCAATTTCGGCGAGCACAAGGTAAGTGATTTTATTTTTGTAAATGTTTGTTACCCTCGTCATCGTCTGTGGACTCCAGCCACCCCACCCCCCATTTTTAACTGCATCACATTTCACTGGGTGTCGAGCTCAGGGTCAGCCCTGGGTGACAAAAGTTCTAGTTACGCCACTACAGTCAGGTTTATCTTAGAGGCAATGTGTTAAGTATTAGTGCAGCTCACAATCAGCAATAATGTGAAAACTCCACACAATAAAAGTGCAAACCGATTCGGAAATATAGAATAAGGGCCAGATGTACGAAGTTTTTTTGCACGCGCAAATGAGTTTTAGACCCGTTTGCGCACACAAAAAAACCTGTTATCCATGTACTATCCCTATTTTGCAAGTCGCTAATTAAATAGCGACTCGCAAAATAGGGTTAGTGACTTGCTATTAGGAAGGGGCGTTCCAAGGGCGTCCCTTCCTTTGTGAATGGGTGTGTAAAAATCTTTTCAGAGCAGGCAGTGGTCTCAGGGACCACTACCTGCCCTTAAAAAATGAAACAAAAACGTTATTTTCTTTTTTTTTAACGCAGCCCGTTTTCCTCTAAGGAAAATGGGCTGCATTTAAATAAAAAAAACTGCTTTACATAAAAGCAGTCCCAGACATGGAGGTCTGCGGACCCCAGCAGGCAACCATCCCTGAGAGTGCCAGCCATTCCCAAGAGGGTCGCAAATTGCGACAGCCTCATTAATATGCATGAGGCGTGCAATTTGCGACCCATTGGGATTTGGAAACAGTGTCTGAGACACTGTTGTACATTGGAAATTACGACTCGCAAATTGCGACTCGCAATTTGGCGCAATTTGCGAGTCGCCATTACCAATGGTCATACATCTGCCCCATATGTGGTAAATATAATGATACCGAATGACAAAAATCCATTCAAGAGAACATATATTACATTTTAATGTTTTTAATGAAAATAACTCCAAGAAGCAAAAAGTGCCACTCACAGTTAGTTACTCATTTTAGACTGGGGTAAACTCACAAGGTCAGGCCAACTGTGATGGAGCCTGGGTCAGATACAGGCACCAGGTTAGTCCTGCTGAAGAGTTACCTTCTTAAGTCCGGCAAAAACATTTCTGTTATTTTGAAGAAGGCCAGGAGGAGGAGGCTTTCAACGCAAACACAGGTCAAATGTCACAGATGGTCATTGCTGTAGCCAGGGGTATAGCTTCAGGGGGGATGTTTGAGGTGCTACACTACCCTAATAAATGTATTTTCTGGTAAATAGTTGGGTACAGGTGCTTTCCGTCGGGTATGGTGAGGTGTTTGTCGGATTTCACTAGAAACATTTATACTCACACAGACAAAACCGTATACACACTCTCTCCCTCTTTATTTTGAAATTCTTTGACAAAATATTGTGTTTTCTCTCACTGATTACCCCTACCAATCTGCATTTGTCTTCTTTTTTACTGCCCCTTTAGCACCTTTCATGCACACTGCTTGTCATATAATGTTTTTAACATTACATGCCAGAGTAATTGTTGGAAAATCTTAAGCTCACCTCCCCCAATTTTATTGATCATGCTGCGCCCCTGGCTGTATACTGAAGAGCCAGTTGTCAATGGACCCTCGCATTGGTTGATCATTGCAAATAGCAGCTGCCGGCATGCAGTGAAGGTCTTGCGGTGCCGGTAATCACAGATGGACGCTGTTAGCGTGAAGAACCGGTCTCACCAAAGGTTCACGTTGGCAGTAGCCACGGGGAGCAGAGTTTTGGTGTGAACGGGCTAATTTGCAGTCACCAGGAGCACAAACTTCAGGATTTTCCCCTTTTACTTTAGATGGAACTTTCAGTGATGTCAGCCAAGGGCATAGGTCTATGAGGCATCTCTTGGGGATCAGGACACACGCCAGCAGAGTCCAGCAGCAGGACTCAGGCAGGTCCAGTATTAGCGGTCAGCTGAGCAGTTGCAGGGAGGACTCTGGAAGCTTGTTGTTTCCCTATAACTCACACATGAGCTCAGCCAATTGACCCTTGGAGTCACTGTAGGTAGCCGTGGATCAAGGTAAGCAGGTCCAGTCTTCCTTTCCGAGACAGAAAGACAGTCCTTCAAGCAGGAGTGCAGTCCTTCTGGCACCAGGCTAGTTCTTCTTCTCAATCTTTCACAGGTCCAAGTTCTCAGTAGTTATGAGGGTCTTCTTTTTATACCTGGTGCCTTTGTGTGGAGGAATTCCCTGGCCCATATCCCCAATACCCAAACTGGTTCTAATCAGTTCTTCCCCTTCCCCTTGGGAGGGAAACAGCCATTACAACGCAACTTTCACAACGCACTACCATTATAACAAAACTTTTACAACGCAGGATCCATTACAACGCATGCCATTACAACGCATGCCATTACAATGCAGATGCTATTAAAACGCATGCCATTACAACGTAAGTATGGGTAAGTATTTAATTTAATTTTAACCCCTACATTATCCAACACTTACCCTACTATTACACCCCCTGGAGTTAGAATAGTAATTTTAACCCTTACACTATCCAACACTGACCCTACTATTACACCCCCCTGGAGTTAGAATATTAATTTTAACCCCTACACTATCCAACATTTACACTACTATTACATTCCCATTAATAAAAAAAATTCGTACCCATACTTACGTTGTAATGGCATGCGTTGTAATAGCATCTGCGTTGTAATGGCATGCGTTGTAATGGCATGCGTTGTAATGGATCCTGCGTTATAAATGTTTTGTTGTAATGGTATGCGTTGTGAATGTTCGCGTTGTAACGTCATACATTCCCTTGGGATGACTCCAAACTGTCTTGGCAGAAAAAGGCAAGGGGAGGCCTAGTTTCAGGTTCCTTTCTGTGAGCAAGTCCCTTTGAAATGTAACCAGGACAGAGTAAAGCTTCTACCAAGCAAGCACCCTCCCCCAACTATACCCAAGTCCACTTGTTCCCTGTCTGGGCCCAATACACATTCTTGATGGGGAAACCATTAACAGGCCCAGGCTGATAGAAAGGCCTCAGAAATGTGTGGTAAATAAATAATTAATTACCGGTACTATTTTTCTATGCATTAAATAAAGCAGATAGCTCAATAAATAAGAGGCAGGATCTGGGGTATCTGAGTTGAACAGACTTTAATCAGGCACAAGGGAAGGGACAGGATCGGAACAGCCTGAAATAGAATGGCATGGAATGGCAGCTGCAACGTCTCATTAACAGTACATGATATATATAGTAAAACAGTACAATTACATTGCATACAGTAGGCGTAACAAGTGACAAACGTAAGATAAGAACACATGGGCGTACAAAGAAGGCGTGCATGGAGACATGTGATGAAAACGTCACAGAAGTGTCATAAATGGGTGGATACATGGAGGGGGCTACCTGGGCAGCTGGAACCTTTAACCTAGTGGTGCGCGCAAACGGACCATGACGTGTAACTGGGGAGAGCTGGGGGCTCTGACTTCTGCACTAGAAGAGGAGACTAAAGTCTGCGATGTCAGGACGACATGTACCTATAGCATATCTGGTATCTGGTGTTTGGAGTACATGTTGATAGAATCTAGAAGCTATCAGGGCAAAGGCTACTTGACACTAAGGCTGGTGCATGCATATATTCTACGTGTATTGCGTGTGCTATGAATCTTCTATGGATATTAATTCTCTTACATGGAGACAGGAAGACTAGACTATAGCTGAAGATGTTTATGCGGTTCGTTAGCTTAGGAATGTGAAGACGGAGAGCTGGACTGATAACTAGAGGCATAACATATTCTTGGCAGACAGGCAGGCAGGCCAGGCCGGGCACCGCGCTGCTTGGCAGAAAGTAAGCGAAGGGTCAGGGATGCGGGAGGGGCTGCATCGCTCCTCGGAGTGGTTTCAGGAGACTGGAGCTTGAATCTGGTGTTCAGGCCCTTTGAGGCCTAGAAACGGGGACAATTCGACGTATTAACGTGCATAATGTAAAACGTTGGCAACATAGGCCTAATACTCGTTGCTTTCACGAGGACTGGACTGGCATACTAACGTTGGACACAACTATAATTGCGTCTTTAATCGATCATAGGGGGATATATGCATATTAATCATGCACATATTACATAGGATGGGGAACACGTAGGCACACATGACAAGGCAAAATTCAATTTTCCTCATTCCCTCCTTGTGCCCTACGTTTCCATCAGGAAACATCAATATTCATGATACCATCTATCTGTTCATAGAGCATCATTTGCTCGTCTCGAATCTTCTTGGAACGGGACTTTGGACTTTGAATACAAGAAGTAGCGCACAAGCCGCAAATCGCAGGGCCACATTGTAAACATAGGCAACAACTGAATATGATCATTACTGCTATACCCAGGAAAGACAATACTTTCCATCCCCAGGCAGATATTATACTCCAGAGCCAACCGGACCATGTCCAGGTGCCTGGATTCTGGTGTAACTGATGGGCTATTTTATGAAGTCTGGTTATAGCTGAATAAACAGACGGTGCGTTATTAGGAATGAAAATGCAGCAACTAGATCCGATGACTCTACAAGCTCCGCCCCTATCGGCCAGTATGACGTCAAGGACGAGACGATTTTGAAGCACGACAAATCTCATAGCAGATTGTTCTTCAGTTAAGTTACCTAGAGCGGAAGTAGTCTCATTCACTACTGCTTCAAGGGTTCTGGTTAGCCTACGTATTAGCTTACTATTCTGGACAGGACCTATGAAGAAAAAGAAACCTTTATTGAAGTCTTGATACTGTTCTAAGGCAGTTTCAGTTTGATCGACAATTGGGGACTCGATCTCCCTTCTATGTCTGACGTGTACTAGATGTGTGTTTCTGTGATAATCGGATGGGGCTAGGAAAACTGGTGGCAGTAGGAAGGCAATGTAACATGTTCCATCCCAATCTAGGGGCAGACGAACATATGCGGTCTGACCACACACAAAATATGAATGACGTGAGGCTTTGAAATTAGATTTCCCACTGTCACTATACTCGACCACAGTAGTACAATCACTATGTCCTAGATGTACTGAACCATTCTTTCTGACACATAATTCGCCTTTCACTGGTAGGACTGTAATAGCAGGCAAATCTGGAGTAGTCTCGGACTGAACATTCAAAACCATGAAATTCGAGGAATAATTACCTAGATCATATACTTCATTTTCTAGATCTAACCCTGTTCTATGGGAAAGACCTTCCTTGTCTGGGAAACATGTTCTATTCAGAAGGGACATATCGTTTGAGGATGACGTTAACGTGGACCATGCTCCACATGAACCATTGTGTGAAAACGGATAGGGAAAGAGTGGCAGAACTCCCTTCGGTGTCTGGAAAGGGGGGAGTCGACCACACACCCAACAATTTGTGGCATTGCTAGTCTGGTGTGAATAGTGTAACATACGGATAAAAGTATTATTGCGCATGGCAAGACGATAGGATAACTCGTGAGGAGGTAGTTCACTAAATGTGTGCTCTACTGTAACATTAGAGGAAAAATGTACATGTGAAACGATAGGAGGAAAATATATATGTAAAACATAACTTATGCCTGTAGTCGTAAGACTCAGAAATAACATAATTAATAGAGTAACAATACATCGACTTCGAAGATTCTTTCGATAACGTATTCTCTTAGTGTTTCGACTAACTCCCTCACTATGTGGGTCTGTCTCATACATGTCAGGAACCTGTCTAACCGTTTCACCCGAGAGGGACTTAGACAATTAAACTGGCTGACTTACTAGACCTTAATTTTTCTTTATACTCCTGCTGCGGAGTTTTCTCTAACAGGGGAAGTTTAGAGTCAGTATCTGGGCAGTCCTTGAGAACGGGGCAGTCCTTGAAAAAAGTCTTTGGACGGAGTCCATGAAATCGTTTCACGTGACTGGAATGCAACCAGCCTTTGCGGCCCTCCACCTTGATCGCAGTCCTTGTTGTCATCAGAACGAGCTTTGGTTCTTTCCAGCGGGGCTCCAGCGGACTTGAACGATCAAAGTTCCTAATCAAAACGAGGTCGCCTGGTATGACCTCGTGCGGTTTCACTTGAGTGTTGTCTGGAAAAGCAGCGGCGACCTGTGAACGACAAGAGAGTAGTGCAGACATCAAGGAAGCCAGGTAATCTGTCAGCATATTACTGTCAACATCGGTAATTGTACGTGGCCTAGGTGTACCCCACATGTTCGGGGGACGACCGAAAACTACCTCGTAAGGGGACAGACCTGAACGGGAGTGAGCGACCATTCTCATGTAAAAAAGGGCGACTGGCAGTGCTACCATCCAATCTACGCCTGTTTCTGCGCAAACCTTGGCAATGCGGATTTTCAGAGTCTGGTTATGTCTCTCGACGAGACCAGCTGCCTCGGGGTGTCGTACACAATGGAACTTCCACTGGTACCCTAACAGAAGAGATACTTGTTTCATGAGTTCGGATGAGAATGGCTGGCCGTTATCTGAATACACGACCCTGGGCAAACCATAGCGGGGAAAAAACTCACGAACCAACTGCCTGGCAGTGGTTGCGGCAGTGTAATCTGGGACTGGATATGCTTCTGTCCATCTGGACAAAGCGCATACAACTACGAGGACATACTTGAAACCTCGACATCGGTCCATCTGAATATAATCCATCTGGAGGACTTCAAAAGGGTGGTCAGGAGGATGGAATCCACCTTGTTCCACCGGGACACCTTTACCTGGATTGAACTGACAACATATCATGCAGGTACGTACTTTCTGTTTGGCTGCTGCTCGTAAATGCTTGTTAAACCAAATGTTCTGGATGCTGTCTATCATGGCTTTTTCTCCTAAATGTGCTGGACTATGTGCGGTGTTAATAATGACTTGAACCATAGAGTCGGGGAGAAACCATGTGGCTTTTCCCTTCGTCAACCATCCCTGATCTGTCTGGACCCCTCCTTGTTCAGACCATTTCTTGATTTCGTCTGGGGTAGCATGTAACTGTATATCTAGTACGTCTTGTGTAGGGTCCTTAACTGTCATACAAGTTGTCTGAACTGGAATGTCTGTCTGTGTCGTGTTAACTGGAAGGTCTAGAGTCTGAGCTGTAAGCTTGGCTGTTCGATCTGCCAGGTCGTTACCCTGGGAAATGATGTCAGTGGCTTTCGTATGTGCTTTGCACTTCATAACAGCGATGGCTTTCGGTAAATGTATTGCTTCTAACAGAGCTTGAATGAGGGGGCCATGTTGAATCTTGGCTCCATGGGAGGTCATGAAACCCCTTTCTTGCCAGAGTACTCCAAAGTCGTGTACGACTCCGAATGCATAACGTGAATCTGTGTATATGTTTACTTTCAGGTTCTTGGCTCGTATGCAGGCTTGGGTCAGAGCGACGAGCTCTGCTGCTTGAGCAGACAGGGTATCAATACGATGTGTTTCTATAACTTCAGTTTCAGTAGTCACTGCATACGCGGCTACTAGTTCTCCTGTACTTGTTCTCATACATGAACCATCCACATAAAGTGTTAGGTCGGGATCAGGTAATGCAATGTCAGTCAAGTCTTGTCTTGGCTTTGTCATGGTGTTAACAACTTCCACACAGTCATGTGTGGCAGGATTTGAAGTAACTGAGGGTAACAGTGTAGCAGGATTTAAAATGTTGCAGCGTCTGATTTCTATGTGTGGCTGAAACAGTGTCAGTTCATAACCTGTTAAACGTGCAATTGTCAAGTGTTGAGTCTGTGTTCGGTTTAAAAGAACTTCCACGGAGTGTGGAACTTGTACTGTCAGGGAGTGTCCTAACACTATGGAATCACTCTGTCTGATAGCTAGAGCTGTGGCTGCAACTGACTTGAGGCACGCTGGCAGAGCCTGGGCCACCGGATCTAATGTGCTAGAGAAATAAGCACAGGGCTTGTATTGTCCCGCTTGATCTTGTGTGAGAACAGATAATGCAGTACCATCACGTTCAGTGACAAAAAGTGTAAAAGGCTTACTGTAGTTTGGTGTTGCTAGAACAGGTGCTTGGCATAAAGCTTTCTTTAACTCATTGAAAACAAGTGTATGTTCTTGGGTCCAAGGGAGGACAGTCAATGTGGCTGCCTCCTGTGTCGTTAACTGTATCAGTGGTTTGGCTAGATATGCGTACTGAGGAATCCATTGTCTGCAGTAAGAAGTGAGGCCGATAAAAGCTCGCACCTCCTTCTGAGTCTTGGGCTGTGGAAGATGTGCTATTAACTGGATACGGTCTGGTGTCAACTGCCTACCCCTCTTGGACAGTAAGTGTCCAAGGTAGACCACTTGCTGGACACAGAATTGCAGTTTTGAAGGGGACACCTTGTGCCCCATCTCGGCCAGGAAATACAAGACTGTAAGTGACGCACGTTCGCAGTCACGTTCAGAACGGGCTGTGATCAATAGATCATCGACATACTGGAGCAGGGCAGTGTTAGTTGGCATGTGAATATTGTCTAGTTGTCTTTTAAGTGCTTGACTGTAAATGCTAGGACTTTCTGTGAAACCTTGAGGAGCTCGTGTGAATTTATAGCTTCTTCCATTTAAACAGAAACCGAAAAGGAATTGGCTATCTGGATGAATGGGGACACTAAAGAATGCGTTCTTGAGATCAATAACAGTAAAGAACGTAGCTTCGGAATCAATGGCAGTCAATAGGGAAGAAATATCTGGAACCACAGGGTACTGGGGTATGATACATTTATTAAGTTCTCGAAGATCAATCACTAATCGATAAACTGGAGGTGCATCGGGATCAGTACGTTTAAGAATCGGAATGATAGGAGAATTACATACATTGGAGTCAGTTTCTACAACTACTCCTTGAGCAATGAGCTCGTCGATAATTTTTGATAAGGCTGCTACAGCCTCCGGTGGCAATTTGTACTGTCGGATTCGTGGTAATACAACACCTTGCTTCAGAGTGACACGATAGGGTGTAATGTGCATACAACCTACATCAGTTGGACCTTGCGCCCATAAATGCTGAGGTACATTCAATAATCTTGGATCAAAATCACGTAATACATAATGACCTTTAAAATCACGTAAAAACAATCTCACTCCTTCTGGGGAGCAGCATATGACTGCTCCTAATTCTTTCAGTGTCTTAATACCTAGTAAATTTTCTGGACATGATTTCGTAAGTAACAAGTCTGTAGTTCGGGACAATGGACCGAGTTCTAGGGAAACTGGTTTCGATATTTCATTAACAATAGGCTTTCCTGAAAATCCAAGGGAAACATTTCTAGAGCCTGAGAGCGGAGCCCCTGGAACCTCGTCATGACTGATGGTAGTCCTACTTGCCCCTGTATCAATCAGAAACTTTCTGTCTTTCCCTAATACTTGACTGTGTACATAGGGACCCTCTTGATCTACAGGAATTTCGATGAGAGGCAAGCCAACCTCCCTCTCTAGGCTGTTTCATGAATACTGCTGATATTCTGGATATTCCGACTGTGCGTACTGGTACATCTGCTGTGTAACGTGTTGTGTGGCAGCTATAGGCTGCGGTATTGTAACTGTCTGTTGTGCGTTCTGCGGTGGTTGCGTATTCTGCGAAACTTGTTCTTGTCTAGGAGGACGTGGTCTCTCTTTCGTTTTACCTGTAGCTATATTGTGTTTCAGAACTGCACATTCGTTTATATAATGACCTGGCTGTTTACAGTAATTGCATGTCCCTTTAACGGGAGTTGTAGGATGACTAGTTTGATTCGGACCCCTCTTCTGGCTGTCTTGTGGAACAGACTGTGCAACCAGTACTTTCATTTTTGTGTCTTTCATACGTCTCCTTTCATGTTCCTGCTCCTCCCTGATTCTGTTCTGGTGGTACTGTAGCATCTGGAGCATTTGTGACGGAGTATTAGCTTGCCAGGTACTTTCGACTTTCAGTACTCGATTTTTAACTTGTGGTAAAGAATTCTCAACTAGTTTGGTAACGAAAAGATGTGGATACGATTCACTACTTGTTTTCAGACCACTATTTATAATGAAACATTTCTCAAATCTAGAATAAAAATCACTAGTGTCTTCGTCTTGTTTCTGTTTACAGGCTGAGATGGCATCCCAGTCTTCCTTTTTCGTGGCTAGTAATCTTGGCAAGACTTGTATTAGCAACTCGGGCAATGCTTTAGCTTTTTCCCCAAGACCGGTACCTGGAACTCGTGTATTATCTTCAGTCTCTAATGCGGTCCAATCTATCTTTTTCTCTCCCACCTCCCCTTCTTTTTCTTTGAGTTTTTCATATATGCCCGCAGGCAACAGGACCTTTAACATTTTAATGATATCAGGATACGTGTATTCTCCCATACGGAGCATGTCTTTTAATTCACGGTGGAACCCTGCTGGATCTTTATCGTGACAGGGTATTAACTTTTTCATTTCTAGTAGTTCTATTTCCGTGATAGGGGTGTAAACAAATACTCGTTCGAGCTCACCCCCCTCTCCCTTAACTGGATGTACTTCTCGCAACGGATTCTGTCTGTCTATGTAGAATGATTTTCTTACTGGGGGTGGAACAGGAACAAAATGTGGATTCAGGAACGTTCTGTATTTGTGGCGCTGTTCTAATATGACACTAATTAAATCGGTACCTAGACCTTTCCATCTGTTTAGGAGTAACTCCTTCAGTACATCATACAGAGGACCTGGATCAGACTGCTGATCCTTATACAGTGTAATGAGGTGCTGGATCATATACATACCCACCAGACGCTGCTCGGCTGGGGGCAGCTTCAGAAACGTTTGGGCCACTATTTCATCTGAAAACGTGGTAGAATCACTAGTCCATCGGACTGCTGATCGGGCTAGTTCTTGTTCATGCATGGTACTAAGCTCACTATAACCTATTCGTAATTTCAGAACTTTATCTGTAGCCTGGAATACCTGTTCAAGAGAACACTGTTCTGGTACGGGAGGAGAAAAAACTTTCTTGTAATCTAGGCGTGAATGTCTATCGGGAAGTCTCGTTCTACCTACATACGCTATTCTGCTGGGATTTTCGGTGTCTACATCTTCGTCTAAAGAATCATTCTATTTGTCTGCTACTATTCTTGCTTTCTTTCTCTCGTGTATACCTATAATTTCTTTCCGGATCTTTCTGTACATGGTTTCTATACTATTTTGTGTCTTGTGTTTTCCGTCTGCTATATTGTCACTCCATCTTGTCAGGGCTTTCATCTCGTCTTTGTCTTTATCAGGATAATCCTGTTCTCTTATTAAACAGTTAATCAAGAACTGTAAAATCATACTTTGAATCTCGACCTTTCTGTGTGCCATAGCTTCGTGAATACTTCCTGGGTTCTCCCCTGTTCGGATAAAATGATATATTCTGTCTAAATGTTCTTTCATATCTGGCAGGGTGGCCAAAAAGTTGGCAACTCGTCTTAAACGTACTGAATATAATATCATGTGATCTTCGCCTGGTACTGAATCATATATGCAGTCTGTAAGGAACTTCCTGAGGGCTTCATACGTAGCCACTTTTGGCGTACGCTGTAACGCTGCTTCTCCCAGCGTCAGTCGCTTTGTTTGAGGCGGGGTGGTAGGAGCACCTCCCCCTGCCCCTCCTGAACTGGAATCGTCAACTAATACTGGATGTGCGGCTGCTGGTAACGTGACTGGTAAAACGGGCACACATAATGTGGGCTGGTCCGGGGGTACTGGCGCATGGACAGGACCAACGACTGGAGGCACAGGAATTACATTATTAACAGGAGGCTGGACTTGGACTTGGACTGGCGGGATAGGATTAGTATTAGCATATTCGGGAACAGTATCGTCTAAATAGGAAGAAAGAAAAATTTCGGCTGCAGTCGGTTTATGACGCAGCTTAGTCGGAACCAAGGGTGGCGGTAAATTATGGAGTGCTTCCGGGGTCGCCTTCGGCAAACCCTCGGCAAGAAGAGGATACATACCTTTAATAAGGGCATTTCTCTGTCTGTCTGACTGTTCTGCTCTAACTCGTTCACCTTCTTCTATTAATTCCCTTTCTTGGGCTTTTTCTGAGGATTCTCTACTTAATTCTGCTTTTCTGAATTCTTTCTCTGTTCTTTTATGAGATTCTTTATGCCATAACTCTATGGCATCTTTCTGGGACTGTCTGGCTTTCTTTTTCCATAATGCTTCTTCTACTCGCAAGATGCACTCGGCATCCCATGTACCTGATACAGGCCATCTATATTTCTCTTCAAGATGCTGAGTATAATCAGCCCATAAATCTAGATACAGTATGGCATCTAAGCCATGCTTGTGATACATGAAATGTCCAGGACTGTCCCTAGGAGGGACAGGAACTGATTCTTCGAGTAACCCTTTTCTGGTTTTTATCTGACGTAATTTCGAAAACAGCGGCATATTTGAGCCGTACTTGAACTTAAACTTAAACACAATACACGATAATCACAGTAATGAAATGGCAAACAAATCACTCATACCACGACATAGAAATACATTAATAACAGTTCGAACAGAATACTACCTAATACACTGAAAACATAACGCTTGAATATCTCGAGAACAGACTTACTAGAATTAGAATTACTGGATGCACTGCTAAAACAGTACAGAACATACCGGTCTCATAAAGAGACACGTCATACCGTATCCACCTAGATGGACACGTCGGACTGGATCTGCGTACCCAAACCCATCGGACCGGAGACAAACTAATGACCCCGTCTAGATACTCCCCCAGCAACGGTACTCACCGGGAAGCAGAACTGAAGGCCTCGGACTGGACTGGACTGCTACGACGTCTGGTTACTACTACGCACTACGCATGCGCTTCGGGCTTCGGTTACAGGTGGGCCTCCGGATACCTCGGACCTTGCTCTCTCGGCTTGGGCTCTGGTCGGGACGAACCGCCTTCCTCACCGCCTCATCTGGATGCCGGACCGCAGTCTCCGTCTCCTCCGTGGGCCTGAGGGAGACTTGAAGCAGAAATATCTGCACGTGCACGGTAGAGGTTCCGTCACGGCTGTAGAAGGGTCAGGGGGCCTGCGTTACATCGCCGGCGCGTGGGGAAGAGGTAAGTCCCTATTCGGGCGCCATTATGTGGTAAATAAATAATTAATTACCGGTACTATTTTTCTATGCATTAAATAAAACAGATAGCTCAATAAATAAGAGGCAGGATCCGGGGTATCTGAGTTGAACAGACTTTAATCAGGCACAAGGGAAGGGACAGGATCGGAACAGCCTGAAATGGCAGCTGCAACGTCTCATTAACAGTACATGATATATATAGTAAAACAGTACAATTACATTGCATACACTAGGCGTAACAAGTGACAAACGTAAGATAAGGACACATGGGCGTACAAAGAAGGCGTGCATGGAGACATGTGATGAAAACGTCACAGAAGTGTCATAAATGGGTGGATACATGGAGGGGGCTACCTGGGCAGCTGGAACCTTTAACCTAGTGGTGCGCGCAAACGGACCATGACGTGTAACTGGGGAGAGCTGGGGGCTCTGACTTCTGCACTAGAAGAGGAGACTAAAGTCTGCGATGTCAGGACGACATGTACCTATAGCATATCTGGTATCTGGTGTTTGGAGTACATGTTGATAGAATCTAGAAGCTATCAGGGCAAAGGCTACTTGACACTAAGGCTGGTGCATGCATATATTCTACGTGTATTGCGTGTGCTATGAATCTTCTATGGATATTAATTCAGTAATTCTCTTACATGGAGACAGGAAGACTAGACTATAGCTGAAGATGTTTATGCGGTTCGTTAGCTTAGGAATGTGAAGACGGAGAGCTGGACTGATAACTAGAGGCATAACATATTCTTGGCAGACAGGCAGGCAGGCCAGGCCGGGCACCGCGCTGCTTGGCAGAAAGTAAGCGAAGGGTCAGGGATGCGGGAGGGGCTGCATCGCTCCTCGGAGTGGTTTCAGGAGACTGGAGCTTGAATCTGGTGTTCAGGCCCTTTGAGGCCTAGAAACGGGGACAATTCGACGTATTAACGTGCATAATGTAAAACGTTGGCAACATAGGCCTAATACTCGTTGCTTTCACGAGGACTGGAAACTGGCATACTAACGTTGGACACAACTATAATTGCGTCTTTAATCGATCATAGGGGGATATATGCATATTAATCATGCACATATTACATAGGATGGGGAACACGTAGGCACACATGACAAGGCAAAATTCAATTTTCCTCAAATGTTGGGCATGAAAATGCTAACTTCTAGAAGTGGCATGTGCAAAATTATCATTTTTAATCTGGCTTTAAAACTAACGATGATTTTAACTTAAAATGTATTTGAGTGTAAACATAATTTCTCGGTCTGCTGCAAATCTGAAGTTAGCACTTATTAATTTAAAAAAGGGAACCCAGTGTTAGTGCATGGGAGAGATAGTCCTCCCAAAAGTGAAAACATACTTCAGGAATATTCCCAATATCAGGGCATGCAAAACTTTAACACACATGTCCTTCTTTTTAAATACCAGGCACCCTGCCCTGTGAGCCTTTCAGGCCTATCTTAGGGGTGACTTATATGTATTAAAACTGCACTACAGACTCCAGTGGCAAGACCGAGACATGTTTTAAAAGACTACTTTAATGGGTGGCACAATCAGTAATGCAGCCCACTATTAGCATTTATTTTACAGACCCAAGGTACATGTTGTACCATTTACGACGGACGTACAAGTAAATAACATGTACAAAACAGGTGTAGGCCCAATTAATCATGTTGAAGGAGAGAACACAAGCACTTTACTACTGGATAGAAGGGAAAAAGTGCACAGAATCCTAGAAGACAACAAAAAGATGTTATGCAAAGGAAGTCAGAGAAATGCAAAAGTCAGCGTGCCCCTGCAGAAAGGCAAATGTCCAACCACAGTTAATGCATTTCAGAGGCATGTTGTTACGAGTGGCATGAATGATTTGTCTTTAGGTTTGGAAAATCTGTACAGCATAGAACGAAGCATTGACAAAGCTAAGTCAAGTGTAAGTGAAAGTACTTCTTTATTGATTGGTACGTTTGTTTTCTGGTTCTCTGGGTGAGTGAGTGGGTGAATGTGAAAATGAGTCAATGTTTGAATAGCTGGATGAGCGACTTATGAATGGATAGATGAATGAATAGATGAATGGGGTGATTGAGTGCACTGACTGACTGATGAGTGAGTGAGTACATGGATGATGAATCGAACGTGTTTGAAATGCTCACTTAGCCTCTGGCTTGCATTGCTATCAACAGAGTTAGATGTAAGAGAGACCTTTTCAGAAACCTGTTAAAAATTGGTGCCAACCACTATCCACAGTAATGCTTTAAGTTACCTGGCAGTGCTTGCAAAGCATGCCCTGAATATTCCAGCAATAGCTACCATGATACCAGGGCAATTATGATCTCAGGGGTGGCCTTTACCATATGAAGGAGTACCACAATATGGCAATAATTTAAACTATTATGCCATAGCCTACAATAACCAGTAACAGGTTCCATCATGTCAAGTACATCCACATAATGCAAAGAATTGCCACCATTATAAAACTAATTATCACCTTCTGCCCTCCTGCTGACTCCAGAACTGCAGTCACCACCACATGTGCCACCTGTGTAATGCAGCACCTTGAACTGGATGGGCATGATGCCGTAGGCAGGTTCTTTCATGTTCACTGAGATCATGTTTCTGGGGCATAGCAGTGGGCTGCAGAGGCTCAGTAGGCATGAGTTCCACAATGCTGTTTGTAATCTGAAAGTGAGGTTGCATGGGGGTAGCCTAGGCAGGTGCAGCTGGTATGTAGATAGTACCTTAGGTGTATCAAACTGCTGAGGGTCTTTTCTGGTGAGCCGCGCTTTAGTCATTGAAACTCACACAGCACACCCTTGTGACTTATTTACAGGCCAGATTACTCTTCACTGCAGAGGGCACCGATGATGCTGTTGACCTCCATGGATGGCCAATGAGTGGAGCGTCTTGGTCTATCTCTGTTTTTACTCTCTGCCCATTTTAGCATGCAGATCCATGGATGGTTGATATGTGGGTGCCACAGGCACCTTTGCCACTCGACTCTTGCCCATTATGCAGACTCATCCAACATATCTACCAATTAAATAGCCATATGCTGTTAAAGAGGCGAATCTCTGTTCATTATGACAAATAGTTACACTCAACCAGTAGCTTAATGCCTGAGGAATATGGGATGACCAACATGAGAATGACATAACTGTCAGTGGCTGTGGGAGCTTACTGTTTGTCGTCATCTGTGTATTGATGTTATTAGCTCAATGAGACAAAAATAGAAAATGAGCAGTGAGCTCAATGAACAGCATTTTCCCTTGGTCCCACAGGAAGTAATTTCCAAAGAAGTGCTGTGTACTTGCTATAAGCACCAGCTGCTCAAGGGTGCACCCTGAGGTCACAATATTGAAAAACACATATAGCGGTGTACTAACAGTAAATAATAATGTGAAAAAGTCCAGATCAAAGTGTAGAATATTCCATGTAATCTTTATTGTGCTTGTACAGTACACACATGGATCCAAGTGTTACAGAAAAACAACACAGTCAACGTGTTTCGTGCACCACTGAGAACTTCTTGAGGGCTGTAATTTAACAAAGACAAAAACATATTAAAATAAAATCCCAAATGAGATACATAGTATACTAAAACTACAGTAAACTCAAACTAAAAAGATCAATATCCAGCTTCCAAAACAGATAGAGGGTATTTTCCTTTAAAAAGTAATTCCTGCTACCTACTTTGAAACAAAAGATACAATGGATTCATAGAACTGTCTTAAAACCACATTAAAAACAGTCACCATACACAATGTGGAGTAACAAGCAGACATGCCCACCACATGTCTCATGTGGTACATGTTATGGTTATATCAAAACACATCTAACTAATTATTCTCAATATTGGATATACCAATCATGAGAGATTTTTTAGCATACATCAACAAAAGGGAGAGATACCAAAGTCCATAGATACAAAAGTAAATAAAGACGATTCAACACATGTTCCAGTATGTGTACTAGTAGAATTCATAACATGACAGACTAAGGAAAAGAATGAAGTTAATAAAGTCAATTTTTCTAATTAATATACAATTTGTATCATGATATTTTGACAACAAAAAGGAGGGAAAGAAAAACCCAATTATTGATAAAAATGCAATACATCATTAAATGGACATTAGTAAGACTCATACTATCAACTAATATATCCATCATGTGACCATTTATATATCTTTATAACAACAATCATCAATACATACCGTTCTGATTTTATACAGCTAATATATTGTGATACGCATCTCGTGAAACTGTAATGTATCATATGTCAATATACAGTACATAAGCGAGGTCCAGTTAGATTACACAATCTGGATCCTTTTCTAATATCAGGCCAGGCCACCCTTGTACTTGACATCTAATGAGATAACAATGTGCCCTTTGTACGTAAACCAAACTCTAACTCTAGTCTATCCATCAAGCTTTCCAAATGCACTGGTTCATCATCAGTCAAAGATAGTAACAACTGTAAATCGTACAAATTAGAAACCATGTGTTCGGGGGAAGGTGGCTGTGGAATTGATGAACATTCTGTTCCGGAGTTACATTAAAGTTTTTTTTAAAATTTGAGCAAACAGGTAAAGTTGAACAGATCACCAAATACATCCACTGGGTCCCCTGTCTGTGAGGGTCTCTATTTATGACTCTTTATGATACGACAAATTAGCAATCACAAATTCATTCATGATCAAGAAACGGTTCTAAATATTAACAATCAAATCCTCCACTAGCCACTAAAGCTGTCTCCAGACTGACCTACAGTCCCTGAGAAATAAGGAGAACCATCAAGCATATTTGTTTTTGCTTACATCCAAAAATATATATTACCAACAAATAGATTACAAAATGAAAGGCAGACAAATTTCAAATGCAGAAAAAATATAAAAAAATATTTAGCTACCAAAATTTTGACCTCCACCTAAGACAAACATCAAGAATTTGTCCCCAAACACCATGCGAGTGGGGCACTACATCCTACGAGAGGTGCAAAGAGAATTTTGTTTTTGTTTTGATCTATTTGTCGAATCATTTGTAGACATGTTTTTGTATGGTCTTTGATTTTTCCGTCACAGTTTTAAATATTATTTTCTTTCTCTATTATCACATACAACCTTGTTATCTTATTTCCTATTTCCATTGTTTTAAAGTATCCTCATTTTGTTCTTTTTGAATTTGTGTTGCATTCTGCAGGACACATACAAAGAGGAAAATGCCATAAAGCGTAGTTTTTGAGCAAGAAGTGATCCCTTTCTTCACAAAAACTATGCAGACTACAACGCAGATACTCTTGCAATATGGTCTCTCTAAATATGCCACCTACTCTTTATGGTCTATATATTAATAGGCCTCTTTTACACATGCCCATATTTTAGGGATCCTATTGTATCTAGGAGACCCAGTAAGCTCAACATTCTTGAGCAAGTGAGACTCCTGTAGTCTTGGTTTAGGTAGTCAAGCACTGGTTTCCAAAGCCTTATTAATGCTCATTCTATGCCCAGAAGTCACCACACACCAAGTTGTCATGTCACAATAAAATCCAAGGTCTCTGTGCAAACTGTGAATTTAGAAACTAGGATGTATATTACAATGTGTGCCTTTACCACAAATTTCCATTCACTAGAATTAAACCTACCTTTGCCACATATACTATTACCACTGATATCCTTACATGCATTTTTTTTAAAAAACATTTCAAACTAATTTTAAAAATGAATTACGTTTATCACAGTACGCTACCAATAGTTTCACAAATTAATGAAGAATTACATTTTTAACATAATTTTCAAATGCTCCTACCAAGATGATGGACCCTCGCCTTGCACTGCTAATTCTATGTCAGGACCGGAGGAGAGGATTATGCTTAACTCTCTTCACTTTTTATTAACCAGCAGCCTTAGAAAGCACTTGCTTTAACCTTCTTTTTGAAAAAAAAGAGTGAAAAAAATCATCTTTTTTTGGAAAAGGAAACGTTTAAACTACAAGTCCCATGAGTCCTAGGGAGGGCACTCTAATAACAACCAATAACATCACAACTGTAGTTCGCAACAACAGCTAATTTGGATCTCCAACTGCCTGTAATAGTCCTTCTCCAACTGCAATCAGCCTCTTTCTTTGCTGCTCCCAGCCTACATTTACTTTGGTGTTTTCCCTTCTTTGTCATGTGGGATTGTGTTATTTGCTTTATTTCTGTCAGCGAGCATTGTGGGTGTCGTGCCACGGTGCGCTCCGCAGCCCACTAGATGGTGCTGTGTCTTCGACAGCTTCAACACCATATGCGCATTTCCTGTCAGTTTTGAAACTGACAAGATCCAGTGCTCGCCCAGTGCTGAGCTGACCGGAACCTTGCCTGGAAAGAGACGCCCCTTGGTGGGGTCCGTACTGTGTTGTTTTTTGCCGGCTGTAATAGAGCAGACGCCCCGTGCTATTTGCCTGGATCTGTACTGCTATAATTGATGCTTGCTGGGATCTGTAAATCACGACCACACTCCCAGGCACTCATATTGAACCCCTCATAGACATTTCTGGCACCAGGGGTAGTGTTCCCAGGGTAAGAACGCTTTCTGGTGTGGCTTTGCCCACACAAAAGTCTGTGACTGTACCCTTAGTCCATAAACTTGCAGCTATAGTCTGCCGCTATGCACTTAGTGCAGGGCACTGTCTAATTACCGCCCACCCTCCGTAATACCAAAAAGGGCTACACTACCTATCTCATGGGGCACTCAGAGGAGGTATTTGAAGATCCCTTAGGCTATCTCCCCTGGAATGGCGACTTTTATACTGCAGTGGATGCCTCCATTTATCGGGCGGTGGATGAGGCCATGGGATCCATAGAAGAGCGCCTTGTGCAGCTCATTGCACGCATGTGAGGTAAAAGATTGCAGACAGCGTAGATGCACCTGGTCCTTCCCCTGTATCGGACACAGCCCCCCAAGACCCTGAATCTGCGCCTGAAAAGCACCCATGAGAAGGAGGGGTGGACTTGGATGCCTGGGCGCCTAATGCATGCCTTCATGGCAAAGAGTCTTCCATCTTTACCCCCTTTAATCCCAGAACCACAGTTAGAGGTCCCCCCATTCACTGACCCCAGGAGGATGATCCTTCCTCTGATGAAGAGGGAGACTCGTCCAGACCATGGTGGCCATCCCCCCTTCCAGTAAGATACCTCAGGGCCCTTACAGTCTGAAATGTTAGGCCCAGACCAGATCCGACATCCACGGTCATCTTAATGGGTGCCTTGCGACAAGGTTGCGCAGTATGTGGCCAACCACCACTGAAATCCATTGCAAAAGGAAGCAGCCTGAGAGCGTCATGTCTGAGATAGACTCAAAAACTAGGGTGGCATGGTGCGCGAAAGAACTATGGATTTAGCCCAGATCTATTGACTGGAGATGAATGTTGTTTTGCTCTGCATTTTGTCCATCATCTGTGTGTCTTTTGCTTTCTCGCCCTAAGTGCACTGGATATGCTTAGACGTGGGTTCCAGGCTCACTGTGGGCCCGATTCACAGAATGAACTTAAGACTCAATCCTAAAGTTACTACTATTTTGGTATTCACAGAATCCACTTACTATGTTATGTTATGTTATGTTATGTTATGATTTTATTTATATAGCGCACGGCTACTCAACAAGAGTGTCCCGGCGCTTTCAAAGGGCGGCTCAGCAGTTAAAAAACATAACAGAGAACAAAACAAAGAAAATCAAAGAGTGAAGTGAAAAAAGACAACCTAAAAATTAAAAAGCCAGGTCTTCAGGTTTTTCCTGAACAGAAGCAAGCTCACAGAATGCACTTACTACTTTTGGTATTCACAGAATGAACTTACTACTTTTGGTAATCACAGAAGTTAGGATTTTGTCTTAAGTCTGTCTTAAGTCTGTCTTAAGAATAATTTAAGACAAAATCCTAACTTCTGTGAATACCAAAAGTAGGAAATACATTCTGTGAATGCCAAAAGTAGTAAGTGCATTCTGTGAATAGCAAAATAGTAGTAAGTTTAGGATTGAGTCTTAAGTTCATTCTGTGAATCGGGCCCTGTGTCACTGGAATCAAGCTAACCTGGCTGATGAGGGGTGATGCCCCGAAACCGGCCTTAGGATGCTTATTTCTGGTCCAAGGAGGACCTGGCTTGGCAGTTCGGGCTGGACTGTTCCCATGAAACACAGGGTCAAGACTGATTTGCATATGGCTGGGTCTAAATTGGGGTGGCATGGTGAGCGACAAAATGATGGATTTAACCCAGATCTATTGACTGAAGGTGAGTGTTTGATTTGATCTGCATTCTGTCCATCATCTGTGTGTCTTTTGAATTCTCACCCTAAGTGTGCCAGATATGCCAGAAGTGGGTCCTAGGCTCACTGAGTCACTGGAATCAAGCAAGCCTGGCTGATGAGGAGTGATGCCCAAAACTGGTCATAGGATGCTTGTTTCCAGACCAGGGAGGACCTTGCTTGGTAGTTCGGGCTGAACTGTTCCCAAGATGCACAGGGTCAAGACTGGTTTACATATGGATGGGTCTAAATTGGGGTGGCATGGTGAGCGAAAAAATGATGGATTTAACGCTGATCTATTGACTGGGGGTGAATGTTTGATTTGCTCTGCATTCTGTCCATAATCTGTGTATCTTTTGATCTAGAAGAAAAGGATTGATGGCTCCAGGAGGGCTCGCCAGGACAAGCTATTAGATGCAGTAGACCCTTTGACAAAGATACTGGACATTGCAGAGGATGCCAAGGCTTCAGATGCCATGATTTCCTCTGAGAGTCTTTTGGGATGGGCACAGAGGGCAGTTATGGTTTTGGGTAACGCCAACTGCGCCATGTATACTGAATGCAGACAGTCTCTTTTGATTAAAGTGGACCCAAAGCTTGGGGACTTAGCCGTCTCTAAAGCGAGAGCAGTGGCACAAGGGGCCTCTTCAGGACCCCTTTGTCAAAGAACTCAGAACCTTTGAGAATACTTTCACTTCTTTGGACAAGGCCCAGGCGTCCATTAAGAAGGTGGTTCCCTCCCGGGTTTTCTGAGGAGCTGGACGTGGTAGGAGCCACTCAGCTGCTACCTTCGCATCTCAGCCCTCCTCCAGAGGGCAAGGCTCCAGACGCCGCAACAGTTATTTGGATCAATCCCTCTTTGCGAACTTCTACCCCACCAGAGGACAATATTTCCAGGGAAAAGGATAAAGAGGGAATGCAGCCAACCTCAATTCTTGTGAGTGTTCTTCCCTCTTCAGTTACAGATGTAGGAGCCTTGGCGGGCTCTAATGAGAGACCCATGAGTCCAACAGATTGTTCAGCATTTACACAGAGTTTTATGGGACCCCCTTCCAGGTGTCCAAACTACGCCCGATTGAGTTTTCTACAGCAGAGATGGTGTTGATAGACACCGAAGTTCAGGCTCTGTTAGCCAAGCAAGCAATCTATCTGACTACTATCCACCCCTGTGGGTTTGTCAGCAGTATCCTCGTGTACAAGGCCGATGGAGGTCAACGTTCTGTGATAAATTTGCATGAATTCAACCAGTGGCTGGTCTACAGGCACTTCAAAATGGCAGGTATTCACCTCCTGAAGGATGTCTTGCAACCATCAGATTGGACGGTGAGCCTCGACCTCAAGGACGCTTAACTAGGGGTTTCCCTATTTCCACCACACCGGCGTTTCCTGCAGTTCTTTGGAACCAACAGGCGTTCAAATTTGAAAAAATTCCTTTTGAACTGTCCTCCGCTCTTTGGTGCTTCACCAAGGTTCTCAAACCAATGGTGGAGCACCTTCAAGCATGTGGCATCCGTCTCATTGTCTACTTGGACGACATGCTCGTCATGGCCCAATGTCCTCAGCAGCTGGCGGTCCAGTTACAAATAGTGGTAGACCTCCTGGAAGAATTAGCGTTTGCAATAAATCAAGAGAAATCCCTCCTGGTTCCATCCCAGGTAGCAACATTTTTGGGGATGTACGATCAATTCCTTGACCGCTACCCTCAGCCTGCCATCAGGAAAGGTCACCAAGATATGCAACAAGTTGCGACACACTTTGATGAAACCTCGTAATTCTCTACACCCGATTGCCCGCCTAGTCGGGCTGCTTCCTCCTCCATCTATCTTTCCAGGCCCCTTGCACTATCAGGCTTTACAAGGGCTGGTAGCATCGCACCTTCGTAAGGGTCTTACATATTCCCAGACAGTCATCCTTACAGACGAAGTGCAATATAAAATTTCATGGTGGCTCTTACACATGGAGACATGGAATAGGGGCTGGGCAATTTTCGGATCAGCACCGGACCTTATCATAGAGTCAGATAACAGCAGATCCGGTTGGGACGCGTGCTGTGGCGAGTTTTCCACAGAAGGGTCATAGTCTTGCCAGGAACAATTGCCTCACATAAACTGTTTGGAGCTTTTGGCTGGCTCGTTTCTGGTCCAATGTTGGACAAAGGACAGAGCCCAATCATGTGTGTTGGTCAAGATGGGCAATGTGTCGGCAGTCAGATACATCAATCATCTTGGAGGCACACTGTCCAAAGTACTCTAGGGTCTGGTGACCAACATCTGGCAATACAGCCTTGACAATCAGGTCTCAGTTACAGCGGAGTATCTGCCGGGCCCGGACAACCAGGTGGAGGACTGGCACTCCAGTTATCTAAGGGACTCCAGCCTTTGGAAATTGGACTCGGGACAATTGCGGGACTGGTGGGGCCCATTTTCGGTTGATCTGTTCGTATCCTGGCTGGACCACCAGTTGCCCCAGGTCTTCAGCTGGAGACCGGACCTTCAGGCAGCCACGATGAATGCATTTCTGCAGGATTGGGCAGTGGAAAAGGGATACGCCTTCCCCCCTTTTGCCATGACCAGTCAAGTGTTGGCTCAGATCAGGAGGCAGAAGATAGTGGTCATGGTCACTCCAACAATGAGATCACAAGTTTGGTTTCCGGTTCTACTGGAATTTTCCTAGGATTTTCCAATTCAACTCCCCTAGTTTCCTCAACTCCTTCTCAACCCAGATTGGGTGCCCCACCAATTGGGGCTGAAGGGCTTCCATCCCTTGATAACATGGCAGATTACAGGAAATGATATTCAAACCCAGGACTTTCGTGCCAGCCTGAGGAACTCCTCTCAAAGGCATGTGCAGACATCACCGTCAAGCGCTACAAGTCAGCCTGGACCTGATGGTCAAGTTGGTGTCAGCGAAGGGGTTTTGATCCCGTGAGCACGGATGTCGTTCACTTTTTTAATTTTCAGCAGACCTTGAGCAGACCTTGCCACAGAGGGTTTGGCTTTTAGGTCTATCAACACATTCCGGTCCACCATCTCTGTCGGCCACTCTCCAGTGGATGGGGCGCCAGTAGGAGAACTCTCTTTTGTCTGCCGACCACAGAGAGGAATCAGAGTGTCTCTCCCCCTTGCCCAGGTGCTCAACATTTTCCTCTCTTGGCAAACAAACAGGTTTTTATCCCGTATTGAACTTTCTGACAAATTGGCAATGTTACTAATCTTTGTCTCTTGCAAGTGGGTTTCTGAATCCTGGATATAACGGGAAGAATGTTTCCCCCTATGGGAGTGTCATTCAAAATTTGCATATCAGCAAAATCCAATGCGAGGACTATTACATACCAAGCTTTTCCACCCTCCCCAAAAGAGAGTGTGTGGTGTGTTGTTCAGTGTCTTAAAGCATCTGAACAAATGTCGGAGGTGTTTCAACCCCTGGGTAAATGACAACTTCTGATTGCTCTGGTGAAGCCGCTCGGGCAGTGTCCTCTCCAACTATTGCACATTGGGTGCACTGCGTGATACAGAAGGCAGGTATCAACATAACCGCCTTTGGAGCCCATTCCGGCAGGGAGGCCATGGCTTCTAAGCCCTTCTCACTAGGGGCGAGACTAAAAGAAATTATGAATGGTGCGGGCTGGTCCCCAGATTCTATGTTCAAGAGATTCTACTTCAAGCCGGTGCTGGATAAGGCTCATTTGTTGGTGAGCAAGCTTTGCACCAGCATAATACTTGCCTCCGGTCTTGATATAGAATGAAAGTTGTTCCTAACTATTGGGTAGGAAAGTTTCAATTTCAATATTAATATAAATATATATGTATACATAACTCCCTAACCCTTTACATAAAAAAATTGATAGAATTACTGTGTGTACATATGTTGACACAGAATGCAAATAGCATAAGCTCTGGAGCAAAGTGTGGCTGTGCATGGTGAAAGGCATATGGTGCACGGATTACCAACCAGTAAAGTTGTGGGTGCTAGTAGTACTCCATGTTTAACAAGGTAAAGGGTGAGCAAACCTGATGTGGATTGCAGAAGCATGTTTCAAAATTGGTTGTGGTGTAAAGCCTAAGCCTGTAGCAATAAATCTGTGAGAAAAGTCAAAACTTCTGTTCACAATCAATTATCCATGTATGGCTGTTTGGACACGGTTCCATTTTAAATAGTTGTTATACAGTGCTATAGACACATAATAAGTAAACTGACCCAACTAACAAAGGGATGATTTAATTCCCAGTGTGGTGGTAAGCATTGCTCTAAGGTTGTACACCGTTGTGCTCATCTCAGGAATATATGTAGTGTATTTTACCTAACTAGAGAGGGTAGTCTATAGGGTCTGTGTAATAAAGAAGTTGAAAATCCAAGATAATTCCAAGTAAAATCCAAGGTTTATTGAACTGCAGCACAGTACATCCAGTCTCCAAGTTACCAGTCCTTTTTCTCCACCCCAATCCATTTCAGACCATAACAATTCTAAATGGAATCCATAACACAATGTGCATGAGCAGCTATGAAGAGACATTCTATTTAAAAGGGAAATATGTACAACATTGGAATTTGTATTAAAAGGGAAATATCTGCAAACAAGAATACTACACATTTCCCCCCTAAAGAAAATTAAGTGACTACGTAAACATAAAAAAAACCAAATCCTTACACATAAAAGAAACTACTGGTTATAATAGAAAATTTAAGACACACATTTGGATACTCTTCTAACATTCCATCTTTCGCCATCTTGTGTGACAACGCTATTGTGATAAACTTTCACAACCTTCATAGGTTTGCCAAACTTTGTCTCACCTTTGGTAATATAACCAGGTTTACGAATCCTAACCACATCACCTACCATAAAAGCAGGTTGTTTGACTTTCATCCTAGTATCATAATCACTTTTGTATGTGCACTGTTTGAGTTCCACTTTCTCAGCTACATCCTTGACATTCACATCAACCATGCGATAACCAGTACTTTTCTTAAACCACCAAGGACATAGGTTAGATACAGGATCTCTACCCTTTAGTAGGCGGAAAGGAGAAACTTCTGTAGTGGCATGAGGCGTTATACGGTACAGCCATAACTTTTCTCTCAATTTCTCCTTCCACATTCCCCCAAACTTCCGAGCCCATAGGATATCTTGTTTGAGAACCCTGTTATATCTCTCCACTAGCCCATTTCCTTGTGGTTCATACAGAGCAGTGGTGCAATGCTTTATACCATAAGTACTCAAAAACTCCAACATCTCTGAAGATTTGAACTGTACCCCATTATCTGATACAATGCTTTCTGGGAATCCTTCTCTTGAAAATATTTCTCTCAAAAATAAAAAAATACTTTCAGTGTTAGGATGAGGTACCAGTTTGACCTCAGGCCATTTGGAGTGATAATCTACAGCAACTATAGCGAATCTACACTCCTGTGGTAAAAAATTGAATGGACCAGCAATATCGATCCCTAATTTCTGCCATGGATGATCTGGCCACTTCACAGGAGTCAAAGGTGCCGGATCACATTTGCACGTCTTATCACTTTCAATGCACTCAGGACACTCTCTAACAAATTTATCTACAAACCTATCCACTCCTGGCCACCAGAAATTTGACCTAATTAATCTTTTCATGGACGACATGCCCATGTGACATTCATGACTCATTTGCAAAATAACATCTCTTACCGCTAAAGGTGGAATACATTTTCCAGCTCTGAATAGTAGATTTCCCTCTATGGCCAACTCATCAGCAACATTGTAAAATGGTATAACTTCAGCTGGAATTAATTCCTTAGAAGGCCAACCCACACTCACATAATCTCTCACTTTGCACAAGACATCATCCTCACTCATGCTTTTCATCCATAAATCTTCTGAAATGATACTGAATTTCTCAGACAATAATTCTGAAATGCTAGTTACGACTTCAGTATCTTCATCATCTCTGACACTGGGATATGGTAATCTTGACAAACAATCTGCAGTCACATTGAGTTTCCCAGGCACATATTCTATGTCAAAACTATATTCTTGTAATTGTGACATCAATCTAGCAATACGAGCAGTCGCACTTAAACCTCCACCGGGTGAAAGAATACCCACCAAAGGCTTATGATCAGTACATATCAAAAATCTTGCACCCCAAATATAATCCCGGAAATGTTCAACAGCCCAGACACATCCTAATAATTCCTTTTCGATTACAGCATATCGTTTTTCAGTGTTATTTAGAGATCTAGACGCGAATGCAACATTCCAGTCCTCCTTACCCGAACGTTGCGAAAGCACGCAACCCAGGCCATAAAGGCTAGCATCCACTGTCAAAACACAAAGTTTGTTCAAACAAAACGGTCTAAGTGTAGGAGCTGACACCATGTCAAGTTTAATACTGTCAAAAGCGTTTTGTTGTTTAGTTCCCCACAAAAATTCAACATCTTTCCTGGTTAGTTCTCTTAACGGCTCCACTTGAGTTGCGAAACCAACTATAAACTTACTGTAATATTCACAGAGTCCTAAAAATGATAACAATGTATCTTTGCAATCGGGTGCAGGAGCTTTCAGGATTGCATCAACTAACGATTTCTTAGGAGCAACACCATTTCCAGAAATAGTATGCCCTAAATATTCTATCTTCCTTTGAAATAACTTGCACTTTTTACTCTTAATGGTAAGACCAAACTTACTTAACATTTTACACACATTACTCAGGTGTTCCATATGTACTTCATCACTCTTAGAAAATACTAAAATGTCATCCTGAAAACACTTCACATAGTCACTCATGTCTTTAAAAATATGATACATCGATCTCTGAAAAACTGAGGCTGCCGATGCCAAACTGTTGTATGCTTGTAGGTAAATAAAGAAGGTAATCCAAGTTGTAGAGATTTGGAAATGTAGGTTTATTTCCTGAGTAGATAAGCCACGACCAGCAATGATGAACAACAGGATCATAATAACCGTGACATGGGAAACATTACATTCTAAGAACATCTATGAACATTCATAAGAACACTCTTGTAAGATTCCTTAAAGTAACAACGTATAATAACTTCAATACATACTACACATCCTTCCCCTAATAAATAAACCTAAACTAAAGATAAATACAATCAGATATGTGAAAAGAAAACAATACATTAAAAAGAAAAGATAAATGCAATTAGAATTGTGAAAAGAAACTCATACAGTAAAAAGAAACTAATTCAAAACGTAATCATGAAGTCTCAAAGGGACTGATCTGATTCTGCGACCAACCCCCATATCATCCCCCACACCAATGGTATTTGAAACAGGTTGTAAAGCAGGGAGAGCAGTAACACTCTTGGAATCTCCCTGAGCTAATAATGAAGAACCAGAACTGACATCTGTAGAACAATCAACAGGAACAGATGGCAACATTGAAGATTCACCAACTCCAAACCAATCAGAACTTGAATTTTCAACTAAATCCGAATTCTGCTTGTTAGAGGAAATAATCCTTGCTTGCTGTTCAGTGATCTTAATGAGAACATTCTTGTTCCACCAACCTCTTTCAAACAAGAGAGCAGAAAATTTAGATTGACCCTTAGTGATTTTGACAGGTTTTTTTATGATGACCCAATCACCTATAACAAGTGGTTTTTCTGCAACATGCATACGATTATCATAATGATCTTTGTAACACTCTTGTTTCATTTTTACACGTTCACAAATTTTAGTTAAATCAACATTGACTAAAGAACTTTTCATTAACCAAGATGGATTTAACCTAGAAGTTGGAATCCTACCTCGAAGTAAAACAAAAGGAGAAACTCCTGTGGTACTGTGTGGAGTACAGTTATAGTTCCAGATTTTCTCACTAAGAAATTCTGAAATATCCAGTTTATTAGCACAAGCAGTTTGAACCGCCTCTTTCAATAAACGGTTTGCTCTTTCCACCAGACCATTTGATGATGGACTGTAAAGAGGAACAAACGTATGCTTAACATCCCATTTGTTTAAAAACACATTCACATCCTGTGAAACAAAATGTGAACCGTTGTCGGAAACTAATTCATGAGGAGTACCATCAATGACAAATAAACGCTTTAAAAATGATACAACAGAATCAGAATTCGGATTTTTAACAAAAGAAAAATAAATCCATTTAGAAAAGTAATCAATAGCCACAATTAAGAATTTATATTCAGAATTAAAAACAGAAAATGGACCCGAAAAATCCAAAGCAATTTTCTGCCAAGGGGCTTCAGGCCATTCTACTGGTACAAGTGGTGAATTGGACAACTTCCAGTGTTTATCTGAGCATAAACACTGGGGACACTGGTTGACGAACAACTTTACTTGATTGTCTATTCCAGGCCACCAATAAGTGGTCTTAATTTTATTGGTAGTGCCAGTAATACCTGGATGACTCTCATGTGCCACCGAAATAATAGATTGCCTAATACCAGCAGGCGGGACAAACTTGTCTTGTCTGAATAAAATGTCACCTGAAACTGACAACTCTGATGCAACTTGTGCATAATGTTTCTCTTCCATGGACATGCTTCTATCCATAGGCCAACCTTTAATCAAAAACCTTTTAACATTTAGTAGGCAAGAATCATTTTCCATACCATGTAACCAATCTTGTTTAGTTATCTTATTACCTTGAATAGCATCCTCAATTGCAAAAACACACTCCAAATCAGAATTTACTGACTCCTGTGTGGGTAACGGTATACGTGATAAACAATCCGCCCGGATGTTTTTACCACCTGGCACATATTTAATTTCGAAATTGAATTCTTGGAGACGTGCCAACAATCTAACTAACCTAGAAGAGGCTCTATTAGAGGAACTTTCCCCAAGCATATAAATGAAAGGCTTATGATCTGTGTATAAAAGAAATCTGGTTCCCCAAATATACATTCTAAATTTTTCCACAGACCACGAGCAAGCCAAAGCTTCCCGTTCAATAGTGCTATAATTGAGTTCAGCCGAAGTCAAAGATCGTGAAGCAAATGCAATGGTGCATTCTTCACCCTTAATCATTTGACTAAGGACAGCACCTAGCCCCCGAGAACTAGCATCCACTGTGATGATGCTCTGAACACCATGGGAAAAAGGTTTGATAGCGGGAGCAGATAGAATCATATTTTTGATGGAATCAAAAGCAACTTGAGACTCAGTGGACCAAACGTACTTGGCATGTTTCTTCAAAAGATCCCTTAGCGGTTGAACAATTAGCGCATAGCCCTTGACAAAACGAGCATAATATTCACTCAATCCTAAGAATGCTCTTAAAGAGTCTTTGTCTAAAGGACAAGGAGCATTTTTAATCGCTTCTAACAAAGAAGATTTAGGTTTAATCCCCTCTTTTGACAGATTGTGGCCTAAATAATCAACCTCATTTGCTAAAAATTTGCACTTCTTTTTGTTGACGGTAAGACCATGATTTTGTAAAGACTTTAAAACATGTTCCATCAAAATATAATGTTGATCCAGTGATTCAGAATGCACCAAAATATCATCTTGGAATGCCTGAATTCCTGGACAATTATTAAAAATGGTATCCATTAACCTTTGAAAGATACTAGCTGCCGAAGCGAGTCCGAAAGGTAGCCTTTTATACATATAAACTCCAAAAGGTGTCACAAAGGTTGTAAGTGGTTGAGACTCTTTAGATAATGGAATTTGATGATATGCTGAGCGCAAATCAATAGTAGAAAAATATTTACTACTACCAATGTTGGCCAGCATATCATGAATTTTCGGCAAAGGATGCACATCAATAACAATGTTGCGATTAAGAACCCTAAGGTCTGCACATAAACGAATTTCGCCAGAAGGCTTTCGTGCTACTACGGCAGCAGAAACCCATTCTGAAGAATCAACTGGACAAATAATGTCTTGAGCTATAAGAGATTCAATGTGCTTCCTCAAATCTTGTTTAACAGATAGAGGCACAGGACGTACCTTCTGGACAACAGGACAAACCTTATCCTTTAATTTAATGTTATGCTCAAAATTTTTTACTAAACCAATTCTGTCATCAAAAACTTCTTTGTATTTTTCTAACACATTACAGAGAATAGGATCATTACAATAATCAAGGATGGCAAGAACTGGTAGATCTCCTAAGGCAACAGGTTCAGGATGACCAGGTTTTAAAATAATACCCAGCCTAGATTGATCCTGCCAACCCAAAATATCCCTGCCATTCAGTGCAACGTAAATTTTTGTAAAAATTACTCTCCCTTTAAAATCAATGTTGTCAGGGAAATAACCACGCATGGTTATATCAAAACCCCCAAAGGCTTTGGGATTCACATCTGTAGCGAGCAATTTTGTGTTATTCCAAGAACACTGAAAGGTATTTTCATCCAAAATGGTAATAGGAGATCCAGAATCTGCCATAACTTGCATAGTATGTACACCAATAGAAATTTTACATATCGGACCCTTTATACTGAAGTCACAAAGAGCATTAATCTGAATGAAAGATATAGAAGAAACATTTAACGCATCACAAATTTCTTCTTCAGAATATACCATATTAACTTTGGTTTTATCCCTGGGTAAACGACATAATGCTGAAAAATGACCAACACGTTTACAATTTGAGCACCTTTTACCTTGCGCTGGACACTTTGGGTTGTTTCCTACATGAAATTTTGAACCGCACCTGTAACAAAATACATTGGATTTTTGTTCAAAAGCTTTTTTACCACTCACGCGGTTAGAAACAACATTAACATCACAATTATCACTGGATGCTTGTGAAACATTACAAACAATTGAAGAAGAAGCATGTTCAGCTAAAATTTTCGAGGAAACAACTGAACACTCGATGCTTTTCGCAATTACAATTACTTCATCCAGTGTTGGATTTTTACATGTCAAAATTCGCTCCTGGATCTTTTTGTTGAAACAATTAAAAACTAACTGATCACGCAGAGCAGTTTCTAGATAAGTGCCAAACTCGCATTTTGAGGCAAGTACGCGCAAAGTCGCCAAATAGTCTTCTATGGACTCCTCTTGTAGTTGTTTCCTTTTTGAAGAAAACATGCCTCTCGACCATGACTGATGGATCATCTTTAAATTGTTTGCCAAGACGCGTTAAAGCCTCAGTATAAACATTCCAAGTGTCATCATCAGGTGGAGCTTGAACCACAGACAAATGATCAAATAATTGTTGTCCTGCGTCTCCCAAATGGTTAAAAAGAATGGCTCTCTTTCTTGAAGCAGAATGCTCCAAAGCATCTATTGCTTCCAAATAATTAGTGAATACACGTAACCATTTGTGCCATGGTGTTGGAGGCTTGCCAGGAGCAATTAAAAATGAAGGAGGTGCTACAATTCCACTGTTGTTATTATTAGCAGTTGCCATTTAGAAGAAATAAGTTAAATAAATTCTTACTTGTCAGCCTCTTAAACCGATTTCTGTATTTTCATTCACTCACTTTTCTTTTCATTGAATATCTGCCCAGATTTGCCAATAGTCGCGTTAAACCGACAGTATTGAACTTTTTTAAATGGCTGCCAGCGTTATGACACTGAACGTTGCGTGCGTCTGAACGTGCATTAGTCAATAAACAATGCGCGTTACTATGGTGCGCACAGGCTGCAGTGATGTATTGTGCGAGTGCAGGACAAGTCGGCTCGGGTCGCGAGCAAAGAATCTAGTCTGCGTTTGAATTATGCACAGGACCGTTGACGAGTACAACAAGGTATCGTAAAACCAATTTAACTCACAGTTTTTAGAAGCGGAATGTCCATTAAAGTACAGTGATCCCTTGAAATTCGGAGAATCACTGCGATCGAGTCGGCTCCGTTTCTGCGTTTAAAATTTTCAAAAGTCGATCTGCTCACGTCGGTGGGTCTGAAGTAGACAAGCTTAAAAACGTCGCCAATAAATGTTGTATGCTTGTAGGTAAATAAAGAAGGTAATCCAAGTTGTAGAGATTTGGAAATGTAGGTTTATTTCCTGAGTAGATAAGCCACGACCAGCAATGATGAACAACAGGATCATAATAACCGTGACATGGGAAACATTACATTCTAAGAACATCTATGAACATTCATAAGAACACTCTTGTAAGATTCCTTAAAGTAACAACGTATAATAACTTCAATACATACTACACAAACCAAATGGCATTCGTTTGAATTGATATAATCCCTGAGGTGTAATAAATGCTGTGAGATGACGTGATTCTTCTGCTAACACTACCTGATGATACGCAGATCTCAAATCCAAGGTAGAAAAAACTACAGCCTCACCAATCATGCTCACTACTTCATTGATATTCGGCAGAGGATGACAATCTACCACTATATTAGCATTAAGTGCTCTCAAATCTATGCAAAGTCTCAGAGATTTATCAGGTTTGCGTGCCAAAACTACTGGCGAAACCCATTCTGACGATTCTATCTCCTCTATGACATCATTTTTTAACATATCTTTTAGAGTATCACTTAACTCTTCTCTAACATTGAGTGGTACAGGTCTAAGCTTTTGCACAACTGGTTCAGCTCGTTGTTTGAGCTTGATGACATGAGTGAACCCGCTTAGCTTACCTGACTTGTCTGAAAAAACTCCAGGAAACTCACACGAAAGTAACTTCCAAGCATTACTCTCTTCTACAAACATAACTCTTTTATTTAACTCATCTCTATCCTTTAACACCATGACTGGATCTTTGCTGCGTGGATTCAACGTAATGTTAAGTCTGAATTGATCACACCAACCCAGAACATTCACACCCTTTACTACAACATATAATTTGATGTACGCAGATCAGATTGATCCTTAAAATATATGGTGGAAGCAATATAACCAATGAAATCAATGTTTGAACCATTGAAACCTTTTGCCATTACATCAGGAGGGCACAAATCACTCTTAGCAATCTTAGATTCATACATTTCATGAAAGTATTCTTCCGTTATGATGGTCCAAGGAGACCCAGAATCAGCCATTAGCTCTAGTTCAACACCCATAAATTTAACCACACACTTAGGAGAGTCCAACACATCCTCTTCAAGCAACCCTAAACTCACTAATGATACAATCATTCCTCTTTCTTTAAGGGATTCATCAGACACGACATGCTCACATCTTGACAAATTTGATCCCAAATCAGTGTCATCTCTCACACAAGAGACTTCCCCTTTTTTAAAATAATTACTTTTGCCCCCAATTTTCTTTTTGTCTTCCCTACAGGACTTGGAAAAATGACCAACTCTACCACATTTGTTGCACTCTTTTCCCAAGGCAGGACAAAACTTGAAGGAAGCTACATGATTGTAACTCCCACATCTAAAACATACAATGCGGTTACGTGATATATTCCTATAGTTTTGAAAACTTTTTGTAACATTGTTCATAGCACATACTTCTTCACTTAGTTTATCATTCTTGCTACCCCTAGTGCTCGTTTCTTCAATAGTTTTCATCCATTTGTTAGATTGTTCAAAAGCCTTGGCAGTGGAAATGCTTTCTAATAAAGTGGGATTACCTAATATCCACAATTGTTCCTGTGTTTTCTTACATTTAACATTGACAATTATCTGATCTCTGATCATTTCGTCTGTCATTGCACCAAAATTACATGAAGCCACCAAAGCTCTCAAACCCGTTAAAAAATCATCAAAAGATTCATTTTCTTTCTGGGCCCTCGTATAAAACTTGTAACGATTCAGAGCAATACTGGTTGTGGTTTTGAAACGTGTTTCTACACGAAGCATTGCTTCATCAAATACCCCAGAGTCACAAGGAACAGGTGGTAAATTTCTAAAAATAACTTGCCCTTCGGATCCTAAACAATGAAGAAAAATATATATATATTTTTCATTTCCCATCCTTTCCCCATCAATAGCCTTTAAATAAGTTAAAAACTCCTCCTTCCATCTGTTCCAGGGGATGGGAGGATCACCCTTACATTGTAAAAATTTCGAAGGAGGGTCAAACTGCATGGTGAAAATGATAATAGTACAAATTAAATAGTGAACAAAATGAAGCAATATGATATTATTACCGTTGAAATAAAATAAAATGCAAAGTAAATAAACACAAATTCAATCCTTGAGTACACCAGCTGTGTACATCAGCGCTGTAATGTCCTACACAGCAGTTGTAGATTATAGTGCAAAAGTCTAGCACTAGCTCAAAATTTCCAGCAAAAACTCGGTGCCGATGTAAACAAATATAGCCGCCTTGACGTTACGCGACGTGACGCTCCATGCGTGTAGCATCATCAGCCTCGTACTTGGAAACCATGGTAACTGCACGCTCCAACACGGCGCATGGAGATTTGTTGCACGGGAAGACTCAGTCCTTCACGTGTTGCCCGTTGAAACCACATTCAAAGGTAAACATTTGCTTATTTTGTTTAAAATTGTGAAACTTTCGCGCAAACACCCATAAATTTCGTAGTTTTCGGTAAACACAGCGTCCTCAACCGTGCAGTCTCCAAGATGAAAAGCGTTACCAATAGAATATTGTACACCAGTGAGAGCAGGTGTAAATAGTATTCCAAGTAAAATAAAGTTTTAAATCCTTCAGTCCTTAAGTAGGATAGTCGATAGCAACGTCTTCTATGTATGAATGAACCAGGCTCCAATCTTCAAAAGTTTATAAAATCCAATCTAGGTTAAGATCAGGTAAAAATCCAAAATCCTTTCAAAATCAGGTGTACCACACCTGTGCTGCTGTAGTAGTAGGTACTAGACACCTTCGTCGCCAATTTTGTAATAAAGAAGTTGAAAATACAAGATAATTCCAAGTAAAATCCAAGGTTTATTGAACTGCAGCACAGTACATCCACTCTCCAAGTTACCAGTCCTTTTTCTCCACCCCAATCCATTTCAGACCATAACAATTCTAAATGGAATCCATAACACAATGTGCATGAGCAGCTATGAAGAGACATTCTATTTAAAAGGGAAATATGTACAACATTGGAATTTGTATTAAAAGGGAAATATCTGCAAACAAGAATACTACAGTCTGGCCAAAGGTGTCTTATTGTTGACTAATGGAAACGTGTAAGTTTCGTGACTCAAAATTGCAGTTCATGTGTAGTCTTCATGATAGTGATCCCATTAAGGTGAATAGAGAACAAACACTTTTTGGAGGGTGTTCATGGTTTAAAAAGTGGGTGACCCCATTAAAGTGTATTGAGGCATTGTGTTTGCTAGGCGAGTGAATACCAGTAAAAAGAATGTAACATCCACCGATTGAGGGTGAGTTCACAGATATGGTGTGTGATTTGCATATGATCAAAGGTTATATTGATTATCACAGGTATATCTTGTTCAATTACTTCCAGTTCAAAACAACTACCATTCTTCACAATCACTGGATGATGTAATCAGCGATGTAATCAATAATGCCATCAGTTATAGTAATAGTTATCTCAAGTAACTATAACTCATGCCCTAAGGTAACTATGGCTCACCCCCTCACCATGCACTGCTAAATACCCCACATATTACATCGCTCATGACATCTTCTATGACATTCATTGATAATATCACTGCGCATGGGTGGGCACGAGTTATAGTTACCTCAGGGCATGAGTTATAGTTACTTAAGATAACTATCCCCATAACTTGGGAACTTCTGTGGTTTTTAGAGTTTAAAACATTACGTTGTCACTCAACTATAACATTACTATAACCTTTGTTGTTTTCAGTGAAGTTCCAGTTTTTTTAACATAAAGTAATATTTAAATACCATAGATCCAACCCCCCACCATGCACAGCTTTTGGCCATGTGCAGTGGTGGTTTGCCATAAAGCCTGGCCTGTGGCCAGGCCCTGTGGTCAATCCCCCAAAGGCAGCCAACACCACACTGCACATGGCTTTCGGCCATGTGCAGTGGGGATTGGCCACAGGGCTTGGACTTTTTTTTAAAGAGGTGGGGGTTGTGTAACCCACCCTCCGAACCTATTATGGCCCTGGGGACCTCATCCCTCAGGGCCATAAATATTTTAAAGAGGAAGAGTCTGCGTTGCCCCCATCCCCGAGCCTGCTTAGGCCCTGTTGACCAGATTCCCCAGGGCTTTTTTTCATAGAGGACGGGGCACATACCCCAAGCCTTATTAGGCCCTGGGGACTACATTACCCCAGGCCTTTTATTAGGGGGAGGCAACCCGCATGGCCCCCCTGCCTAAGTCTTATTAAGGCATGGGAACCCCATCACCCAGGGCAGTTTTTTCAATGAATTTGGAGGGGGCGCATGGCCCCCCTCCCTAAGCCTTGATAAGCTATTGGGTCCCCATCCCCCAGGCCCACTCAATAAAATTAAGTGGAGGAGGCACACAGCCCCCCTTCCCCGGAGACCCAATCCCCTGGGGCCTGGTGCATTTTGTTAAAGAAAGGGGGGCAAGCAGACCCCCTCCCAAAGCCACTTTCTGTCCTAGGGACACCATCCCCAGAGGCCCTTTGCTATGAAAGGTGGGTGCCAGGGTGCCCACCCAGGGTACCCACCATAGGCTCGTTTGGGGGACCCATGGCCCCAACCGGCTATCAGCATACAGCGGGAGCCAGAATTGCTTCCACCCGCAGGGTGCAGCTACTAATACTACTCCCTGCGGGTGGGAGGAATCATTTAATCTATTTCCCTGCCTACTTCAGTGCGGGCAGGAAAACATATGAAAAATACGATCCTAATGGGAGGGAACATTTTTGAAGCTCCCGCCCGTTGGTAGCAGATTTGCTGTTTGCGCCCACTTGGAGAGAGTTTTGAAAATGCTCTCGCCAAGCAAGCGCTAACACAGGTTTCCGGGTAGGAAAACAGCTATTTCCCTTTGGTGGGCTTCCCAGGACATAGCATTGGAGCTGGACCTGGGGTATGGGGTTCCTGGGGCCATTAACTGCTCAGGGAGGGGCCCCCTCCCTTTCACTAGTTTTGCTATCCCAGGCGTGCGCTTACCAGGGCCTTTGTGGAGAAGTGTGGCTCAATGGTTAGAGCGGCAGACCCTGATGCAGAGGTCTGGCCCGGGACCTGAGTTCAATTCCTGCCTCGGCGGGTCTTGAGCTCAATTTCCTTGGACCTGATCATTCTCGCCTCGGTGCCTATTCTAATCATGGGTCCCACTCTGCAACTCTGGGCAATAGTTTGCTTAATCACCACCATGGCCCCAAAAGCGCTGGGATGCCTGTCTTCACCTTGGCGGTGCCCAGGAGTGGACATTTTACAGGGAAGAGCCAGGAAGGGTTCCACAGCGGTATGCGTACAGCGCCAGGAAACCCCAGTTGGGGTATAAGTGCGCTTTACAAGTACAAATTCATTTCATTTCATTTATAGGCTCGAAGAGGGGGGCCTCACATCCCCCCTAGGCGTAAATTCCTGCTGGAGATTTTAAAAAAAGAGAAGTTTTGTCAAGCTAAAATTGCCTTACTTTTTTTGCAGAGAGCAAATGACCCACGGACACTGTGCTGTATTATGAATTCGATTAAGATTGCAGTGAGGTTAAGAAATACAAGAGGAGAGGGTTAATGATTGGATCTCGCAAGAATATATATTTTTATCTGATTTTAGATGTTATCAAGATGTAGTTCAGATGTAGTTTAATAATTTTTTTAACTTTGTATATATGTGTACTTTTATGATGTTTTTTAATCATCGAATAAAGAATTACTGAACTGAACTGAATCAGTGGACTGATGAACGTATACCTGAATGCAGATGAGTGACAGAGAGCATGAGTGATGACTCATTGAGTGCCTAAACATAAGGCACTTTTATTCAAAAGCCAAAGTATTGCCATTGTCAATGCTCGTAGCTGACAGCAATGGGGTCCCCTTTGCTTGTGCAGGAATATTAAGTAGTGCTATGATACCTCCACTCGCATGCAATTAGATATTATAAGTAGTCATGTAATTTTCTTATTAAAGGCACATTTCGATGTCAAAATGTGCCTGCAGTTAGAACATAAAGGACAGCTTTTTAATTTGGAGACCGTAATATTCCACTTATTATTGAAGAGTTACATTTATGCTGATTGAGATACTCATACTCTTCTTCACTTAACACACAGCCAATTATCTTCACCTGTATATATCCATCCTAAACAATGTGTAGAACTAATGAGACCATGTCTCGAACTTACTTATTTTTATGTCGAGCCTACCAGACAGCAGGAGTTGTCTGGTTACTCTAGACATATTGTGAGCTTGACAAGAACTTACACAGGGCCTACAACTCGCCCATTGACTGTGAATTCCTCTCTTTTATTCAATGGCTCTCCTTGTCTACCTTGTTTCATCTTGTGTTTGTCCTTTTCCTAGAGCAAGAGCAGAGTTCTTCAAAGTTAGACTTAGAGTATCGGATCCATGCAAGAATTTTAAGATAACTACATTTATCTAAATGGGGAGATGCTAAAAATCTGGCAAGGATCCAGCCATCCAGGACCGACTTTGGAGAACCCTGCCCTAGGGTATGCCGTCTTTACCATCCTCATAGCACGCTGACTAGTGCCGTTTCTCTGATCACATTTGGGAACTTTTTTTTGGTTAAGCATTTCATCAGAGTGAATGTTATTTTCATCTCATTCCTCCCTTTGATTTTTCCCCATTCCCTCCTTTGCTTATTCCCCAATCCCAATCTCCCAGCATGCTTTGTGTTGTGCTCTTCCGTGTCCTTCTCCCCCTGCTTCTAGCCCTCACCTCTCTGTGTTGCCATCTCCTCTGTGTGGCTTTCTCCTTCCTCGGCCTGATTTTTAGGTCGAGTCTAGAGTCAGCATGCATGCGCTGCTCTTCAAGACATGCTGTATTATCCCTATGGAGATGGAACACGCACACACAAGCCCACTGCTTTTTCAGTGGGCTTGTGTGTGCTTGATCTGCCTTTACAAATGCCAAATGGTAAATAGTGTACATTTCTCCAGCCTTGTGGCTGCTTTGCTACTGCCCTGGCTACTGGCCCTACTACATGGATCCTTTAATTAGTGCCCATATGTTTTGTTTAAGAGCACTGCTTTTTTATTAGCCCTCACTTTGCTGCTCGCTGGCACACATCACTGCTCCCAGTTCACTTAATCTCCCTGTGAACCCCCCTCCCCGCCACACACACACAACACCTCCCACCCCTCACAGCTTGTTTGGTTAATGTCGCGCACACAAAACTCAGGTAGCTTGTCTTTCTTCATTTACTAGGTTGCCTCTTCAATCTTAAGTATATATAAGGTAACAAAGATGCTTTTAAAACTTATTATAACTTTGTAACATACTGTACAGCAGCCACAGTATGCTACAACATAGCTTAAACACATTGGCAAAGCCAATAGCTATCGCAAAACACTTATAAGGTCCCAAAGGTGAGACCTATTGGCTATGCCAATGCTTGGTAAATTATACATCCTGCCCACTCCCCATTGCTCCTCCAACCCCCACACCCCCAACCAGCTCCTCTGTTGCTCCCCACCACTGTTTTTTTAAAACGTATATTTTTTGGGAGGATTGCCACAAAAGTGCTTTAGGGCACTGAAAATGAATTTTTTTGTTCACTAATCTAAGTGGCACTCATCATCTTAGATCGGTCAATAAAAAGAAAAACTAGATGGTCCCCACATTCTGTATGGTGACATATGCAAATGCCTACAGAATTACACTATCGCCTGAGTCATTGTGCCTTTTCAGTGTTTTCAATGTTAAACAGCATTGGCAAAAGCCAGTAGGTCCCAAATGCGAGACCTATTGGATTTGCCAGTGCTTGTTTCCCTCCCCCCACCTCCCCTCCCCTCCATCTAGCCCTGCTATGTTGGACAATTCTCGAGCAGTTATTCGAGAGGTAGAGCAAGACCTAAACCTGCTTTTATTAACCATAAATGACAGTTCTTCCTGCAGTAATGAGATCACAGTTTAGTTTCTTACTAGTTCTGACAATTGAATATGATTAAAGTAATTTTGTCTCTATCCATGGTTACATGGAAAGCAAACACTATAGATGGACCCGTCCTTTATAGAGAGTGTGATGGTTTGAATTATATTTATGCATTTACTTGCTTGAAAAGCAACAGTTTCCTCCAAATTAATTTGTTACGATACATTAATGTATCCCTCAATAATTTTAGGTTGCCCATCTTGGAGGGAGCATCACCTGCATTTCTCACTCCTGCCCTCACTATGCTTTCACTCCCCAAGTGGAAGTGTCCGGATTGGACCCAAAATGCTAGCCTGGTAAACACCACTTCACTGGAGTTCAAAGAAGTGTGGCAGTCGAGGATGCGAGAGGTAAGTCCCAGGACATTTGATACCTGTTAAAATTTTATATCTGGTACCCTTAATAGGTTTATTTGGATTTGCACCTGATTTGTATAAACTAAAAACATTGGATGCTGTGTCAAGACTGCCACTTTTAACTTCCATTACAAAGTTTCAAATTCCAGGCATGCAGGGGAACATATTTCTCTTTAGTGTTGAATTAGGACATATCAAGAAGGTATACTCTTCCATACGTATGCTTGTAGGCTTGCCATTTACACTCTTCCATTTGAATGCTTATAGGCTTGACATTTATTCTCTTCCATAGGTATCCTTATAGGCTTGACATTTATCCCCTTCCATAGGTATCCTTATAGGCTTGACATCTATCCTCTTCCATATGTGTGCTTATAGGTTTGAGATTTATCCTCTGACATTTATACACGTACATAGGTATGCTTATAGACTTGACATATATCCTCTTTCATAGGTATGCTTATAGACTTGACATATATCCTCTTTCATAGGTATGCTTATAGGCTTGACATTTACACTCTTCCATTTGAATGCTTATAGTCTTCACATTTATTCTCCTCCATAGGTATCCTTATAGGCTTGACATTTACACTCTTCCATATGAATGCTTATAGGCTTCACGTTTATTTCCTTCCATAGGAATCCTTATAAGCTTGACATCTATCCTCTTCCATAGGTATGCTTATAGGCTGGACATTTATCCTCTTCCATAGGTATGCTTGTAGGCTTGACATTTATCCTCTGACATTGATACTCTTCCATAGGTATGCTTATAGGCTTGACATTTATACTCTTTGATAGGTATGCTTATAGACTCGAAATGTCCTTTAACCGAGGTGTTGCTTAGCTATTTGTCAATAAAAAATCAAATTGGGGTACTGTTCTTTATGATCTTTCAAACCTGAGATTGATGTGGAGTAGAATGATTTAGTGGGAAGATTACCACAGCATTAGCAGATGGATCTACAGTACCCTTCTCCCCAATTTAGAAACAATTCAGTTTTGCAACCCTCTTTCCCCAAAACGTGGAAGGCAGGTGAGGCAGTCTTGTGAAGAACAGTATGCACTCATTCACGAGATAGGCCTAGTCTGAAGCTCTGGTTCTCAGGATTGCCCGGGTCTTCCTAGTAAAACAGATGTGAGCTGATAATGGCCATGACGGTAGAGCCCCCCTAATCATGTATGAATCGCAGATAAGTTTTGCAAATGTTCCCCAATTAAAAAGTCCACCAGGGTACTGCTGCTAATGCCATTTAGGAAATGGAATCAATCTGGAGTCCAAAACTCCTAACCACTTAGAGTGTAGCAGGGTAAGGTGTAAATTCAGAAGGCCAGTAATAGTTCGAGAAATCTGCACTACAACCAGGCACTAGCATCTCTGTCTTCTTGTTGCTGAGCTTGAGCAAATGTCTGCTCTTCCACTCATTGACATCCAACAAACATCCCTGTAGACAGGTTCACCATTGGGGCCACCGCTCAGCCTCAATGAGAGTAGAGCACCATCAACAGAAGTCTAGAGTTGGATCAGGATGGGCACCACAGGTAGCGTAACATATATGTTGAAGAGATTTGGGTAAAGTACAGATTACAGAGGTAGTAGCTAGTTCAAAGAACCAAGGGTAACACATTGCAAACATTCCATAACAAAAGCAATTAAGTAGGACTCTGTGAATAAATTAGTTACTGCCTGCTAAATCCTTACCATTCATTTTGGAATCATAGAATAAAAGTCATGAATGTGTGCCTAACATACTATTTTTGATTGGCACAGGGATAGAATAACATCCATGTGTCTTTCCCTACAAAATATTGGTCTCAAATGTATATCCAAAGTTAATTTTAATCTAACTGCATAAGAGTATGCATTTGTATAATGGGGCATATTTGTCTGAGCCATCCTTAGTAGAAGTCATGGTTTCAGCTACCATTCAGGGCCATTTATTACTCTGCAGGCTAGCTGGTAGTTGAAAGACCCCCTTGGAACAAGAAATTCATTCTAAGAGATTAGTTGTCTCTCAGCAGGGTAAGTCTTGAGGGAGAAATCTTCATAAAATAATTAGCTAAATCTCCATGACACAAAGTGTCAGGATGCTCCCATGTGGGACAAGGGGAGATAATGGAGTCTAGTGATTACAGTGACGACAGGTGAGTATCTTGGAGGAAATAAACCAGACCTTGGTGGGCGGGGCATGGTTCAGAGAAAGGAACCTGTTCTAATGTCCTTTCAAGATGCTATTTTGAATCTTCCCAGAATACTGTTCAGGAGGTTGATCAGCTACTCACAGGAAATCCCAGTCAAGGGTGGAGAGAAAATGTGGCATCTCTGGTTTGGGTAGCGACTTCCACCCTCTAAAAATCTCCATACATGCAGAAGAAAAGACATTTGAGAAGAAGAGGTGTAGCATTAGAAACTTGCTGGTGAACTCTTGTCTGAAGTGTAGTTAACCAGCATTGGACTTGTATTGTTAGACTTTTGTTGGTCTCTTTCTTCAAACTTAGCTCACTGTCTCGCTCTTGGAGATAGTTGACGGCAGCCTTGCTGAAGACCATGAAGAAAGGGGTTTTCCTTCTGCTTCTATAGATTGGTTCTGAGTGTGAGTGCCCGAGGGGTAGATATAATAGGCTTCTGCCACTCACACAGGCGGCAAATAGCTGAACGATTTGCATGCTAGGTGAATGCAGGCAATGAAAGCAGCCAGTCATTGGTACCATGGGACATTGCTGTAGGAAGACCCCAGGTCAGGAGTCTGCTGTGGCTGGACAGGAGGGTAGGTACTAGCTCTTACCACCAGCTGCTGCTAAAAAGAAGGTAGCAGCATTGTTAAGTGGCTGCAAAAAAAGCATCATGAAACAACCATTTGCAATTTGGAGGACAGTAGACCTGCAAAAATACTCACCGTAAGTTGAGGTGCTGCCAGGAGCAAGACAAAGTACAACCTTGTCTAAATTGACCCATCGGGCAGGTGATATCTAATTTATTGTAGCCACTTCCACAGAATTCCCGTGATCTGTATGAGTGCTCCTTGATGAACATGGAAGACCTACATTATTTTAATCAGAGACACAAACCCCTATAAAAGTTTCACCAGCTTTGTTGTTTTAGAAAGTGGCACCCTAGATCTCCTGGAGTATTGAATTAGTGATCCCAGGAGAGATGCAGCCTAGGTTTTATTTTTGGCCAGAGCAAACCTTTTGGTGTGCTCTGGAAGTGCAGGGAATACACCGAGTTTTGGGTTCCAAGAGATTGTTAGGTAACTGTTCAAAAGTAGGAATACGATTTTCAATGAAATGCTCACCGTTTTACCATGCTTACTTTCGTAGAGTGTTAAATGGATATGGCATTTTAACCCCTTAATGCAGAGCATGATCTACTGACATCCTCCTTCTGTAATGTGGAGGATGTCAACGTGTCATCCTTTGTACTGCCTAGCACTCATAAAAGGAATAGATCAACCATTGTCAATTTCGTGTAGCGATCATGCAAAGTCAATTTGGTCTTCACGTGGTCACTGGTTTGATACATTCCTGCTGTAGACGCTAGACTCAACCACTGCCTTTTGATCCAAAACCTTCCACCACAGAAAGTGAGGGAAATTATTGTTTTAAGCTAACATTTCAGGTTTGCAGGGCTATTTTGGGTGCGGTAGTGTGATCCACACAAGCCACACACCTTGGACTCCCTTGTGTGTCTAGTTTTCAGAAGTATCTGGGTTTGGTAGATTTCCCAGGGCGACCGCCAAGTCTAGGCCCAAATTATGCAGCTACCCTTGGCTCAATTTTGATAGGGAGAATTTGATGTCTCCATTTTGTGTTTTGGTGACTATCCTGTCATAGGTGCTAGGCCAAACCACACAAGTGGGGTACTGTTTTTATCTAGAGGAAGAAGTGAGAAAATGCTGGGTGGAAGGAATATTCAGATGTCAGAAATGTCATGGGTTGGTATGTTCTCTGGGAGGCATCCCAGCTAAAATCCACAGCTACACACAGTACAAGAAAAAGGGTCATTTTTGTTGGCCTCTACATGTTGTGTATTGGGAGCTTTCTTGCCACAGGCGCTAGGCCCACCCACACATGTAGGATACCATTTGTATCGGTAAGAATGTGGGACTGCTGGGTGGTAGGAATTGTGTTGATCACTGCAGATTCTGGAACTTTCTCTTACAGCAAAGCGGGGGAAATGTGTGTTTTTATACAAAGTTTGAGGTTTACTAGCCATTGTGGATTATAAAAGGTAGTGGGATACAAGTCAGACAATCCCGGGCTCGACAAGGTTCCTGTTTGTCATGATATGGTATGCTTCCTGGGAGGCGACAGGGCCAAATTCCACAGCTACCCACATCAAATGAAACAAGCATTGGCATACCCAATAGTTCTCGCATTTGGGACCTTATAAGTGTTTAGTTATCCAGCACAATATCCTTGGTGCAACAACATCAAGTGTTGCATGGCTAATCACTTATAAGATCCCAAAGGCGCGACCTATTGGCTATGCCAATGCTTGTTTTTAAGAAGTCAGGAGATTGAGTAGTTTGCCCAGAATCACAGGTAATGAGCCAAAACAGTGATTTGAACCGGTTTCTCCAGTTCCAAAGTTGGCAGCTATGGTCCCCAGGCCACATCTCTTCCCCTCCTCTCATAATAAGCTCTTCCATGAAACACCCAAAAAGTATTGGACTATTTCACTAGTGTCCCTTCAAGAACTCTGGATTTTTTGACTGCTTATGTGATAGATGGGCTGTAAAACGTACCATTTTATGATATTTTTATGTTTTTTTTCCTTGGGTTAAATCACTCCACCTGAAACTAGTCATTATGTGCACCAGTAGGTATTTATTTCATGTAGGCCTGGTGCTAGCACGGAAGACAGTGGGCAGGGCGGTGGTGGCACAGAGGTAGAAGTGGACCATATGAGTAGCAAAAGTGGGCCACAACCTCCTTTAAAAAAAACTTTGGGCACGTGTATTTATTTATTTACAAGTTAAGCATCGACTATGAGGACCTCCTGTCACATGCTTGAAAACTGAGTAGTATTCGGATCTTACCTGTGACAGCGTTGTGACGATGGCTGGCAGGTCAAAAAGCTCACAAAAGTGGCTCTTGTACGGAGGGTGTAAGCGCTATCATGTGAAAAGGTCGCTCTCGAGGTCAGAGTTAGCACATCAAACCAAAGGGCAATTTCAGCTATTACAGTGGATGGCAGCGTGTGAATCTGACCCCCTTGAGCAGCGTAAAAGTTTGTTTCTGGGTTACCCAGAGGGGTTACAGTAAATCTAAAAAAAACAAATACATAATGTAGATTGCTCAGTTGACAAAGATAAGAGTAACATAGTTGCAAAATAGGGAACTAAATCAGCAGGGCAAAGATGAGAATAATCTTATCAGAGGACTCCATATCTTCTGGGCCAAAAAAAATCAATCCTGAGAATTCTTTTAACAACCTAAGGTATGCTGGGGGTTGTAGTCTCCGTTCATTTAAACGGAAAATAAGTGGACTCACACCCTTGAAAATGTTGATCTGTGGAAAAAAAAAGCAAAGTTGGTAGTGTTTCGCTTGACATAGAATCATCTAGCAACCTTAGTTTGGGAACACTCCAATAGACCAATATTTCATGATGGACCAAAACACTGTTTATGTGCATGTAAGGTCTGTTGCTAAATCTGCGTGTTATCTCTTGGTTGTCACTACCCATGTGGCCACACAGTGAGGGTCATTGTAACCACCCCATTTGACGAAGCCCTTTTGACCTCAGCCTCTCTCACTTAACAAAAGTATTTTCTTAAATGTTTTACCCACCACTGCCCCTATAGGTTATCGGTTTTCAGCACTGATAACTTGGTGGGGTCTGTTTCGAGGTACAGTCTGTGGCGTTGCCAATCTCGCCCTGTATAGTGAGAGGTAGGGACGTATTGGAGTATCTATGAAGAGTGCAACATTTGCAGCGCCACTGGGTCCCAAGGGTGCAAGGGACACTGCAATACAACTAACGATTTTTTTATGGCAAGGGCTGAACCACTCCGCACGACAATAGACTAGTCAGAAATTCCCTGTCAGGCGCTTAACTTCAAGTTCCTTTGAGTCACAAGTTGGTAAACCGTCAGCTATCCAACTTTCTCGAGGAGAATGGCCGGTTGAGGGACTCCCAGACGGGATTCCGACCGGGTCATGGAACTGACACGGCTCTGCTAGCAGTGGTAAAGGAGGCCAGAAGCACTTTGGACGCAGGGGGGTCAGTGGCAGTGATCCTCCTGGACCTTAGTGCGGCCTTCGATACCGTCAATCATGGAGTGCTGATACAACGTCTAGCTGAGTCGGGTGTCACAGGAGTGGCCCTGGAATGGTTGGCCTCTTTTCTGGAGGGGCGTACCTTCGAGGTTTGGGAAGGAAACGCAAAATCTCCTCCCCTCCCACTTCATTGCGGGGTGCCCCAGGGCTCATCCCTGAGCCCCACGTTATTTAACGTGTATATGGCACCCCTGGAGGGTGTGGTGTCTCCGTTTGGCTTTAAGACCATAAGCTATGCGGATGACACCCAGCTAGTGGTGGGTCTGACACAGCTGGAGAAACAGCCCGAGACGCTCCATTCATGCTTGAGAGAGGTGTTTGACTGGATGACCAGGTCATCGCTCAAATTGAACGGCTCAAAAACTGAGCTGATGATCTTGGGCCAGTCAAGTTTTGCCCTCTCGCCGAGCAGCTGGCCCAATTGCATGGGCACCCCGCCTGACCCAAAGAAGGAGATTAAGAGCCTGGGGGTCTGGCTGGAGCCGGATTTGTCCTTTAGGACACACGCCAAGAAGATCGCTGGCGTGTGTTATGGAATGCTCCGGTCAGCCCGTAAGGTTCTCCCCCTGTTACCAGAACTCTCCCGGAAGCTGTTAGTCCAAGGTCTAATCATCTCACGCCTGGACTACAGTTATGCACTCTTTCTCGGAGCCCCGGAGTCAACGTTCAAGATCCTGCAACAAGTGCAGAACGCGGCAGCAAGGCTGCTGCGGAACGTTCCGGCCAGGCAGTCAGCCAGGCCTGCTTTAAAAGCACTACACTGGCTTCCCGTCAGAGAGAGAGTGACCTTCAAGGCTCTCTGCATTGCCCACAAGAGCATACAGGGGAAAGGACCAGCCATTCTGAAGGACATGATTCGGCCCTACAAGCCCACAAGAGCTCTACGCTCTGACAACAAACACCTCCTTCAGATAAAGAGAATTAGGAGAGCCCGTTCAGGTGGCAGGAGTTTTTCCATCCATACAGCGCGCGCCTGGAACTCCCTCCCATTCTCACTACGTTCTGAACCAAATCTTCTTAGGTTCCGGAAACTTTTGAAAATTACTTATTTCCAGAATAAGTGTAGCTCTTTCTGCTCTGTATTAGCAGCTTGCTCTAGGTCTCTATATGCGCTGGGATGCCCCTGGGTAACCGTGCGCGGTACAAAATTCGTTAATAATAATAATAATAAGTCACCTAATTCAAAGTAACAGCCGGGTATACGTGGTAGAAGTGGGCGGGGACGGAAGGGCACGGCGTGTCCCTACTTCTAAAAATTATTCCAGTCCGTTCCCCTACTTCTACCTTTCAAAAAAACATCGACGGCAAGAATAGTCCTACTTAATAAAAAACAATAACTTTTTTCTTTCAGCTTTCAGGGGCTGCTCACACTTCTCTGTGAACTCCAGAGGCTGCAGCAGCCCCTCCCTGAGCTCTCACAGGCTGAGGGCGGCCCATTGTCATTCCGATTGAGGCTGATTACCCCCTTTCGAATGACAATACGACCCCCTCTGCCTTTAGCATGTCATGTGCCAGTGAGATTGGAGTTAGTGATTACAGAGGAGCTTTCCCTGAAAGATCGCTTCGACACCTCGTTGGGGGTAGTAAGCACTATTTAAATGCAATTACAATACAATAAAATAATTGTGTCATGTTACGTGAGAAGGCCTTAAAAAAATGCTTTTTCAGTGTATAGGGTTACTCAAGGAGACATTTTTTTTTTCACTGCACTGACATTTTTTGCACTGTTCCTCAGGAAGGCAACCCAGTACAATAAAAAAAGATGGAGAAAAACTATTTGTCTCAATTCCCTCTATGCTGACTTTGTTTGTCTGAGACTGCAATGGCTGCAGATCTGATTGAAATCGTTAAGCAGCGCAGATCAGTATAGCTTTGTATCTCCTCGTAAAGGACCTGTGTGCTGGGGAATCTCTTGTTGTGATGCTACAGTGGCTCTGACAATATGATCCCCCTTGACACCCATACGACCAACTTTTCATGACCTTTCATCACGCACAGCACAATTGGGGCAGGGCTTTAAGCGGGATGAAAAAACTGGGGGGCTCTCAAAGGGACGTGGCCTATATAATTAAGGATGTGGCTTAAAACATTTATGCTAAAAATATGTGCCCAGCGTAATGTGCTGCCCGACTTGTATTTTGCTGCTTCTGTTATTGCCTCCACATATATAATACAACAAGTAACATTAAACCTACAACAAGCCAGGACTATTGGCTTTGTCAAAGGTTGTTGGTTGGAAAAGATAAATATACTACATTCATACAACTATGGCTTTGTTGTATATAATATTGAAAATGCTTTAGTTTCCGATTGAGGCTGATTACCCCCTTTCGAATGACAATGCTCCCACCGTCTGCCTTTAGCATGTCATGTGCCAGTGAGATTGGAGTTAGTGATTGCAGAGGAGCTTTCCCTAAACAGAGTACTGTGGGGAATTTGCCACCTTGTGTAATTTGTCAATGTTGTACACAGAGTGAACTGGGCAGGAGCAGTGATGGGACAGAAGAGGCGACAGGAAAGGAGAGGTAATAGGGCAGGAGAGGTGACTGGGCAGGAGAGGTGACGGGGCAGGAGAGGTGACGGGGCAGGAGAGGTGACGGGGCAGGAGAGGTGACAGGCAGGAGAAGTGACAGGCAGGAGAAGTGACAGGCAGGAGAAGTGACAGGCAGGAGAAGTGACGGGCAGGAGAAGTAACGGATAGGAGAAGTGGCGGGGCAGGAGAGGTGACGTGTCAGGAGCAGTGATCGGACAGGAGAGGTGACAGGAAAGGAGAGGTGACGGGGCAGGAGAAATGATGGGGCAGGAGAAGTGAAGGGGCAGGAGCGGTGATAAGGAATGGGCAGGAGCGGTAACCGGCAGGAGCAGTGAACGGATAGGGGCAGTGAACAGATAATATTAAAAGCTTCACAGGTCACACACTACACCAAACAGTAGCGACACAGTACCTCACTACTATGAGCAAGGCTAGCCAGCCTCCTTCACCCTTCTCATCCAACATGTCTTCCTGAAGGCCGCAGAGGAAGAACCGCGCCCTCCTCATCATCATGAACCCCTTCCACACCCGCTGCCCCCTTCCCTCGCGCAGTGGGCTGGGTCGCACCCTCTCAAACTCTTCAGAGTCCTCTCTGACCTGGGCTTTTCGGTGACACTGCACTTTGACCTGACGGCACAGGAGGTCACGGACACCTATCAGGAAGGTGTGCCCGGGGCGGCTTCTTCTGTGGCGGGAACTTAATTGCTGATTCTATAGAGGTGTGCAAGCCAACAAGTCAAACGGGAGAGTAGAGATAAGGGTCTAGCTAGGTTCTTAGAACCCTTTACACTAGCCAAAACATGACAACATTTGCATGTAAAGCGTGCAACAAACCTCGTAAAAATCTAGTAAAGTGTGTCCTAAATTTAAAACAAACACAAGCGTGTAAAAAATACATATGTTTCATTTATATCTGGTTTTCATTAATTAGATTCTAGCATATGAATTGCTACATGATCAGTACACAATAAAAAAATCATTATAAGCTGTAGCTTAGTCTTTGGCTCTCGGTATCACATGTTTTAGACAACCAACAACCATTAAATGTCCTTGCAACTAGAAGGGTTTTTGTGGACATAACAGTATACTACTTTGTAAACTGGCCATTAAGCAAACAATTATGGATTAAAACGTTTTTACCAAGTTCTATTTTTTCACAATTATATTTTTGGGGAAATATTTTATTGATTTTATATAACAAACTTTGGTACACGAGCAATCCCAATACAGTGTACCCTAGTTCCTTTCTGCCTGCAGACAGCAATCAGCATCCAAGCAAAACCCCCCAGTATGTCTCTCTCCATGCTCCAGTGAAGTGTCCCCCTTGTTGGTAATGTTACCGTGTTGGAGTCTCCGGGTGTGTCATCATTGTCCTTGTTAATCCAATTTATTACCACCATTTCCTCCAAACATTTTCAAATTTATCGGTCCAGCCCCCCTGCTGTCATGAACTACTCACTCTGTCTACATGCATCATTTCATTACCTCCCGCCACATGGCCCTTGTGGGCCAGTTCTCTCTTGGTAACAACAAAGCCAAGCATACAAAACAGTAATTGTATTGTCATACATCCCCACATGGGAAACATCCTTTACAACGCAACTTTTACCATGCAGTGCCTTTACGATGCAACTTTTACGGGGGGCGCTCTAGGATAGGGAATAGGTTTAATTTACTATCCAACACCTTCCCTACTATCCACGGGGACTGGAGTTGGAATAGTAAATTAAACTATTCACTATCCAGCGCCCCAAAGCACTATGTGTTGTAAAGGCATGCGTTGTAAAAACAGCGTTGTAAAGGCATGCGATGTAAAAGCATGCGTTGTAATGTCATACATCCGTCCACATTGTTGTTTTATGCCTAGTATAATCAGTTGTGGCGTTTGGGAATAGTGTCTTCCACCACTTCTTCCAACTCATTGACAAATGACTTCCTAATATTGTGCTAACCCCTGACAGCCCCAAATCGTATGAAGGAAGGAACTATTGTCTCTACTGCAGCGAAGGCACATTGGGCTCTCTGGATAAACTCATCACAGGTGCCATCGTACCTGTGATGTGTTTAGCTTGGCTATTGTGGAAGGTGTGCACAAACTCTCACTTTGTGTTATGAAACAACAGGCTGTCTGCCCTTCCCATTTTATGGAGGTGTGAGCTGTTACAGTAGCACCTATGGAAGATATTGAACAGGATCGGACCAAGTTGGGCCCTAATGGTGACCTCTCTAGGGTGCATCAGAGCCCCTTCTCAGTCCACATCTTTCAGGACGCCCACATTTGCCTCCCATTTCTCCCATAGTTTCCCCAGGTTATCTGGCATGTTGCTTATCATAATGCAATACAGCAGAGAGACCGTCCTGTGGGTAAGTGCGTTGCCCAGGACACAGCCCTCCAGCAGGATATGGTCCACAAGATCTATCTCCAGTTCCTGGTCCTTCTTCAGGGCATGTGTCAATTGAAGGTATCTAAACCATTGAGCCTCGGCTAGGGCATAGTCTTGCAGCAATGTCTCAAAGGGTATGAAATTACCTTCCACAACCATGTCCCCTAGTGTTTCAATCCCAATGCACTCCCAACCCAGGAAGCCAGTGAGCTTCCCTGTTTCAGACAGTGTGGTGCCCTTCCAGAGCAGAGTAGCCCGGGTGAGTTGCTTCCTCTAGCCCAGGGCAGCATGGTGTTGGACCAGGCATGCAAAGCAGCTCTGTTCAGCCCAAGCAGTCGCCCTCAATCTCTCCGTCCATGGATATAGTGAACATGGGTCGCCACTTCCATGGCCCTCCTCTCTATCCTATATGTAGGTCCAGTACATGGGCTGTGTCCCCAATCGTTATTTATGTGCAATTGTGTATCCCTGTGGTATTCTATAATAACTGGGAGAGCAAGGCTTCTGTTATAGACAGACTTATACACAGTCTTCAAAGCTATTCTCGGGGTGCCCCCATCCCATAGCAGAGGCTGGAGCATCCTGTCTAACTTATCAAAGGAGTTATGTGGGATAATAAATGGGGTATTCTGTAGTACATATAGCAGCTTGGGCAACGTGATCATTTTATAGAGGGTTGCCCTGCCCATAAAAGTCATGGGTAGTTTACCATTAGTCTGTGTACTCGCAAAACTCCGACAGTACTCTGTCTAAATTCAGCTCTTAAAACTGGCCGTATTCCATTGTATTTCTGATGCTAGATATTTGAAGCCTATCTATGCCAGGTGGATCCTCCCAGGGTCCCAACTGGAGGATTACAGATTTATCCCAATTGATGCCAAACCAGGAGTAGGTCTTGAAAGCACGAAATACAGACAGCCTAGCCTGGATGGAAAGTCCTGGGTCCACTAGGTAGACTGAAGCAACATCCATATGTAGCAAAATCTTCTCTGGCTCAGTGGAGAACTGGGGAGGTGCACAATGTCTGCCCTGCAACAAACCCAGCGTGCCAGTGACTCTAAGCACAAGATAAACAGGAGTGGCAATAGCAGGCATCCCTGTCTCACTCTCCTCCCCAAGGCAAAAGTGTTAGAGACCCTACTGTTCACCCTCACTGCAGTTAGCCTTTTGTACAAGAGAGCAGCCCAACTGCAAAACTAGGGTCAAAGCTGAACCACCACAGAGTCTCAGCGAAGTAGTGCCAATCTATAGAATTGAACGCTTTCCCAGTGTCATTCAATGGTATTGCCCTTACCTCCATTTTACCCAATCACAAGTGCAAACGTCGAATGTTCAGTCTTGTGGCTCGCTTTGGCAGAAACCCGGTTTGGTCGGCACGTACCAGATCAGATATCACTCCTGCTAATCTTGTAGACCGGATTTTGGTGAGAATTTTACGTTTGGGGTTTATCAGGGAGATAGGTCTGTATGACGAGCACAGGTTGGGTTTCTTCCTTTCCCATGGGATAACCACGATAATGGTGTGATTGAGGTCCAGAGGCAGATTCCCCTCTTCCCTTACTGCTCTAAATAGGGTGAGCAGATGTGGGTGGAGAAGCGCCACAAAGTTCTAATAAAGCTCTACCGAGAAACCATTGACTCCAGGTGTTTTCCCTGATTTCACGGCCCTCGCCGCTTCCCCTATTTCCTCTAATAGCAAGTCGGCTTCTAGAGCGTCCCTAGTCACCTTGTCCAGGACTGGGAGCGGCAAATCTGCTAGGAATGCAACTATTTCCTGATACATGCTGTTCCTCCTGGCCCCATAGAGCCTATGATAATACTAAATAAATGTCGGGGCAGTGTCACCATCGGAGCGGGCTGTTTCCCCTGTTTCAGTCACCACTTCTGCCACCCCCCTTGTCTCTTCCTCTCTCTGTCCCAACCATGCTAGGAGATGATCTGCTTTGTCCCCCGCGCCTCTGGATTTCCAGGTAATGTTGTCTGGATGCTTGTATGACGTGATTCTGATAGTGGTCAGTTGTCACCACTACAAGGAGGAGGGAGGCCTCACTGCCTGTAGCTACCCAGGTCTTCTTCAAGTGTAGAAGGTGGCACTCCAGCTGGAGTGTCCTCTCCTCCCTGTGTTTCTCCTTGACAACTATATTGTGAGCTCTATCGCGGGATATGGTTTTGTATGCCTCCCAGAGAGTGACCGATGAGAACACCGATCCCTCAGTATCGTCTAGTATTGACTCTTAGGGATTCTGCTATATCAGGGTCCCTCAAGGCCCAGGTATCGAGCTTCCAGGAGATCTGTTCGTTGCCCAATCTGATCAGCAGGGAGAGAATGATAGGATAGCCCATGGGCTAGGTATTGAACTTTTTTCACCTAGGGAATCTGGGTTGTGGGGAGAAAGATAAAATCTTATGGGCCACGCAGTAGAACGAGCATTGCCTCTTGCTTGGGTGCAGGCTCCCCCAAATGTTGCTGATCCCCAACGTATGCGCGAAGCGTGCAAGTACAGTGGACTATCTAGTGGCCGCAGGTCGGGATGTATGTTTGTCTAACACCCAGTACAGGGCCTCTTTGACGTCCCCTTACATGATATGCAAGTCTGAAGACATGTCAAGGAGGATGAGGCCCAGGCTATCCAGGGTCCTCCTCTGAAGCCTCGGAGGGCATACAAATTTATAATAGAACCATTCTTCTCTGCCACCTGCCTTTCACTGCTGCACTTACAAGGGGGGGGGGGCTCTATTGAGCTAGGATCACTACTCCTTGTGAGTCACTCATATATTCAGTGTGCACCAGCACAATATACTTGCCTCTTTGCAAGCACCTGCAAGTATTCCCAAGCAGGGATATCTTTTGTAAGAGCACCAGGTCTGTGGAATGTCCGCGATTATACTGTGTGACAATCCCTCGCTTGATCTTACACCCCAGCCCATTCACGTTCCATGAGAGGACTGCCAATGTCTCCATGGATGGCAATGTCATGGATGTCAATGTCCAAGGTCTCAGTCCCCTTGGAAATCTGTGAATGAAACAGCCCCAACTGTCCCCCCACCTCACGTTTCCCTGACAGGATTTCCGGACTACCCTCCAACCGAATTCATGAAATGCCTGTAACTCCCTTCATAGACAACATTTTAAACTGTTCATGTTTGCAACTGCAGAGGCGGGTGTGGTCTCCCTGTAACTCCTTAGCACTCACTTGCATTTTGAACACCGTCTGGTAGGGTGCAGCTCAGTCGTTTGTGTCTGTGGGCCCCTCACGGGCCTTCAGGTGAGGTGCGACCGAATCGTCGCCAATATCTGTGCCCGAAGAGTGGGCCTCTGATGTTTTGCCACCTCGAAGCAGGGATGTCCACTTCTCTCTACAACCACAACCCCAGTGGCCCCTTTGGGATCTGCCAAAGATTTTACACCTTTTACCTTCACAAACTGAAAGTAAGTTGAAACACGAAAAAATTGACTTCCAGTTGGAAAATGCAAAAATTGTCTTTTACATCTATGCATGTTACTAAGAGCTGGGAAGATGGTGATCTTAGCTCAGCAAATTTTTGATGATGACATTTTCACAAACACTTTCTTGCTCATCGTTTATTTCCCATTTTTCCAAATAAATCAAAATGTTGTCAATTTGTGACTATTTTCTCTATTTCCTCCAAGGAAATTCACAAACTCTGGTTACCTTTGGAATCCACAACATTTGGGAAGAAAATTCCTTTTGAGGAATCAAAGATATGAAGGCTTAGGCGCAAAATACCCCCAAGATAAAAATAGGGTTCATTACTGGGCCAGGAAAAATCTAAGGGGCTAATAATATATAGAGGAAAATGTTTATTAATGCAAATGAACTCAGAATTTCTCCTTGTGTAATGTATGATTTGCATCTTGTGGTAAAGCAAATAGACCTGACATTTTATAACTTTGCAAATTCACGATTTATTGTAAGCTTATAGGGTGGTATTGTATTTTTATCGCTAACGGTCTGTACAAACCATAAACCATCGACCTACGTGGTCTAGTCTGCACTCACAGGGTTTAATTACCTTCTGTGGCCTTTCTTTAGTGTGTAGCATATGTAGTTTGAGAATCCCTTTAGACTTTAGAAGGAGTTCCCAATGGTTTTTCCAGCTGCAATGTGTCCTGCAATTTTGGGCAAAGTATTTCTCATTGTATGTATTAAAATACTTTTGCTGTTTAAAGCACTTTCTGTACATTGTTCCATTGAGTTATTTATTGCATTGCTGACTACTGTTTTTCTAGCCCAATGCAACACTCTAAGGAAGCCTCGGACTTGTCTACCTTGCTACCATTAGAGTTAATTGCAAAAAAGGGGTACTTGCTTCCCAGTGAGAGTCTGCAGTACTGGAGCCCATGGACACCAGAAGACATATCTTGCCACAGTTGAAGCCCAGTAACTTCTGGTTGCCCTGCAACTCTCTGACCATCCCAAGCGATTAAAAAAAATACAGTTTTGAAATATAACTTCTGTCACTAACACCCCCATTACTCAAACATGGGGTCATGGTACCTCCAGACATTTTCAGCCCCCGGAACCATTCCAGATGGAGAAAATGGTGGCCGCAACTTTCTGTTCAGATTGCGTCCAGCCAATAAGAGCATTCCTGTTGGCACGTGCATTCTCATCACGAAATCGCCACGAAATATCCGTGGCCAGAGATATCACTATAATTTTCAACTTACATTTCAAAAAAACTATTGAACAAATTTGCATCAAATAACAAAGAATAATCTGCGTAACATCACCTACCATTCTGCCAAATCTGGTGTAAAACCATTGAGAGGTTCGGGCTGTATTCATGTTGACAGGTTCCTATGGGAATTAACAGTGCACATGGGAATATACAGGGCTCGAGTCGGGGTACCACGCGGGTGGACGGTGTCCCCCCACTTATTTTACCGGGTGGTCGTCGTCCCCCCTGCCAAACAGCTGGACTTCACTCTTTGGCCTCTCTGGGCCGAGGAACTCAGAGCTCACAGCACGCTGCTCACCCGCTGACTTCTCAGATGCATTCGCATCTAAGGGGTGAGTGAGGGGAGGCAATGAGCCCGATGGTGCAAGCCTCCTTTCGTGACGTCACTTCCTGTCGTGAGGTCACGTCCGGTGACAGCGTCACCCCACATTTTTATTTTTAGGACTTGTGCCCTGGGAATATATTGTTAACATCTTTGCCATAAGGGGGGCGTGGCTTGGACGCCGATCGGGATGGCGGCGTGAGCTCGTAGCTCCGCGCAGAATCCCGTTAATTCTCCTGTTTTCGGAACCCTAGGCGGCCCGGAGACGACGCTCCTGCCCTCTGAAGTGTGAGGGGACAGCTGGACACTATTGGTGAGCCGCTGGGGGACTGCAGGCCCCGAGGAGACCGAGTCAAAGAAGCGGCTGAGGTGTTGCCGAGGGTGCGAAGAAAATGGCGGCGTGGAGTTCGGCGGGCCCCGAACTTCAGCTCTGAGCCGCGTTGTCGCCGACTGGCAAGGGATACTGGCAGGAGATCCTGCATTCAGCTGATCGAGGCACTGGGGTCGGCGGTGCTGTGCCTTGGGGCAGAGTGACGCTGCCTTGACTCGCCAGGAGCTTGGGGACCCTGGCTGGCTGCCGCCCGGAGACTCATCCTTTCCCCCTCAGGCTCCCGAGGGGGGCGGCGGAGCGGAGTGTACCTGGCTGGTCGTTGCTCCTGTGAGTTTCAGTGACGACATTGCTCTGCCCGGTGCCCGACGACCGGCACTAGCCTACGGGCGCTGACGACAGCGGGCTCCAGGACCTGTGACGCAGCACCCTGGAATGGCGGCGACTGGAGGGCCGATGGCCGTGAGATGCACTGAGGAGGGCTCGGCGACATCGACTCAGCTGGGCGAGGGTCCCTCCCCGGAGCTTGACCGAGAACAGCGGCTGAACCGGCGATTGGATGCCATACTTGATGCGATCGCCTCGACTAAGGACGCGTTGCACCAAGACATCGCCCAAGTGGCCACGGGCCTAGGGCTGCTCCGCGCGGATCATGCGAAGCTAGCGGACAGAGTTAAGGACCATGACCAACTGTTGCTGGACCTGAAACCATCGGTGGTGGCCGCGGAGCATAGGATTGCGGACATGTTGGCCCGGCTGGACTCGCTGGAGCGGAGGGCGGAGGATGCCGAAGGCCGCAATAGGCGGAACAACGTGCGGGTCGTCGGCCTTCCGGAACGAATTGAGGGGGAGGATGCGGTGGCCTATATGGAGACCTGGTTCCGCACTGTGGTGGCGCCGGAGGGGCTCACTCCTTTTTTCACGCTGGAGCGGGCCCACCGGGTACCTGCTCGCCCGCCGGGGATTGGCCGCCCCCCCCCGACCGATGGTGGTGAGGCTCCTCCACTACAAGGACCGAGATCTCCTCATTCAGCGGGCCAGGATGTCGGGCCCTTATGAGGTGGAGAACAGTAGGGTTACGATCTTCCCGGACTACACCCAAGCGGTCCTAGAAAAACCGGGCATCATTCTTGGCGGTGAAGAAAGAACTCAGGGAGGAAGGCGTTCAGTATTCCTTGCTCTACCCGGCTAAGTTGCGGATCATCATGGATGGGGCTACGCACTTTTTTCAGACTCCGGACGAGGTTTGGCATTGGTTGGAGTCGTATAGAGCGGGGACGGACAGATCACATAAAAGCAGACGAGATGAACCCAAGCGGCCCCGGGTGAGGCAATCGCAACGCATCAGATCCCGCAACAGGCGCCAGCGGGAGAAACGGGAGGCTCAAATGGCGGCGGAGAAGAGGGATGCACTCGCAGCGACGGCGGCCATTACAGGGTCGCAACAGAACAGTGAACGGGCAGAAACGGACTCGGGAGGGGAAGGCAGCAAGACGGGCGAGGAACTCTCGGAGGCGGAAAGCTCGAAGGGGCCGACGGTGACCCCACAGACTTCAGATGGTATCTTTTGCGGCTGAGATTGGACTGGGCTAGTTCGAGACTTCATGGTAGGGTGGTATCCTGCTGTTGGAGGACGGGATGCCGGGAGGGGAGGCTGTGTGCTTCGGGAGGGATGGAGGCGCGGGGTGCGGGCTCCGCTTGCTGGGGTCGGCGGCGACTCACCCCCCTTGGGCCCTTAAGGCCGACTGTGGTGGAGACCACAGGGTAAGAGTGTGTGAAGTTGGTTCAAGGTTTGGATGGGGGCGGACATTGGGTTCGTGTGCTCTGTCCTGGGGAGTGGGGTTTGGGGAGTTTTTCTGTTTTGGGGGTGTTCGGGGGGGGGCAACTGCATTGGGGGGGCTGTGAACATTCGTTATTTAATTTGGACTGTACGAAGTTGGAATGGGGACGTTACCTAATCTGAAATGCCTGACGTGGAATGTCCGGGGGCTGCGAACTATGGTGAAACGTCATAAGGTCCATGCATATCTAGTACGCAGGGGGGTTCAGATTGCCATGCTCCAGGAGACTCATCTCACTAAGAAAGAGTGTACTGCCTTGCAGAAACGATGGAGGGGCCAGGTGTTTGGCACCACTTACTCAGCGTATGCCAGGGGGGTGCTGATCTGGGTGAGGGCGGGGATACCCTTTCAATTACTGAATCAAGTTGTGGATCCTGATGGCAGGTTTGTGGCGGTGGAGGGGAGGTTATATGGACGGGATGTGGTTTTCTGCTGTGTGTATGCGCCGAACACTGATCAAGCTCGTTATTTTGATAGCCTCTCGGGGTCTTTGGCCTCTTTCCTGGCGGCCCCAATAGTGCTAGGGGGGGACTTTAACTCGATCACGGATGTGGCTCTGGATAGGTCCCATCCCCCCCTGGTGGACTCCCCGGTGCGCAGGTTAGCCGCGCACAGGAAGGACTGGCAGGATAGATGGGGGTTGCTGGATGTCTGGAGGGAGCGGCACAGGGAAACCAGGGATTATTCCTTTTACTCTGCTCTTCATGACCTGCATGTCAGGATTGATTCGGTGCTCTGCAGTGGATCCCTAGCCCCGCTGATCTCCCATGCGGAGTACTTGGCTAGGACGATCTCAGATCATAACCCCCTATTGGTGCACATTCAGTGGCAGAGAGAGCACTCAGTAATTCTGACGTGGCGGCTTCGGCCGGAAACGCTTGACGATCCTGTGTTCACTGATGCGGTTCGACAAGGCATTGATAGCTATTTCGGAGTGAATGAGGGCACGGCCACGAGTAGGTCCACTGAATGGGATGCAATGAAGGTGGTGGTGAGAGGAGTGTGTTTGGGTAGGTTTTCGAATGCTCGCACGGCTGTGTTGACTGACCTCGTGAAAGCGGAAGAAAGGTTGAGGGATTTGGAGCGCCGCAGGCCAGCTAGGCCGGACTTGCAGGCCCAGCTCTTAGAAGCGAAAGAAGTGGTCGCCACCGAGACGGAACGTTTACGATGCTATGATTACAGGCAATATATCATCAGGGCGCATGCGGAAAGAGACAAGGTGGGTACCCTCTTGGCCAGACTGGCTAATCCGGAACTTAGGGGCTCCCCGATCCTCGGCATTCGTACTGCGCAGGGAGAGATGGTATACACCCAAGCAGCGGTATTGGAATGTTTTAGGGGGTACTATGAGGAACTGTATCAGGGCCAGCTGGGAGTGGGGGTCCAGGACATTGCAGAATACTTGGGGGCGAGGCAGCTTCCGGTCCTAGATGAGGAGGACGCGAAGGAACTGGGCGGCCCGATCACGCTCTCAGAAATGCGGGCGGCCATTAAGCATATGGCCCGCAACAAAACGCCCGGGGTGGACGGATTACCGATTGAATTTTATCAGTGGTATGCGGACAGTTTGGCGCCCAGGCTGCTGGCGGTGTACGCTGAAGCTTTCGAGGCTGGGGTATTGCCTGGGTCCATGCGGGAGGCCTTGATTGTGCCGCTCCTAAAGCCTGGCCGGGATGCTGCGGATGTGAGGTCTTACCGCCCGCTATCCATGCTGACGGTGGATTATAAGATTCTGAGCCGAATACTGGCCACCAGGCTGGCCCCATATATGACGGGCCTGGTACATAGGGACCAGGCCGGGTTCATACCCACGAGGAGCACGGCGCTGAATATTCGCCGCCTGGTGGGGATAATGGACGCCATCTTGGACGAGGAGGGAGCCCCGGCGGTCCTATCCGTGGACATCGAGAAAGCCTTTGATAGCTTGGAATGGCCGTTCCTGGACGGAGTTTTGGAGAGGTTTGGCATGGGCGAGGGGTTCCGCAGGTGGACAAGGGTCTTGTATGCTTCGGCGGCGGCGAGGGTGCGTTTGGGCGGCCTGGTGTCTGCGGCGTACCCGGTGGGCAGGGGCACGCGGCAAGGATGCTCTCTGTCCCCCCTGTTGTTTGCTCTGGCGATGGAACCTTTGGCGGTCCATGCGAGGTCGGGTGTCAGGTACGCGGGGATAGCGAGAGGCGGGCAGTGGCATTATATATCGCTGTATGCGGATGACTTGCTCCTGTACCTGGCTGACACCTCGCGGGCATTGGCCGGTGCGATGGAGCTGTTGTCGGAGTTCGGCCGGCTGTCGGGCCTTAAGGTCAATTGGGCGAAGACTTGTGTGTTCCCGCTGCGAGCGGGCTCGCCCGTTCCTGGTGGCGACTTGGGCGTGGTGTGGGAGCCATCTTGTTTCACCTATCTGGGTGTTCGCATCTACCACGCGACTGCGGACCTCTTGGAGGGCAACATTGGTCGCAGTGTCCGGGCACTGAGGGGCAGCTTGTCTTTCTGGTCGACCCTCCCGCTGACGGTTCTGGGTAGGATTGCGCTTTTGAAGATGGTGGCGCTCCCCCGCTTCCTCTATTATTTCCGAACGCTGCCTGTCTGGATTCCCCAAGGGGTCTTCAGAGACCTGAGATCGATGATTATTGGCTTCTTATGGGGGCACGGCCGCCGTAGAGTGGCCCTGAGCACGCTCCTCCGCCCTAAGGTTGAAGGGGGCATGGCTGTGCCTGACTTCGAGCTGTATTATCTAGCGGCGCAGCTGTAGGTTCTTACACAGAACATAGCTAGGGTGTTCCGGGGCCCAGAGGAGGACCGGGACCGAGGGATACGGCGCCACGTGCTGTCCTATATTGTCATGCAGCAGAGGCTTGAGTTGCGGGCCCTCACTATGGAGGAAAGGACGCTCCGGCTGTGTTGGCAGAGGAGCCTTCGGAGAGCGAGGGCTTCGCGGCCTTATGCGCCGGAGATCCCGATCGGCATGCTGACGGCCTTGCCGCACGGGGGAGATTGGTCCCCGTTGCTGGATTGGGAGGAGGCGGGACTACAGGTGGTAGGCGACTTGTACATAGATGGGGCTTTGGCACCGTTCGAGGCGCTCCGGGACCAGTTCGGGCTGCCCGACGGGGGGTTCCTCCTGCACGCGGCAGTGGTGGCTGCCATACAGAAGCACTGGAAAGAGGGGCTCTAGAACCCACGACGACTATGGCGTGCCAATATGTGGTGATGGCAGCAGGCACGGTCAAAGCTGTGACGTGCCTCCATAATAGGATGCTGAATGAGGGACTGGAGCCACTCCTGGGGCTCAAGGCTAAATGGGAGGAGAGTGTGGGCCGGCACATACCGGATACGGCTTGGGGACACATCCTGCGGCGCACGTGGAAGGGCACGAGAAATGCGCGCTTTCAGCAAGTGCATTTCTATGTGCTTCATAGGGCCTATTTAACTCCAGAGAAATTACAGCGGTACTTCCAGGTGCCGGATGCCCGATGCCCACGGTGTTCGTCTCTGGGAGCAGACATGGATCATTTGTTTTGGAAGTGCCCGCAATTGGGGACCTATTGGGCGGAGGTAGGGGGACTCCTGAATGCAGTGACAGATAGGGAGGTGGAATTCGATATGGCGGCGTGCCTGCTGCTCTGGTTCCCGCACACTAAACGCACCAAGGTGACGAGCAAGTTCCTTGATCTGGGTCTGATATTGGCGCAGAGGGAGATATCGTGGCATTGGAAGTCCAGGGGGGGGCCCTCGCTGCGTAGATGGAAGAATGAATTGCTGCGGTGGTCTGCCTGCGAGAGTGTGCTCCGGATGCGGCAGGCTGTTAAGTTGGGGAATGAGAAGGTTTTGGAAGCGGCGCGTGCATGGGAGCTAGTGGTGCAGGCCTTGCGTGATTCTTTTGTGGACGACGAGGATGGGGAGAACTAAGCCGGTGGACACCACGGGGCGAACACAGAAATGCTATATTCCGCACTGTGGTGGTTCCATCTAACTCGACAGGACGAGGCGTACGCCCAGCAGTTGCCAGGGGGGGGGGGCCTTGGGGGGACTGGTTCATGGGGGTTCGGGGTGGGACGGAAGCCACTGGATGGTAGCCGCCTGGGTGCCTTGACTCTACTAGGATGGTTGGCACAGTGTGGAGTATGAAAGGGCTGGAGGGAGCAGCCAGGCGAGATAGAACGATAGCACCTAGGGCAGGCCCCGTTATGAGCGATGTCACTGCTTTACCTCTGGGATGGCTGACGGAGATGTTGTTGTGGGTGGGGGGGATAAAAGCAGATACGTACAACGACTTTTCGACCATGGTCCCCATGGGACGTGCACCGTGCTTTTCCTATTGAATGTAATAACATGCCGCCCGGCCCCCGGGATGCGGGCTGAATGGCTGTGTACAGTTTGGACCTCTTAGTGGACGAGGGGATGTCACGAGTGCACTGGTTGATTGATTGTCTCCTGTGATTTCTAATTCTGCAATAAAAATATATTTGAAAAAAAAAAAACATCTTTGCCATAAGGTTCATAAAACATTCTAATTATTGAGTAGTGTCTCCATTATTCTTTGTTTCAAAGACAAATAAATAATTATTTATGCATATAAAATAGACCATCTATCCTGTGTTTATTACAAATATAGATCTGCTTCCATTGATTCTTGTAATATTAAATAGCAATACTATGTACTAAATGTGACTTAGAAGGGCCATATCACATTGTGAGGTTCAAAAGAGGAGCTAAGACAAAAACAGCTGGGCGGACATAGTTTGGATTCTTTGAATACTAGGTTATACCACTTAGTATGTTTAATTGCCTGCTGGAAACCTTTTTTATATCTTCAGCAAAATATTATGGTCTACAGACATCTTTGTATTTGTCTTTAGACTTTGATCTATACATTTTGATCTTTTCACATAGAGCATATTTTACAGCTTATTGAGAATCCAAGGACAGTCCTGACCGTCTTTTGAGAAAACACATTTTTTATAAAGCTTGAGAAGTGTGAATGCCACTTGTGGATACAACTAAGCTCCTAGATTTACAAAAGGACCCATGCTTTCTAACATTAATGAGATTCAAAGTTCCTATATAACTCCGATGCTAATTCATTCTGTCAAACTCTTTTGTCTGATTTTATATTTATTTATTTCTATGATTTATGGCTTAAGGTACAGCTGTGTAACACGGAAGGAGTTGACAGTGCACAAATGTACATGATTTCTTACTGTGTTCAAAGCCAATGAGTACGAAATCTATAATATCTTCTTGCAGTATGTGTTAATATTCTTGTGTTCTGTCACCCCCTGTCCTTCTCTCTATCCCTCACTTCCCTCTAATTCTATGTTGCTTCTTCTCCTATTCCCACTATCTTTCTCTCTTGCTCAAACTCCTTTGAATTTCTATAATCTTTCCTTCTAACTCTTAATGTCGATTTTCTTCTTTGTTTGTTTGTTTCCTTCTTTTTTCTTATTTCTTTTTATTTCCTTCTGTCTACTTTTAATATCTGTAAATTCATTCACTTATTCTTGTAAATCTGTGGATAACATCTTCATCTTCGCTGCATGTTTCATTTCTCTTTAATAATGGCTGCATCCATTTCTTCTACTACCTATAATGTTGCACTCACAGTCTACCTGCTCATGTAGGCCCATATTGTTCCTTAAAATATTCTTCTTTTCTCAACCAATGTTTTAGTTTCTTGTACTACATTGTTTTCTTTTAATCCAGCCTTTGTTCTCTTCACTGTCTACTGCTGATATTCTCTTTGCCTATTTATTCCTGTGCATCTTCCTGCTCTTGAGTGCGTTCTTGTATTTCTCTCTAATCAAACAATACTACTTTGATGTTATAATGATCTACCCATTTTTTAATTTCCTTCTCACCCTCCATTGCTCTTCTAGTCCCTCCTTCTCCTCAATGACCACAATCCCACCCTCTTCTAAACCCCTATATTTCCCATTTTACACTACCTCACTTACCATTTCCTCTTCATCTATTGCTTTCCTGCTTCTTGTCTATATATTTTTCTAAATATTTATCTCACTGTGACATTTAATACACTTCTCTTTACTTTCATACTTGCTCTGCCTTACATTAACATTCCTCCCTTCTTTATTCAGCTATCCCTTTTCCTTTCTGATTCCTTTTAGCCTCCCCTCACATCATTCATCCTTTACCTATGTATTCCTCTCGGCTTGTTCTCTGTACCATTCTCTTTCCACCTACCATTTTCTTCTTTTTCTTGACCCTTCTGTACCCTACGTTAACATGTTTCTCTCCCTCCACCCCCTCCTTTCTTTTGGACCCATCACATATGCTTCTCAATTGCAGATTCAAGGAGCTATAATGGTTGCTTCCTGCCTCCAAATTTTGATGGGCTTCTCTGGTCTGATTGGATTCGTCATGCGCTTTCTTGGACCATTGACAATCGCCCCAACCATTTGTCTCATCGCTCTTCCACTCTTTACTTCAGCAGGCAGAGATGCCGGCTCACACTGGGGGATATCCGCCATGTAAGTTAAAAGCTTTAACTCCCAAATATACACATGTAATACACCAAGCTTTAGATTTTTAACATGGTCCTTTTACCATTTTCCTAGAAAAAAACTGACTTAAATTAGTGATAGGCAACTCTGTAGAGTGTTGGTTTCATTGGGACAAGTTTATATTGCCTCTATCAAGGCCAATGCAAAAAGAGATGAGCAGTAACGGGAGAAGAGAAAGAAAAACCAGAACATAAACCCTACTGTAATAAAGAAATTTATCTTGATGGGGTTGAACGGATAATGGAGGGGAGGATGAAAGCTGTCTATGCACCCAATCTAACATTAGTTCAAATTTGTGGATATTTCCCATCTGCCCGAAGTACAGCTGCTCTACTAATTACTGTGTACTTGTCTTCAGTTTTCAATCAGGCATTTTGAAGTCAAATCTGTGTTGTAATTTCATACAGTAAAGCTTATCACACCTTGAGGGACCATGTCTATTGTTACTCTTCAGAGCGTTGACTGCTTGAATTTGATTGCAGATTTGGACTGCAAAAGGCATCCAGGATACACATTTTCTATCAATCAGTTGTTTATCTGTAGATCCTAGGCACTCTCTAATCTTCAGTACTGTTTCATAGACTTGGGCTAAATCGGTGTGCATATGGCTGGTTCCTGTATGGGACGTTACATTGGGGAAACAAACACTAGAATGGAATGCAGTTCAGATTGATTACAGATGGTTTATATTTATTCAAACAGTCCATCCATCAGTTTTTTTGTTTTTCAGTGAGACATCCTAAGAGACATGGTATGCCCAAATATGGGTCCCTTAGCTTATGGTACCTAAAGGACCTGAGCTGTACCTCACTGAAGATACTCCACAAGGCTTGATTTAGAGTGTGGGAAAGTCTGGTGATCTGAGACTGACAATCACTGTTGTGATTGGTCTGAGCGCTGTGGTTTAGCCAGGAAATCGGAGCCTGGGCATGTTCTCCACCCAGGCTGTAATGCAGCCTGGGTGGAGAACATACAAAGTGCGCATGACGGTTTAGACGGCCCAAGACGGATGGCCAAACCCTCAGGCGCACTTAAGAGAGTGCAAACCACTCCTCCTCTAGCTCCTTTGTCAGAGCCCAGCCCCACCCCGCACCACCACTACCCAGCTGAGCAACAACGGAAAAATGAAATGAAAATAACAATGAGTTATTATCATTTTACTTTTTCCTTTTGGACCTGCTGAGTGGGGCGACGCTCCTCCGCCTTACCCGAGGATCTGCCCCTGAAACCAATGCAGAAAACTGTGAGAGTTTGGGTAAATTAATCAGATGCTGCAAACAATAGTGGGAAGTGCAATGCTGACATTATTGCGTATTCATGGACAAATCATTTCAGACAGCTTCTGCAGGGATAGTACGATAGGCATTCAGTTCTTGTTGCGAGACACCAGTTGTCAGTGTAGCCATGTTCCAGACCTAGAATTGAGAGGCTGTGCACCATTCTAGCACCTGTTTTGTTTTTTGATGCATTGCTGTCTGTTGCAGGACATTCTTCCTTATCATTGTGTTCTCTCAGTATCTACGCAAGATTCCAGTGCCGTGTCCAACCTTTACTAAAGCCAGGAAGTGCCACTTCACCAGGTTCAACATCTTTCAGCTTTTCCCGGTGAGTTATTGTCTGGGCTTCTAACAAACCTCTTAAGGGGAAGTTACTGCAACTTTACTAGAACACAGAAGCACTGGACTGACCAGTGGCCAAACTTGTTATATGTTGTTAGCACACATATGAATTATAAAGCTGGCATGTCAACAGTTTGACTAGGGCCTTTAAATACTTGATTTATGTTTTGTTGGAAAGGTTATGTTTTCTGTGTCAGACCAGTGTGAAAAAGACTAATGCAACCTTCTTTTAGCTTTTACATTTGAACTGCACTGCACCTTGGTATGTAAGGAACAAGGTTTACTCATTTTAACGTTTATTGGGTCACAGTATTCAAGGGCCAGTAGAACCTCAATCAGTACAAGGCTATTCATATGCCAGTCTCGTGCTGTGCAAATGTCAAAATAAAGTAATGTAAAACCTGGAAAAGAATGGCCTGCTTTTCTCAGGTTGATAAAATCAGAACAGTGAAGTTGGTATAGCACCAGGTATTCAAATGTGTTATGATGGTTACCATACATGGACGCCACTTTACTCGGTATGAAGATTTATTGAAGCTGAGGAAAAACCCCACCGCAGTCCTGCTAGGCACATCTAGAATACTAAATGCCAGATTGTTAGACTTGGCTTTTTCAGCGGGTTTACCCACAGACTTTGCTTTTTGGCCTCTCTTTTTTTACCCTATTTTTGTTGGTTTTAGAACTCTGGGCACTTCACCCCTGCTATTCAGTGCTAAAGTGCAATGCTCTCCATGTAAATTGTGTTCTTGGCTTGGTGTTTCCATGATTGGCTTATTTGATTTACCTTTAAGTCCCTAGTACAGTTCACTATGTGTGCCCAGGGCCAGTAAATCAAATGCTGCTAGTGGGCACTGGTTGTGCCACCCACACCAGCAGCTCTTCAAAGCGTTCTCAGACATGTCTCTACAGTGTCTGCGCGTAGTGTAACTGCCATGTCGACCTGGCAAGTGCACCCACTTGCAAGGCCATAACCTTCCCTTTTCTTACATGTATGGCACCCCTAAAGTAGGCCCAAAGTAGTCATGTGGGCAAGGTGCAGTGTATGTGAAACGTAGGACATGTCCTGGTGTGTGTGTCATAACCTGATAGTGAACTACAGTGTAATTTGTTTTTCACCATTGAAAGGCTACCTATCCCATAGGATAGAATGGGGAATACTCTTAACATTTTACGAGTATATCTTCCCATTGGGTTAAGATTGAGAAATAGAGTTTAGTATGCCTGAACTCGGAAAGTAAAAATGCATCTTTTAGTACAGATGATTTTTATGTTGTGTGTTTGAAAATACCAGTTTTAGAAAGTGGGTATTTTCTTACTTAGCCGTCCTGTCTGCCTCTGCTGTCTGGCGTTCGAGTGACAGGGGCTGGGGATGTGCATTCGCTGTAGACAGCCACCGGGTGGGTCAAGGTGGGTCCTGCCTTTCCTGGATGAGTCAGGACTGGGCTGCATTCAGAGTAGTGGGGGAGTTTCACTAGAACCTGAATAGTCCTGGTCTGCATTTAGAGAGGTGGGAGGAGATTTCCCTTCCACCTAATAGGCCCTGTCTCCCTTGCACAATGTTGTCTCCACCTCCTGCTGGGAAACTGGACCAGAGAGGACAGAACTGGTTTTGGCTGAGCACAGACAGTCTCTGCCCAAAAGAACAAACAGAAACCGAGAATAAATATTGGGGACCTGATCCAAGAACTTTATATTACTGCTGAACTAAGGAGCCTGCCAGGAAGAAGAGCTGGAATATTTGTGAAGAGGAACTGCCCCTTTACTGCTTGCTCTTCTGTGTCGTCCTGTTCCTTGCTGTTTCTGTCTTGGGCAGGGAAAGGACTGGATTGTACTTTCATCATCCAGCTGTCAGAATTTTCTCCAAGAGCTTGAAGTAGTGCTTGCCTCCTGTTGGAAGTCTCAGGGAGATAAAAGACTTCAGAGAACTCGCTTGGATCAAGGAACCTGCCAAGAGGAAGAGCTGGAAGAACTGCCAGGAGGAGTACCGCCCCTTTGCTGTGTTGTTATTTGGCTGGGTTGGCCAGCAGTTGATGCTTCTGCCTTGGGCATTGAAAGGGCTGGACTCTGTTTGTCGATGAGTATCTCCAAGGGCTTGAACTAGAACTTGCCCCTTGTATACGAAGTCTCAGGGACAGCAAAGACTTCACTCACCTCTGGGTACCACCTCTGGAACCGTGGTTTCAGTTGCCACAGAGGGGGGAAAGAAGTTGACTCCGTCACGATACTGCTACGGATGCCATGTCCCTGAAGGCCTCACAGAGGGCACCGACGCACTTCGCACTGCAACCCTGTTCTCACCGATGATGACGACCATATCTGGCAGGGAGCCGCTTCTTGCAGCGTGACCTGTTGGTACCACACTCCGCACCGCCTCGCTTCACTCTGCCGCCCTGGTCTCACCGATGACGTCGCTGACCACGATACCCATACCCACACTGTGGTTTTGGGGCACCGCTCGTAAGTTACACGACGCACCACCCAGTCCCACACCGCTGTCTGGGCGAACCGACGCCAGCTCCCATCCACCGCCACTGTCGCTTGCACGTAACCTGGCAGAACCGCAACGAGCACCACCTCATTCCGCACTGCAGCCCTGGTCTCACCTACGCTGCTGGACGACCGTCACCGAGCCGCTACCTGCACTGCAACTTGAAGGCACCGCTACACTTCACATTGCAACTGTGACGGTTGCCACGACCTGCCCGCACTGATGCAGTTGGCCAAAACCAAAGGTACTGTTTACAAGTCTGCTAAAGCCGGTCCGCACTGATACAGGCGGCCGGGACTGTTGGATTCTGTTGTTTTCAGCACCGCTGTATCTCTGGACTGAGTTACCAGCTTCAAGGAACTGCATTTTTAAGTCATACTTGCAAAGGGCCTATTTTTGATTATTGTATGTTGGTCTTTTATTGTTTTGGTCTTATTTGCACAGATAAATATTGGTTATTTTTCCAAAACTGGTGTGTTTTCTGTTTGTAGTGTTTTCACTGTGTTACTGTGGGTTAGGTGCAAATGCTTTACACACTGCTTCTGAGATAAGCCTGACTGCTCGAGCCAAGCTACCAAGGGAGTGAGCAGGGGTAATTTCAGTAGGGTTAATATGAATGTTAATGTTATTGTCATTTATAGAGCGCTAACTGATACCCGAAGGTGTCCTGGCGCTATGTGAAGGCCTACTGTAGTGTATACCCCTTATCCTGACTAGAAGGAAGGGCTCCTATTTGGACAAAGGTGCAAACCATTGCCAATTAGAGACCCCCATTTCAAACACGGATCAACACATAGAACTCTATTAGATCATCATAGACCACATATACGTCATAATGGGTTACAGTTACAGCTCATTCACACTGCACAAATCAACACAGAACCTGAGTGAGCCAGCGACCTTCTCTGTAATGACAACTGGTGATAACCACTCCGCTGCCTCCACAGGTTCTATTACTTTGTCATCCAAAAGTTGTTGGAATATTTCTTGCACATTTGCTCTTGCTGCCATGGGCACCCTTCTGGCAATGTGTTTCACTGGAACAGAGTTCTTCTTAAGTTTGATCAAGTGCTCACAGTTGACAGCCTCTCCCAATGTGTTTTCAAAAACTGCTTTGTGGAAGTCCAATAGCTCTTTCAATCATATTTCATCGATCACCATCACATGATCCACAGCAAGCGAATTTACCATTATGTTTAGGTCATGTTGATGAGTCCATCCCAGAATAGGTGGACCTTCCCTGGCAACATATATTTTCACCGTTGTCTCTTTTCCTGAAAATCTGATTTGTGCAGACATGAATCCTATGACACCAATATCAGCTCCCTGATAACCTTTCAGAATGACATCTGATGCCACCAACTCCTCCCTTGACCACATGGTATCAAATAACGCTTGTGGGACGATTGTGTATAAGGAACCTGTGTTCACCATCAAGGATACCATCTTTCCACTGGTGTCAAATACAGCCATAGGAGGTCTATTCCTCTCCTTCTTTCATCATCTTTCACTTCACCTACGATACTCTCATTTTCTACCATAAGGACTCTGTTGCAACTTTCCTCTCATTTGATTTGCACATGCGCACTAGATGCCCCTTCTTGCTGCATTTACGACAGTCTTTGACAATAGCAAACCAATGCTTAGAATCAGCCATGTGATAACTACATCCACACCTGTGGCATACACGGGATCCAAACTTTCCTTGTGTGTATCCCCATCCCTTTAGATATGCATTTCTGTTACTACTACTTCCAGCCACCTGAGTTAAAAAAAAAATAACATTGACACTGTCTATGTCATCCCCCAGTATAGCAACAAAACTCTCCTTGTTGCCGTTGCTTGTAAATTTCATCTCACGCATGTAAGTAAGTATTTGAAAACATGTTGCCCTTCTTTATCCAAGGACTCTAATAGTAATACTTTTTCCTTAAAGATGAGAATTTGACTCCATCTAAAGCTAAAAGATAATTTTCAAAACAATCAATTCAGTCTTCCCATTCAATGAGAGGGGCTCCCCAGGCAGCATTAGAAAGGGAGGCAGAGTAACAACAGCTGTGCTTAGATCTATAGTTGAGAGATTACCATTACCAAATGTGAGCACAAGGTGGCAAGGTCGGCAAAGAAAAAGCAAAAAGGCTTTTCCATTAACACCAGCCAATAGGAAGTTCAAATGCAACACCCAATCAGATGAGATAACTCTTCAATTGATTTCCTTGTGTGAGTTATAGACCACATGCAAAAGAAACAGCATGGGGCAGAAGGATTCCAAATCCACATTAATCCTTTCACATGCTCGTAGGTTTGGTGTACTAAGACTTATTACGAGTGATTGTGTCTTTAAATGTTACACAATCTTGTTTAAGTCACACACCTCCTGCGACCCAGCAACTCAGTGCTTGTTGCACAGTTAAAGCTGAATGTGCCTTAATTAGAATTCAAGTTGTTCGGTTTCACAATCTCCCGCTGAGTCTTTTGTTTGATCCGACCTTATGGATGCACACATGCACTGGTGAGCACACGTCCACAAGTTTGCTGCAGGAGCCGACTCCGCAAGTTGTGTGAAGTACGGCGTCACATTCGCCGGCCTGCCCAGATGCATGTAATCACTCCCCAACATCCTCTCCCCACTGGACCTCTGTCAGGATCTTTATGTGAAGTATGACATCACGCTCAGCGGCCTGCCCCAACGTACGGCTTCACTTTGCAGCCTCCTCTAACACTGCTACAGCTAATGCGGCTTTGCGTCTCGTCATTCCTCATTACGGTTGCCACACCACAGTCTCAGGCTGGCCTCCCGCTCACTTTCACAATGGGTTCTTTCACTTCAAGCATTATCTTGACACACATTCAGAGAGCTTTGCTGGCTCTTTCTGACCTGTATCAGGCCAAGTCGTTGCCATATGATGGATACGATACACGGACACCCCTTTACTCGGTATGAAGATTTATTGAAGTTGAGGAAAAACGCCACTGCAGTCCTGCCTGGCTCAGCTGGACTACCAACTGCCAGATCAAAACATAGAACTCTTTTAGATCATCATATAACACATGTACATCATAATGGGTTACAGTCCAAGCTAGCTGGGACTGCCTAAGTGTATTACATCCAAATGCCTATATACAAATCAGTGCAGGCCAGATTCTCCCAGTCCTGAAGAAACTTGCATTGGACTCTGACAATCGACTACTGGCCCTTCACTTCCATACCCTTCATTGGTAAAATCATAAAAGCAGTCGGTCTACAATTTGAAGATCACATCAAAACAACAGTCTTCTGCATTAATTTAGCTTCAGACAATGCTGCAGCATGGAGACATCCACCTTACAAGTAGACTATGCCCTTTTGACTACAGATAAAATGACTTCCGCCTCTTGATATTATTGGACCTCTCAGCTGCCTTCAATGTAACACAATTCTCGAATGTGATTGACTGCAATCAGCCTTTAAGTTCTTAAATGCGAAATTCGTTTTATTTATTTATTTAAATCTTTACTTACCTGTAAAACTCCATAATCCATACATTACTACCCTCCACCCTGCCCCTCCCCCTGCCCACGTCACCGCCCTGCAGTAACTCCTACTGCCGACCGCTACTGGCAGGAAGGATATCACTGGAATGAAAAATTTCCTAGCTATTGTAACGGAAAGTTTCAATTCTATTGAGGGCACTGAGGCAAGGATTATGCTCTTCTTTCTTTGTTTTCATTATAACAGCAGCCATGACAACCATAACAAACTTCATTTCCCATAACCTCAGGGAAAATGAAGAGAAAAGTTCATCAGGCAATGGGGCCCCAGGTCAGATCTTCATCTGATCGTGTCCCCTCTTCCTCCCTCTTTTTTCCTGCGACAGATGCCAGTAGTGGAGGATCTTATTCCTGTTTGGAAGACCCTGCATAATCAATGTGTCAACTTTAATCCACATGTACCTCTAAGGGAAAGGCAATACAAGTGACAATAGTACAATGCATAAGAAAAGGACTTATCGTCCCCAGCCAGAATGTATATCTTAGACAGCTTAAAACCATAATATCAAATAAATTGCATATACCATTAATCAGGGTTACTGTCCTTGGGTGGCCAATGATGTGACAAACATTGTGGGGGCTAATCCTTGCCTCTGTCTCCTTAACAGATTTGAAACTATCCGTTACATTAGCTAGGAAATGGTTCTTTCTATGTCAGGATCTAGAGATAAGGATTATGCTAGTTTAAAGCTTCTCCACCACTAGAGCAGGAATGGAGGGAACTGGCTTGAAGTAGAACCTCTCAAAGGTCGAATCCGAAGACCAGTCTGCCACGATCAAAATATCCTCCAAGCAAGCTCAGAGAGTGAAAGCCTAGGATGCCATAGCTCCTCTGGTAGAATGTGCCATGAATACCTTTGTGTTAATCCCCGCCTCTTGCATGGCTTATTGAACCCTTCATGCAATGGTTTGGGAAGAGTCTGCCTTACACGGTTTTCTAAGGGCAATGAGCAACTTGTTCCCCATAGCTACAGAGCTCCTCAGTTAAGGCTTCATATGCCTCAATACAGTAAACGGTACAAAAGGGGGTGGCGATGGACGGAGCATCTGAATCAATCAGACACTCACACCCAGTCAAAAGATCTGGGATTAATCCATCACTGTTCTTCAGCCCACTCTGCCACCCCAGTTCAGAGATGGCTATATGCAAATCAGTCCGACCCTGTGCCTCATGGGAACAGTCCAGCCTGAACTGCCAAGCCATGCCTTCCCCGGACCGGAAACAAGCTTCCGAGGACCGGTTTCTGGCACTCCAGCCGTCCTCAGCCCGGCCCGCTTGAATCCAGTGGCAAAGTGAGCAAGGGACTCACGTCTGAGCATACCCTGCCACACTCACGGCGGCCAAAAGCGGTACAAAAGGGGGTGGCGATGGACGGAGCATCTGAATCAATCAAACACTCACACCCAGTCAAAAGATCTGGGTTTAATCCATCACCGTTCTTCAGCCCACTCTGCCACCCCAGTTCAGACATGGCTATATGCAAATCAGTCCGACCCTGTGCCTCATGGGAACAGTACAGCCACCCTTTTGTTTCGCTCAATACAGTAAACAACACATAGTTTTGGGGAACCCGCAAAAGCAGGGTATGAAATCAGGCGAGTTATACTTTGTACGCCCAGAGAATGGAAGGTGACCCCATTTTGGGTAAATGCCCTCCAAGGGATATCCAAGGCCCGAACACCTCTTCTGTAAGAGATCATACAAAAGAGCGAGGCCCACTTGGCTGACAGGTGTTTGCGAGAAAGATATGTTACTAGACCATGAGATAAAATGGTTCAAGACCTTACTGACATCCCAAAGAACTGAGTACCTTTAATCCTGAAAGCAGAGACAAATTAATGCCTGATCAATTTTCGGACCAGACGATGTTCCCCGACTGGGAGAGCTCCGATGTGGGCATGACCCGTAGCAATCACTGACCGAAAGGAATTGACTGATCTATAGGCAATCCCATCTGAAGACAATGAGGCCCAAAAATTCAAGGTATAGACAATGTCTCATCCCACGGTATCCAGGTTTCTCTGGGATCAAGGCCATCAAGACCAAGCCGACCGGTATCGATTGACAGTACCATCTGCCCATGCTCTAGAGAGGAGTTATGCAGTGCTTTTTGAAAATTCCCTGACCTGCCATCGAGAACTGCAATCCTCCACGGCATTAGTTGGAAGGTTCCATTCGTCATCAGATGATGGAGATTCCCTGAGGGATCACTGAGCAGAGCTGAATCTAGGGTAGATGGACTGGAAAATCCCAAGAAAATGTAATCAGAACTGAAAACCAGACTTGTGACTTCCACATCGGGGTCCCTATGACCAGATCTGCCATTTGCCTGCTAGTTTGCGCAGCTAGTCTCATTATCATGGCAAAGGGAGGAAAGGCAGAGCATTTCTCCACTGACCAGTCCTGAAGGAAGGCATTGGTCGCCACTGCGCCTAGGTACAGTCTCAAACTGAAGTACCAGGGAAGTTGGTGGTCCAGGCGGTAAGCAAAATAAGTCTACTGTGAACAGACCCCATTGGTCCAAGAGGGCTTGGCACATTTCCAAAAGCAATTTTCACAGGCTTGAATCCTTGAGATGTTATGATTTCCAATCTGCTACTTGGTTGGCTGTCCCCAGAAGGTGTTATACCATTATTGAAACCTGGTGTTCAAGGCAATACTCCCAAAAGTTCTTGACCAGATCTGAGAGGGCCCTGGACCAAGTGCCCCGCAGATGATAGATGTAACGGACTGCCCTTAAATTGTCCAATTTTAGAAGGACGCAACAGTATACACAGTCTTTGGCCCAGCACTTTACAGAGAAGTTCTAGATAACTAATATGCAAGGATCTTCTGCTGCAGACCATCCGTCTCTGGTGATGAACTCCCCACAATGCATGCCCTAACCAGTCCCGCTGACATTTAATTCTATCATGAGATCCGGTTGGGAACCGAAGTTGGCACGCCTGTTCCGGCCTCCATGTGCGAGAGCTACCATTAAAGCTCGTCCTTAATCTCTTCGCCAGAAGGGAGGAAAGACCTTCTCCCTTCTGGCGGCCAGGGCATGGAACCGTCTCCCCCCCAACCTTAGGCACGCACCCTCTGAAAGCCTCTTCAGGAAATTTCTGAAAACCTGGATTTATTCTCAGTCTGACTCTTCAGTCCTCACAGCTATTTGATCCATGCACCCCTAGACGCCCTTCTGTGTGCTCAGCGCCAAGATGCTCCCTCCGGAGCGAAAGTTAGCGCTCTACAAATGACAATAAATATCAAATATCAAATATCTTCCGAGAGGGCAACATATTGGCAGTGTGTGAGGCAGAGGCGCAAGAGAGACGCTTTCAACTGTTTCAGAACATGGAAATGCAGAAGTCCCACGAAGATGGATGAATGGAGGATGACAGGAAACTGACCATATTGGCCATCTGTCAGAGGGAAGTACACAACTTGGTCAAGGTCCTGCGTACATTGTGCCATATTTCGGCCATTTTCTTGGATGGAAGGCTTCGAGTAGTCTCCACCGAGTTCATATCTAAGCCAGGAAGGTAAGAGTTTGAGATGGGATCAGGGCGGATAGTTTATGGTTGATAATAAATCCCAGGGACTGGAGGAGATCCACCTTTTTTTCCCAGATGCACAGATAACACATGAGGACATTTTTCCATGAGGAGCATGTCGTCCAGGTACGCTATAATGCGTATCCAGAGGCTCTCAGGCGCTCGACGACGGGTTCAAGGACTTTGGTGAAACAACAGTGAGCCGAGGATAGGCCAAAGGGAAGGGAGTTGAACTTGAAGGCCCGGCCTTGCTATTGGAACTGGACGTATCAAGGCTGTGGTGGGAAGACTGGGGTAGTCAGGTAAGCATCCTTGAGATCCAAGTGTACCAGCCAGATCGGGAAGTATATGGATACCCTCAAACTTGAAATGGAGAAAAACCAGCAATGCGTGGCATTCCCAGAGATTGATCACTGGGTGCTGTACCCATATTGCTGAGGAAACTGGAAGGGTGGGGTGTGGACGGGAGAATCGCTCCCTTAGAAAGGAGCTCCTCATGGAAATCTACCTGGAAAAGGGCGGCCTCTGTCTCCGAGAAGCGGAGGGGTTGAGGAGGGAAAGGTTGGAAGGGAGACCCATAGAACTCTATGTGGAAACCCTTAATGGTCTGGAACACCCAGGCGTTGGAAGTGAGATTTCGCCGATCATCTATAAAATGTGGCAAATGACCACCCAAACACCTGTGTTATATGAGGGTTAGATTCATTGTGTGTGCTGGTGGATGAGCCTCCCTCCTTGGAACCGCTGGAAAATCCTCTATGCCGAGGGTACCTGCTGGCCGGGTAGAAACCCCCGATGCAGGAGTCCTGAAGCGTGAGACTGTGGCCGGCTGGCCATGCGCTCTCTGCCGTGGCCGGCCCTCGTGAAAACCCCAGGGGTAAACAGACTTTGTCTTGGGAGTTGAACATTGAGGCAAATTATCAGCGCTCTTCGATGAAAGTGTTGTCGATGAGCCCACCCTGTGCCCCCTACCCAGCTTCCGATGTTGCCAGAGTCCCTAGTTTGTCGTCTTTTTCTATCAGGAGCAATCTGCGCCTTTCGGTGGAGATGGCTTAGTTGCCGTTGCCCAGAAAAATGATGGCATGCTAGGCCCAACATGGAAAGCACCTCTGGGGAAATTAATGCCCCTGATGCCTTTGCATCCTTTGCCATGTCCAATATTTTGGTCAATGGCCCTGTCACGTCCAGGAGCTTATCCTGGCATGACCGCCAGGAGCGGTCAATACCCTTTATTAGGTCCCTTATGTATTTGGCCAGAAAGGTGGTGATTCTACCATCAATTTGTGGTGTTACGGCTTCTTTGCCAATGAGGGACTGGCGCACTCTGCCAAAAGGCGGTTGTGTATTTCTTTATCCAGGGGTTTATTCAGCCTCCGTGCCACATACGTGGCTAACTTGTTCCCAAGAGTCCACTGTTGAGCGAGGGTGCATCAACTCCTCAGGGTCTAGCATGTCAGACTGTGGTCTGTGCGTTCCTTCTGTGGCAGGGTGCATCATCCCCTCTGTGGGGCTAGTCGCTGGGCACCAGGACCATTCGTGGTCGGAATCGTTATTGGTCAGACCCCATGAGGGAGCCATCCGAAGCAGGGGGAGTGGCCATATCACTCCCTGCTATTGGAAGGCTATCTGGGGCATCCAATATGGGTGGAGGGAGGGCATATGAATCAAGGACGTAACACAGGCCCACGCAGCCCCCGCGGTGCGGGGGGCCTCTAGCTCCAAGGGGCCCTCTCAGCACTGCACTGTGGCCGGAGAGCTCCTGATTGAGCCCGGAGGGGGCCCCTCTAAGTACTGTGCAGGGAGGACCCCTCACTTTTCGTTACGCCAGTGATATGAATAGAGTGTTTCGGTAGCGCAGCGCTCGAATTAATACTAGTATTGGTGGAAATAGGTCTCTCCATACACCACACTCCCCTTAGGATTGAGTGGGTAGTGTCTGTTACAGTAGCGGGAGTTAATCATCGCTGAAATGCTCGTACCGACTTCTCAGGGTATCAGGACTCCAGGCGGGTTGGGGCCGACACTTAAGAATCAGCCTATAAAGCAGGCGGAGGCGCTCGGTTATGCGGGATAAGTGCTGATTCGTCCTCGATCCACGGAGGTGAGGACACGTGTTCTTGCCTGTAGCGCGAGGCGTGCAAGCCCTCTGGCAGCTGGAGGACCGTAGTGTGTCCCACCCTGAGGCCTGTAGGCCAAGCTGTGAAATAGAAAACAAAGCACCCACAAAAGGAGAATCGAAGCGTTCATGTGGCCACTGGTACTGAAGCCAGAAGCACTGCCCATTACTGCAAAGCAATACACACGGAATTAATAATAAAAGCACAGCATTAAGACATGAAAGGAAATCACTAGGGAACTGAGGGCCATATGTATGAACACATTTTCCCACAGACACAGAATGGGTAAAACCCGTTGATACATCTGGCCCTGAGTCCCAATACTCATCTGCACATGGCTGCAAAGCAGCGAAGAAAGAGGGCGAGAGAGAGAGAGAGGGGACAAGAGCGGATGAAGAGATATCCTGGCGCCCTATTGGCTGATGAACTTTTCTCTTAATTTTCCCTGGGGTTATGGGAAATGAAGTTTGTTACGATTATTTGTCATGGCTACTGTTATAATAAAAATGAAGAAAGAGCATAATCCTCACCTTGAGGTCCTGACATTAGAATTGAGATAAAGAAGTGCAAAAAAGTTTTAAAAAAACAAGGCAACATGCTTTGTTGCCTTGGAAATGAATGAATGATATCGATTGATCAATACAGCCGAACCCTGCTCCACTTTAGACAAGAGCTAAAGACATCCCTTTTTAAAGAACACTGCTGCATGATGCCGTTACAGATCACTTTTGCTCTTAGAAACCAGCTACCCTCCAATGACATGTTGGCTGCCTTTCAATTTAACCTGTACTATACTGGGATGCCTTTGTCTTTTAACCTGTAGTGTGCTACACTGCTTTTTGTCTAGGTTTGCCCTATATAAATACCACAGACATGCTTATACATACATACCTGAGTACATACATTTTAAGATTTGTGTTATATAGAACACTATTATTATTAATAATAATGTGGAGGTAGGAAGTGATGTGATATCTCAAACCTGGGATGTATTTTGAAGCAGAAATGGAAAGGGATGCAGTGCAATAAAGGTAAGGCCATAGGTAAAACATACAGTTATGCATTGTACCATATAACGACTGCAAAGCATGATTAAAAAGAAGCATTCAGGTAAGTCTATCGTATTCTGTCTTCTGACATACAAAACAAGCATTTGCAACGCAATTGGTCTTGCATTAATGAGACTTTTGAGCTATTTATGTTGCAAATGCTCATTTGTTTTTTTTGTTTTATTTAAAAATATCTCAGTTGTAGCATAAGTACGGTAGCATAAGTAATAGTGAATGAAATTCCACGAATTAAGGAATGGGTGCAGTACCAGAGGTTGTTACTAGGTGTTCCAGTGGAGATGTAAAGGGACTTTTATTAGCCACATTAGGAACTGCAATCTTAATTGAATTATAAAGAGAAAGATTGCTGCTGAGCATACGCTTTCATTTGTTTTTATTGGAAATCAGATTTTTGTCAGCTTGATTTTAAACATGCACTATTGTTGTTTATGTATTTTTGTTTGTAAAATAAAGCTAAATGAACAACAATGGTGTATTTTTAAAACATAAGCAAACAAAAATTTCACATCCAATAAAAACAAATGTAAATGTATGCTCAGATGCAAGACCCAAAAAGAATATGAATCAAGATAGCTACTCTAGTTATGAAAGGGTATGGGCAGACCTTTTGTGTGAGTTGGGTTAGTCAGAGGGAAGTACATGGACTCGTTAGGAGCTTCAAGAATCGGCCACCTAGGCTAACGTGTGTATGCAAACCCTGACCCTAGATTATGCTGGATGAATCGTAGGGAAGGGTGAAGGGCGATTCATTTTCCTTACTAAAGTCTCAGCTTTTTTAGGTTGAGCTTTCAAGATGCCTTCTATATACTTTAGTATATACTTATATATGCATGTACTTTGTGGGCTCTGGAGATCAGCCCTAGGACTTGTCTGCTTCCGCTTAGGAACTTCTTTTCTGTTCAACTGCCTCTATTTAACTGTCTTGATAGAAAACGACCAGCAGAGGTCAGTAAAATACCAGAATTGCGTTCTACTTGTTCAGCTGCCTCTATGTAACTGTCTTGATAGAAAACGACCAGTAGAGGTCAATAAAATACAAGAATTGCTTTCTGCTGAGGGAATTTCTTTTTTTAATTTTTCTGGCAACTGGCTCTATTTAACTTTCTTGATAGAAAATGACCAGAAGAGGTCAGTAACATACCAGAAACACTTCAGCATTCTCTAAATTCCAGTCCCTAGAAATGGTCTTCCACGAGCACCCATAGACAATAATATTTTTTTCAAATCTCGTATTTTCAGTGATATTTCCACAGAAGGCCCTGATTTTATATTAAAAACAGAGCTTTGGACTATACCATTTCCCGCTGAAAGGCAATATTTCTCTCCATGTGTTCCCAAACCTGGGGTGTCATGCAGTTTGGTGCTTACTTTCCCTCCATATTAAAGTACAGTAGATTTTTCAGCACCCAGTCTACTCTGCTGCATAGCTAAATAAATATAAGGTCCCAAAGGTGAGCCCGATTCCATTGAAAATGCTTGTTTTAACTTGAATTGGAAGTTTGTATTATTTATATGAATAAAATCCACCACGTTTGCTACCATAGAAATAAATAACCTATTCCTTATTGACAGACATAGGTGAACCTTGGCCATACAACTATGCCTAGAGGTAAAGAGGCCTAATTGAAAAAGGGAAATAAAATTTGAAAATGAAGTTGAATATTCAGCCAGGTTAGTAGAAGCACAGTACCAAATCCAGACAAGTGGCCAAAATAACTTTTTTCCTGGCTAAGCTGCCCATATTCCATACCGTCTGGGTGAACATTGACTGACATTCGGAGCAATTACCTGGTTTACTGAGCTGAGTACTAGGTGGTGTATTTGTGGAGATGTACAGGCTATGAGTTCTAATTCCAGCAAGAACAGTATCAGCCTTCCGGGGATGGGACACTCCATATCAATAAGTGATTAATAATAGTAATACCTATTTGCAGTTTAAAATGACAGAGGTGCGGGATAAAGCGATCAATAAAACAAAGTTATTAATATTATGAGTGTGGTGTCCCAGAAACACCGGGGCTGCGGTGTACCCAGGAGTGTGCAATCGGAGGGGAATACCGGGGGGTGTGCGGTCAGGGCTACAACCGTCTTCTAGTGAATGCTCAGGGGGAGGGCTAACTACTAACGGCAGCACAGTAAGAAGGGACATCCACACTGTTGCTCTGTCTGTGCCGTCAGCCTCGTGCGCTGATGTCACCATTTATTAAATACTCCCTGGTCCGAGCCCGGCCCAGGGAGTTGACGGTGCTACAAAATATAGTAGCGGCCGGGTGGCTCACTACATCCCATCCATCCTAGGAGTTTGAAAACAAAAGAACAACGGGAATATCACTCAGTAAACAGAGGGGGAAGACTAACATTCCATGAGCCCCATCAGCACAGAACTGGGTCAGCGTTCCTTCCGGATCCCTTAAGGCGCAAAGTCTCGCAACCGAGTGCTTGGTGTGGGATTGCTGCGCAACTCATAATGAGGGTGCCTACCCCGCTCTTCTCCTTGCTCGGCACCGTTAGGGTTGCTGTCATGACGCTTGTCACTCTCCTGGTGTTCGACCCCCTTCCTTGGTCTTGTTGGGAGTATTACTTACTGTCTGACAGGCTTACTTCTCCTGGCACCTCAACCTCTCCATTCTCCCACACTTCCATGTCGGGCTCCACAGCCGCCTCCCCCGGACCAGAGGCCTTCTTGAACCACGACATGTTCCGGGCTATGTGTAGGTGTCCCTTCTCCGCAACCACCAGAGTACCTTTTATCCTCACCACCTTCTACAGATCACACTTGAACAGTGTGTGAAACTTGGACCCTGGGTGTCGATCCTTTCCCACCACATAGTCTCCTACCTGGATGTCCGCCGGCCGAGCCTTCCACCTGTTACTGGCTCAATCATTGTTGCTCTGGTGGCGAGCCTGAGATCTTTCAACATCCAAAACGGCAGGAGTCCACGCTTCACTGCTGGGTATCTCTTAAAAAGAGATGGACTTCAAAAGATCAATCCAAAAGAAGATTTATTCAGTATAACATCACCAACAGTTTCCTCCAGATGCCTCTAACTCCTTCCAGCTCCAATGTCTCTCTGACCACATCAGAAGCATCCAGAGAAGGAATGTAGAAGGCATGGAACACTAAGTATGTTACAGTACCAGTCATATAAATAAGTGGGATGCACATTACAACACATCCCCTATACTAAAGAAATTAAGAAAATAAAGATAACACTTATACTAAAAAAAACATATATACTAAAACATAACAATAAGCAAAGTTACAAAACAGAATTAAACATAGTCTCTGAAACGTAGAGGAGGACGATGATCTCTCTGAGGAAACCTCCTTGAAAGAACTTCACCATGACGAGATGAGGAAAAAGAAGGTGAAGTACAATCTAGATCAGATGAAGAAGACGGTTTGATATCAGAAAATTTTACCAGCATAGTCATGCTCCATTTACAACCATTTTGCATTGTAACCACATTCTTGTATATGCAAGTGATCATGAAAGGACCCATAAACTCAGAGACACCCTTCTTGGAAAATCTTGTTTTTTTTTTAACCAGAACCCATTCTCCAACGCTCCACAATTTCTCTCTTGTAGAATTCTTTGAATCATAACGTTCTTTATATTTTTGCTGATAAGACTGAATTCTACCATCCACATTCCCCTTATCCACAGGGACAACAGTTTGAGGAGGAAGCCAAGTAGGATTCAATTTAGAACAAGCTTGTCTTCCACGCAACAAAAAGAAAGGAGAGGGTTTTGAAACACATTTAATTGTGGTGCGATGAGCCCACCAGGTATCCCTCAACACATCCTTAAGAGAAATCTTCATATTCAGAGCTCTCTGAACACACCCTTTCACCACACGATTCATACGCTCCGCAAGACCATTGGCCTGAGGTGCATAAAGTAGAGTTTTAAGGTGTAATACACCATGGTCTTTCAAAAAGGTCTCCATCTCAGTGGAGACAAATTATACACCATTATCCGTTATGATGCATTTAGGAACTCCTTCACTCACAAACTCATCCCGCAAAAAATCACCACCACTTTTATGCTAACAGAACCCACACATTTCGTAGAAACCCACTTAGATGTGTAATCCACAAGAAGAATTACAAATCTTTCAGACGGCAGTAACAAATCAAATGGACCCATTATATCCAAACCTAATTTAGACCAAGGTTGACTAAGAACACTAACTAGAGACAGTGGAGCCTTACTAACCACTTTAGACTTGTCGTTAACAGAACACTGGTAACAGTCCTTGACCACACACTCAACTTCAGCATCCATATTGGGCCACCAATATCTCTCCCTTAAACGTGAATTAGTAAGGCTCCTGCCCATATGTCCATCATGGGCAAGGTTGATCAGCTTAGATCTCATTAACAGAGGAGGAATCAACCTTTCACCCCTCATCAGGACATCATCAATTATGGTCAACTCATCTCTCACAGACCAAAAAGGCAAAAGATCAGAATCAATTCCTCTGCTGCTATCAGGCCAACCATTAATAATCAAATCTTTCACCAGAGGAAAAATCCGATCACTCGATTGAGCACAGACCCATTCATCCAAAGAAATAGCACTTTCACACACCCATGAAACATTAACACAACCAACCTCCAAATGTTCAGTTTGCTCTTGTAATGGTAATCTCGAGAGACAATCAGCTGCCTTATTCAAAGATCCAGGTATATACTGTACTTGAAAATTAAACTCCTCCAATCATTCACTCCAACGTTTAAGTCTTGGGGTTAATCTCTCACTTTCCATACAAGAAAACGCTTGTACAAGGGGTCTATGATCAGATTTCACAATAAACGGAATACCCCACAGATACACAGATAAAATTTAAAGTGCTTGACAGCCCAAACAATAGCAAGAGCTTCTCTCTCTATACAGGAATATTGTCCTTCAGCCTTCTTCAATGCCCTTGAAGCAAAAGCTACTACTCTTTCTTCACCATTATCATACTGAGAAAGGACAGCTCCCAATCCAGATAGACTAGCATCCGTAGTTTAAAAAGTCTTCTTTTTGGTACCAAAATGACCCAAACTAGGCAATTGACTGATAGTCCTCTTAACAACCAGAAAGGCATCATTACATCCAGTATTCCATTCAAAATGTACCCCTTTTTTCAAGAGATTCCTAATAGGCTCAACCACAGATGCAAAATTTTGTATAAATTTCGCATAAAATTCAGCCAAACCAAGGAAAGACCGCACCTGATCTTTGTCAATAGGAGTAGGAGCATCCACAATACTCTTAGCTAACTCCAACTTAGGCTGTATTCCCTCGCCAGAGATCACATGGCCAAGGTAAGTTACCGAGGTTACACCAATTTTACACTTTGCTTTATTCACAGTCAAACCTTTGTCAGCCAATTTACTTAAAACCGTTCTCAACACAGTGTCATGTTCATTGTCGTCCTTGCAAAAAACAAGAATGTCATCCTGAAAAAAAATAATATTTGAGACATCACCAACCACCAACTTCATGATTCTTTGAAAACATGCCGCCACCGATGCCAACCCAAAAGGCATTCTTACAAAACGAAACGCCCCAAGAGGTGTAACAAAGGAGGTAACATGTTTAGAATTATGATGAAGGGGTACTTGGTGGTAAGCTGAGGATAAGTCTAATACAGAATTTTTTTTTGCACCTGACAACATAGTAATGGATTCAGCAATATTCGGGAGTGGTTGGGGATCCACCCATATGCATTTGTTTAACCCCCTGAGGTCCACACACATGCGGATGCTCTTCCCACCATCCTTAGGGGCCAAAAGCATTGGGGCCAACCATTCTGAATATTCAATCTCTTCTATGACCTTCAATTCAATAAGTCTAGTCAGTTCTTGTTTGAGTGGAGTCAGCATCATATTCGGAACTTTTCGTACCTTATATACACAAGGGATAGCATTTTTTTTTAGGATAATACGATGCTCAAAACCTTTCAATAAGCCTAACTTGTCTGAAAAAACATAAGGAAAATCATCAAAAAACTTGTTTGAAGAAGAAATTTGATCAATAAGCATAACTTGGTCGGAAGGTTTGAGAGCATTAGGATTGAGAATAATCCCTAAATCCCTCTGATGTCTCCATCCTAATAAGTTATCACCTCTGTAAGCAACATAAATTTTCCCCACAGTTTCACGACCTTTGAAATGAATTCTCATCACTGTGTAACCTGAGACATCAATACGGGAACCATTGTAAGTAACTGGATTAATATCAGGTTTGATCAATTCCACTTTGGGAAAAGTTTTGTTCCAGTTTTCATTCCCAATTTGTGTGAAAGGCGAACCTGAGTCAGCTAAAACCACAAAGTTTTCTCCACCTATCACTACATTGCACTCAGGCATAGTAATAGGATCAGCATCAATAACACCATCACTGGTGACACTTGAAACAATTAATCTGGGATTGCTCTGTACAAATTCAGCATTTTCTAAACACTGTACTTTACCAGCAGATTTGCAAACTCTGGCATAGTGTCCTTTTATGCCACATTTCACACATGTTGCTGAATTTGCATAACAATTGGGAAAAGAAGAAGAATGATTGGAACTTCTACAGCGATAACACTTGATCTTACTACGATCAAATGGAGGCTTAACTTTAGAGTGCTGATTAACTTTACAAATGCTATCTTCTGAAGCAATTGGTTGAATACTATTATGAGGACTGGACGCAATGGATTGGCTGACTTCATGGATGCTGCTGGAAGAAGGAGAACGACCAGAAGAACCTTTATGCTCCTTCATTTCCTTAGCCCAATCAGAAGTGTTCTCAATACCTTCCACAATAGACATAGCTTCTCTCAAAGAAGGATTATTTGATTGAAGTTTCTCTTGTACTCTTGAACTATTGGTACATCTCACTAGCTGATCACGAATCAAAGATTCAGTAAGATCACCAAACTCACAAGTTCTTGCTAGAGTTTCCAATGAAGCTATATAGTTTCAAACTTTCTCTTTAGGCTCTTGTGCTCTATAAAGAATGTATGTCATTCAAGAACCACATTGATTCTGGGTCCAAAATAATCTTATAACATTTTCAACGACATTTGAAAAATATCAGAAGGAGAATCCCCAGAACCATTACCTAAAGGTATTTTGTCAATACTGTCATAAATGTTACGACCTTCCACTCCTAAATTATGAAGTAAAATGGCATGCTTTCTCAATGCAGAAAATTTCTCCCTCCCAGTAGCTACTAAATATGAATCAAATAAATGTTTCCATCTTTTCCATGGAAGTAGGGGTTCACCCTTTTCACATAGAAAAGCTGGAGGTTGAGTCAAATATAAGCACAACAATGAAAAAATAAAATTAAAATACCATAACAACAAAATTCTAAAACTGAGAAAAATGTCAATAAAACCAAAATAGTGTGTGTATCACAGAGGTAATACACGGTAAAAATGAGTCACAGCGATCACAGCAGATATCCTTTCCGTTGAGTGAGCATGAGAAATCCAAAATGAGTCCAAAAATAGTCCAAAACGTAGAAAGTCCGGCGAAGTAACGTTTTAATAAACAAAACGAAAAACAAACCTTGAAGCTCTCCGTGAACGATGTTGTGGCAGAGTCCGGTAACCAAGGATACACAAAATGGCGGCTACGTGCTTAAATGACGTTTAAGCGCGATGACATCACACGCATAACGCACAGCCAGCCAGTCAGTGAGATTCCAAAGCGTAAGGGAAGAAGAATGGCCGAACGTAGAGGAGACGGAGCAGCGCGAGTAAGCAGAGAGCGAGGCAGCAGGCAAGGCACGCTCAATAACGGTAAGGGCAACCGTTATGAATCAAGAATAAACAGAGGCTTACTTTTGCTCCATTGACTCGGTTTCTTCCCAAAACACAAAAAAAACGTTACCTTGATAGATTTCAGAATTAAAGCCATAAAGTTCACTGAGGTGTAGATAAAAGTAAGGATGAATAAGCATACGATTTTCAAGAAGTCTTGAGAAAGTCAAAATTCATCCAAATAATCCAGACAAAGTCAATTAATCCAAACGAAGTTATAAATTTAATTCGCCCAAAGTAATCCAAACAAAATCATATATCCAATATTTATAAAATCCAGAAGTTCTTGAAATATGTTAAGAACGAAGATTTCCTTAGAAAAACGGAGTAAGTAGGTTCAGGGTTAAGTGGTGATGTGGCTTGTCCCTTCCAAGCTTCCAATCGTCGCCAGTGTTAAAAAGAGATGGACTCCAAAAGATCAATCCAAAAGAAGATTTATTCAGTATAACATCACTAACAGTGTCCTCCAGATGCCTCTAACTCCTTCCAGCTCCAATGTCTCTCTGACCACATCAGAAGCATCCAGAGAAGGAATGTAGAAGGCATGGAACACTAAGTATGTCACAGTACCAGTCATATAAATAAGTGGGATGCACATTACAACAGTATCCCATTAGGCACAGCTCTTTTCAACAGCAGGCCGTGGGGGGCACACTTGGTCGTGCAGTGAGTTGTTTGCCGGTAGGCCCTCAAAAACTGATGCAGGCTGGTCTCCAAAGGGCTTTCTTGAGCTACCCCAATCCTCAGGGCTTTATTCAATGTCCTCATGAATCTCTGTACATCTCCGTTCGCTTGGGGCCACTGCGGCATTATTTTCCGATGTCTTATGCCAGGATGTACGTTGTTACAACGCATGCTTTTACCACGCATTATGTAACAAAGCAAGTTTTAAAACGCATTCCATTACAACGCATTACACTGGGGGGTGCTGGATAGTGAATAGTTTAATTTACTATTCCAACACCAGTCCCCGTGGACACTAGGGAAGGTGTTGGATAGTAAATTAAAACTATTCCCTATCCTAGAGCGCTCCCCAGTGTAATGCGTTGTAATGGTTTTCGTTTTAAAGTCTGCGTTGTAATAGCACTGCGTGCTAAAAGCTGCATAGTAAAGGTTGTTCCCCCTTATGCCAAGCTGGTCAAGAAACTCAGGAAACTCCTGCCCTTGGAAGGGCGGCCCATTGTCTGTTCGGATTTCCTCCGGCAGTCCCAGCAGTGCAAAGGTCTTTTCCATAGCCGGCTGGAGACACTCAAAAGCCGTAGATGCAACTACTTCCACCACGGGCAATTTGGAATGACTGTCCCAGGGTGACCTTCTCGGACCTTCCATCGCGATTGGCACTTCAGGTGGGTCGCCCTCGTTATCAGACACACATGGCACTTCCGTACTTTGTCCTCCACACGCCGATACACTTTTGTTCGCAGGCAAGCTTTGGTCTCCACCCTCTGGTGTCCCTGGTACGCCTGATCAATGACCCTGTTTTGTAGGGCAGCAAGTATGACGATGCGTGAGCCTCTCAGGATTATGCCACCCCCCTCCACACTCAGCTCACCTCAGCACCTCATACTCTCCCAGTACTCTTTTGCATTGGCTGACCTGCGGTCATGGACACTGAGGAACCACTTCCACTGGTTGTCACGTAGCGTGGGGGCCACCTCCTGTAAACACTCATCGTGCAGCAACGCCTTCCGGATGTCTTCTAGCAGCAGAGCTTGTGGCCTGGCCTCTTGCAGTAGCTGCCTCACAAACACTTCGGTTCCTTCATTCACCTCTGATCCCTGGACTCCACTCGGCGCCTGGGGGTGTCGCGATAGATAGTCAGCGGGGTTACCTGCCCCTGGACGGTACACTACCTCGAACCGATATTGCTGAATTTGCACAGCCCATCTCTCAATGCGCGGAGGCCCATTCCTTGCCGTTCTGGTGAAGAGGGGCACCAACGGCTTGTGGTTGGTCACCGCTGTAAACGTGTGTCCACACAGGTAGATGTGAAAATGTTGACACGCCCACCTAATGACCAATGCTTCCCTCTCGATCTGTGCATAGCGGGACTCCACGGCAGTGAGCACCCGGCTGGCATACGCAATGGTCACCTATTCATCTCGCTCATTCCTCTGTAACAGCACCGCCCCAAGCCCTACTGGGCTCGCATCCACGATCACCTTGGTGGCTGCTCCCGCCCGGAAATAGAACACCGTTGCCCTCTTCAGCAGCGTATCCTTCACATTGGAAAATGCTTGTGCCTCCTTCTCAGTCTACTGCCACACTTTGTCCTTTTGAGTAAGTTGTCGTAGAGGTTCCGATATGGTCGCCAACTAAGGAATGAAACGGCCACAGTAATTGGCACCCCTAAGAAACTTCTCACTTCTGATGGTGTCTGCGGAATAGCGGCCGTCTGGATGGCTTCCACCTTGGCCGGATCCACCTGTAGCCCCTGGGCTGAGAACCGATGCCCAAAGAACTCGACCTTCATGGTATAGAACTCACACTTCTTCTGGTGGAGAGTTAGGCCTTGTTCCACCAACCGCTTCAAAGTGGCCCTCAATCTCCCATGGTGTTCCTCCAGCGACTTTAAGAAAATTAGAATGTCATCACTGACATTAATGACACCCGCAAGGCCCGATAGCGCTTCACGAATTGCCTCCTGAAACACCTTCTCTGCCGACGACACCCCAAAGCTCAGTCTTTTGAAGTGACGGACACCCACATGGTTGGAGAAAGCAGTGATGTATCGGCCCTCTTCCGCCAGCACCAACTGGTGATATCCAGAGTTCAAATCCACTTTCGAGAACCACAGTGCCCCATTCAAATCAGTCACAATTTCGTCAATTGTTGGTGTGATGTGTCTCTCTCTACGGATGGCCTTGTTTGGCAACCTCATGTCCACGCACAACCTGATGTCCCCCGGCTGTTTCGGCTTGGATGCTATCACCAGCGGCGACACCCACGGCGTAGGGCCGGATACCTTTTAAATCACCCCATCTCGCTCCAACCGGTCCAGCTCTGCTTCTACCAGTGGTCTTAGATGGAAGGGCACCCTGCGGTGGCGGAGCGCGACAGGCTTGACAGACTCGTCTATGTGAAGCTGAACCTCAACTCCTTTCAAGCAACCCAGTCCCTTGAACAGTTCCGGAAATTCCCAAAGAATTCTGTTCGCCTGTGACTGGTGTATGTGCTTTGCAAACATCAATAGTCCCAAATCCTCGGCCGTGTGGCAGCTTAGCAACGAGCATGCCTGATCACAGGTAACATAAAACCGGGTGGCCGTGACCCTGTCCTTGTACTTCACCGCCGCGTCGATGACACCCTGTTGTGGGATCGGAGTGCTTCCCCCATACGTGAGAATTTTGTCGGTTGCCAGCATCAGCCTCGGATGAAGCTTCCTGTACTGGGCCGCATCCAGGACGTTCACGGACGCCCCTGTGTCAATCAGCACCCTCTCGCATGACTCCCCGATCCACACCTGGCACGTCTGCGGAGGTCTCTTGGGGGTCTTCACCCCCCCTGATGTGTGAAATGACAAACACATTGTCATCTTCATCTTCAGTGGCCGACCCCATCTGGTTGCGGCCAATTTTTCTCTTCTTCCTCCTGCACGGCCTTCGCTGACTTCGTGACCTTCAGTCCTGGGGGCTTATTTCCGCCTTCCGGTGTCGCACTCTGGCACACTTTTGCAAAATGTCTATACTTGTTGCATTTAAGACATTGTCTCCCTTGGGCTGGGCACACTCTTGGAGCATGCGCCCCCATGCCGCAGTTCCGACACTCACGCCTCTGGCGCCGCCCTTTGTGCTTGGCCCCAGCTCCAGCCACATGTCCCTCTGATCTCTTAAGCGCCTCGCCCCTCTCTTCCTTGATGGGCACCTGGAACACCGGCTGCACTCCCGTCGACCTCCTCACCAACGCCCCCTCCATTCAGCCTGCACGTGCATCCGCCAGGCTGGCGTAATATCAGTTTGCACAGCTCTATTGACCTGCACCCTGCAATCAGCTGGGCCCGTGTCTCAAAGGCCCAATCGACTCCCACACACGTGCTAGCCAACTACCGCAGCCTCGCAAAGAACATGTTGATCGATTCATCAGCCCGCTGTTTCGCTTGTCTTAATTTAAAATGTTCAAAATTGGGGTTTACTTGCAGGTCAAAATGGCAGTTCAGGGCCTGGACCACCTTATCATAGTCGTCACTTTCTCCCTTATCCGGCAGGTCCTGGAACAGATCATAAAGTTCGTTGCCACCTATCAATAGCAATAAAGACCTCTTTATCGCATTGTCAGTCTCTCAGGTGGCAACAAAATAGTTCTCCAGTTGCCCCAACCACTTCTTCCAGCGCGAAGCCGCCGACGAGGGGTCCGCAAGCTGACTGAACTCCGGGATAGACTTCACCATTGTCCGATTCTGCCATCCTCCGGCTGTCCCTCCACTCGGAGCAGCCTCCCTCCCTGGTGAATCGGGCATCTACGCTGGGCGTCACACACCGCACCGCCAGGGCAGGCAGGAACTGGATGTCTCTCCGGCACCCTGGTTTCACCAGGCCACGTTCTCCAGCCCGACTGCAAGCACAGGCCAGCCTACTCCCCAGACATGTGGCCGTCTGAGGGGCTCGATCCCACCCTCGTCGCCAATGTGGTGTCCCAGAAACCCCGGGGCTGCGGTGTACCCAGGAGTGTGCAATCAGAGGGGATTACTTGGGGGGGTGCGGTCAGGGCTACAACCGTCTTCTAATGAATGCTCAGGGGGAGGTCTAACTACTAACGGCAGCACAGTAAGAAGGGACGTCCACACTGTTGCTCTCTCCGTGCCGTCAGTCCCGTGCGCTGACGTCACCATTTATTAAATACCCCCTGGTCTGAGCCCGGCCCAGGGAGTTGACTGTGCTACAAAATGTAGTAGCGGCCGGGTGGCTCACTACAATGAGGAGTGTTGAGAAGCCGAAACCGCAACAACACGTAACGAAAGGAAATTGCATGCAGATTTTAGAATGAGCTAAAAAGATGTCTCTGGCAGATAAAGTAAACACTCAAGCTCAGTAGACTGTAAATCCGCAGTAGTGAATTAATTGGAGTTTTGGGAGTCATGGTTGTTGAGTCCACTTTCTCCAGGCCACATGAGATGGACACAACGCTGTGGCCTCCTCCGAGGTGCTCCATACACACAACCCCTTGCTGCTGTGCTTTGTCCACTTGTAACAGAATCTGGAGAAGGCCAAGGGGATATGTCAACAGAGGCAAGAGGCAAAACGCAGCCAGAGGGCAAGGTTCAGCCTGGAGTGCTGCTTCCGGGAAGGTCAATGTAATTCGGGGGAAATTGGGTGCATTGTTTGTGCAGAACAAAGTGCTCTTCTTAAAGAGGCGATTAATCCTGTCAAAGGCAATTGCCACAAAAGTAGCTAAAAGAATGAATGCACATGAAAGAAAGTCCCACAGCTTCCCGGCCTAGAAGTGTCCTGAAGAACTGCTAAGAAAGAAAATTCAAGTATGAAAATCAGGGTGCTTACACCACAGTTAGGCAACGGCCACTGCGGTGAATTTCCGCTTACTACAAATAACTGCAAAGAACGATGTCAGTGTTTGCATTGTCTCTTTGAATTTTCCAAAGTTTTTTGCGCCCACTAGAGCCATCGCTTGTTACTCTGCAGCAATTTTAAAGGTTACTGCACAGTGACAGGCTGTTTAGTCAGGATTAGAGTATTCTGGCAGTGCGGGGCAGCTATTTAGTAGAAGTCTATCAATTTAGCAGCCTTCAAAAGAGGATTGGAGAGACGAACGATAATGAAACAAAAGCACGTCTCACAAATCACCGTGTACAAAGTATGCCCCGGGTCAAAACAAAGAAAACAATGCACTTGACCCACGCATTCTTTGAAACACTGGATAATGCAAAAGTAGTAAAAAGAAAATGCTAAAGTAAACATGTCCCAACCACAACCTTGCCTTGGGTATTATTATTTTTATTCCGAGTTTCCGCACCGTGGGGCATATGTATAAGAACTTAACGCCACAGTAGCATCAATTTTTTGAAGTTACGTTGGCTTTTTTTTCTCGCCTATTTTACAAGTTGCCGCTAACTGCAGTTAGCGGCACTTTTCCGGTGTAAATGTGAATTTTTAAGATCGCAACTTCTGTTAGCAGGACTGAACAAAAATGAGATGCAAGATGTGCGTTCCCATGCAAAAACTGCCCCTATCTCTTCTTCGCGATTTTTACAATGAAATTATCAAAGGGTAATAACCCCCCAAAACATCTGCTAAGTCCAGTTAAAGGCAGTTTTTTAAGGCCAGAAAATAACTGGTCTTAAAATGGGTGCAAACACTTGGGGCCTCATTTCAGAGGTTTTGGCGCTGGACAGCGCTGCAAGGAATGTTGCTGCGCTGCCCTGTGACAAAACAAAAGGGCAAAAATGCACACCATCAATAAGATAGGGTGTATTCCTGGGCCTCATTCATGAAAAGTGTTGCATTGCTGCGACAAAACAGCTTTGCAACACTTTTCACTGCACCCTCTTTGTGACACCAAGGATGTGCCATATTCAATGTACGGTGCTCTATGTCACAATCAATGACAGATACGTCTGTAATCCTGACGCGTCTGGCAGCGCTAAAGTCATGCATTGCTACAATTGTGTTGCAAGCATGACGCAACTTCAGGAATGGATGGGGCCAGCCTATCTGTAAAAAGTTCAATCGGGTCGGGGACAATCGATATTTGCCCGGCAGTATTGCCTCTGTGACCCTCTAGTTATTTAAATCAATGAAGAGGCAGGCGCTGGAGACTGGAAAGCAGGAAACAAGGTTTTTTTATTCTCTCCGGAGGAGAACACAACGAAACGGACAGAAGGTATCGTTCTGAGGTGCTCTAACTGTATTTCTGAGGCCTGGCCTCTTATACCCACATTTATGACTTTATTGTAGATTACACATACATGTTAAAGCTTTGATGTACGGAAAAGACATTCTCGGAACTCCCCTTTGGGCCCGTTCCCACACACATTTACAGTTGAAGTCCCCACCCTAGTCACAACAGGTGATGAGCATCGCGCAGCTGGATAATCCGCCGATTCACGGGATGTGGGGAGTTTGATCGGATCTCATGGGGTGGGGGCTTTGATCAACCCGGGGATTCTTTGATGGGGGAAGCTTTCTATTGTACGGGGAGGGGCAAGGATGGTATCGGCAGAGCTGGGTGTCGGCTTGGGAACGGGGAGGACAAAACGGGCACACGGGGAAAAAAGGGGGTTTGCATCTAAGGGCCGGAGATCATGAAAGGAAAGCAGGGAGGTGTCGCGCTGGGCACAGGATGAGGGCCTGGGGCAGAGCAGCGCCGAAGAGGGGTTTATGACTCAAGGCAGGTGCAAGCAGGGGGTGGTCAGCGTGCAGGCTTAGTGAAGGCAAAGGGCTATGTCAGGGGCCAGCGGCATGCAAAAGGGTTTGTTCTGATCGGGGCATCTTAAAATGGCGGGCGCGCACAACAAAAGTGTGGCATCAGGGGAAGAGGCAAGATGGCGCAGATAATGTTCACCAAAACGTACTAATTTTCCACAGTCCTCCCTTTAACATATTCAAGACATCTTGCTGGTTCATTTTCTATTCGGTTCTACTGTGGTGAGCATGAGAAAGAAAACGGTGGGAATCCTAGATGAAAAGAGTTGTAAATAATACATTTTAACATTTCTAGTTTTCAGGAGGCGGGCCTATTTGATAAACTTTGATAAACTTGTTCAGCAGGAAAGTCATAGGAATGCAAAAAACGATTCTGTATAGGTCATTACATATATCAGATTGGAATTGGAGCATAATCAATACAATGGCGGCTGGGAGAGAAATGAGGCGTAGCAAAACGGTGGCTCATTGTTCTTTGTGGTCTTTCGTTGGCGCTGTTGAGCACCGGCGGTGGAGCTACAAGTCCAGCTCTGTTCTAAGTTCTGCGTTGCAGGGCACGACCCTTTCCTCGCGTCTCCGGTCGAAAAGGTCCTTTTCGCCCTGTGTCCTTTGAGGTGATTGTCAGAAAGTTCAGATGGAAGAAGAGCGTTCAAAACAGTCCATAGGGTAGGTCAGAGGAAAAGGGGGATGGAGCAAGGCCAAATTAGGAACAAACTAGGAGAACGAGAGACTTCAAATAGGCGAGCATGTGACCGAATTCAGAGAGCGGGGACTTGTCGACAAGTACTGGACATCGAGCAGGGGCATCAGGTCGACCCTTTCCTCTCATGTTGTCAGAAACAGTGCCTCGTCCTGCAGCTCTTTTCTGTCGTGGTCTCGCCTTGGCTAATGTCGCAGGTGTTCCTTAGTCTGCAGTCAGGCCTCGTGCTCCCACATCCGGTCCTTCTCTCCTCCAACAGCAGTACCCTTAAACAAGTTTGAAAAGACAGTCTTTAGAAAATTTGCAGATGGAGATAATCAAAAAGTCTATTTCTCTCCCAGCTCCAGGCAAAGAATGAAAATGTCCGTTATATTTAATGTTCACAACTGGCATATGAATGACCAGTGACGGACCTGTTGGATTTATTATGACTTTCCTTCATAATTATTTATTACAGGCATGATAGTTCATCTGATGGTAACCCACCTTCGGGAGACAAATCTGGCAAAGATATGCCGTTCTCTAGAGTTTCACATTTACAAAAGGGTGCGGTGAGTCGTCAACATGGTACTACACAGGTATTTTGCTGAGAGACGAACATGGCTAAACATTTCCTTTCTATCGGTGCATCCTGTTTTGCAACTACTGCGGGGTTCATTTCGATGATTTCTTTACCTCGAACTAGTCTGTTAACCTTGTAAAACATCATTCTGGGTCCTACGTAACCTTTTACAGCCCGATTACTTAATTAGGAAGGACAGGGGTTTTATGGGAAACAACCAGGGACATATACAGGGGAGGTAACGGGGGTGGTCGTTTTTCTGGTTTGGGTATTGCGACAATTCGGGGAGGGGAGGGTCGCGTATTCTGAGGTCCTTGTTTTATACTATAGGAGCCGTTGACATGTAGTTCCCTTATTTCGGGTCAGATTAGGGAACCTCTGTCGTCTTACCTGTCCTTTCCCTTATGGCCCAACCTGGGTTCGTTGACTTCTAGCGGAAAAGGAGAGGTAACGACGCGGCTTCAGGGTGATTGTATTAAAGACAAGTTTTTGTGCAAATACTGACGGTATTTGAAGCCAATTAGGTGGGGTGCTAGGGGTGGCAGTCCGCCAATTTCGGGGTTAATCACTCGGAAGAGTGGGAGCGCAAGAATAGAGGGAGAGAGAGAGAGAGAGAGAGAGAGAGAGAGAGAGAGAGAGAGAGAGAGTGAGAGAGAGAGAGAGAGAGAGAGAGAGAGAGAGAGAGAGAGAGCGTAACGGCAGGCTAAATAGTACACGTGCAACAGAGAGGGTGGCAGTGTATTCAAGAAAGGCTATTTAGTGCATTACACAGCAAAGGGCATTCACGGGTCTGGGTTAGAATCTTGTAATCATGCAGTTTGAGCATTAAACAGGGTAGAGGGGACATGCGTCGAGTAAAAAGGAAAGAAGAAAGGAGGTACCATTTTGTCGCACTTTCTCGCATTCTCGGTCCTTTGACCAGTTGGGTCAACGCCTCAGTCACACACACACACATTCCCTCATAGTTTCACATCATACGTGACATGGGTTCATTCGTCCTGTCTGGTTTAAGGGTGATCACTTTTTATCAGGTTGTGCTAATTTTTCGGGTTTGTTCGATACGTGAGTAGTTTGCAGGCGTGCTTAGACACCACCCTGCGGCGCTAGTCCGTTTCGTGTATTTAGACATGGCAAGGTCTCAGATCTTCGCCACACCTTGGCTGTAATCTCTGATGTAACCTGCAGAGGGAGGAAAAAAGGGGGGGGGGGGTGTGGGGGAGACAGCATTCGCGCGCATTCAAATACATGGATTCATAAGTCCTTTACTTACCTCTTACTCGTCTTTCCTCCTCGGGGCAGGGTCCCTGGGGATGTGGTTTCTGGAGTCGGGGGGGGGGGGTAGTGTGTTCATACAGGTCGTGTGCGGGGAAACGTAAAAAGGAAACCAGAGGTGCCTAGTGCGAGGTATCTAGTCAAAAGGATGTATCTCACTATCGGGGTCCTTAAACCTCTTTCAACGCTGTGGCGTTCTAAGGTTCTTCGGTTCTTGGGCCCCTGATACTTTGGAACGTGGTACTTTATAATATTTACATTATTTTACTTCTCCCTCCTTTTACATTCCCTCATTTACACCGTTCGTTTTACCCATCCTTGGAAGTCAAGGTCTTCCTCTACGCGAGAGTTCATGAGTCAGTCGTGTACTTTGAAGGCGGAGTGTCGAGCTGTCGATCCGACCCGTCCTCCAGGGCTGGGCAACCATCTTCTTTTAACCTTAAAGAGAGAGCAGAGTAGGGTGCACAGAAAAGAACTTTCCCACCCATCCCATATTTTTTTTAAATAAAGCATGCAGTACCCGTCCATAGTTTCAAAGACTTTATTTTGCAAAATCATTTCAGCATATGGATTATGAGGGTGCGGTCGTATTTGGCCGGTCCTGGCAATGGCTAAAGTGCGTACAGTGGGGGGTGTCGTTTGCAGCAATAAAAACATCGGAAAGTTTTACTCATTCATTTGTAAGAGACTAAAACGTCTATTAATTGGCTGGGGGTTCGGGGGCATATATTTTCATAATTTAGAAGCATAATCATAACAGTTGTAATCAGATTTCCTATATGCATACCGTACGTGTGCGTCGTAAATGGGGTTTACATCAGTTATAAAAATATAATACATTGTACATTCGTAATCAACATTTGTAACGGGGATCTTTTCACACTATTCGTCGAGTGAGTTCTCTTTGTCTTTTCTAGCCAAGTGTACAAAGGATCACAAAAAATCTCAGAACATCAAGTTTATATTAGTGCGAAGGAACACCACGAGGTGTTCGTAAGTTCCGATTGATACCAGCGCTATTTTGGGCGGGGCCGGCACAGTCCGGAAGCAGCATCAGGGGGAAATGTTTCCATTACTGGCAGTTTGGACCAGAGTCCTTTTCGGCAGTTCTAGAATTCACGCTAACAGAAGGTGTGGCAATGTCATGTTTGTTTCGTTGGCGATCGAGGCAGCCGTCCCTTACCGGAAACCTGCAAAGGCCGAAGGTTCCGCCGGGGACCTTTGTATGATCTTCAAGGCTGCGGAGATGCTGTCGGAGATGGGGGCTCGTGCTCCATGGGACAAATGTTCGAGTTATACGGCTGGCCAAAGTTACTCTAGTGGCCGGGGCCCGCCTTCCAGCGGATCCAGACGCCATTTTGAGGCCCTACAGGGGCCACTCTCGTCGGGTTTGCAAGAATGGAAGAGACCCTTCGGAGTGAAAGGAAGAGGTCCCTGTTTTGTGAGAGCGGGACGTTCAGCTGGGGTGCAGCTGTGATGCTCCCACCTGGGGGGGCGAGGGAGACTCGTTCACATCGTCTCCTTCTCCTGGTGCACTCCATGCCGCTCCTTTTCATCGCCCCGCATGAAGGCCTCTCCACATCCGGTGTTCCCCAAGTGCCACCATTGTACGTTCGGTGCTGCGCAAATACTGGGGTGCCACCATTGTACGTTCGGTGCTGCGCAAGTATGGGCACCATCGCCTGACTGGGGATGTTCGGCGTCGGGCTGGGGGCTGGGAAACCTCCTACCGGTGGAGGTGGGAGAGGCTCGTCCGCGTCGCCTCTCCCTCCCAGCCCAACTTGGACAAATTGTTGTGGAGGTACGTGCAGGACATCCCGCCGTCCAGGACTGCTGCGGCTGTGACGGAAGAGAAAAGGAAGAGGTGCCTCGTTCTCCTCTGGACATGTGGCGGGACTACCTTAGTCTTTCCAGGCCCGTTGCGGCCGGCCAAGGAGACATGTGGTGGGACTACCTGCAAATGCCCAGGCTGCGGGCTCCTGCCTCTCCTCCGGCTCCCCCATACGTTAAGATTTCCTGACCAAGAGTTGGCGGCGGGGCTCGCCTTATATGGGTTGCCGTTGGTTGGGCGTAGCCGTAACCCTGCCCTACTTTGGAAGGTTCCAGAATGGGGGGGGGGGCGAATGTTCTGTTTGACTTTCATTTTCTACAGTTTATCGTTATTATTCCTTGTTTGTTGTGTTAAATTAAAAGTTCAAGTTCATTAATGGTCTACGGATTTTGTTTTACCATTTCTTTCTTTCCAGGTTGCTTTTATGCTAAGTTTCTGCTAACAGAGGTCGAGTAACACGGAAACACGTGTAGAGGGATGACGCAGATTTGTACATTACATACACACGAACTCAGACGGGGGACAGTACAAGTACGACATACAAAGACCCAAGACAAATATAAAAACAGTTATTGGTCATAATTATCTCTTTCCGTCTGTGAATTTTAAACGAGGCTGGGTTCCCGTCTTGACATTGCCCGACCTAGGAGAACTTGAGCATGCTGCTGAGATTTTCCTGGCGAAATCTGTGCCATCGGGCATAATCAAACGTGGTGGTTCTGTCTGGTCTGTCTATGTAAGTCGGGTTCTTCTCTGTCTCGCGCCTTTTCTCGTACTGTCGGTCTGTCGTTCTTGTCGGCCCTTTGCCTTTACTCACGCTCAGTAGAGTCGGGCATTGGGCTTTCCAGTGTCCGACATACCTACAAAAAGCGCATTGGTTTGACCCTAAGTCTGGTCGTCCTTTGCATAGTGTCGGAGGATAAGTCGTGGGTGGCGGTGTCCTGGGGTTGTCCTGTCGATATATTTCTCTACTTTGTTTGTCCTCGTCTTTTCTCTGTCGTTGCATAGCCTCTCTGCGCCACATACCGAGACTGTCGAGCATAATTGGCGTCGTCTTATTATTTTGAAGGGCTATTTCTAACGTTTCTATTTTATCAAGGTCAAAGGATCCTGCCAGTGGCCACTGTTTGTCTTGGCTATCTTCGGTATACCTGTGCCATAATTTATTATAAGCTATGGTGACTAACCCATAGTTTATGAACATGTCCTTATTAGGGGTGCCTTCTAGTGGAGCTATATGGTTCACCTCTAACACCCGGTCCGGGCTAAACAGGCTATTTATCAGTGGGGAGAAGACAGACATGACGGCTCGTAACGAGGGACTAAAAAGTCAGCACTGCCTATCTTATCACTAGGTGCAAAGACTAGACAGAATATTTCTATTCTACGTTGTTTGCAGGTAGTGAATACCTCATGGATCAAAAAAAATATATAAAACCAAACGACCAATAAATAACAATGGGGAGAATGAGTAGGTCCGCAAAGATCTGCGTTACCTACCCTTTTCACTATCTGCAAAAAGGGTGGTCTCTTCCCTGCTTGCAGACAGGGAATCTCCAGGAAACAATAGTTTTGTGAACAACAGTTCAGTTTCAAGCAATTATTGAGTGGGGGAGAAAAAGAACAAGCACGGCTGCTACCCTACCTATCCTCCACTGTTTGCAAAGAGAGAAAGAGCCTGTTGTTTCTCCGTTTGCAGACAGTGAATCTCTAAATAAAAATAAACAGAGCAATACTAGTATTTTTGAACAAACAAACAATCAAGCAAATTTCTCGCAACTTGTCGTGGTAACACGACCTTACCCGGACCGCATGGACAGTTTCTTGTCTTCCGAATCCAGCGCCCGATCGTCCTCTTTTTCTCGTATTTCTCACAGCACTCCTGATGGTTCCCAGTCAGGACCGTAGATCACTCGAGAGAGGTCTGTTCGGAACTAGTGAAGTTCGGATGATCGGCTGCCAGACGAGGGTCTATTGGGCAAGAGCTCTCCCGATCGTTGCAGTCGTTCACTCTGTCGTCGGGACCTCTCCCACTGGATCCACGAGTCGCTGATGGGCCCCACGCTTGGGACGCCAATTGTAAAAAGTTCAATCGGGTCGGGGACAATCGATATTTGCCCGGCAGTATTGCCTCTGTGACCCTCTAGTTATTTAAATCAATGAAGAGGCAGGCGCTGGAGACTGGAAAGCAGGAAACAAGGTTTTTTTATTCTCTCCGGAGGAGAACACAACGAAACGGACAGAAGGTATCGTTCTGAGGTGTTCTAACTGTATTTCTGAGGCCTGGCCTCTTATACCCACATTTATGACTTTATTGTAGATTACACATACATGTTAAAGCTTTGATGTACGGAAAAGACATTCTCGGAACTCCCCTTTGGGCCCGTTCCCACACACATTTACAGTTGAAGTCCCCACCCTAGTCACAACAGGTGATGAGCATCGCGCAGCTGGATAATCCGCCGATTCACGGGATGTGGGGAGTTTGATCGGATCTCATGGGGTGGGGGCTTTGATCAACCCGGGGATTCTTTGATGGGGGAAGCTTTCTATTGTACGGGGAGGGGCAAGGATGGTATCGGCAGAGCTGGGTGTCGGCTTGGGAACGGGGAGGACAAAACGGGCACACGGGGAAAAAAGGGGGTTTGCATCTAAGGGCCGGAGATCATGAAAGGAAAGCAGGGAGGTGTCGCGCTGGGCACAGGATGAGGGCCTGGGGCAGAGCAGCGCCGAAGAGGGGTTTATGACTCAAGGCAGGTGCAAGCAGGGGGTGGTCAGCGTGCAGGCTTAGTGAAGGCAAAGGGCTATGTCAGGGGCCAGCGGCATGCAAAAGGGTTTGTTCTGATCGGGGCATCTTAAAATGGCGGGCGCGCACGACAAAAGTGTGGCATCAGGGGAAGAGGCAAGATGGCGCAGATAATGTTCACCAAAACGTACTAATTTTCCACATATCCCTATGGCACTGCGTCTCCCTTACGCCTGCCATGTGGCAAGCATAGGGTTTTGACACAATGGTGTCCTAGAATTGTCACAGTGAAATCTGAGAGACTTCACTGCGCCAATCCTACAAGGCTTTGTTGCGTGGGACCGCCCACCCTGCACACATCATACCAGATGCAGGTATAATATGGAAACATTCAAGGGTGGCAGGGTGTCACATTGACACCCCTGAATAGTGCTTGTGTGCACATGTGGCACACTTACATGCCCTAAGGGCATGTATGTCTGCCACATGGCACTGTTGAAAATGCACAGATTTGCATTTTCAAAGGTATTCGGTATTTACCGCCAACTAATAGTTGGTGGTAAATAACGAATCCTTAAAGCACATAAGCACTCTTAAAAGTGCTTCCTACATGCCATTTACCGATTCGGTAAATACCGAATCGGTAAATAATGATTCGGTAAATACCGAATCGGTAAATACCGATTCGGTATGTACCGAATTATCCCCTACATCTGAAATGGCTCCATATCGGTCTGTAAGCCTGAAATTGACAGAATTTCGGGTTTAATGGGCCACCTACATCCTTAATAGCGATTTCTACTGAATCGCTGTTAAGGACTTGCTAAATTGAATGTAGGTAGCAATCGCTAAAATATTAGCGATCCCTTAAAATTCCTTAATAAAGAATTGCAAATTGAGATTTGTTAACCCCTTATGTGTGGGGGTAATCCCCGTGCTGGAGGGCGGGGGGTGCACACAGCGCCCCGGTGCTCATGATGAGCTCAGCTCGTCATGAGGCACAGTGCTCGTGTGCTCATGACGTGCTGAGCTGGGCATGACCACACCCGTTTCCGTGGAACGCACAGCACAACAGGGGAATTATCCCCACATGCGAGTGTTCTACGGCTCATGAGGGAGCACCGTGCCTGAGCACGGAAGGGGTTAATAAGGAATACCTACCCATTCATTCCTATGGGCTAGGTGGCCCATAGGAATGAATGGGAAGATATTCACTATTTGCGATTCGGTATTAAAGAGTCGCAAATAGCAGGAGCTATTTCAAGGGTGCCAGTGTGTCAAAAGGACACCCTGTTCCACCCCTGAAATGTGCATGTGTGCACATGTGGCGCACATACATACCCTAAGGGCATGAATGTGTGCCACATGGCACTTTAAAAAAAAAAAAAGTGCTTTTTTACAGGAAATCGCTAATTACCACCAACTTGAAGTTGGTGGTAATTAGCGATTCCTAAAGCCTAAAGAGCACTTTCTTTTGTGCTACCTAAATTGCCTTTAAGGAATCGCAATTAGCGATTGATTATCTTGGCCATTCTCTGTCAGGTAATGGTATTAATCCCTTGTTGACGCTATTATCAAAGCTCCACCACCTGACATGCGAATACTACAGCAAGTTTATACCAAATGTTTCTACTAAGATGGAACCCCTCAGGGAGTTGACAAGGAAAACGTCTGATGTTTGCTGGTCTGAAAGACAAGAGTCTGCTTTCTAACTGATTAAGAGGGAGATTGTGGAGTATCCTACTCTTAAATCATTTTGTCTTAACAAAATGTGTGTGATTACGGTTGATGCAAGTTTATATGGCTTGGGCGCTGTATTGAGTCAAAGGTGTGCTAAAGAGGAATGGTGTGTAGCGTTTGCTGCCATAACTCTCTCTGAAACTGAAAGGAGGTATGCCGTTAGCGTGTATTTGGGTTATTGAACATTTCAGAAATTATGTGTGGGGCAGCAGGTTCTTACTTAGATCTGATCATAAACCTCTTGTTTGAATTTTATACCCTGGTGGTGGGTGGAATTCCACTGCACGTATTGCCCACCTTACTTCTAGACTTCAGGAATACAATTTTGAGGTTGAGTTTGTTACTGGTAAGAGTAATGTCACAGTGGATTGCTTGTCAAGATTGCCCTGCTCTTATGATACCAGTCTTCACACTGATCACTATTTGGATATGGTTGCTTCTCTTAAGGATTGTGTTTCTTCAGAATTTTCTGGTGTTTCTGAAGTTTAATGGAGAAAGCATATGGATAAAGATCCTTTATCCCTGTCCATTTTGAATTATTTAAGGTCCGGTTGGCCTAAACCTAAAAGTGCATCACCTGAGTTGAGTCCTTTCTGTCAGGTTGCTGAAGAAATTGAGAAAGAGGGTGGCTTACTCTTTAAGTGTGGCAAGATTATTCCCCCGTTGTTTTACAGTAAAACATTTTACATGTTTTGGCATGTCTTCCATGAAGTGTCTTATTAGAGCCAATTTTTGGTGGCCTGGTCTTAACAAGATGGTGGATAGAACAGTCAGGGAATGTTCTTTCTGTATTAATGGTGACAAGATGCTCAGAGTTTTTTCTGCTCCTCTCAAACCTGTGACTTGGCCTGAATCAGCTTGGCAAAAAGTAAGTTGCTTTTGATATTTCAAGTGCTTTCAAATGTTTACCTTCTGATGCTCGCTTTGCTCTAGTTATGGTGGATTACCATTCTAAGTAACCTGAGATCAAGTTTGTTGCTAGTGCTGCTTCTCTGGTTCAATCAATTCATCAATCAGGGAATTATAAGCACGCTAGTCACCTGTGAGGGTCTCAAGTCGCGGGGGGGGGGGGGGGGGGGTGGGGAGTAAGCAGCTCCGTTCAGCCGAAGAGCCAGATCTTGAGGGTCTTCCTGAAGGCGTTCAGGGAGGGGGCGAGTCTGATGTCTACCGGTAGCTCGTTCCAGGTCTTGGCTGAAATGTGGGAGAACGATCTCCTGCCAGCTCTGGCTCTGTGGATGCGCGGGATTTCGGCCAGAGCGATGTTGGACAGTCGTAGGTTTCTGTTGGGTGCGTGAAAATGTATTCTGTCATTCAGGCACTTGGGTCCATTGTTGTGTAGGCGTGGGTGAGAATTTTGAAGGTAACTCTCTTCTCCAGGAGCCAGTGGAGTCTCCGCAGGTGTTGGCTGATGTGTTCATGTCGGGGGATGCCTAGGACGAGTCTGGAGGCGGTGTTCTGTATGGTCTGGAGTTTGCGGAGTAGGGACTTGTTGATGCCAGCATAGAGTGTGTTACCTTAGTCCATTTAGTGGTTGACTATCTTCCTTGACTCGTGGGGATCCATTTGAAAATCTTGTGCAGGATGCAGACGGTTTCGAAGCAGATGCAGGTGACTGCGTTGACCTGTCGGCTCATGGTGAGTGTTGAGTCGAGTACAATGCCAAGGATTTTGGCGTGGTCTGAGGGGTTGGGGGGGTTTCTGAGGGCGATGAGCCACCAGGTGTTGTCCCATGCTGAAGGGGTGGTACTGAGGACGAGGACCAGGACTTCTGTCTTTTCAGCTTTGAGTTTTAGGCAGCTGTTGGTCATCCAGATTGCGACTTCTTGTATTCTTTTCTGGGAGTTGAGTTTTGCGGTGGTGTGGTCTCTGGTGAGGGAGAGAATGAGCTGGGTGTCGTCGGAGTGGGACACTATGTTAAGGCTGTGTTGTCGGATGATGGCTGCGAGGGGGGCCATATAGATGTTGAAGAGGGTTGGGCTAAGTGATGATCCCTGTGGGACTCCACAGTTGATTTCCATGAGGCGGAAAGGAAGGGTGGTAGCCTGATCCTCTGACTTCTTCCGGTAAGGAACGAGCGGATCCAGTCCAGGGCAGTTCCTTGTATGCCGGCATTGTGTAGTCTAGCGATTAGTGTGCTGTGAGAGACGGTGTCGAAGGCTGTGGACAGGTTGAGGAGGATGAGGGCTGCGGAATGGCCTTGGTCCAAGAGGATGCAGATGTTGTCTGTGGCAGCGAGTAGGGCGGGCTCAGTGCTGTGGTTGTTTTGGAATCCGGATTGGGACGGGACAAAGACGGCGTGAATTGTGTCAGTTCCTTGTTGACTGTTTTTTCTGCTACTTTGGCTGCAAAGGGGAGAAATGAGATGGGCCAGTAGTTTTTGAGGTCGGTGGGGCCGGCCGTTGGCTTCTAGAGCAGGGGCCTCACTTCTGCACGCTTCCAGTCTGGTAAGGTGCCTGTTGTGAAGGTAGCGTTGATCGTGTGTTGCAGTTCAGGTGCAATGGTGTCTGCGGCTCTGTGGTAGATGTGATGGGGGCAGGGGTCGCTGGGGGCCCACGAGTGGATGCCTTTCATGGTCGTGGCAGTGTCCTCTGCCATGATTGGTTCAGTTGGAGATGGCGGGCAGGCTGGTGTCTTGGGGAGCGGGGCCGGCTGTGGCGTCTTGTGGGTGGTCAACGAGGTTGTCATAGAGTATTTTGATCTTGCGGTGGAAGCACGTTCCCAGCTTGTTGCAGAAATCTTGGGACGGGTTGATGTCTGTGGCTTCGCTGCGTGAGTTCTTGAATGACGCTGAAGAGTTCCTTTGGGTTTGTGGAGTTGGTGGAGATTTAGTTGTGGATAAAGTTTCATTTGGTAGTTCTGATTTGGTTGTGGTAGAGCGTCATGGCGTCGTTGTAGATGGAGTGGCTATCGGTAGTCTTGGTGTTCCTCCAATTCTTTTCCATGTGTCTGCAGGTGCGCCTGGTTTCTTGGAGCTCGGTGGTGAACCAGGCGATCTTCTTGGAGCGTTGTTTGCCAGGCTTGCATAGCGGGGCAAGCTTGTTTGCGCAGTTGGAGATCCATGTGTGGAGTCCTCTGGCTGCAGTGTTTGCGTCGGCTGCCTGGGAGTGGTTGTGTCGGGTGAGGGTAGAGTTCAGTTGTTCATCAGTGACCTTGCTCCAGTTCCTTCATGGTGGGCGGGGAGCTGGTCTGGGTGTCTTATGTTTGTCGACGGTGAAGTGCACGCAGTGGTGGTCGGTCCATGGTGATTGGGTGTGTGGCTGAAGTGGACGCTGTTCCCTGCAGCGATGATCGGGTCGAGGATGTGTACTGCTCTGTGTGTAGGTGTATTTGATGAGTTGGTGGAGTCCGATGTTGGCGAGGTTGTTCCGGAGGGTGGTGGTGTTAGGGTCGCTGGGGTTGTCGATGTGGAAATTATGGTCTCTGATGAGTATGTAGTTCATTGATGCAATGGCGTGTGGTGCGATGAAGTCGTTGATGGTGGTGGAGAAGGGTGTCTGGGGGCTGGGGGCATGTAGATGAGTGTTCCTCGGAGTGTGGTCTTAGGGCTGGTCTGGATCTGGAAATGTAGGTGTTCTGCAGATGGGAAGGTTTGGCTGGAGGTGGTGAGGCACTGCGTGCTTTTGTAGGTGATGGCGAGGCCCCCTCCCAGGTGGTTGTGGAGGTCCTTCCTCTGGATCTTGTAACCATCTGTGATGGTGTTGTTGAGGTCAGGGGCGGAGGCGGCGTTGGTCCATGTCTCTGTGAAGAAGGAGATGTCGGGTGAGAGGGAGTAGAGTAGGTTCCAGATTTCTATGGCGTGTTTGTGTACGGAGCGTACGTTGAGGAGGATGCAACTCAGGGTGTCGTCGGTGCAGGTGTTGGTGATGTTGGAATTCTGGGTGGTGGCGAAGGTCCTGAGACAGTGGAGGCAGGTCAACTGACCATGGGTTGTGATCGGTGAGGCCTGTTGGCAGTCTCTGGATCTTCTGGGGTTGAGTGCGAGGAGGACGGTGGAGTCATAGCGATGGGTGGGTGGAGATCCAGGGTTTCTGGTGCTGGTCGCGGTCGGGTCGTGGTCGGGCGCAGACAGGCTTGCCTTAGCACGCCAGCGGCACGGCTGCACAGCTGCCGGCATTAAATATGGGAGGTGGGAGGGAGGCACAGCTGGGAGGCGGGAGCGGGAAATGGCAGAGGGGAGGGGCCGCGGGGCAGTAGCAGCGTGTGTGGGAGCGGGAAGCAGGGAAAATGGGCGGAAACGGCGCAAAACTAGCAGAGCACAGTAAATAAGCAGAACAGGCACAACTAGGCAAGAACAAGCAAAACAAAGTCAGGGCACACTAATGGAACGAAAAAGAGAGAAGTACAACAGGAGACGGTAAATACGCAAAACAAGCACAGCAAGGCAAGAACAAGCAAAAGACGAAATTAGGGCACAATAAAGGGACGAAAGGAGTGAAGTACAACAGGAGAGGCAGCGGGGGTAATGGGAAACAGAGGGCGCAACCTGGGCAGAAGCCCCTAACCTGAACTAAATCGCACAGCACAGCACAGCACCTGGAACTATGGGGAAAGAGCAGGTCCCTGGCCGAGGTCAGAAGTCCTTCTCGTGCTCACCACGCAGTGGCCGGCATTAAATAAGGGAAGTGAGAAGGAGGCACATCTGGGAGGCGGGAACGGGAAACGGCAGAGGGGAGGGGGCCGCGGGGGCAGCAGCAGCGGGTGGGGGAGCGGGAAAAAAGGCGGAAACGGCACAAAACTAGCAGGGCAAAGTAAGTAAGCAAAACAGACACAACAAGCCAAGAACAAGAAAAACAAAGTCAGGGCACAATTATGGAACGAAAAAGAGAGAAGTACAACAGGAGACAGTAAATACACAAAACAAACACAGCAAGGCAAGAACAAGCAAAAGACAAAATTAGGGCACAATAATGGGACGAGAGGAGAGAAGTACAACAGGTGAGGCAGCGGAGGTAACAGGCAACAGAGGGTGCAACCTGGGCAGGAGCGGAGGTTCGAACCCCTAACCTGAAATGAATCGTTCCTGGCAGAGGCACAGCACAGCAGCTGGAGATACGGGGGAGAGAGCAGGTCCCTGGCTGAGGTCAGAGGTCCTGTTGTCATTTCTTTTTTCAAAGAGGTTTTTGCCTGGGAAGGTTGTCTGGAAGTCCTAGTTTCTGACAGCGGATTTCAACTTGTCTCTCAAGAAATGTAGGAGTTTTTCACCAAATGTGGGATCAGACACATCACCACTTCCCTGTATGAACCTAGGGAAAATGGTCAGGTGGAAATATTCAATTGTGTTTTTGCTAGTATGGAGTTTGTTGGTGTGTCTGGTGAGCCTTGGAGAGATGTTTTGAGGAGATTATGGATGTACTTTGGGGCATGTGTGTGCTCAACATGTGTTCACATATCAATTTCAGGGGGCAAACAGGGTGTCCTTTGGCACCCTTGAAATTGCACGTGCCATTTTTGAGTACCTATTTGGTACTCGCAAATTGCGCATGCAGTTTCTATTGATTGCTATGGGCCTCTAGGCCCATAGGAATGAATGGGTAGCAATTCCTCAATTGCGACTCGCAATTTGCGAGTCGAAATTAAGGAATGTTTAGGAATCGCTATTTTTTTTTACGGATTCCTCCATGCATAGGCATTTGCAATTCCTTATTGGCGAATCCTTATTTTTCGCTAATAAGGAATCGCAAATTACGTTTTTGATGCATGTGCCAGTTAGAACCCAATCCTGTGAACCCAATACTGTGAAAATGTAAGATTGAGCAACTCCCACTTCAGGAAATTACTCAGGTTTTTTACTCAGAGAAGTATTTTCCCATACATTTACAACTGTACAAATATTTACATATACTTATTTCAGTATATTCCTGACTAAGGTATGCCTCAAGCTGCTGTTACCAAGCCTTAGGAATGAACACATTTGAATGGTTAATGGAATGCAAATGTGTGTAAGGGAATGTGGGAATTTTATTTTGTGTGAGAAATTGGTTCAGTATTTTGATATAATGAATAACATACATCTGTAGTGGATCTGGGGATAGCTAAAATAATTTTCAACCATATATATATTTTGTGAAGTATAATAGTGTAAATATTTGTATAGCCAATTGTATTGGCATGTGTTGAGCATAATAAATATAGTTTCACAAATAAATGTGCAGTTGATACTTCCAAACGAGGTTGTGACTACTAATTTTGATATGGTAGGAATTCCCTGTAGCCAAGAGACTGGGGCCCAGATTTATCATTATCTGACGCAGTGCAACACAGCAAGTTAGAAATTCCTGCTCTGTCCCTGCGCTAGTGCACTGTGTGTTGCCTAGCACCAATGCAGGCACCCTTGCACTATGGTGCAAAGGTGCCTGCATTGCAGCACAAAAACAATCCTTAGAGGCGCTTTCCTCTTTATTTATATGTGTGCTGCAGAATGCGGAACACTTAGAAAGAGGGCACAACAAGGAGAAATAAAGACATTTCTCCTTGTTGCGCCTCTATCGGGAAGACACACAATTTTGATTCCCAGGTTTACCAGTCATGGCAAATCTGGGAATGCACTGAAAAGAATGGGTGGATGCTTGGAAACATCGACGCTTCACTCAGTAATGCCTTCCCGGTGCAGAGTATGTCAAGGTAGCGACTTACACTCCTTTGCGGATACTCCAGATTTATCAAGCAATGCAGGACCATGCAGGGTGGCCTTTCACTGCATAGTAAATCTGACTTAAGGCTTGCTCTGCCTTTGTGTCACCTTGCATGACACAAAGGCAACACAATCGTTTTGATAAACCTGGGCCTTAGTTGCTGCTTTTGCAAATCTTACGTGACAAGTGCGAAGGCATGCCGTGATCCACACTCATAGCTTTTTCTTGTAATTTCACTCAAACTGTTGCCGGCATTTAAACCTGCACAATCAGTGTAACCCAAATAAATATCTTTGTTGTCTGAGCTTGCAAGCCGAGTGCTTTAATGTCTGAGGCTTGATCTATTAGAGCTTCAATAGCAAAGTAGTCACTGTGCTTTGCAACACAATATTCATTTTGTGATGCAACAGATGTGCCAATCTGTTGCAGTGCAAAATGACGAGTCAATTAGTGATACAGGATTTCTTTTGTGAGTCTATAATAAGGCATAGCTCCACTCCTGCATTCATATTTACACAATGAAAACATTGCAGAATACCAGTTGTTTACGACATTTCGAAATATTCTGGTCTCTTGAAGCAGGAGGATGTCTCCTCTTAGTTTGTGGCAGCATTCTACTATTTCCTTCTTTTCACAGGATGATTGAGGCCTTTTACCTTTAAGTGTTATTATCTTGAGAGAGTTGCTAGCCATGGTATATATTGTGAGTACTGCGGTCTGGGTTTGTGCCACTTGCACAGGGGGGCGCATATTGAAGTATTTGACCCGTGGACCGACATGTCAGGACTTGTCAGCTTGGGATATCCCCTGGGTCAGGGAGAAAGGCAGGAGTGGCAAGGGGGAGCTAGGTGAAAGGGAAGGTGAGTGGGGAGGCAAGATTGCCTGGAAGGCATAGTGGGAGAGTTAGAGGCTATAGCATGTAAGTCCGAATTTTAACCATCTGAAAATCATCAGATTTACTCACAATTTTCTCTGCAATATTGTGCTGTAAAATGCATCCATTAGCTCTATTTGTGGTCAATATTTTATCACATTAAAACTCCTCATGGCCTCCCAAACCTCCTTAGCATGGTCAGGGTCACTTACTTACCTAAACTGCTCAGTGCAGTTTGCATGAAGGAGTTCCCCATTGAGTTTGGAAGGACCACCAGCCATCAATGTTGGCGACCTTACAAGTTGGCTGGTGATTTATATCCATGTTTTAATATTATTTCGATTACTTTAATCAAGCCTCATGTGAAATTTATAAAATTGTGTCTGACGTTTTGCCCATTGTATTGTTCACATCTCATGGAAATGGAACTGGTTTCTAAAATAATTTAAATAGACAGTTACATTAATGGCAATTATATTGAGAATCATAATGTATGTCGTAAGAAATGTGAGTGTAAAGCAGTTTTCTATTGGTTCTCATTAGTGCATGCACAGAAAAGCAGTCGCCTTTGTTGATGGGAAGTTTCTATCCAGCACCACTAACATTTGGCATGCCCTACAGATGGGAAGGCTGAACATTTTTAAAATAATTGATGTCCTCACTGTGGCCATATTTAAGTTGTGAAAATATGCGAAGGTTCAAGTGGATAGCAGAGGTTAGTGAATACACTCTAAATTGCTGCAAACACACATTCATACATGCACTCTCACTCTTTTTTAGAGAGATTGACAAATTCTGACATATTCGCACACACAGTTATACAAATACACCATAAACAGCTACACTTGCGGATATGTTACACGTGCCTTAAGATGCAGTCACATACATCTGTACATATTCATACATGTTGAGAAACACACAGATGCGTATATTCCCTAGAGCATTTTTCCTTTTTAGGATGGTGAGTCTTGGTTTCTCTTCTTCGCTGTTTCGTACGTGGTGATGGGCTCCTGCAGTAATCCACCATGTGTACCCTGCCGTCCTAACTACTCACTTACTGTTACGCTTACAGTTATGCTTTACCATCATAGAACTCTCTGTGCCCTATTACGATGGTGGGAGGACACCGTACCGGGAAACTGGACCAGCGGCCACAGGTGCGGCGGTCCCGCCATGGGAATCAGGATGCCACCGCCACAGTGGCATCCCACATATATTGCATTGTGGCGGGTGGTGCTGTATGCAGCACCCGCCACAATGCAATATATGTATGTCGTGCATTTGCATGCACAAGGTGGCAGGCACCACGCGGTGCCTGCCAAATTGCCAAATCGTGAATGCAAATAGAGGGGGGTACCATGGGTACCCCCGAAGTGCGTCCCCAACCCCCCATTCTTGGGGGCCCGCAACGGGCCCCTGAAAGTGAACTCCGCCTGGCTTTCCATGGCGGGGTCTCCACCATGGAAACCCAGGACCGCCGCCCATCCTAATATGGATGGCGGTGTCTTGCAGACACGGCCATTATATTGGAGCCCTTTTCTGCCCGGTCACCTGTCCGACCAGCGGAAAACCAGCAGACGGTCTTTCCGTCTGCCGGGGTGTCTGCCGGGGTCCCCACCGCAATCGTAATTTGGCAAGGGAAATGGTAGACGAGTGGTGGAAAATGGCGGGTGGGTCGCCACCGCCAGATGGGTGGTGGTGATCCGCCCGCCATCCTAATAGACCCCAATGTGTGGAAGCTGGACTTGCAAGTTACAACCAAAGTCTGTGGGTGCCGCTCGCCAAGGAGTTTGTGATCTTGTGCAGTTTTTGGTTGCCTGGAGCCCCGCTGTGGACTTGGACCTGCGTGGGGAGAGACTTGGAGCAGCAGGAGGACGGGACTGCGAGGTCCGGCAGGCTGTGCGTGACCCACCGAGCACACCTGCCGCCTCTTCCCGTGTCTCCGCCCTCTGCCCTGCGCCTGTGCTTTAAAACTCCTCGCGGCCCCCGCTCCGCGGGAGCCGCTCGCCAAGGAGTTTGTGATCTTGTGCAGTTTTTGGTTGCCTGGAGCCCCGCTGTGGACTTAGACCTGCGTGGGGAGAGACTTGGAGCAGCAGGAGGACGGGACTGCGAGGTCCGGCAGGCTGTGCGTGACCCACCGAGCACACCTGCCGCCTCTTCCCGTGTCTCCGCCCCCTCTTTTCTCAGAACGCTTAAGATCTGGTGCAAGCACGCGTTAGCGGGACGCGTGTGCGGGACATATCCCGGGACAAAGCCCGGACTAAGGGCGGACCCTCTGAGACCCTCAGAGACACGAGGAGACCGGACCGGGCATACCTTCCTGTTTACAGGTACTGACTGTTCTTTTATCTAATCTTCTTTTCATCACCGTCAACTGCCACACCAACCGACCCCTCTTATTTATATATGGCAACTGTTAATGTTGAGCTGCATGTGCAGGACAAACAGGGTTTGTTGCTCAATGGGACCTTGGACAGTTATTTCACCAAATCATCGCCTGATATCGCTAGGGAGATTGTGCTGGCGGAGCGGCGGGCAGACCGCCGCCGTTCAGTGGAAAGTATGAAGAATGGGTCGGCTTTACCATCTTCATCTCCCGTGATCGGACCCCCTGCCAATGCTGCTGGGATACTAGTAAACGAGTCGATCCCTCTACTAGATAGTATACTCCCGGATGTAAATACGGCTGTTCTTTCACCTGAAACCGTATCTCGAGCGGATATGATTGACCTGTCCGCAACATCTATTGGAAGTAGCCTATCGACATTAAAGGGAGACGCCTTGTTACAATTGCATGCAGCCCGCATTAAGGCTAAAAAATTACCATCTACGGGGAAAATTTATGGCCCCCCGCCGAACAAAAAGCGACGGAAAAGGAGGGATCCGTTGCAACCCAAACTGAGCTGCTCTGACTTTGGTAAAAAATTGTCCACAGTTGTCAAGAATCCCTGTGTTGTTCAATCTGACTCTGAGGGGATCCATATCATTTCCGCATCCCCAGTTCTACTGAATACCTCTGTAGACAAAGAGGTCAATATGGAGACTAGTGCGAGAGATGATGTTCACTTTGAGAATAAGGGTCCCGTGTCCCTACAGGATATTGAGAACCTGATCAGATCATACTCTGTATCTATCTTGGAGAGGTTAATGGAGGTGGAGTGTAGGTTGTCAAAAATTGAGAATGCATTGCCCAAAAAAGATCTTGTAGGCCATAAAGGTGTTAACTATGCAGACAGTCAAGCATTTAATTGTGCACCACAAGTTTTGCCATCTGCTGTTCAATCTCCTCCCCCTATTTCCCCTCATGTTGTTCCTACCCCTCCCTCAATTCTATCTGTACCAAAATCTTTGGGGAACACAGTATCAGCTATTGCTCACCACCATGTTGCCTCTAGACCATCTCAAGAAAAAACTGGTGATCAAATGCTGGGGACTGTCGCTAGTAAAACCTGTGTTAATACATCTAAAAGTTCTGGCAATACAACTAACTTAGCTTTGACAGACTTAACAAGGGAGGTGAGGGAAACTAGACGCACCTGGGGGAAACCAAAAAGGGTTCCGTTGCCTGAACTTCCACCAGAGGCAGTACCCTATGTGGTAGTCCTAACAGGTGTGCCGGCCCTTGAACAAAATAAGAGGGAGGGCTTCTTCCAACTAAAAAACAAGATAACGCACTGGTTGAGAACACACAGGCCTATTGCAAATTATATCAATGGGGAAATAGTTCATGTTCGACGCCTCGAATGGTTGGGGGGCAGAACTAAAGATATCGAAGGTGATGTAGTGGTTGTTAATTTCAGGGATCCAAACGCTGTCCACTATATATTGAATTGGCAGATGGGCAGCTTTAATAGCACTATAATCCCAAGACCTCTAACGTATTTTTATCCAAGGTCAGTGGTGTTCCCATCTCAGTTTCCCCTTTTACAGGGACCAACTCAAACTCAGCCACTTAATTATTCAATTGTACAGAATGTTGGGAGTAGTCAATATGCTCAGTACCCCCCGATCCATCAGGGTATGAGAAATATGCCTTGTGCCCCTTGCCCTGTAACAGTCCCAGACCCCTTGGGATGGAACTCTGTCCCAGTTAGACATCAAAACTTTCCTAACTTTCAAGACAGAAGGATGGACCATCTGAAACCCTTCACGCCACTTGAAACGTCCAATCGTTTTGATGTCTTCAGTGGCCTTGATAGTTGCGATTGAAGTTTTTTGAGTGGGGGGGATGAGGGAGGGGACACAAGGAACCACACTGAAATGGGGGTTGTAACTGAGTGTAATCTATTGCCAACTGTTGTATCTCGACCTTTGGAAAAAAATGTAATATGTAACGATAATATTCCTGAAGAACAGGTAGAACTAACTCGTACTTTAAGACACTCACCTTCTGAGGGAATATCTTCGGGAATCCAACAAGTGACATATACTGGTGATGAGATGCCAAGGGTTAATACTGTTATGTCTTCTGTACTGGGGACTTCGGTTAAGCTTGTTAGTTGGAATGTAGCTGGGGTTGCTAGCAATTTGAGGGATCCCGACTGGGCTGCATTTATGGAATCCTTTGATTTTTGCTTACTTCAGGAGACCTGGGCAGTCGACACTCCCCACAGGGTGGGCTACAAGACTTTTGGTATTGGAGCAATCCCATCCAGAAGTGGTAGGCCGTCTGGGGGTCTCCTGATCTGGACAAAGATCAATCTAAGGGTTAATATTGAGGTGATAGACAAAAATTCTGTAGATATCCTAGCATTAAAAATAACTACCTCCAATGGGAATAAATTATTCCTAATAAATATCTATAATAGGCCAACACCGTCAACAAAGGAATCCCCGACTGTTCTTAAGTTGGATTGCTTTTTGAGGAGGTTGGATCCTGGGGAGGATCTTGTCATCTTGGCTGGGGATCTGAATTGTAACTATGAACCTGTGTTGGGCATAAGTGAGATTTTTGAGGAGGAAGATCAGGCAAATAAAATCCCCCTCCTCGGGAGCAGCAAATCGGTGAAATGTTCCATTCTGGCTCTCCAACTGATCAAATTATGTACAGAGCATCACCTTAGGGCCTGTAACGGTCGGTTACCGTCTGACACCATAAAAAAACCAACCTTTAGTAGGAATACATATAGGAGCAACTTGGATTTTGCAATAGTTTCTATCCCTCTTTGGTCGTATCTCATAGATCTTGAAATAATGGAGAGGGCAGAAAGTGATCACTTTCCATTAAATTTGTCACTAAACGCTGCATTATTTAGCGATCCTTCTCCTCCACTCTCCTTTGAGGGGGGTGTTGGGGATGGTAATGATATTCATATTAGTAACAACAGGAGATCGCTAAAATGGCCATTTATTTTGGATCATGGTGATATCTTGAGCGAAATATACTCACTTTTTGCAGGGACCTTTGCTACATATCTAAGTCTAACTCCCGAGGAGGAAGCAAGAACTCCTTTTCTGACCATACATCAGGAGTTTTTCTAAAAAATAAAACTACTGGTAACTAAAATGCCTAAAAAACCCCAGCAGAAGACTCAGAACTTGTCTCACAGCAAGCCTTGGTATGACAGATCGTGTAGAGAGTCTAAGAGGGAACTGTTAATCGCTATTAAATCCAAGTCGCAACTGGATGTTAAAAAAGCTAGAAGTAACTATAAAACTGCCCAAAGGACATCGAAAATTGCGTGGGAGGAAGAAAAGTGGGCGGAATTGCTGTCAGCTGCAAGATCACAAGACACTGTAGTTTTCTGGAAGTTGATAGCAAATGGGAACAAGGTAGGAAGGGTGGTTAAAGACACTTTCCTAGACGAGCAAACCTGGGTAACCCATTTTACCAATTTGTATAGGAAATATGACGACCCTTATACAGCATCCACTGCAGCAAGTCCTGAACTTCCAGTAGATCCGCTGGTCTTTACCTTGGGGGAAACAGAGCTGGCCATAAGCCAAGTAAAAACTGGGAAAGCCCCAGGTTTGGATAAAATCCCCGGGGATCTTTACAAGCATGACTTGAAAATATGGGCACCATATATCAATTATCTATGCAACAAACTATCTCAAAGCTTAGAATTTCCTGAAAGTTGGAAAGGAGCTGAAATTGTTTTAATATTTAAAAAAGGAGACAGGAAGGATCCCTGTAATTATCGCCCAATAAGCTTAATGGACATCCTTCAGAAAATCTACTCACGCCATATTTTATTACGAGTGAGTAACTGGTTGGACGAAAATTCATTTTTGACCAAATTTCAAGCCGGGTTCAGAACCAAAGTCAGCACTATAGATCAGTGCTTTAGATTCTGCTGCCTCTATTGGAAGTACGTAATGATAAAGAAGGCCCACTTGTATGTTGCCTTTGTTGATTTAAGGGCAGCATTCGATCTGGTGCCACGTGATCTTCTGTGGAAGACGCTGAGTGCAGCGGGTATGCCAAACAATATAGTAGCTCAAATTATAAAATTACACGATGGGAACTTTGCGAGAATTAGATGGGGACAAAATGGCGAATTATCACGGAAAATTCCAATTGAACGTGGAGTTCGCCAGGGATGCGTTCTGGCCCCCACTCTTTTTTCTATTTTCGTGAACGATATTCCCTCTTACTTAGACAAATGTAAAAATGACGCACCTAAATTGAATGGCGAAAGGGTAGCATCTCTATTGTTTGCTGATGATACTATTCTGATATCCCAAACAAAAAACGGCTTGCAGATTTTATTGAATACTTTTAACGATTATTGTTGTCAAAAGGGGCTAGAGATTAACGTAAAGAAAACGAAATACATGGCCCTTAATCCAACCAAACCAGATAAGGGTTGCCTAACTTTAAAAGGGATAAAGTTGGAATCTGTGCCTCACTTTTCTTATTTAGGGGTGACGCTTGATTGCAACTTCACCTGGAAAGCACAATTGGAAAAAAGAAAATTGTTATTTGCTCAGAACGTTAAACCAATACTCAGAGAGCAAAGCTTAAGCACCAGTAAAGCGGTGCGTCCCGTTATGGAACTTTTTAAATTTAAGGTTCAATCATCAGTGCTATATGGTGCTGAATTGTGGGGGCCAGGCTCCAAGGAGACCTTTAGTATCCACGACAACAACTTTATGCGAAGCTTGGTAAGGGTTCCGAGAGGAACCCCATTAGTACCTCTGCAATTGGACCTTGATCTTAAAAGAACAGACCATCATGTTCTTATTAGACCGCTTATGCTCTGGGTAAGATTGTGGCACGTTTCTGAGCTTCAAGCATACAGAGAAGGGCTGATAGAGATCATGGGGTTGGATAGTAACAAAAAAATCCCTTGGCTTACACATGTTAGGACTTGGCTTAACCTTATAGGCCTGAAACACTTCTGGGAGTATCCCGAGCGGTTACCATCTAATCCCAAATTAGTCCTGAAAAAAGCTTTTTGGTCCTATGTAGCAAATATGACTGTAAACATCAGTACTAGTGGTTCATTAGTATCAAAATTTTTAAGTTTTAAGGACGAACCCTTTTATGAGTCCTTTATGGACGAAATAGAGCCCCCACTTGCCAAGACACTATTTCTAAAGTTTAGATATGGAAATCTTTTATTAAAATCAACTTTGGCACGTTGGGCAAGGAACCGTGATCCATCGGCTGAGGTATTGGACGAAGTTTGCTCACTTTGTGAAAACAACCAAATTGAGAATGAGCAGCACATTCTTTTCTTCTGTCCTATCTACGCCCATGAAAGAAAAAGATGGATTAAACCGATATGCCTTCTATTAGGCTTGAGGTCCTGCGATCAGGCTCTGAGAATTTTGACTACTAACACTTCACAACAGATTATATTTAGTGTCAGTAGATTTCTACTTTCTATTTGCTACCGTAGGAAAAAAATGGGCCTTCAGCTGTGAACCGAATTTCTATTATTTTGGTCTTAATTTATGGAATTGAATTTGTTCATATTAGCACTAATAGCACTACACAATTGAATTTGCTTATAGAACTATTGAGGTGTCCTCCTGTCTCATATGATTTTTATTGTCATGCTCCAAGTACTTTCCAACATGTGTTGCACAGTTACATAGAATGCATTTTATCTTTTTAGTGATTGTCTCTATTTTTATTAAAATGTAATGTTTAAATTGTTCTTTTATGGCGTAATGCCGAAATAAAGATTTGAAACGAAACGAAACTGTGAGTACACAGAGGTACGAAATGTGGAGTGTGCCAATGGATTGCCGTAAAGACGTAGTGTGTGACTATGTGGTTTGTTCTCCTATATAGTAGTATCACTAATGCTGAAATCATTGTTTTCACTGTTTCATACATGGTGATGTGCTCCTACTGTAATCCACCATGTGTACCCTGCCGTCCTAAGTGCTCACTTACTGTTACGCTCACAGTTGTGCTTTACCATCAGAGAACTCTCTGGGGCCTATTACAATGGCGGGCGTACCAGGAAACTGGACCGGCCGCCACAGGTGCGGCGGTCCCGCCATGGGAATTAGGATGCCACCGCCACGGTGGCAGTGGCATCCCGCATATATTGCATTGTAGCAGGCGGTGCTGTATGCAGCACCCGCCACAATGCAATATATAAATGTCGTGCATTTGCATTCACAATGTGGCAGGCACTGCGCGGTGCCTGCCAAATTGTGCATGCAAATGGAGGGGGGGTACCATGGTAACCCTCAAGTGCGCCCCCAACCTCCCCAACCCCTGGGGGCCTGCAACGGGCCCCCCAAAGTGAAATCCGCCTGTCTTTCCATGGCGGGGTCTCCGCCATGGAAAGCCCGGCATCGCCACCCATCCTAATATGGATGGCGGTGTTTTGCAGACACTGCCACCATATTGGAGCCCTTTTCTGCCCGGTCGCCTGTCCAACCGGCGGAAAACTGGCTGATGGTCTTTCCATCCGCCGGGGTGCCCAGCGCCATCGTAATTTAGCAGGAGGGGAAATGGTAGGCGGGTGGCAAAAAATTGCGGGCGGATCGCCACCGCCAGACAGACGGTGGCGATCCGCCCACCATCCTAATAGACCCCTCTGTGTGGAAGCTGGACTTGCAAGTTATTACCAACCTCTGTGGGTACACAGAGGTATGAAATGTGCGGTGTGCCAATGGATTGTCATAAAGATGTAGTTTGTGGCTATGTGGTTTGTTCTCCTATATAGTAGTATCACTACTGCTGAAATCATTGTTTTCAGGTGTGTTAGTCTAATTAGTTCAATTGAAGCAAAACAAGACTGAAACACCCAGAATGAAGTAGGTTATCACGTGAAAGTCCACTCTTAGAAACAGTGTCCTTAATGACCTTCAGGGAGGCGGACATCCTATCTCTGGTGTTGAAGTTGGTGGGCATGTCTTTCCTACATCCTACGAGATTGTAATATGTGATGTCATATGGTGTGGTGTTATGATATAAGGTGCACTGGGTGAGATATCGTGTTTTGGAGTAATATGCTGTTAGCTGGTGTGATACACAGTTCGAGTGCAAGGTGTGGTGACTAAGGTGTGGCGTAATGTGCTCCAGAGGATAGTTTTGTGGTTTATTGTGCTTTGGTGATGTATGGTACATATGAAGTGTACTGTGCATAATGTGGTAGGATATGTTGTGTATTGAGTCTGACAGGTAGGCAGTTGTGTGTGGCCCGAGTGTGGATCCACCCATTGCAAATATTCAGTATACACAAGAGAAAATTAGCAGCCATAAGTACTTTATCACTCCTGTACTGCAGGTGCGAGGAAAGATACATCTCCCCACCAAAGACTCAGACCTTGACACTGGCTTCCTAAGCTTTATAGGACTTGCACACAATCTTACAACTTTGTATTTATGTTCTAACTTTACAACTAACAGTGATGGCTGAATATGTGTACTTGCATCCCAGCCACAGTACTCTTGGACCAGAGATGTGAAGCATCCTGTATTTTTCTATAGAGTATTTTTTTCTCTCACTACATATCAACCAAACCGTTGGACTTGTTACATGGGTTTTCCATTTCTGCAGTAGACTGTCATGTTTCCCAGATGTATCACTCTTCTGCTTTCTGGAGTCTTGTTTTCTTTCTAGGAAATTATATAAAGAAATATATACATTTCCTTCTTGACCTCTGTCTTTTAGTAAAGTGGTGGGGGTGGGGTGGAGTATATTTTTTGTGACTGTATACTATTATTAACTAGAGTCCACGGCTTCAGTGATGATGTATTAATTGGTTTCTTCTTTCTCATTGGACAGATGCTTTTTGGGATCTGCATTTCTTGGCTCGTGTGCTACATTCTTACTCTTACCAATGCTCTTCCTTCCAACCCTGCGAGCTACGGATACTTGGGTCGGACGGATGTGAAAGGAAGGGTTGTAGCAGAGGCGCCATGGTTCCGGTTCCCCTATCCTGGTACAGTGTAATCCATTCATATATATGTGTCCCATTATTTGCATTTTCCTTCCTGCCACTGATCTTTGCCTACGAATAGAAGCCTTTTCCCATGATAGCATAAGGTGCTGCAAGACTAGCATTAAACAATAGGATGTACTACAAGGTCGTAGAAGCCAAGCTACTAAGATGAACCTTGTATCTGCCCAAAGCATTTGGAACCAAAGTTATTAGGAATGTACTTAGTATTTGTTCTTTGCAGGTGGAAGTCCATGGTAGAAGCATTACGTTTCTTGCTAGTATTTTGAGTAATATTGCCCCATCTATAGCTGCTATCTGCCTGCATTACATGTTTAATAGTGAGCATTTTTTGGTGAAGAAGTTAAGATGAAACATCTTTGTTTTGAAATTATAATTTGGCTTTAGATATGAACCCGTGATAGAAAAGTGAGAATGCTTCTGTTGTTAAAAAAACGTTAAAAAGTACTAGAAAAGGAAATCTCTTTTATCGGCACTTAACAATATATCAGTACTAAGAAGTCCTTGCATTATCTTAATATGCACAATACTACATTTTGTGCAGAACTCTACCTAATTTCAATTTAAGAAGATACTTAATGTTAAGTAGATATGGTTTAATAATGAAAGTTTAATATGATAATCAGAATCTGTCTTGTTGGACCTGCTCCGGCAGTTTTCAGTACTAACCTATAAGTTCCCATCTATTTCTGATATGCCCTTTACACAGGAGAACCGAAGAAAATATGTAAGACTCTTTTTAAACAAACAAGAATTAGGACTGTTGGAAAGTCTTTTCATTATTTATTCTTCAATGGTTGCCTTAGGCACTGCATTACTATTATAAATAATTTTTTGATCTAGATATAGAAAAAATACACATTGATCTCATATTGTCGTGGTATTTGCAACGCTTGTAATGTTTCCGTTTTACTTAATATATTTGTAACATGAAAGGTGTGTATGCAGTCTTACACTGCCATTGCTGCATATTTAGGTGTATTTTTCCCACATTTAGCATGACACAAAGAGGATCAATAAGTATAACATGGATAGAATGAGGGTAAACTTTTGTGTACTTATGTTGGAATTTGTAGTTGAAAAAATATGAGCATGATGGCTAGCAATATGTTAGTTTAATGCATGAAGCGGGCAGTATGCTCAAGTTTCAGTTGAAGGCGTTTGGTTAACTAGAGCAGGCAAGGGCATGCCATCTGAAGACGTACAGTCCTAAATATTACAAAGAGAGTTCAGCGGGGGCAGATTTACAAGAAACTGACGCATCTCTGCATTTTAACAGAGATGCTTCAGTTTCATTGCATCACGCAAAAAAAACCTTGAAACACCATGGATGCGTCGCATTTATGATGCAGCGCACCTGGTGTAATGATTGTCAGATGCGTCACGCATCTGTTGGAGTAAAGGTAACGTATTGCTGGAGTCGTGTCGCAAGCACGACGCAACTCCAGCAACGCTCAGGAATGCCTATTCCTACTGTGCTGCATAACTCCTTACGTCTTCTTCAAGCAGGTGTAAGGTTTTGACACAGTGGCATCGAAGAAATCACGTAGTGAAATCTTGTAGTTTTCCCTGTGTCACTTTTACGAGGCTTTCTTGTGTCTGAATGCCCAACCTGCATACATTATTCCTGATGCAGGTATAATGTGACGGGGGGCTTTACGTGACGCATCTCCCTAGATGCATCACGTAGTAAATGTGTCCCAACGTGGCGGATTGTTTACAATGCCGTAAAAGTGTCGCAAGGGGCTTGTAAATCTGCCCCAGAGTTTTTATGAACTGTAGTGATAAGTTGGAATGCATGTTGCATGTGCTAGCCATAGTGCATATATTTATCCACTTCCAACGTAAGAACCTCCTTACTTTCAGAATTACACCACATAGCTCCAGTCACCGGTGAACACTGAGGGGCTGATTCACAAAAGTAATCATGAGTAAGGGAAGTAATACTACAGGGCTGCGACGGCCCATGTAGGGCGTTACACCCGGCGGTGACGTGGGGCGGGGGATGGTGGGGGTGGGGGGTGTAAAATATGGGAAACGGACTATTACAGGTAAGTAAAGTAAAAAATAAATAAAACTAATTTTGTTGCGCGCACTGCATCGCATTTGGCGTTGCATCGCGCGCAACAAAATGTGTTTTATTTATTTTTTATGTTACTTATCTGTAATCATCCGTTTCCCGTATTTTACACCTCCCCACCCTGCCCCTCCCCCATGAAACGTCACCGCTGGGTGTAACGCCCTACAAGGGCCGTCGCTGCTACAGGGGTATTCTTTAAGTACTCTTTCATGCTTTAGTGCATTGGCCCTGAAATGCCCTACTCCCTATCAGTAATACTGGAAAGTTGCACAGTCTTTACTAGGTGTACTAACTGTATATGAATATTCGCTGAATATTGACATTTTATATGTTTGGGGCCATTTCATATATATGCCTAAAAGAGTGCGTAAATCAGTAAAATAGGCATACTACTTTACGCATTGCAAAATGTTTTTATGAACAGCTGACCACTACCACAACGTTTATGTCCTCTTCCTCATTCTACACAACTCAATGGGGATTATTATACAGCAACTCTAACAAAAATCAGCAGTCACGTCTATTTTTCCCAGGAATATTTCTAACGTGCGTACAGTACTCCTGAATACTCTAGCAAGATGTGCCAAAGTCTATGGTCCGCTCTAAGAAGGCACTTACTTCCACACATGTAATGCCAGGAATGATTTACTGCACAGATACAGGCCAAACGTGTTCAATTGCAGCACACCTTCACTCTGAGTCATTCAGTGTGTAATTCAAACACCACATTTAATTGTGAGTCACCATGCATTTGTTTCACCCGCCCTAAGGTACTAGACTAGCATCAACAGTGATGACACACATTCTCCCCAAACAGAAAGTTTTTAGTATTGGTGCCGACACAGTAGCACACTTCACTTTCCCAAAGGGCTCCCGCTGTTCACCAGTTGACTCATACCTCTTTTTTGTAAAAACGTTCACATGGGCTCCATGACGTCAGCGATATTTATCATAACTTAGCTACACAATTTACCTTGAACCATGACTGACTGGAATTAGTCATTTGAGTCAGAAGCTGGTGCACGCTTTATTGCACCCATTAGCTCGTGGTTGAGCAAAAGACCTATCAGTGATAATTTATCCAACATAAATAATTTGTCACATACACAATGCACATTTTTTTACATTCAATATAACTTCCTTTAGATGTAACTATGAGCTACACCTGCTCATGTAAAATGCCATCTGTGATATAAATTGATATATCGGTCTAAAAGAAATTTACATTAACATTAAGATACATACCATTAAATACATGATACAACACTGTCTAAAACGGAGAGTACACGTAAGCAAAGCCAAATATCGAAGTAATTAATATTGTTTAAAAAAATATTGTTGTTAAAAATATCGTTGTTTTATTTAGCGTTATGTATTTTAAATGCATGTGTTTTATTTTTTGTGTAAGTATTGCATTTGTTTTTTAATATATGTTACATTTTTAGGAGTTATATATTTTTTTAAAGTCAATTTTGCGTTTTAGTTCTGTGGCGGGTGGTCAGTTTATAGGGAAATAGAGTGGGAAGTAATTGAATGATGATAAATTATTAGTTCATTTTAATTAAATTTAGTGTTTTTGTTCCGTAGCGGGTTGTGGTTTCATAGGGGAATAGGGTGGGAAGTAATGTATTTATAATTAATATTTTTATTAATTCATATTTATGTATTTAATAGTTTTTATTGTTAATTGTGATAATTAATTTATTATTAGTTATTAATTGGATATTAATTATTAATAATTATTTGGTAAATATCTTAATTTTGTTATTTTTCTAGGAGCATGTTGTGGTTTTTTAGGGGAATAGGGTGGGAAGTAATTTAATTATAATTAATTATTATATTAATTAATTAATATTTAAGTATTTAAGATTTTATTTTGTTAATTGCAGTAATTCATTTATTATTAATGAGTTATTAATTGTTTGTTAATTATTAATAATTAATTGGTAAATATGTTGTGCCATTTTTTTAGGAGCGGGTTGTGGGATTGTAGGGGAGTAGGGTGGGAAGTAATTTAATAATAATGAATTAATCTTTAATTTGTATTATTTCATATTTATGTATTTAACATTTTATATTGATAATTGTGGTAAATAATGTTTTGTTAATTATTTATTAATTGGTTATTAATAATTATTAATGATGGTATTAGTGTCATTTCTTTTAAGAGCGGTTTGTGGGTTGATAGGGGAGTAGGCTGGGAAATCATTTTATTTAAATATATATTTTTTAAATGCTATTATTGTTGTTTCATAGCGTTAAATGTGTACATTTATTTTTTTCAAATTGCTTGTTAATTATTATAAATTAATTATTAATTAAATATGTTAATTGTGTTATGTTTTACAACATTGTGGAGTCATTTATAGGGGAATATGGTGGGACGTAAATCATTTTTAATTCATGAATTGTTTGTTAATTAATGTTAATTATTTTGCTGGAGTGGTAATAGTAAATTATTCCCCTCCGTTATCCAACACTTTTCCTACTGTTGCACTCGCTGGAGTGGGAATAGTGATTTTTACTAGTACGCTATCCAATTCTTTCCCTATTGTTGCACTCGCTGGAGTGGGAATAGTCATTTTATCCCCTCCGCTGTCCAACACTGTCCCTACTGTTGCACTCTCTGACAACTTCATCGACCATCCAGGTCCCCGCCCCCCAGAAACACCAGCCAGCCTACCATCTCCAACTGGACACCAATCATGGCCGAAGACACTGCCGCAACCATGAAAAGCATCCACTCGGGGGCCCCCACTGACCCCTGCCCCCTCACATCTACCACAGAGCCGCGGACGCCATCGCACCCAAACTAGAACGCACTTTCAACACCACCTTCAAAACAGGCACCTTTCCAGACGACTGGAAGCATGCAGAAGTCAGACCCCTGCTCAAGAAGCCCACAGCTGACCCCACCAACCTCAAGAACTATCGCGCCATCTTGCCCCTCCCCTTTGCAGCCAAATTTGCAGAGAAAACAGTCAACAGTAAACTGACATGATTCATCGAACAGAACACTGACCTCGACCCGTCCCACTCCGGATTTTGAAGCAACCACAGCACGGAGACCGCCCTACTCGCTGCCACAGACGACATCCGCACCCTCCTGGACCAAGGCCACTATGCAACCCTCTTCCTACTCGACCTATAAGCGGCCTTCTACACCGTCTCCCACCGCACACTAGTCACTAGACTACATGACGCAGGCATACAAGGAACAGCCCTGGACTGTAGCCGATCATTCCTCACCAGAAGAAGCCAAAGGATCAGACTTCCACGCTTCCTCTCCAACCCCACGAAAATCACCTGCGGAGTCCCACAGGGTTCATCACTGAGCCCCACCCTCTTTAACATCTACATGGCCCCCCTCGCAGCCATCACCCGACAACACGGTCTCAACATCGTGTCCTATGCCGATGACACCCAGCTCATCCTCTTCCTCACCAAAGACCCCACCACTGCTAAACTCAACTTCCAAAAAAGAATGCAAGATATCGCAGTCTGGATAACGAACAGATGCCTGAAGCTCAACGCTGAGAAGACAGAAGTCCTCGTCCTCTGTACCACCCCTTCTGCATGGGACAGCACCTGGTGGCCGACGCCCTCGGAAGCCCACCTACCCCCTCAGACCACGCCAAGAACCTGGGCATCGTACTCAATTCATCACTCACCATGAACCGTCAGGTCAACGCCATCACCTCCAGCTGCTTCAACACCCTCCGCATCCTCCGCAAGACCTTCAAGTGGATCCCCCTGAGTCAAGGAAAACAGTTACCCACACACTCATCACCAGCAGACTGGACTATGGAAATGCACACTACGCCGGCATCAACAAGTCCCTACTCCAAAAACTCCAGACAATACAGAATCCCGCTGCCAGACCCGTCCTCTGCATCCCACGACATGAACACATCAGCCAACACCTGCGAAGTCTCTATTGGCTCCCTGTGGAGGAAAGAGTCACTTTCAAAATTCTCACTCACGCCTACAAATGCCTACACAACAAAGGACCCAAATACCTCAACAACAGAATGAACTTCCACGTCCCTAAAAGAAACCTCCGATCTTCCAACCTCACACTGGCCAAAACCCCACGTATTCACAGAGCCAGAGCAAGCAAAAATTCCTTCACTCACATTGCAGCCAAGACCTGGAACGAGCTACCGGCAGACATCAGACGCGCCCCCCTCCCTGAACACCTTCAGGAAGACCGTCAAGACCTGGCTCTTCAGCTAAACAGATCAGCGGTCCCCCCCCTCTGTGTTTTGAGACCCTCATGCATGAGTAGCACACTTACAATTCCCTGATTGATTGGAGTGGGAGTAGTACATTGTATCCCCTCTGCTATCCAACACTTTGCCTACTGTTGCACTCTCTAGAGTGGGAATAGTAAATGATTCCCCTTCGCATTCCAAAACTGTCTCTACTGTTGCACTTCTGGAGTGGGAATAGTAATTGTTACCCCTCCGCAATCCAACACTGTCCCTACTGTTCTACCTGCTGGAGTGGGAATAGTAAATTATTCCCCTCTGCTTTCCAACACTTTCCCTACTATTGTACTTGCTGGAGTGGGAATAGTAAATGATTCCCCTTCGCTATCCAACACTTTCCCTACTGTTGCACTTTCTGGAGTGGGACTAGTAATTGTATCCCCTCTGATATCCAACACTTATCCTACTGTTGCACTCTCTGGAGTGTGAATAGTAATTTTTACCCCACTGCTATCCAACACTTTCCTTACTGTTGCACTCCTTGAGTGGGAATAGTAATTTTTACCCCTCCGCTATCCAACACTTTCCCTACTGTTATACTTGCTGGAGTGGGAATAGTAAATTATTCCCTCTGCTATCCAACACTTTCCCTAGTGTTGCACTCCCTGGAGAGGGAATAGGAAATTATTCCTCTCTGCTATCCAACATTTTCCCTACTGTTGCAGTTAATGTAGTGTCAAATGTAATTGTAAAAATAAATAAATATTTTAATATTTAAATGTATTATATATATATTTTATTTTTATTTTACTGGTATATGTATATATATGTATATGTATTTATATTTTTTTAATATGTTTATAACATTTTTTAATTTATTAAAAGAATTATTTATTTATAGTATCAAGTAAATTTATATATCATAGTTTATATATGTATAATTTATTTTTACATAATATTTATTACTTATAATTTGAAACATTTTCTAATAATTCTAACTATCTACTTTTTTATTTTATATGTATTATTTACTTTATTTTACATTATTGTTTAAACATTTAAAAAATAACGATATTTTTAACAATGTTTTTTACCCGATATTTTTTTACTTATCATCATGAAGATAGGACTTCAATATTTTTGACAACAATATTTTTGTCAAAATATTTTTGTAGGTCGACATTTTTGTTATCGATCAGTTATCCAGGTTGACAGAAACACAAATTGTCACCCTTCTTTTTGGGAAAAACTATTGGCGGCACCCATTCAGAAGACTCCACTTCTTCAACAATGTTTCACACTCTGTTTTATCCCATATATTTGGCTGTTATCTCCTGGTATTTACCTAAAAAACTCTGGCCCTGATTATGAAAGAGCCTCAGCCCTCCGGGCTAAGCCTCCACAGTCCTGGCGTCTTCCCAATGGGAAACTGCAGTGTGGAGATCTCATCTTGAGTGCAGAGATCCTGCTACGACTGTGAAGCCTCCACCCCAAGTGCCGTGGCACCTTGTGAATCAGGGCCTCTGCATATTTCATTTGCCTCACTGTGCTCCACTCTTAAGGCAATTCATATATGCATATTCTTTCAAAGTTCTGAGGGTGTCTAAAACACGTGGAATAGAATGTGCTACTTGTGCTTTCAAATGTACTCCAGTATTGAGTAATTCAGCAAACAGGTCAATGTTTGTATTTAACAGTCTTTGGTTCTGCCATCACAGCACACCCACACTTTTGTGCATAGAAGTTCGTCATTGCACACGGTTAGAAATGGGATTCCTGCTTTGGCTGATGTATGCAACCAGGCCAGGCAGGAACCACCACTCTAGTAAGGGTAAGCTGGGTACACACACTAAAGGGGTACTTGTGCCCACCCTCTGGTAGCTTGGCACAGAGCAGCCAGGTTTATCTAATGAGACAATGTGTAAAGTATTTGTGCAACACACACACACATACAGTAACACAAAGAATACACCACAAAAGACTCCAAACAGGTTTAGAAAAATAGGGAATATTTATCTGAATAAAACAAGATCAAAATGGCAAAATCCAATGAGTAGAAGTCGTGATAGTTTTTTTTTTAATTAAATGCCAAAACAGTGCTTAAAAGTCACTAGCAGTCAAAAGGTTACTTGAGGTTGCGAGGGACTTGCGCAAATCCAAAGTTCAGGCCGACCGCAATCAAGGACAGGGCGGCTACAGGACCCATACAGGGCCCGCTGAGAAAGAACCTTGGAGCAAAGTGTCCATGCTGAAGACTTGATGAGTTGATCTTTTCCAAGCAGTTGGGTCGCTGAGTCGACATCGAGCTTCGCTGAGGTGAAGGCAAGTTGTCATTGAGTCATGCAGAGCGCCATTGTTAGACCTCACAGTCTGTAGAACCCCTGTTGTCGAAAAGCCTCTGCTTTGGCGTCGAAGGTTGATGCGTCGGTTCCAACCGGCGCAGTGGGGACAATGTGTTGGTTTTGTGAAAAACAGCTGCAGAACCCATTTCTGGGGCCCAGGAACTTAGAGAGGGCAACTCAGGCAAGGTTAGGACTCACAGAAAGCAGAGTCCAGCAGCACCAGCAGAATTGCAGGAAGTCTTTTGAGCTCCTGAGACTTCAGAAAACAGGAGGCAAGCCATTGGAGATCACTTGGAGGGAAGGCTGAGTCCAGGTCTCCAGCAGTCAGAGAGCAGGGCAACAACAGAAAAGCAGTCGTCCTTCTGGAATAAAAGTATAATTGAGCCTTTTTGAGCAGCACAGGAGTCTTTCTGAGAGAGATTCAGTTCAAGATCCAGAAGTGTCTGATTTTAGGAGATCAGAGAACCAGTACTTATACCCAAACGAGCCTTTGTGGTAGGGGTGACTTCAAAGCAGCTCTCTGACGTGTGCAAGGATCCCTTCTAACCCATTACTGTCTGACAGGCTATCTGTGGGGGGTAAATCAGTGCTTTGTGTGTGAAGGGCACTCTCTATTGAAGTGTGTCAGCCCCTCCCATTACTCCATGCCCGGAAACACCCCTCAGAATGTAGATGGATGTAGATGAGTGTTCAGAATGAAGATGAGCCTCACCTTCCTGAGTTTGTGCCTGTCTAGAGGAAATGCATAAAGTGTAGCTGTCACCCACCCCAGACTTGTATTGAGGAAGGCTGTCGGGCACATTCAGCAGGAAGTGCAGAGAAATGTCCAATTTCTGAAAGTTGAATCACAAAAGGGGGTGCCTCCCAGACCATCAATCAAATTACGCTTTAAAAGATGAAACCAAAGTGTTGTTCCTTCTGTTGTCTTTGATTTGACCTGTTGTTCTTTTAACTTTTTAACCAGGGTGTACACTCTGATATATCACGCCTGTATATATTGTTTTTAGTAGTTTTCTATGGAATAAATCAATAATCCTTTATCTTAGATCATAGCATTTTTTCTTTGCTTGTTTTTATAAAATGTTTTTTGAGGGTACATAATGTACATTTCCAGCTATAATGACAAGAGACAAGACTTGTGCAAAGCAAAACTTACATGACAACACTTCTTGAATACATGTAAAGGATTAATCCAGAAAGCAATTTGTACAAAACAAAAATTGCAACACTTCGTAAATACATTTAAAGAAGTGCTACTAGGCCCTATTTTAGTAGGGGTCTGAGCATGAGTTAGTACCAGGATGGGGTCCTGGATTCCATCTCTCCTAGTGCACAGCTTTTGTGCGCAGAATGAACCAGCTTATGGTAGCTCTTGGCCCCGTTTATGATTACACCGACGTGTTTCGACCTTCAGAATGGGCCTGTGATGTGTTTCGGGGAAGGTCTTCTTTAGGGCTTTTGGCTTGTGGACAGGTTGTGCCAGCTGCTTTGTAAATGTCTTGTTGAGAGTGTCTAGCTGGTTTCTTATTTCAAACTCCTGTTTTATAATGGGGCCCTGCGTGAAGTTTGGACCTTGATGTATATTTGGCTGAGACCATCCATCTGTTATGGTCCAGATTCCTGCTTTGGACAGGTCACCAGCCGTCCCCTCCGCAGGTCTGTTCCTGTGGGAGTGATTCTAGAACGCCAGGCACCATAGTCTTTGTCTGCTGGTGTCTCCCTCGTCCTACAGTCAGCTCCGCAATTTCTAAATGTGGCATTTGTAAAATAGTAATGTGTAATCCAGCTTCTCTAGTAAGGTGGATTTCTCATTACCATTCAAAAGATATGAAACATGAAAAAGCTACTCCACTGATCAGGAACTACAGCTTAAAAGTGTATTAAGGAATTCCCAATGCTAGACTTAGAGAGGTATCCCTCACAGTAGTGAAAAATGAAATAGGCTGTTTGGCACTGTCAGGATATGCACAAAGTGTTGACAAATCTGCCCCTTCGTGTGCATGCCTGTCTGCCCAGCCTTAACCCTCGCCCTCTCAGCAGTTGGTGAAAATTAAGTTGGAAAACAATATATCTGTGCCACATGTCTTGCCTTTCTTCACCTCACCTCTTCTATATTACCCCTCTTTCTTAACCACTCTCTCTCTCTATCTAGCTCTACACCTCTTTGAACCTACACCATCTCTTGTGATCTCAGATATCTCTACCTCACCAATGTCTACATCACCTCTCTCAATTTATCTAATATACTTCATCTCTCCCTACTTCTTTCTCATGACTCTGCCTCTCTATTATTCTATGTGCCTACCTTTACATCTATCTCTCTCAGTCCGCTCTCTGAACCTCAACTCTCTCTGAGCATCATCCCTCTCTCTGTACCTCACAGCTTTTTTCCATCTGACCTCCCAGTTTCTCTCCTCTATTTACTTCATTTCATACACAAACCCATCTCTATCTTTCCCTCACCTCTCTACCTATCTCTTTTAATGCCTCTTCTATCATACCTCTGTTTACCTCTCTGTCAAAAATATTTCTACCTCACCACTTCCCTCACCTCTCTCTCCTCTCTATCTCACATCCCTCTCACTACCTCACCTTTTTCTACTTTACAGCTCGCTCTGACTACATAGACTCCCAGTTTACCTCAACACTCTCTCACTATCTCATATCTATACCCCCTTTCTCTCTGTCTACCCCTCTAAGTATTTTGCTCCTTTTTGGCTAGTTTTGTTTGTGTTTATATGTGTGTTTGTGTGTGAGAGGGGGTGTGCGTGTGTGTGTATTCATTCTCTCTCTCATACTCACTGGACCTCCTCCCCATTTCAACTCACCACCTGTACCTCTCACTATCTCTTCATTTGTTGATATACCTACCTCACAGAGTCTTTCTCTTTCTAACACCTTTGTTTACCTCTATATTAACCTCTACTCGCTTTCTATATTTCATGTATGCCTCTCAATTTGCTGATTTTGTTCTGGACTGCAATTCTCATTTTACTCCCAATGGAATTATAAACATCCTCAGAGCAGCACTTTGTTGTTCACAATGTGCCCAGATGGAGTAACGATGTTGGTGTTGAAGAAAAAAACAGAAGAAAAAAACAGATTTGTTAGCGAATTGTCTTTTTTTCTTTGTACCTCTCAGATTTCCCTTTTTATTTGAATGAAGTGAAAATTATGCCCAAAAAAATGATTCTAAAAGCTTGCTCACTCTTTTGTTCATGAACAATACCGTTTTATTTTATCAGACTTCCACTGGTCTTCAGGCAAGGTTGAACGGTCTGCATTACTTTGCGCAAGTATCTGGTATCTAGGAAATTAGAGAAAGTAAATAGATACACATACCTTGGCAAAAATCTTCTGTGAAAATCTAAAGGATGAGGTCCATACAACTAATTTATGTAACAAAGCATTTGCCCATTCAAATATTTTGCAGATCTTTTAGTGTTTTATGGATAGAAGATTTTTTGATCACCTAATACGAATCTATGAAGCAAAAATTCCCCCTACAATATCCTGAACATAGGAGCGCACTCCATAGAATCGTGGGCTATGCTAAACAAGTGTGAAGGGAAAATTCTGAGAAACTTTTGCTCACAAAGTTCACCCATTCCGGTCCACTTATTAAGTCTAGAACTTGAATTAGTGGCTACATTTGTGCAATCCTTAGCTAATATTATTCAATGGGAATATAAAATATTCCATGCCCCAAGTACTTCCCTAAGATCTCTACTTAGAACAGAGATTTTGTATAATACTGGAACCTAAACAATTTTGGGGGAAAATTTGTTACGAGCGTTGGAATATTTTGAGTGCAAAATGGTCACCTGAGCTGCTCCTACATTTTTAAAAATTTCAATCCCTGAATTTTAGCTTCATGTTAGACCAGGTTCACTGTGACTCCTTGAAATTATAAAACACTATTTGTAATAATATTTCATCAGGATCAGTCTGGCCATATCTATTGTTTCAAATTCAGAATAGTGTTTGTCGGCTTTATATGTCTATATTGATAGAAAGTGCCATCTTTCTTGCACTGGTATGCCCCTACTTTTTTCTGAACTGCTGATGTGCTTTGACTGAGTGTGCCCAGGGTCCCTGCCAACCAGGTCCCCAGGGCCTGTGTTCCTTCCCTAAAAGCTGTGTTGAAACTAAAACCCAATTGGCATCTCTGGCCACCTGTCAGCCCCTAGTAAATGGTACCCTAGGTACCCAGGGCATGGTGACCAGAGAAGACCCCTGAGGACTGCAGCCCTTATTGTGCCACCCTCAGGGGCCCTGTACCCTGACACCCACACACTGCCTTTGCAGGCTGAGTTTCTAGGTACAGAGCGAAACCAAGACTCGACATGGCACACAACCCTGTGTGCCATGCCCACAGAACCCACTGCCCTAGCATACTTCAGTCACCCCTCTAGCTGGGTGCCCTATGCCAGAGGTGTGGGCACAGGTGCATGAGCCCTGTGCCCCTACAGTCCCCAGGGCCATTCCTGGGCACTGAAAGTGCAGTGATGCCATTAAGAGTATATGGTGCCGGGAGGTTGTCATTACCAACTCCACAGCACCATAATGGCTACACTGAAGACTGACAAGTTTGGTACCAAACTTCTCAGCACATTAACCCGCACTGATGCCAGTGTGGGATTTAATGTAAAAAGCAACAGAAGGCATCTTAGAGATGCCCCCTGAAAACCTAACCTACAATCCACATCTGGGCTGAGTGGCTGCAGAGGCTGCCACACAGCAGACATGTTGCTGGACCCCTGGGTGGAGAGCCCCCGCTCTCCTGGGTCTGCAATAATGCACATCCTGGGCGAGGTGCTAGGTCTCCTCCCCCAGGATGGGCAGGGGGAAGCTTCAAAGGCATGCCGCCTCTGTGAGCTTCCCCAGACCATGTGCTGTACCCAGCAACTGGCCCCCACCAGTTCTGACCCCCACTCTGGCAGGAAGACTGGCTGGAAAAACTATGTCAGGAAGGGGGGTGTGCCAGCCTGTACCACCCTCACCCCTCAGGTGGGGGAGACGAGGTGAAGCACGATCCCGGGTCTCGGCCATTTTGAAGATGGGGAGCCCTGCCCAATCCCAGCTAGGCTCCTGCCCCCCTCCCACAGGAGAGGAGCAGGCTAGGGGGTGTACCCCCACCAGGACAGGGACCTATTGGTCCCTGCCCTTGCCCTACCTGTAACGCCCCTAAATTCAGTATTTAGGGGCTCCCTGAACCTTCCTTCCTCAGATCCCGATACCAAAAGAAGAAAGAAGATCAAGCAGAAGAAGACCTGAGGCACAGCTGCTAACAACAGGACGACAACAACTGACTTGACCCCAGCCCTACCGGCCTGTCGATCCTGGAACCTGCTCCTGCCTCCCGGCGACTCCTGCGGACAGCAACCTTGGGAGACCCGGAGGACCTGCCTGCCTTGACCCTCTTAAAGACTGGGACTCCCATCAGCAGAGGCTCTGCTGCAACAACCCCCCTGGTGCCAACCAGGAAGCTCCGGAGCAGCCACTCTGCACCCGCCGTGCCCGGCCCGTGCCCGAGTGATCCAAGACCACGAGAACGTCCCCCCGTTGACTGGGACCCGAAGTCCAGTGCCCAAAGACCCTCCTCGATGAACCAGATGACGCCTGCAGACTCAGAACCAGGGCCCCCCCACCGCGACCAGCTGAGGGTAAGCTTTTCCGACACCCAAATACACCCCTGCACCCGGCGCCCTACAGCCCCCTGTGTCTCCCTTTGGGGTACCTACCTATGCTCCAAGATCTCAACTTACCTCTCGACGTGCTGGTCGCCCCTGGAGACTCTCCGCCCCCGAGCCTGCAGCCTCTGTTTCCTTTTGACCTTTTCCATTGGATAACATTGAGCGCCCGACTTCTCCAAAGCACCCTGCACCCAGCCGCCCAAGTACTGCTGGCTGTGCCACCTTTGTCCTATCCTGCTTCCCCCTTTGCCCAGAGCAAATGACCAGGAGCCCAGCTCCCACAGCCGTGTGACCTGCTAGCCAGCAGCCACCAACCAGTGTCCCCCCCGTCCCCCATTGGATAACATTGGGCCTAACCACCTCTGCAACCGGCCGCCCCTGCGCTGCTGAGGGTGAACCAACTGTACCTACCTGACCCTGGGGGACCCCTGAGTCAATGCCCAGAACCACAACTTCACCAGTTGAGTACTCACCAGGAAACCGGTAACTCACTCACCTGCCATTGAATAACATTGACTGGTTTGACTCGAAAAATCTTCTAAGTGTCTACTTTTGAAAACTTGAAATATTCATATAAATCATCCGAAATCCGAAATACTCACCTGTGATCAGGAGAATAGCCAGTACTGTACCTTGTAGCCCAGTGCTGAAACGCAAAAGTATTCTCTAGCGGGTTTACTAGTAACTTGTATTTTCTCCATAGGAATCCATTGTCTCCTTTTCTATGAAATTTCTTTTAAGTGTCTACTTTTGAAAACTAGAAATATTCTTTAAAAATCATATGAAATGCTGAGACGTAATTACTTACCTGTTTTGAGCTGAGACCTCAGTGGTGGTCCCAGGAGACCAGTACTGGATTACAAAAGTAACAAGATCGTACTTTACCTGCAACCTGAATTTTCTCCCATTGGATAACATTGCCAGATTTCACTAAGTGTGAACTTTTAAAATAACTTTTCATTCCTGAAAAATCTCTACAATACCTAAAACGTTTTTGCGAAACTGTTTTCAGCTTAGACCCCAGGACTGAACCTGGAATTACCAAAGTAATCTACAAAATAATCACCTGTGTTTATATAAGGAAATCCATTGAGCGCAATGCTAAATTGTGTGTAGAATTGTTTTGCTTACTGCAACCCCTGTACCTATTGTCTTTACAAAGTGTATTGCCTTTCTGCAAAGTACTCATCTGAGACCTCTCATATTGAGAACAGTATATTTTTTATGCCTGTTGGTTCTAGAAATAAAACAACTATATCTTTTGATATAAAAACAATTGGCCTGGATTTCAGTCTTTGAGTGTGTGAAACCTTTTGCTGACTGAGTGTGTACAACAAATGCTTTACACTGTCCTCTGGTACTTCCTTACTGCTCGACCAAGCTACCACTTTAGAGGGTAAGGTCACACCTGGCTTTAACCTGGGTTATACCGCTGGGGTTTGTGGACTCTATACACACTGTACCTTATTCTGGTCCAGTATATTAGAGCCACTTTCTAACATTGGTGGATCAGTGGTGGGATACAAACTTGCATTTGTTGGACTACTTGGTTACCATCTGATCACACAACAGAACTCATAAATTGCCTTTAGAATTCTGAGATTGGTTTTTCCAAATACTAAAAGTCTGATAGGGCCTTGCTTAAGTCTCATAAGAATTCCAGAAAAATAAAAAGTCACTATAGTTAGGGTAGAGGGTTAGAACTGTCAGATTAGAATGTCTCAACAGAACCCAGCTGTTAGCGAAGATAACATGGACCTGGTTAAGAAGCTCAACCTCACACCTTACTTGCACGTGAATTTTAAGGAATTGAGGTCCCTATGTAAACTTAAAAATTTAGTCATGGGCCTGCATCCAACCAAACAAGGGCTCCAGAAGCTCCTGGCTGAGTATGCAAAAGGCCACCCCTCTGAACAGGGTGGTGCCAGTTCAGAGGAAGAAGAGGAGGAGGAGGAGGATAATACCAATCCCCCCCGCCCATCTCTAGGGAAGTAAGGGTCTCTACACCCTTAACTCCAAGAGTCAGCTTCTGGGAGCCTGGGTACCACACAGGTGGACTAGGCCCCAGCGAACACATTGGGGAGAGCTCCAATGAAGAGGGCAACTTTTTAGCAAAGTTGGCCAAGAGATTAGACCTAGAGTCCAGACTCCTGGCTCTAGAGAAAGAAAGGAAAGAGGTGGGCTTAGCCCCCATCTCTGGTGGCAGCAATACCAATAATAAGGATAAAGAGCAATCTCATGATCCTAAAATCCCCAAAGGGATTGTCCCTAAATTTGAGGAAGATGATGATATCCCCAAGTGGTTCATAGCCTTTGAGAGGGCTTGTGATATCAGAAGACTAAAGAAACCGCTCTGGGGGCACTCCTGTGGGAACTGTTCTCTGGTAACTGCAGAGACAGGCTTCTGACCCTCTCTGGGCCAGATGCAGGGTCTTATGACCTCATGAAGAAAACGCTGAGGGATTTGGACTCACTACTGAGGAGTACACAATTAGGTTCAGGGGGGCTCACAAAACCCAGACCCAATCCTGGATAGATTTTGTAGCCTACTCAGTAAAGACACTGGATGGTTGGTTAACTGGACACAATGTGCATGATTTTACTGGACTTTATAATTTGTTTATGAAGGAATACATTTTGAGTAATTGCACAAATGAAAAGTTGCATCAGCATTTGGTAGACCTAGGTCTAATTTCTCCCCAATAATTGGGAAAGAAGGCAGACCATTGGGTCAAGACTAGGGTGACTTGGACAGCCACTGGGTGATTACAAAACTTCCCCAGGGGAAAGGTAGTGAGAATCTCCAAGATAAAACGTCTGAGTCTTCCAAAGGGCCCCAAAAACCTGTCCAGGTGGGTGGGTCCCAAACTACTCCCTATGTGCCTCAGCCCTATGGGGGAAGAACTTTGATCCTAACAAGGCCTATTGTAACAACTGTCAAAAGTTGGAACATTGAACTGTAGACAAAACTGCCCCTACAATAAAGCCCCTAAGGTACCCAATACAGCTACTCCAGGGACAGTAAATCTACAGATGGCATCAGAGGAGTGCCCCGACCAACCTGCAAATATACTCAAGCTAGTCTAGTCTTCTTGGGGGGAATGGAGGTTGCCAATGTAGCTGGTTGGCCACCCAACTGTAACAAGTATCTGCAATACCCCTCCATTAATGGAACTAGAGTAGAAGCCCTGAGGAATACAGGTACCAGCATCACTATGGTAAAGGAAAAGCTGGTTTCCCCAGAGCAATACTTGGTTGGGAAAACCTACCCAGTCACCAATGCTGACAGCATTACCACCCAAAGCCCTCTGGCTATGGTGACATTAGGGTGGGGGGAGGTTACTGGCCTGAAACTGGTAGTGGTCTCTCCACAATTGCCAGCTGACTGTCTGCTTGGAAATAACCTGGAAACCTCAGCCTGGGCTGAGGTTGAGCAAGTAACCCATGCAATCATGCTGGATATCCCTAGACTGGTGTGTGTGCAAACCAGAGCACAGAGCAAAAAGAAGGGAGAACAAGTAGGTTTGGAGCCTGAAAGTATGCACCAACCAACCATGAGAAAATACAAGAAGACTGGGGTACCAGCTTCTACACAGCAAGCCTCTCAGGACCCCTCTCCGCAGGGAGAGGACTTGGAAACCCTAGAGGGAACTGAGCCCATGGAGCTTGAGCCTTACCAGGCTGGACTCCTGGGCCCAGGGGGACCCACTAGGGAAGAGCTGTGCCAGGGTCAGCGAGACTGCCCCACTCTTGAAAGCCTGAGGCAGCAAGCTGCTGCAGAAGCAAAGGGAGATGTCAGTGGTACCCACAGAGCTTATTGGGAAGAGGGATAACTGTATGCTGAGGCAAGAACCCCCAATCCTGGAGCTACCAGGAGGGTGGTAGTGCCACAGAAGTACAGGGAGCTCCTCCTAACTTTAGCTCATGACATCCCCTTAGCTGGACACCTGGGGCAAACCAAAACTTGGGAAAGGCTAGTTAGCCACTTCTACTGGCCCCAGATGAACCAAAAGGTGAAGGAGTTTGTGGGCTCCTGTGTTACCTGTCAGGCTAGTGGCAAGACAGATGGCAAACCAAAGGCCCCCCTGATACCACTGCCAGTTGTAGGGGTACACTTTGAAATGGTAGGTGTGGACATTGTGGGTCCACTTGAGCCTCCCACAGCCTCAGGGAACAAGTGAATTCTAGTAGTAGTGGATCATGCTACTAGGTACCCTGAAGCAATTCCCCTTAGGGTTACTACAGCTCCTGCAGTAGCCAAGGCCCTCCTGGGTGTCTTTACCAGGGTAGGGTTTCCTAAGGAGGTGGTTTCAGACAGAGGTGCCAACTTCATGTCTGCTTACCTGAAACACATGTGGAATGAGTGTGGGGTGCAGTACAAGTTTACTACCCCATACCACCCACAAACCAGTGGTCTTGTGGAAAGGTTCAACAAGACATTGAAAGGTATGATCATGGGACTCCCTGAAAAACTCAAAAGGAGATGGGATGTCCTGTTGCCGTGCCTGCTTTTCGCTTATAGGGAATTGCCACAGAAGGGAGCGGGGTTTTCACCCTTTAAACCTCTGTTTGGTCATCCTGTAAGGGTACCACTTTGTCTGGTGAAAGAGGGTTGGAAGAGGCCTCTCCAAGAACCCAAGCAAGACATTGTGGACTATGTGCTTGGCCTAAGGTCCAGAATGGCTGAGTACATGGACAAGGCATCCAATAATCTTGAGGCCAGCCAGGAGCTGCAGAAGCACTAGTATGACCAAAAAGCTGCCATGGTTGAATTTCAACCTGGACAACAGGTGTGGGTTTTGGAGCCAGTGGCACGAAGGGCTCTCCAAGACAGATGGAGTGGCCTTTGCCCTATCCTGGAGAAAAAGAGTGAAGTCACTTACTTAGTGGGCCTAGGCACCAGCAGGACACCCAAAAGGGTTATCCATGTGAACCGCCTGAAACTCTACAATGACAGGGCTGACCTCAGCATGCTGATGGTGACTTATGAGGAACAGGAAGCAGAGAGTGAACCTCTCCCTGATCTCCTCTCTTCCAGCCCAAAAGATGGATCAGTGGATGGAGTGTTCTTTTCAGACTCCCTCTCTCCCCAACAGCAGACTGACTGCAAGCAAGTCTTGCAACAGTTTGCTAGCATCTTTTCCTTGACCCCTGGTCTCACCAGCTGGTGTACCCATGATGTGGACACTGGTGACAGTAACCCTGTCAAAAACAAAATCTATCAACAATCAGACCAAGTCGAGGAAAGCATCAAAGCTGAAGTCAGCAAGATGCTGGAGCTAGGGGTAATTGAACCCTCTGAGAGCCCCTGGGCTAGCCCAGTGGTTCTAGTCCCCAAACCTCATCAACAGGGTGGAAAGAGAGAGATGAGGTTCTGTGTGGACTATAGAGGGCTCAACTATGTCATCAAGACAGATGCTCACCCCATTCCAAGAGCAGATGAGTTGATAGACAAGCTAGGGGCAGCCAAATTCCTCAGCACCTTTGACTTAACTGCAGGGTACTGGCAGATTGGCATGGCCCCAGGAGCCAAAGAAAAGACAGCATTCTCCACCCCTGATGGGCACTATCAGTTCACTGTAATGCCTTTTGGGTTAAAGAATGCCCCTGCCACCTTCCAGAGGTTGGTGAACCAAGTCCTGACTGGATTGGAGTCCTTTAGTGCAGCTTATCATGATTCTATTTCTATTTCTATTTAAAGCATTTATTGAGCGCAACAGCTGCCCCAGCCAAGGGGCGTCCCGGCGCTGAAAGCAAAGTAGCAGCAGAATACAAAAGAGGGTTTACACAGTAGGAAAGAGAAAGGTTTTAATAGCTTTTCTAAATTGAGTGAGATTGTCAAGGACACAAATGTGGGTGTGCAAAGAATTCCAAAGAACAGCCGCTCTATAACGAAAGGAGCGACCTCCAGCTCGAACTTTCCTGACGCGAGGGACTCACAACAAATGTTGGCCCATGGAGCGAAGCTGCCGGGGGGAACATAGAACGACAGCAAATCTGTCAGTGAGCTTGGAGATCCATGCTTCAGAATTTTGAAAGCTATACAGAGTGCTTTAAACTCAATCCTTTGGGCCACAGGCACCCAGTGAAGACGGCGAAGACTGCCAGACACTGAGCAGACCCTACGCAGGTCCAGAAGAGTTCTCACTGCGGCATTCTGAACTCTCTGTAGCCTTAATACTTCTGCCTTGTTTACCCCTAGGTACAGAGAGTTCACATATTCAATCCTAGAAATAATCAGTGCCTGAATAATAAACTGTCTGGTCGGGGCATCGAAGAAGCCCAGGTTAGGTCTCAGCCCACAGAGGAGAATTAAACAGGTGCCCGCTACCTTCTTTGTTTGAGGCTGGAGACTAAGTGAAGAGTCCATCCAGACCCCCAAGTTTTTTACCACCAGTTTGGGAGGGGGAGGGGTACCTAGGTGCTGGGCCACCAGTGCTCATTCCATAAACCATGGTCCTTTCCCACCAGCAGCACCACTGACTTGCTAGCATTCAGATGGAGGCAATTGGCTGTTAACCAGCCGGCACCTGCCGCAAGACCACCTTGGAACTTAGCAGAGTTACCAAAGAGTGCCACCACCAGCTGCGTGTCATCGGCGTAGGAGACCACCGTCAGCCCTCTTCTCTTGGCCAAAATAGCCAGAGGTTTTACATATAAATTGAAGAGCAGAGGACTCAAAGATGAACCCTGTGGTACTCCGTGCTTGATGGGAAATTTAGATGAGAAAAAAGGGGGAGCAGTCACCTGATAAGACCTATCTGCAAGAAATGACGCAAGCCACTTCAGCGCAAGGCCACAGATGCCTGCCTCTTTTAACCGACGCAGCAAAATGGCATGGGACACCGTAACAAACGCGGCACTGAGATCCAGAAGGATCAGTGCCGTCGTTTGTCCTGTGTCCAGTGCTGCCCAAAGATGTTCTTGTACCGTCAAAAGCGCTGTCTCCGTACCATGGCCAGCACGGAATCCATTTTGCGAGGGGTCAAGTATATTAGTGCTGGTCAGGTGATCCAAAAGAGTGGAGTTGATGTACGCTTCCACAATTTTAGCAGTCCAGGGGAGCAATGAAATTGGCCTGAAATTCTCTGTTTTTTTGGCATCCAGGGAGGGTTTTTTAAGCAAAGGCAATACTCTGGCCTGTTTCCATGCTATAGGAACGATCGCTTGACTGAGTGATTTATTAATCACTTTGCCAAGAGAGGGAGAAATAATAGGTAGAATTCTCCTGAAGTGGTCAGGTTTCAGAGGATCGGCCGATGAGCCTGATTTAATTTTTGCACAAAGGGCAAGTAACTGATCCTGCTCCATCTGAGGAAATACCTCTAGGGTATTCATCGTCCCATAGCTCAGTAATTCAGTGCAGTCCAGAGCAGTAATAGGGAAGCCTTTATAGATACCTTCTATCTTTTTAAAAAAGAACAAGGCAAGTTCCTCACATTGCTGACTCGAGGAAATTAATGGGCCTGCTGTCTCCTTCTGATTTTTTAAATCTGACACAATGGAGAAGATAATCTTCGCGGGATTAGTACTATTCCTAATTTTTAGGGCATAAAATGCTGCCCGTTCAGTGTGAATTGCCCTGTGGTAGGTCCTTACTGCGTCCCGATAATGCGCTTTCATTAGAGGGTCAAAGTCTTTCCTCCAGGATCTTTCACATTTTTTACAGATTTTTCGCAGCAAAGCTAGCTTATCATTATACCACGGATTGGACTTGGACGTACGATTAGGAGACCATTTAGCTGGGATTAACTTATCTAGTGGCTGACTAATCCATTCAGAAAAAGCTGAATACGCTAAGTAAGGTTTCAAATTGATCCCAATTAAGCTTATGCCAAGAGCGTTTTAAAGAGTAGGACTTCTCTAAATTACGTTTAGGAACTATGCCCTGAATACACAAAAGGACCAAAAAGTGGTCCGACCAGGGCATGGGTACCGGCGATTGTGTAATCAGGGAAGGAATGTTGGTAAAGACCGGATCCAGCAGGTGACCGGCTGAATGAGTAGGACCTGAAACCCGCTGATCAAGTTGACAGGCCGCCAAGTCCGCCATTAAATTCACCGTATCCACATCAGTGCGGTTCTCAAAATGAAAATTCAAATCTCCCAAGATCGTAAAATTGGGAGAGTTGACCACCAAGGTGCATACAGTGTCAATAAATGCTTCACTAAAGGCTTTAGATGGGCCTGGTGGGCGATATATTAGTAGCCCAGTCATGGTATAATTGAAATTGAAAGTGATTTTAAAGCAGACACATTCACAGCCTACTATGGGCTGTTTAGTAAAGGAACACACATAACCGGTTTTCACAATGGCTGCTAAGCCACCACCTCTTCTGTCTCTATTAAGAGTATGCATGACATAATCCTCCGGAAGTGCCAGCCCTGGGATCGCCACTAAATCTCCTGAGCGCCAAGTCTCCGTTAAGAACAGAGGGCCCGATTCACAGAACTAACTTAAGACAAAATCCTAAACTTACTACTTTTGGTATTCACAGAAGTTAGGATTTTGTCTTAAGTTTGTCTTAAGACAGACTTAAGACAAAATCCTAACTTAAGTCTGTCTTAAGTCTGTCTTAAGTCTGTCTTAAGACATAATCCTAACTTCTGTGAATACCAAAAGTAGTAAGTTTAGGATTTTGTCTTAAGATAGTTCTGTGAATCGGGCCCAGAGTATCCGGCCTTTCGGTTTCCAGAAGGTCGAAAACATCTGCACAGTGTTTAACCAAGGAGCAGCAGTTAAGGAGAATTTTTTTTAAGTTCTTGCATGTGGGAGAAGGACGATCCGACACACCTTCTGGGACCATAGATGTAAACCCACATTGTATGCAGCTAAAAGGGCCCTCTAAATCCTGTAACCCATGAGCAAAACACCTATTGGCCGATGCTTTGGCTGCTAAAAGATCCTTCTGGGAGTAGGCACGGTGAGGATTCCCAAAATTGGCAGCATGTCTGGCGTCTGGCGCTGGCCTGGTGCAGACGGGCGCAGACGGGCTTGCCCTTGGCGCACCTTTGGCGCGCCAGATGCGCGCGCCCGCTGCGAGGGTCGGCTGCGCGTCCGAAAAGGCATGCTGAATAAATATGCCCCCAGAAGCGGAAATGAGTCAAGGAGGACGGAGCCACGTCCCTCCACACAAACAGCACACGCTGCGGTGGACCGGGGACTGGCTAAGTGGGAGCGAGGAGCAGCCATCCAAAGTGCATGTAAGTAAATTGAAAGATATTCCCCCGAGTTCAGTACAGATTAAAAGCCAAGTTTTAAAAACACACGCTGTCAAATGCGCCAATAGAAATGCGGTGTTACCTGTTACAACTCGCCCGCGAAAGTGCTCTGAATAAATATGCCCCCAGAAGCGGAAATGAGTCAAGGAGGGCGGAGCCACGTCCCTCCACACAAACAGCACACGCTGTGGTGGACCGGGGACTGGCTAAGTGTGAGCGAGGAGCAGCCAACCAAAGTGCTTGTAAGTAAATTAAAAGATATTCCCCTGAGTTCAGTACAGATTAAAAGACATGTTTTAAAAACACACCCTGTCAAATGCACCAATAGAAATGCGGTGCTACCTGTTACAGCGCGCCCGCGAAAGTGCTCTAAATAAATATGCCCCGAGAAGCGGAAATGAGTCAAGGAGGGCGGAGCCACGTCCCTCCACACAAACAGCACACGCTGCGGTGGACCGGGGACTGGATAAGTGGGACCGAGGAGCAGCCAACCAAAGTGCATGTAAGTAAATTAAAAGATATTCCCCCGAGTTCAGTACAGATTAAAAGACAAGTTTTAAAAACACACCTGATCCACCTTGGGAAGATTCTACAAGCCCTGCAATCTGCAGGACTGACTATCAAGGCATCTAAATGCCAGATAGGGCAGGGCACTGTGGTGTACTTGGGTCGACTTGTTGGTGGAGGCCAGGTCCAACCCTTACAGCTCAATATCATGGACTGGGCATCTCCAACCACTCAGACCCAAGTCAGGGCATTCCTTGGCTTGACTGGATACTACAGGAAGTTTGAGAAGGAATATGGGTCCAGTGTGGCTCCCCTCACAGAACTCACATCCAATCAAATGCCCAAGAAAGTAAACTGGACTGTTAGCCGCCAAAAGGCTTTTGACACCCTGAAAGAAGCAATGTGCTCACAACAAATGCTTTACACTGTCCTCTGGTACTGCCTTACTGCTCGGCCAAGCTACCACTTTAGAAAGTAAGGTCACACCTGGCTTTAACCTCTATTATACCTCTGGGGTTTGTGGACTCTATACAAACTGTACCTTATTCTGGTCCAATAGATATAGAGCCACATTCTCACATATTTGCTTTGGAAGAGTTCTTTTAAATAATGTATTGGTGAAAAGTTCTAAGAACCCCTAAAAAGCCAGTGTCTGTGAGTTATGCTATGCTGGAATTCAAGATATGATTTATGTCCAGAACTAAATGAAGCCAGAGCCAAATATGTATTACTGCTGGCAAAGCTATATGGTGGACACACATCAAGATATAATGGAATTGCTAAAAGAAACACCACATGAATTTACCTGTTTTAAATTGTATAAATTCTTTAAACGGTTTTTACCAATTTTTCTATGAAGAGTTTTACGACTTTGCTGTTGGAATTATGTATGATAGAGGTTTTACATGATGGGATGTAATAATTATGTATTTATTATGTTTTTTAAACTGTTGGTTTTTTAAACTGTTGATCGTAGACCTCGGTGGAGATCAGTAACAACAAAATAAAATAAATTTTAAATGTTTTGTAATGCCAATTCTAAATTGCATTTATCTCGCAAGTAGTTTTTGTTTTGCTTTGGGTGGAATGATTTTGCTGTCAACAAAGTAAAGTTCCTGTTGAATTAATTGCAGGGAAGTAAGTGTTACGCAAGGTAAAAAAGGGCAATGTAAAGGACAGGCAAAATTTGGGAAATCCTTGAGCCATCAATGCTCCTCCCAAGGTGCCCATCACCTCTCATACTTAACTATGGCTTCAAATCTTGGAGCCATATGTGTCTGTCAAGAAAGTGCTCTTCAAATCATTTCACTTGGTACAATTATATTTTAAACAAATGTATTTTAATGTTTTCTTCTTTTGTAGGCCAGTGGGGAAGACCCACAATCAACGTGGGTATAATAGTTGGCATGTTGGCTGCAGTGATCGCAACCATGGTGGACGCAATAGGGGACTATCACTCCTGTGCCCGGCTGGCTGGGGCGCCACCTCCTACAAGGCAGGCTGTTAACCGAGGAATTGGCATCCAGGGTATCAACGTATTACTTACAGGAGCCTGGGGCTCAGGTATCGGCATTGGATCCTTTGGCGCAAATATTGGTGCTTTGGGCATTACCAAGGTAAGAGATATATTTTCAAATAAGCACATGGTCTCATTAATCACAAGTAAGGCATATAGGGCCTCATTTATGAGAAATGACGCATTGCTGCGTGAAAGCAGCGATGCGTCACTTCTCAGTGCGCACTCCTTACGACATTCCTGATGCGTCATATTTAATGTATGACGCATCATGTCGCAAGGAGTTACAGATACGTCAGTATTTCTGATGTATCTGTAAGCACAAAAGTGACGCATTGCTGGAGTGTGTCACAAAAGTGACGCAACTCCAGCAATGCGTCCTTTCACATGGGGCAAGCCCCAAGTGAAAGGGCCTGCGTCAGTCTTATGCCTGATGTGAGGCAGGCGCAAGATTTTGACGCAACGGCGTCCTAAAAGTGACGCAGTGAAATCTCATAGATTTCACTGCGTCACTTCTACGACCCTTCCTTGCGTCAATACGCCCCCCTTGCATACATTATACCTGGCGCAGGTATAATGTGGCACAGGGGTTTACAAAGTGACGCATCTACGTAGATGCATCACTTTGTAAATATGGCGCAACAAGGTGCATTTTTTACACCACTGGTGCGTCACAAAAAGTGACTCACCGGCGGCGTAAAAGTGACGCACAGCCTCATAAATGAGGCCCCCAGTGTTTGTAATGGAGTACAGAATCTGGAAGTGACATAGTCATATAGAGCAAGTATTTTCTTGTGAAAGAGACTAAGGGTTAATATATTTTAGGAGTGCCGGACCTGCCAAGTTTTTCTGCAGTTGCATGGGCACATAGGGGCTTTCACAAAAGCTTTTATGATAATGGGAAGAAGAACTACTGGAGTACTCTTTGAGGTACTCTTACATGCCTTTGCAAAGCAGCCAAGAAATACTCAACTCCCTATTAGTAAAAGTGCAAAGAGCTCCTTTCTCCTTGTACTAGCTATACAAGAATATTCCATGAATATTCCTATTTTATTCACATTTTAGATTTTTTGTGGCTAATTCACAAAGGCATATAGGAGTACATAAAACAGTACTATAGGAGTTCTCCTATACATACTACTTTACATACTACAAAATGCCATAGCTGAACAGACCATGATACAAGGATGCATTTGCCAGTAAAGGAAATGTAATTTGCAGTTGTAAGCTCTGCTCTTGGACCTTCTCTTGAGAATGGTATTGTATTCTTCCTGTTAATATTCAGTCCTTTCTGTCGATTAGTCTCTGTATGGTATACGTTCATACAATACATTAATTATGTGACCAGTGGGAGTCATTTGTACAGAAAGACCAGTTGAACATTCCCAACATTACCATTGAGAACAGCCTACAATGCACTGCAGTTAAGGTATACACTCCGATTCTGAACAAAAGCACTTAAACACAAATATGTGCACCATTTGTCGAATATACAAGCACACACAACATTTTGTAGTTGTTAATACCCACATTCTGCAAAAGTAGTATTTTGATATAGATACATTAAAACATATTGGCCTACTATTAAATGTATTTTCGGTTGTAATTGTATCTTTATTGCGTCCAAAAAGGGCTGGATTTATATATCCTAGATTCTCACAAAATTGAACCCACCTGGAATAAATCCACTTTCTTCTGTGTACCCTTATGCCAAAGCTGCATGTAATTACACCAAAGTAGCTCCAATACGCTGGATGGGAAATAGGTGTTACAAGGTGCTTTGTGAGTTTGAGTACATGCACAGATGTTTGAGTTTGTAAGTATTCACAAACCGTCCTCTGACCCTTTTTTACTATGTAAATGGTCAGAGATTTTCTTCTGTTGTTGGCATGTGACCTAGGAGAAGTGGTTACAATTGGTGGAGATCCGAAGGGAGTTGGTGAGCATGGTACATCAGTCCTCTCCGCCAGACCTAAAGTATTATATAAAGACAAATCATATGAGTTTCCAGTGTTGACACAGTGGGATCCTTCCTAGAACAGGTGAGCAAGGACCCTTTACAGGGATGAATGTGGAGACCCAAGTCGTACCCATTTGTTCTTTAATGTTAGAATTGCAATATTTGAAGTAGTTTGCAATAACTGTATAATGTGTGTTGTGAAGGAAAAGTCCTCTGCATGGTAAAGATGTGTACCTCTGCCTTGAGCATCCAACTGTACCATTGTGTGGATCCAAAATGCAGACTTTTTAGTTTCAGGCGAACATGGATCAAATGTGTGCGCCATGACATAGGCCTGTCTCATGGATTGCAGACTTGTTGGTCCGGGTGGGGTGCCCAAAGTAATACCCTTACTGTGGTGGAAGGCTACTGCCTTCACCAGAAGTTAAGCAGCACGAGAGTGGTGTTGGCAGCATACTGTGTAGTGAGCTCTATTAGTGAACAGGATCTTTTTACCCTGTGCCACTGGCTTTAGGCCTACAGGTTCACTCGCTTAAAAGCTCCTCTGCTGTGTGCTTTACTTACCCTTGGCTACATCAGGCAGATGTGGAGTGTTGCATAGCGCAGGAGTAGTGACTCGCATCAGTTGTATGTAGAAAAGCTTCAGTGCTGAACGGTGAGCATAGATTAATTGTGTGTACTTAATGCATGTATACATGCAAGGGTACAATGCATAGAATTAACAGTGCTGGATTGAAAGTGTGCTCTGAATGTGCACTGCATAAGTGTTCCTGGAGTGGTATATTATATGGAAGACCCTGGGTTCCATTTTGGGAAGCTCAGGCCTGCCTGGTGAAGACATGAGGAGAGGAATTCCCCAGATAGTTTTGTGTATTGATGCATTCCTGTGAGCTGGGTGGGAAGCACACTTGAGGGAAAGAAGAGAATCTCTTTACATTCAAAAGACTGCTCTTTGATTGAGTGATAGATCACAAGGAAGTGGTCTGGACACATCTCAGGAAGGGAGATGGGGCTGATAAGAGAATCAAAAAGAGTAGGGATTAACTTTTTGATGCACATGTTACTGTGGCTGACATCCAGGTGTGAACTCCCATGAATTGTGTTGTGGGACAACCAACTTCGGAGTCTCGCCTACTGTGATAGACATCTTTCACGAGGAAGGAAGAAAGAGAGAAGTGCCCACTTCAAAAGGAGCAGAACCCCAACATAAAACTTCGAAGATTCAGACCCTTAATCACATTTGGTGCCCTGGAGCACCATCACCTGCCTTCTTGCCAATGTGAGGGAAAGGAGAGCACTGGAGGGAGTGAGGTCCAGTGGGGACACTGCATGAGGATTCCATGAGTCAGGTGTGAGGCTCTGCACCGATCAGGCCATTGCATGTGTGCAATATGGGCTCTGCTACCCTCTCATGCCAGGAGAGGCCTGCCTTGTTCAGAGCCGCATCGAAAGCGTTGTACAGGAAGCACCAGGAAACACCGCAGTGACCCCATTATGCCGGAAGGGGTCACTGGTAAACTGATTTTGGGCCAGGAACACAGGAGTTGTGGCTATCGAAAACGGTGAACCAATATGCCAGGAGGGGCCGCTGTAGTGTGGACAATAGCATTAAGAGAGCCTGCACCGGGATCGTGCTTACCGCAGCAAACCTGTATGCTAGGTGGTACCACTTTGGCCTAGGTTTTGGGTCATCGCCGGGTCCCTAGGAATACTGCTGTGACCAGGAGGTCAAGCCAACATGCTGTGATCTGCTCCTGATGAAGCCCCCGATGATGTTGTAAGGCTCGGACTGGGAACGGAAAGTAGCCCAGGCAATATTGTCAGACGAGCCCCCGGAGGGGGGGTGGGTGCGGTCGAGCAAGTGTGCCCTGCTATTTTTGTTGCTGGTGTCCAATATTGCAGCACCGCTGCAAAACTGGCCCCCAGTAACAAAACCAACCCCCACCCACTGAAAACCGTCCCACACCCTTCCAGCCTCCCAGGTAAATGCCCGATGCCCGCAAGGGCCAGTACGCCCCTGGACGTTGTAGCCTTGTTGGAGTTCCGGTCAGGAGCTGGAGGATCACACCAGCAACCCCCTCCACCAGTGGGAAGAGCACCATACCTTAGTGACCGCCGAGCAGGAGCAGCTCTGATCACTGGAATGGACAAGTAGTGCTTCTCGACAGAGAGAGACTGCACCACAGGTGCTGCCGCGTCCAGTGCTTAATATGTGCCGGTGCTTTCCGAAGTTTAGCACCGGCACTTATTTCCCAGGGCCGGGTCTAGAGGTTTTCTCTCCCCTCGGCAGTGTGCCCAGTAATTATTGCTTGCCTGTGGTGCATGTTCCGTGTTCTACTCCTAGTCATAAGTGACAAGGCTGTTGCTGCTGTGAATCAAACTGTGCAGCAGCGCATGACGGACTGACATTTTCTCTGGCTCGTCCATCCAGCAGCCCTGTCTGAGAGCCGGAGGAAAGAGAGAAAGCAGTTCCCTGTTCTTAGATGGAGTGCTTGAATTACGTGTCTCAGCCAATCTATATGCCACTTTCAAGTTTTTCTTTTTAGTAAAGAGGAGAGTGGCTTCAGGATTGGATTGGAGGCCTGTCTCGGTGCATATTAAACTCTGTAGACATGTGTATGGGAAGCCGTTCAGGTCAAAATTACAAATCCCCACATAAGACACCTCCTGAAATGCATGGAGTGCTGCAAAATAAGTTTGAGATACACCAGAATAAATGCAACATGTGTCTAAACAAATATGAAACCTGGCAGAGTGACTATGCTATTTAGTGATTAATATGAGTAATACACACTCCAAATTAAATAAAAGATGTACTGAAATATATATCAATCACACTGAAGTGAATATGGCCTTCACGGTAAACAATAGAGCAATCACTAAAACAAATGCAATAAGCATCAAGAAGAATGGGACATTTTTTGAAATGACCTACATATGCCAAGAAGAATATTACATACTTTGAAATTAATATGATGGACTGAAATGAATATAAGTTATTAAAATGAATGTGTTATATTCTGAAAAGAATATGATGCACATTGAAAATAATATAACATACACTGAAACGAACATTACACATGTTGCAATGTATATGACTTGCACAGAAATTAATATTGCCCAGTTTGCAATGAATCTGAGAAATACAGAAATGAATAGGAGATGATTACAAATGAATATAGATTGTGTTAAAATTAATATAAGCCCTATTGAATGGAATCTAACATGCCTTAAAATGAGTATGACCAAAGCTGAAATTCTCATGACATTCATCCAAATGAATATGGCATGCATTGACATTAATATGATACATATTCAAATGAATATGATATATATTAAAGTGGATACGTTGAATCTTAAAATTAATATGACAAGTGTTAATATCAATATGACATCCATTGAAATAAATCTAACATTAATTTAAAGGAACATGACACGTTAAAATGAATATGGCATGTGTTAAAATGAATTTGACACGATTTAAAATGAATTCGAGTAATGTTGCAAGGAGCGTGACATTCATCAGAATGAATATGGCTTTCATTGAAAAAAAGCATGATACACATTAAAATAAATATGATATATGTTGAAACGGATATCACTTGTGTTAACAATAAAATAAGTGTTAATATGAATGTGATATCCAGTGAAAGGAATATGTCAGATGCTAAGATAAATGTGACATGTTGAAATGACTATAAGTCCAGTTGGAATTAATGCAGCATGCCTTACAATAAATTTGACCAATGCTGAATTTAAAATGGCCTTTGTCAAAATGAAAATGACATGCTTTGAAATGAATATTGTATCATCAAAATGAATTTCACAAATGTTGGAATGGATATGACATGTTAAAATGAATTTAGCAAATGGTAATATTAATATTACATCCACTCAACTAAATATGGCATGAGTTGAAAGGAATATAACACATGTTAAAATAAAAATGACATAAGTAGAAATGAATATGAGCTTGATTGAAATGAATTTAACATGTTTTAAAATAAATATAAGTAACGTTAAAATGAACATGACATTTATCAAAATGAATACGGCTTGCATTGAAATTAATATGATGCACATTGACATGATTTTCATATGTGTTGAACTGGATATGAATTATATTAAAATTAGTATGAGATGTGTTAATATGAATGAAACATTCATTGAAAGGAATATGATACATGCTAAGATGAATATGACATGCATTGAAATCAATATTAGCTCCTTTAAAAATAATTCAACATTCCTGCAAATGAATATGACCAATGATGAAATTAAAATGAAACTTGTCAAAATGAATATGGTATCTGTAGAGAGGGAAATAAAAGTATGGCAGTGGTGGGGAAGCTTGGTTTCCTGGAAGTGTGAAGCGACCTGACGGTTTGCAGAGTTGCACATTGATTTCTGGGGCGCACCTGCTCTTCAAGTGCGGTGAGCATTATATGAAATGAGGCCATAAATGTGTTTAACCAATAGCATACCAAGAGCCTTCAGAACTCGATATTTAGCGCTTTAATATGGAGGCATTTTATGTTGCAAAATGCCAAGAGTTCCATTTTTAAACAGTACATTCTGGTAAGAAGAAATAAAAGCAAAACATTATGGGTGGCCATGCGCAGGAGACAGTTTAATTTGTGGTGAAAGGGCACTGGCACGTTCAGTGTGAACTCCAGATTGTCCATAATGCAAGTTAGAGGTGCCCAGGCTGCATTGACCACTTGCAACAGAGAGAATTCAACTGCCAGGACTGACAAGTCCCCATGAGGGCTCACCTAAAATGTCGTTGCGATCTGGTGGCCAGCCCTGCGTCACATCCACTCTCACAACATTTGTGCTAGAACTGGGGAGAAATGCACGCACTTGGCTGAGGGCTAGAATATTGAACCCCGCTGTTACAAAGAGAGGAGGGACCAGTTGCTCCAGTAAAACATAGAATAAGGGCCGTCCATCAACTCTAACTGTCTGTGCAGATCAGCCTTAATATCCTTTCAAACAGGGGAAGTGAGAGGACTGTGTGCTGCAGGAAGGTACTTCGGAACACTTTCAAAGCATAGCTTAATCTGATCAGCTGTGCAAGCTCTGCGAGGAGTAGCACTTTTGCGTGACTCAAGCATTGCGATAATGCAAGGACATTAGCGAAAATGTGTTATTCTAACGAGAGATGTGTGGGACTTGGCAAGGTTGATCAATGGCATCGAAACCAGTTAAAAATGTGTCCAAGAAAATCGGACTAGGCCGGAACATGATCTCTATGATCATGGCGTCCTACCTCTCCCCACAAGCTAGAATACGGGTCAACGGGCAGCTTACGGATCCTTTTTCCATTCACAGGGGTACACGGCAGGGTGGCCCCCTGTCTCCTCTGCTGTTTTCCCTCGTGGTAGAGCCTCTAGCGGAGATGATCAGGCAGGCTGCGGATATATACGGTCTTTCCCTCGGGGGTCGGCAGAATAAGGTAGCGCTTTTCACGGATGACCTTATCCTCACATTATCACGTCCACATATATCCCTCCCGGCGCTCCACTCCCTACTACAGTCTTTTGAGCGGACCTCAGGTCTTAAAATTAATCATGGAAAATCCTGGGCTCTGAACCTTACAATTCCTGAGGAGGAGATACCAGTCTTGAAAAAGCTTGCTCCTTATCAATGGGCCACTGACCACATTCGATATTTAGGGCTTCTCCCTTGACACGTGGACCCAAGTAAACTGGCAGGAGTGCAGGAGAACTGTTTTGGAGGATATGAGAGAATGGAAATCTCTGACCCTGTCCTGGCTGGGCCGAATTAGCGATATTAAAATGTCGATACTCTCTAAAATCCTGTATTTATTTCAATGCCTTCCCAACCCTATCCGACAGCACCAGATTCAGAGCCTTCAGCGAGACCTCACCAGCTTCATATGGGGCGGGCATAGACCACGATTCTCCCACAAGGTCCTCATGCTCCCGCAAGACAGAGGAAGGCTAGCATGCCCCAACCTCCTGGAATATTATTGGGCCGCCCATCTTCGTGTTGTTTCGGGGTAGACAACCACTGAAAGTGAAAAGATCTGGCTCCACATGGAAAGGATGGTAACTGGGCGTACCATCTGGGATCTTACGTGGCTCCACAGTACTGCGTGCTCTCGTAGCGCATATATTACAGTGCCCACAAAGACGGTTCTGATATATGGGACAAAGTGGCCATGCGTAAGGGACTTAAAACCTTTCCCTCCCCCACACTCTCATTGCAGGCAACCCGCTATTTCCTCCAGCCCTTAACCCGCATACATTCGCCAAATGGTTACAAGGGGGATGCAGAGTGATCGGTAATCTGTACGAAGGGGGAACTCATAAAACGTTTTCAGTGTAGAGAGGAATTCCACCTTCCAGTATGCACAGCTGCGACACTGGGTGTCCTCGCCTGAGATGCAACAGGCCGCCATTCGACAATTCACTCCCTTTGAGCGATTGGTTTGTTCCTTTGACAAATCGAAGGGCCTTATCTCTCGGACATACCAGATCGTGCAGCACCCCCGTTAATAACTGCCCATCCATATCAATGCCAATGGCAACTGACTTCCTCCAAGGAAATCACACCCGCACAGTGGAGTCGCCTATGGCGCGACATTCCAAAGGTCTATCGCAGTATTTTGCAGCGGGAAACTGTGTACAAGATCATGACGCAATGGTATTACATGCCTACTCCACTGCACAAAATGTTTCCTGCCACATCCCCATTGTGCTGGAGGTGCTTGAATGCATCTGGAGACTTCATTCATATTTGGTGGGCTTGCCCACTCCTGACCCTGCTCTGGAAAGAAGTCCTCAGCCATATTAAGGAGGTATTAGGCTTCCCCCTGCCTGAGTCCACAGCCACGGTCCTTTTAGGCCTCAAGCCTGACAACCTAAAAGCACTTACCCACAGCTATTGGATTATAGCACTTCACATGCTTGGAGCTGCTAAACAACTTATAGCGTTATATTAGAAGAAAGCGGAAACCCCCCCGATTGCCGCTTGGTTTGTGCGCTTATGGCACGTAGTAACCATGGAACTATTTACAGCACGACTGCAATCATGTGACACCCGCTTCACCACCATCTGGCAACCCTTAGTTAAATATCTTTGTAAAATAGAACATGCACGCTACCTTCCTTCAAAACTCAGGGCTTTACGACTCTTTGAGGACGCTATACTCCTGACTGACCCCAACAGATTACTCATGACCCCAGATCAACCCTGCACGTAATCCCCTCTGACAAGTATTCAGACTCTCGATCTCAGTAACATGAGGCAATGGCTTCGCTGAACCCTTCCCCCGTCTGCCCACACAACCCCCTTCGCTGCTGTCTACTTTTTTAGGTCTCGGCCTAGCATACACTGCGCAGCAGTGTCGCGCAGCCGAGATTTTATGTTTCACAGTACTGTGGCTTGAACCCGCCTCTTTCTTCCATTGGCTGGCGTCCAAAACGGAGGCCAGCCATTGGAGGACAGGGGCGTCACTCAGTTTGGGGTGTGTTTTTCGCAATTTTTTAATCTTGTTATTTAATCTTGACGTCACTTGAAAAACACGCCCCCAAATGCGAAAATGTCAGAGCTTTGTGGCAGCCATTTCAGGCCCACCGCCGCCGGAAGAAGTCGTCCTCAGGTGAGTGCTTGTTTGCTATTTGCCGCTCCCACTGTCCTCGTTCCCGCCCCCTCCCACTGTCCGTGTCCTCGTTCCCGTTGTATCCTGCCCCCCTTCCGCTGTCCGTGTCTCTGTTCCCATCCCCCCTCCTGCTGGAGTGTCTCCTTTTACTGACCCCCTCCCGCTGTCTGTGTCTCCTTTTACTGTCCCCCCTCTGTCTCCTGCTGTCCGTGTCTCCGTTCCCGCTCCCCCTCCCGCTGCCCGTGTCTCCTTTTACTGCCCCCCTCCTGCTGTCCGTGTCTCCTTTTACTAACTGTGAAGGCTTTGCTCCCTGTATAGCGCCTCTTCCTCCTCCCCCACAGACCGCTCTTTCACTCCCATTCACCCGGGGCCCAGCCGTGGGTGCAGCGCTCACCCGTGCCTGGCACTGCAACCCTCCATGCTCCTCTACATTCCTCGCAAGCCCCACTTGTAAATGCTTGTCGGTCTCTGTGTTCCTTTCTCCCTTCATGTCTTCTAAGATTTTTATCTTGCTTGGCCTGTGACGTGGTGAGTGTATAGAATGAGCTCGGTCATGCTTGTAGCACTTTTAAAGAATGAGCTTACATAATATCTTGCATAATGCCACAAGGACTCTGCCGCATAGAAACAAAGGACGGAGAGGAGGTGGAAGGGGTGCCTGGAAATGGAGCGGAGATTCTGCATTTCCCTTTTCGAGCGCTCACTTGTGCCTGGCACTGCATCCCTCCATGCTCCTCCACATTCCTCGCAAGCCCCACTTGTAACTTTCTCCTCCTGTATCATTACTGTTCCTATTGCGAAGCGCTACCTTCGGCTAAAGTCCTCGCTATATAAGAATGCCCAGGCTCGTCCCCCCCCCCGAGGAACCACCCACCGTAAGGCCCCCTTCCTCACTGCGCTCTTCCGCCCCCCCGAATTCTTTTACTACCCTTTAACCCCCCCGCCGCCCGGGTCACAATTCCCCCCCACTTTTGCCTCTTGTAACCTTTCCCTCCTGTATCGTATCGTTTGCTACCTCTTGTATTTGCTGACAATTGTCCCTCTTGCCTCGTGTAACTCAACCTTGTCCTTTTGTAACCTGCTCACTTGTAATTCTCTCCTCCTGTATCCTTCCTGCTCCTACTGCGAAGAGCTCCGACACCTTCGGGTAAAGTCGGCGCCACACACATACGCATAAGTAAATAAATAATGAATTGCAGCGCATCTAGTAGGGAACCGGACATCCCTCGCCCGTGGAACCCCCCCTGCCGCCCATCGCTTCAAGCCCCAAAGGAGGCATATTTGTTTTTATTAAGTGTGCGGATACTGAGAAAAGGTGTCCTGGCGCTGGAACTGGTACACAAGCTTGTGCAATAGCAGGGTTAATGTCTTTAGAGCAATCCAGTTTCAAATATGTGGCAAAAGGAAAACCGATTAGCTTTGGTTCTTCAATTCAGCGGGAGAGAGTTCGGGTTTAGCTGATGTGTCTGATAAAATCTGGCCTCGCGATCTGTCCAGTCTAGCTGATCGAAGCTGCATCGGAAGTTAATGGAACTGGAACTTGTTTTGCAAGTAAAGTGGATTGAGTCCATTTATGGCCTTGAAGACCGTACAGAGGGACTTGAAGGCAGTTTGTTTGGCCGTAGGGAGCCAATGTAATGTTTTCCTTGGTGGCGGAAGAGCGAGCTGGAAGCTGGCCAAAGAAAAAACAACGAGTTGTTGTGGTTTGCAGCTGTTGTAACTGGTTCATGATATAGTCTGGAGCTCCAAGTAATAGTGAATTACTTACAGCAGCACATTGGTTGTGCTTACTTGTGATCTGGTTTTTTGTGCCTCTGCTCCCTACTTGTGCCTCTGTTCCCTGCTTGTGCCTCTGTTCCCTGCTTGTGCCTCTGTTCCCTGCTTGTGCCTCTGTTCCCTGCTTGTGATCCGGTTTTTGTGTTGCTCCCCTGCCCCCTCGTTGGTTGTGCTTGCTGTCCTGCCCCCCCCCTTGTTGTGCTTACTTGTGATCCGGTTTTTGTGCCTCTGCTATCTGCTAGTGCCTCTGCTCCCTGCTTGTGCCTCTGTTCCCTGCTTATGCCTCTGTTCCCTGCTTGTGCCTCTGTTCCCTGCTTGTGATCCGGTTTTTGTGGTGCTCCCCTGCCCCCTCGTTGGTTGTGCTTGCAGTCCTGCCCCCCTTGTTGGATGTGCTTGCTGTCCTACCCGCCTCACCCCCCCTCGTTGGTTGCGCTTGCTTGTGATCCGGTTTTTGTGCCTCTGCCCTGCTTGTAATTTGGTTTTTCGTGCCTCTGTTCCCTAGGACGTTACTGGGCAGAGAGTTGTGTGGGGCTCTGTGTGTGTATGTGGCTCTGTGTGTGTGTGACTCTGTGTGTGTGTGTGGGTGGGTGCGCGTGGGTGGCTCTGTGTGTGTGGGTGACTCTGTGTGGGTGGCGGCTCTGTATGTGTGTGTGTGGGTGGCTTTGTGTGGGTGGCTCTATGTGGGTGCAAATGAAATAGGTCTCGTATTTGCGAGAGATTAATCTATTGGCATTGTAAATGACAATGCCATTTATTTATGTTTTAAAAACAAAAACATAAATAATGTCATGAGCAATGCCAATAGCTCTAACTTTAACAATGCCGAGACCCTTGCATTGTAAATGCTTGTTTATCTACTGTCTCTTCTCTTTTTTGACACTTTTCTGTCTACTCACCACTACTTGCTTTCTATGGGCCTCTCGCCCACGTTCTCAGTGTTGTTGTTTATAGAGGGTCCTGAGACTTCCCACAATAGTTCAGTACTGCTATACATAGTGCATCACGCGGCCTGCCCAACAAGGGTTGTAGGCGACATGCTGTGTTTAAAATACTTGACTAATGCTTCCCCAAAAAGGTTGGAGACCCTTTTACATCACGCGGCTGGCCCTGTATAGGGTTGTGGGCCCGACGCTGTGTATACCTGGACCTTCTTTCTTTTTTTTTTCTAGAACATAAAAACAGATTTAAAAAAAAAAAGAAATTTGGCCAAGCATGCAAAATGAGGGAGGGATGGAGGTATTATGGGAATGTGTGTACACACTGATTTATGGCCGTTTGCGAATGCAATTCTCAAATTTGGGATGCATCATGCTTTTCGGAATTTTAGGAATTGCAACCATGTTGCGATTTCTAAAATTGCGATTGCATTTAAGAAATCGCAATTTGAGATTTCTTAAATGCAATGCATGACCAATTTAAATTTGCGAATTCGCAAATCGGGTGAGGTAAATTAGCATGAAGTTGACCTTCATGCTAATTTGCGAAAACTTTAAAAAATGCACAAAAAATGCATTTTTGAAAGTTTCATCTTACACACACACATGTCCTTGGGACATGTGTGTGTGAAAATTGCACTTACAATTACGTTTCAGGGGTGCAGGGGGGGTCCTTTGGACCCCCCTCTGCACCCTTGAAATTGCATTCAAAAATTGTGATTCGCAAAATGCTAATCGCAATTTCTGAATGCCTTCCCATTGATTCCTATGGGCCTCTTGGCCCATAGGAATCAATGGGAAGGGATTCCTTATTTGCGATTCGCAAATTGTGAATCGCAATTAAGGAATTTTTAGAAATCGCAAGTAAAATCGCGATTTTTTGATGCATAGCCATTTGCGATTTCTTAATTGCGATTCCTTAATTTTCGCAATTAAGAAATCGCAAATGGTAAGTTTGATGCGTGTGGCCGTTAATGTACTAAATTATATACAGCTTCATGTGTGATGGTGCTGTAATTTACTGCAGGTAACTGTATTGTTTTGCAAAGAGTTGAGATAACACAAAAGGTAATTTAAAAAAGATTTTAATAAGTTAACATTACAGAATGGTTTACATATGACAAATCTTGAAATTGATATAAATAATAGTGAAGCAAATAATACTCCTCTCGAAATAAATATGGACATCACTGAAATTAGATACGAATCACATTGTGTTGTATAGCATACTGCATGCACTGGATAAGCGTGTGAATAAATTGGATATGGTGAATTGTTTATAACATGCACTGAGAAGCACATGACACTCACAGCCAATCACAGTAGAGTTCAATGCAAGCTCAGCAAGAGGAGGGGTTGCTCCTACCCATAATTCCATTCAGGCCTTCCCTTCTTCTGCAGTACATACGAGCTCCCACTCTTGCTGAAGCGTCTGGCGGTAGGCCTCAGCTAACAGGTGCAGAGGCGTTTGGTGGGCAGTGGCGCTGGCACTGATCAACTGCCTGCCAGTGCCCACCAGCCACACCAGCCACAGTCTGACAGCTGAGCACTACCGCCCCGGCGCTGTGTCACAGCAGCAAAAACAGAAATTAGGACTAGAAGCAACCGGTATGTAGACCGGATGCAGCCCTTGTCCAGAAGCCGCGATGTTAAGTGTGCGGGGGAGGAGGAGTTACATGGCAAGGACTGGGGCTCACAGCTGACCTAAGGCTGCACAGCGCTGGCAAGCTCACATTCCATGCTAAGACTACATTTGACGTGGCAGGTCTGCGTTGCATTATTAATGTTTCCCGCGGCAGGGCTCTCACTAGTCAGCCTGCCTGACGTAACCGGTCCCAGTCAGGTTGTGTGTAATACTGCCGGTGCGGGCGTGACGTCACATCCTGCGTGCTGGTAAGGAAGGCAGGAGGCTGAAGTTGCGCGCCTGGCTACCATGCACTCGCATTGTCCTGCTGTAGCTTGCACCAGCCTGGGCTGCAGTGTGTGCTGTATTCTCTCACCCTGCCACTGCACGGGACAAATGGTGGTTAAAGGGGGGCTCTGTGCACAGGGCGCAGCACGGCCCGATCTGTTTGCATCACCTCCAATCACATGGCCGCACTGTCTCGGGGTTCACCTGCGGAACCAGACCCCAACATTGTGGTTTTGCCAGCCGTTCCTGCCCCTGTTGTAATGATAGAAGGTATGGGCCCTGGGCCCTCATGATGGGTGCAGCAAGGATGGACACGGACACCAGGAATGAGTGGTAGGAAAGGTCATGAGCACGTGCGCTCAGCCTCTTTTATTGGCAGCGTCATGTGACCCCATGACGTCTGTGGTGGGTGGGTGTATAGTGTGTTACATTACACAGGAACACTAGAACGTGTACACACCAAGACACTACATCACTCCCCTTTTTAATCAATGAAAAACTCAACTTGATAATTCACATTTGGGGAATCAACTTATCTCAGGATGCAGTGAAGTGTTCAGTTCCATCAAGCTTTTCTATCCGCCGCAGCTTGGGAAAGGGCAGGTGGAATTAAGTCTGTTTCGGGGAACTTTCGTCCGCTCTGGCACATGTTGGAGATGCTAGATGGAAACAGTCTGTAGACGACTGGGTAGCCCCTTTTTCCTCACAGTCCTTGTGTTGTTGGCTTCCGTGGTAACGGGTGCTGTTGGAGTTCTTGCAGCTCGCCATGTAATGGATGGTCACGTACCAGTTCGGCCTCGGACTAACAGTGGGGACCTATTTTGCACTGACATCTTCTTCACTCCTAACTGTGGCAACGGCCACGTGGATGTACTTCTTTTCTGCTCTTCAACTGTGGCCACGGCCACATGGAATAACCTCCTTCCATTCTTAACTGTGGCAACGGCCACGTGGATATTCTTCCTTGCTTGTCACGGTGGCAGAGGTGCCACTCAGATCTCTCCTCTTCTTCCTTTCTGTTTCGCAGTGGCAGACATGCCACACATCTCTCTCCTCTTCTTCCTTTCTTTTCGCAGTGGCAGACGTGCCACACAGCTCTCTCCTCTTCTTCCTTTCTTTTCGCAGTGGCAGACGTGCCACACCTCTCTCCTTTTCTTCCTTTCTTTTGACAGTGGCAGACGTGCCACACATCATCTTCCTTTCATTTCCCAGTGGCAAGCGTGCCACTTGGATCTCTCCTCTTCTTCCTTTCTTTTGACAGTGGCAGACGTGCCACACATCTTCTTCCTTTCTTTTCCCAGTGGCAAGCGTGCCACTCGGATCTCTCCTCTTCTTCCTTTCTTTTGACAGTGGCAGACGTGCCACACATCTTCTTCCTTTCTTTTCCCAGTGGCAAGCGTGCCACTCGGATCTCTCCTCTTCTTCCTTCCTGTTTCGCGACATCACTCGGTCCGATCTTGCATCTTCTCTCCTGACCTGGCTCCTCCATGCAGGGCGCGCCCGCTGCATGTGTGATCCTGGTGTGTCCCCGACTGGAACACTTCCTCCTTCTTCCTTAGCTTCCCGAGTTGGTGTCACGAACCCTCTACTCTGGATTCTTGTTGGTGACGTTCGTGGATTGGTGTTCAGGGATCTTGATTAGGTCGAACGTCCTGGACCGTTTGGCGGTCCCGTCCTGCTGGTGTTTTGGCAGGTTTCTTCGTCCTGTCGGACTAGGCGCGTTAGCACCTTCTGGTATTGTTTGAGGGGACCCATCGCGGGTCATACTTGGTACGCGATCTTTCTGTGGATCAGCTTCTGGGGGTGCCACGCTTAGTGGTCTTCTTCGGTAACTGTTCTGCACTGTGGCGTTACCTGTGCCCTTCTTCCATCTCGTGGGGGCTGAGCCTTGCCACGTGGCACGTTATCTGCGCCCGTGTTTTCCACGGCTCTCGGACACTTGTTGCGTGTCTTCGGTACTTGCAGCTTTGGCTGGCGTCGTTTTCTTGCTGCTTTGGCTGACGTCCAGTACTTTGCTGCTTTGGACCGTCGGGTACTTGCTGCTTTGGATGGCGTCAGAAGTTTGCTGCTTCGGACCGTTGGCGGGAGTAGTTGATGCTGCGGTGATCTCCTGTGGCCACTAGGAGTCACTGCTCTCTCCGTCTTCTGATCTCGGCAGTCTTATTCCCTGATCGTTCCTCCATTGCTTGGCAGTCGTTTTCTCCAGACGTTTTGTCCTTGCTTGGATTCTTGGTGAGGCGTTGGTGCCTCTTCCCACGTCACTCTGGAAGTGGCAGCCGCCTACTCCTTGCTGGTGCGTGTGTGCGTCTTCTGCGCAGAGCGCGCTTTCTGGATTTGGGAGTTAAGATGCTTTTCTTTGGGGCGCTACTCCGTTTATTGCCTCTAGATGGTGGTAACTTCTTTTGCGTTGAACAATGCTTGTTTCCATGCTGGTGGATGCTAGTGCACTATTGCTTTTGGCCACTGGGTGGCAGTGTTGCTGGATCTTTTGAGCAGCCTGTCTAGTCTTTCCCAGGTGTGCACTCTACTGCTTCAGTGCACAGGGGGTTGGAGCTGCTGCTGAGAATGGGTGAGTAGATTTCCTTTGCTTTTAATGTTCCAGACATGTATCGAATTATAAATGTGCTACAGTCAGGCAGACATTGCTAAAGCACTGTTATGTCCCTCTGTGTTGTGCAGCTTTGATGCTGGGGGCAGATTTGGCAGTCTCTGTGGGTGCACCGGTGGTTCCTCTTGTTTCAGTGTCCCAGTGGGGCTTAAGTACTTCTGGCGGTATTGACCGCTTTGCCGGCACTCTGCCACTCACGGAGCACTCAATGAGGGGGCTCTTATGCTGACGGCGGCGCTGGCCTCGTGCAGGCGCTTACTTCTCCCCTGCTCCCGTGCACTCCGCTCCTCACACGGAGCACACGAGGAGGGGGGCGCTTCTTGCTCTTGGCGGCGCTGGCCGCTTGCAGACGCTTGCTTCTCCCTCGCTCTCTCTCCCCGTCCGCAGCCGCCTCGGCAGTACTCACGCGGCGGGGAAGAAGTTGTTTCACTTCGGTGGGGGAGCTCGTCGCTTCGGTCACTCCTCCCTGGCGAGGGACGCCCGAGGCAGGCCGCGGTTGGGCCCCGCCGGCTCTGTGTTCAAGGAAGCTCTTGGTCCGCTGGCCCCACTTTCGCCGGTCTCCCGCCGCTGCAGCTTCTACACACCACGCTGCGCGGCGGAGACTTGCCTTGCTTCTCGCAGGCCGCGGGTGGGCTCCGCTGGCTCTGCAGTGACTGTCCTTCTCTGGGCGCTACCGGCGGGCCGCGGGTGGGCTCCGCTGGCGCTGCTTAGTCTCTTCTTCGCCGGGGGTGCCGCCAGCAGGTCGCGGGTGGGCTCCGCTGGCGCTGCTGAGTCTTCCTTCGGTGGAGGCACCGCCAACTGGTCGCGGGTGGGCTCTGCTGGGCCCGGACCACGTCGCGAGGGGGGTCGGGAGGCGGTTAGCTACTCCGCTCCCTCCCCCTCGTTGGTATTGATAAACTTCGGGTCCGGCCGCCTTCCCCTTCACGCCGTGGCTTGCTCTGGGCCCCGCCGCTTCCGTTACACGCGCGGCAGGGGCAAGGGATGACTCGGGCAGGCCGCGGGTAGGCTCCGCTGGCGCTGCTTATGAATGGCACAGTTTATTTATAGCGCTTCGCCCCTGGGGCTCACCTTTGGCCGGCGGGCCAGAAGCTGCGTCGCTGTCGCGGCGGGTGGACTCCGCCCGGCCCTTGCTCCTCTTTGGCGGGGTTTTTGCTTGGCGGCCGTCTCAGGTGGGCTCTGGGCGGTCCGCTCATTCCCGCTGGCACGTTGGTGGCGGCTGACGCGGGTGGCTTCGGTCGGCTAGCTGTTCGCCTCTTGGTGGCTGCTGGGCTCCGACGTGCTCACCGGCTTCTGGGCTCGCTGTGCCTTGCTGCAGGGGGTGCCCTTCAGGCGGGCACTCTCTCCCCCTTTTCCCCAGTGTAGGGTAGTGGCACGCATGGGTTGCACTACCGACCTCGTCGCCATTGTAATGATAGAAGGTATGGGCCCTGGGCCCTCATGATGGGCGCAGCAAGGATGGACACGGACACCAGGAATGAGTGGTAGGAAAGGTCATGAGCACGTGCGCTCAGCCTCTTTTATTGGCAGCGTCATGTGACCCCATGACGTCTGTGGTGGGTGGGTGTATAGTGTGTTACATTACACAGGAACACTAGAACGTGTACACACCAAGACACTACACCTGTCTCTCTGGATTGCGCGCAGGCTCAGCCTCAAAGCAGATCATCTCATACCTGCAGCTACTACAGAGGCACCAGACCTGTGTTCCAGGCACACTGTCAAGTCACGGAGAGTGCACAGCCACAAATAAAGCATTACAGCATTTCATTCCTCAAATACTGATCACAGTTGTTGTAAAAACATGGTCTGCAAGTCGGCAAATATTGAAACAGATTTTACTGTTATCAAACTGTGTCGGTAGTAAGAGCCTCGCAGCTCTTTAATTTTAGAGACACAGACCTGCCCTCACTCTTGGAAGCACTCAGCCCAGAGCAGAGGAATCACATTTATTTTCTGCCTAACAATTTTTTCTTTTACAATTGTATATACGCAACCAAAAGGTATTCAAGGGCTTTACATGAGCACCAGTTACATTATACTGGCACACATTCAGATTTATTTTCCTACATTACATTGAAAAGTAACCTGGGTGGCAAACCCAGTGCAAGGCTGCAAAACTACCCGATCAGAGAATAAAAATAAGTGCACAACCAAGCACAGACCTTAAGTTCCCTCCTTATCTATTGCTCACGTTGGTAGCGTAACCAACCCCTTTAGGAACTTATCCGTTTTCTACAAAGCACACAGTTTTATAGATGCACTGCTCGTGGGATCTGGCACCCGACCTACCAGTTCTGAGTGACCTTATACTCAAAGCTGCACACCAGCTTCTAATGTTCTAATGAGTCATTCTGTATTATTTCTTTTTTTACATCTAATATTTCAGCCGAGGTGGCTTGTTTAAAAACTAATTTATGGCAATTTTAGACAACTCAAAAACACTATTGATGTATCTGTAGCTGTGGGTTTATATTTCAAAAGAAGTATTAATTCTGGAAGTTGTTCGCCATTTTTAGGTTTCGGCTACCGTCGCACTGCGTAAGCAGTGGGCGGAGCCGAAATCTTTTGTCTGTAGTATGGGGGCTGAACACGCCCCTCTTCTCCATTGGCTGGCCTCGTAAATGCTGGCCAGCCATTGGAGGAGAGGAGCGTCACTGAGTTCAGGGCCCGCCTTGACGCGATTCGGGGGCGTTTCCGTGTCTTTTTTTAAGTCACGCCCTCTCCTCTTCCCATTGGCTGGAATTTTACCTTCCAGCCAATGGGAAGGGGAGAGCACGCCCCCGAATCCCTACACGCACTCCCATCCCACCCCCGTCCATTCATTCCCCTGTCCTCGCCCTCCCGTGCCTCCTCCCTCCCTTAATTTTGATGTCTTGAGGTGGTCTAATGCTAACAGTTGAAACTGACAGCTGATTTGTTATTAATGTGCGAGGAGCTGATGTTGGATACATGCAGAATAAAGGCACTCTGACAACCGTACGTTGTATTCTTATCGTCCTTTATATTACTTTAATTAACCACACAATACCTTGATCAGAGTTCGGACATGTGCTATAAGAACTGTATCTGCACATTACAGGATAGTAGGTTGACAGTAGTGCGCAAATACTAGGTGGATGCGCTCAGTCAGCGGTGCCGGCTCTGTTGCCATTGGACCACGTCTTCCGGTGCAGCAGAAAGGTCTTTTCCGGTGCTGCATGCAAGCGAGGTATGCTAGCGATGGTTGGGCCGTCTCTTTTGGGGCGGGCTCATTCGTGTACCCAATAGCAAGTATCACTGAGAAAGACAGCGGCTAAAATTCTTCTCAGACCGCCCCTTGCCCGTCAATCAGTTTTAAAGCCCGCTTTCTGAATTTACTCCCGGGGTCCTCAAATACATTGAATTCAGAAAAGGTCCTTGGTATAGTAGAGGCACTCGGATTTTCAGGATCTTCTGACGGAAGGTAAGACGTGAGTTCACGATCATTCCGGGCGCCGGTGGGTTGGCATATAGACCTGTTACGTTGGGAAAATTGGTCTAAATGCAGTTGTAATCTCCCGCGAAACAGGAAAGGGCGCGAAAAGGCTGGTTCGGCTGCAGTCTAATAGACGTATGTAGACAGCAGACCCTGCCTCTTCTCACGCCTGTCTCTTACAATATACACAACACACGTGATTGTTTACGTTCATTTAGGTTTTTCCATTTATTTTGTTATTCGAAATTTACATTGTTCATATTAAATACGCTCTTAGCTTTATGAAGTATAGTTCCGTACGCACACGTAGGTCTTTCAATTGATGTGGAGGCTGGAGAGGGTTGTTATGATGCACCATGGCAAAAACGTGTGGTTATAAACAGGATGTAGAAGTTCATTACCAGTGGAAATCCACTATATATTGGCGTTTCTAGGTCCGGAACGGACGTGCTTTTCCCACCGGTGGATGGATTTCGACCTTTGTTCTGCGCATTTGTCATTTTTCAATGTGTCATTATTTATCTTCTCTTTATTCATTACTATCGTTTCATGTACACATTTCACGATCACATCTATATCGTTGTGTACTCTTCTGTGTCCCACTGTATTGCATTCTATGATTTTTTTTACTTGTGCCTCCCTAATGTAATTTAACACAAACTTCCTTATTTCCGTTCTTTAATTTTTTTAGTTCCTTTTTCTAGCACCCTTGTTGATGGCAAAATATATTGTTTGGTGAAGGCATTAGATGCTTGCCACCTGAAACTTGTGAGCACCTAAATTAAACAAACATTTACAATGCAACGGTTTTGCCTTTGGAAAAGTTTGAGCTATTGGCATTGTAAATGACAACATTTGTATTTATGTGTTGGTTTTGAAAACAGATAAATAAATGGCATTGTCATTTACATTGCCAATAGCTCTAACGTTTCCAAAGGCGAAACCGTTGCATTGTAAATGCTTGTTTTACCTGCCCGGGTCTAAAAATACAGGCTGGGTAAACACTGGTGCAATATTGGTAGGGCCTTAAACTTAATAATGCCTGAGTGATGTACGTCTTTCTCAGTAACCACTGCAAGGTTTCTCTAGCATACCATAGTCGCCGCAGAATAGGGGTCTGATCAGTACTCCCCAAAAGTGATCAGGCAGCACCCATCACAAGGTGTCAAGGATCTTCATAGAAATCACTATAGTAAGACCACTTTAGAAATGTAAATCAATTAGTGACCCTCCCTTTCAGGAGTTTACAGTAGTTTCCAGGGCTTCTACAAGGCTTTTTACTGCTCAGACGGTGGTAATTTCCAATATGTATCTCTTTAAATGAACATTATTCCTCAGTTTCACTTGTGAGAAAGTGGCACTAGAAGTGTCACACATTTGGCACTGCAATGTCCCTCATAAGCGCACTTAATTCTTGGAAATGTCACACCTGAGCAATCTGAAAATTGGCCGCTATGTGTTAGCTGTGCTGCACCCTGCCGAATTCAGTTCTTAACGCAGCCGAGGGAGACGCAGAAGGAGTCAGTGACCCGGGTTACAGGGGCGACCAGGACAGTTTGTTACTGGAAGGATCCCACCTGGAACGGACTGGACAGCCTGGACTAGGACTGACATCTCAATTAGGATACTTGAGTGATAAAATATATATACACAAAATTCAACTTCAACATTTACTTTTATCCGCTTTCATTTTACCAGGTCATGGTGATAATGTCGCATGAGTAGTACTACGCCATGTGTCAGCCGTTTGCTAAACTGTCTACACAGAATAAAATCTTCCTGCCAGTGATAGAGCGCAGGGTTTTTATTTATTTTTTATTTTAAAAGTTTTATATAGCGCTGGCTAGACCCGGGGGTATCAGAGCACTTTACATGAGCATCAGATCATAGTTATAGGTTACATCGTTACAAAGGTTTCACAGTTCTTAGAGCATGGCAACATAGTTACTTCTAAGGTCGAGATAAACAATAAGCACTAATACGTAAGGGGAAAAGAAGGCAAGGTGAGAGATTCAGGGGGGGTTGGAGTAGGGGGAAATAGACAGATAATGAAGGTGGGAAAGAGGAGGGTGAGAGACACAGCATGGGGAGAAGAGGGGAAGGGTGACGGGGACACAAACCATACTCTCCTGGGCCCATAAATATAGTAATACCTTGAAACAGGTGAAAACCCTTTCACTATACCAGGATGTTTTTCACTTTACACTTAGGACTTTTAACTTATACCTTGACTTACCAATCCTTGTCATCGGTACATAGAGTCCTAAGGGATCAAGGGAGTTAGCAAGAAAATAGGTAGTTATAATAACATTTCCTATATAAATAACCACAAACTCGGGAAAGGTTTAAACACTTTATCTTAGAAAATTAATAAATGTTAGAGTCCATACACTTTCAATTAGAGCCCTTTCAATTAGGAAGATAATAATCAAAGTAAAGATATGCGAAGATTTTATGTGACTGTCTTTAAGCATTAGGACATAGGATGGGTAGAAAAGGGAAACAGCACTTTGACATACCCACACAAGTTTATATTTACCTAGATGGTGTGAAGACCAACCCTGGCCACGGGCTGGGATCAAGAAACAGGATTCCCGATAGTTCAGATACCACCAGGACAGGACAGGTGTAGACAAAAACCAGGATAGGTGCGGACCAATATGGATCAGGATAGGACGGATGCAGGTCAGGACAGGTACCCCCAGCTAAGTGCAACACTAGCGTTACACCCCTCTCTGTGGCTAACAGTCGCACCCCGATTGGGTTATCGAATTTCCTCCAGAACCCTGATTGGGTAATCGATACCTCTCCCTAACCCCGATTGGGTTTTCAAATCTTCTGACAGAGTGCTCCGCCAGCACCTCTGTTCTCGATCGCCTATTGAGTGCGTTGGGTCAGTGACAGGTCAGCTATTCAGACAAGTCCGACAATCTAACTAACTAAGTCTACCTTAGTTATACCATTTTCCAGGGCAGTGTACCACCCCCCAATGTTGCCAATGTGTGTATTCCCAATTTTGATTGGCCAAAAAAGATGAGAGGTCATCACACCATGTCAGTATGAGATCATATATTTCAAATTAACGTTCCCTCCCATAACTTCATTTTCCCATGCACTTTTATTCCACCCAACAATGGATGTTTCATAAATGTATTTTATTTGATACAGTTCAGCTTCCTCTTGCGAGGTCACAGGGTCAGGTTCCCGGGGATCTTGAGGTCAAGGACGTCCTTGGCAGTGTGTCAATGCCATGACTTGGGACTCTTGATCTCTTCTGCGCAGTTGCTGAAAATGTCATCATGGAAGCAGCAAGGGTTTATCAGGCCCAAAATACGAGCTTATAGCAAAGTAGGGGAGAAACAGTTTTAGAACAAAGAATAAAGGAATATTCTGTATACCACTTATCTCTACACTATTCCCATTTATTTTATTTTAACTACAGCGTTAGTTATTATGCGAAACAAACTTGGCTTAGGAAAAGCGGTAGCAGGTGCATTAACGATTAGTCACATGTAGTAGCCATCTTAATTCTAGTGCGCAGCTGCAGAATTTCCCACCAAGAATTAGAAGACGTCACACCACGTGAGTGTGGTAGACACATGCGCAGTACAGTTCCCACGTTCTGGTGGCCATTTTAATTCACTTGCGTTATTGTTAGTAAAAGCACATAGTCAAGCTTCCCCTAGATACTAGAAATATCGTGTGGTGGAGTTTATTAGTAATACGAAACAGGACAAACATACGATAAGTACATTTATGCGTTATTCGAGAGGATTGATCCAAGCAAGTCTCTTTACAGACAAAACCCTGCTCCATCACCAGCTTCATGCAATCATAGACATACGCTACTTACTGTGAGTGGTAGTTTGAGCAAGGAAAGAATAGTCTAGTCTGGACAATCCCCACACATCTGATTACGAACTGCTGAAATTAGATGGCTCCTCATTTTATTGGCTGACGATACGCACGGTGGTCCGGAGCCATGTTTGAATGGGAGTGTATTTTACAAACAGGGAAGGGACACGAGGCCTGCATGTTGATAGTGCTATAAAATGTGGCCCGCAGAGATACAAATACCTGACGTTTCCTGGTAAGCTTCAAAGTGTGTGATAACCCTATTGTCTAGCAAGGGTGATTTGGTTTCTGCATCAGTGACCCTGAATAATACCATTGTGGGTGGCGTGGTTTCTACATTAGTGATCTGATAAAATAATGACATGGCTGCAAAAAGCTTGTTTTTAAAACTAAAAAAAGATTGGCATTGCAATTTGTATTTGATAGCACTATCACGTGTTCAGAGTAAAACACTGCCAAGTTTTGCGCTGGTGTTTCCCACCATTCTTTTTTACCTTATTGCATTAGCAACTGATTATGCCTGTGACTGAGTGATTATGTAAAGAAAGGGGAAATGCCCTAAAGGACAAATACCGGGGCTGGCGTATTCAAGAAGTACAACAAAGGGGAACCCGGTATTCTGATTAACTCCTGCAATTTCCTTATTACAATAATCACACTGAATAATTTCATATGATTAGGTTATTTATTTAACCTTTTTTCTTTTTAGTAGCTTCTTATCTTTTCAAAATTATATACATTAAGGAGAACGTAGGTGCAAAAAGATTTCTAATCCTTCTGGTCCAACACATATCACAACAATTCCTGCTATTTACACATATTCACATATTTTTACAACATTTACCACACTATACAGTCCATACGTTTATCAAAAACAAATAATAACAACAGGGGGTCACTGCGGCTGGCCAGCGCTTCTCGCTGTGAGGGGGGGCCTGTGGTCGGCCCTGGAATGTTTTCACGCCTGACCTGGCAGACATCTTGGGGCCCCGGTATGCTGTTGTGGCCCATCTTGCTGCCTTCTGCAGGGCCTGAAAATCCACCCAGAGACTGTCTGTGAGTGACTGCTGACACACGCTGCTGGGACGCGCTGATTGGGAGTGCCGCCATCTCTTTTTTACTCCTTTCATATTTTCTGTCACTTTCTGCAATTTTCTGTTTTTCTGACACTTTCTTTCACTTTCTGCATTTTTCCGCTTTTCCACTTTTTCCTCTTGTCACTTTTGTGCGTTTTCCTCGCTATGTCCCTGCCACTTCTCGTCCCCTGTGGGCACACCCCCCTCCAGCACGCTTACCTGCTTCTACCACCTCCCAACTGTCTAGCCCTCCCCCTCATGCTACTTAATGGCGGCTGCTGCGTGGCGCACTGTTGCATGCCGAAGGCACCTGGACCACTCCCAGCTCCACGGACCCTGGTCCTCGACCGTCCACCTCTATGACACCAACACCCTGCATGCCCTCAACACCAGTTGCCAGCAGCAACATCACCTTCAGCCACACCTGTGAGCTCTTTTAGACCGACCACCACTGCGTCCAACCCCACCGTACACCACTGCGCCCATCGCTACCCTTACAGAAGTTGGAACAAAGTCACAGAAGAAGATCTCACCACCTCCCTCCACGAAACCCCACCTCCAATATCCACGGACACTAATACCCCACCACGCAACCACCACATATGGCTCTCCAACTGAACAGACACACTGGCTCCCCTCTAAGAAAACTCAGTCAAGCGACATTCCAAAAAAGCCAACTGGTTCTCTCCCACCCTTCATGAGTCCAGACCCACCTGCAGATGGCTTGCAAAGAGATGAAGGAGCAGCAAGACCCCGGAGGACCACTCAGCCTTGAAAACCGCTGTCACTGCACACCCCCACCTCATTAGAACAAAGAAAGCGTCCCTACAAGAAAGGATCAACACCAACGCACTCAATAGCAAAGAACGTTTTGCCATGGTCAAAGAAATCACCAAACTCACTGCAGAGACAGCAGGTATCCCACCCTCCCAAGACCTTTGCAACAACCTCAGCACCTTCTTCCACTGCAAGATTAGGGAGATCTACGACAGCTTCAACAGCCTCAATACCCAAGACTCTCTCACCCCACCCATTACCACCACACCAAATGACACGGGACCCCAGCAGACCCTGCTCAGTTGGACTCCCCTCACTGCTGAAAACACTCTAAAGATCATGACGAGCATTCTTTCTGGAGCCCCCTCGGTTCCCTGCCTGAACCACATCTTCAACAGAGCCGCCCCCCAAATTGCCCTGAACTCTACTGCACCATCAGCTGTTCCATCAACTCCGCCACCTTCCAGAAAGACTGGAAACACGCAGAGATCAACCCCTTGCTGAAGAAACCCTCTGCTGACCCGAAGGACCTCAAGAACTTCAGACCCATCTCTCTGCTCCCTTTCCCACGCCAAGGTCATTGAGAGGGCAATCAACGCACAACTTTCTGAGTTCATTGAAGAGAACCTCATCGTGGACCTCTCCCAATACGGCTTCCAAAGAAGAGAAGACTGAAATCCTCATCCTCGGCTCCACTCACTCCACCTGGGACAACTCCTGGTGACCCACAGATCTTGGATCCCTCCCCACACTCACAGATCATGCACAAAACCTCGGCACCATTCTGGACTCCTCACTCACCATGAACCACCAGACCAATGCAGTCTCATCCTGCTTCCACATACACATCTTCCCCCGAAAGACATTCAAGTGAGTCCAAAAAGATGGTCATCCACTCACTCATCAGCAGCAGACTCAACTACGGCAACGCACTCTGTGCCAGCATCAATCAGAAACTCCTCAAGAAACTCCAGAACATTCAAAACGCATCTGCCAGACTATTCCTCAATATCCCCCGCCGCAGCCACATCACCGGTCACCTGAGAGACCTCCACTGGCTCCCTGTCAACAAAAGAATCACCTTCAAACCCCTCACATAAGTCTACAAAGCCCTACATGATGTGGGACCTGCGTACCTCAACCACCGCCTCTCTATCCACTCACTCACCAGAGTCCTCCACTCTGCCCAACTGGCCCTGGCCATGTATCCGCATGTCCACAGCCAGAGGAAGATCCTTCTCCTACCTCACAGCAAATACCTGGACCTCAAGCCCTGGCTCTTTGACTGAACCACAGTGCCTTCAACGGAGCAGCAGTTCCTCCCCACCAGTGTCTTGAGACCCTATGGGTGAGTAGTCGCACTTTACAAGTCACATCATTGACTGATAGGCTTACATGTGAAGTGTTGCTTTTATTCAATTCAAATCTGTGATACAGTGCCTGGAGTGGTAAAACGCTTTGGTTATTTTATATTTCGGCATGGCTGGCACTAGCTAATCCTATGTTTAAAGACTTTGCTGTAAAAATGACAAAAGACTTAGGGCCTGATTACGAATTTAGCAGTCCGATGGACCACCAAACCCACAGTGGTGGTGCGGCTATTGGCGGTCCGACTGCCGTATTACGAGTTTGATGGTCGGACCAGCATAGGACCCTGTTACCACAGGGATCCACAATCCCTATCAGTCTTGCAGCAGTCTGAGGCCCGCAATATGACGGTGGTGCCACTGCGGCACAGCAAGCAAATTACGAGTTTCCTCACCGCTACAGTTTTCATGTCAGTAAGCCCACCATGAAAAGTGTGGTGGCGAGGAAACTAAGGGGGCCTAGTTGTTGTTTCTAGGCCAGGGGATGCATGCAGGGGGGCACATTGTTCGCACCCATCTGTATGCACCCCTGTACCAGCACGGCATGGACTTCACAGTCCATGCTGTATTGAAACGCACTGTGATGGTTACATGGCGCTGCCTTTCTAAGGCTCACATATGAGTCTTTGATAGGCACCGCCGTGGGCCAGCTAGCCGCCGCAGGACTGCTCGACCTGTATTCCAATTTGAATACAGCTGGCGGCCAGACTACTGGTTTGGGTGTCTTGGAGCATGGCGCTGGCGTGGATACCCCCTCCAAGTCTGCCAAACTCATAATCAGGCCCTTAGTCACTTTCTAGCTTGGAGTGGATCGAACTGTACAAATCCTATGTTAAAAAACTTTGCTAGAATAATGGATATTTGAGGTAAGCAGATTTAGTGGTGTTGTAGAGTGCTCCATAGAAAGGAGCTGCACTCTATGTAAACGTAGGTACTACCCAGAGTTCCCTGCTTCTTCTTTTGCACAATTTAGACGGGACTCTAATCCTGAAATGACAAAGATATGTACATATGTGTGCACACCCATGTATATGGATGTGTATGTGTGTTTTTTCCTTTTATTTTGCACGTGAGAACCCCTTTTTTATTCCTTGCCTCCCTTTACCTCTACCCCCTTCCGAAACCCTAAAATCACCATTACTTCTGTTTACCTTTACCCATCCGGAAAATCAACAATTATTCTTACCTCCCTTTACCTCTAACCACCTCTAATCCCTAAAATCATCCTTACCTCCCTTTATCTCTACGCGCAATCAATCAATCAATCAATAAATCAATCAATCATTTGTAAAGCGCACTAATCACCTGTAAGGGTCTGAAGGTGCTGGGGGGGAAATGCAGCTACTGCTTAAACAGCCAGATCTTGAGATGTCTCCTGAAGGTCAGCAGGTCCTTGGTCTGGCGCAGTTGGGTGGGGAGGGTGTTCCATGTCTTGGCGGCGAGGTAGGAGAATGATCTGCAGCCGGTGGTCGACCTGTGGATGCGTGGGTCGGTGGCGAGGGCGAGGTCGGCGGAGCGAAGCTGGCGGTTCGGGGTGTAGAAGGTGAGTAGTTTGTTGAGGTATGTTGGGCCGGCGTTGTAGAGTGCTTTGTGAGTGTGGGGGAGGAGCTTGAAGGCGATCCTCTTGTTGACTGGGAGCCAGTGCAGGTTTCTCAGGCGGGCTGTGATGTGGGTGTGGAGGGGGTCGTCGAGGATGAGGCGTGCGGAGGCATTCTGTATGCGTTGTAGCCTTTTCTGGAGTTTGGCCCTGTTTCCGGGGTAGATGGTGTTGCCGTAGTCTAATCTGCTGCTGACAAGGGCCTGGGTGACCGTCCGTCTGGTTCCAGTGGGCATCCATCTGTAGATCTTGCGAAGCATGCAGAGGGTGTTCAAGCAGGAGGAGGAGATGGCGTTGACTTGCTGGGTCAATGAGAGCGATGAGTCCAGGATGACCCCCAGGTTGCATGCATGGTTGGTAGGTGTCCATGCGCCTCCCAGAGCGGTCGGCCACCAAGAGTCGTCCCAGGCGGAGGGGGTGGAGCCGAGGATGAGGACCTCTGTCTTGTATGAGTTTAGCTTCAGGCGGTTGTTCCTCGTCCAATCGGCGACGGCCTCCATTCCTACGGGTAGGTTGGTTTTGGCTGTGACAGGGTCTTTGGTGAGTGAGAGGATCAGCTGGGTGTCCTCGACGTAGGAGACGATGTTTAGGTTGTGCGATCGGACGATGTTGGCGAGCGGTGCCATGTAGACGTTGAACAGGGTTGGGCTGAGGGATGATCCTTGGGACACGCCGCAGATGATCTTGGTGGCTTCGGATCGGAATGGGGGGAGGCGGACCCTTTGGGTTCTGTCGGTAAGGAAGGAGGTAATCCAGTCCAGGTCTTTGTCACAGATCCCTGTGATGTGGAGGCGTGTACGTAGGGTGTGGTAGCACACGGTGTCGAAGGCGGCCGAGAGGTATAGGAGTGCTGTGGTTTTGCCGTTGTCCAGCAGGGTCCTGATGTCATCACTGGTGGCAATGAGGGTGGTTTCGGTGCTGTGGTTGCCGTGGAATCCGGATTGGGGCGGGTCCTGGATGTTGTTCTCTTCGAGGAAGCAGGTCAGTTGCCTGTTGACGATCTTCTCAATGACTTTCGCCGGGAACAGGGAGATGGGCCGGAAGTTCTTGAGGTCCTTTGGGTCCGCTTTGGGTTTCTTGAGTAAGGCATTGATCTCGGCAAGCTTACAGCTTTCCGGGAAGGTGGCGGTCTCGAAGGAGCTGTTGATGATCTTCCGGAGTCGGGGTGCGATTATGTGGTTTGCTTTGTTGAAGATGTGGTGAGGGCAGGGGTCGGAAGGTGATCCGGGGTGGATGGTGTTCATGGTTTTGATGATGTTGTTGTTGATGTGGATCCAGGAGACCAGGAGGTTGGTGAGGTTGGGGGGTGGCGAGTCTGCGTTGTCGGTGGCTGTCTGGCGGGTCTGGGTGTTGAAGCTGACATGGATGTCTGCGATCTTGAGGTGAAAGAAGGTGGCTAGGGAGTCGCATAGGTCTTGCGATGGTGAGATGTCGTTGGAGCTGGGGTTGGAGAGTTCCTTCACGATGTTGAAGAGCTCTTTGCTGTTGTGTTCGTTAGTTGTCGATGCGTTCCTTGAGGGAGGTCTTTTTGGTGGCTCGAATGAGTTGGTGGTGCTTGCGGCTGGCGTTCTTTAGGGCAGCCTGGTTGTCTGGTGTCTGTTTGTGGCGCCACTTTTTCTAGAGTCTTCGGCAAGTCCGCTTGGATTCCTGGAGGTCGTGGTGAACCAGCTAGCCTTTCTGTCTGTGCGTCTGTTGGAGGGTTTTCTGATCAGGGCGAGAGTGTTGGCGCGGTTGTCGATCCATTGTCTGAGGTTGCAGGCGGCTGTGTCGGTGGTGTCGGTTGGTGGGTCTCGAGCGAGAATGGTGATGAGCTGGTCTTCGGTGACCTTGTTCCAGCTGCGGTAGGGGGTCCGTTGTGGGTGGTGGTGCGTTTCTTGAAGGTGAAGAGGATGCAGCGGTGGTCGGTCCAGTGTGGTTCAATGGTGTGGCTGAAGGTGACGTGGTCGCTGGCAGAAAAGATGGGGTCGAGCGTGAGTGGGTCCAGAAGAGGGGGTGGGAGTCGTGATGAGCTGCTTGAGTCCAAGGTTGGCGAGGTTTTCGAGCAGGGCAATGGAGTTGCTGTTGTTGGCATTCTCGAGGTGGAAGTTCAAGTTGTTGGCATTCTCGAGGTGGAAGTTCAGGTCTCCGAGGAGAATGTAGTCTGTGGAAGCAAGGGCGCGCACATTGATGACATCACTGATGGTGTTGAGAACTGTGGTCGGGGTCCGGGGGTCTGTAAACGAGAGTTCCTCTGAAGGTGGTGTTGGGATCAGTGTGGATCTGGAAGTGCAGGAGTTCTGCGGCGCTGGAGATGTCTTCGATCCTGGTTGAAATACTGAGGGTATTCCTGTGGACGATTGCGATTCCTCCTCCTGGTCTGTCAGTGCGGTCCCTTCGGATAATCTTGTAGCCGTCTGGGATGGCTATGGCAATGTCAGGTGCTGAGGAGGGGCTCATCCAGGTGTCCGTCATGAAGGCGACGTCCGTGGAGGCTGAGTGGATGCTGAGTGGAGTAGGTCCCAGAGTTCGATGGCATGCTTGTGAACGGAGCGGGTGTTGAGTAGTATGCATCTGAGATGGTTGCTTCCTGCCCTTGCAGGTGGGGTGGAACCTGCGTGTTTTTGGCGGCTGGTAAAGCTGCAGCTACGGCAGGAGAAGGGTCCATGGGTGAGATTAGGGGTGGCCTGGAAGCAGGTGGACGATCGGTCGGCATTGAGTTTGTGGAGGAATTTGGTGTCGTTGCGGCGTTGGGTGTCGTGGCGCTTGCGGGGGCCAGGGTGTCTGGCGCTGGGCGCGCTCCAGGCATGGACGGGCGCAGACGGGCTTGCCTTAGGTTTACCTTTGGCGTGCCAGCGGCGCACCCACTGCGCGTGTCTGCCCAGCGTCCACCATTAAGTACGGGAGAGGGGCGGGACTGGAGATGGAGGGCGAGAGTGGGGCTGTCAGTGGGAGGGTCTGCGGGGCAGCAACGGGAGGAAAGGTTGCCTGGAGTGAGGCAAAATCCTCAGGTCAGGAGCGAGATGACTGAGTCAGCTAAATAAGTAAAAATGAGTCAGGACCAAGAAGAGCTAAATGGAAATGGAACTCGAAAACATGAGTCTCCTAACAAGTCAGGAGAGGACCAGGTGGTGCTGGGTGAAGCGCAGGAGCGGCGGACTGCCGGCGCGAACCCAGGAGGCGGGACGGCTTTGCATCTGAGGCTGGGAGGCGCTGCAGGCGGAGCTGTTGGGGAGTGTGTTGCCTGGACCGGAGGCGCACATAAAAAAATTATGTTATTTACAAAAATACTTACCTGTGTGATAAGTAGGGTGTGACAAATGTAGATTTATTTAACTGCGTTGCAAATGGATGCATGTAATGGATGCATGATAAAGGCTGGTTCCTTGTTTTATATTCTGTTAAATGTGTGTTATATTAATTTTAGTTAATTCAATGTAGACCTTATCATATCTTTTCAGAATATGTAATATTCATTTCAATATGTAATATAAATTTTAAAGCAAATCAACATAAGTTCATTGCAAGCCATATTCATTTGAACAGGGGTCATATTCATTTAAACATGGCTTGGTTCATTTCGATATGTGCTTATTAATTTCAAATCATGCTACATTTATCTCAAATTGTTTCATATTCATTTAAAAAAAATGGCATATTCATTTTAATAAATGTCATATTCATTTTGATGTGGCCATATTCATTTCAACAGGTGGCATATCCATTTCAAAGTGGTTCATATTCATCTTAACATGTGTCATATTCCTTCAAAAAAATTTCATATTCATTTCAATGGATGTCAGATTCAGAGTAACGCCTGTCATATTAATTTTAACATGGGTCATATCCATTTCAACATAGGTCATATTTATTTCAATAATTGAAATATTAATTTTGATGTATATCATATTCATTTCAAAGCATACCATATTCATTTTGTCAAGTTTCATTTTATTTTCAGCCATTTTAAGCCATTTGGAATCAATGTCAATGGGGCTCATAGTCATTTCAATGCATGTCCTATTCATCTTATTTATTTATAACAAGGGTACCCAAACAATGGCTCAGGACCATGGGGAAGTATACTCTGAAAAAACAAAGGTCCTTAGCTTATCAGAATCAGTAAGAACTCAATAATATAGGCCATAATTGGAGACTATATTTGCCTCTGCCCAGCCGGGCAGGGTATTTATTTCAAAAGATAGGAACGTGATATCTGGTTTAGAAGGCACAATCCTGTACCAAACTTTGAGACAAACAAACATGTAAGAGAAAAGGTTATACAGGAAAATTTGAGCAATGTTTGGCCACTTTTCACTCAGTGAATAATTCTCAAGTATTGCCAAAAACGCTAAACACAGCAAGTTAAGACATAATATTTAGGCTGTGAAGGCGTTTCGATCCCTTTTGCTCTAATAGGTTGGGATCATCCTCAGGACTAAGATTATGACAGCATTTGCCTGCCTGGATTGTTTTTAATTCCACCCCGATTAGGATTAATTAGATTAAGGCCGAGGGACACGTCTTGCCATGGATAAGTTGCATCTTAAAATGAATACGACAAGTGTTATATGAATATGACATCTATTCTATACAATGTCCAATCCGTCTGCTGCTTGGGTCAAAAGCAGCAGACGGATTGGACATTGTATCCAAGTCTACAGACTCCCAATCTAACGGAGCCTCCGGCCCCTCGAGATAACTATCCGAAGAACCGGTTTGAACCTTGGCTATCCCGACTAATTTGATGTAAAGGAATCCCCGAGAAGCAATCCGGCCCACAGAGCAGATTCATTCCGCCTGAACACCGACCACTTGAAAATAGCTTAAAGGTCTCTCAAACACAACCACCCCGCCGCTACCATCAGTATAGATGGCAAGACGTGTCCCTCGGCCTTAATCTAATTAATCCTAATCGGGGTGGAATTAAAAACAATCCAGGCAGGCAAATGCTGTCATAATCTTAGTCCTGAGGATGATCCCAACCTATTAGAGCAAAAGGGATCGAAACGTCGACTGTTGTAAACGCCTTCACAGCTTAACTATTATGTCTTAACTTGCTGTGTTTAGTGTTTTTGGCAATACTTGAGAATTATTCACTGAGTGAAAAGTGGCCAAACATTGCTCAAATTTGCCTGTATAACCTATTCATTTTAGCATATATCATATTCCTTTCAATGGATGACTCATTCAAAATAACAAATCTTATATTAATTTTAACATGAATCTATCCATTTCAACACATATCATAATCATGTCAATGTATATCAAATTACTTTCAAAACAAGTTGTATTCATTATCATAAATGTCATGTTCATTTTGATGTTACTCGTATTCATTTTAAAACATGTCAAATTAATTTCAATGGACTTCATATTAATTTCAACTCATTTCATATTCATTTTAACACGTGTTAGATATTTTCAATCAATGTTATATTTATTTCAATAGATGTCATATTCATATAACACTTGTCGTATTCATTTTAAGATGCAACCTATCCATTTTAACATATATCATATTCATTTGAATATGTATCATATTAATTTCAATGCATGCCATATTAATTTTGACAAATGTCATGAGAATTTCAGTTTTGTTCATACCCATTTTAAGGCATGTCAAATTCAGTTTAACAGGGCTTATATTTATTTCAGCACAAGCCATATTCATTTGAAATAATCTCCTATTCATTTCTTATATATATATCTCATATTCATTGCAATGTAGGTAATATTCATTTCAACTCAATTTATGTTCATTGCAACATGTGTTATTTTCATTTCAGTGTATGCTATTACAATTTCTATATGCATCATATTCTTTTCAGAATATAATATATTCATTTCAGTAACTTATAATCATTTCAATGTCATATTCATTTTAATGTATGTCATATTCCTCTTGGCATATGTCAGTCATTTCAAGGAATCTCCAATTCTTTTTTATGCATATTGTATTTGTTTCACTGATTGCTATATTGTTTATAGTGAGGGCCATGTTCATTAAAGTATCATTGATATATATTTCAATATATCTCTTATTCAATTCAGAGTGTGTTATTTATATTAATCACTAAGTAGTATATTCAATCTGCCACGCTTCATATTTGTTTTAGTTCAAGTCAGATTCATTCTGCCAGGTATCATATTTACCTTGACAGATATTATATTTCTTCTGGTGTGTGTCATAATCATTTTGCATCATGATATGCATTTCAGAAGGTGTCGTAAATGGGGATCTGTAATTTTGACGTGAACGGCTTCCCATGCATGTGCGCAGTCAGGAAATTACAGGCAGCACGAAGGTGGAAGCACGCACAGTCTCAACAATCACAGGGCAGCTTCATTTTGAAGGCAAATAGTGATTGGATATATTTTTCTGGTTCATATTCAGCTTCTCCCTCCATTCGAAAGTGTTTGGAATGCGTGTGCGCACGGACACCTGATAGCTTTAAATCCAAAAGATGATGTCAAGCTGTCGTCATCGGTGTCGTCTCTGACTTGTGAACACAGGCGAAGGCTCACCTTTCCTTTCCTGAAATAAAGTCATCACACCGAGAGCCACGTCTTGGCTTCTGGAATGTGTGAGTGCTGGGTGCTTTTGATCCGGTCACATTTTCTCCTTTCCTCTGATTGTGCTCTTTGACTTTGACATTCAGTGTGCTGTAGATCCGACCCGAGGGAAGCTGAAAAACGTCACTCTCTAATTTCACTAGGCGTTTTCCCCATCTGGGCCCAAATACCAATGCATACATTAAAACACAATAGACTTGCACATTTTAGATTTATATTCTATGCACATGTATGTCTATGAAGTATTTATCTAGCGCAAAGTGAACTAGAAATGAACAATGTGCTGTACAGAGACCGGTGTGCAGACACGGAATACATCCACAGGCTCAAACTTACAGAAAAGAGGAAAGGGTATAGAAACGAAGAGGGGGTGGGCAGTGGCATAGCAAGGCTCCATGGGCCCTAATGCTAGCAAAGAAAATGGGCCTAAACGTTCCTGTTGGGCAGTTAAAACATCAATACTTGGAGTTCAGAGGCGCCCTCACAGCCCCTGCATTTGCTGCACAACTGACCTCCCACGCCCCCGGGGGTCCCAAAAGAGTATGTCTCAAAAGATGACCAAGCCTTAAAACAACAGAATGCTGAAAGTTACAGTAAAAGTAATGCTGCTCTGTTGATATAAAAGGTTTAGGTCCAAGAGATTTAGATCACACCAAAGCTGAAAGATTCCATCATTCTTCCACCTGGCATACATTAATTTCTCCTCTCCTCCTTAGCGCCATCACCTTTTGGTCAGTAAGATTGGTGGGGACAGGGAGAGAGTGTGTGTGCATTTTTGTCTGTGTGTATGTAACAATTGGTGAAATGTTTGATCCGAGGGTCATAAATTTAAATCTTGGCGTGCCCACCCATCCTTTCATCTTTCTGAGGTGGAAGAAATAAGTGCCTTTGAGTTGGATAACAGCATTTTGAATTCGGTTGCAAGGCCTCTTCTCGCGAATATGTGATTTACAAACATACATGATGTGTCAAGGACACATAAATTATTTTAATCTTTTTTTTCTTTCAATTTGGTTGCAATATTCCTCGGTCATTATTTCCTCTGTCCCTCCTTGACCCAGTACCTTTCATGCTAGTATCAATTCCCCTGACCTCCTTTATTTCCTTCTTCTCATCTTTTTCTTTTTTTCTTCCTCAGCACCTCAAGCCATGCCTTCTTTCTTCTTTCCATTGTTGCTTCCTTACATCTTCATTCATTCCCCACCCCTCCTTTGGTGCATATCTTCTTCCTTCCTTCCTCCATTCATTCCTTACTTTTTATTTTCTTGGTCCTTCCTTCATCCCTTCTCTAATTTCTTCCTCTCTTATCCTCAACCCTTCCTTCCGCTTGTCTTCCTCCAATCCTTTCTTCTTTCTATTCTTCCATTTCTTCCTTTCACATTTTCTAATTTCTGCCATCTTTCATCCATTTCTTAGTTATTTCTTCACTCCTTTACTCGCCTTCCTGCCTGCATGTGTTGCTGCCTTTTTTTAATGTATTCCTTCCTTCATCTTTTCCTTTCTTTTAAACTAAAACAGCACTGTATAAGCACATTCTCTTTATTTTGCCAAGTTGCCTCAAGTCCTCAAATGACCTTTCCTAAAGCTGCATTTTCAGATGTACACACATTCTCTAATTTGAGTTCACTTTTGAGTTGTTTTCATAGGCTTTCCATATGTTATGTTATGTTATATTGATTTATATAATGCACTAATCACCTAAGAGGGTATCCAAGTGCTTGGGCAGCTGTTCAGGTGTGAGGTCCCCGTGGTGCATATATTCAGCATCTTGCGAAGGTCCCCATGATGCATATATTCAGCATTTTGCAAAACACACGAAGTGAGGAGGAGGCTCTGATGTGTTGAGGCTTGTGGATGTGGGTGGGGCCAATAAATTAGGTGGGTGGAGCCAGTTCAGGAAGTGGGCAGGGCAAGGGGAAGTGGGGGTGGACTCCTAATAATAAATCTGAGCACCTGCACTTAATATTTTACAAATTAAGCACTGGCCGCATCCATCGCAAGCCGCCCAACTTCACCACATAGGACCTGAACACATGTGTGGCCAAGGAAAAGGCCCCACTGTGATAGAGCGCGCAGGTCACCCAACCAACAGATTTACCATACACGTATCGGGCCCATATATCTTAATTCACCATTTTATTAATCGGGTGACCTTACACTCTACTACCAGTACTTATTTATTTATTTATTTATTTATTTATTTATTTAAAACTTATAATGCACGACAGCTACACGCAATGGGTTTCCCGGCGCAAGGGATAGACTGAAGTAGAAAATAATGGACAATACTACTGCATTAATAGCAGTTGGAACAGCAGGAAACTTTTAAAAAAGTAGAGTTTTTAATTTTTTGCGTAAGCAAAGCATGTTGGTCTCAGTCTTCAGAGCAACAGGCAGGGCATTCCAGGATTTGGGGCCGAGATGGGAGAAAGATCTTCCTCCCATCTTCACAAGTTTGAATCTAGGAATGACAAAATCACAATTAGCCGACGATCTTAATGTACGGCTGGGCCTGTAAGATTGCACAAGACTCTGAAGATACAAAGGGGCTGAGCCCTGTTTTATTTTAAAAAGGTAGCATAAGGCTTTGAATTTGATGCGACTTGAAATTTTGAGCCAATGTAGATCTCGGAGGGCCTGGGTGGCCGAGGATCTCCTCGGTATGTTGCATAGGAGACGAGCCGATGAATTTTGCACGACCTGTAGTTTATTTATGGTCGCGACATCGGCACCAAGGTAGAGAACGTTACTATAGTCCAGGCGAGATGTAACTAACGCCTGGACAACAGTTCTCCTGGTGGCATAAGGTAACATCCAAAGGATTTTCTGGAGCCATCTCAGAGTGGTAAAACAGATGGCAGCCACCTTGGTAGCCTGTTGCCTCATAGAAAGCTTTTCATCTATGAGGAATCCAAGGTTGCGTACCACCGAGACCGGTTGAGGAAGGGGACCCATAGCACAAGGCCAGTGTTGCGGGCCCCAGAGATCTTTGTGTTTCCCCAAAATAACGATCTCGGTCTTGTCACCGTTTAGCTTGAGGAGATGACTCTGCATCCACTCAGCCACTAGTGACAATCCGGTTTTCAAGCCAGACACATTGTTGGCTTCAGTGCTGGAGAGGGAAAAGACAATTTGCGTGTCATCGGCGTATGAAAAAATAGTCAGCCCGGCATCCTCCGCGATGGAAGCAAGAGGCTTGATGTAAATATTAAATAATAAAGGGCTGAGAATGGACCCCTGAGGGACAGCATAAGCCGAAGGACAAGTCGCAGATGTAGCTTTCGCAGAGAAGACCTGGAAAGTGCGCTCACTTAAAAAGGAGGCAAACCAGGCCAATGCAGGGCCTTCTATTCCCAGGGACCGGAGAGAGTTCAATAGGATGGGATGAGACACGGTATCGAACGCCGCGCTCAAATCCAAAAGGATGAGGGCAGATGTTTCTCCGCGGTCGATACCGTGCCGTAACCTCTCCGTTACCCCAAGTAGTGCAGTCTCTGTTGAATGATTAGCGCGAAAGCCGGACTGAGAGGGGTGTAGAAAGCCCTGGTTTTCAATAAGATGGGTACGTTGGCTGTTCACATGCCTCTCCAGCACCTTAGATAGAATAGGCAACAAGGATATGGGTCTGAAATTAGCAAGGTTTGACATGTCCGCGCCTGCCTTTTTCAGAAGAGGTACCACCATCGCGTGCTTCCAGTCCTGTGGTACATGAGACTCAATCAAGGAGGCGTTCATGAGTCTCATGAGAGTTCGGCGGCATTCAAGATCCAGTAGCTTTAAGATCTTTGCAGGCACTGGATCACGTGGTGAGCCAGATCTTACACTGTTCAAGCAGGAGAGAAATGAGTTGTCATCAAACAATTGCCAGTTCGTTACCACTACCTTAGGAGAGGGGGGTACATCCACGGCCGTTGGTCCTGGTTGGTATTTGTTTACCATCATGGGGACGCTCATAGAGTTATAAATGCGTTCAACTTTAGCGATGAAGAATTCCGCAATGGAATTACACTGAGCTTCCTCCAGAACCGGAGGAGTCGGGGTAGTGTCCGCTCCTGTCAGTTTTTTAACAACCGCAAAAAGAGTACGGGGGCAGTTCTGAGCTTGTGTTACTGTGTTTACAGTATACGCAGCTCTCATGGCTTTACATTTGGAGTGATATCCCTTCAAGGCTTCTTTATAAGCGGTCTTCCGGGAAGCCGAATAAGTGCGCCTCCATTTCCTTTCCAGAGCCTTGCAGTTAGTTCTCAAGGCCTTTAAATCGGCCGAGAACCATGGTGCCGGACAGCGATGAGATTTAGAAAGTATCGGGGTAGGGGGAACAACAATATTTACAGCATTAATGAGCCAAGATGATATAGCCATGTTCAATTCCCTGAGTGGGGTATCGCCATTCAAAGGGCGAGTATCAAAAAGATACTGATTAAACTTCAGGATGTCAAGTTTGCCCCACCTGTGAATTAATTCGCCCTTGCCCTGTCTGTTCACCGTAGATTGTTTGATGTCGGACAGAGCGAAGTGGACTGCAAAATGGTCAGTCCACTCCAGAGGGCGAGCCCTCTGAGAGCAGTCAAAGGGAAGGTTGGAAAGAATCGGATCCAGTTGATGCCCAGCAGAGTGAGTAGGGCCCGAATTACACAGCGTTAGGCTCAAAACCTCTAAATCGGTTAGAAAACTCTTGCTGATGGCACATGAAGAGTCTTCAAGATGCAAATTTAGGTCTCCAAGAATTGTAAAATTTGCTGCTTTTTTTTTTTTTTTTTTGAAAATCTGTTTATTAGCATAGTAGGTAAAGCAGTCACAAATACTTCTAATCCCGGAGGGATACAGAGTAATACACATATAAGGTTGCTTAGAACATATAATTGCATAGTTGTCTTAATTTTCAGTTTGTTGGTGACATTAACCGTCACATTTTATGCAAACTCCTGTCCAAAACTATCCCTCCCCTCACCCTCAACAAATCCATCCGACACTCACATAACAATATATAATTGATTAATCAGTAGACCGGGGCACTCAGAGAACCACAGCGTATGGCTCTATTCAAATGTCCACATAGATGGAACTAGACCAATACAGAAAATATAAAATGGGGGGGATCCCCCCCATCTTTCCATAGCGCACCATGGTTAGTGACAGTGCATGTCAGTCCGACCAAGGACACATTTATCGTGCAATCGAAGAGGCACTTGTATCCTCGTCATCCCCGTCTCCCTCAGTTTCAAACATACCTAATATGGTATACCAGTCCAGAGAAATTGGTTTTTTCCTCAGTCCCCTGTATTCCTCCCTCTGCAGTGCAACTCCCTCCGCCTTACCCCATCTCACCACTTCCGCTCTCCACAACTCCGGGTCAGGAGGCCTAGCCGACTTCCACCTCATAGTGATGGCACGTTTCGCCAGCAACAAGGCCAGATCCGCGAAGCGTGTCGCCACGGTTCTAGTGCGCTGTGAGGGCCCCAACCCCAGTAACGTGCCTTCCAATGTTGGGGATCGGGTCAAAGCACCCGCTTCCTGGAGCGAAGCATGGACCGTGGTCCAGTAGTATCCTAGTTTGGGGCATTGCCAGAGCATGTGTATTAGTGTTGCGTCCAAAATTTGCTGCTTTAAGGAGAAGAGGGGCTAAAGAATCGGCGAGCAAGGATGTCCAAGCATGAGCATTGCCGGGAGGGCGATACATTAGGAGACCAGATAAGGTAAGTTGAGGATTAATTGCGAGTTTAAAGAGCGCCGCCTCGCATCCAGACAAGGGAAAGGCCTCAAGTTTGCAGAAATAGCAAGACTTGAAGATTATAGCAATTCCCCTCCCTTTCCGGAATGTCTATCCTGTCTCAGTATAACATAGTTGTTAGGGACTGCGATAGCAATATCTGGACCAGAGCTGTCGTGAAGCCAGGTCTCTGTAAGAAACAGGGCATCTGGCTGCTCCGCGACCAAGAAATCAAAAATATTTAATTTGTGTTTTGGGAGGGACCTACAATTAATGCTCCAGGACTGGAGAATAGGATGTGTAGGAGAAGGTTTTTTTTTCCTCCTTCTTCCTCGTGGTCGAGCCTGATTCATAGCCTTACAGGTAGACATTTTACCTGTGTGGAACTCACATCCTTCGCATTTAAATTTATGGGCCGGTAGAGAGCATATAGTACAATCTAAAGAAGACGGAGGACGTAGGGATTTCAAAGTCTCACCGGTGTACACTAAGGTTGCAGGGGACACCACTTGAACTGCTGGCACAGGCATAGCAGCCGTTAGAGTCCCTAGGCCCGGTCTGGCGTGGACGGGCGCAGACGGGCAGGACTCTGGCGCGACTCAGGCGCAGAGAAGGCGCGACCGCTGCGCGTCACCGCTGCGCACTAGAGGAGAGGTTTAATAAGGGCGGGCGTGAAAGCGACGCAGGACTAGAGCGCTCGGTCAGGCGCCTCTAGACGGCGCGTCCACACCCAAGATGGCGCCCCAGAACAAACAAACAGCTAGGAGCCCAATGACCCGGACCCGCTAAGCAGCGGTGATAGAAGCAATTATAGTGCAGGTAGGGGCCAGGGAAAACCCTCTTAAAATCAGGGATGAATAAACAAAAATTAACTGAGATAAAAAACGGGTATTTTAAAATGCGCAAAGCGCAGCCTGCCAAGCGTTACCGCGTGCGAGTTCTCAGCACGCAATGCTCCGGAGTAATGTCCAGACTGACCCCCCTAGAGGACCAGCCTTAAGAAGGGCGGGCGTGAAAGCGACGCAGGACTAGAGCGCTCGGGCAGGCGCCTCTAGACGGCGCGTCCACACCCAAGATGGCGCCCCAGAACAAACAAACAGCTAGGAGCCCACTGACCCGGACCCGCTAAGCAGCGGTGATAAAAGCAATTATAGTGCAGGTAGGGGCCAGGGAAAACCCTCTTAAAATCAGGGATGAATAAACAAAAATTAACTGAGATAAAAAACGGGTATTTTAAAATGCGCAAAGCGCAGCCTGCCAAGCGTTACCGCGTGCGAGTTCTCAGCACGCAATGCTCCGCAGTAACCCAGTTCCTTCCTATATATTTCTCTTGTACCCAACTTACCAATCCACCGTCACGGGTACCTAATGACCACGATGAATCAGGGAGCTAGCTGTGAAGAAAAGGCAGATACCAAAATACTTATACTTTATATATTCTATTTGTACTATAATAACCACAAACTCAGGAAGTTTTGAAAACCTTTATCTAATATTCATCAAGCTCCGTAAACAGGAGATTTATCACGAGCAAACAATCGATAACCAGAATTACAAAGAGCACATATCCATAAAGGAAATAAATCAAGCTGATCATTTATGAATCTAAAGGGAGGTAAGAACAAGGAACATGCTAGGCAGCAGTTTCAGAATTTAACTTAGTTTAGAGAGTCTAATAAGACGGGAAGAATAAAGAGCATACTAGAATGTCACAGTGAAATATTTCCCCATAAAGAGGAACTATAGATAAAATGCAGATAGACCATACTAATAAACTGGTGCAATTACTTGAATCGACTAAACAATGGGAAAACACAAAGAACATCTATGTCATAAACTTGAAAAGGAATTTACTAAGGATGGGTAAGAAAAATGGAACATGCTAGAATAACGACAAATATCATATGAGCTTTCAGTCAGTGGGTTTGCGAAAAAGGCATGGAAAATCAATATATGCAAAGATATGTCTTTATTGAAGCAAAAGACAGAAAAATAGGAAGGTGCAGTATAGAGTTTCATTACTATATTTACCTAGAATGGTGTGAAGACCAACCCTGGCCACAGGTCAGTTAAGAACAGGAGGGACCCCAAAGGAAACCCGTCATCAGCAGGACAGCAGGTGCAGAATGGACACCCCAGGACAAGACAGGAAACCCAGATTAGGATCAGGACAGGACCACCAGGATAAGACCAGCACCCGCAGTTTTGAAGAAACGCCTGCGCTCCACCCTCTCTGCAGCTATCAGCCAGAACCCCGATTGGGTTATCGATTTCCCCAGCAAAGTGCTCCGCCAGCACTTAAAGTTTAAAACCTCTAGAGTCTATGGAAAGTTCGGACAGAGTGCTCCGCAGCCCTCTGTATCAAGTCACCTATTGAGTGCGTTGGGTCAGTGACAGGTCAGCTATTCGGACAAGTCGGATAATTTCTCTAGCTAAACCTAGGCTAGTTATACTGTTTTCGGGTCAGTGTACCACCCCCCAAATGTTGCAAGTGTCAGAATCCCCAATTTCGATTGGTCCTCAAGTAGGATAGGTCAACACACCAATCACATTTGATTTCTACAAGCCGGTATTAACATTTCTGGGACCGCCTATTTGAATTTGGGGTTCCCATGACATGCTCTACAGAATACAATGGAAATATTACAAATGTATCATTTGCAGAACAGTTCAGCTCCATCCTGCTGGGTCGCAGGTCACTTTCTCAGGAGCATCTTGACTGTGGCTGCCAGCTGGCTGAGTTCCACTGTTCAAGGTTGTCTTCTCTCTGCCAGGGTGACATGCGCAGTAGAGATTTTCAAGATGGATTCACGAGTGTCTCTCAAACCCTCAAGCACGTGGTACATGAAAAGTAAGCGAAAACAAATTAAAACACAGAAATAAATGAATACACTGTATACCATGAATAACTACTCTATACCCCTTACTTTATAATATCTATAGCGTTAGGGTAAATGTGGAACAAACAACTTTGCAAAAGCAGCCTTGTAAGCACGGAGCATATGAGAAAACAATGCGCCCATATTAGCTGTATTGCGCCTGAGCAAACATTTCCCACCAGAACTGCGAGTACGTCACGTCACGTGATTGTGACCGACGCATGCGCAGAAGAAAATCCCGCCAAGCAGCGGCCATTTTAATTAGCAAGCGTTATTACTGTTTAGTACACAAAGGCAAGCGTCTCTGGGACACCCCTGTGTAGTGTAAAAGTGCAATATTAGTAAGACAAACAGGTTGGATTACTTTGTTACATATTACTCGAGGTTCATGAGTTCAAGCAAGTCGCGTAATATGCGAATCCTTGCTCCATCAATCCCCTCTTTGATGGTATTTACTATCATCACAAAACTAATGGAATCAGATGCCAACTTTTCTCACACCCTGTTAATTTCAATCTCTTCCAACATTTTATTCAGCTTTTCTTTTGTTTCTTTGTTAGGGTGTGAATTCTTCAACCTTTTATAAATCTGATTATTCAGTTCCTCTAATTCAAGTTCATCCACACTCCGTTTCACACCTCTTTTGTTCACAGTATATTTCCTTTGGTGTTTGCGACATTTGCAACAGACAAATATGAGAAATATGATAAAACCTACTACTGCAATTGGCATCAGTACCTTGTACAACAAACCTTTACCTAAATTAGAAAACCAATGACCTACAGAGGAGAGACCATCAGTGAGTCTCTTCCAGGCACTATCAACATCCAGTGGTTTGAGTTCCTTTTCCAAATTTGTAATGTTCCTTACATACCTTTTGATTTGCACACTTTTATCCGGTATGTAAGTGCAACAATGTTGCGCTTTCAGCATTCGGCAGACTCTGCCCTCTTTTGCTAATAAGGTGTCAAGAGCAAGTCTGTTCTGTAAAACCATAGTTCTGATCGCAACCATTTCGGTATTGACCATCAGAAATCCACTAGCAGTGTCAGTAGACAACCGATCCACTATAGTTGACAATTTGTAAATTCTGTGTGTGGTCAGAACCACTCCCACTGCAGGTATCAATGCACTAAAAATACTACTCGTTATTTCACCTACACTTTCTCTTTTACCACGCACTAAACTGTTAGTGTTTTCATTGCTTCCAGCAATTTCATTCACATGGTATATTTTCGGGAAGACAATGGCAAAATAGCAGCTTCCATACCAGTGATCCGGCAATTTGAAATAAGCCTTGTTTCCACATATGTAATAAATCCCGGGAAACACAGGTTCTGACCCATTTTTGAAACCCCAACCTCCAATTACCTTGTAATTGTGTTCACATTGACTGGAACCAATGAAGATGTTATTATAATAACTAGTCTTTTCTCGGTGAAGACAAAGCTTCCCTTTTCTCTCGAAATCCAGCAACAAAGCAGGACTAACCCCACCATTTGAGGTGCTTCCCATGTTTTCAGCCCACTTAGGAGTTTTCTGCTTTTTATCATTCGCCTTTCTTTGGAAACTTTCTCTTCTTTTCTCTGCCATGTTTAGAAACATTTTCTCTTGTTCATGTAATGAACAGGTCAAGTTATCTCTATGTGCTTCACCTAAATCTATAGTACCTATAGTCAGAAAATATTCTCCCATATAACGCGTCACGTCACTTTTTGTATGTACAGGGTTCAGATTTCCACGTATAGGAAGTTCAGAAAATATCACGTCTGAGTTAGAGTAATAGTACTGTAACGGTCCTCTTTTGTAAAACAAACTAGCTAAAATGCTACAAGAAATTCCATATGTTAGTGGCAAGTGATGGTATGTCACTCCCTCAGCTACAGAAGTAGGTAGCTTCATACAAACATAACAGTCCTTTATTTCCATGGTTTCTACATAATGCACTAAAAGGTTAGCAAATACGTTTAAATGAGTCTGGTTCTTGATTCCGTGATAATGCAGTCCTTCCTCATCTGTTGCTTCTAAGTCCGGTTTAGTTTGTCTAATGCTAAGTGCTTTCTCATGTCCTTCTACACTTGGTGATGTCGTTTCTTTTGCATTTTTCGTCACAGTCTCTGTGATGTCAGTATTAGTACCTTTACTCATCATATAAGGAATAGTAATTGTTAGTCCTATCCATATTATTAACACTAAGGCTACACTACATATACATACTTTACAGCATGTTTTACAGCAATTACGTCTAGGTCTTCCATTCACATTTGAATCAGACATTTCTGCTCAAAAGAAGCTTCTCTCAACCCCTCTTTGTAACTTTGCACAGGTAGCTTACACTGGGCAACTTCAGGTTGGTTCGTCTTCTTCGGCAGACAGATCAGTAGTCAGCTCTTCGTCACTTTCGTCACTTATATCAAGATCCTCAAATTCCTCCAACACCAGGAATGTCCATTCAGGATCCTGATACTTTTCGTTCAGTCTTTTTATTCGGGCACTTCTTCGCTTAGTGCTTTCTCCAGGTAGCTCTGTTTTACTTAAAGCTTGTTTCCTTTGCTCAAGCTTTTCTTCTACTGTTTTCAGTCTTAGTCTCAGTCTTTTGATGTACCTTGGTTCTGTATTTTTCTTTTTCTTGAGTCTTTTAGCTGGCACTGTTGTTGGGCTTTCTTCTAATGCTCTTTTGTTTTCATTTTGTTGTGGCACTTCTGCTTCAATGTCTTCTTCTTCCCTTTCTGTCTGACTAGGTCCAGGTCTTAGTTCGGTTTCTTCTGCCTGGTTGCTAAGCTGGCCTTGTTCAGGTGTAGACTGGGTTTGGCTTTTGGGTGTTTCCCTTTCTGTATCCTGAACACATTCGTCTATTTCTATCTGATCCTGTTCAAGCACTTCGAACCTTTGATTTTCTTCCGCTTGAACTTTCGCCCTAATTTCTGTCTGTCCCTTTTCAACCTCAGGAGTTCTTGGAGGTGTGTCGATCACCTGTTCTGTCCCTATATGATCTTCTTCTTCTTCAGATTTTACATGGATTTCAATAATCTGATTGTCTTCTCCTATTCCTGTCTCTTCCTCACTATTCCACTCTCTGTCTGAGTAGGTTTGACTTCTTGTTCTGATTGGGTCATCAGGCAGGTCGATTATGGGTATCCACTCATCTTGACTGGTGCTCGGTTGTTCGTCATCAGCTACTTCAGGACCAACGTCTGGAGACCCCTCAGCTGGACAACCTTCAGCGTCAGTTTTCTTGTCTTCGATCACCTTCTTGGTGTGGCTGGCATGGATCCACTTCGGGACGCCGCTGTCGTGTTCACTAGGATCACCTTTCTCGGCTTTCCCCACTTCGGTGCAAGGCAATTCGAACGGGTGTGCTTCTTGAGTACCACCCAATCACCTGGAATCAATTTATGGACTGGAGTTGTTGGACTGGCGACGGCGTCTTCCCCAATCTGGCGAGAGATAGAACGCACTTGGTCACCCAGTTGCTTGCAGTACTCAAGTACCAAATCATCAGAAATGCTTATCAGTTTGTGTCCTGGTACCCATGCTTGTCTCATCACTCTTCGCATCAGGATCTCATGGGGACTCAGGCCTGTATTTCGGTCTGGAATACTTCGGATTCCCATCAGAACAAGAGGTAAAGCCTCTATCCAATTCATGTTAGTAGACTCATACATTTTTCCTAATCTCGACTTGATAGTGCCATTTACTTGTTCCACCACTCCAGAAGCCTCTGGACGATATGCACAGTGCAGCTTTTGTGTAATCTTGAAGGCTTTACAGAGCTGGTCAATTACTTCATTCTGGAAATGCCCACCTCTATCTGATTCAATTGTGACTGGAACCCCGTACCTAGGTATTAGCTCTCGCAGTAACAACTTGGCTACAGTGATGGCATCATTTTTCTTGGCCGGGTAAGCTTCTACCCATTTTGAAAACAGGCAGACAATGACAAGGACGTATCTCATTCCTTTACAAAGGGGTAACTGAATGAAGTCAATTTGCAATCTTACAAAGGGACCTCCTGACTTTCCAATTTTACCCATTTCAACTACTGTTCTCTTCCCAGCGTTGAACTGTTGACACGTCAAGCACCTCTGGCAGAGAGACTCTGCTACTTTCCTGAACTTCGAGCTGTACCATGTCTGTTGGAAAACACGTATCATGGCATCCCTACCAATGTGTGTATCTCCATGTATAAGTCTGGCCATAGAAGCAAGCAAGCGGTTAGGCAACACAGGCATACCATCAGGGCCCACAATGACACCATCCTCGCTTCTCTGTTGACAACCAAGCTTTCTCCATTTTCCCTTTTCCTTTGGTGTCGCAGCATGCTGCCAATCTCTCAATTCTTCCCATGTAGGCACATCCTCAAACACCATAAGTTGGCAGCTGTTTCCATATCCCCCCAATTTGATATTGACAGACATTCGATGTCTGGCACAATGTTGGGCTACTTGGTCAGCATAGTTATTGCCTACTGTCACATGGTCATTGCCAGATTTGTGAGCAGCACACTTGACCACTGCCAATTCTTTTGGTAACTGGATTGCGTCCAGTAATTCTTGTACGACTTTCCCATTTCTGATAGGAGTACCTGAAGAAGTCAGAAACTCCCTTTGCAGCCACAATTGGCCGAAGTCATGCACAACTTCATAACCATATTGACTGTCAGTATATACGGTTACTTTTATTTTTCCCAATTTTGCAGGCTCTTGTAAATGCAACCAATTCAGCTACTTGTGCAGACTTTACTCCAAATAAACAGGATGCTTCTATAGTGCGTGATACCGTGACTACAGCATAAGCAGCACTTAGGCCTGCAGTTTCATGTCTCAGACATGAGCCATCCACAAACAACTCATAATCTTCTACAGGCAGGGGCATTTCCTTGATATCTGGTCGTGGTTTGGTACTAAATTCAGTCAGGTCAATGCAGTCATGCTCGACCTCTCCCTTAGCTTCTGCAATCAGTGACTCAGGCAACAATGTTGCTGGATTCAATATGTTACACCGAGTAATGACCACATTTGCAGCACCTACAAGAATCCTTTCATACTTAGTCAGCCGACTAGGTGTGAGATACTGGGTTTTAGTTCTGGTCAGTAAGATTACAACTGCCTGTGGAACATACACAGTTACATGATGTCCCATAACGATGGATTCGCTCTGTTCAAGACTCATGCAAGTTGCAGCTACTGCTTTCAGACATCCTGGTAGACCAGCAGCCACTGGATCCAAAGTAGCAGAATAATATGCTAATAGACGTCTAGTTAAACCATGCTCTTGGGTTAGGACTGACAGTGCACAATTATCTCTCGTATCACAAAACAGTGCAAATTCTTTCGAATAATCTGGCATTCTCAAGGCAGGGGCTGTACATAGACATTCTCGTAATTTAGTGAATGCTGTCAAGCTTTCCCCACCCATTCTACTGGGTCTTTTGCGCCTTTCTTTGTCATTTTTATCAATGGTTTTGCTAGGACTGCAAATCCCACAATCCATTGCCTGCAATAACCTACAACTCCAAGGAACATTTTGATCTCTTTCTGAGTATTAGGTAACTGCATGTTTCAAATTATTCTGATTCTTTCTGAAGTGACTTTCCTGATACCCTTCTCTATCTGGTGCCCCATATATTTTACTGAATTGGTACAGAACTGTAGTTTGTCAGGTGATACTTTATGTCCTCCTTCACCTAAATGGTTCAGCAAGGCAATAGTGTCAACAACACAGTCTTTCTGACTTCTAGACGCCACCAAGAGATCGTCTATATATTGCACCAGAACTGAATTTCCAGGTAAGACTAGGGATTCAAGGCACTTTTTCAGAATCTGATTAAAGATTGAGGGGCTTTCTGTGTACCTCTGGGGGACACGATTCCAAACGAACACGTGACTGTCGAATGCAAATGAGAAAATAAATTTGCTATCTGGATGCAATGGGATCGAAAAGAATGCGTGACATAGGTCAATCACGGTGAACCACTCAGCATCCCAGGGAATTTGATACAGGATCACTGCTGGGTTCGGAACAATAGGGCAGCAGGGAACAACAATTTTGTTTACCTTTCTCAGGTCCTGTACTACCCTGTACTTGCCACTAGGTTTCTTGATTCCAATTATGGGTGAGTTACATGGGCTACTCATCCCTTCTTGTATGATGTTGGCTTCTAGCAATCTTTTTATTTCAATGGCCACTCCTGCTCTCACTTCTGCACTCATTTTGTATGGCTTCGTATTGGGGTAAACTGCATCTTCTTTTATGGCTATTTTAATTGGGTCTACATTTGCCATTAGTCCTACATCTTTTCCAGTAAAATCCCATACTTCTGGTTTTACCGTCTGTTGGAGTTCTTCAGGTAAGTCTTGTATTGTCAGTCGTTTAATTTCTGAGTCAGGTGTGATTAACATTAATTTGTATATTCCATCTTCGTCTGGGGTTTGAATTTCGACGCCTTTTGGTGTGCAAAAGATAGTACAGTTCATTTTACACAACAAATCACGTCCTAATAAGTTTACAGGACTGGTATCACAGACAACAAATCTATGCATTTCTTTGAAATTCCCTATTGTAATCTCCATGGGTTCAGTAACTGGGGTACTAATCAATTGATTAGATACACCTACTACTTGGATTGCTTCTCCCGAGAGGGGTAGGTTTGGAACGTCTGCTGTTCTTACAGTAGACCCGGTAGCTCCAGTGTCCAACAGAAAGGTGACATCATTGCCTTCAACCTTTCCTTCAATGTATAGCCCTGACTGGTCTACCGGCAAGGAGGCGCCAAGTACGCACTCCTCGTCCTCCCCCCTCAGGCACCGTCAGTAAGGTTCATCACAGAGGAAAGTGTCATTCAACAGAAATTGCGATGTTGCTGCATTTCTATCCTCCTTTCCTCCCCAGATTTCTATGTCTTCACCTTGCGGTGTTTTTCCCTTAAAATTCGGTCTAGGTGCACGAGGCAACTGACTCGCCTTTACCTGTTGCTGGTTCTTTCTTGGTTTTTCATTCTACGTCTGTGGATTTAAATCAGGGTTTTGAGGGTTATTATTCTGTGCGTATGGACACTCGTCTCTCCAGTGCCCTATTTCTCCGCACTGGTGACAGGGGAACTTCTTTTTGGTTTCTTCTCGACTCATTTTTACCCTGGGCTTCCCTCCACCCCCAGAACCTTGATTTTGGAAATTCTTATTCATTTTACCTAACTGCTTTTCCTGCTGTTCCGCTAGTTTTACTTGTGGCCACATAACCTTTTCCTTCAAAGCTTTTCGCTTTTCAGCCATCTCGTCTTCGCAATACTTTGCGTATCGCAAGACTTCATCTATTTTCTTAGACTGCCAACAGATTTTATTGTCTTTGATCCATTGACAAATTTCAGGTCTTAAACCGTTTACAAACCTGTAAATGAAGTGGGTCATATCCTTCATCTCGATGTTATCTATACCGCTGTAAGTTTTAAACACCTGTAATAGTCTTTCATAAAAGGAATGCACCGTCTCATCTCTTTCCTGTGTAGTTCTATCTATTCTGGTCCAATCAGTTTCCTTTGCAGGCACCTTTCCTTTCAAATGTAACATTACCTGATTGTATTTATTCATTACATCATCAGAAGGAGCTCCTGTAATAGGGTCGCTCGGGTATTCCTTATTAGGCCAATCAACGGCAATTTTACAATCTGTCCACAAATCTACGGGAACAACTATGTCGAAAAACCCATCTAGATCTTTCCACAGGCATTTTTGTACTTTCACAAACCTTTCTACCTGCCTGTACCAATCCACTGGCTTCTCTCGCAATTTAGGGAAATCATTCGTAAAGGACACAATATCCTGTCGGGACCATGGAACGTGTACATACTTTCCACCTGGCACTTCTCGCATGGGGTATAACTGTTCTGGCTTGTCAGCTTCCCTTAAAGCAAACTCGGAAGTCGTTTGTTTGCATCTAACTTCTTCCTTTTTCTTTGCCCACCTGGCTTTTCACTTTTCTACGTCTCCCCATTTTTGAAACACGGTCAACAATTCTTTGATCTGCACCTTTTTCCCTGACACATTCATATTTTCCAGATCTTTGTCTGAGAACTCTGCTCTATAGGGTTTTTGCAATGGCTTTGATTTCAAAATATCTATTCCCATACTAGCTGCAGTGTCTGTTAATTTCTCATGGAGCACTCGGGTATTACGGGTAAGACTCTTGCCGATAAACAGCAGCTCTTCCTCGGAATAGGTATTTAATCTGTCTAATCCCACATTTCCGGCCGTCAGTTCTTCCATTTCAATTCTCAATTTGTAAATATCTAATGGCTTTGTCTGAGGAGTTTGTCTCTCTAATTCTCGACTCCATCTCTCAATCTCTTCAGGAGTCACCAATGTGACGCCTTTGGTACCTGAAGTCGATTCCATTTGAATCTCTCTCGTATTGAAAGGATTGTGTCTCTTCTGTAAACTCCTTCCTGAGTTCCTAATCAGCAAATCCATTAAAGAAGCTTCAGATTCACATTCACTCGTCTGATCATCTACAATTAAGGGCTCTTTTCTTGGCTGCACTACAGATGGGGTAATGATCGGAGTCTTTGGACTCCCTTGTCTATCCCCATACAAAGGAACAACTGGTCCAATAGTTACTGGGATTGTCAAGGCTTCGGGGCTTGTATTTAACTGGGAGATTTTCTGAATTATTTCGGTTCTTTGTTGGGCTAGAGCCTCTCGCTCTCTTTCCTGCAGTATTCTTTCCAGGCTTATTTCAGGTACTATTTGTGGAGTCAATGTTGGGGCAGTTGGATGCGTCATACTTGGTCCTTCACCATAATTAGGTTTTGGGAACAGGCTTCCTGTGTTTACGGATCTCGGTCCTTCCTCATAAGGAGGTCTTGGACAAAAGTCTCTTTCACCTGAATATCTTGATTCTCCACTAAATGGTGGTCTTAGACAGGTGTCTCTGGCACCTATGGGTCCTAGGCCCTCGTTATAGGAAGGTATTTGACAGCTGTCTCTTGCGATTACAGATCTATTCCCTTCCGGAAATGGTGGTCGTTAGGAAGTATCCCCTACACTAGAGGATCTGGGTCCTTCATTATAAGGAGGCGGATTTTTCATAAACATGTCATCCAATAAATCATCATCTGAATCCCCACTGGACACCCAATGTTTGGTCTTTTCTGTCTTTTTCTCTCCCGCAGGACCACCCATTGCCATCATTGGATACAGTCCTTCTACAATCATATTCTGTCTCCACTGTTTCATCTTTTTATCTTGGGTCTCTTGCTTCAATTTCGGATACCATTTGGTTAACCCTTTATTCATTCGGGGCTTATCTATTTCAAAAGCCTCTATCTCCCACTCCTCTAATGCTTCGTACTGTGTCAATCTAGGTCTGGGATGTAAATCATTCATTCGCGTTCTCAAATTAAAAAGGATTCTGCCATTAAATGTACCTTCTAACGGAAAAGCCAAAATTCCGTCATCCTTTGTGTACTCCGCCCAATTTTCCAACCACACACACGAATGATACCCCTTACCAAACATCATGAAAGATGCGGGAGTATTAGGTGGCGGAATGACACCTTCTCTAGTTTTGATAGGTTTGTCCTTTTTGAAATAATTCTTCACTTTAGTTACAAGGGACACCTTTCTCTTATTTCCGTACATAATGTCGGTTTTATGACCTTTCCACTGATCGTTTTCAAACCCTAAATGTCTTGGATCAGGTCTAGTCACTGGCCTATACGTATGCCACATATAACTTCCTACAAGTGACTTTGTTTACAAATCACTCCCAATCCAAATGCGGCTTTTATTTTCGTGCAACCAATCAAGTGCACGGTTTCAAATAATCTCGACCAATGGGTGCGCGGCCTTTCGCGAGACAGGTTCTCACGCTTCGGCACTCACCCCTCCTTTACAATTCCAGCTCCGCTACACACCCGCTGTTTCGACCAATACCAGCGCGGCACAGAGTGACGTCAGAGCAGCTCCGCAACTGACTCCCTCCTTCACAAGGTAACGGAAACTTTTATTTCTTTCTTAAAGTGCAAGTGCTGTATTTAATTAACAACGTAGAAACATTCGCCACTGTACTAGAGTGCCTAAAAAAGAAAGATTTGTTTCACTGCAAGTAAACTACTTCCATTTACTTTTCATACGCTACGGATAGATCTCTTCTGCCTACCCTTCACTCAAGCATTAGAGAACCTGCTACTTCTTTGACTCATCCACTTCTTTTCGGAATATATACTAAGTCTAAAGTTTCACCAGCGAACCCTTTTGCTGTCACCTAAGCTCCGACGAACCTGCTACTCCTTCCGTGTGACCCTTGCTAGGTTATATCACAATAGAAGTTTTGCCAGCAAACTCTTTGCTATCATTTATTCAAACATACATTCAGAAAACCCTAATTAGTGCTTCCAGTTCTGCCTAACCTGCACCAATTTTCCTCTAGCCAATGACCTCAAAGCGAAGTGGATTCTCCTCACCACTCGCTATTCAATTCCCCGGGGATTCCAGACAACAAGTAACATTAACTAACGAGTAATATTAGTACATTTGTCAATACAACAGCAAGAAAAACAATGTAAAACATTTCATAATTTTTCAAAGCAATAAACCCATTTGCAAATGTTTTTAGCAGCAACATTTTCACAATTAGCAGCAATAACTTTTTAGCAGCATCCGACCTACCTAGCTTAACTAGTCCTTAACCATTTCTTTAACTAGTCCCTAAAACCCTTTCTTTAACTAGTCCCTAACCCCCTTTCTTTAACTAGTCCCTAACCATCCTCTGGCTACCAGAAAATTACTGATAATTACTGTTAATTACTGATAGGTCACGCAACCAACAGATTTACCATACACGTATCGGGCCCATATATCTCAATTCACCATTTTATTAATCGGGTGACCTTACACTCTACTACCAGTAACCCAGTTCCTTCCTATATATTTCTCTTGTACCCGACTTACCAATCCACCGTCACGGGTACATAATGACCACGATGAATCAGGGAGCTAGCTGTGAAGAAAAGGCAGATATCACAATACTTATACTTTATATATTCTATTTGTACTATAATAACCACAAACTCAGGAAGTTTTGAAAACCTTTATCTAAGATTCATCAAGCTCCGTAAACAGGAGATTTATCACGAGCAAACAATCGATAACCAGAATTACAAAGAGCACATATCCATAAAGGAAATAAATCAAGCTGATCATTTATGAATCTAAAGGGAGGTAAGAACAAGGAACATGCTAGGCAGCAGTTTCAGAATTTAACTTAGTTTAGAGAGTCTAATAAGACGGGAAGAATAAAGAGCATACTAGAATGTCACAGTGAAATATTTCCCCATAAAGAGGAACTATAGATAAAATGCAGATAGACCATACTAATAAACTGGTGCAATTACTTGAATCGACTAAACAATGGGAAAACACAAAGAACATCTATGTCATAAACTTGAAAAGGAATTTACTAAGGATGGGTAAGTAAAATGGAACATGCTAGAATAACGACAAATATCATATGAGCTTTCAGTCAGTGGGTTTGCGAAAAAGGCATGGAAAATCAATATATGCAAAGATATGTCTTTATTGAAGCAAAAGACAGAAAAATAGGAAGGTGCAGTATAGAGTTTCAGTACTATATTTACCTAGAATGTTGTGAAGACCAACCCTGGCCACAGGTCAGTTAAGAACAGGAGGGACCCCAAAGGAAACCCGTCATCAGCAGGACAGCAGGTGCAGAATGGACACCCCAGGACAGGACAGGAAACCCAGATTAGGATCAGGACAGGACCACCAGGATAAGACCAACACCCGCAGTTTGGAAGAAACGCCTGCGCTCCACCCTCTCTGCAGCTATCAGCCAGAACCCCGATTGGGTTATCGATTTCCCCAGCAAAGTGCTCCGCCAGCACTTAAGGTTTAAAACCTCTAGAGTCTATGGAAAGTTCAGACAGAGTGCTCCGCAGCCCTCTGTATCAAGTCACCTATTGAGTGCGTTGGGTCAGTGACAGGTCAGCTATTCGGAGAAGTCGGACAATTTCTCTAGCTAAACCTAGGCTAGTTATACTGTTTTCGGGTCAGTGTACCACCCCCCAAATGTTGCAAGTGTCAGAATCCCCAATTTCAATTGGTCCTCAAGTAGGATAGGTCAACACACCAATCACATTTGATTTCTACAAGCCGGTATTAACATTTCTGGGACCGCCTATTTGAATTTGGGGTTCCCATGACATGCTCTACAGAATACAATGGAAATATTACAAATTTATCATTTGCAGAACAGTTCAGCTCCATCCTGCTGGGTCGCAGGTCACTTTCTCAGGAGCATCTTGACTGTGGCTGCCAGCTGGCTGAGTTCCACTGTTCAAGGTTGTCTTATCTCTGCCAGGGTGACATGCGCAGTAGAGATTTTCAAGATGGATTCACGAGTGTCTCTCAAACCCTCAAGCACGTGGTACATGAAAAGTAAGCGAAAACAAATTAAAACACAGAAATAAATGAATACACTGTATACCATGAATAACTACTCTATACCCCTTACTATATAATATCTATAGCGTTAGGGTAAATGTGGAACAAACAACTTTGCAAAAGCAGCCTTGTAAGCACGGAGCATATGAGAAAACAAAGCGGCCATATTAGCTGTATTGCGCATGAGCAAACATTTCCCACTAGAACTGCGAGTACGTCACGTCACGTGATTGTGACCGATGCATGCGCAGAAGAAAATCCCGCCAAGCAGTGGCCATTTTAATTAGCAAGCGTTATTACTGTTTAGTACACATAGACAAGCGTCTCTGGGACACCCCTGTGTAGTGTAAAAGTGCAATATTAGTAAGACAAACAGGTTGGATTACTTTGTTACATATTACTCGAGGTTCATGAGTTCAAGCAAGTCGCGTAATATGCGAATCCTTGCTCCATCAATTGCACTGTGGAACACTGCCAAATCACCAGAGCGAGTAAGACTGGAAATAGGGCTTTGGTGCTCCAGGGGGCTTGCTGTAAATTGTACTGGGGAGCCATGGGAACTTTTGACTAATTCCTAGCATCAATGGGATAACTCTTGAGTACACCCAATTACTTTGCATTCCCTGGATGAGGCTACTAATGAATGGGGATTTACCCTGAAAATGTTACAGGAAGGAGGGTGTGACAGGGATTTGCCTGATAACTATTAAGTATCTAGTATAATGGGGTAACCCAGTGCCCCTCAGAACCTGGGTGTACAAGAATGTTGAAAATGTTGGCTCTGTTGGGTACATAATTGATTCTAGGTTTACTGAATAATATCAATAGAAAAAAGTACTCAAACTTTTCAGTAATAATCAATGAAAATGTAAGAGAAGGAAGGACTAACAACACACCAAAGGATTGCATGGATCCAAAGTTGTAATAAGTGATAATTCAATACATTCTTTTACATTTTATGATATCAAGATAACATTAGAAAGCTGTCACAGTTCATGAACATATGAGTTGTTCAAACGGTGCATGTGATATGGTGAAAAAAGTGCTAAGTGTTACGAGATATATATAGTGCTCTATGGATGGTTAAAAACTGGTCATTCAAAGAACATCCATCCTTAGGTATATACATTTTGGGATTCAAATTTCCATTTCACGTGGGGCGGAGAGAGTACGGTCAGGATTATGATAGGCACATCAATGTTTCAACCCAGAGAAGTGCTTGATTGATTAGTAGGCACAGCGGGTCTGCCTAAGGACAACGCGAACAAAGGGACAGCAAGATTTGAAGAAAGAAAGGAAGAAAAGTCTTCAGGGTATGTTTCCACCGTAGTTTGGATTCACAGAAATGATTTTAGTGAGGTTCTTAGAGGCACAGTTCAGTAGCTCTCGCCTCTCGAGCTGAACACAATCTTGAAAGGAACAGATGTTCTGTTTATTCAAAAAGCGAATGAGCAATGAAGATGCCTTTAAATTTTGTTTTTATCTTGACACATTTGCTGTCTGTACAAAGAAAGACGTCAAATGTCAGTTTGGCTTTTTACTAATTGCTGCTTGGAAAATGGAGTTTATTTTTCTTTCTCTTACTACAGTTAGAGGGTTTTGTCAACACATAGCTTTTAAATTGCTTGTAAATGAATAGTACAAATATATCAGGAATTACTAAAGCAAATTCTTTTTTTAATTGAAAAGTGTGATGCAAACAAAATTTTGAATAGGAGCAAAATAAACAAGAACACTTTACTTGATGATGTGCAAATGACTGCCAAATATTTACAGGAACTCGATTTCCAAATATTTTTGTTTGTACACTATATAGTTTTATCAGTAAAACTGCATGTCAGTGGGAACAATTTCAATGTAAAATCTGCTGATTACAAATGACAGTGTGCAACCACGTCATGCTTTAGTTATGTATTTATCAAAAGTGATAGGTTTTAAACATGATTTGAGAAATTTCTTCCCCCACCCCAGTGACAATGCTTTTAATGAACTAAGAGATAAGTGAGGGGTCTTGTGTATCCTATATGTGGCTAGATTTGTATTATATATGGAACAAAAGTATGTTTAAATCAAATAAAAGAGTTTTTGTACAGCAGACATGCTGAAATTGCATATTTGAAGGGCCTTCTCATATGTGATAATGAAGAAAATAGTGACTCAGTGAATTTAAATATTTGCCCAGGACCACATGTTTTGAAACCAGTTTATAGGTCAAGGGCATTACAATTAGGTCGAGTAGAATATTTGAGTCGCTTGACCTGCAGGTCTATTAACATTTTTATGATTTTCTTGGCCTGGCTGATCTGTATCTACAACCCCCCATCCTTGAGGGAGTCTTGGCTTTTCGACCACAGCTACCACTAAGAGCCAAGTGCAGAAGGGGTTCTTGGCCCAGTTGCTCAGGATCCATAGTAGCTATCCATGGATCAGGATCCATAGTAGCTCTGCGCCATACAAGTCTTCAACTTATATAGTCAGGTAAGAGTGGTAGTTATGATACATTAAGGTGGGACATAGTTAGCCCAAAGAAAGACTCTATTACTTTCATACCTAACCTCAAGTAAAGACCTATTAACCATAGATGCGGATTACTTAATGCAAGGTCGTTGATAAAACACTCCTTGTAGACGATTATGTTGTTAGAAACCAATGACTGGGTTGCATTATTTTTTAAATGAGATGTGGGCTTTACAAGATTCAGACATTGATTTTGGGAGGGCATTTCCGCAGGGTTAAAAAGTCCTGCATGCACCATGGGAGGCCAGAAGGGGGAGGCGGTGTAGCAATAATTTTTTAAGAAAGCTGGAACATCACCACCTTACACCTAGAAAAACTGGTGGGGCCAGATCTAATGGGCTTCACGTTAAAGACGGAAAAAAGTAGTATATTTTATGGAATTTGATGCTATCGATCCCGGGACCAAGTAAGTCCCTGCCTACAACGTTTTATAGAGCTTGTATCTAACATGGCCCTGACACACTCAAATCTCTTCCTTCTAGGGGATTTTAATATATGGGCGGGAGGCAAAAAGTTACCATCCTTCAAAGAATTGCAAGGGTCATATGAAATAATGGGTCTACAACACCTAGTACATGGCCCAACACACCAGGGTGGAGATACTTTAGATTTCATCTTCTTTTCAGAAGATTTAATTTCGATGAGGGCATTACGCAGCTGAGCTGGACCGACCATGCGCTGATGGTTTTTCATAGGAAGAAATTAACTCTTAATTCAAAATGAGGAACTTGCTAAGAAAATGCTGAGTAGAGCGTGTCATAAACTGAATAGACTGAAACAAGGTAAGGTATTTGACTTGGCAGCATGTTTCGACACCTCGAAGACTATTGATGAGAACTGCGACTCCTTACATGCTAAGAATCTAGAGACACTGGACAACGAAATACCCATCAAAAATAGCAAATCCTAGCAAAGGCCTGCTTCACATTGGTAGACAGAACTTCTAAAAGTAATAAAACAAGCATGTGAAAAATTAGAAAGGAAATGGCGTAAACCCTACTCAGAAGAGGACAAACAATTATTAAAGGTTGCACTAAATGAATACAAAACAGAGGTAAAGGAGAATCACTATGCTAAGACAATCATAGAGGCTGCAAACAGTTCAAAAAATATATTTGACATCATGCAGTAACTGATGAATCCAGAATTTATTAGGCAAACTACTCAATCTCTCAAGCACTCTAATGACCTACCTTGTTCTTTGAGAACAAGATTCAGAAGATTTTAGTGGATATTGAAAATACCACTCCAACAATAGACCAGTTAGTACAGAATGTCCTCAGAGTCGCTGATATCTCAAATATTTGTTACAATAAACTAGACTCCTTCCACAACTGTCTGAAGGACATTGCGAAATGGCTAAGGAACAACTCCTTAAAAGTTTAAAGACCTATAACAGAATTTCTTTGCTGCTCATCCAATAAAGTCTCAATGGAACTCCCAAATAATTTTTGGCCATTGACAAATGAGAGGGATTTAGAAGCCGCACAGATGAGTTGTAATCTTGTGGTAACTTTTGATAATAAGTTATCCATGGAGAGCCGTGTCAACAAGATCGCAGCTACTCGCCTTGCACTACTCCGTAACTTGAGGAAACTCTTACTTATTTTATCTACACAGGCTAGAACATTGATAGTGCATAGTACTATCTTAAGTAGTCTTAGTTACTGCAAATCTGTGTTCCTAGGAGCACAGATTACGTAAAAAAAGACTGTAAAGAGTAGCTGCAAAACTATCACAGAACAGACCAAGAATGTTATCCTCCTCTACAGCTTCGAAAGAGTTCAACTGCCTCCCAATAATGGTAAGGACAGTATTCAAATCATTGTGCATAGTCTTCAAAGCAATTCAGCGAAAGGGCCTTAAATTGCTGCAAATGAAATTCAAATGATATGTACCATCAAGAAACCTACAATCGTTGACTTCAATTCTTCTCTGTATTCATAAAACAAGACAGGGAGGACGACCCTTCTCAGTGAAGGCAGCACAGCTTTGGAATAAAGTACCAGCATCATTGAGAAACAGTAGGGATCTCCTACAATTCAGGAAAGCACTTAAAACCTGGCTATTTCCATATAATTAGGTTACAGTCCCATTGATTGACTAGTGGCTTTCTAGAAGACGAAGGCGCCAGGATCTCTTTGAGGTGACAGCAGGACTCTAAAAATATTTATTAATAATAAAAAAGGTGAGGGAGGAGCCAAGATGGCGGTCGGAACGGTCGCATAAACGCCTCGCTCCGTGATCCCTTCCTCCCCGCCACCTATCCTGTCTTTAATCCTGTTCGGGGCGTTCCGATTTCGGTTACTAAGGAAGAGCCTTCACTTACCGTCTGTTTCCGGGGCTCCGGCGTGCAGTGGTTTCTGAGTTCTGCCCTTGTTGTCTTGCCGGCCTTCCCGGCCCTGGCGCCGGGGCCTCGAGTGCAGTGCCTGCCCGGAGGTGTTCGGAGTGCCGACGGTCCGGAACCGGTGGAGAGACCCGATGGTGGGAGCCTGAGAGCCGCGAGCCGGTGGCACTGGAGCGGACCCACCCCCGATAGCGGGCCGCCCCACATGCCCGATTGCTTGCCGGACCGGAGAGAGAAGCCGCGTTGTCCGGCACCCCTCGGGTGAGACGCCCACTCCTGTTGATTGTCCCGCCTGGGATCCGGTGCAGGGCTCCCCGAGAGTTGTGGGGAGCACACCTGTTCTTCTGGTGACTCTCCTTTCTCCGCCAGGCGCCGTCCGCCGCGGATCGGCTGTGTGTCTTGGGGCCTCCGGCGCTCATGGTGGACTTGGAGGCGGGCGGGACAATGGCGGCGGGCGATTTGTTCAAGATGGCGGATGGCCCCTCGGAGTGTCTTCCTCCTGGAGACAGGGACGTTGCTGCATTTGCTCTCCCCGGACCTCGTTTGCTTTGGGCGGCCCCTACACGAAGTGATGTCTCGCTTGCCCTGGCTGCTCTGCGGATTGACCTGTCCTTGAAATGCCGGGCCTTGGAGTTGCGGATCGCCGCCATGGTTGCCCCGCCATTTTGTGACGCTGTGTCGTCTCCCCGAGTTGGTATTGTTGAGACTCCTCCAGCTGCTGTGCTGGGATCTACAGATGGGTGTTCGATTCTATGGGATCAAGTGGACCCGGTGCCGATGCTGCAGTGTTTCCTACATCCTGATTTCTTTGCTTCGTGCTGGACAGCCCAGATTTTGTGCTTGGCCACATGGATATTTGGTGTACTTTTGCATTCTGACTGCTGCCGAGTTTTCCTGGTTGCTTCTTGGTGGCCGGGACGGTGTTCCGCGAAGATTCCACTTGCTTTCCCTGACTGGTATGACCCCACTATATCGTACTGTTTCTTGGCCATGCCGGGGTCTGGCAGTTCTGCTCCTCGTAGAAGTGGACAGGGGTGATTATGCCTGGGTGCCTGCGGGACTTTCGTTTTGTTAATGGCATCTCCGGGCCTCGTTATTTGAACAGTTCCTGTTTCCATCCTCTGTGTAGGCTTTTCCCAGTATCCTCTTTGACCTCGATTATTGATCCTTTGTTGCGGGTGGGGAGGTGTTCTGTAACTCGATCGCCGGCTCCTCTCCTCTCTCTCTCCTTTTTCCTCTTCTTCTCTCTTTTTCACCTTTTTCTTTCTCCGTTATTTCTCCCTTTCTCTTTTCTTCTATATTTCGGGTGACTCTGGGGCGACAGGCACGCTGTTTAGTGGGGTAGGCCATAGCCATTACAGTGATGTAGGGTGGGGGGGTGTTTGTTATTTTAGCTTGTTTTGTTCTATGGTCCCTTTTTGCTTCCTTTCTAGGGGGTGGGCTATGTCCCTTTGTTCTTTCTCCTTCGATTCGCAAGTGTCTGCACTTTCTCCTTTTTCGGGGCGGGTGGGCTGTCTATGTGGCGTCCTATTCAATTGTCTGCTATGGCTTGTCCTTTATTTTTGACCCTTTGATGGGCATGGGATGTCGTTGGGCCTTGCCCTACTATGGTTACCTGATTGCGTGGGGGGCTATATCCCTCCCGTCCCCCCCCCTTTTTTCTGTGTATGTTGCATGACGCCCTGGTAGATATGGCTACTGCCTCCTCTATAAAGCATAAAATGGAACCTTTCTTATCCTGGCGCTTACTGTGTAGCGACTTTATTCCACGTCTATACTGTATTCATTTTGCCGTACACATTGATGTTGCTCCTTTTTGGCTCTCCTGATTTTGCGGCCGGCCCCTGTGGTTGTAGGCCTGCGCTTGTACTGATACGCGTATTTCAATAAAGGTTTAAAAAAAAAAAAATAATAATAATAAAAAAGGTCCGCCAAAGGAGAACAGGACTAAAAGGCCTCAACCAACACAGTTGGGCCAAGTAGCCCCATGGCCCTCTGAAAGGGGTTATAAAAATGTGATATTGCGAGTGTTCATTCTTCTTCGATTGGGTGAGAGATATTTTTTAATAGATTTCTTTCAATGACCTTCCTGCCTCTCCTCCTTCCCTCCCTTCCTGTTTTCCCAAAACCATAAAATATGCATCATTTTGGTCAAGTTCTAATGGAGTGCTACTTGTGCTCCGAGTTAATTGTTGAATATGTGGAGTTCTGTCTTAGAAATTCTCAGACGTTTCAATACATTGGTGTACCGGGTCTGAAGAAAAGGGCTGGACAACAGACTGACTTAGTGAGGGTTTTATTTTATATAGTAATCGTCTCCTTCTTGAAGCCAGTATTACACACAGAAATGTCACGACGTAATAGGGCTCTGCGTTGGCTCATGATCCTCAGGTGTTCCTCTGTTAGACTTTCGGATGTCTTCCTCCCGGTGTTCCTGGCCTCATTCTGGGACTGGCGTCAAGGTATTCTCTGGCACTCCAATAAAGAAACAACAAGCATTTACAATGCAATGGTCTCGCCTCCACAAAAGTTAGAGCTATTTGCATTGTAAATGACAACATTTTTATTTATGTGTTGGTTTTGAAAACAGATAAATAAATGGCATTGTTATTTACAATGCCAATAGCTTAATCTCTCACAAATGCACACACACCATGCTCTACAACACACCATGCTCTCCCTAGAACACTCACACTGCTGTCTCTCTCACACTGCTGTCTCTCTCACAGTGCTGTCTCTCCTACACTGCTTTCTCTCCGACACACAGCCACACACACACACATACAGCAAGCCACACACACAGCCACACACACACATACAGAGAGCCACACACACAGCCAGACACATACGGAGAGCCACACTCACACAGCCATACACACACATACAGAAAGCCACACACACACAGCCACACTGAGCCACACACACAGCCGCACACACACATACACAGCCCCACACACACACACACAGCCACATACACAGCCACACACACAGCCACACACACTCAGCCACATACACAGCCACACACACAGCCACACACACAGCCACAGTTTTCAGTAAGCTTTGATCCTTCTGAGTTAGAAACAATTTATCTACTGATTATGCGCCAGATGAGGGATAATTATGCAAAATAAAGCAGAAGCAGCAAACACAGGATCCCATAATTCCAGTGGCCCTCCCCATGACCTACTATTATATTTGAACTCTAACTTTTTGATGGTCAAACTGGACCCTCTCCATACCTGTCCACTGTGTGCAACGTGATGAATCTCTCAGGATTCTTTATTCGATGATTAAAAATCACCAGAAAAGTACAAACATACAATATATATTCCCCCCATTTTTCCCCTTTCTTTAAAAAAACAATTAAATTTATATGAATCCCAATATTAATACAAACAAGTCACAATATATTAAAAAGGAGGTAACTGGTCTTTAAAACCTATCACTGGAATATCAAATTTCAAATTCCCCCCCCCTGGTTGCTCTCAAACGTACCGCTACTTTAATAAAATTAATAATGCAGCACAATGTAAGGGGATCAGTCGCTTGTTGTAGAAAGATCAAGGCTTTTTGGGCACTTTTTATATTAGTTTGTTTTAAAATATCAACCAAAAATCTACGCCTGGGCTCAGAATAAAAAGAACATAACAATACAAAATGAAGGGAATCCTGCGGAGACCTATTGTCGCAGCCGCAGGTTCCGTTCTGCTCAATTGTAGACGAATACCCTAATGGTGATGCCAATAAATACGGTAAAAGATTGAGCCTAAAACGGCTCATTAAAAACCTGTCCTGAGCATTATATATGAAATATAAGTAAGGTTCCATGCCTTCTGTGATCTTTACAAGGTTGTAGGCACACACTGTGGTTTTGGCCCTTTCTTGCTCTGATCTCTGTGTAGCCCTGTATGCAAGAAACTCTTTTTTTACAGTCATTTTATGCTGTGGGGTAATCGCTGCGGGATCAGAGAATAGCTTCCCAAGGCCCAAAGTTTCAATACAGTCTTGACATAACTGAGCCACGGGATTCGCATCCATTTATCTCTACCCAGGCAATCATTCATGATTTCCCTACTTAACATTGCCTCTGGGTTTACCCAGATTTTCAACCAAGCTACGATAGGCCTAATCTTCACCAGGTCTTCAAGATAAGGTATCCCTAACTCCCTGTGTGTAATTGATGCAGCTAGGCTCTGATGAATCTAGTGTGAGCCCCCAGCCTTCAGCACTTTTGTCAGAGTAACAGGCCTCCCCACCCTAATCAGGTCTCCATAGACCCATAAGAGAAACAAGAGGCAAAGCCACGGCCCACCGTGACTGGAAGGTGCAGCTGCCCGCTTCTCCTGCCCCCGCCCCTTGACAAGTGACATTTATTTATTTAATGCGTTTTCATATAGCGCAAACTTCTGTGCCCGAAGCTGTAAGAGTGCTTTATAAAAGGACCAGTTACATTACATAACATTCAAGGCTGTAGGAGTTTAGGCCTAAGATCAGTGTTGCATGATAACTTGTTGGTTAGTATTAAATAATGTGTTCGCGTTAGATCAAAGGTCTCTGTGCTCATAATACAGCAAGGGCACCCTAGCGCTGATCCTTTTCCTATTATACCCAAATGTTTCTGCGCTTGACCTAACGTGGCTGCTAAACCGGACACACGCTAAAAAAGAGTTGCGGTCTGACTGAACATTAACATCAGCACTAAAGGCTGCGTGTCCTGTGCTGACTCTGGCCACCACCCGGGGGGAAGTAGAGAGAGGCGAGGGTCAAGCAGAGTGTAACATGTCACACAAGACAGGCAAGGTGACCGGGCTGTCAGCGCAGCTACACCAACCCCTTCGACCCAGCCCCTGGGCACCCTAGACTTGAACGTTTAAGAGGCGGAGGGAGATACAAGACAGCTTTATCACCGGGAGGGGTGCGCATGAATATTGGGCACAGGGCAGCACGTAGCAGGCTGGCACGGCTGTTGGTGACGGTCTTGGCGAGAGTTCAGGGATCCCCTAACCATATGCCTGGGCGAAGGCGGCACTCACCCCCTTTCTCGCCAATAGCGGGCTGTAGCTTGGCGGCTCCGATCACCAAGACGATGCAGAGGATGAACCATTCCTTGCAGACATGTTCCAGTAGGCCCATGCTGCCGGGGATCAGAAACGGACTGTCCCAAGAGTCACGAACGGAAGGGGGCGGCGGCCGGGCCTAAAGCCTCTCTCATCTCAGCTGCTCGGGCCGGTGATCCGGGAGCAGAGACCAGGCTCCAGCGGTTGCCGCCATCGTTTACCGCACACCACTGATGAGCGATGCAGGAGAATCCAGCTGAATGAAAGTGGGAGCGGCTCGGCACCTCCTACGCAAAGACACCCGCGGTGCGACAGCAGCTCCTCTCTCAGCTGCCGCCCTGCCCCTGCTAGCTAAGTCTCACCCCCCAAGTGCCATCAGAGCCCTATTGGGTCCTTGTTGATCCGAGCTCTCATCACTATCTCTTCAACATGAATCGGACACAGAGTGGGTCGCCGTATTGATCGGCGCCGCTCTTTGGTGGAGTAAGGCAGCACTCTGCATCCAAGATGTTGGAGGATAGTATTTTCCCACAGCCGCGCAACTACTCGGTCCAGGCTGGTAGACGGCCATCGGCTTGACATGGGCGCGCACAAACCAGTTAAGAGAGGTGAGAAGAGGGGTGGGGGGAGAGGAGGCGGCGTAATTTTTGGAAGCTAAGCCCCGTCCTTTGCAGACTGGGGGGCGTGTTTTTCGAGAAGAGAAAGAAACGAAAAAAACACGCCCCTCAATCCGAAACGGACTGGGATTAGCTGCCAAAAATTACGTCACAGAACCCTCTTCTCCAATGGCTGGCCGCCGTTTAGGCAGCCAGCCAATGGAGAAGAGGGGCGGGTTCAAGCCTCGCTACTCTGGAGACATGAGATCTCGCCAGCTAGACTGCGCATGCGCAGCCTACGCTAGCCGAGACCTAATGATGTGTGTATGAGTGCTTGTGAACAGTTGTGCAAGAGGGGGAAAGGGGAGTGAAGGAATTACCCTGAGTGCTGCACTACTAAATTAAGGTGTGACAGTGCAGGGGTGGGAAATTATCCACAACAAGGACCGGTGGGGGCTGGCGCGTTTAACCGTCCGGTTTCTCCTGCCTCCCTACCCAGCCAACGAACCGTGCTCGTACCTGCGTTAGCCACGCTTCTCCGGGAGTGTGGCTGGACGAAGCGTGTTCCTGATATCGTCCTGGCTCTCCCTTGGTCTTCACTCTCTCCACAGCCTCTCGTCTGCTGGGCATCCTTCTCGCCAGCTGCTGTTCTCCGTACAGTTAAGCGTTCTCAGTCTTTTCCTCCTCTCGTCCTCCGGTGTCCGCGCACACACTCTTCCTGGTCTCCTCCTCTCTTGTTGGTCCGGTGTGCGGTGTCTCTGGGGGCTGAGTCTACTCCAGCACGGCTCCAGTCAAAGCCCTGTAGGTGATTTGCGATAGGCAGAACAATCTTCCTGTTGTGGGGAAAGAAGAGGTGTTGTGACATCAGGTACCTCCCACCAGTCCCTTGTGGATGTCGGTCCCTCCCTAGGAACCGTGGCCCAGTGACAATTGGTTTCCATATTGTTGTGATGTTCACTGGTTTTTTCCCTCCTATGTGAGTTATGTGTGTAACTCACAATACAAATATTGAATCCTAAAAGAAGGAAGAATGTGTGCTAGGTCGTAGACCCTGAAAGAGTTTTAATATGAGCTTGTCATCTAATTGGATAGAGATAGTGCTTTATTTGTGCCAGAGGTTGCCGGTGGGAGCCACCAGCTCTTACTTTTGGGGATCGGCAACTATTTTTCTTTTTGAGGGGCTTACCCAGTGCAAGACAGGAAAAAAAACCAGATCGGAAAGGAGGGGGAAAGAAAGGTGGTAAAACGGTCAAAAATAGAGAAAGCAGGAATCTGCAAGTGTGAGTTAAAGGAGCAGGGAGTGTCTGCAGTGGATTAAAGGCACATAAGTTCGATTTAAGGCTTCCAGCCTTGGTATTTGAGATAACAAAGTTTAATTGTTCCGGCTGCAGGCTTCTGAGCATATCTTCGAGCATTGTAACTCTTTCTTTCTTAAAAAGCACTGGATGGAGTGTAGATGACTTGTCTGGTACCACAATGAAGTCATAAGTATTTGGTATGTGTGGGGACAGTGAAGTTTTGTTGGTGGTCCAGAGTGCTAAACAACTAAAAGAAGGCTTCTAGCATAGGTAGATTTCTTTTGAGACATCTTTAGCTTTCTTGCCAGACTATTGCTCCCCCACCCCACACACAAAAACCATACATAATGTACAGATAATGGTCTGTAAATTATCGTCCCTTGGCCTATTAAATTATCACTTACATTTGACTTCTGCCCAACACAGTAAACATATTGGAGCAAAGGCTCAGCCCACTTTACCCACTGGCTCTCGTCACTTTGAGAGACTTCACAAAGTCTGGGCACATTGATCACATCCACCTAAATATAGTTCCTTTCTCTTTCGATGCAATGTGGGTTCTAAATGTGCTTTTTAAAATGTTTATTTTTAATATTCACTTTAATTCATGGCTATTTATTTTGCCTGCACCCCTTTCTAAAGTTTGTTCTTGAGTATTTAAGCGACTTGGAAACATAACAGATGACTGATTTGGGTGCTTGACTCGTTCACAAATATTAATAATAAAATTAATGCACCACTGTAAGGCTTGTTGTTTAAAAAACATCACTGGTGAAACAGCTGCAATGGTGAATGTTTGAATTTAATTTTTTTATTGAAAGCATAAGGCGTTCTTGTGTAGGTGATAGCATAGTTTCACTTTTTTACTTTCATTTTTGCAGCATATGGTTGTAGTAAAAATTATTAAAAAATAGCCAAATTCACCAGCATGCCAAGGCCAGACCTATTGGCGTTGCCAAAGCTTTTATATGTCTGTAACACTCACTGACAAAGACGTTCAGGAAGTAGATTATTTACGTTATTTAAAGGGAGAAGGCAAAGTCTGTCTCAGTGAGAGAGCAGTTGTGATCTGGATGTGGTATATTAGAACTTTAGACCTCAAAAGAGGTGTTGTCAATCACTTCTATGAGGCTGCAGGGCCAGCTGTTTCCATAGCAATGCAGGGTAGAGACTTGTAGATTTAAAAAAGTACACTCAATTATCAAATTTTGTTAAATTCTTCCATTTGTGCACCTATTGTCTTCAAAAGCAATCCTGTTCGGTTTTTTTCTTTTTTGTGTCATAATTTTTTATTGGAGTTCAAAGATAGGCAATTTGGGAGACACACTGATTTACATCATGGCAAACCAAACGAATTTCTACTGTAGCCAAAATACTTTTCCTCTAATAGTGTCCACAACAGCAACAGTACTTTGTCATCCCTAGCTCCACATTCAGCCACCTGACTGCTGATAGAAGTCTGTGTTTCCTGAAGCTCCACTACTCCTGCTGTGGGGCAGCTGCTGAAATGCAAAATATGCTCAACTGGTGGCATTGCCAAAGCAATAGGTCTTGTTTACTATAATATAGTGCAAGCCAACCCTTAGAGGATAGTAGAGTATTAAATGGATGTCTCATTGGGTCAGCAGTGCCCTGAAGTTAACCTGAGTTTACTTTTCAAGGTTAAGCAATATGCGTTCTTTCCATGCGAATGAGGATCCCCATGTGTTAAAGTATGAACGGGCATGTCTGTTAAGTGGGTGTTGTGTAAAAAAAATAATATATTTTTAATGTATTGTTTAGCTGGAACCAGCTGTGAGCCATCAAGGACTTCAAATCAGAGAAACAATTTAGTAGGATGTTGTACTTTTCTGGTGCTCCTCTGACTTCAACACAAATTGTACCCTCAGCATAGAAATCACATTCAACTGATGTTTATGAATAAAGCTATTTTACCAACATAAAAAGTCCATGTAGGCGTCCTTATGAAAACAAAATAATAATTATACTACAAAACCCATTGATGTATTGCTACATACAATCAATGTATAACAACAGAATACAACCAAATTCATTGTCTAGAAGTATTTTAATCTTAGTAGTAATGGTAAGCTGCTTTAGAAACAATTAAAATATTTACAAATGAGTGTTCACCATAGTGAGTTAACATACAGTACTCAAACAGTGAAAAGGCTGCATAAACGTGATCACATATGAAGAAATTGGAGAAAAGACAAAAACAATTTCTTAAATTACAGAGCGTTGATAAGTATTTGAGAAAGGACTGAATATTTAAATTCTCTCAATAAATGTCTTTTAAGCTGAGTAATTGTCAATGACGTTTCGACCCTTATAGATTTAACGTCTCATCAATCAATCAGAGTACTTGTAAAGCGCGCTACTTACCCGTGAGGGTCCCAAGGCGCTGAGGGGGGGGGAGGGGTTGGTATCCTGCTACTGCTCGAAGAGCCAGGTCTTGAGGAGCCTTCTGAAGGTGAGTATGTCTTGCGTCTGCCGTATGTGGGTAGGGAGGGTGTTCCAGGTCTTGGCGGCTAGGAAGGAGAAGGATCTGCCACCAGAGGTCGTCCGTTGGATGCAGGGGACAGCGGCGAGGGCGAGGCTGGCGGAGCGGAGCTGGCGGGTGGGGGTGTGGAAGCTGAGTCTGCTGTTCAGGTAGGCTGGTCCGGCGTTGTGGAGTGCTTTGTGTGTGTGTGGGTGAGGAGCTTGAAGGTGATCCTCTTGTCGACGGAGAGGCAGTGTAGGTCTCTCAGGTGGGGGGGTGATGTGGTTGCAGCTGGGGACGTTGACGATCAGTCGGGCGGAGGCGTTTTGGATGCACTGTAGTCGTCGTAGGTGTTTGGCTGGGATTCCTGCGTAGAGTGCGTTGCCGTAGTCCAGTCTGCTGTTGACAAGGGCTTGTGTCACCATTCTTCTTGTTTCGGTCAGGATCCACTTGTAGATCCTGAGGAGCATGCGGAGGGTGTTATTGCAGGAGGAGGAGACGGCGTTGACCTGTTTAGACATGGAGAGTGAGGAGTCGAGGATGAAACCTAGGTTGCTTGCGTGGTCGGTGGGTGTTGGTGCTGTTCCCAGTGTGGTCGGCCACCAGGAGTAATCCCAGGCTGAGGGGGTAGGACCGAGGATGAGGACCTCCATCTTGTCCGAGTTGAGCTTCAGACGGCTGCTCCTCATCCAGTCGGCGACAGCCTTCATTCCCTCGTGGAGGTTGGTTTTGGCAGTGTGTGGGTCCTTGGTGAGGGAGAGGATGAGCTGGGTGTCGTCGGGGTAGGAGATGATGTTGAGGTCGTGATGGCGGGCCACTTGTGCGAGGGGGGCCATGTAGACGTTGAACAGCGTCGGGCTGAGGGATAAGCCCTGGGGGATGCCGCAGATGATGTTGGTGGCTTCGGATTGGAAGGGTGGGAGGCGGACGCTCTGGGTTCTGCCGGTGAGGAAGGACGTGGTCCAGTCGAGAGCCTTCTCTTGGATTCCGGCTTCTAGGAGTACGATGGCAGACCATGTCGAAGGCGGCTGACAGGTCCAGGAGGATGAGGGCTCAAGTTTCGCCGTTGCCTAGTTGGCGTCTGATGTCATCTGTGGCGGCGTTGAGGGCTATCTCGGTGCTGTGGTTTCGTCTGAATCCGGACTGGGACGGGTCCAAGATGTTGTTGTCTTCAAGGTGGCGGGCCAGTTGCAGGTTGACGCTTTTCTCGATGTCCTTTGCCGGGAAGGGGAGCAGGGAGATGGGCCGGAAGTTCTTGAGGTCCTTGGGGTCCGCTTTGGGCTTTTTGAGAAGGGCGTTGATTTTGGCGTACTTCCAGCTTTCCAGGAATGTCGCTGTTTCGAAGGAGATGTTGATCATCAGGACATAGGAAGAGATAACTGAGAACGAGAAGATGTAAGAAGCTGCACAGAATAAAGCAGAACAATTAATCATCCAAATAAATTAACATCATAAAAAAACATGTTTCCTTGTAGGGCCATATATATGAAATACCTGTGCCTTCTACCGAAAGGGAACCTAGATACAAAAATAAATAGTTCAACAATTTGTCACAAAAACTTAACTGAATCAGTGAAAAACTATGATAGTTCTCAGAGTCACACAAATGTTAGGAACTCACCATCAATTTGAAGCAGATGTTGAGTCCTGTAATTGAACATGATATTAAGCAGGTCAATATGAATGAAAATAAGGTGCATAGTGAATACAAGCGAAAGAAACTCACTGAAATGACTACTTCCAGATGAATCATTACATAATATGAAGGGAGTGCCACAATTATTGAGTAACGGACGTGTTTCTGAAGAATCAGAAAGTTTAAAAAAAAGAAGTGTAGCCAAGGCGCCACAGAAGTTGGTCTTGGAGTAAATAAGGCTCTCAAGTTGGGAAATCCACCGTAGGACAAGAAAGTGTAACTAATTTTAGAAAAAGAAAAAAAATCCTTTCTAGTATGGGTCGGACAAATTACTATAAAAGACATGGGGGGTGAAACATCCGAGCTCCCACCTGCACTGGCAAAAACAGCCCAAGGATTCAAAACGAAAGGGCTTTGCTACAGCAACAAATATGGAGCACAAGAAATTTGAATTGGCAGAGTGAGAGCCCGGAGTCTGGTTATATGGAAAGTGACATAGAAATTGTTAAAAAAACTAGAGCACAGACTTTAAAGGGCAAGGGCTCAACACAGGAAGTGAGAATACAGGGTTACCTAGACGAACCTGAGTTAGACCAGCCCAGTACATGTTTTTGTGTCATAAAAAAAGTTCTGATTGGAAATAGTACGCTCAAAGTTGTACATAAAACAGCAGCATTGGGATAAATTCAGGTGGCAAAAGGGAATGATAGGATGGGACAAATAGGATGGGACAAAAAATTAAAAGGAACCACATTACCAAAAGCAAAAATGTGCATAATGATCATACATATGAAAATGTAAGCATGTACGAGACAACTAAGCAAACAATAATAAATTAATTCAAGAGTAGTGAAAGTCTGTCCAAAAAAATCTCTCAATGTACCATTGGAATTGTATCAGACCGTGATGAAAATGATCATATCTTAAACCATTATTGACAGAATCACATCTTGAAATCCAATTGCATTCACTATTGATTAGTACCAATACCACCAACTACTGAAAGAGATGATGAGAAGTGCCCTGTCCGAATGTATCGAAGTCAGCTCTAACTACAGCAAAGTACCCTTCCAGATCGTCAGAGAGTACTCGAACCCTTCAGCCACCAAAAACGTCATCATCCCTTCTTAGCCTGGCAGATTTCTTCCATGACAAGATCTCCATGACAAGATCTCCACCATCTACAAAAACTTCGAACCCCAACCCACCACTGCCTACACCCTCAGCCTCCTCGCTCCCATGGATGCAAAACCCCAGTGCTATCCCCGACCATCTGCACACCGCCTGGGACTAGCTCACCACACAGAACATCACATCCATAATGAACTCTGTCCACTCAGGAGCATCCATTGACATTTTCAACCCAAGGAGCAAAATGATCAGTAGCGAGCTTGCCACCATCTTCAATTCATCCATAACCACGTTCATCTTCCCCGAAGTATGGAAAAACCAGAAGTCAAACCTTTTCTCAAAAAACCTTCCACCGATCCCAGCAAACTCAAGGACTATGTCCCATCTCTCTGCTCCCCTTTCCCACAAAAGTCTTCAAAAAGGCCATCAACCTCCAACTCAGAGAGCACCTGGAGATCAACAATCTTCTGGACCCCTTCCAATCTGAATTCCGCATCAACTAAAGCACCGAAACCGCCCCAATCTCTGCCACTGACGACATCAGAACCCTCCTCAACCGGCGAGAAATGGCTGCCCTGATCCTCCTCGACCTCTCAGCAGCATTGGACATGGCTTCTCACCACACCCTTATCAAGAGACTTCATCACATTGGAATCCAAGGAGATGCCCTCAAGTGGATCACATCTTTCCTCACCAGAAGAACCCAGGAAATCCGCCTACTACCTTTCACCGTGGAACTCAAAAACATCATCTGCAGCGTCCCTCAAGACTAATTCCTCAGCCCTACACTGTTCCACCTCTACATGTCCCCCTTGGCTAAAATCGGAAGAACCCACAGAATAAACATCATATCCTACGCAGATAACACCAAGCTCATTCTCAATCTGAAGACCACGAATGCCAACTTACACAGGTGTATGATGGTCATCGCGGACTGGATGAATGACAACTGCCAAAAACAGCTCCCCTTTCGTTCGGCTGTGCACAACGATTAGTTTTCCTCAGCTCGCGCAGTAAGTCTGTCATTAAATCAGTGAGGCAGCCGCATGTCACGACATCGAATCTGATGTTTCACTCACTAGACAGCAATACGAGACATTTCAAAGGGCAGTAGGCCTTATTTTCAAATGTGGAGGCTTGTTTTGAAAGGAATTAGTCCTTTAAAGCAATTTCAATGGCAACGGGCACCGTTGGTGTGCTTCATTGTCAGAAAGGGTTTAGGGGTCCTGACAGGAGTATTGTGTGGAGGTTTTGGGAGAAAATAGGAGGGGAATAAATATAAATATAATTAAAAAGAGAAACATGATAGAAACTAATAAGGAGTATGTCAATCAGGAGAAAGTGATAAGGAAAATATATCTAAAGAGATACAAGTGGTAATTCAACAGTCTGTAAGACAGGCTTTAGGCACAAACAGAAATAATGATGAGGGGGAATATATTTCTGTATCCGAGAAGGAGGACCAGTGCAAGGAGCCAGGTGGGAAGTGCCTCTCAAAGAAGAATGACTTGGAGGAGTCACCAAGTGAGAGTGAAGTCCAAAGTGGCTCGCAAAGAAGAGGTATCCGATGCGGTGCAAGGAAGAGTCAGCTTGACGCTTAAAAGGATCAGCATGCTAGGTAGGATGCAGGGATGGCAAGAGGCAGATTAGACGAGATCTAGATGAAGATATATTAGATTTAGAGTACAAGGATGGGCAAGATGAGGAGAGTGAGTTGACTGTCAGAAGTAAGGTAAAAGAAATAATTGTTGATGCATTTGGTGAAAAGCTATTTAATCCTAATAATATTAGGCATCCAAGAAAGAAGGATTGGTGGCTGATGAACCACGTCGTTGATTATAAAAATAAAAGGTTATGTAATTTGGGTCCAGAACGCATCACATATTTGTTTAAAATGGGTAAGGATCAAGAAAAAGGGATTAGGATCAGAAAAATCCCTGAAGCAATGTAAAGATAGAGTACTTGACAACCTTGATCCGTTAACAAAGATCTTTGATGCAGTGGGGGAGGCATATTTTAAAGGTTCAGACCTGGATTTAGACCGGTTACGTGGGTGGTGCCAGCTAGCCATTTGTTTATTGGGAAAGTCAAATGCAGGCCTTTCAGACGAAATGTAGAAAACAGTGCTTATGCGTATTAAATCAAAGTTGAGTGATTTGGCTAATAAGGAATCTAGAGTGTGTTTTGCTCTTTGGGGATGGAATGGTGAAGTCTCTGTCAAAATATTTGTGCACCTTCACAAGTTTGGATAAGGCACAAAACTCAATGCATTGAGTTTTTTCTAACAGTAGTTTTTATGGAAGGGCTGGTAGGAGAGGGCACCCTACCTTCCGCGCTGGTTTTAGAGCTCAGTATCAGAACCAGGGAACTGGATATTACAGAAGAAACCAAAGGGAATCCCAATATTTATCCCCAAAGAGGGCTAGTTTGAGCTCGCTGTGTCAGAGGAAGGGTCAAAATCCCAGCCAAAGTCATAACCAAGGTGAGTACGAGGATTTCTTCAGGTCTGCCTGACAGATGTCAGGGGAAGATTACGATTTTCAAGGACGACTGGAAGGCAGTGACACAAGATGTTTGGGTGTTAGGAACTACAGAAGGATAACTAATAGAGTTTGAAATAGAACCTGTGGAACTTAGAGAGCCAAACGAATTGGTGTTCCAAACAAACTTGGAACAAATAGTACAGGAGGAGGTATTACAGATGTTGAGAAAGGATGTGACTATAAAAATAGAAGTTGCAAAAAACACAGTTGATGGACAGAATGTAGAACAATGTCATACCAGGGTGGTGTGGAGTGCAAAAAAACGATGGATTTAGGCCCAGATCCTTGTACTGGAGTGAATGTATGACATTGTTCTACATTCTGTCAATCAACTGTGTTTTTTGCAATTTTCACCCCGAGTGGGCTGGGTATGCTCAGACGTGAGTCCCAGGCTCTCCACACCACTGGAGTCAAGCTATCCAGGCTGAATGAAGGCTGATAGCCAGAAACCGGTCCTTGGATGCTTGATTCCGGTCTGGGAAAGACATGGCTTGGTAGTTTGGACTGGACTGTTCCCATGAGGCACAGGGTCAGAGCTGATTTGCATATAGCCAGTGTCTAACCCAGGGTGGTGTGGAGTGCAAAAAAACAATGGATTTAGGCCCAGATCCTTGTACTGGGGTGAATGTATGACATTGTTCTACATTCTGTCCATCAACTGTGTTTTTTGCTATAAAAATAGAAGAGCAAGAAAAGGGGTTTGTAAGTATTTTGTTTCTAGTAGAAAAAAGGACAAGGGATGTAAGCCTGTAATAAATTTAAGTGATTTAAATCAGTGTGTGACATATCAACATTTCAAAATGAAAGTTTTACATCTTCTGCGAGATCTGCTGTAGGATCAGGATTGTTTGGTGAAGTTGTATCTCAAGGATGCATACTTCACAATTCCGGTAGCAAGGGAGAGTCAGAGGTATCTGCAGTTCAGATGATGGAAAGGCCAACTGTATCAGTTTCAGATTCTACCTTTCGGGCTAACGACAGCCCCTGTGTGTTTCATGAAGGTGATGTGGCTGTTGGTTGGATTTCTCAGAGAGAGAGAGAGAGAGAGGAGTAAGAATCATTTATCTAGACGATGTCTTGATAATGAATCAGGATGTAGAAGATTTGAAGGAACAGTTGGCAATGTTGAAGAGGTTGTTGGAAGACTTGGGATTTGTAGTAAATTACAAAAAAAATCTGTTTAGACTTCAATACAGAAGTTGGAATTCTTGGGGTTCATAGTGGAAACAGGGTTATGTCAGTTACAACTTCTGAAAAAGAAAGTGAGGAAGATAAAGCAAAAGGTACAGACGATGTTGAAAAAACAGGAAATCAAGTTGAGGGAGTTAGCTCGAGTGATTGTACTATTTCTTTGTCAATACAGGTGTTTTTTTTAAGTCCTTTGCATTACATGGCCCTACAGAGTTGGAGACTTCTTATCTAGCGAGAGGTTTGTGCTACAGAGAATTGGTATCCCTATTTGTGGAGGCAAGAGAGGAGTTGATTTGGTGGGAAAAAAATGTGGAGACCTAAATTTTGTTATGGAGATGAATGCAAGCAGCTTAGGTTGGGGAGCAGATTGTTTAGGTCAAGAGACTAGGGGAGTTTGGACTCCATTGGAAAAAGAAATACACATACATTGTTTGGAGATGCAAGCAGGTTTGTTTGCCTTGCAGATTTCCAGGACAGACTTGAGAGGGAGATCTGTGTTATTGAAAATGGACAGTGTGATGGCTGTGCGGTACATAAACCGGTTGGGAGAAAGCAGGTCCAATGGACTATCAGAGTTAGCAAAGGAAATGTGGGAATTCTGTTTGGAACACAAAATAAACATGAAGGCAAAATATTTGCTTGGAGTACAAAATGTGAAAGCAGATTGGAATTTGGGGAATGTGACAGATTACAGCGATTGGAAGTTACAAGAGGATGTTTTTCAGGGCATAGTGGAGATGATGGATCCTTTTGGAGTAGATCCCTTTGCTTCCAGGCTAACCTTTCAGTTACCGAATTATGTCAGTTGGAGGCATGATCCTGGAGCAATAGCAGTGGATGCATTTATGCAGAGCTGAAAGGGAATGCATTTACCCCATTCTCAAGGATTCAGAGAGGGTTGGAACAGGGGAGGAGGCAGAAGTGTCAAATAGTTTTGGTTACACCATTTCGGAGAACACAGCCGTGGTTTCCAACAATGCTGGAAATGGCAGTGGAGAAAGCAATTTTCATAACATCTTGCAAAGGACTCTTGTTAAGCGTACAACGCAAGGAACAACTTTTGTTGGAGTCAGGTTCTCTCAACCTTCTAGTATGGAGGCTATCAGGTGTTCATTAAGACTCACAGAACTTTCGGATAGAGCAGCAAAATCACTCTATGAATCTTGGGCACTAGGTACAAAGAAAAGTTATAGAGGAGCATGGAAGGTATGGTTATGTTGGTGGATTGAAAGGGATTTGGATCTTGTGGAAGCAGATGATGTAGAGGTGGCAAATTTCCTGGCAGGTTTATTTGATAAAGGTTTGTCGTATAGGACAGTGAATTGTTTGTATTGCTTCTCCCTCCCAAATAATAGAAAATACTGCCCTCCCACACGGAGGCTCAAACACGACGAAGCAATAAAAACAAAACACCACCACTTATAAAATGACACACATCTAAAGACTGTTCTCAGAATAAGGTATGGGGTATTATTTGTGCAACACTTTCTAACAAAAAAGGCTATGTCAGATGTCAAATGAACAACATTCAAATGTATATAGAGATATCACCTACTGGCGGTCGCCAGTAGATAGTTATAGTTAGGACCTATTTTCCATAGGAAATCCACAACATTCTATTTGGAATAACTTTGGCGCCGGTTGACGAACATTTGAAAACATTTCAAAACTAGTGGGGCGCTCCGGTCCGCTCCTATCCTGAAAGTCTTGGGGTGATTCGTGAAGCGGGGGCTAAGAAAAAAGGGGGGTCCCAAAACGTGTTTTCCCCATGCAATTTTCTATAGGAACCATTCATCGCGGCTACAGCCCGAACTGCTGAACGGAATTACACCGAATTTGGCAAAGAGGTAGTCCTTGGTTCTGACTTGTGGCTTTTGCTTAAATGGTGTAAATCCGTTCAGTAGTTCCTGAGAAAATCAGAATTAAATGTACATATATATCTATGGCCGCGGTGGATCCGCATATCCTGAGCGCACGGTCCCGATCACGCGCTGAATGCTAATTGGCTGTCAAGTGGTTGTCAACATTCGAAACCAGGAAGTGTTGGCAGCCATTTTGTGCCTCTGTAGATTCGAGGGTCTAGAAATCAGTGGAAGAAGTTTTCAAAATGTATAAAAGGGGCAGGTTAGAAATATCTGGACCCTCCAGACCTGCGTAGTGGGTCCCACAAGGACCCCTAGGGCCCACATTTTTTTTCTTCTTTTTTTTTTTAAAACTGAGAAATGTGTGCAGGGCGCATGGATCCGCCATAAAAAAATAAGAACTAAGCGCGGGCTCCTGTGCTTGTTTAAAAATTAGCTACCTGGGGGGCATATTTACAAGTGCCATTTCGCGCATTTTTTAAAAAAAGGCAAAAATGTGGTGAAAATGATATCGCCCTGTTTACTGTTTAGGCGTATATACAATGTTAGGGACCTTCGGGTGGAGCCCCAATGTCTCTATGTTCATAGCCTGCTTCCCACGTCCTTCTGAAGCCGCCATTACTTTTTCACACGGGGACCTGGTAATATGCAGCTCCCCGTGGGGAAAAGCAATCTGCTTTGCATTTTAAAAGAGTGAGCAGGTTTCCCTGCTCTCTCTTACAAAATCCAAACCAAGTTTGCTATGGCAGGGTGGAAGCTTCTGCTCACACCCTGCCATAGCAAACAGCAGTGTAGAAAAAATCTTCCGGTAAGACAGCAAAGGATTTTCAAGTCCATTATCGCCGTTTTAGCGGCAGTTTGCTGCCGCTAAAGGGGCGATAATTTTAACGCCATCCTCATAAATATGCCCCTACATTTTGGAATGTCGACAATCCCGTCTCCCATTTAAATAGCCACAAAGTAATTAGTGAAGTGCACACTGTGAAACGTGAAGCAGCAGTGTCTGATTGGGATCGATAAAGAATTGCCCATTGTTGAGTACAGAGTAGGCAAATTGTACATGGGGTTTTGTAATGCCAGTGGCTATTGCTCGCGCACTCTCTTGAGGTTAATTCGAAGAGTTGTGTACTTCTTTTGCTCCTAATGTGCACAGTGTTCTGTCGTCTCTGTTTGCTTTCTCCTCTGCCATGTAGAGAACTTTGGGTAAATATGACGGTTTCTGTACAGCCAGCACCTTTGAATCCTACCCCCAAACTGCTTATTGCCTGTTACCATAGTAGCCGTTCATGGAACACTCAATTGAGCAAACAGGTCACAAGTTCAGCACACAATGTTGCTATTCCAAACAGCAAGTGTGGTTTGACTTGAACCGTTAATCGCAGCTACAGCCTCTGGTAAAGAGCTGGTAAAGAGTTAGCCCCGGTATTACACTTCTAGTTATAAACATCATTCTTTTCTTAGTAAAACTTTGAGCCCCGTCAGTTATTCTTTTACAAATTAAGGGGTATAATTTTAACGGCTTCCTTGTAAATGTGCCCCCAAGTTCTGTGTTAATGTCAGATGTGAATTGGGCGCAGAAGAGTACGGAGACGTTTTGTAGTCTAGGAGACGGCCACCTTCCCGAGAAATATTTACTAATTGTTCCAGGCAACTTAAGTCTGTGAATTGTCATACTCAGGATCTTAATTTTAATATGCAGGGTTTGCCTCAGCAGTCTCTGAAGCCTCTCTGGTGCTAGGCAGTGCCTTATTTGTTTTGTAATCATACAGACAGTACTTTTGGTGTTATAAAGTGATACACTCATAGAACTCTTGTAGTTGTATAATTACTCAGGATTTATGTGCCTAAGAGTTACTTACATTAATTTTTGTAGGTGCACTGTCATGTTAATAGTTAAATAGTTTTGACTTTAAAATCTTCTCTAAGCAGATGATTATCACATTAAATAATAGACACTGTTGTTTTTTTTTAATTATCCTTCATTGAAACAGAAATAAATAAATAGAAACGTAACTTTAATGGAACAGTATAAATAACTAAACGTGAGATGGACTCCAGTGGTAGAAGCGTAGGTAACCTGCAAAACAAAAATGAAACATAAGTATGTGTGCTATGTCGAAGAGGTAAAAAAAACTAGTTCGAATTAAAGGATCATAGTGAAATGGAAGGGAGGTTAGTGGGTGGAAGTGTGAAGGGGAGGGAGAGTTAAAAGTAGAGAGGCAGGAGAAGATAGAGCGTCAGCTTATTGCACTTAGTCACTTAGTCTTTAGTCACTTGTTTGTCTAGGATGCAGGGATCTGCGAGATAGAGTGTGGTTTAAGAAGTCCTTAAAATTAAATACATGAAGCCAGAGATCGCCGTTGTTTGATAATATAGTCCTACATTATTACTTACTGGAAAATCGCTTGTATGCACCTGTGCACCCAGAGCGCTGCACCCCAGTCCCTACCCCGCAATGTGCTCAGTTGTAGGTCTTGCACACTGAGGCTTCACAGCTCACCTGCCACCACTGGTGTGTCCCACGACGTGTTGCTGCAAGCTCCGAGTCCGGGATACATTTGTGTGGAAGAGCAGGTCTCCACACTGGAAAGGTATCTTGATACTGCCATGGAAGGTGTTAGGATGCTCAGGGTATCATTGCAGGAGAGAGTTCCCGCTCAGCCCCTTTCAGCTAATCTCTGTAAAGAGAGAAGTAATTAAATCGTGGATACGTTTGCTGATAAATGAATGGTTATTTTATGCTTGGTAGAAAATAGGAGTTGAGTGCATCCTTCATTTTTGAAGTACGATTAATCGTTAGTGATAATCATTGTTCAAAGTGGAGTTGGAATGCACGAGAAAACATAATATATCATGCTAATGATAATATACATAGGAATAGAGCGTATGCTAGAAGCTTAATGTTTGCCTGTAATGCAATGGCGGGAGCCTGTGTGCATGTACACTCAGTAAGGAAGTAACTAAAGTGTCCTAAAAGCTAAAGTCACATGTCTGTAGAGCAGCGCTTGTTGCTGGCTGAGGTCTATAGAACGGTCCAGTAGTTCCTTAAAATTAGATCGATGTGATTGAATGAGGTGAGAGATTACATCATTACGGAAGGCAAGATCGCTTTTTCTCACATGCACACTCAGGGAAGTGCACCCCACCCCTCCTGCAGAATCACCCTCAATAGGAGCCTGTAGGGCAGTGCTGCTCGTAGGCTTAGGCCTATCTTATGGTATAGTTGGTATTTAAAATGATACAGAGATGTGACTGAATGAGGTTAAAGATCACAAATGAACATAACACTTGGCAATATTGCTTATTCGCACGTGTGCAGTGTGCCTGATGCATCCCACCCCTCTCGTAGGTCCGCGTTGAAGAGGTGTCTGTAGGGAAGTGCCCGCTGGTTCAGATCTACAGTATGGTCAAGCAGGTCTTTAAAATGATTCTGAGATGAGACAGAATGAGGTAAGAGATCACGTCATTATGCAGGACAATATCGTTTGTTTGCACCGCGTTTAATTGGAGGGAGGCCTTGTGCACCTAGGCCGCTCTGCTTAACTTTTGCAAACACTGCATTTAGTAGAGGTCACAACTTAATTCTGCTTTGGATCTATACTGCAGACAGTGTTAAATTCAGCCTTGATTTATTAATCTGCAATGTGGACAGCAGGGTTCATAACTTGAAAAGAGAAAGAGAAATAGTGTGAGAGAGAGGAAGAGAGAGAGAAAGAGAGAAAGAAAGACATTGAAAGTGTGAGAGAGAGAAAGTAATAGATGGAGCAGGCGAGATAGTGTTGATACTTGAGAAAATCTTCGCAGCTCACCTTTTTGCCGCAGGTGTGTGTCCAACCGCGTGCCAGGTTATAGTGCACCCTCAAGTTTAGTGATCTGAAAGATAGTATACAATTAGTAATTGCAGAGTACATACAACTGCACACATATATTTCTGCGTTACGCCTTTGCACACCCAGGCTACTGTATTACATCAACTCCCACTGCAAGGAGGTGTCTGTGCGCTCTTTTCCTCCCAGGGGGCTATACCCCATGCAATCCCACTGCATAGCAGTGGGTTCTCTTTACTGCGCACCCTGACTGCTGCACCCCATCCACTCCCAGGGTCCGGAGGTGAGTGCCCGTTCCTGCACACCTAGACTGTTGCAATCTATCCACTCCCACTGCCCGTAGGTGATTGTACATTCCTACGCACTCAAGCTGCTGCACACTATCCACTCTCCCCGCCCACAGGTGACTTCACGTTGCTTCGGAAACAAGCTTCTCTGCTCACCTTGTGCCACCGGCGTGTTTCAAAGAGGGTCCACCATGTGTCGAAGCAACCTCCTTAGACATTGTTACGTTGGCCACGCATCATCGCACATTCCTCAAATGTTGAGCTTTGGAGGTGTTGGGGGGGAACGCCAATTTGTGAAACCCAACTTGTTAGATAAAAAGGAAAATAAGATTGTGCGTACTGTGTTCATCAAAGGAGAGAGGAAGAGAGAGAGTGAGAGAGTGACTCTGAAAAGAATATTCGCAGCTCACCTTTCTGTCACCGGTGTCCAGGACATAGTGCACCATGAAGCTCCACATCTAAAAGATAGTAAAAGAAAGATGTTATGATTGGTAATTGCCACTATCTTAATGTGGAGTAGAATAACATCGCCCTTTCATACACCTCCCCTCCCCCATTAAAAATACAACTATTTGTACGGTTCCAACTTGTTTAATGGGCTTCGATTTATGAACAATTAGTAGAGTAGTAATGTTTTCCATCCGTTTACAGAAAACAAGTGGTGCACAGTCATACACGAGGTTTCAATCATCACGCCCGTGTTTGGGCACGATAATTGAAACCTCATGTGCTATTGGAGTCTATTACGCGCAGCAAGCGAGTCATAGATACCAATAGGCCATGGACAGAGCAATGCATCCGCCTCTGGCCAATTGCGTGCAGTCTTTTAGAATAAGTGGCACGCAGAGGCCAATGGTTTAGCACGGAAGGAAACAGACACGCACAAGCGTGTGCAATTCGTAGGTTAGGTTCATATCCCCGTTTTTTCAAATAGAAAATGTCTCACGCTGCGTGAGCAGTGATGTGCACAGACCTTTGGCGCTTTGCGTGTACGTACCCTGCGATGATGCGTGGTCGGGGGGGCACAGTACATGGACGAATGTCTTTTGTCTATTGCATTCTGCATCAATTTGATTTAAAAGTGATAGTATGCCTTATTGCTGACATAAAACTTTTCACTCTTCTTTGCGATGATTTATGGTGCACTGAGTTAGTAGTATCTTTGGCGCTGAGCTTGTACGTCTCCAGTGATAATGCGTGGTCTGGGGGGCCACATTCAGACCAATGTCTTTTGTCTGTTGAATTGTACCTGAATACGGCCACGTGGCGATGACTTATGATGCACTGAGTTAGTAGTACCTTTGGCACTGAGCGTGTACGTAACCTGCAATGATGCGTGGTCCGGGGGGCCGCACTGGTAGCAATGTTTTTTGCCTAGTGAATTCTGTCTTAATAAGGCCACATTGAGATCACTTGTGGTGCAGTGAGTTAGTGGTACCTGAAGAACTCAGCGTGTGCGTACCCTGCGATGATTCGTGGTTCAGGTGGGTCGCATTGGTACAATGTCTCTTGCCTACTGGAATGCGTCATGTGCAATCGCCATTCCACCTGAATCGTGAACCCTCACAATGTAGATCGAAGGCAGTAGTCAGCACAGACATTGAGGAATGTTTTTTATCACATCCTTTAACAAAATATGAGGACATAGAGTACAATTGTCTCTGCATTAAATAAAGCAAGGCTGAATTTCATGCTGTCCATAGTGTAGATCCAAAGCTGAATTCAAGTTGTGAACCCTACTGTCCGCAGTGTACATCGAAGACAGTAGTCAGCACAGATATCGAAGAATGCTTTTTGTCACTTATTTTAACACAATCTGAAGACATACAGTACAATTGTCTCTGCATTAAATAAATCAAGGCTTTATTCAATGTTGTCTGTAGTGTAGATCCAAATCTGAATTCAAGTTGTGAACCCTGCTGTCCCTCAGTGTAGATTGAAGACAGTAGTCGATACAGACATACGTCTGCGGTGCTGTGGCGCTGAGTTCGCAATGGCCTGTATCGAGGAGGCACGTGGTCATGGCGGCAGCCACGTGGCAGGGTGAGGACCTTCACTGTGGTAGAGTCTTTTGTCTTCGCACAAGTGAACCACGCCCAAAGCGTAGCCTATGTATTTATACTGTTACACTGGAGTTGCGTACGTTGGACCAGCCCACTCCGCTTCTGCTTCAAGGGGGGGGACATCACAGCTACATGACCAAGATATTCTCCAGTGTCTGAGATAATATGGTTGCGTCCACTGTGCAGTACACTACACGTATCAATACTATATCTACACTCGGAAAAGTTTTTGGTTTGTATAGTGAGTTGTGTACAGCATATCACCGGTAGTCTTGGCATTGTGTAAATTATTGTTTATGTGCGATTCCCTCCCTTATACATAGTTGGTTGCCACATCGCTGAACATTCAGCTAGTGTGCTGTTGAGGGGATATATTATTTTGGGAAGGTTTGTTGTCCTGTTTTGCGCTGCCTCTGAGGTAGTGGAGGGGGAGGGGTGGTTGTAGTGGTGGTGGCACTGGGCGTTATGATTTTGTGGGGTGTCGGAGGTGCATAATTAGTACCTCTATCACATATTCGTCTTTAAATATGGGTGTGAGTTGGTTGTAATTCACGCAGTACATAGTCGACCTCCTTACCCTAGTTAAATGTTGATATTAATTTGTTAGTGGTAAGTGGAACTATCGCCTGTTTTTTTAGGTAGCATTGCAGATTTGGCTTGTTGAAAATATGGGGAAGTGGTGTTTTTTTGTTTTTTTCTACGGGAACGCCTAGTTTGTATATCATTAACGTTAGTTGTGGTTCTGGTTTGTGGCGATTTCGTTGGAGGAAGGAATCAATTGAAGAGTGGTAATATTTACAGTTTTTACTAGGTTGAGAATGGGATGATAATTAAAAAAAATAGAAAAAACAGGTATGCTTAATGAACATTATAATTAGAAATTAGCATTTAAAAAACCTTTGAAATTCACTGAAAAAACCATAGGTTTCAGGTATGTTATAGTTAGGAATTATCATTTAAAAAACCTTAGAAATTCACTGAAAAAACTGTAGGTTTCGGGGTGTTCTAGTTAGCTGGGCATTTCACTCATACAAAACCATTGAAATTCCTCTGTTATAGTTGGTTGTACTAACTATAACTCGCGTGCCCGCAATCCACTGCTGATGGTGTCACATATTACATCATTCATGATATCGTCAGTGACATCACTGATGACATCTCATCACAAATCTGGAAGATTCACAAGGTCACCTTGCACGAGGTCACCCCTCAGCGGGACCAAGAGCAGTCACTCTCGGAGACAACAACCACAGTGTTATATGTGTGGTCAAGACTACCCTCACACGGGTCAGTGTCCAGCCATCAGTCAACAATGTCACAGATGTGGAAAAGACAACCGTTTTGAAGCCGCTTGCCAAACCTGTCACAAGGAAATGAGACAGACCAAGCAAAACACAGGATCACGTCACCACGTGAGGGCTGTACAAGGACGAAGAGATCACTCAACAAGTTCGTCAAGATCCAGTACCCAGTCGCACAGCTCATACCGATCACAGCGGACTACGTCCAGAGAGTCATCCTCCCTCACTCCCATATCACAAGACAGTGACGAGTATGTGTGCATGGTGGCGGATCCGGACAGACTGAAGACGTTCCCGCATCTACATATCCAAATGGGAAGCCATTCCGCCAAGTTTGTTCTAGATACAGGTGCTGAGTATCAGAGTATGAACCCAAAACCAAAACTGGAGCCAGCCGCAGTACGAGTCTACACATGGATGTCCAGATAACCATTGCAATATCTAGGACAGTTTTGCACAACGCTGACCTACAAAGACATCAAAATTCAAGCGCAGATCCACATGATTGAAGGCCCCGAAGCAGCAGACTGCCTTCTCAGTTTACCAACAGTGGAACGCCTGAAGCTGGTCGAGATTCTGTACAAAGTGGATGACTCGCCAGTGGCCTAGGGAAGCTAGCTCACTTCAAAGTCAAGCTACATATCAATGAGCAAGTGACACCAGTTGCCCAGCATCACAGGAAGGTGCCATTCCACCTACAGCAAGCAGTGAATGACGAACTCCAAGACCTACTAACGACGGACATCATAGAACAATCGACCGGACCCACTCCCTGGGTGTTGCCAGTAGTCGTCGTGCCCAAGAGAGGCCAGGACAACAAGGTACGCCTGTGTGTGGACATGCGAGCCCTGAACACAGCCATCGAATGGGAGCAGAATCCAGGACCCCACATCAGCGACATGATCACATGCCTGAATGGAGCAACAGTCTTCTTGAAACTTTATCTCAACAAGGGGTACCACCAACTTGAGTTTCATGAAAAATCGAGGTACACTACTACATTCACCACACACCAAGGACTTTTCAGATACAAGCGCCTCAACTTTGGGATCTCGTCAGCAGCCAAGGTCTTTCAGGAGACTGTCCGGCGAGTAATCCAAAACATCCCAAACGCCTTCAACTACAGTGACAACATCTTGCAGTTCGGAGTGACCCAGAAAGATCATGAAAAAGCACTGGACCAGGCGTGTCACACCCTCCTCAACGCCAATCTCACACTGAACCAAGACAAATGTGAGTTTCATAAGTCGACTCTCAAATTCTACAGCCACATCTTCTCAAAAGAGGGTATGAGTCCTGACCCCGAGAAAGTATCAGCACTATCGGACACTCCACAGCCGCACGATGTCAGCGACATCCGCTCGTTATGGCTGGATATGGCTAGTTACTGCACCCGTTACATCAAAGACTACTCAACCATCAGCTACCTGCTACAAGAACTGACACGACAAGGGCAAAGCTTCCAGTGGTCAGCAACGTGTGAACAAGCCTTTAATAAAATCAAGACACCTATAAGCTCAGCCATCAACCTAGCCTATTTCAGCCCCAAACATAAGACAGAAATCACAGTAGATGCCAGTCCCGTTGGTTTAGGTGGAATTCTGGCGCAATATGATGACAAAGACGAACAACGCCACATCGTTGCATACGCCAGTCGCAGCCTCACCGACATGGAAAAAGCATACTCTCACCCGGAAAAGAGAGCCTGGCGGTCGTGTGGGCGTGTGAGGACTTTCACCTCTTCGTATATGGCAAGCACTTCACACTCATCACCAAGCTCTGACAACCATCTTTGTGAACCTGCGAGCGAAGATGCCTCCGCGGATCGAACGATGGGGAATCCGCTTGCAAGACTACCAGTATACCATCATTCACAAACCGGGGAAGGCGGAGAACCCGGCAGATTACATATCGTGGCATCCCCAAGCTCTGACACGAGTGTGACACGATGCAGCTATAGAATATCTGCACATTGTCATTGACCAGGCCTCACCACCTGCCGTCCCACTAAAAGCCATCATTAAAGCTTCTGCCAAAGACGCCATGCTCCAAAACATCATGCATCGTGTCCGCACTGTTTCATGGAGACACCTGGAAGAGCCAAAGACGAGTGACGCCATCAACACTCAACTCTTCATCAGTACCAATGGCTTTTTACTAAAAGACCGGAGAATCGTCATCTCTCACCAATTGAGACAAGGAACGGTCAATCTGGCACATGAAGGACACCGAGGGGTGGTAGCTACGATGAAGGCGCTGCGAGAGCGTGTCTTGTTACCTTCCCATGACCAGATGGTAGAGACCACACTCCAAGACTGACAACACTGTTAACTGGTAGGGCGAGAAGAATAACATGCACCCCTGCAGATGTCGGACCTCCCAGACAGCATATGGCAACAAGTAGCCATCGACTTCTTCGGCCCACTGAAGTCGGGAAAATACATCATCATCATGGACGAGTACTCCCGGTCCCCATTGATCACCAAATTTCCTCCACCAAAGCGACCACTGTCATACCTATATGTAAAACAACAAGGACCCCCTGATACGGATCAATTTCCTGGGTCAGGGCAAGCAAATTATGAGAATAAAACACCCAGGCAAATATCTAATAACCACTAACACATGAGAATTGGCATTTGCCACACAAAAATAATGATAATCAACACCTGTTTTTACACATAAGATACAATTTAATTCCTCATACAGAACATACTCTTTGATAAAATTGATACATGATTATACACAAATGATAAAATATTTCAGCATTATAGCATATGCATAATTTCATACATAAACAATTATTAAATATAAAAACTAATGGATGGTTCCCTGTCTACGCGTTTCGACACTGAGATGTGTCTTCCTCAGGACTGTACCATCGCAGTGCTATATTAAGGTCATATTGAACTGCTGACATCAAATAGTCGCACAAGATAGTGGAGGCAGAAAGCTTATAACTCCTGTTTAAATATATGATCTACTCGTATTGATCTGCGGTGTTAGGTAGTCTTTATTTGATAGTATTCGATGAGATACGTTCTCTTTTTATCCTGTTTTCCTAATGTTTAAATCAAAAACAACGTGTATTGTTGATCCCAGTACATTTCGTGAAGTGGACAGTTTATTTTTCCATCAAACTTAAAAATTGCAATTGTTGTGATTACTGTAGGGCGCCATATGACCCTGGTCCAATCAAACGTTCCAGATTTGGCGTTTTTTTAAATCTGTATATATGCAGATTTAGGCGTGCCGGCTACAAAAGGTTCCCAGTGTCTTTTATCTGTATTTAAGCAGATTCAGACGGACCGGTTACAATGAGATCCCGGCGGTATCTGGCGTTTCGGGGAAGAGTCGAAAAAACTGCCAAATCTGGAACGTTTGATTGGACCAGGGTCATATGGCGCCCTACAGTAATCACAACAATTGCCATTTTTAAGTTTGATGGAAAAATAAACTGTCCACTTCACGAAATGTACTGGGATCAACAATACACGTCGTTTTTGATTTAAACATTAGGAAAACAGGATAAAAAGAGAACGTATCTCATCGAATACTATCAAATAAAGACTACCTAACACCGCAGATCAATACGAGTAGATCATATATTTAAACAGGAGTTATAAGCTTTCTGCCTCCACTATCTTGTGCGACTATTTGATGTCAGCAGTTCAATATGACCTTAATATAGCACTGCGATGGTACAGTCCTGAGGAAGACACATCTCAGTGTCGAAACGCGTAGACAGGGAACCATCCATTAGTTTTTATATTTAATAATTTTTTATGTATGAAATTATGCATATGCTATAATGCTGAAATATTTTATCATTTGTGTATAATCATGTATCAATTTTATCAAAGAGTATGTTCTGTATGAGGAATTAAATTGTATCTTATGTGTAAAAACAGGTGTTGATTATCATTATTTTTGTGTGGCAAATGCCAATTCTCATGTGTTAGTGGTTATTAGATATTTGCCTGGGTGTTTTATTCTCATAACCACTGTCATACCTGTCATCGATGAAGCATTCGCCGCGTGAGGAATCTCTACGTTGGTGAAGTCTGATAACGGACCACCTTTTAACGGACAATGAATTTGCAGAATTCGCGAGACACCTGAATTTCAAACACCGAAAGTCAACTCCCCTGTGGCCCCAGGCCAACAGGATGGTTGAACAATTTATGGCCACCATAAAAAAGACAATGCATAAAGCCGAATTAACTCATTTTGACATCCAGCCAGGGTTAAATGAAGTACTACGGGCATACAGGACCACACCACACAGCACTACAACTCAATGTCCTGCCACTCTGATGCTCAGGCGAATTCCACGCACCCAGATACCGACTACAGGCGCTGTCACACAATCCAGAATCACAACATCAGACCACAAGACCCTGGTAGAACTGGATCGGACCAAGAAAGCAAAAATGAAAAATATGCTGACCTCTGCAGACATGCCAAGACATCTGATATCCAAGAAGGAGACTGGGTCCTGGTGAGACAGGAAAGGAAAATCAAAGCGGACAGCTGTTATAAGTAACAAGAAGGAAAGGGACCATGATTACAGCGGAGTCCGGAGCCAAGAGAACCACCAGGAACGTGTCACATTTCAAAAAGTGCGACCCAACAGCATACACCCAAGCTCAAGAACCTGACTGGGACACAGACGTGTCAAATCAAGAAGAGAGTAGTCATGAAGAACCAAGACGAGTGTCGGAGGCCTGCGACACAAGAAAGGGGTGCCTCTCTAGCCGATCACGTACCAGCCAACCATGGAGAATCATTCAAAAACCTACCCGACTCATTGAAGAACTTTGAGAGAAACATTGACCGTTCAATATACAAAGGGGGGAAATGTCGTGTCGCCATGCCTCTCCTGATTGTATCATGGCAGGAAAAGGAAGAGGAGGAGCCTAGGGGGAAAGGGCAGTTCGCGCCTGTTCAAGGAGCAATACAGACGTGTCATGAGGCAGCAGGTGTGTTCTTTGGCATAGAGTGTGAAACTTAATTTGTGTAATATTCAGAAAACCAGTTTGTGTGAATTCTCTATAATTGATGGGTGGGTAGCATTGATGTAATCACAGAAGAGACTGAGAAATTCCTCCACTTCCTCCTTTTGACCATCAGTTAAAGTTAATACTGCAAGAACTCAGTATTTTGCAGTTTAGAGATGGTTACTGATGTTGAGAGCACACTCATTACTTTTCATTGCCCTTCTATACTATCTACTAATTTTGCATGTAATGAGCAGAATCTGCATTCATCTCTGCAAAACATATAAAAAAGCATCTTTTAAAAAAAAAGATTTGTTCACCAAGAATCAAGTGTTATTATTAATACCATTGTACACTTCTAATGCCACATAGAACGATCACAACTCAGGTTGGAGTATGTCTGTAGTCACTTGATATCATTTATGGATGTAAAGGCATCTAAAACTTTGGTATACACAGAACCTCCTAAAAATTGCCTCATGGTCAATTGAAGTAGCAAGATGACTGCAGGCAGCCTGGAAGGAAGTTGCAAGAGTACCTATCAAGAACATAAGTCTAGAGTCTCCTGAATTGTTCACCTGCACCGTAAACCCATGGCCCCTCTGTTCTCTTAGGTCAAAAGGTTACTGTTCATGTAGGCTGAATGTATTACCTTTTGTAGTTGAGGAAAGAAGTATAGGGAAATATGGGCTTCACACATATTACCTACTGTAAGTGACTTAGATAACTCATATGCAAGTGTGTTGGAATCTTATTTAGCCTAAGGCATGGGGGGGGGGTTAATAAAATCTTGGTGTTGGATTTTTATTTTGTGTTGCATGTAATGTCTGCCGGTTAGGTTGAGCAGTTGTTCTGGGAGCCTCATGTGTTCTGTTTGGATCTGTATCGCTCAATAAAGAAATCTGATTTTCTTATGATACTGGGTGCCTCTTTAGTGGTGAACTCACCATTCGACTGGATCATAAACCATTGATAGACCTATTCATGGCCAAGGCCACACCTATGCTAACGAAGTGGAAGTAAAGTTTACAAGCATTTCTATATCATTTAGAGTATGTCTGGAGTGAGAAATAATTCTATTGATTGTTTTTTGCAGCTGCCATTAGATCAGCTTTAACCCAATTGCTGCTGCCGTCGGCCGTTGAACGTTTCGGAGCACTACCTGGCTGGTGCTGCGAACGTTCAACGGCCGACACAGCCCCGCCCGTTTTGCGGAAGTGCCGCACTTCTGCAAAATTGGGCCGCACAAACGGGTTAAAGCCTGGACAAGGATAAAGGAGAGAAGTTGATAGCTGTCCGTCTACTGCCTGTTTCGACCAGGGGCCAATTTTCTACGTCTGAATGGGAAGTGGCATTGACGGAAGATGATGTACTTGGCAATGTCATGGAGTATATGGGTATATCTTGGCCTAATTAATAAGCATTGGATGAAAGAGTGGCTGCATATCGGCATGTTGATGGTTTTCTAAGGCAATCTAATTTATTGGTGGTGTTGACCAAGGAGCAAGATAGAATTCTAGGCCTGGCACATGAGGACAATGAAAGAGAATCAGCTAGAGTATTTGATTCCCTTGACAGGTTTGTGGTACACTGTGTGAGGCAGTGCTTATTGTGTGTAATCCATGATGAGTCTTAAGTCACTGTGCCCAGGCAAGTGACATTGGGGCTGTACTGAACAAGGCTTGGACAAAATTAGGCTTTGACCCATAGGCCCACTCAATATATAGAAAGAGGGAAGGGTGTAGCAAGTGTGAACTAGTGGTGGTGGACTACAGTTCTTGTTGGCCTGCTATCAAATTGTTAACTGTGTCAACAGTACAAAGATGATAGTTTTTTGAGATCCAAGGAAGGAATGAAATTGTAACAGAAAATAAAAGTTCAAATCATCTTCAATGGGTTTAGTGGATTTTGGACCATCTAGGAATCAAGCACACTACAACATTACAATATCACCGTAGACATAATGGGCTTGTGAAGATGTAATAAGACAACATGTAACTGTCAGTTCCTAATGGGTTAGATCAGATCAAGGAGTTAAGGAAGTTGTACGCCATTTACAGCTTGACCAGTTCCATTATGGATGGCTCACTTTTGTTTTTTCGAAGAGCAGGCTGCCTACTACCAAAATGGTCAAAGCAGAAGATTGGAGGTGCTGACACTAGCATTAGCATTATGAATAATAATATTGGTTCAGAACATTGATCACAAAAAATGACAACTGAAATAGTTGTTGTGCTTAAATGTGAAGATATAGAGATACAAAATATCCTTTGAGGACATCACAGTACTGATCCATCAATTAAGCAGATAATCCTGTACATTTTTATCTAGAATGTTTTTTTTGTTGTTTTTGTTACCAAACATGTAGTCCTCATTTAACATCATGGTGGGCGAGTTGGGACTCAGCCAACATGTGTTCTAAAGAATAAATACAAGCAGGGACCCTAATTAGTTCTTAGTTTGCCATTGCTGGTCCTGCGAATGCTGGGGTTTGCTGAATGTAATTGCTGCCTACCCTTGATTCCATCTCAAGTCTTTGTTTCACCATGTAACATAATACCAGCCCCTGGATATACCGCCGAAAAGAAATAGTCCAGAGATTTTCATGTTTTGTGTTTTTGGATCATTAGAGAAGTAATTTAGCTTGAAAAGACATGGCAGATCCGGGTCGAATTTTTCTGGATGACATTTAAAAAAATATCAGATGCAACGTTGATGTAATATTTCAGGAGCCATGAGACTATAGGCCATATGTAGGTAATCTACATTTACCGATTCTAAAATACCGAATTTTAAAGATTCGGTGTTTCAGAATCGGTAAATGATATGTAGGAAACAATTCGGTAAATATTACTGAATCGGTACGATTCGGTATTTAAGAATCGGTATTTACCGATTCAGTAATTCCCATTCATTCCTATGGGCCTGGAGGCCCATAGGAATGAATGGGAAGCCATTCACTGTTACCGATTCGGTAAATACCGAATCGGTAATAGGGGGCACATATTCAAGGGTGGCAGGGTGTCACATTAGCACCCTGTTGCATCCCTGAATCGTGCATGTGTGCACATGTGGCACACATACTTGCTCTAAGGGCATGTATGTCTGCCACATGGCACTTTTAAAAAAGCACAAAATTAAGTTTTTAAAGGTTTTCGATATTTACCACCAATTTGTAGTTGGTGGTAAATAACGAATCCCGATTGCAAGAAGGCACTCATTTGAGTGCCTCCTACATACCTTTTTGGTTTCGGTAATTACCGATTCCTTAAACCTGCCTCCTACATCTCAAACCCTAAATACCAGTCGGTAACGACCGAAATTCGGTAATTTCGGCCGTTACCGATCGATATTGGGCTACCTACATATGGCCCTATATCCTTAATTTTAGTGTCAAAACATAGGTTTTGGGGGTCAAGTAGTCTTCTAAAGACAGAAAAGAACTCCTCAGAGCAACCCTTTGCCATTTTCCAAAATGGCGGCTATAAAAAGGAAGAAGAGCGAGATATAGAAATGAAACTAATAATAATGTTTTTTAATCTTTTTATGTATACGCCAAACAATGTTTATGATCTGAATATGATTTTTTTATCACTCCTGTTTTAGACACATTTTGATAGTTCACTTTACTTGTTTCAGCGATCGTTTGTGGTATATTTGGGGAATGTTGAACATTTGAGAAGGGCATATTATCTGGGACATCTTTTTGTAGCACAGGTTTTGCAAGTACAAATACGTGAAGGTTCTGTGGGTAGAGGCTTAGAAATTTCATGGGTTTTAGCTCCCCATCGATATCTTCCCAACCAAATTCTCAATGATCTTTCTCTACACATACGTGATCCAAAACATTTACACTTCTGATCAAGTAAACGCTCTTTTAATGTGTCCACACACAGAATATTACATTGGTGGAAGGTCACTTAGCGGGACTGATCTCTTGAACTCACTGTATCAAAGATCGTCAGATGTGTGACAGTCAGAACTTGTTTTCCACACATGCACAAGGTACTTTCCTACATCTTTAAAGTCTCATCAAATCCTTTTAGAAACTACAGGCTTCAGCAACTAAAGCTCCAAGTTTTGTTCCAATTTTGTCACAGTGTCTTCACCCTTAAGAATATATGCCTTGATAAGTACACCGCGCATCTCGTTTCTTGTACAGAATACAAGCAGGATTAAGTATTTTCTCACCTGTTCCATAACGTATCCATAAATCTGACAATCCTTGACTTATGAACATTGCACCGAATCTAAGTAGCACAATAATATCAATGTTATTACACAGTACAATGACTCAATTGGAATCATTTCGAACAGATCACTTAACATGTGGCAGGACACAAACGTCAGCTCCCTCCGATTTGCTGTTGGCAACAATATGGCTCATACCTTTTGAATGTATCTCTGCAGGCACCAACTCCTCATTGACAATCCCTCCACTTTCAATACTTTGAAATTTAGTGTTCACTGAAGCATCAGCAATGTTTTTGCAAGTTAACATCTCCAAGTTCATCTTGTTCGATGTTGATGACCAGAATTTATCGAGTTGCACAGTGTAAGTGTTGAATTATTGATGCAGGCAAGGTGAATTGTTCCACTTGTAGACATTCGCCTGATTGTCTCACATTCTTTGACAGATGGTTCAAGATAACTGTCATGGTGCACACTGCATTTATATCTATAGAACAGTCTGAATGGCCTCTCTGAAGTTTTGCAAGGACAAACTGTTCTGTTGATTTTGCTGCTGACCTGAGTGTTGACAGTCGGAATGCTGTTCTGGTCATGGGCATATTAAGCAAGTGGGCTGTAAACCAATCAGTGTGTGTCAGCCTGTCTACTGTTCTTTTCCACAGTGGATTTAAATTCCTCGGGTATCTTGGGCCCAGTTTTCTGCCTGCCAGTAGCCTAGTGCTTACAAAAAAGGTCTTGCATTTGCAATGCAATAGGTCTCACATTTATGCGAGTTTGAGCTATTGACATTGTAAATGACAATGCCTTTTATTTTTGTTTTCATTTTTAAAACATAAATAAAAGGCATTCTCATTTACAATGCCAATAGCATAAACTCACGTACATGCGAGACCTATTGCATTGCAAATGCTTGTTTAAAGTTGTGATAACAATTTGAGCAAACTAAATGTCACTAATAACCTGGTACATATACTGGAATAAACATCGTTTTCAGCATGTTATCCATCTTGGATTGATCAGGGTCCTATTGTTGCTGTTACTGAACATTTACAACCTCCTTTCTTGTCCTGTTAACTCTTCTTTTAATTTTTGTATTTTTCAGGTGGGAAGCCGAATAGTTCTAATCGTTGCAGGAATACTGGCGATTCTTGTAGGTGTTATTAGTAAGATTGGAGCTGTGTTTTCCACTCTTCCGTCACCTGTGATTGGAGGACTTTTCATTGTGATGTTCGGGGTCCTCACTGGAGTTGGACTTTCCACCTTACAGGTTTCATTATTTTGTGAAATTTTAAGTGCCAGCTCATCGAGACTGCTTTTTTACATGTCTTAACACGCTCACTTATGACCGTGTACATGTTTTAATAGGTGTTTGTGTTTAAGTGAGTGTGCAACATGTATTCCTGTGCTGCTGGTGCTTTCAGCCTAACCTGTTTCTGTCTTCATGCATATTTAGGCCCTTGTAGGTTGCTGTAGGTATGCCTTTGCATGTGTGTGCTTCTGTGAATGTCTTAAATTGTATTTGTATTTACATAGTTCTTACTCACCTGACGAGGCATCAAAGCACTTTGCTGTGAGTAGCATGCTACTTCAAACCCAAAAAAGGATTAGTGGTGAATTAGTATAAGAAAATATAAATTCATTTGAGCGGTGGACATGTGAGTCTGTTAGTTGGATTGACAATGATAACTGAGGGATAGAAGAGGGTAGGGCATAGAAAGCCCTACCCTCCTAGTAGTAGGAGGAGGTTTGGGAGGAGTAAAGGAGAGATGGAGGGGGAAGAGTCTCTAGAAGTGGATTAGGGAGAAAAATGAGGTTTCGGATGAGTTTAAGGAGGGATACATGATGGAAGGGTTTAGAAAGGGTTGTTTGGAAGACCTGAATAGCAAAATCAGGTTACTTTAAGGTGATACAAGTAGAGATAGAGGAGGGAAGAGTCTAGAATATGTTATTTTGGAGATCATAGTAGTATGAGGTTTGGGATAAGTGACAGAGTGGAGTTAGAGGATATATTGAGAGAGGTATAGGGTGAGGTATAGGGTAGTGCATTGGAGAGGTTCCAAATGTTTTTTTTTTTTACAGTAGGATCAAAGTAATAAATGCATCGATACATAAGTACATGGAAGATATATATATATATATATATATATTCAGCTCACAACATCCACATGACAAATTGACGAAGGCCGATGCCGAAACGCGTCTTTGCTATACTGTGAGGTTTACGAATAAAATCTAAGTGTTAACCACCCCCATGAGTGCTGCGATCCTTTTACAGGGTGAGGACCTGTGGATGTTGTGAGCTGAATATTGTTGACGGGTACACCCCCGTTACGCGAGCACCCGCTCGAGAGTGCGGCAGGCTGGTGTTGTGGGAGCTGCGAGATATATATATATATATATATATAAAGATATATATATATTTATTTATATATAAGGAAGGTACTATATCAGGATTTAATTTGTATTGAATAAACTAAGACTTTCGAATGTTGCTGTACTTTAAGCTAAAAATTAGTTTTTTCTTTCAATAATTCAAAAGTGAGGCAATTGGAGATAAATAGTTAGGATACAATTTACATATTGTGAATTTATATGAAAACTATGCAGTGACCTATATGCATGTTAAGCATAGAATAATATAACCATAATTAATATGTACATTTGTTAAGCAGACCTAAGGAATATCTATATATTTATAAACATAATTATTATACACATTTGTACAAAGGAATACACATATATTGATACATATATATATATATATATACATATACATATATATATATTCTAAATAAATACTTATATACACAAGGATATGCTTTACATTTATGTTTGAGTATGGTGGTATGTAGGGAAGAGCCAACTCTTGAGCAGTCTTCTGAAGATTAAATCGTTATCTGTGAAACTTATGTTTGGTGGAAATGAGTTCCATAGTTTGCCAACTTGAACAGAGAAGGATGTTCCCCCGATGTTTTTTTTCTTGTATGGTGGGATTTTGAGGCGAGGTGCCAATCTGGAGTAGAGGTTCCTTTGTTGAATGTGAATGGTGATTTTACTCCTGGTGAAAAGTGGTCCTGTTCCATGTACTGCTTTGGGGTTGATACAAAGCAGCTTGAATTTGGATCACCTGGCAACCAGTAACCAATGTAGGGCCTTCAAGGCAGGGGAGATGTGAGCTTGAGGCTTTATATGTAGGAGTAGTGTGGCAGCAGAGTACTGAATCCTTTCTAGTCTTTTCATAGTTGATAAAGATGATCCTTGGTAGAGGCCATTAGCGTAATCAAATTTAGACAGTACAAGAGAGACATTGTGCGGAAATCTCAGGTGGGGGAAAATACGTCGCAGAGTTTTCATAGTAATGAAGCTTGAGCTTTCTAATTTGTCCACTTTTGCATTCATTGATAGCTTGGAGTCCGTAGCAATTCCTAGATTTCTTACTCCCTTAGGTACTTTAGGAGGTCGTCCCAGATCGTCATGCCAGACGGTGAGTGGGTCATAATTTTACCAACTGCCACATGTGAGTATTTCTGTTTTGGAAGCATTCAATTTGAGATGGCTCCATGTCATCCGCTGACCAACAACTCTGAGGCAACTGAAAATGTGTTCTTTTCCAGTGTCTGTGGACTTTCCAGTTTATGGAGTATTGGTGTGTCATCTACATAATTATAGCACGTGAGGTGAAATTCATTGATCATTGCTGGTAATGACTTCATGTAGATGTTGAAAAGCATGGATGAGATGATGAAGCCTTGAGGGACCCCTGCTTTTGTGAAGTATGGTTTGGATGAGAAAGGGGGAGAAAGGATGACATTTGTTCTGTTTTGAAGGTAGGATGCGATCCAGTCGAGAGGAGTACTTTCTATACCGGCTTTGTAGAGTCTTTGTATTAGAGTATCATAGTCAACTGTGTCAAAGGCAACTGAGAGGTCCAAGAGGAGTGGTGCTGGTACCACGTTCTATATCTACTGTGTTCTTAAGGTCGTCCCAGATAACGATGAGGGCACATTCTGTGCCGCTTCCTCACCAGAATCCTGTTTGAAAGTCTGAAAGTATGGAGTTATCTTCAATGAATTGTGATATCTGGGAGAATGCTTCTCTTTCTGTCAGGTTGCCCAGCAAAGGTTAATTTTTGATTGGTCTGTAGTTGTCGGAGTCAAGTGGGTCCAGGTTAGTTTTCATTGATAATGGGCGCAAGTATGCCTTTTCTAGGTCTTCTGGAAAGATTCCCGTAGTTAAGGAATGATTGATGATTCTTCTTACTGGTGTGGCAGCAGAGGTAGTTAGAAGAATGTTATTAAAGGTTTGTAGTTGACACGAGTCAGAATAGATGCCACCAGGCCTGCTTGCTTTGACCAGATTTATAAATTCACTTTGTGATATATGTTTGGTGCACTGTACTAGGGTCTGACAAGTTATTTAAATAACCCAATCATGGAGTCACTAATTAGTACAACAATTTAACTTAGGGAGCACTTGCACTGTGGCACTGAATAGCAGTGGCACAGTGCCCAAAACATATAAAACTAGCAAACAGATCAGAAACAGAGGAGACAATCAGAAAAAATGGAAGGGAGACAAACGCCAATGATACCAGGTCTAACACGTGTCCCCTCCAGCTGAAATGTGGGGAGAACCACCCTTCCCCTTGGGAGTTCTCTTCACTACGGCCGAAAAATCTGGACAGACCATCAGCATTGGCGTGTTCTGTACCAGGGCGGTGTTCCACAATAAAGTCCATCCCCTATAGGGAAATGGACCAACTCAACAACTTTGGTTTCTCACCCCTCATCTGCATCAACCATCTGAGGGGCCTGTGGTCTGTCTGAACCCGGAAGTGAGTCCCAAATAGGTATGTGTCAACTTCTTCAGTGCCCAGACCACAGCAAATGCCTCACACTCAATTGCACTCCACCTCTGGTCCCGTGGAAGTAACCTCCTACTGAAGAAGGCTACAGGTTGGTCTAGGCCCTCTTCATTAATCTGTGATAGACGAGCCCCCACACCATGCTCTGAAGCGTATGTTTGAACAATGAATTCCTTTGATAAGTGGGGCGCCTGAAGCATGGGTGCTGTGCACATGGCAGTCTCAGGGCGTCAAAAGCCTTCTGACAGGTGTCAGTCCAGTTCACTTTCTTGGGCTGCTTCCTGGAAGTCAGCTCAGTCAAGGGTTCAACAATGTTGCCATACCCCTTGTCAGAAATTGGGTTACCAATTCTGCAGGGGGTAGCATGGAACAGAGCGGGCAGGCCAAACTTCAGAGGACGTGTGAAGCATCCACGCAGTACCCACATACGACACACCAGGCACACCACAAAAGAGACAGGACACCAGTTCGAGTTGGAAAAAGAGTAAGATCGGTATTATCTCCAACCTGCGAAGGTAAAGCGCAATACCAGTGGTAATCACAGCAGGGCGCCAACTGGCGCCAGAGCAAAGTAAATCAGGGGGATTATGTACAAGGGAACAATGGGAAAAATGGTTAAGTTCATGAGTCCACGGCTGAAATAAAAAGAATGTGTGGTCATAAGCAGAAATCCTAGGTAGACTATGTGAGGGAAAGAAAGAAATACTAATGAAGCCCAAGGGCTATCTCACAGGGCAAACTCAAGCCTTCATCCTTAGCCTCTCGTAGAAATAAGCTGTAAGGGTAAAATACATCATTAAGCATAAATACCCCGCAGGGCCTGCATCTGCATCTCCTGTGGAAAGAAACCGGCGGCACCTGGTCCTAACATCCGGCATAGGCATAAACATTTCCTTAAATAGGCGTACCCATCTCATAGAGCAAGAACGAACTTTCCACCGTCAGCAGTGTCCAGAGGAGGGAAGACCACTAGGCCTCGGCCTGGGGGCAGATCTGGTTAAGATAACCATTAGGCAGGCAAGCACAACATGCCCGAACTCAGTAGGCCGGTACCCTGATGCACATATAAATGGCATCAACAGCTTTCGCCACGGATGGAACACCTAAAATAAACCAGGCCTAATTCACATTGAACCTGGGAGCATAAACCTTAGTCAGGGAAACAGTAGGTATGACATCAGCATAGGATGAAACATCAGCATACATTGGCAACAGGACACAACCAATCAGGGGCAGGGGCGCAGTAACCTAAGCACCCAGCTTTAACATAAGGCTTGGCCCTAACTCATGGGCCAGGAACACCTGTAATAAAACAGCGAGGCTTCCCCCACCATGACCCTGTGGGTATAAAACCTCAGGCGTAGCTTGTGAGGCATGAACTCTTCCATGGTCACCTTAGGGGAAACAATAACACATGGTGCATCAATAACATTAGCAACAGGAGGTACCCCTAAGATAGACCAGGCCTGAATCACATTTGACCTGGGGCATGAATCCTTAGCATAAGCAGGTATCTCTCATTAGGCACACATATGCCACTCTATTCTTCTAGGATCCATTGACCATGTCCTTCACCAGGCTTCTGTAATAGCTTGGGACCTCAGGGCAATCCATACAGCAGGGACTCTTAGCTCCAGCGTGAGGTCAGGCGAAAAGGGGCGACCCGCTTACCACGGGCCTATCTCTACTTATGAAAAACAGGCCTCCCATTCTCACTGTGGGGTGTTGCCTAGTCTAGGGGTCTCCTGTGTACATCCAGGGCCAACAGGGCCCAGTCCCGGTTTCCAAAAGAGGAAGGGGGGGGCGAGCACCGACCCTGTGCCCCGTTGCCTTCTCCACCCTCCCACACAGTCTGATTGATGCCCCACTCACCGATAGTCCTGCGGGGAAGGAGGGGGCTCCGGCTCCTCTGGGGTCTCCTGGGTGGTGGGGGCAGGCACTGACAATGTGCCTCGAGGCCCCCGCTGCGCAGCTCTGGACTCGCGGGGCTCTCCCCACAACCGGGGGCCCCGCCCACCTTCCAGCAGCCTTACTCCTCACGACGGCAGGGCTCCCTCATCACACGGAGCCCTGCAGGTGGCACGACGCTCCTCTTCCGGGGGCACTGACCGGTCTCAAGGCGCACACGGGGGCTCAGCAGGGTGCACAACGATGTCCTCCCTCTTCACCGGGCCCCTCCTCTTTCTCACGGGGACCAGGGGCTTCCGTTGGTTCGGTCGGGCAGAGACCGGCGGGGTGGGCTCCCGCTCCCGTCGCTTCCCACGGGGCTCCCTCCAGACTACGGGGGCCCCGCAACGACGCCTTTCACCTCTCGGCTTCACCCGGGTTCCCCCTCTGGCTGCCTGGCCGGCAGCCAATCCCTGTGCGGCCTTCAGGGGGCGCGGCCGCGCGGGCCAATCCGTGCGTGGCGGCGGGTGACGTCACGTCTCCCCTGTCACGTGATGCGGGCCCTGTCGGCTTCAGGGCCTAGCGTGGCCCTCTCCTCACTCCGGCGGCCCTCTCCTGGTACCGGGGGCCGCCGCAATGGCGATGGCAGCAGCAGGGGGGCTCCTCGCTATCGCGCCGGGCCACGGCGGTGATGACGGCAGCAACAAGGGGTAGGCTCCCTTTTATTAATTATTTATACCGCCAAAAGCGCGCCAAAACGCGGGGTAGGCTCCCGCGGCCCTTTGAAGTAAATACAGTTCCCTCAGGCCACACAGGCACAGCGCTTCCAGAGGCAGGGGGGGTGCTTGTCGGTTTGTAGCGCTCAGGGCCTCACAGCACTTCGGGGCTCCGCACTGCACGTGGGCAGACAGGTCTTCCCGGCACACAGCGCTTCCTAGCTTCAGGGCAGGCAGTCCAGCACCTTGGCAGGCAACAGTCCCCTTAGTATAGCGCTTGACAGGTACACATCGCAAGAGGGGCAGACAGACCCACAGCCAGCCCCAGGGGCACACTCCTCACCTCCTGGGGGGGGGGGGTTCCAGTCCACAGCACTCCTTCCCTTTTTGGGTGCTTCCTCGGGCAGCGCTGGCGTGGTGCTGGGTCCCAACAGCTCCGGGGACCGAGGGGGGCCCTCCTTCTCCAGGGGCCCTAGGGACAGAGCTGTAGCACTACCGGGCCAGGTCAACAGGTAGTGGGGGCATCATCAAAGCAGGGTGGTAGGCTCTCACCATCCCCACTGCAGCGTGGCCCTCCTCTCACACAGCAGCCTTGATCTACTGAAGTGGGGCTTTACAAGCCCTGGGGACAGTAGGGGGGTTCTGGATGGGTGCAGGGTCCAGCCCACAGGCCCAAGTGGCGGTAACCCCTTGCAGCAGGTCCCCTCGCATTCCTGTCCCAGCTCTGTCTCACTGCATGGTGGCACATCCCCCTTACATATACCCTCCTCCCAGGCAGTGCCAGAACCTTCTAGAATGTTGGCAAAACTAGCCTAAACTGGCTCAGGGGGAGGAGTAGAGCACCCTGGGTGCCAGGCTTTCCCTCCAAAAGCTAGGGGTGACTGGGTACCTGACGACTAGACTGCTAACCTCCTGCAGTCAGGTGGCACACGCATAGCCTGGGCATCCATTTTAAAAACACAGCATTTCACCAGGGTACATTTTACAATGGGGGAAATTGACAAGTACTCACACCATTGCATGACATTACATATTAGCATGGCGTCTCACACCACACATGGCCTATACAGGTTTATTACCATGGGGGAGACATCTCAAATTTAGGGGGGCAAAAAGCGAAAGATTTGGGGGGAAAAAGGGCTAAGTCCAACACCCCTTAACAAACCTCCTATAATATCCTGTGAGTCCTAAAAAGGCTCTCACCTGTGTCTGAGTATTCGGGGGTTCCCATGCCAGGATGGTATCAATCTTGGGTTGTAGGGGCGCCACCTGGTCGCTCCCTACCTGGTGTCCCAAGTACACCACAGGACTCTGCCCGATCTGGTACTTACTCACCTTGATCGTGAGGCCTGCCTTTCACAGTGCCATCAACACTTCCCAGAGGTGGTGCAGATGTTCTTTCGAACTGGTGCTGAAAACTGCAATGTCATCCAGGTAGGCGGCACTGAAATCCTCCAGTTCAGCCAACACCTGGTTGACCAACCTCTGAAAGGTGGCAGGGGCATTCTTCATCCCAAAGGGCATAACCCGGAATTGGAAGTGCTCATCTCGTCTGGAGAATGCTGACCTCTCTTGGCCCCATCAGTTAAGGCGATCTGCCAGTACCCCGACGTCAAATCAAACATGCTGAGCTACCATGCAGCCCCTAGCCGATCAATGAGCTCATCAGCTCTGGGGATGGGGTGCGCGTCCGTCCTGTTGACTGTATTGAGTCCTCGGTAGTCCACACAGAACCGAAGTTCAGGTGTGGCACCAGGCGCGGCAGCCTTTGTGACCAAAACCACTGGGCTGGCCCATGGACTGTTAGAGGACTCAATCACCCCTAAGGCAAACATCTTGGAGACCTCCTCCTTGATGTAATCTCTGACCTTGTCAATCACTCTGTAAGCCTTGTGCTTCACAGGAGGACTGTCCCCTGTGTCCACAACATTGACACACCACTCTGTGATACAGGAATCTAGGAAAACAAATCAGAGAAATTTTCCAACAGTTGGCGACAATCTTGCTGCTAATCAAGGGTCAGGGTGGCAGAGAGGCTGGCACCATCCACTGACACATCTTGCTCTGTTGCAGACACGAGGTCAGGAAGAGGCTTGGTCTCCTCCTCCATTCCATCATCTGTCGCTAGGAGCATGCCCACTTCGGACCTTTCTAAGTGGGGCTTCAGGCGGTTAACATGTAGGACCCGCAAAGGGTTCCTTGGAGACTGCAAGTTCCCCAGGTGACATCACTCTTGCGCTCCACCACCTCAAATGGTCCGGTCCACCTGTCCTGGAGCGCACAAGGCTCTACATGGGCCATGTTCAACAACATGAAATGGGGCATCCCCAAAATATAGAAAAAACGACACAAAAGTTCCAAGTATAAAGTCAACCAAAAACACCCACAGAACAGCTATTTTACTATTCAGAATTTATTTTTGAAGTCATTTTAAATAGTACTAACATGATGGCAAACACGGATAAATTCATTTTGATTATCTTATCACATATAAAAATTTCATTATATTAAATCTTACAATAAGAGAAAATCATCAGCCAAAAGTGGAAAAGAACATCAGCCCAGAGCCACATTAAACAATAAAAAAATGACGCAAAATTCCATCAATCAACCCCTAACTCACTACCACACAATACATACACTCAAACTCAAACAGAGCATCATTTCATCATACATGCCGATGCGCATTTCGGAAAAAAATTATTCAAGAGTTCCTTCATCAGGGCGCATATCATAAATCCATTAGTCGGCACGGTCTTTTAAGATCCAAATTGTAATCTAGGACCAATTTCTCAAATAAGTCATAGTCCCAATAAAGGCTGACGAAGCATATCTGTGGGTGAAACATTTTTTTTTTTAAATGTGAAGAATAGAAAAAACTGACAAAAATTCCAGGTCACAGACATGAGCAAGGCAGTGTACAATCACACATTCTAGTACATATCGATTAACACCCATCGTGATGGAACATAGAATATCTGTCCAGAGACCACGTGCGCCTAAATAAAGAAGGTAAGAAAAGGGTGTGAAAGTAACCAGCGCCCAGAAAATAAAAAAGAGATAATAGAGAATAGAAAAACAGAAAGACAGTATCATTTCCAGTACACACCTGTGAGCAAAGTATTGCTCGGTGCTTCTAAAGGGTTAACGGTGGTTCATAACTTAAATGGACTCATAGAGACGCAGCATTGGCAGAAGAATTCTTGGTAAACGTAAATCTCTGCAACTCTAATAATAGAGAGACACAGGGAAAGATTCCTGTTACACAGATTGCACAAATAGGCAGGACATTGAAAGTGGTCACAAAAGTTCTCGAGATCTATCGCAGGTATCCGAGGGCCTAGATAGTGCCTGCAGACGTTCGATGATATGGGTCTACCAAGCACCAAACCACTTCAGTACTCCCACATAAAAGAAAAACGGCTCACCTGTCACTAAAATAAAAGAAAGATGATAAAGACGGTCTCAATCTAGCCACCAATGCTCTCCGAGTATTCACTTTATTCAGAGGATTATTTCAGGGCTATGCTCCAGGCGTATCGTCCCTAAATAGAATGTACAGCATATTAGATGTATATCCGTGCCCATGGAGGTAATCAGTTTATCCCGTGAAAAGTAAGACTGTACAAACAAGTCCATACAGATCCACAGATGAACAGAATCCCTGCATATACAATACACAAGGCTGGTGATACAAGAAAATTGCGGACAATAACCCGGCCATGTTTGAACGAGGGCAAGTTAAGATCGTGTTTTAAAGCCCTGGGCAGAAAAATGAAGCCCAGCGTAAGGCATGAGTATTACAGGTAACCCAACGTAACTATACCGGTAGGGGACAACCAAAAAATGAAAGAGCGGTAAGTGACGAGTACCTGGAGAGCGTTGGTGGCTAGATTGAGACCGTCTTTATCATCTTTCCTTTATTTTAGTGACAGGTGAGCCTTTTTGCTTTTATGTGGGAGTACTGAAGTGGTTTGGTGCTTGGTAGACCCACATCATCGTACGGCTGCAGGCACTATCTAGGCCCTCGGATACCTGCTATAGATCTCGAGAACTTTTGTGACCACTTTCAATGTCCTGCCTATTTGTGCAATCTGTGTAAAGGGAATCTTTCCCTGTGTCTCTCTATTATTAGTGATGCGGAGATTTACGTTTACCAAGAATTCTGATGCCAATGCTGCGTCTCTATGAGTCCATTTAAGTTATGAACCACGGTTAACCCTTTAGAAGCACCAAGCAATACTTTGCTCACAGGTGTGTACTGGAAATGATCCTGTCTTTCTGTTTTTCTATTCTCTATTATCTCTTTTTTATTTTCTGGGCGATGGTTTCTTTCACACCCTTTTTTTACCTTCTTTATTTAGGCCCATGTGGTCTCTGGACAGATATTCTATGTTTCATCACGATGGGTGTTAATTGATATGTACTAGAATGTGTGATTGTAAACTGCCTTGCTCATGTCTGTGACCTGGAATTTTTGTCCGTTTTTTCTATTCTTCACATTTAAAAAAAAAAAATAAAATCACCCTCAGATATGCTTCGTCAGCCTTTATTGGGACTATGACTTATTTGAGAAATTGATCCTAGATTTCAATTTGGATCTTAAAAGACCGTGCCGACTAATGGATTTATGATATGCGCCCTGATGAAGGAACTCTTGAATGATTCTTTTCCGAAACTCGCGTCGGGGCTTTTCTTCACATGTATGATGAAATGATGCTCTGTTTGAGTTTGAGTGTATGTATTGTGTGGTAGTGAGTTAGGGGTTGATTGATGGAATGACTGAATTGTGCGTCATTTTTTTATTGTTTAATGTGGCTCTGGGCTGATATTCTTTTCCCATTGGCTGATGATTTTCTCTTATTTAAGATTTAATATAATGACATTTTTATATGTGATAAGATAATCAAAATGAATTTATCTGTGTTTGCCATCATGTGAGTACTATTTAAAATGACTTCAAAAATAAATTCTGAAAAGTAAAATAGCTGTTCTGTTGAACTTTCCCTGGTGGGTTGTTCCCCTTGCCTTTATCAATTTTAGGTGTTCAGGGTCCCTCTTCTGTTTTTTGCATCTACATGGGCCATGACCCAAACTTTCTGTCCAGGCTGAAACTCAATCAGAGTGACATTCTGATTGTACCACCGCTTCATATCCTCCTGGCTGGCTTCCAGATTAACCTGAACGAGCTGTCTGAATCGCTGAGTCTGGTTCCTGAAGGCCAGCATGTAACTGTATACATCCTGGGGAGGTTTCCTGGGAGATTGCTCCCAGCCCTCTTTGACCAGACTCAAAGGTCCACTTACCGGGTGTCCATACAGCAGTTCAAAGGGACTGAACCCTAGGGACTTCTGTGGCACCTCAAGGTAAGCAAAAAGAAGGCATGGCAAGAGGACGTCTCAATTACGCATCATAGGTTCCTCAAGACCCGTAATCATGCCTTTAAGGGTCCGGTTGAATCTCTCAACCAGCCCATTACCTTGTGGATAGTAAGGAGTGGTGAACTTGTAGGTAACACCACACTCCTTCCACAGAAACTTCATATAACTGGAAATGAAGTTTGTACCTCGGTCATACACCCCCTCTCTGGGGAACCCCCATGAGAGAAACGGAGGCCGTCACTGTCCTGAGCGGGATGGCTTCCGGGTACCGGGTAGCGTGGTCCACCAAGACCAGGATAAACCTGTTGCCTATGGCTGTCTTGGGGTCCAGTGACCCCACAATGTCAATGCCCACCTGTTCAAAGGGGGTATTGACTACAGGGAAAGGTTGGAGAGGAGCCTTGTGCTTCCTTCCACTTTTCCCACTTGCCTGGCAAGTTTGACAAGTCCTACAATGATTATCGGAACGCTTCCGCATCTGGTACCAATAAAAAGTGGGTGACAAGCCTTTCAAAGGTCTTGTCCTGCCCCAGATGCCCAGCTAAAGGCAAGTCATGAGCCAAACCCAGTAGGAAGACTCTGAAGCACTGGGGTACCACCAGCACACGGGCTGACCCAGGCTCAGCAACCTTAGACTCGCTATACAGGAGGTTGTTCTCCCAGTAGATCCAATGTGATCCAGACTGATCACCTGCTGCCTGGTTTGTGGCCTGTTGCCGTAAACCCTCAAGAGAAGGGCACTTCCTCTGCTCTGCACAAAATTCTTCACTGGAGGGCCCCCCTTCTTGCTGCCAATGGGTCAGCTCAGGTAGGTCCCCCAGTTCAGCAATTTGCTCCCCTGAGACCTTAAGGGCATCCCCCTCAAGGTCTGCCTCCTTCTGGACCGTGGGAACAATGGGGGCTGGTTTTCCATGCCCCCTACCTCTTCAAGGCAGGTTCCTGAGCCATACTTTCAGGCTCCAGGATCTCTTGAACACCCTTGGCTGCCATAGACCGAGTGGTAACACACACCCACTCAGGCAGACCCAACATCTCTAAATGAGCCTTCTTCTCCACTTTAGCCCAAGGGGAGCTCTCCAAATCATTGCCCAACAGACAATCAACAGGCATGGCTGGCCTCACAGCTACTTGAAGAGTACCAGAGACACCCCCCACTCAAAGGGAACCTGAGCCAACTTGCAGTGACTCTCTGTGTTGTCAGCGGCAACAACTGGGAAGAATGCATTGGGGACCACCTGCTCTTCAGACACCAAGTGGCACTTGACAGCTGTCACACTGGCTCTGGTGTCTCCAAGAGCCTCTACTCTGTGGCCATTGATGGTCACCCACTGCCTGTATTTTTAGTGTTATCAGGCAGTGGAGCTTTAGGGACCATCTCAAAGTCTCCTAAAGAGGCAAGGGACATTTCCGTGGGATCCCACCCACCTGGGGCACCCATCTCCTCCCCACTTACGGCTACACTGGCCATCTGACTGGGTGGTGCATGGGGGGCACATACTGACCCTTTTGGGGACACTGGGGATCATACCAACAGTGTCCCTCCTGCCTACACTGAAAGCAGGTAACTTGCTTCCTATGAACAGGTTTACCTGTTGGGGGCTCTGATATCTTCTCAGGAGGAGGCTGGGAACCTTTCCCTTGGTTCCCTTGGGGAATACTTTAGGGCCCTTTCTGGAACTCCCTCTGTTTACCCTTGTCCCCCCAGTCTTCTGCTGGGTACCCTGCCCACCTTTGGCGGAGTCTCCTACGTGACCCTTGTGGACCCTGGTACTGACCCAGCGGTCCGCCTCCTCAGCAAGCTTCCTAGGGTTAGTCAACTTGCTATCAGTAAGGTGCTGGCGTAGCTCTGGAAAACAATTAGCAGACAAGTGCTCCTTTGCAATCAAATCATAGAGCGCTTCAAAATTATCCACTTTGCTACCCCTCACCCAACCATCCATAGCTCTGCAAAAGAAAGATACATATTCTACGCAAGTGGTTCCCTCCTGCTTCTTACAATTCCTGAATCTCTGTCTATAGAGCTCTGGGGTCAAACCATATCCTATCATCAGTGCTTCCTTCATGTGGAAATAAGACATCCTATTCTCACTGGGTAAGTCTAATAAAGTATCCCTCCCATCACTCACAAAGCGGCCCCAGAACCCTGCTCCACAATCCTTCTCAGGGACCCGGTGGGCCAACATTGCTATCTTATAGGCTGCAAACCACTGCCCAATATCTTCATGCTTATGAAAATCTTTGATGACATCCTTGGGGATATATACCTTGCCTTCTGAAGGCAAAGATGGTGCGCTGCCACCACAGGGATTGATCTCTAAGCCCTTTGCCTTGATCTCTAACTCCCTCAACATCCTCTTATGTTCCATTCTCTTTCTCTCTCTCTCCAAGGAGAATCTGTTACTCTCTAATTCCCTCTGACCCTCCATCTTAAGCTTAGCCATCTCCGACTTGTGTGCCTATTTCTCTCCCTGTCTTCCAGCTCTCTCGGGGACAGGTCTTTGGAAGAGGTACTACTGCCAGGTGGGGACGGTACCCCTCCCCTGGTAGGAAACCCATCTGCATCCCCAGCTGGCTCCACCACCAACTCAGGGGGATTTCTTGCTTCTACCCAGGCCTTCAGCTCCTTTTGGTAGTCATCCTTTTTGGAAATGCCTGGTGTAGCAACTTTCAATTTCTTGCAGAGATGCTTGAGCTGTTTCCAAGTGTAGGTTTCCAACCTCTCTTCCTCAAAATCTAGATCCATAGATGCAACTGATGCTGGTTTACTCATGGCACTAAGAATTGGCAGTTCTCAGGAAAAATAACAGTCCAAGTAAAACAATTATACCAAAAAAAGTATGTGGTCGCATTTGGTCTGCACTCACTAGTAGTGTACACCAATTGCTGTATATGAGTCACAAATGCAGGCCCAAATCCTCACCGCTGACCAGCAATGTTAGATCTGGGGTCTCTAGTTGGCAATGGTATACACTTTTGACCAAATAGGGACCCTTGCTTCTAAGTCAGGGAAAGGGGATTACACTACTGGATAACCCCTGCTCACCCCCTTGGTAGCTTGGCACGAGCAGACTGGCTTATCTCAGAAGCAGTGTGTTAAGCATTTATGAATATACACAGGAATACAGTGAAAAACACTACAGATGGACACCACACAGGTTTTATAAAAATAAGTATTCCTTATATAGACTTAACACAAGACCACAAACAACAAAAATCCACAATACTGTACTTAAAGTTGAGTTAAAGATGGTAGATGCTTAATTCAAGTTGGTGATAAATGCGACAAAGTTCTCACAAAAGTACCTGGATGCGTAACGCAAAACAAACAAAAGGCTCGCAGGAATGGAGATGCATCGGTTCCTTGCTTCGGGGGAGACGATGCATCACGACTCAATGCTTGCGAATTCCCATTCTTTGCCTCTTTTTGTGCTTGGTGTAGGGCAGAGGTCTTCAATCTGTGGGGGGCGACCCCCATGGGGGCCCTGGATTCCTGGAAAGGGAGTCGCACATTCCGCAGCTTCACTTGTTCTTGCAATCAAAAAGGTTTGCTTTCCTTTTGGAAAAAGACAGCCTTCCTGGAACAGCAATTTTAGATCATTATCGGCTGCTTGCCTGAATGAAATACAAATCAGTTAATCTGCAAGTGTAAAGGATGAGCAGTTCTGGCTTTAATTGATCAAATAACTCCATGGTTTGTGATGACAAAAATACATATTCAATTCAAAAAAACTTTATTTCGGTCAGTGTGGCCTTAAAAGTACAGCTCCTGAAATCATATAATAAAATACACAAGGGCATACGGATATCAGTTTGGAACACTATAAATAAACACAATACACCTAAATATATAAATTGACTTCCTTCATACATTGTGAAAAATATAGTTTTTAGGTGATATTGCTAGGCGGTTAAAACATATTAGTTTCGGAGAGTGCATAGTGCAATAAATAAATAAATAATTTAGCTAAAAGAAGGACATTCATAAAAAGAGACAGGTCCATAAATCAGAAACAGTAGACTTAATCATGGGCAGCAAATATACTAAGTTAATAGAATAACATTAAATCCCTATAACAAATCCTACACCTCCTTGGAAGATTTCAGTAGAACCCTTCTAGTACACCACATAGAATATCGAAATCCGGCAACTCAGAAAACAATTGGGATGCTGAGGTCAGACTTCAGTATCCGAAACACCTCAAGGCAGTGCCTACTGCCAATATTCCTGCAAATCTGGACCAACCATCGTTTCCTTGCTTTATAGTAGCCAGGGCAACTAAAAAAACATGTAACACTGATTCTTCTGGGAAGTCACATGCAGGGCAATGTACCATTTGCTGGTTTCTCCACTTCGCTGTAAAACAGCAGAGCGGAAGAACCCCAAACCTGAATTGTAAAAAAAGCTTTCTTGCCTCCACCGGTTTGATAAGGTCTAATACTACCTCAAAGCGGAAATTAACTTTTATTTCTAAGAAAGTTAGAGATAGTTTGCCTGTTTTGGAACAAGAATGAAGTTGGGCCATTCTATACTCTTCTTAATGGACATTCATTTGTTTCTTTGAGATTTGAAAACAGGCACGGTCAGGTTCGGCCCAGCAATCGCCCAGGCCCATATTAGTTAGTTAGTAAATGTTTAATATGGGCAAACCAGGAAAGTCTGACGGCACCCTGTACCAACATGACTACAGATAATTCCTCCCTGTACGATAGAAGTTCAGGAGTGGTCGACAGGCGACGCCAACACATTAAAGGTTTAAGGCTCGACACTTCCGCAATCGCCATTAATCCTGTATCCAATCACAGCGGAATTAATGGGGTGCCCAGTGGTAGTCTAAACAGCTGTCTCAGATATTGGTTTTCCACCTTTGATAGGGTCTCAAGTTTAGAGTGGCCCCATAACTCGGCGCCATATATTGCTCCACCTCGAGCCTGGGCCTTGTAGATTTCTAGTGCCGGGCTGACGGCTCTCTTGCTAGACCTACTAAAAACCTTCATGATGCCACAGGTCGATTGAGCTAATTTTAGTGTCGACTTAGTAATGTGAGCCCCCCGTCCATATTTTCAGTAATGGTAAGGCCTAAGTAAATAAAGGATGAAACTTTTTCCAGGGGTTTACCATTTAATGAAGGGTTTGGGCGTGTACATTTTGAGCTATTAAATGCCATAAATTTGGTTTTCTGTAGATTTATTTCTAAACCTCTTTACTGTTTATTTTTTTTTTATACAATTGCTGTGTACATTTCATGTTTGTCCTCTCTTCCAACCTATTGTAAAGCGCTCTGATATCCTTCGGGATCTTGTTCGCGCTATATAAAACTTTATAAATAAATAAATACAGAATAACTCAAATTTATCTAAAAACCTTTGAATCCCCATGGGTGATTTAGATACCAAGAAAGTGTCATCGGCAAACATCATTGCTGAAATTCTGCGGGAGGCTAACTTAGGGGCATCTAGGTCTTTTTCTGTTAACAGGGCATCAACCTGTTAATATAAAGGCTAAATAAAGTAGGCGCGAGCACGCAACCCTGGCATACACCACGTTTAATGGGTATGGGAGCAGTAAGTTTTCCATCCCTACCATATCTTATTTGTGCATAATTATCTTCATGGAGTTGCCTAAGAAGTTGGATTAAACCCACCGGGACTCCCATCTCACCAAGGACTGACCATAGTTTTTACCTTGGCACCAGATCAAAATGCCAACCTCAGGTCTCCAAAAATTAGGTATAGACTGCCCCCCTCCAGGCAGACGGTCTTCCAGTACAACAACTGCAGTCTTAATACTTGGTCCAGGGTCGACAACTTTTCCCTGAACCCTGCCTGAAGGGAGGACAGTACCCGTTTTTCTTACATCCAGGATTGTAGCCTGGCAAGCAAAACGCATGCAAATAATTTTTGGGAAATATCTATTAAACTAATGGGTCTGTAATTAGTTGGTAGAAGTGGGGAACCTTTTTTAAAAATCGGAATTATCTCCGCATCAAGCCAGCTAGAAGGAATCTTCATGCCCTGCAGTATGGCATTAAAAAGGACCCAAAAGTACGGGGTCCAAATAGCTGGTTCACTCCTGCAGAGGTCCCCAGGGATCTTATCCAAGCCTGGAGCTTTGCCCGGTGCTATTTTTACCAATGCGGTACAAAAGGGGGTGGTGATGGACGGAGCATCTGAACCAATCAAACACTCACACCCAGTCAAAAGATCTGGGTTTGATCCATCACCGTTCTTTAGCCCACTCTGCCACCCCAGTTCAGACCTGGCTATATGCAAATCAGTCTGACCCTGTGCCGCATGGGAACAGTCCAGCCCGAACTGCCAAGCCATGCCTTCCCTGGACCGGAAACAAGCTTCCGAGGGCCGGTTTCTGGCATTACAGCCGTCTTCAGCCCGGCTTGCTTGAATCCAGTGGCAAAGTGAGCAAGAGACTCACATCTGAGCATACCCTGCCACATTGATTGGTTCAGATGCTCCGTCCATCACCACCCCCTTTTGTACCAGATCTTTTGACTGGGTGTGAGTGTTTGATGGGTTCAGATGCTCCGTCCATCACCACCCCCTTTTGTACCAGATCTTTTGACTGGGTGTGAGTGTTTGATGGGTTCAGATGCTCCGTCCATCACCACCCCCTTTTGTACCCAGATCTTTTGACTGGGTGTGAGTGTTTGATTGGTTCAGATGCTCCGTCCATCACCACCCCCTTTTGTACCATTTTTACCAATGTGCCCTCTATTTCCTTTAGACTTATGCATATACTTGAACCACTATTAGAGTGAGAGTTTAATTCCCCATTGCTTGCAGGGTAATCCACTTCCGAGTAACAGCAAACAATTGGGTCTCCCTCAGGCTTCTTTTCCTCAGCATAAAGGGATTCAAAGTGCTCCCGCCAAACCTCTTCAGCCAGGTTCAGTTCAACCACTGTTTTGGGGGTAGAAGAACCTAAATTTACAATACCCCAAAACGTCCTCATGTCATTAGCCCCAAGGGCAGTTTTCAGTGTATCCCAGCTTTCCCTTTCCCACCTTTGTTTAGTCTCTTGAACAACCACTTTATAAGCCTTCCCTGCAGTTTTTATTTGTGGCGATTGTTAGCTTTAATCGATATATCAAATGGTTACACACTCTATAGTAAGGATCGTGGGTTATTACTAGATTACATTTTAATTGACTCAAACTCCTGGGATAGGATGATTGATTTTAAAATTATTACACGACTAGATAGTGACCACCATGCCCTAACAATAGAACTAAAAGCACTACATTTTGAGAATGAGCACCCAGTTAACCCCATTGATCCTAGGTTGTCTCAAATTGTAGGAGAAGAGTGCGGTGGACTAATTTCCTTCAATCGCAGGATAAGATGAGTAGTCTATATGACGCTCTAATCCCTGTGTTTGAAAAGGTGTCTGTTCTACACACGCAAAGTAGGGACGACCTAGATTTGGAAGTGGTTGAGATGAATTTTTCTAAATTAAAGGAAGTCTCATTGGATTTCTTCTACCCTAACAAGACCACCAGACCGGTCAGGTCCCCATCCCATCCTTGGTATAATAACCCATGCCGTAAGGCAAAAAGGGCACTTTTAGTATCGATTAAAGCTAACAATCGCCCACTTTTGCCGGGAAGGGAAGAAGAGAGATGGGGCGGATGTTTTTGAGGTCTTTGGGGTCTGCTGTGGATTTCTTCAGAAGGGCGTTGATCTCTGCGTGCTTCCAGCTCTCTGGGAAGGTGCGGACATGAGGGAGTTGCTTATGACGTTCCGTAGGTGGGGAGCGATGATGGTGTTGGCTTTGTTGAAGATGTGGTGAGGGCATGGGTCGGAAGGAGAGCCGGAGTGGATGGTGTTCATAGCTTGGGCGGTGTCTTTGGTGCTGATGGGAGTCCAAGCGCTGAGGGTGGTTGTAGGGGGTGTTGGTTCGGTGCTGGGGGCGGAGTTTGGGCACTGAAGCTGTTGCAGATATCGGCGATCTTGCGGTGAAAGAATGTGGCGAGGGAGTTGCAGAGGTCTTGCGACGGTGTGATGTCGTTGCTGTTGGCGTTGGGATTGGAGAGCTCTTTTACGATGCTGAAGAGTTCCTTGATGTTGTGTGTGTTGTTGTCCAGCCGTTCTTTGAACGATGTCTTTTTGGTGGTGCGGATCAGCTGGTGGTGTTTGGGGGTGGCGTTCTTGAGGGCTGTCATGTTTTCTGTCGTCTGTTCACGGTGCCAGGTTTTCTCGAGGGTTCGGCAGGATTTCTTCGATTCTTTGAGGTCGTCGGTGAACCATGTCGTTTTCCTGTTGCGGGGCTTGCCTGGAGGGTTTTTCAGTGGTGCGAGGGCGTCAGCGCAGTTGGCGATCCACTGTGTGAGGTTGCGGGCTCTGTTGTTGGTGTCAGTGGTGGTGATTGATGGGTTCTGGCTCAGTGATGTGGTTAGCTGGTCTGCAGTGACTTTGCTCCAGCAACTACCGGGGATCTGTTGAGGGCGGTGGTGGGATGTGGTCTTCTTAAAGGTGAAGTGGATGCAGCTGTGGTCGGTCCAGTGTAGTCCGGTGAAGTGGCTGAAGGCAACGTGGCTGCTGGCAGAGAAGATGGGGTCGAGCGTGTGGCCGGCGTAGTGGGTGGGGGTGTTCACCAGTTGCTTGAGTCCGAGGTTGGCGAGGTTGTTGAGCAGGATGGTGGTGTTGTTGTCATTGTTGTTCTCCAGGTGGAAGTTCAGGTCCCCTAGGAGGATGTAGTCTGATGAGGCGAGGGCATGTGGGTTGATGAAGTCGGCGATGGCTTCACTGAATTGTGTACGTGGGCCCGGGGGTCTGTAGACGAGGGTTCCTCTGAGGGTGGTCTTTGGGTCGGTGTGAATCTGGAAGTGTAGGTGTTCCGCGGTGGTGAGGGCATCTTCGGAGTTGGTTGTGACGTCGATGGTGTTCCTGTAGATGATGGCGATTCCTCCTCCGGTTTGGTTGTCGCGGTCCTTGCGGGTGATCTTGTAGCCGTCCGGGATGGCTATGGCGATGTCGGGGGCTGAGGAGGCGTTCATCCAGGCTTCTGTGAGGAAGGCGACGTCTGGTGCTGTTGTATCGAGGAGGTCCCAGAGTTCGAAGGCGTGCTTGTGGACGGAGCGGGTGTTGAGTAGGATGCACTTGAGGTGGTTGTTGTTGTTGCCTGGTCTGGGTGGTGGTATGTAGGTGCGGACGCAGGTGAATTTGCAGGTTTGGCAGGAGAAGGGACCGTGGGTGCGCTTCGGAGTGGCTTGGTAGCAGGCGGCTGGTCGGCCGGTGTTGAGTGCCTGGAGGGTGGTGGTGTCGGATCTCAGTCGGGTTTCTTGGTTTCGGCGGGGGCCAGGGGTTCTGACGCTGGGCGCGGTCCAGGCGCGGACGGGCGCAGACGGGCTTGCCTTTGGCATGCCTGTTGCGCGGCAGCTGCGCGGCCTCCATAAGAAGGGCTATGGGAGGGAGGAGGAGCTGGGAGGCGGCGAATGGGGCACCAGGGGGGCGGGGCCGCAGGGAGGCAGTGGCAGAAATCGCGAGGGAGGGGAGGGGGTGGGGTGCAGGGGGGGAGGGCAAAGGGCACTGGGGCGAAGTGGCAGAAAAAAAGGAGAAAATAAGGAGAACCGTAGATGGTGACAGAAAGGAAAGGCAGAAACAGTGGTAAAAAAAAGGAAAAATCAGTCCGAGGTAGAAGAAGAGGACTGCAACGATCACAGGCGAGGGCACAGCGGGCAGTGGGACAGCGGGACCGTGTGGCGGCGACCTACCTGGTGACAGGGTCAAAGGTCATCAAAACGTTTGAAGACTTCTGGTGTAGGGCTATCTCTCCCTTGCTTTAGTATTGGAACATTGCTGTTGGTTGTCATGTTTTGTAGGTGAGGTAAGATGAATTATCCATATGAGTTAGGCCGCCATCCAAGTGCTTTAATAAATAAGCATATCATTTTAGTGTGGTCAACAAGTGTGGTACAGGAGTTAGTTTGCCTCTCCTGTGTGTACTGAGGGCATGTTTGTCTATGTTGGTGAGTACCTGTTCTCTCTGTATTATAGTCATATTGGAGTGTGTGTTTCTTTATTTTTGTATGTGCAGATATGTAATACATCTACGAATGCACGTTTGTGTCTGTGTATTTTTTGCACTGTTGTACGAGTTTGTCAATTTTAAAAGGTTTAAAGACCAATGATTGTTAGCATGTCTATGTCCCTGTCTGCTGCAGACCTCGTGTGGGAAGCAGTGTTTTGTGTTTTAATGAAAATATTTTTTCCCCCAGTTTGCAGATATGAATTCTTCAAGGAATATATTTATAGTTGGATTTTCCCTTTTTATTGGTCTTACTGTTCCCAACTGGGTCAGCCAAAACGCCCGGCTCATGGAGACTGGTGAGCATAAAAGTCAATATCTTAATGGAACATAATAATAATACTATTTCTAATATTAATATTAACGATAATATCTAATTCTGTCTGTTGGTTTTAGTTAATATGTTAACGTAACACTTAAAAATGACTTTATTTTTTTGCTAATAACAACAATAATAACAATAGTGCTGATGAAAAAGAGTATGAATTGTATGTTTCTCCTTCTAATAATGTTACCTTGTGTAACTAACACCACAGACTGAATTATCGCTTAATATTTGTTGTTTCTTACGAGTGTAGTTTATCTGCTTTTATTGACCTTTTAAAAATAGGATGCTGAAATGACTCAGAACTTTAACCCCTTCACTGCGGCGGCTATTCCGCCGCAGTGCTAAGAGGGCGGGGCGGGCGCATGCTGGTGACGGAACCGCTCCGTCACCAGCCGCGGTTGAGCTGTGCTCGTGACGGAGCGGTTCCGTCACGGCCCCGCCCGCTCAATAGAATACGCCGCCCAGGCGCGGAATTCGCGCCGCGCAGGCGCGCTGAGCGCGCCGTGATGGAATTGCTCCGTCATCAGCACAGCGCGACCGCCGCTGATGACGGAGTGGTTCCGTCACCAGCAGGGGAGGGGTTAATGTAAAGGTTGCAATCAGGTGTATGCAGCAGGTACTGCACCTATTGAGATATGTTACCAATACACAATCCATGAGAAACACGGCAGCATAACATAGAGTATAACTAAAAGGTTGGGCCCAAAAATGAGAGAGTAAAATAGATTGAGAGATAAAACTTTAATTTTTTTTTAAACTTCTTAATTGTTTTACAACAGTCACCACACAGTTATATTTTTTTACTTTGACAAAACAAAGTTAAGAAAATAATAGAGCTAAACCTTGCCTTAACTTATGACCATTAGGAAAACTGTTTCCATCTGTTAAGTAATTGAAATATGCCATTGATGAAGAGGGCTGGAGTAGCCGTAGAGGGCCTCAGGCGTTTCCCCGGTAGGCTGGAAAGATGGGGGCCAGTTCTGCAATATCGACCCCCAGTAACAAAAGCAGCAGTGCTTCACACTTGCAACCCTGTCCTCCCTTCCTCCCTCATGGGGCTGGATCTACACAATTGCCAGTGCTGCTTTAGGTTCCAAGTCCGGACCTGTCGATGAGCCAGTAAACAGTGTTTTTCTACTATCAAGTGCGATTTACTGTGCCAATAAACTTTGGCCTTTGCAATGTAGTAGTAAATGTGTGAATGTGCATTTTGTTAGTACAGTTGAACTAAAAACGTGTTATTAGGCCACATTTATTTTGAGTGCCTTGGCATACATAAATATCTCTCTCTCTCTCTTGTCAATGGCGTTGTGTTAATTTCAGGCAGCTTCTCGGGCACACTTTTAACTTCCAAGTTCATGCCCCAGTGGGCGTGGCTTTTGCAAAGCCTTGTGGTGCTCGTAGTGCCAGAATCATGAGTCCGTCTGAAACAACAGTAGTAATAGTCTATTTAAACCCAGGTGGGTAGATGGAATATCGTGCTGAAACTGTCTGTTCCGCTTCGTTGTTGTCAACCTGGGAACGCTGCCTCCTGGAGTTTAAATGACCCCATCTCGGCGCCATTTAACGGGCCCACTTTCTCGCGGTGAGCTCCTTCAACGGCTGAGCTTGGCCGCAAAACATCAAACGTAACAGGTAGCCCTGAATGAAGAAGCCAGCAAGCAGGTAAGTTCTCCCTTTTATTGATGGTGACCAGCTCGCACGCAGGCAGCAGCAAGATAAGGACATCCGCTTGTTCAATCAGCCAAACGCGTTTCGGGAACCCAATCCCTTGGTCAATGGCGTTGTGTTAATTTCAGGCAGCTTCTCGGGCACACTTTTAACTTCCAAGTTCATTCCCCAGTGGGCGTGGCTTTTGCACAGCCTTGTGGTGCTTGTAGTGCCAGAATCATAAGTCCGTCTGAAACAACAGTAGTAATAGTCTATTAAAACCCAGGTGGGTAGATGGAATATCGTGCTGAAACTTTTTGTTCCGCTTCGTTGTTGTCAACCTGGGAACGCTGCCTCCCGGAGTTTAAATGACCCCATCTCGGCGCCATTTAATGGGCCCGCTTTCTCGCGGTGAGCTCCTTCAGCGGCTGAGCTTGGCCGCAAAACATCAAACGTAACAGGTAGCCCTGAATGAAGAAGCCAGCAAGCAGGTAAGTTCTCCCTTTTATTGATGGTGACAAGCTCGCACGCAGGCAACAACAACCTGTTATGTTTGATATATATATATGTATATATATATATATATATATATATATATATATATATATATATATATATATACATATATATATCGAGTATAAGATCATCCAGTAAATTTTTTACACAAATCCCTACTTCCGGCAGGACGCGGTCTAGTCGTCCGCCGGAGGGAAGGTATTCAGGCAGACTCTTTGCGGTCGCGCAGCGGAATGTGAGTAGCCCTGCTGGCGCCGCAATTCTCGAGCGATCTTGCTTTTAAAGTGTGTTTATATTTTAACCTGTGGCATTTATAATTTGTGACGCTATTCTGGGGCATTTAGTATTCTGCTAATTGAAGCGGGGAATAATCTTTAAATGCAACTTGTACCTGGGGCTGCTGTGCCGTTTGTGCGGAGGGTGGTTGCCGCCATTTTTTACAAAAATCCCTACTTCCGGCAGGACGCGGTCTAGTCGTCCGTCGGAAGGAAGGTATTTAACAATACATGCACCGGACGCGCGCAGCGGGCGCGCCGCGGGCACGCCTAGCCTGTGCCGAGTGCACGGGATGCTGCCAGTTTGCAGAAAAAACGGATATTGTACTCTAAGGAGGAACTTTGTGACATCAATCAATCTAGGGAGGGATGTGAGGTATGCCCTCTTAATGCTAACTGTAGATGTCGTGGCTGTGGTTTTGCTATTTCGACCTCAAATACAACTCACACTGCTTCTTCATCTACGTTAGAGGGCAGCCGGCGATCCAAGATTTTAATGCAGGGAGGGCTTGTCAATGCCCGTTCACTGGGGAAACACAGGTATGAAAAAGCCCAAGTAATTGATGATATGAGGCTGGACATGCTTTTCATTACAGAAACATGGGCAGATGTGGCCTCAGATCCCGATTTTATTACCGCCACCCCAATTGGATACAGGTGTGTAAAGATGGATAGGCCTTTGGGAAGGAGAGGAGGAGGAGTAGCAATTAGACCTCTGTTCTCCCGCTTCTTAAGAAACCAACTTTAGATGCCTCTTTGACATCGAATTATCGCCCCATTGCACGTCTTCCTCTCCCAGCCAAAATCGTGGACAAAATTATGAACGTCCAATTGGAGCAGTTTATTGATGACAATGGGCTGTTGGACCATTCTCAGTTTGGCTTCCGCAAGGAACATAGTACGGAGACAGCACTCATTAAGGCGACCGAAGAAATTAGAGTGGTTATGGACGGTGGAGGCACTGCAGCACTGATCCTACTCGATCTCCGCCGCGTTCGACACTGTTGATCATACTCTCCTGATTCACCGTTTAAAAACTTTAGGTGTGAATGGCAAGGCGTTGGCCCTGCTGGCCTCCTTTTTGCAGGAGAGGAGATCAACGGTGTCACTCGACGGGTTTAATTCGGAGCCTTACGTGCTGCCTTGTGGAGTTCCGCAGGGAAGCTCATTGAGTCCCTTGCTGTTCAATGTCTACGTCACCGAACTTGCGTTGCTGGTCAGGGATTACGGCTTCTCTTTAACATCATACGCAGATGACTCTCAGATTGTGGTTGCAGCTCATAAAAAACAGAGCTCTCCTGCTGTGCAATTTCATAACTGCATGGCCGCCATTAACATCTGGATGAGTAGTCACTGCCTTAAACTAAACTCCGACAAGACGGAAGTGTTGATTTTTGGCAATCTACAACCTTCCTGGAGCAATCTTTGGTGGCCTGTAGAAATTGGCTCGCCGCCCATTCCAGCGGCAAAAACAGAAAATATGGGCATTTTGATGGATAACAGACTGACGTTCATTCAACAAACCAATGCCATCGTGTCTGCCTCTTACTTCCTGATAAAAAAATCAAGAAGGTACTTCCTTACATCCCTGAGGAAACCAAAAAAGTGGCCATCACCTCCTTTATACAGTCCAAGTTGGATTATTGTAACAGGCTTTATTTGAATGCCCAGAAGCAGTGCCTGAGAAAACTTCAGGCAGTCCAAAATTCAGCGGCTCGCCTTTTGCTGAGCCTACCTCGTTATAAATCAATCTCAGAAGAGATTCGGAAGCTTCATTGGCTTCCAGTGGTGCAACTGATCAAATTTAAGGCGCTTTGTGTGGCCTTTAAAGCCCTGACACAGAAGGGTCCATTGTTCCTGCAGGAGCTTTTAGTTTGGTACCAGCATGGCAGATCACTCCGCTCTACGGGTGCAAAACTACTAACAGTGCTAAAAATTCGGACTCTGCATTGGGGAGGACGGAGTTTCCAGCACGGCACCTCTAAGCTGTGGAATCTGCTGCCATCTGAGATTAGGAAGGCTAGCTCTCTTACGAGCTTTAGAAAAAACTTGAAAACTTGGTTGTTTCAGTGAGGGGTGTCGGTTGGGGTCCCCTCACGGTTGTAGCGCAGAGACACAATTTTTGGTATTTGCGCGCTTTATAAATATCATTATCATTATCATTACTTCCAGAAATAAACATGCGGCACTCCAAGGTAGAGATTCAAGACACTCGGCCTGCTCTATTTATGACAAGGTTTCAAACATCAACGCGTTTCAGCAGTCTCATGCTGCCTTGTTCACGATGTCAAAGCGCCATTTTTTCCACATTAAATACGCATTCAGTAGTGAGTGACACTGACAAAGGACACAACATACCGCAAAGGAGGGCTATACCTCTCACAATCTGGCGGCCATATTTTAACATGTTTCTCTTTATGAGATTCACAGTAATTCTCAAATGCGGATAACTTATTTTTAGTGGGCATTTAATTCCTCACTTCTTCTCCCAATACTTTCAATGATTTATAAAACCACACTTTTAAGGTTTTAATTTCAGCGACTCTGCAAATTTTTTTTAGAATTCACGATAATTCTCAAATGTAAAATACATATATTTAGCAGGAGTATTATTTCCTCGCTTTTTCTATTGCACAACATTAGCGAGATAAAACATGTTCAAATTTCAATCAGTGCATGTCACAAATTAAAAGTACAAGCGCATAGAAGTACTGGGGGTTTGACTTAAACACAGTATTCCAGCAAGTGCCTGTTTGGATTGGGTGCAAATTTTGGCAAGTTAAAGTTTATAACCATTGTTATCCGGACTTTAAGTTAACTTCACTTTAAAGTGCAAGTGCAAAATAAATAAACTATTTCATGGCCTATACAAAATAAGAAATAACATTTTTTTAAAACAGGCTATTTCTTATATCTATTAAAAAGCACATACTTAGAGGCAAGGAAGAATTTAAGATAAAAGAAAAAACAAAAAATTCTTTGATCACATTCTCAATTAATAGGATTATCATATAACTTAAGAATTTAAAGTGCTAGTGCTTATGTAAACCAGAGAAAATTCCTCCATATAAGCCTACCTCTCTCCTCGATATATACATACTTCAATACAGTAAAATGATCATTCAAAAGTGCAAATGCATATCAGCCAAAAGAATATTTTTACCCAACACAACTGAATAGAGCAAATCATAATGTTGTATGTGCCTAGTTATTCACTACTAGTTTTAAAAATTGAAAGTTAAAAACATTAAATTCATGGTCTTATACTGGTGCAGATTTTCATATTACAACTCTTCTTTCTATTACTCAAGACAGGCAAGTATATAAGTCCTCATCCACATTAATATATTTCTAATTTACGGAGTTTCTTTTCCCTGTCCCCTCCTCTCCTTTTTCTCAGGACCTCTGCTATACATGTGTACTGCAAGCTCATAGGGTTACTCTGGTGGTGGGTCTCAAAGGCCCACATGCATCAAGCATTTTTGTAGTCGCAAACGGTGCGATTTCTTAAAATCGGCCGTTTGCGAATGCAAAAGTGCTTTTTGGGATGCATGAAGCAATTTTAGAATTTGTAACATTTTTGCGAGTTCTAAAATTGCGGGTGCTTTTAAGAAGTCGCAGATGTGCGATTTCTTAAAAGCAATGCATCATTAAATTTAAAACTGTAAATTCGCAATTAGGGTGCCAAATTTACCGAGTGGTTGAACCACTCTGTAAATTTGGAAAAAGTGTTTAAAATGCTGAAAATGTTTTTTTTTCAACATTCATGTTTCACACACACATGTCCTTAGGACATGTGTGTGTGAAACATGATGCGAAAAATACATTTCAGGGGTGCATGGGGGGGTCCTTTGGACCCCCCCCCTGCACCCATGAAATTTTCAAAGTGCCACTCGCAATTTGCGAATGCCTTCCCATTGACACCTATGGGCCTTTTGGCCCATAGGAATCAATGGGAATTGCGAAAATTAACTTAAGAATTCGGTATTCATTTGGGATTCGGTAAAAATTGCGATTTTTACCGAATCACAAATGAATACCGAAAATAATGATGCATAGCATTTTGCACTTCTTAATTTGCGATTCCTTATTTTTCGCAAATTAGGAAGTGCAAAATGTCACAATGATGCATGTGGGCCAAAATGCCTTGCAATTGGTTATGTTCTGTCTTGATTTACAATCGCTCGCCTATGTTGAAGAATTTGTTTATATACAGGCAGGGTTGTACTTCCTATATAAATTTTAGGACAGGAGCATTGTAACAAATAAACAACAAAACTGGATCTACAAGTCAGAAAACTTCTAATAGTTACGGTTGTATTAAAAAAGGTTCTAACATCAGTGTGAATCATGCCATGTTGGCACGCTTTGCACTTTGAACACTTTTTAAAACTTGGTTTCTGATGTAGCCACGTGGGGGCACAGCCCTTCCTTTCTTGAAATTCACTTTTGACAATTAAATCCTTCAAAGATTTAGATCTCTTATATGTTATCTCAGGATTTCTTTTAACTCTAGAGCCCAACACCGGGTAATTTCTTATCAGGTGCCAGTGTCGGTTCCGGATAGACCTGATTTCTTTGTGTTTCACATTGAATGTTGTTATGAACCTAGAGTTATCTTGATCCCTCAGACCTTCTCTCTGTTGTTGCCGTTGTTTTGTTCTAGATGGCTCGAACAGTATTTTATATCTCTCTAGATTTCTAGCCTTGGTTGATGCACCTTTCAAAATATCAGGCGAATATCCCCTTTGGATGAATCTCTGTGTCATTTCCATTTCTATTCTTTCGTATTCCTCCTGGTTCCTACATGCTCTCTTTGCTATATAGTACTCTTTAAAGGGGATACTCCTGATTAGAGCGGCAGGATGAGCACTTTCTGCATGGAGAAATGAGTTCCCAGCAGTAGCTTTGCGGAATACAGGGAGTTTGATTGGTAACTGGGTTCGAGTCTCTGCAACAACGCTGAACATCCTGTGATTCTGGGCAAATCACTAAATTTCCCAATGCCTAACAAAAATGAATGTGTCCTCATGTAACACAACTGGTGCTATGTAAAGCGCTCTGCTACCCGATACCTTCGGGTCAAGTTTGCTCTATATAAAACTCCTTAAATCAAAATAAATAAATAAATATATATATATATCTAGCTTCTCTCTCTCTCTCTCTCATATATATATATATATATATATATATATATATATAATAACCAGAATTGCTGCACAATTTAGCTGCCTTCTAAATTGTTTAAACAAAATTCAGTTTGAATCCAAAACCCACGAAAACAGCACACCTGAAGGCAAAATTTCAATTTTTTTGTGCAACATATGTATATTGTTTAAATAAAATGAGACGGATTATTACTGTGAATTGCCATATGAATAACATATCGCAGACAAGAACAACAAAGAAATATTGCATTAGTTGAGGCATCCATTAATGCTTTTTCCCTTCTGTGCTCTGCAGGAATCTCCCAACTTGACCAAGTGATCCAGGCACTTCTGACCACTGGCATGCTGGTGGGTGGGTTCTTCGGCTTCATTCTAGACAACACCATTCCAGGTAACTCTTGTAACAATAATGAAAGCTATTCAAGGTTCAGTGGCAGCTCCTCTGCTAAGGCGGAGGAGCACCACCCACTGCTCAGCGAGCAGTGCAAAAAATAAAAATAAAATGATAACAACAAGAATTATTATTATTTTCTTTTTCTTTGCGGGAATCGGAGCCAGGTCAGCCGGAGTGGGGCTGGACTTGCCATCATCAGAGCAGAATGATGAGTGATTTGTACTCCCTAAGTGCGCACTGCTTTTTGGCCAGTCCATTTGGGCCAGCCATACCGTCATGCACACTAAGCATGTTCTCCACCGGACTGTGTTGCACAGTCATGTGGAGAACATGCCCAGACCCCCAGGCACTGCTTGAGGGGCCAGTTTGACTGCTCAGACCAATCACGGCACTATTGATGCAGCGTCGTGATTGGCTGGCAGAGGCAGGGAGCCTGGGTGCTTCTTGTTCTGGGACGGAGGAGAGTGGGCAGCTGCGACTACGACAGGTACGTGTATTTTTTATTTTTTTTCATCCCCCTACCTACGCTGTTCTGAGGAAGCCGCCACTGGCCAGGTTTACTTGACCCATTTGTGCTACTGGCACTAACAATAGGATCTTTGTGCACTATGAAATGTGACTCAAAGGAGATTGTTGCCTCCAACCTGGGGTTTCCTGCACAGATTTCTTTTATAAATTCAATTCAACACAATTAAACTATGGTTACCTGTGGTTGATGATGTATAAACCACAAACATATTTAATGTATTAGCTAAGAGGCATTGAACATATCCCTAAACAGACACCAGCAGCTTCTGGACAGAATTAAATTAGGGGAGCATTGGAGCAATAAGATGAACACATACTTCTTAGTTTTATTTTCTTTCAATAACGTGTTTGTTCTGGAGACTGAACTTTGGAACTAGATCCATTGGCAGGACACATAAAGGGAAAGAGCTTATGCAGCCATCATACATAAATACAAACTTACAGGATCTGTAAAACAAGCTAAAAAAACAACATATTAAAGGTGTTATTGGATGGGATATAGTGATAGCTTTACTTTTTAGTAACCTGTTGTGATACCCCAATATTTTTGGCACCACACCCAGTATATTTCCTAAGAACCAAAAATGAGTTTTACTCTTGATGAGTGAGGGGTTTTGAAGGTCAGAGAATCTCTTAGATTTAATAGGACAGAGCCCCAACATGAGCTCTGGAATGAGTACATACACACATAATGATATTTTACAATATAATAGAATTTATTATATACCCTTATCATAGACATCATTGAGGAATTATTATAATAATAATCATGTCAGAAATCAAAACTGAATTAAGGATGAAAGCTAGACACATAAAATATTGTGAATGCTATGCTCCTAACCTATTAGTACAATCCCTACATATTTAGTTGGCTCATAACTTTATATTTTAGTGTGAAAAAGTTTATAATATTTGCTGAATCATCTAAAACACCACTACACACCTTTATGGCAGTAGGCTTCGTATTTTTCGCCATCTCACCCAAGCAACTAATCTGTCTATGCCACAAGCCTCTGTATTGCAGGGACAGATGCATGACTGTTCTCCACTCTCTATATCCTCGAGATTAAACCAATTCTAGCTCCACCTTTGAGAATGCTGGCGGGGGACAGGTCCAGGACAAAAAGAAAAGCAGCCTGTTACCTTGTATTTGCTTTTTCCCTGGAAGAAAGAAATACGCACATCTATTAATCTATTCTAGTTAAAAGGGAATTTTCTTCTTCACATTTTTCATCAATCGAACACAAATCTCCTATTTCTCACCTGTCGGTTCTTCTGAAAAAAATAGAAGCAGAGGCGAACAAAATATATATTTTACTAGTTGTTACTATCTTCATATTCTGCCTTTCACCTTCTTACCTAAATTGATTCAGCTGAGTGAAATAAGATATTTGCATCTACTCTGGAGTAGTCCCTTCAAAAGTTCATAGTTCACTAATCTACATAGTTTAATTTAATTAAACCAAGAAGTCTCTTATTTCTCTTAAAAACTTCTACACGGGTTCCGATGTATTCAATGAGTGATTGGTTCAAATCGAAGTCAATTCTCAGAAGTATGCATGTAATTACAGAAACGATATATGATCCTAAAAACGCTCCAACCCAGAGTACATGTCAATATCTTACCCTTAACCTGCATCTGTGATGAAAACAAAATCCTTCTGTGCAACTTTACCAAGGTTGCGGAGGAAGAGTCCTACAGCTCCAAAGGACACTATTTTGACCACACAAAACAATAATGCCGAATGCACGATAGGGATTTATTGCATCAACAGTTAGAAAAGGTTTGGCTAAGAAACACAAATTAGTGAAAGCCTGAATCTAAGGCTTTAAATTTGTCGTACACTCAATTCAATTCATTTAACCCCTTACTAACCCATGGGGGCATATTCCCCTTTGCAAATGGTTACCATTACCTTTCACCAGTTGGTAAGAAAAATTATGTTTTGCAACTATAATTTGGTCACACCCCTTCCAATTACCAATTACAAACCCAAACTGCAAATCTGTGGAATCGCAGTTCGCTGTTTGTGCTTACAAATCATTTTGCAGTTGCAAACGGCCCGATTCTGCATCCCAAGTCAAGCCTATGATTTAGGAGGGGATGGGTTTGATTTAAATCATACATTACTGTTTGATGCATTAATTAACTACAGCAACAAACGATTTTATATTATTGAATATTTTTACTTACATCTATAAAATAAAATTAACGTATGCTGAAAATATGGAAATGGCATAATATAGTACTGTATGTGCTATCACTTTTTCACAGTGAGCTTTGTAGGTAATAAGAGAAATACATTTTGATTATCATGATTTAACCAGTCCTTTGTATTCCTCGATTATAGGGTCCAGCATATGGTTATCATCCTGTATCAAGTTATTAGCATCATAATTGCTTGTGGAGGTGTCCTAGTAGTTTTGTTATGCATGCACTGTACGCATGTCACTCTGTGGTAACCACATCATAACACAAAGGATGTTGCCCCACATGTGTGCAAAGTCTTTCCTCTTCTCTGTTCAAGTAATTTCACACAGAAAAAGACTAGCAGAAAGACAGCCCTTCCATCAAGACCCAGGCACAGTACCATGTACCATATGGCAAATGTCTTCAAAGACATTCTGGTGACCAAACATGAGAAAACAGCAAACAGCTCAGAAAGAGATTCTGAACAGTAGAGAGTTAGTTAGTTGCTAGTTTGAATCATGAGAACACTATTAGTTTGCTTGCTGTAAATTCTTTGTGTTGGACTTGGGCCTTAGGGCAGGTTCACCCCTAATCTTTTTGCTTTTGTTTGTGACCCAGTGTTAGTGATTTTTGGGTCTCTGCGCACTTTTTCCCTGTGTCCCAGAGTAAAGTGCGTGCGTGTAGTATGGCTGGCCTGCCCTCCCATAGGAATGCATGGAGAATGTGTGTGTCCATGTTAGTTCCTGATGTGTGGGGAGTGCAGGCTCGAGTTTGGTATGTATGAACTCGTGAGAATGAATGCTGCGCAATGGTATGTGCGGCTTGTATGTGTCTAGAAGGGAAGTGCTACTTCTGGACATTGATGTATGTGTGCAGTGAGGATACTGGAGCGTGATTGGCTGGAGCTGGCTGGCATGCCAGGCTCCAGGAAGTCTGGATGGGTCTTCCCGGTGGTGAGTGTGAGATCAGCATGAGTGATGTGTGGGAGGAGTGCACCTGGGTCCTGGATGGGCTGGGTTTTTCCCCACACAATGCTGGCTCCGCCCCCCTGTGGTTTGTCTAACGACCCAAGCCTCCCCAGTGAATGAAAGGGGTGGTTGGGCCATCAAGGGTACTCCCAAGCCAGCTGCAACTGGTTTTCCCCCACCCTGCACCCTGAAACAAAGGATTTCTCTGTATAAAAATGGGGCTGTGTCCCCACAGAAGTTGTTCTACTTTTGGATCCTTGCCAGAGGGGGCTGTTGCTGCTGCTGGGGCCAGGAGGACCGCCACTTGGCTTGTCTCCCTGCCTGGAGACCCAGTGTGCTGGCTCTGGCCCTGCCTTGCCCCCCTGCCTGCCTCCAGACCCTTGCTGGAGCTGTACTTTGCCAGAGCGCCTGGAAGCGCTTTGTATTTGCCTTATAGCGCTGGCAGTGCTTTATTTCTGCCCCAGCGCTCAATAGCGCTTTGCTTCTGCCCTCCAGCGCTTGGGAGCGCTTATTTTACTGCCTAGCGCTTGGGAGCGCTTATGTGCCTGCTAGCGCTGTGGAGCGCTTTATTTACGAGCCGGTGCCCACCCGGCATTAGGCCGTCTATTTTTGCCGATTTTTGAAGCCCCTGGCGAGTGCCCACCTCGCCAGGGACCTTGCCGATGTTTTTATAGTTGAACTCGAGGGAGCCCACCCCTCGGTCAAGTCTCCCCCAGCCTACGAGTGCCTAAGACGGGCCGCCGCGCTGCCCGCGACGACCCGGAAGTACTGGCCTGACCGGCCAATCACAGCGCGGCCCAGGAGAGGCCGACCGGAAGTCCCGCCCCCGCACCGGAGCCGAGAAGCGTCCTTGCGAGGCTTCCGAGTGAAGGGGAGCCCCGCCCGCGGCCCCTGCAGTGTCGTCCCGCCAGAGAGAAGCAGCGCGAGGAGACGCCTCCGCCCCAGGAATACCGGTGAGTGCTGCTCCGGTATCAGGGCCACTGCTGCATATCGAGCCAGAGAGGCTCCAACGAGTGGGGCATGCTGGTGTAAGAGCCCCGAGGCTCCGTGGGGCCATATCTTTGTTCACGAGCCCCGAGCGGGGCTCCTACGTTGCCAGGCTGCATTTCTTGTTTTAAGAGCCCTGAGAGGCTCTGGGGGCATTTTCCTTACTTAGTGCCCGAGAGGCTCCAGGCGCCGCACTTTGTTCTTTGAGCCCCGAGAGGCTCCAGCCCGCCTCCTTGGTGGAGAGCCCTGAGACAGGCTCTTGGGCCCCAGTTGTAGTTAGAGCACAGAGAAGGCTCGAGGGGGCAGTTCTGTATTACGAGCCCAGAGAGGCTCATTGCCCACATGTGTTAGAGAGCCCTGAGAGAGGCTCGAGGGGCCATATTACTTGGCAGAGCCCAGAGAAGGCTCACAGCGCCCACATTTGTTTTAGAGCCCCAGAGAGGCTCTTGGGCGCCATTCATTGTTCTTGAGCCCACGAGGCTCCAACGTTGCCCAGCCCTATTTACAACTGTCCAGCACTTAGTGGACAGTTGCTACGTTTAGGCTTTGTGTGCTGTGCTGCCTGCGCAGCCTTCCCTGACATTGAGACTCAGGGCATTTCAGCTCCTTTCGAGGCCAGTTGGCCTGAGGGACATTTCTAGTGTTGTGCTACATGCACCCTGCGCAATTTATGATTTACTGCTTAGGTGATTTCTGCGTAAATGTTCTACCTGCACCTCTGAATGTGTTTTAATGTTTCATGTGCAATTGTTTGTTTTATTTCCCTTTGCTAAAAGTGACCTGCTTAGAGGAATGTTTGTTTTTACCTTTGCTAAAAGTGACCTGCCTAGGTAATTGTTTATGTTTTATCCCCTTTGCTAAAAGTGACCTGCATAGAGGATTGTTTATGTATTACCTTTGCTAAAAGTGACCTGCTTAGGTGATTCCTTATGCTTTTATTTCCCTTTGCTAAAAGTGACCTGCTTAGAGGAATGTTGCTGTTTTATTGCCTTTGCTAAATGTGACTTGCTTAGGTGATTATTTCAGGTTTCCTTCCCTTTGCTAAATGTGACTTGCTTAGGTGATAGGTTTTCCTTCCATAGGTCCTGATGATAAGGTCCTAGTTCCCTGCGTGATTTCCCTACAGTGTTTAGGGTGGCGTAGGAGGTATTTACCCTTTACCAGTAGTTACTGGTTGTATGCTACATTTACTATTTCTGTGTTACAGTCATTATATGTTTATGTGCTAAGTGTTATACCTACAAGTATTATTTCTAACAAGTGCATATCCCTGACAGTGGTCCAGGTGGCCCTGTCCTGTACATAATCCCTTGTAAATTCTGCCCGTGCCTGTTGGCACATTGTAAAGTTGTGTGTTATCTAATGTGTTTATTATTATAATACAAAGGCTATTTTTGATATAACCTTGTGTGGAGTTTCCTTTGTGGTGGGCCTAGGGTGTTGTTGCTGGGGTGCGCGCGCAAACGCTTTACACATCGCCTCCGAGATTAGCCTTGCTGCTCGCGTCACGTTACCTAGACGGTGAGCAGGGGTTGTCTTGGTGTGTAACTCCCTTGCCCTGACTTAGAAATGGTGATCCCTGACTGACCTTGGCGTGAGCGTTGGCCGGCCGGGGGTCCCGTTTCTAAAATTGGTGGCTAGCGGTGCGGATTGGACTTGCGTTTGCGCTGTACCACAGTGGCGACAGGCCACATTACAAAACTCTGCAATTTTAGATAACCACATTTTGGGGATTATTGTTTTTTAGGGAAGATCAGTATTGCTTCTCCTGAAAGGTGTCATTTTGTAATGTCTGTCCAGTACATTTGTTCCCCGCCCTGCTTCCAGAGTTTGGTACCTGTGTCACTTGTGGTCAGGTTGAGAAAATCAGGGGTGGTAGAATCTGCCTTACCGGTCCAAGGGGAGGGTGTGTGTGAATGAGTGGTGTGTTACACTGGACAGAGGAGTGCAAGTTCTCTGAGATAGGAATCTTGCTGATTTTTGTAATTGTATACTCCTGTTTAGCTCAGACCCCCAGGTTCCCTGTGTCAAACTTTTCTGGAGAACGTCCGCCAAAATGGAGCCTGTCTTTGATCTCTGTTGTCTTTTTAGGTACAGTAGGTCAGAGCTGGTCAGATTCTGTGAAGAGGGCGGCATGGAGGTGAGTGAGTTGGATACTCAGTCCCAGCTTAGGGACAGCCTGATCCAATGGCAAAAGGGTCAGAGGGATCTTGAGCACAGTGAGAGAGATAGGGCCCGGGCCGCACGTCATGAGGATGGTGAGTCTGTGGAGAGCCCTGAAGAATGTGAGTTGTATGATGATGACAGTGGATGGATATCAGCAGATAGTGAGGACCCCATAGATAGGGAGTCCCTTGCTGGGTCCAGTGTCAGTACCAGCGCCCCATCCCTTGTCCTGTCCCCAGAGGAGTGGTTGGATAGGAGGGAAGAGCGGGAGCATCAGCTAGCGATGGAACAGCTCAGGTTGGAGCATGCCAAGCTAGAGGCTGAGAGGGCCTTGTTCAGGGAGAAGGTAACCCTAGAGAGTAGGTTATCCCTTGAGTGCAATTTTGATTTTCTGGATTCCCCAGGGAGGGTTGAATCCAGTGGTGGCAGCTATTTAAATGTTAGTGTAGACAGTCCCACTCCCAGTTCCCCGAGTATGTTACCTGTTTCCCGAGAAGAGGAGTGTAGGTTGAAGTTCCGGAACCTTAGGAAACCACTTCACCAGTCTTGGGAAGATTTTCAGGATGACTGTTGTGTAGCACAGTGTGATTGGTTACGGGGTCCCACAAAATGTGATTGGGACATCTTGTTTGATGTGATTGCCAAAGAGCAGTTGCTCAGTGTTGTTTATCCAGGATTGCGCCAACACCTGTTAGGGTGTGGATTGTCTGAACCATATGAGCTGGCAGAGGAAGCCGACCGATGGGAAAGTGCGAGAGGCTCTTTAGAGTCACTAGTGAGTGATTCCAACAATAGTGGGTCAGGTGTCCTCCAGCCCAGCGTGGTGGAGGAGGGTGAGAGTAGCCCAGCTAGGTCCCAGGTTAGTGAGGAGGGTGTAGGGGCTGACTGCCTGTCTCAGTGGAGCGGGAGTGAGTGTGTGACCGAGAGTCCCCAGATGCCCGAAGCCCTGTCACAGAACCTGGATGGTTTCTTTAGGGAACACCAGGATGGGAACCTAGGCTTGCCTGTTAGTTCACTTGAGGGAGATCTCCTAGTGCGTAGAGGACCTGGAGCATCTGTAAGCGGAGCTTCTATGGTTCTAGAGTCTGGCAGTACCGCTCCAGTAGGGAGGGTACAGGAGTCCAGCGAAAGGAGTGATTGGGGGATAGTATGTGAGTCCCCAGAAGTCCTGGAGTGCCAGGCATTGGTTCCACCAAAGGTTCTAGACCGGAGGTTGGAAGGCCAGGTTCAGGATCCGCCTGACCTGAAGGGTGGGACTACTGTAATCAGTGTCCTGACCGGTTCTTCATCCAGATGTACCGCCCCGGTTGGGAGGGAGCAGGACTCTGGAAGGGGGTGCAGAGGGTGGGAGAGCCCACCTCTGACCCCGGTGCAACCTGAGGGGTTAAACCCTAGGTTGGGAGGATGGTGTTTAGAGGGTACCCCTCGCAGGAGGAGGAGGAACCCGAGAAGAAGAGGTAGGGGGAGGAGAGCCTTCCCTGAGACTCCTGGTCCAACTAAGGTTGTAGACCCTAGGTTGGAGAACCAGTGGCAGTCTAGCCCTGTCTTGCAGACAGGAAGGCTGGAGAATGGCTATTATGTGCCAGGGGTTACTACCCCCCACTTTGTGAGTAGGCAGGATCCAGTGGTACCTGGGTGGTCTAGGGCCTGGTCCTGGCCGAGGGCAGCTGGAGAGTATCAGTGGGGTACCCCAGTTAGTCCCTACAGTAGTTTTAGAAGGAACCCTAGGGTTTCACCGTGGCGTAAAACAGGAGGGTGTCCCTGCAGTTGTGGGCCCGCGTCCGTGTTTTATCGCCCCAAGCAGGGAAGCCCATCACGGTGGTGATTGGTCTGCCCTGCGTTTTGGCTGGAAGGGGGTTGTGTTGGACTTGGGCCTTAGGGCAGGTTCACCCCTAATCTTTTTGCTTTTGTTTGTGACCCAGTGTTAGTGATTTTTGGGTCTCTGCGCACTTTTTCCCTGTGTCCCAGAGTAAAGTGCGTGCGTGTAGTATGGCTGGCCTGCCCTCCCATAGGAATGCATGGAGAATGTGTGTGTCCATGTTAGTTCCTGATGTGTGGGGAGTGCAGGCTCGAGTTTGGTATGTATGAACTCGTGAGAATGAATGCTGCGCAATGGTATGTGCGGCTTGTATGTGTCTAGAAGGGAAGTGCTACTTCTGGACATTGATGTATGTGTGCAGTGAGGATACTGGAGCGTGATTGGCTGGAGCTGGCTGGCATGCCAGGCTCCAGGAAGTCTGGATGTGTCTGCCCGGTGGTGAGTGTGAGATCAGCATGAGTGATGTGTGGGAGGAGTGCACCTGGGTCCTGGATGGGCTGGGTTTTTCCCCACACAATGCTGGCTCCGCCCCCCTGTGGTTTGTCTAACGACCCAAGCCTCCCCAGTGAATGAAAGGGGTGGTTGGGCCATCAAGGGTACTCCCAAGCCAGCTGCAACTGGTTTTCCCCCCACCCTGCACCCTGAAACAAAGGATTTCTCTGTATAAAAATGGGGCTGTGTCCCCACAGAAGTTGTGTCATGTAGCTCCTGAATATCCTTATATCGTGTTAAGTTAGCATAGGTACATTTGAGGTTTAAACGCCATTTTCCATTCTTGCAACTTCTGCACACGACACTTAATTGTTGACTTAGCTTTCAACCTAGTAGTTTGCCGTGGTTTATGTGAGAATAATATGTTATTGCTCTGATATCAGCTTTGCTTAATAAACTATGTCTGCACGAAGAGTGCTGAAGTTTCAGGAACAACACGATATGGAATTGTTATGAGGTCTGATCTCCACGCCTTCATAGTCATAACACAAGTGCAGCCTTTGCCAACTCTGGCTTCAGGCGGGATTGATATTGCTTTGCATGAGGCACATAGAACACACTTGATGCGGTGCACATGCAGAGAGAGAGCTGGTGTATGCTGATGTGATTCCTTCATGCTAGGACACTAAGGTATGGGCCCGCCCTAAACCAACCCAAAGAGACCTTCTTAGCTAATAATATAATATATGTGTTAGGGTGGGTGAGATATAAGTGTTGTTAACTCTTATTCATTACAGTATGTTAACATGCTGTCACCATTCGCTTTTTATGTCTTAGTAACTATGCTGGCAATTTTGCTACTGATAATAAGTATACTTGTATTATCTAAGATACTGCGCCTGAGAAGACGGCATTAGTAAATAAACATTTCAAATGCACATGTGTCTTCTTTACTCCATGTTCTGGTTTGTAATGATAATATAACGAAAGAGTGTTCATGAGTTCCACGTACCCTGAGGTACTGTAAGTTCATGTTCTGGTTTGTCAAAACATTGGGAGTTTGTTATGACCAATGAGACACTGTAGCTAGCTCGGTAAGGGGTTTGTTGGGTACTAAGGTGAGTTTTGGGTCACCCTAATTCGCCGAGGTTCCAATCCTCTGTGCACAGTTCTGTGTGAGAACAGAAACCCTGCGACATGGCGCCCAACGGTTTCGGTGGTCTTATATCATGACACTCGAGTAGTATATCGTTCAAACCTTAACCCCTTCACCTCCGTTTCCGGAAAGCGGGGTGTCGGTGAAACCTCCCTATTTTTTGAAATAGGTCTTATTCAAGCTTGATTCTTTGTTAAACGGTTTCTTTGAATTACTACCCAGTTGTGCTACAAAGTATTCTTTGTCTTTTCTTGTTTCCAGTGTTGTCATGGCGGCGGTGGCCATTGCGCAGCATAGTCACGTAGCGGTGCGCACACATCTTCAGACGTACCAAGTCCCGGTGGATGGGATGGCTGTGATTTTAGTGGTGGGTGCAGATCCGGCGTTCCCTTTCGAGTTGTTTTACTCTTGGGTTACGTTTCCGGCTGTGGACGTAACTTCTGGTTTGTTCCACTCCTACACCGCCTCAGCTGTCCCGGCTGAGTATACACCGTACAGGGCACTGGAAATACCTATTGATCATTGGCAGCATCGTGTTTGGTTTGATGGCGCCCTCCCCCACTCTTTGTCCGCTGCGAGGTTAGGTCCACTCTCAATTCCAGGTACAAACTGGCCTGCGTTGGGTGGTTTTACCCCGCACCCGAATCACGGCGCTTGTACCCTTGCAGAAATTCGTAGGCTACATGTTGTTTCCATTTCCGTGATTCGAGCATTAGTGCAATACATCGGTCGCCATCTACCTGGTGGTCCCCAGGGGGGTGCGGCCGTTCCCATGGATCGAGGCGGTATGCGTCTCAATCCAGTGATGGTAAATTCGGTTTTTGGTGCACGTCCAGTTGACAACGATGACTTCCGTTCTGGCTAGCAGAGAAGTTTGATCAACTGGAGGCGGTTTTTACGAATTCTACTCCTGCTGATAAGCATAGAATGTTGACGATTACATTACCGAAGGATTTAACTCCTGAACTTGTTGACTGTGAAAGCTGGGGGAAAACATTTGCGGCCGTTTATACGAGGTGCTTCGGCACCCCGTCTATGAATGCCCTGCCTGACATCATTAAACGTGTTCAGAATGATCACGGTCCAGAGGCAGCGGTTGAATTGGGTATGCGCCTGTGTGGTTCTTTTGAGATTGTAAGTGATCTCATACTCTCCAATGTTAAAGGAGATGCTGTGAACTTTCAGGTGTCGAACGCTTTGGCTGCTCTGCCCGATGCCGATAAACCCCGTCAGTTAGCAAAGATTGTTGTGGCCGCTTATAAGACAATTGGCCGCACAAGTAGAGGTCTGAAATATTTTTCAGTAAAGGAGAAAAAACAACCTCAGGGACAATCTGCAGTTGCAGATGTCCAACCCAAGTCCAAAAAACAGAATTGGCCTAAGAAACAGACACAGGGGAAGCAAAATAAGCAGACTCAGGATTCTTTTCCTGCACTACAGGCTCCTGCGCCGACAGAGAAAGTTTATGATTTGCGCGATCGCACAATGATTAAATCACCTGATCGATTTCAGGGTTCTGATCAACGCTCTCCTCGTTCCTTTCAGGAAACATCGGCCCCGAAGACCGGTGGAGGAGGGGGTGGACGTGGACGTGGTGGCCAACAAGGACGTGGTCAGTCCCGCCAGACGGACGGCGCAGTGAAGCAGGAGGATTCTACGCCTAAGCGACCGCAGTTTGCGAAAAAGAAAGTCGCAGCCTTGACAGCGCATAGATATGCCACAGATAGTGAGAACGCGGCTTCGGAATCTGACGTGGGCTCTGACCTTGCTGGACAGCGCGGCGGAGATTACCATAGTCAGAGAGGCGCTCCGTCCACTACTGAGGGTGACAGCGACTGAAGTGTTCGTTGTAATTGAAACAGCCGATACGAGACTAGCTCCCCCTGAAAGACTTTTTGAAATTGTCCTGTTAATAAAAGGTGACATACAGCGTACTGTAAGAGGGGTATTTTGGGAGAACCTATCGTCGACGTACGACATTTTACTTTCTGAGGCTGACTGGCCCCCACCTTTTGTGCTCACGGCGCCGCGAGGGGAGGAGGTGATCCTTCCCAGTTTCACGCACACTGTCTCAACTGAGCATGCGCAGCATTTTGCAGAAGAGTGGGCTCGGGCTCTTGCGCCGGCTCTGTACCGCAACCAATGTGGTTGGGACAAATTGTCCCCTTGCCACGAAATTCCTTTGCGGTCTGAGCCGCAGCCTCAGCCTCAATATCCCATACGGCGGGAAGCTAAAGCTGCCGTCGCAGAAATCCTTGAACAATTGGAATATCAGGGAGTTATTGAAACGTGTGTGTCACCGATGAATAATCCCCTTTTTACTGTGACCAAGCCTGACGGATCATATCGTTTGGTATTGGATTACCGGCATTTGAACTCGCATTGCCGTAACTGTGCAGTACAGAATACTCACGGCTCTGCTCTAGTGGATAGTCTAGTGCGTAAGCGTTTCAAGACAACGCTTGACATTTCCAACGGTTTTTATGCCCACCGATTGGATAGCTTTAGCTCCCAATGGACAAGTTTTACGTCCGCTGGTGTGCAAAAACGCTTCCGGCTACTCCCGATGGGCTACAAAAATAGTCCTGGAGTTTTCACCTCCCGAATAGTCACTCTATTAGAGAGTATCGATCCGGATGCATGTTCTTATGTGGATGACATTTATCTCACAGACGACGAGATTTGGATGCATCTGTGTCGTGTGAATTCGATAATTTGTAACTTTGCAGATATGGGTTACAAATTTAATTTTGCAAAATCGCACTTTGCAGAACACACAGTGTTGTTCCTCGGCTATGAGCTGAACAATGAAGGACGGGGATTGGCTCCTCACTTAATGGAGAAATTCGCACAGTTGCGCGCTCCTACAACACTGAAAAAATTACAGTCTTTGCTGGGCTTCTTGAATTTCGGCAGAACTTACGTTCCGGAATATGCCCAGCGTATCAAGCCTTTGTATGCTTTGATACAACCAACTTTCTCAAAATCATGCTGGCTGCCTGAGCATTCTGCCATTTTGCAATCATTGCAGGCTGATCTGCTCGCCTCTAAATACTTACTGACTCGTGATAACCACACCAACCTGGTGATAAGAATAATTCCAGGGGCGGTGGGTTTCACGTACCTGACTTTCAATGAAGGTGACACGGTGCTTACAAGTCACACTTGTACACTTCGGCTGAATTGCGGTTTCCCGCTGTGGAGAAAGTTTTAACTGCTGTACAGATGGCGATTCTTAAAGAACGAGCTCTGGCACAGGGGAAGCGCATGTTAGTGGTAACACCCTGTCCTCATTTGGAGGCAGTCACGAAAGCCAGTGTACCAAATTCTAAAGCTTTGCACCCACGGTGGATTCAATGGGCAGCGTCATTGACGTCCACGGATGTCACGTTTATTTTTGACGCCTCATTACGGTCGCAAGAGTACTTGCAGTATGAGTTCGTTCATCCTGCTCCTCTGGCTAAGCGACCTTTGAAGGACTTCCATTGCATCATTTACACTGATGGGTCGGCGCAGGTTGCGCATGGCTCTAAACATGCCTACGTTTCCGCATGCGCTATTGTGGTTGGTGCTATGTTGAACGATGAATTCATTTCCAGGGAGGTACACACGTTGCCCCTGGGCGATTGCACTGCACAATTGGCTGAGCTTCGTGCTCTTTTTTACTATCGTTGGAGTACGCAGATCCAAGTGTTACTACTCTGATTGTCAGTGATTCTTACTACTGTGTCCAGTCTTACAATGAGAACTTGTTCTTTTGGATTCAAAATGATTTTCATGATTCCAAGGGTAGCACAATAAACATAAAATGATCTGGGTTCGAGTGGCAGAGCTTAAGGCTATGTTGCCACTCGTTTATGTGATTCATACTCTCGGTCATCAGCGCGTAGGAGTTCACGCTGTTGGCAATTCGCTTGCTGATGAGGCGGCGAAATCTGCAGTATCTACATACTTAGTTGCAGCGGTTACTAGATCCAAAACCAGGATTGATAGCGACATCTTGGCGGCAGTTGCTGCCTCTGAGAAGGGAAGTAAACATCCTGCGGGATTCCCTTCGAAGTACAAATACCACTTAAGTCCCGAAAAGGTTCCTTTTGTGACAATTCCTGAAGTTGGGGAACGGCTGATTCCCAACTCTGATCGCAGAGCAGACTTGATTACAGCGGCACATGAAGGTGTGGCGTCTGCGCATGCGGGCGTCTCGGCCACTGTAACTCAATTACAACAACGTTTCTGGTGGCGGGGACTATACAAACAGACGCGTGATTATGTCCTTCTTTGTGACATATGCCAGCAGATTAAACCTTCGACTGCTACGCGTCCGCCACAGACTCAGTTGTACATTTCTAATAAACCGCTAGGTTGTGTTTATTTAGATCACTGCGGTCCTTTTTCATCTGATACTGCGTATAAGTACATCTTAGTAGCAGTTGACTCATGCACACGCTTTGTGTGGGTATGGCCACATCGCAGCGCTGATTCACGGACTGTCATTAGAGATTTGCGTGTCTTTATAGGGATTTTTGCCTGTGGTACCTTCCATTCGGATCAGGGTCCGGCTTTCGCCTCTAAGTCGTATAAGGATGCCATGACTTCGTTGGGGGTCCAAGTCAAGTTTTCGTCTCCCTACAGACCTGAGGGTAACAGTGTAGTTGAGCGAATGAACCGTGATTTAAAGCAATCTTTGACAGCCCGAGTTATAGGCACTGGCAGAAACTGGCTGGCTCACCTCTATGGCGTGCAGCGTGCTCTTAATAATCTCCCTAGAAGGTCTCTGGGTGGGCGGACCCCATACGAAATGCTCTTTGGCATCAAGATGTACGTCCCTGACCTTGACGGTCTAGACTGTGTGGTTCGCGCCACTTCCTTTGACGCAGATGAACATTGCAATGTTTTACAGAATCTACAAAAGACCAGAGACAGTCTTGCAAAGGAACATTTGCCCTCCACGTCGGATGATGCGTTGCAGATCCCGGTAGTTGGCTGGCTACCCCAAATTGGCAAACTGGTTCGAGAGAAGATCGATAACAAGAAAGAATTTGGTCCTTCCTATCGAGCTCCGGTTCCTGTCCTTGGGGTGAAGGGCACAAGAACAGTCATTTTACCACCACTTCCTGGTCGTAAGGAAAACAGGTTTATTTCAATTGACAATGTCAAGATACACAGAGTGGCCGATTCTTCTTAGCATGACACCGGCTGTTTCCTGTCCTTCCATTGTGAGAAATTCAGTTATGCCCACTGCTTCTAATATTGAACCTGAAGTGGCCATCGAATTACCTGCTCTTTCCAGTCCTTTATTAAATAATTTACCCGGAACTAACATTGATGAGATAGACTATGCCTACCCCACTGATTTGTCCATACCTGACCTGCAAGCACGTTTAGCCACGGAATCCAGATTTTCTTTTGACTCTGTTTCCCTTGCCTCAAAGAAACCCTCTCGTTTTGCAGTTTATGCTAGCCTGTTTAAAAAACATTTTTGATACCCCCTTGGACATAGATTTGGCTGGTCCTTTTTTCAGTTTACCTTTTTATGTCAATTGGTTTTGTGTTTTATTTTTTTCGAATCATGAATGGACACTATGTCGAGGAAAGAACTTGCATTACTCATCTGAATGGAACTTTGGCCCCGCTTTCCTCGTCCCATTCTACACACAGATTTAAAAGAGACTTGACTTTGGTTAACATCACAGCATGGCGGATGTATGACGTTACAACGCATACTTTTACAACGCATACCGTTACAACGCATTTTTTACAACGCAAAAACTTTTACAACGCATACCATTACAACGCATGTTTTTACAACGCAAGTACTTTTACAACGCATGCCATTACAACGTAAGTATTGGTAAGTATATAATATTTTTTTTTTAAATTAATTGTAATTAATATAATTTAATTTAATTTAATTTATTTAATTTAATTTTTTTTACCCTGTACCCCTGTACCCCAAAAACCCAAATTAACCCAGAAACCTAAAAATACCCCTGTACCCCAAAAACCCAAAACTGTCCCTGAACCCTAAAAATACCCCTTTACCCAAAAACTGAAAACTGACCCTGAACCCTAAAAATACCCCTTTACCCAAAAACTGAAAACTGACCCTAAACCCTAAAAATACCCCTTTACCCAAAAACTGAAAACTGACCCTGAACCCTAAAAATACCCCTTTACCCAAAAACTGAAAACTGACCCTAAACCCTAAAAATACCCCTTTACCCAAAAACTGAAAACTGACCCTGAACCCTAAAAATACCCTTTAACCCAAAAACTGAAAACTGACCCTGAACCCTAAAAATACCCCTTTACCCAAAAACTGAAAACTGACCCTAAACCCTAAAAATACCCCTTTACCCAAAAACTGAAAACTGACCCTGAACCCTAAAAATACCCCTTTACCCATAAACTGAAAACTGACCCTAAACCCTAAAAATACCCCTTTACCCAAAAACTGAAAACGTAAAAAAAAAAAAAACATATAAAATATTAAATATAATTATATACTTACCAATACTTACGTTGTAATGGCATGCGTTGTAAAAGTACTTGCGTTGTAAAAACATGCGTTGTAATGGTATGCGTTGTAAAAGTTTTTGCGTTGTAAAAGTTTCGTTGTAATGGTAGTGTGCTGTAAAAGTTGCGTTGTAAAGGTTGTTTACCCAGCATGGCCTGTCCTTGATGGAATCGTGTGGGATGCAGTTCGGTTTCAGATTCATGGCCCAACGGAAGTCGTTAATGTCCCTAATGTACTTAGAGTGAATATGGGGGATGTGGTGAAACAAAACATTCGTTCTGATGACTGGGATGTCAATGCTGTAGAAAGTTTATTTTCTGATTTGCAGTACTATGCTGCATTTGATGCTGAGGATTTATATTTAGAATCTGCTAATTATGGTGAATTATTCTGTTACCAACATTATGGCAATCACTTCTTACACAAAACATCATCCAGAAGGGATACTGTTAACTTTACTCAGTGGGAACATTGCCCAGCGCCTCATCAGGGGAGTTCTGAAACATTTCTGAAAAAGTATACTTACTTCACTGACTTTAATCAGTCCAATCCCGAGTCCTTTTATTTTAAATTTCGAAAAATGCCAATGTCCAAGGTTAGACTTACCGATACTAAATTGTTGTATTCGAAGGCCTTCCTTGATCAATTAGTTACTGGAGGCTATGAGTTATGGAAGGATACAATAGACCTTAAATCAGTTTGGGGTTCAAGGGCCTGGCAGGTACAAGGCACTGAGGCTTTGCACCGTGCATGTCTCATCCCGAATCATATGTTGTTTCTAAATGAAACGATTTCCCAGACCACATGCTTTGGATTGGCTACTTCTAAAAAGTTAAACACTCCTTCTTTCCCGGAGTTGGAGGAATATGATGGTTGGAGTAATTTTACTCAGTTGTCCATTAGAGAATTACAGACTCTACTTCTTAATTCCTCCTTTAACATTTCCAGTATGAATCCTAAGGGTTGGCTGCTTTGGCACCGTAGTGCTGATTCTTGCCAACATAGATTTTTGAATTTAACTGACGGTTTTACAACTGTTAGATCTGATCCCCGGTTTGACTTGGGTCATACTGTCACCTCTTATTCTGTAGGCAAATTGTGTCAAACTTGGCTGAAACATTCAACTTTACCTGCGGTTAAGAATCACCTATCTAAACTAAATGCAGAAGTGGACTTGAATGATTTCATTAAAGGCCCGGCTAGTGGCAGGTCGAAAAGGTGGTTATATGGGGTTTACAATGAAATTTGGAAACTTTCACAGATAGAGGCTGCTACACGCCTTAGGGCTATTGATCAAGCGAATCTTGAGAAAGTGCTTGCAGTTGTTGACAATAGCATTAATGTGCTTTCCTCTAGAATTTACACATTGGATAATATTGTGTCGTCAGTTGTCGATATTGTGCATGATGAAGTGTCAGTATTATACCATGGTCAGAATCAATTACGATCAATCATGCAGTTTGCATGGACCCTTCAAACTCTAAAAATGGGTAAAGTTCCCTGGGGGTACATGAACGTGTCTTCTTTTTTTGCACCGTTTAATTTGACTGACAAACAACGCTTGTTTTCAATGCGTGATGCTTCTTTTTCTATGTTACATATTGAAAGGTTGGAATCTTTACCTTTTTCCGTGGCAGAATCCACTGCTGCAACGTGGCTTATCCACGGTTTGATAACGCTGCCTTTTGCTTTATATACATTTTCAAATTGTATGAAATATGTACCCATAGGTCGTTATGAACCTTTAGGTAGCGGTTTCCTCCATGAAGTCTGGTTGCTTCCATACACATACAGATGTTTTAAGGATGACCAGGAAGTTTATCTGACTGGGGAGGAGTGTACTGAGACGCCAGATCATTCTTTAATGTGTAGACACATACAGTTACACGGTTCATGCAACAGGGACCGACCGAATATGGCTTGCGTTTTGCAAGGCACGCCAGTTCCTGCTATCGTCCCCACGTTTAAATTATTAGAGAATGGTAGTTATTTAATGCTCAATAATGAGGACTGTTGTGGGTTAATTAAAGGTATAGCTTTCATCGTAACAGTAAGTGAGCGGGTTATTTGCTGCAGAAATGTGCTTTATCCTCCCACACGTGAACATAGGGAGTCTTCCATCTGGCCACAGATACCAACCTTGGGAGCAGAATTCAGCGGCATGGCAAGAATAAGGGCTCTTTTGTCCCAGAAAGAGGTGGCCTTGAGCTCGGCCCGTGAAACTTTCGTGCTTCACATTGCAAACACCCATACAGAGGTTCAGGCTCTTTTGAATACTGATTTGCCTTTGCATTTCGGAGCGATGGTTCGAACTATCTTTAACGCATCCTCCACAAAAGGCCTAGCACATTTTTTTAAAGTTGTTAGCAGTGGTCTCGTGACTTCCTTTGAAAAGATTTTTGGAGTCATCCCTGCTTTCTTCCATTCTATTTTTTCATCCTTGTTTGGAGGGTTCCCATTTTTACTTGCATTAGCGGCTGGCGCTCTAGTGGTTTTCTGTCTTTTTAAATATGGATGTCCTTCCTGTGCAAGACCCGGCGCAACAGCTACTGACGCAGTTTCGCAACCGCATGCTTGAATATTATGGCACACTGCCGTTGGCGACATTGAGCACGGCATATGGATTATCTTTTCGATTCTCCTATTTCACCTGTGTCCAGCCTGTATTTCACTGCCTGACCTGTGAGTTCCATTGGGCCATTGATTTGTGTCTCTGCGACCGGTTTCTCCTGACGTCGATTTTAATCAGCTGATGAGTCCTATCATTGCTCACGAGTTGGTTTGTTCTGACGAGAGGATTATGGCCTTAGCAGTGGCACATGGACTAATTGGTCCCTGGGATATATTGTCGGCATCACGGAATTTCTTGGAACTAAGTTTTCTTGAAAACCCGCCGAGCTGTCCTCTGATGGTTATAGAGGATCCGGTGCTGGGAGAACACGTATGTTCTTTTCAACTTTTAAATTGGATGGCTGAACTGTTTTCGGATGAGGACAGTGATTTCCTATTGGAGGCTGTTGCTACTTACTTTGCATATACAGTTTTGTCATAGACACTGTCTCGGATTGACATGCTGATCAATAGCATTTCATTGATTTTATTGACTTATTTGTCACATTTTTTATTATTTCCTTGCCTATTGGCTTGAGCCACGTTATATTTTTGGGCTATTTTTTAGCATTAATTTTTAAATGTTTAGTTTCGGATCATGCTCGTTTACTGTTGAGTTCTGCTCTCATGAGATGGCACTTCTGTTATCATATTTAGTCCGTTCTCGGATCAAGGGGGGGTGTCATGTAGCTCCTGAATATCCTTATATCGTGTTAAGTTAGCATAGGTACATTTGAGGTTTAAAAGCCATTTTCCATTCTTGCAACTTCTGCACACGACACTTAATTGTTGACTTAGCTTTCAACCTAGTAGTTTGCCGTGGTTTATGTGAGAATAATATGTTATTGCTCTGATATCAGCTTTGCTTAATAAACTATGTCTGCACGAAGAGTGCTGAAGTTTCAGGAACAACACGATATGGAATTGTTATGAGGTCTGATCTCCACGCCTTCATAGTCATAACACAAGTGCAGCCTTTGCCAACTCTGGCTTCAGGCGGGATTGATATTGCTTTGCATGAGGCACATAGAACACACTTGATGCGGTGCACATGCAGAGAGAGAGCTGGTGTATGCTGATGTGATTCCTTCATGCTAGGACACTAAGGTATGGGCCCGCCCTAAACCAACCCAAAGAGACCTTCTTAGCTAATAATATAATATATGTGTTAGGGTGGGTGAGATATAAGTGTTGTTAACTCTTATTCATTACAGTATGTTAACATGCTGTCACCATTCGCTTTTTATGTCTTAGTAACTATGCTGGTAATTTTGCTACTGATAATAAGTATACTTGTATTATCTAAGATACTGCGCCTGAGAAGACGGCATTAGTAAATAAACATTTCAAATGCACATGTGTCTTCTTTACTCCATGTTCTGGTTTGTAATGATAATATAACGAAAGAGTGTTCATGAGTTCCACGTACCCTGAGGTACTGTAAGTTCATGTTCTGGTTTGTCTAAACATTGGGAGTTTGTTATGACCAATGAGACACTGTAGCTAGCTCGGTAAGGGGTTTGTTGGGTACTAAGGTGAGTTTTGGGTCACCCTAATTCGCCGAGGTTCCAATCCTCTGTGCACAGTTCTGTGTGAGAACAGAAACCCTGCGACAGTTGTTCTACTTTTGGATCCTTGCCAGAGGGGGCTGTTGCTGCTGCTGGGGCCAGGAGGACCGCCACTTGGCTTGTCTCCCTGCCTGGAGACCCAGTGTGCTGGCTCTGGCCCTGCCTTGCCCCCCTGCCTGCCTCCAGACCCTTGCTGGAGCTGTACTTTGCCAGAGCGCCTGGAAGCGCTTTGTATTTGCCTTATAGCGCTGGCAGCGCTTTATTTCTGCCCCAGCGCTCAATAGCGCTTTGCTTCTGCCCTCCAGCGCTTGGGAGCGCTTATTTTACTGCCTAGCGCTTGGGAGCGCTTATGTGCCTGCTAGCGCTGTGGAGCGCTTTATTTACGAGCCGGTGCCCACCCGGCATTAGGCCGTCTATTTTTGCCGATTTTTGAAGCCCCTGGCGAGTGCCCACCTCGCCAGGGACCTTGCCGATCTTTTTATAGTTGAACTCGAGGGAGCCCACCCCTCGGTCAAGTCTCCCCCAGCCTACGAGTGCCTAAGACGGGCCGCCGCGCTGCCCGCGACGACCCGGAAGTACTGGCCTGACCGGCCAATCACAGCGCGGCCCGGGAGAGGCCGACCGGAAGTCCCGCCCCCGCACCGGAGCCGAGAAGCGTCCTTGCGAGGCTCCCGAGTGAAGGGGAGCCCCGCCCGCGGCCCCTGCAGCGTCGTCCCGCCAGAGAGAAGCAGCGCGAGGAGACGCCTCCGCCCCAGGAATACCGGTGAGTGCTGCTCCGGTATCAGGGCCACTGCTGCATATCGAGCCAGAGAGGCTCCAACGAGTGGGGCATGCTGGTGTAAGAGCCCCGAGGCTCCGTGGGGCCATATCTTTGTTCACGAGCCCCCGAGCGGGGCTCCTACGTTGCCAGGCTGCATTTCTTGTTTTAAGAGCCCTGAGAGGCTCTGGGGGCATTTTCCTTACTTAGTGCCCGAGAGGCTCCAGGCGCCGCACTTTGTTCTTTGAGCCCCGAGAGGCTCCAGCCCACCTCCTTGGTGGAGAGCCCTGAGACAGGCTCTTGGGCCCCAGTTGTAGTTAGAGCACAGAGAAGGCTCGAGGGGGCAGTTCTGTATTACGAGCCCAGAGAGGCTCATTGCCCACATGTGTTAGAGAGCCCTGAGAGAGGCTCGAGGGGCCATATTACTTGGCAGAGCCCAGAGAAGGCTCACAGCGCCCACATTTGTTTTAGAGCCCCAGAGAGGCTCTTGGGCGCCATTCATTGTTCTTGAGCCCACGAGGCTCCAACGTTGCCCAGCCCTATTTACAACTGTCCAGCACTTAGTGGACAGTTGCTACGTTTAGGCTTTGTGTGCTGTGCTGCCTGCGCAGCCTTCCCAGACATTGAGACTCAGGGCATTTCAGCCCCTTTCGAGGCCAGCTGGCCTGAGGGACATTTCTAGTGTTGTGCTACGATTTACTGCTTATGTGATTTCTGCGTAAATGTTCTACCTGCACCTCTGAATGTGTTTTAATGTTTCATGTGCAATTGTTTGTTTTATTTCCCTTTGCTAAAAGTGACCTGCTTAGAGGAATGTTTGTTTTTACCTTTGCTAAAAGTGACCTGCCTAGGTAATTGTTTATGTTTTATCCCCTTTGCTAAAAGTGACCTGCTTAGAGGATTGTTTATGTATTACCTTTGCTAAAAGTGACCTGCTTAGGTGATTCCTTATGCTTTTATTTCCCTTTGCTAAAAGTGACCTGCTTAGAGGAATGTTGCTGTTTTATTGCCTTTGCTAAATGTGACTTGCTTAGGTGATTATTTCAGGTTTCCTTCCCTTTGCTAAATGTGACTTGCTTAGGTGATAGGTTTTCCTTCCATAGGTCCTGATGATAAGGTCCTAGTTCCCTGCGTGATTTCCCTACAGTGTTTAGGGTGGCGTAGGAGGTATTTACCCTTTACCAGTAGTTACTGGTTGTATGCTACATTTACTATTTCTGTGTTACAGTCATTATATGTTTATGTGCTAAGTGTTATACCTACAAGTATTATTTCTAACAAGTGCATACCCCTGACAGTGGTCCAGGTGGCCCTGTCCTGTACATAATCCCTTGTAAATTCTGCCCGTGCCTGTTGGCACATTGTAAAGTTGTGTGTTATCTAATGTGTTTATTATTATAATACAAAGGCTATTTTTGATATAACCTTGTGTGGAGTTTCCTTTGTGGTGGGCCTAGGGTGTTGTCGCTGGGGTGCGCGCGCAAACGCTTTACACATCGCCTCCGAGATTAGCCTTGCTGCTCGCGTCACGTTACCTAGAGGGTGAGCAGGGGTTGTCTTGGTGTGTAACTCCCTTGCCCTGACTTAGAAATGGTGATCCCTGACTGACCTTGGCGTGAGCGTTGGCCGGCCGGGGGTCCCGTTTCTAACACTTTGCATCCTAGAAAAGTAAAATAAATTAAGATTGCAAGAAATAACATTAGCGATAGGGTGATGTTAAGTACTTCGCTCACAGAGATGAATGTAACAAGTATTCCTAGTGATGCAGTTTTCATACTGAGATTGACCATGAACATATCCAACAAGTGGCAAAACAAAGACTAGTATTGACTTGCATTAACAGTTCCTATATGTCTGCTTCCTCTAGGTACACCCGAAGAGCGAGGGATTGTGGCATGGAAGGAGGAACTTGGTGGTGGCTCTGATGACAGCCAGGATCCTAAAGAGATCTACGGCCTGCCCTTTGGAGTGGGAACCAAGTGCTGCGCATGGTCTTGGACTCGGTTCCTTCCTTTTTGGCCTAAACCCAAGAGAAAAAACGCCAGCAGCGGCATCCCAGAAGATGGCTGTCTCGACAACGCTACAAATAGAGAGATTGAGACCAGGCAGTGACATTCAGTGGAGCAACACACCCCATCATTGCAGCATCTTAACTTTACTAGAAAAATGGTACCATGTGGTCCAGGTTTCCAAGGTGACTTCAGTGGAGACATATAATGCCACTAAAAAGCTCAATTTTTACGTATTTTCAGAGTAGAAGGTGAAAAGACCACAATTTATTGCAATCCAGTGAGGCTTACACATATTGAACTTAAAGTGATGTTTCTCCAGCATCTTTTCCTCAAACCAGAAGCTATCTTGCTTAAATCAGTCGCAGAGGACAATTTTCACTTTGGATATCACATTCAAAAGAGGATCGTGGAGATATTCACTTGACTCTCTAAACCCCCTCTCTAAACCCTTTACCAACAAACCTCAGCATAGCTTTTCAGAAGAATATATGCCTGCACGAAAGCCGTGGATAAGCCCCTATAACATATTTAGAGGCTAATGCCATCCTGATGAATGGACTGAAGACCTTATTGTCATAAAGTCAATATGGAGTGCTTAGAGTGGCTCTCTTATGGACGTAGTCAAATGAAGGCCACTTCACGATCATCATGAACATTGGCCCCATGCTATTCCGAGTTTTCCATTTCAGCATGATTGTTCAGGGAAAAAATAGAAATAGGACTTCTGAGAGGATACCCAAATGGAGGCGTAGATAGAACACCAGATGTAAATTCAGTGAACACAGAAAAAAGTGGAAGTATTAGGCAGGATTAATGCTAGTTTTGAGCACGGGCTATTTCCATTAATATCCGTTAACATTGAAATGCTACAACCCTAGAAGTTTTTATGTTCATCCTTAACTGAAGTACCCTTTAAGACACATCGATGAAGGAAATTATACACCTTACTGTTTAAACGATATGTCTTATTGTAAAGTATGTAAGGGAGGACAGCAACAAAACTTACAGTATTATTAAGACCCTGGTGCAAATCCTAAATCTGACATAAACAGTAACTTCTGCCCAATTCCGGATTTCAGGTTTTCTGGCAATTCCCCCACTGTTTGCCAACCAAAAAAAACAGCCTGTGCTAGTGAAATGCTGCAGATAAACAGTGCAAATGCCAAGTCTGTACAGCAAATGAAAATATGCAGAATTAGCTCCTCATCTCCCGAGGTGCATTACATTTGATTGGTGTAGTAATCACGCATCCAAAAACACCACTACCTGTGGTTTTGCAAACTGCTGGTGCACAATTGTCGTACCATTTACTGCGAGCCCTTGTCTGGCTACTTGGATGGAATTCAGCCTAACTCAGCTGACCCCCAACCCTTTAAGCAGCAACTTAATTCTCAACTGAAAGTCATCGGACCCCCTCAAATACTACCAGACCAGTGAGGCACACATACTTCGAAGACCTTTCCTCGCTCTGCCACTGGTTGTCAAAGGCCCTGTTCTACCACGGAATACATTAAAACAATAACATTTGAACATGTTCAAAATAAAGTTTGAGTATTTACATATTGAACAGCGAAGACTTCTGTATCTAACTACTGGGAACAGTATTCCAAATAGGGTAAAATGTATGCGTTTTTTATTGTGTGTATCAACTATGAATGGGGATTATGTTCAACGTCAAGTCATTCTGTGTTACTTGCTTGTGTTGGTAAACACTATATATGGACCCAGTCTGAATGTGCATGCGATGGTCAGGGAGGCTTAACTGCTCTCTGCAAGTCTGTGGGGACTTTGTTATGCATGTTTTAAAAGAAAGCAGAACATTTCCACAGTATATCTAAACCTAGTCGTAAAACCAACAGACACATGATAAAATGGAGGGAGGCCTGGACAGAGAAAGAGAGAATGAGGCATGTACAATCAGAGAGACATACATGGCACACAAGAAGAGAGCCTAATGAGAAGATATAGACAAAGTCAGACAAATATAGATATGCATTTACAGAAACACAGAGAAAGTTGGATAGGAGGAGGATGCAATTGGTGCTGACAGACCAGAAGAAAGTTACAAAGATAGTCTGGCAAACCCACAGACGGAGAATTACCGACATGGTACAGGATATTTTAAAGAGCACTACAGTGAGAGCTGGAGAGGTAGCCAAATATGAATCTTATCACATACAACAGAGGCTACATATTATGCATTTCTGTTCTCTTACTGTTTTATTTCACAGCTTTTCAACATACTACATGACCCACAGTAACGTGGGTAAAACAGGAAATGACAAACAACCATATTTACCCCCATATGGTATAAAAAGAGCTCTCCAAATCATGACGTCCTCGTTTATCCTGCTGGAGCAGTTACATTTTCGGTGTGGAGAAAGACCTTCCTCTGTTGGGCTGATTTATGTGGCAGGTTTGTCGTTTTTCTGTACTGGATAATTGGGCTTTTACTTGGCTGCAGGGGCTTTGTTTGGAAAGAGCTGAGGGTAATCCTACGTTGGACTTCCTCCTTCTACAACCTCCTCATTCTGCTGAGTGGTTCCCACCTTCTTTCGTTGGAGGGTATATTAAGTCACACATTTTAGAACTCTGGTTGACAGAGCCACCAGAAGCAAGATGAGGGCTGAATACCCTGGGCCCACTGTTTCTTATAAGTTGGCCCTTACTCCTACTATTGACCTTAAAATAGTGACCTTACTTCGCAGAGGGAAGGATCCCAGGAAAGGGGTCGATGAGCCATGGTCCACGTGCCAAGAAACAGCATTGGCCATTTTAGGGCCTTTAGCAAGAATTTTGTGTTCAGCTGAGCAAGCTAAGTCAACAAGGGAGTGTTGTTGTGGCAGGGGACTCCCTTATACCACGGGGTCCCTGCCGCTAACATCAAAGGCCCTAGAGTCTCAAGAACTGAACACGCACACACAGTATTACAGTACGGGCAAAGGACTGCATGCGATCTCATCCCATTTATTTATAGCCTCTGGCCACGCCAGGCCAGAGGATGTGAAAGTTGTAATGTCCGGGTGAAGGCGTATGTCACTGGGCCCCGGGGGGCTCACTACATCCCTTCCGAACTTGGTCTGAAATAGTTATTGTTGGATTTGGTATACAAAGTCCTTAAGCCAGTGGCTTGGTTGCAGGTTTGGCAGGAAGTTATAACGCTGGTGTTGCGAGCGGGTCGGCATCCCTTCGGAACCTTAAACAGTGTGAGTATCTCCAGTACTCTGATTTTCTATGCCGGTGCGATGTGGGTCTTCACTGTCAGAGGTGACTTCTCCAATGCTCTCGGTTCGGGGCAGATCACTCCTCTCCATGTCTTCTTCTACTCCTTCCTCCATTAGCACTTGTTGGCTGGGCATAGTTACCTTCCAGAACCATGAGATGTTTCTCGTGACAGTTTCATCACCTTTTTTCATGGTGATCATGATGCCATTGGTTCTCAGCACTGTACACACCCCTAACTCAATTTGCGATCTCTGATGAAATGATTTCCTGGCACAATCATTTGTGTCTTCATTTGCTGCTTTTGACTCATGCACGTGTTGTTCTGGGTGTGCCAGGCCTGAGCGACTTGGGGCTCGGAGGGTGGTTGGGCTCACCCAGGGTGCACTGGGATGGTATTTCACCTGGGTCTATTGAACATCAATGTCCAGGGGGCTTTCTGGGTGGTACAATGCAGCGTTCTGCGGAATTCGCTGAGAAATGTCTGTAGTCTCAATTCAGGGCTTGTCCTACTGCCACTGCAATCCGGAATGCTTTGCTCAATGTCCGCATAAATCTTTCAGCCTCTTTGTTTGCTTGCCGCCATTAAGGGGTGACACGGCGGAGATATATCCTTAGGTGGCTAAGCAGGTTTTTGAAGTCTGACCCATGGAAGGGTGGACCACTACCAGTCTTGATTTCAGTTGGTAGGCCAAATGTTGCAAAAACCCTATCTATCACTGGATCAATATGTGTGAACACTGTCAAGTCGATCACCTAGACGATGGTGTATTTTGAGAAGCTATTTATCAGGACCATCATAGTCCTTCCATCCGGGGAGCTTTTGAAGTCAAGACTTATTTTGGATCAGAAAACTTTGCAGGGGTCCATTGTGATGATGGGAGCTGGGGTCTCCGGAGAACTGGTGAGTTGGCATGCCCAGCATTCTCGCACTACTTCGCCTACTGTGGCTTCAAGGTCAGGCAATGACACTTTCTCTCTCATGCATGATTTCATTTTCACAATACACAATACCTCGGTGTCCTCCATGGATGAATAGTGAGACCTGCCATTGGAGGCTTGCAGGGATCACAAGCCAATGGCCTCGCATGAGGATGCGGTTTTGAGTGGTGCTGAATTCATCATGCATCCTCCACATTTTGGTCAACCTTTTTGTGTCCTGGCCTGCTCAGTCATTGGCATCTCACAGGACGTCTGACCAGGAACTGCATCGCTTACTTTCAGGAGCACGGTGTCATTCTTCATGGCTTCCTCGAAGTCATTGAGGATGAGATTATGTCGACTTAGACTTTTACCGGATCGTTGGGTTCCTGTTCAACTGTGTGCGGCGTAATAGGAAGTCAGCTGGGTTTTTGTAGCCAGGTCGGTATACCACTTCCATGTGGTAGTGCTGCATTTGAATAGCCCGGCACTCAATATACGGTGGAGGATGCGGGCTGAGCCCCACAACAGTGGAACCTGCGATTGGTGGTCCATGACTTCCTTGAAAGGCCTACCACCCAGATGCAGGTGGAGGTGTCTGCATGTCCACTTAATCGCCAGGGCCTCTCGCTTGAACTGCGGGTAGCGCATCTCCATAGGGGTTAATACCATGTTGACGAACGCTAGTGGCACCCAACTTCTGGGCTCCACCTCTTGAGTTAGGAAGCCTCCCAAGCCCACGGGGCTTGCATCTACGAACAACTCAGTTTGCTTCTTTGGGTAAAAGTAGGCCATGGTGGTCTTACTCAAGAGGGCATCCTTCACCTTCTGGAAGGTATCGTCTTCGTGCAGGCCCCAGGTCCAGCCAGCCTCACTCGTGGTGAGGGCTCTCAGCAGTACAGCAGTGGTCGCCAAGTTTGGAATAAATCTGCCACAATATGTGGCCATGCCCAGGAAGCTGCGCACTTCAGTCAAGGCAGTCTGGGCCGGGGAATTCTTGATGGCTTGTGACTTCTGGAGGCCAACTTGCACACCATCATGGTTGAACACATAGCCGAAGAACTCAATAGATGTCTGGAAGAATGAGCACTTCTCACTATGTAGTGTAACTCCATGCTCCCAGAGGCATTTGAGAGTGGTGTGGAGATGCCGGTCATGTTCTTCGGCAGTCGGTAAGTGGATGAGGATATCATCACTCATGTTCATGATGCCTTGGAGTACGGACAGAGTTTCTCCTATTGTGTTCTAAAAAACTTCTGCTGCTGAATATATTCCGAAGTTGAGTGGTTTATACCAGCATAGCCCCAGGTGAGTAGAGAAGGTGGTGATGTAACTACTCTCTTCCGAGAAGAGTAGTTGGTGGTAGCCAGCATTTAGGTCCAATTTTGAAAACTATCTTCAGCCATTCAGGTCAGCGATAATGTCATCCATCGTGGGCGTGATGTGGCGTTCCCACTTGATGACACGGTTTGGGAGACGTATGTGGATGCTGAGACGTATCTTTCCGGGCTGTTTTGGTTTTCCCTCTATGACCATAGGGATGCCTATGGTGTTGGTCCTGAACCCTTCTCTATCACTACTTGCTTCTCAAGCTTATCAAGTTCTTGCTCCATGAGTGGCATTAAGTGGAATGATGTGTGGCGGTAGTGGAGGGCCAAGTCCTTGACAGAATTGTCAATATGTAACTTGACTGGCTGTGCTTTCAGGCATTTCAGGCCACTGAACAAGGTGAAGAATTGGCTCAGTAGTTCGTCCACTTGGAGCACTTTTACATTTCGGGCAAATGATACAAGTCCTAAATGTTCTGCTGTGTGGCTTCCGAGCAACGTGGAAGCTTCTTTATTGACAACATGGAATGTTGCTGTGGCTTTGTGGTAATTTGCTCTCACCTACATGGTCATGTGCCCTCGCAGAGGTAGGGGAGAGTGGCTGCTGTAAGTAAAAATCTTGGGGCCCGATTTACAGAATGAACTTAAGACTCAATCCTAAACTTACTACTATTTTGGTATTCACAGAATGCACTTACTACTTTTGGCATTCACAGAATGAACTTACTACTTTTGGTATTCACAGAAGTTAGGATTTTGTCTTAAGTTTGTCTTAAGACAAACTTAAGACAGACTTAAGACAGACTTAAGACAAAATCCTAACTTCTGTGAATACCAAAAGTAGTAAGTTCATTCTGTGAATGCCAAAAGTAGTAAGTGCATTCTGTGAATGCCAAAAGTAGTAAGTGCATTCTGTGAATACCAAAATAGTAGTAAGTTTAGGATTGAGTCTTAAGTTCATTCTGTGAATCGGACCCTTGGTGTTTGATGAGGTGAGACTTGGAGGCTTGGGCTGTAGGCACATGCACTGCTGAATTCCCCATAACATTTACTGATGCCCTTGTGTCAATGAAGGCCTTTATTTCAGATCCTGCAATTCTGAGCAGACATATAGGCTGCGGTCTTCTGTGTCATTTCAGGTCGCTTGTAAAAGAGATGAAGAAAGCGTCTTCCTCGTCATCATCAGGAGGTGAGTCATCAATCCGCCTTTGCTTTTGCCTTTGTGATGAGCAGCTTCTGGCAATGCTGGCTTGTTCAGGGAGAGCTGGCGCACCAATTATGATGGTGTTCTCCTTCCATAGGTGCCTCTTTGTCTTACAGCTTCACGACACACTCAGACAAAGTGGCTGCTCTTGCCGCAATCAGAGCATGTGCGACCTTGCGCTGGGTAGTCAGTCGGGGAATGTTCTTCGCAGCCGCAGGAGTTGGATAGTGACTTCACTGAAGTGGTACCATGGGGCGTGATCACGTCCGCTTTCCTCTTTGTGTGGACGGCATCTGCTCACTCAACCTTGATGGCAGGGGCCTTCTCAGGTGCTGGTATGATGGCTATGTCCATCTCATTGGCTCTGGCGCCCAATAGGTCGTGGGACCGTGCCAGGATGTTGTTGAGATTGATATTTGGTTGCCTCAGGATGAGGCCTCTGATGGTCTTGTTGTGACATCCCTGAATTATCTGAGCCCTTCAATTGGTCATCAAATGTGCATGCACTGGCTAGCTGGTGTATGTGTGCGTTGAATGCGTCAATGGATTCACCTTCGCGCATGCGGAGTTTGAACCGTTCAAAATCCGGGTTCAATTGAGAATCAAAGTGAGCGTTAGGTGTTCTGACAGCAGCATCATAGTCCATGGGGGCACCAGTGTTGGGAAGGCGCTTGAACAATTTGTAAATGTTTTCTCATGCATAGTGAAGTAAGAGGGAGTGCTTGATTGCCCCATCTGTTTCCCTAATAGCGATGAAATCGTTTTCTAACCTCCCAATCCAGGTCTTCCAGCGGGGTGATACCGTCGCCAGGTCAGCAAGTTCACTGAAGGGTTGCAGGACTCCTACAAGTGCATGCTGCTGCGGACGTTGCCTTGCAGGTGGTACAGCTTGGTTTGCGGTGTTCGCATCTTCTTGCATGACCAGGGCCTCTTTGTGCAGGCCAATGACACTCAAGCACTGGGGTCACATTTGCGGCGCTTGTCCTCGGGCGGTTCTGCGCCTGCACGTGCAAAATGGATTTCTAAGGGGCGCCTGGGCAAGGAGTGTCTGGACCTTGATGCTGGTGGGATGAGCATGTGCAGAATAAATAGCAGGCAGGGTAGAAAACATGTTCTCAGGCTCACGTATGCCTCACTTTTGGACTACCTTACTAGCAGTGGCAGGTAGTACAGGAGAGTGTCTCGGCAGTTCACAAGTCTTGGCTCGACTCAACCAGACATGCTGATTCAATGGGAGTGCGTTAGGGCTGAATCAGGGAGGTGAACAGTTCACAGAAGAGGTGCGCACCCTTCCACATGGCAGCGAAAGGCCTGACAAAGATGCTCAAGGTCTGGAGAGGCTGCGTTGACACAGCAGCAGGATGCGGGACGCAACTGTGGGCAGGGTGCAAAGCCATAGAGGCAACCTGTGGCGGCCTAACCACATCATCCGGCCAGGTGCAGGGTGCGTGTCAGCAGCTGTGGGTAAGGTGGAGGCAGGCCACAACTGCAGCGGCTTCAGTGCACAGCATGAACCAGTGTAGGTGGGCAATGGCTTCTCACAATGACGGGTGAGGAGGCGTAATAAACACCCTCTTCACCAGTGTGCCAGAGGACTCCCTTATACCGCTTACACCCCAGGCCCCGGAGCCCCAAGAACTTCACACGCACACAATATTACGGTGTGGGAAAAAGACAAAGTGCGATCTCCACCCATTTATTTATAGCCTCTGGCCAGGTGGCTCACTACAATTGTGTCCCTGTGGGCCCAGCGGGCATTGAAATGCCAGATTGGCCGTACCGGGCATTGGCCAGGGAGGCTTAAAAGATGGGGGGGAGGGGTGGTTTTGTTACTGGGGGGAGGGGTGATGTTGTAGCAGTGCAGCAGTTTTGAAAGCACCTGCTGCAGAGTTCCTTGTATATTCAGTAGTTTTCAGGCAACAATAAAGTGTCAAGATAACTCTGGTGATTATCGTACCTGCTACAGATCAGAGTTTTGTATAGCGGCAGTTTGACTCATCTAAGGTAGTGTAGAGGGTTAATATGCCTGCTGCAAAGGACGTGGATGGAGTTCAGAGGGCAGTAGATCTCATTCAAAATCTGGGATTTATAGTAAATGTAGAGAAATTAGATCTCTCGGCTTCCGAACAAATGGACATTTGGGCTTTCTAGTAGATTCAGAGAAAGGACTGTTGATGTTGCCAAAAGCAAAGTTGTAGAGGATTTTGAAAGAGTTAATGTCTGCGCTGGTTCAGAACCGTATCTCGTTCAGATATCTTGCCAGGATTATAGGTCTGTTGGCCTCCTCCATACATGCCATTTTCCTGGGACCACTGTATAACAGGGCCCTTCAAAGACTGAAAATAAAACATTTGCAGAAAGGGCTAGGTTACACTCAGTTGATTCCATTAGATACAGAGGCAAGAGAGGAAGTGGCTTGGTGGTTGGTACACAGGGACATCTGAAACAGGCGAACAATTTTTCCCTCCTTCGCAGACCTTGTATTCGAATCCTAGTCAATAGGTATAGGCCGCAAGGTGTGGCACCTTTTGGACGAATATATGACATTACAATATAAACATTTACAACGCATGCTTGTACAACACGGTTTTTACATCGCAGCTACCATTACAATGCATAATTTTACAACGCATTCCATTACAATGCATTTTTAGAAACTACATTTACAATGCATCCATTAGAACGGAAACCATTACAACGCATAATACTTTTAGGGCAACAGTAGGGTAAGGGTTGGATAGTGTAGGGGTAACAATTACTATTTTCACTCCAGTCAGTGCAACAGTAGGCAAAGACGTCCTCGTTTATCCTGCTGGAGCAGTTACATTTTCGGTGTGGAGAAAGACCTTCCTCTGTTGGGCTGATTTATGTGGCAGGTTTGTCGTTTTTCTGTACTGGATAATTGGGCTTTTACTTGGCTGCAGGGGCTTTGTTTGGAAAGAGCTGAGGGTAATCCTACGTTGGACTTCCTCCTTCTACAACCTCCTCATTCTGCTGAGTGGTTCCCACCTTCTTTCGTTGGAGGGTATATTAAGTCACACATTTTAGAAATCTGGTTGACAGAGCCACCAGAAGCAAGATGAGGGCTGAATACCCTGGGCCCACTGTTTCTTATAAGTTGGCCCTTACTCCTACTATTGATCCTAAAATAGTGGCCTTACTTCGCAGCGGGAAGGATCCCAGGAAAGGGGTCGATGAGCCATGGTCCACGTGCCAAGAAACAGTATTGGCCATTTTAGGGCCTTTAGCAAGAATTTTGTGTTCAGCTGAGCAAGCTAAGTAAAAAAGGGAGTGTTGTTGTGGCAGGGGACTCCCTTATACCACGGGGTCCCTGCCGCTTACACCAAAGGCCCTAGAGTCTCAAGAACTTAACACGCACACACAGTATTACAGTACGGGCAAAAGACCGCCTGCGATCTCAGCCCATTTATTTATAGCCTATGGCCACGCCAGGCCAGAGGATGTGACAGGTGTAATGTCCGGGTGAAGGCTTATGTCACTGGGCCCCGGTTATTTCAGCCCTTCCGAACTTGGCCTGAAATAGTTATTGGTGGATTTGGTATACAAAGTCCTTAAGCCAGTGGCTTGGTTGCAGGTTTGGCAGGAAGTTATAACGCTGGTGTTGCGAGCGGGTCGGCATCCCTTCGGAACCTTAAACAGTGTGAGTATCTCCAGTACTCTGATTTTCTATGCCGGTGCGATGTGGGTCTTCACTGTCAAAGGTGACTCCTCCAATGCTCTTGGTTCTGGGCAGATCACTCCTCTCCATGTCTGCTTCTACTCCTTCCTCCATTAGCACTTGTTGGCTGGGCATAGTTACCTTCCGGTACCATGAGATGTTTCTCGTGACAGTCTCATCACCTTTTTTCATGGTGATCATGATGCCATTGGTTCTCAGCACTGTACACACCTTAACTCAATTTGCGATCTCTGATGAAATGATCTCCTGGCACAATCATTTGTGTCTTCATTCGCTGCTTTTGACTCATTCACGTGTTGTTCTGGGTGTGCCAGGCATGAGCTACTTGGGGCTCGGAGGGTGGTTGGGCCCAACCGGGGTGCACTGGGATGGTATTTCACCTGGGTCTATTGAACATCAATGTCCAGGGGGCTTTCTGGGTGGTACAATGCAGCGTTCTGCGGAATTCGCTGAGAAATGTCTGTAGTCCCAGTTCAGGGCTTGTCCTCTGCCACTGCAATCCGGAATGCTTTGCTCAATGTCCGCATAAATCTTTCAGCCTCTTTGTTTGCTTGCCGCCATTAAGGGATGACTTGGCGGAGATATATCCTTAGGTGGCTAAGCAGGTTTTTGAAGTCTGACCCATGGAAGGGTGGACCACTACCAGTCTTGATTTCGGTTGGTAGGCCAAATGTTGCAAAAACCCTCTATCACTGGAGCAATATGCGTGAACACTGTCAAGTCGATCACCTAGACGATGGTGTATTTTGAGAAGCTATCTATCAGGACCATCATAGTCCTTCCATCCGGGGAGCTTTTGAAGTCAAGACTTATTTTGGATCAGAAGACTTTGCAGGGGTCCATTGTGATGATGGGAGCTGAGGTCTCCGGAGAACTGGTGAGTTGGCATGCCCGGCATTCTCGCACTACTTCGTCTACTGTGGCTTCAAGGTCAGGCAACCACACTTTCTCTCTCATGCATGATTTCATTTTCACAATACACAATACCACGGTGTCCTCCGTGGATCAATAGGCTCACAGGGATCACAAGCCAATGGCCTCGCAGGAGGAATCCGTTTTGAGTGGTGCTGAATTCATCAAGCATCCTCCACATTTTGGTCAACCTTTTTGTGTCCTGGCCTGCTCAGTCATTGGCATCTAACCAGGAACTGCATCGCTTACTTTCAGGAGCACTGTGTCATTCTTCATGGCTTCCTCGAAGTCATTGAGGATGAGCGCTTTTGGACAGGCACTCCATGAGATTATGTCGACTTAGACTTTTACCGGATCGCTGGGTTCCTGTTCAACTGTTTGCGGTGTAATAGGAAGTCAGCTGGGTTTTTGTAGCCAGGTCGGTATACCACTTCCATGTGGTAGTGCTGCATTTGAATAACCCGGCACTCAATATACGGTGGAGGATGCGGGCTGAGCCCCACAACAGTGGAACCTGCGATTGGTGGTCCATGACTTCCTTGAAAGGCCTACCACCCAGATGCAGGTGGAGGTGTCTGCATGTCCACTTAATCGCCAGGGCCTCTCGCTTGAACTGCGGGTAGCGCATCTCCATAGGGGTTAATGCCATGTTGACGAACGCTAGTGGCACCCAACTTCTGGGCTCCACCTCTTGAGTTAGGAAGTGTCCCAAGCCCATGGGGCTTGCATCTACGAACAACTAAGTTTGCTTCTTCGGGTCGAAGTACGCCATGGTGGTCTTACTCAAGAGGGCATCCTTCACCTTCTGGAAGGTATCGTCTTTGTGCAGGCCCCAGGTCCAGCCAGCCTCACTCTTGGTGAGGGCTCTCAGCAGTACAGCAATGGTCGCCAAGTTTGGAATAAATCTGCCACAATATGTGGCCATGCCCAGGAAGCTGCGCACTTCAGTCAAGGTGGTCTGAGCCGGGGAATTCTTGATGACTTGTGACTTCTGGAGGCCAACTTGCACACCATCATGTTTGAACACATAGCCGAAGAACTCAATAGATGTCTGGAAGAATGAGCACTTCTCACTATGTAGTGTAACTCCATGGTCCCAGAGGCATTTGAGAGTGGTGTGAAGATGCCGGTCATGTTCTTCGGCAGTCGGTAAGTGGATGAGGATATCATCACTCATGTTCATGACGCCTTGGAGTACGGACAGAGTTTCTCTTATTGCGTTCTAAAAAACTTCTGCTGCTGAATATATTCCGAAGTTGAGTGGTTTATACCAGCGTAGCCCCAGGTGAGTAGAGAAGGTGGTGATGTAACTACTCTCTTCCGAGAAGAGTAGTTGGTGGTAGCCAGCATTTAGGTCCAATTTTGAAAACTATCTTCAGCCATTCAGGTCAGCGATAATGTCGTCCATCTTGGGCGTGATGGGGCGTTCCCACTTGATGACACGATTTGGGAGACGTATGTGGATGCTGAGGCGTATCTTTCCAGGCTGATTTGGTTTTCCCTCTATGACCATAGGGATCCCTATGGTGTTGGTCCTGAACCCTTCTCTATCACTACTTGCTTCTCAAGCTTATCAAGTTCTTGCTCCACGAGTGGCATTAAGTGGAATGATGTGTGGCGGTGGTGGAGGGCCACGTCCTTGACAGAATTGTCAATATGTAACTTGACTGGCTGTGCTTTCAGGCATTTCAGGTCACTGAACAAGGTGAAGAATTGGTTCAGTAGTTCGTCCACTTGGAGCACTTTCACATTTCGGGCAAATGACACAAGTCCTAAATGTTCTGATGTGTGGCTTCGAGCAACGTGAAAGCTTCTTTATTGACAACATGGAATTGCTGTGGCTTTGTGGTAATTTGCTCCCACCTACATGGTCATGTGCCCTTGCAGAGGTAGGGGAGAGTGGCTGCTGTAAGTAAAAATCTTGGTGTTTGATGAGGTGAGACTTGGAGGCTTGGTCTGTAGGCGCATGCACTGCTGAATCCCCATAACATTTGCTGATGCCCTTGTGTCAATGAAGACCTTTATTTCAGATCCTGCAATTCTGAGCAGACATATAGGCTGCGGACTTCTGTGTCATTTCAGGTCGCTTGTAAAAGAGATGAAGAAAGCGTCTTCCTCGTCATCATCAGGAGATGAGTCATCAATCCGCCGCCTTTGCCTTTGTGACGGGCAGCTTCTGGCAATGCTGGCTTGTTCAGGGAGAGCTGGCGCACCACTTACGATGGTGTTCTCCCTCCATAGGTGCCTCTTTGTCTTACAGCTCCACGACACACTCAGACAAAGTGACTGCTCTTGCCGCAATCAGAGCATGTAGGACCTTGCGCTGAGTAGTCAGTCGGGGAATGTTCTTCGCAGCCGCAGGAGTTGGATAGTGACTTCACTGAAGTGGTACCATGGGGCGTGATCACGTCCGCTTTCCTCTTTGTGTGGACGGCATCTGCTCACTCAACCTTGATGGCAGGGGCCTTCTCAGGTGCTGGTATGATGGCTATGTCCATCTCATTGGTTTTGGAGCCCAATAGGTCGTGGGACCGTGCCAGGATGTTGTTGAGATTGATGTTTGGTTGCCTCAGGATGAGGCCTCTAATGGTCTTGTTGTGACATCCCTGAATTATCTGAGCCCTTATCTCCTTCAATTGGTCATCAAATGTGCACGCACTGGCTAGCTGGTGTATGTGTGCGTTGAATGCGTCTATGGATTCACCTTAGTGCATGCGGAGTTTGAACCGTTCAAAATCTGGGTTCAATTGAGAATCAAAGAGAGCTATAGGCGTTCTGACAGCAGCGTCATAGTCTATGGAGGCACCAGTGTTGGGAAGGCGCTTGAACAATTTGTAAATGTTTTCTCCTGCATAGTGAAGTAAGAAGGAGTGCTTGATTGCCCCATCTGTTTCCCTAATAGCGATGAAATCGTTTTGTAACCTCCCAATCCAGGTCTTGCAGCGGGGTGACGCCGTCGCCAGGTCAGCGAGTTCACTGAAGGGTTGCAGGACTCCCACAAGTGCATGCTGCTGCGGACGTTGCCTTGCAGGTGGTACAGCTTGGGTTGCGGTGTTCGCATCTTCTTGCATGACCAGGGCCTCTTTGTGCAGGCTAATGACACGCAAGCACTGGGGTCACATTTGCGGCGCTTGTCCTCGGGTAGTTCTGCGCCTGCACGTGCAAAATGGATTTCTAAGGGGCGCCTGGGCAAAGAGTGTCTGAGCCTTGACACTGGTGGGATGAGCATGTGCAGAATAAATAGCAGGCAGGGTAGAAAACATGTTCTCAGGCTCACGTATGCCTCACTTTTGGACTACCTTACTAGCAGTGGCAGGTAGTACAGGAGAGTGTCCCGGCAGTTCACAAGTCTTGGCTCGACTCAACCAGACATGCTGATTCAATGGGGGAGCGTTAGGGCTGAATCAGGGAGGTGAACAGGTCACAGAAGAGTTGTGCACCCTTGCACATGGCAGCGCAAGGCCTGACAATGAGGCTCAAGGTCTGGAGAGGCTGCGTTGACACAGCAGCAGGATGCGGGACGCAACTGTGGGCAGGGTGCAAAGCCATAGAGGCAACCTGTGGCGGCCTAACCACATCATCCGGCCAGGTGCAGGGTGCGTGTCAGCAGCTGCGGGTAAGGTGGAGGCAGGGCCACAACTGCAGCTGCTGCAGTGCACAGCATGAACCAGTGTAGGTGGGCAATGGCTTCTCACAATGACGGGTGAGGAGGGGTAATAAACACCCTCTTCACCAGTGTGCCAGTGGACTCCCTCATACCACATGGTCCCTGCCGCTTACACCCAGGCCCCAGAGCCCCAAGAACTTCACAATATTACAGTGTGGGAAAAAGACCATGTGTGATCTCCACCCATTTATTTATAACCTCTGGCCAGGTGGCTCACTACAATTGTGTCTCTGTGGGCCCAGCGGTCATTGAAAGGCCAGATTTGCCATACCGGTCATTGGCCAGGGAGGCTTGAAAGATGGGGGGGAGGGGTGGTTTTGTTACTGGGGGGAGGAGTGATATTGTAGCAGTGCAGCAGTTTTGAAAGCACCTGCTGCAGAGTTCCTTGTATATCCAGTAGTTTTCAGGCAACAATAAAGTGTCAAGATATCTCTGGTGATTATCGTACCTGCTACAGATCAGAGTTTTGTCTAGCGGCAGTTTGACTCATCTAAGGTAGTGTAGAGGGTTAATATGCCTGCTGCAAAGGACGTGGATGGAGTTCAGAGGGCAGTAGATCTCATTCAAAATCTGGGATTTATAGTAAATGTAGAGAAATTGGATCTCTCGGCTTCCCAACAAATGGACATTTGGGCTTTCTAGTAGATTCAGAGAAAGGACTGTTGATGTTGCCAAAAGCAAAGTTGTAGAGGATTTGGAAAGAGTTAATGTCTGCGCTGGTTCAGAACCGTATCTCGTTCAGATATCTTGCCAGGATTATAGGTCTGTTGGCCTCCTCGATACATGCCATTTTCCTGGGACCACTGTATTACAGGGCCCTTCAAAGACTGAAAATAAAACATTTGCAGAAAGGGCTAGGATACACTCAGTTGATTCCATTAGATACAGAGGCAAGAGAGGAAGTGGCTTGGTGGTTGGTACACAGGGACATCTGAAACAGGCGAACAATTTTTCCCTCCTACACAGACCTTGTATTCGAATCCTACTTTTGGACGAATATATAACATTACAATGTAAACATTTACAACGCATGCTTTTACAACGCGGCTTTTACATCGCAGCTACCATTACAACGCATAATTTTACAACGCATGCCATACAATGCATTTTTAGAAACTACATTTACAATGCATCCATTACAACGCAAACCATTACAACGCATAATACTTTTAGGGCAACAGTAGGGTAAGTATTGGATAGTGTAGGGGTAACAATTACTATTTTCACTCCAGTGAGTGCAACAGTAGGGAAAGTTTTGGATAGTGTAGGGGTAAAAATTACTATTCCAATGTACCCCAAAACCCATACCCACCCTAAAACTTTAAAAATCTCCATTACTTACCTTATAATACGTTGTAATGGCATGCATTGTAGTGACATGTTTTGTAATGGCTGCACTGTAAAGGCATGCAATGTAAAGGCAGGTGCGTTGTAACAACAGCGTCGTTAAGCTAGAGAGTTGTAATGACTGCGTTGTAATGGATGTTTCCCCTTTTCGACTGGAGGAAGCTGGTCCAGGAAGGAGTCGTCGGGGCAGGTAACCTGCTCAGAGCTTCTTGCAGGCTCCTTTGCAGTTCAAAGCCTGGTGAAAGACAAGGTAAGTTGTTCTGTCCTCCTCCATATGGACGGCGTAACTGCTTCAGGTATGTCAACAAATTAGGGGAGACCAAGTCCAAGCTATTAGCGGAACTACTAAAAGCTCTTTGGGAGTTCTTCCTATGGCAAGACATTTCTCTGGTGGCAGAATAAATGCCAGGTTCAGTAAATAGAATGGCAGATTGGTATTTGAGGAATCTGTTGAACAATAACGATTTGAGTCTGGACTCTCAAATATTCAGGGACTTTGAGGAGCCGTAGCAACCTTTCTGTATAGATCTATTTGCATCCAGACTCACAACTCAGTTGGACAGATACTAGAGTAGGAGACCGGATCCTTATGCCGTGGCAACGGATGCATTTCTCCAAGATTGGTCATGAGGGATTCCTTATGCTTTACCTTACTTTGTCCAGATAACGTTGAGCTTGGCATACATTCGTAGGTAGTCAGCGAGGGTGGTGATGGTGTTTCCACTAAAGAAAACTCAACACTGGTATCCGACACTGTTGGAACTGCCCATGGAGTGTCTTAGTCTGTTGCCTTTCTTCCAAGGGATGTTGAGGAATCCATTCGGCCAGATGCATAAATTGGATTCTCAGAACAGGCTAGTTCTAGCTGCACCGAACCTTTCAGAATGTTTACGTTTACAGACATGCCGGGCCTTACTATTGATGCTTCAGGATACATCATGGCCTCAGGCACTATTAAGGGCTATAGATAAGGATGGGAACTGTGGAGTAGCTGGAGTTTGGAATAGAGTATGGATCCCCTTCCAATTGATGCTGTGGGGGTGTTGAATTTCTTGCCATCTTGTCCTGCAAATCACAGGCCTACAAGACTATTAACGGATGTGGGTCTTCTACTGAAGCAGAGCATCAGAAGGTTAATGAGCAACCTGTTGTTGAACGTCCTTTGGTCTGTAGATATTAAGGGGTATTAGACCTATGAATCCCCCAAAGCTAGATACTTAGGGGGATATTAACAAAGAAATGGCACAGCATCGCAATGCGAACAATTTTGCAGTGCTGCGTCATTTAAAAAACGCAGAGATGTGCCTTATTTATAAGTATACACCGGCTTTTGAATGGTGTTAGTTTTAGGCGCAGCCTCAGATTTACACATCTTTGTAAATCTGGGGCACCATCAAAAAGCAATGGGCGTTACGATGGAATGCCCACAGCAACACCCATTGCACGCCCCTTTCACTCAGATATCTGTGTGAAAGAGTACCATATTTACATAGCGTTGTTAAGACAACCAAAGTGGCTTTACGCTACTTTGTAAATATGGAGCAGGGCATTGCTCCACCAGAACGTCTGTAAAAGTGATGTTGGTGCAATCCCCTTGTAAATATGTCCTGTGGTCATGTGAGATGTCATTCTGGTATACATCTATTTGTGTCCTGGGAAGTTAATAGTCTGTTATCAATTAAATGGTTATCAGCTAAATTGGTGACTTGATTGTGTTTCGTCTAGTTTAAAAGAGTCTCTGATGTTCGTGCTTTAAACAATAATGCTATGCAGTACATGCCCACTTTGGTGTGCTGCCACATTATGAAGAGGACCAAAACTTCTACCTCGTTTGATGAATTTCCGCGCTTTGATGCGCATCTTAAGCTTTATGTGGTACTGTGCATTGTACACTTGACTAAAGAGGTGAGAACCGCTGCCCCCCCCCAACCCCAGTTGATTGCCTTAAGAAAACCTTTTTATCGAGTGCCTGCTACTACTCTGAGTAGATGGATTATGGACGTTATGGCCAAGGCAGGTGTAGATGAAAGTATGGTGCCCATTCTGTTAGCGGGTTCATGGCTTCAACGGCTTTCTGGGCAGGAGATAGACTGGAGGACATCTGGAATGGTGGGGATTGGTCCAGGGTGTCCACATTTAAGCCTTTCTGTTGTAAATCTGTTGATCGTGCTGCTACATGTGTTATTAATGTGCTTTGAAAATGCATAATATGAAGCCTCTGTTGTGTGTGATGAAATTGCAGAATCTCCTAGATAGTTGTGAAGTAGATTCCTGATTTTATTAAGGCAACAGAGGTGAATTTTATCCCACCTCAGTAAGACATGCATTTTTGTCACTCTCTTGTATTTTCTTGTTATCTTCGCAATGTACCCTCTGTAAAGCGCTCCGATACCCTCAGGTCAGGCTAGCGCTATATAAAACTACTAAATAAATAAATAAATAAACTTCCCGCTCTGGAATTATCTGTTAATAGTCACACTTTTGGTTGTTTCCTGTAGTCTCTCGACCAACTACTCAACCGTCACTCTTGAGGATTAGACCTGGTGGAGACCAACCGGAAGGAGTCACAAAACCCTATTTCTTGGGGTCCAGGAGGACTAAGACAGAGTCAAGAGAACTTGCTGTGGTTGTGGCTGGGTTACTTTGCTCTGTTATTGATTTTCCATTTTATACACGAACAGTAAAAACTTTCCTTTGGTGATGCCTTGAGAAAAGAGAAAGTCATAATTTGGAGAGCCCTTTCTTATACAATATGGGATTGATTATAGTTGGGTGTAATTTCCTGTTTTAACCACGCAATTGTGGGTCTTGTAGTGCATTGAAAAGCTGTGAAATAAAACTGTAACAGAAGAGAAATGCATAATACTTGCCTCCGTTATATTAATAAAATCAGGACTCTCCTTCACAGCTGGCTAGGAGAATCTGCAATTTCACATTATAAAGATGAATTAACACATGTGAGGCTTTTCTAAGTGCTCCCAGATAGACAAGTATGGGAAAGGACTGCAGGCCTAAGTAAACTAAGTGATTTTTACATGAGCACACGCTTGTTCAACCAGAGAAACTGCCCCATAGCCAATGTTTGTTCACAAGTCCTATCTCTGCCACAAAACTAAACCATTATTGGCAAATGACAATACAGAGGTCCTCCCAGTATCAGAAACAAAAAGCAAGAGCGGTTGATAGAGAGACAAGCATTGGCATAGCCACTAGGTCTAATCTTTGGGACCTTATAAGTGTTTAGCCATGCAGCATATTACCCTGGGTGCTGTCTTGTCAGGGATTAAATAGCTACACACTGGGTCATGCAGTCTGATTCATGAATACATGTTTGCTTCAGGAAACAGAATTAAATCTTGGTTGGTGCAGCGGAGAATAGTGACTTGGGTATTTTTAGTGCTACGAGGTCAGAGCCTGTGTGAATGTGTAAGTTACTATTTAAAACGAGTGTTACTCACAGTATAATATAGACTGCTACAAAATGCACCAAAAGGTTTGAGATGAAATGGAGCTTCCAAAATATAGATTTTAGTAATACCTGGACTGTACATAATTACATTATGTTTACATACCTGTTCCTTCAACACCCAGTCAGGGATAGTAAGCCCTATATAAATACAATTTCAGTTGAAAGCGTGTACTTCACAGCTGGGTTGTTAAGTCTTTGCACTACCACTGAAAAAGAATAAACCTTTGTCATCACAAAGGTTCGAGTAAATCGAGCGGGAAGCAGGCGAAGCAGTAGAGCAGCTAGAGCAGCTGGCTCGGACCCGAGACCCGAGAACCGCGAACCATTTGCTGGAAACAGCCGGGAAAGCTGCCTGTGTCTTGCGGTTGTATGTTTTTTGAACGAACTCCGTTGTAACGCATGCCTTTACCACGCATGCGTTACAACGGAATGCTATTTACACGCCTATCTTATTCCACGTATTTTAGCGTGGTGACGTCATAAGTAAAAAAAAAAACGGCCGTTTCCTTCCTCGGCGATGCCGATTGCCTGCACATCACGTCTAAAGGTAAGTGCTTTTTTTTGGGGGAAGGAAGACCCCCCAACCCCCCTTTTTTATATGTACCCTTTACCACACATGCCTTTACTACGTACCTCGTAGTAAAAGTATGCGTGGTAAAGGCTGTCGTTGTAACCACGCATGCGTTGTATTGCATGCGTGGTTAAAGTTTTCGTTGAAACGGCCTCGTTGTAGGGGCCGTTTCCCGTGTCTTGCCTACCCACGTCCTGCGGTAAGCGCCCAGGCTGTGTTGGAAGCGGCCGGAGCTGTTCTGTAAGCGCCCAGGCTGTGTTGAAAGTGGCCAGAGCCGGAGCCGCAAGACAGCAGAGCTGTTCTATTGCCACAGGTGACCACTGCCCTGCCCCCAGCAATGGTGGTTTGCTTCTGTTGTCTTGCAGACTTGTGTTTTCGGTAAACCCCGCCGAGTGATTGCAGTTTTCTTTATCGGGACTTAATAGCAGTTCTGAGCCAGATACGGAGCGTTTTCTACCCGGAGGGTGCTTTTACTCCTGCTTGATGACTCGCCGTTCGTGACGGCAAGGCTTCCCAGGCGGCTGCGGTGGATTACGCGCTATGGGTTCAGACGACGTCTGTGCAGGTGAGGAGAAGGAGGTTTTCTCGAGCAGCGGCGGCCGCTTTGATCGACAAGTGCCGGGTGCAAGTAGCAAGCTGTGAGACCCCTGCTGATGGTGAAATTCCCCTAAGTCTGTGAAGAGACAAGGGGAGGGAAAATAGAAATCGACCTGTACAGCCTGTTGCTACTGGAGAGCAGGACAGACCTTCACTCCTTTCTCCCTCCCTCTATAAGACGTCTCCTTTGTGTGTGTTAGACCAAATTTACTCTTCATCTATGGCTTCCACCCTTTGTTAAGAGCGCTCTAGGGATAAGGGCGTGCAGAGACTTTTTTCGGGGAGAGGTTATACAAACAAAAGAAGCCAGAGAGAGGACTCACCTGGAGGTGGCTGGTGCAGTAATCCTCTGAGCTGACCTGCCCTGCCCTGTGTTGCCGCCAAGACTCACCGCACCCGCTTCGCGGCGCTTGGAGGGGCCGCCGTGGAACTTGTGTGGACCGGGGGCGAGACCAACACCTGTAGGGGAGGAGCGCTGCAGGGACTCGCTTGAACTGGAGTCCCTGCACGGCATTCTACTGCTTGCCGGCGCCCCCTGCTAGCCCCGCCCGGCCTGTCACGTATTCTATTAATCTGACCTTTCCCCCACCGAGCGGACGCGAGCGGGACGCCGGGCGAAGGCGGGGCAAAGGGCGGGCCGTCTGTGGCCGGGCTGGGCCACCCCCCCTGACTGGTTGATTGTGGTTGCATGTTCAGGTAGCTAATCTCCGTTCCGTGTTGTTTTCCAGGAAGGAGGTGTTGCACTAGGCACAGTTTTCCTAGTTCAGAGTGCCCATGCCAATGTCAACCCGCTCGGGTAAAAGTTTGAGAGGGGGAGGAGGGGGAGGGTCCAGTTGTGTAATGGGTACAATGGATCAGTTTATTACCCGCATTGCCACTGTTATTGAGAAGGAAATCACCATGACTGAGCGGCGTCTTTCCCAGGAACTTCTTGCTGGTAGACGGTCATCATTGGGTCAATTGGCTTTAGTTCCGTCTCCAGCGCGCCCAGTCGATCCCTTGGTGGCTGCCTTACCCCCTTCAGACCTCCCACGGGTTGCAGCTCTAAGGGCTAGTTTGGACAGGCTGGAGAGCCTGACAGCCATAGTTCAGCTCAATGAAGATATCGCAGTATCAGATCCACTGGCTAGTGAGACCCCAGCCCCTATGTCTCCTTCTGTTGTCTCTATTAGCCATGGGGTCCCCCCCTCTTCGCCAGTATTAGCATCGCTGGCTGTAAATAATCCAAACCTTAGTAAAAGGAAAAGAACTGCTAGCCCGCGTAGAGGAAGCCAAGCCATACCCTACAAGAAACTCAGGAAGTTTAGTTCCAGGGTGGGTGGGACCTACAAGAGATCAGGGCAGGGTGTTGGTCGTTCCCAGGGCGATAAGGGGGATGAGGACCATGGTGCTCTAGTAGCAAAAAATTGCGTTGACCTGACGGTTGATCCCGCTGAGGCCCTGTCAAATGAACCCCTCTCCGCAGCTAACTTAGAGAAAATGATGAATTCATTGCTGTCTCCGGTTTTGGAGAGAGTCAAGGGACTCACAGAGCGGTTGGACAGGTTTGAGCAGGCAACCTTGGACAACTTTTTTTCTCTAAAATCCCTTATCAAACTACACTCAAGAATTGGGGAAGATGGACAAGGGGGGGAATCTACAACCCGGGTGATACTATTATCACCACAAGACCCTACTAATGTTGTTGGGCCTGCACCCGGGGTGGCCGTGGCAAATGCTCCCGTTGTACAACCTGTGGTTTTCCCTGGGGCCGTCCGGAAGACAGGGTTGGCCACAGAGGACGGTACAGCGCGACCTAAGGTATCTAAGGTTAGCACTATTCCAACTAAAAGGATTGCACGGCCGAAGGATTCTGGTACCAGCTGTCGTGCCAATCCAAAAAATCTTGAAATTGGAAATGGGCCTGAGACAACTGATCCTAGAATAGGCAAAACGATGATAGTCCCCACGTCACAGCCAGGTATGGACCTTGATGTTGCGTCAGTCCGTACTGTTAACTTACCCCCTGAGTGTCAGCCTTTTGTGGCAGTGCTTACCGGAGTGCCCATGCTCAAGCCAGGCAAACACGAGACCTATGCCGAACTTAGGAACAAAACAGTATTTTGGCTAAAGGGTAATAAACCCTTGCCAAATTGCATGGGTGGTCGGGTCACCCACGTGAGGAGGGTTAGTTGGATTGGCACTAGGCCAAAAGACATAAGGGGAGACTGCATTATAATCAATTTCGATAATCCAACAGTTGCTAGCCATGTGTGAAGTTTTCCCACCAGAGAGGGCAGTACAACCGGAGGTATAGTGGAGGTATCGGCACGCACGACCTTAGCTACTTTAATCCTAGGAAAGCTCCCGCTAGGCCAGTCCGAGCCCCCATTTGGGAAGGATGGACAGGTAGGCAAGATTACCAATATTCGCCACAAATAAGCCAGTTTTGCAATAACCCATGTCCATCGCCCAATTGGTCATGGCAGGGCTATTGACATGCTGCCGTTCAATTACCTGTGAATTCTTCTGCAATGCTTGGGGAGGTTGTTTGTGGTAGTCCTGGCATAGGAGGGGAAGGTGTGAGGCCGTCTACCTGCCATCTCTCACTTTCTGACTCTAATGCTGGTTCCCGGGCAGGGGAGAGATTTGACCATCTTGGTCCTGCTTTGCCGACTGTGGCGGTCCCTAGCGGGGAGGGTTTGGCCACGGGTGTGACGTCTGTTTCTGACCCCTGCGATATTCCTTCTGTGGAAGGTTTATCGCCGGGGTTGGCGGCAGATGGCAAAGGGGTCTTGAGGGTTGTTAGCTGGAACATAGCTGGTTTGGCACGTAACATTGACATCCCTGAATGGAACTCATTTATCGAATCCTTCGATATATGTATGTTCCAGGAAACCTGGTGCCTGGAGCCCCGATACAAAGTGGGTTATGCTAGCTACTTTGTACCTGTCGTCCCATCCCCCAGAGGAAGAGGTCGCCCCTCTGGAGGCCTTCTAATCTGGGTAAATATTTCCTTGGGCTATTCCATTCGGTGTATAGACACTAAGTCCCTAGATTTACAGAAACTATCAGCTAGAGGGCCACGGGGTGGGAGGGTGCTTGAGATTCTTAACATCTATGTTAGAGGTACCAGGGGTGGCACGTCTACACTGTCCCTTACGGGCGTTTTTCAAATAAAAAAAAATTAAAAAATGGAACTGAGAAAGCCAATGATCTGGCTTAAGAGTGCAGATGAGGAAAGCGATGGAGTGAATTATTTTGTACCATTTGTTTTATAGAAAATCAACAAAGGTTTATTTTTTTTGTTGTAATGCCTATTTATTAGAAACTTACTGTGCAATGCAATTGGAAGAAAAAGGAATATAAACACTAAAAAAAAATAAAGAAAAAAAAGTCCCTTACGGGCGTTGACGACGTGCTTAGATCCTGTGGAGTTGACTCGTTTGTCATGCTCGTCGGGGACTTCAACTGTACCTTCGAACCCCTAGCAGTGGAAGATATACTGGGCACTCAGTAGGATGATGATAGGAGAGGTATCCCCCCCCCCCTTTCTTTGTCACCAATTAAAAAATTGACCCAAAGTGCCATTGATCTTAATGCCCTTTGCTTGGAACATGGTGTAAGGGCAGTAAATGGCAGGACAAAGTCAGATCCTAGCGGGGCACACACGTTCAACAGGGTAGGTCAATCCTCTAGAATTGACTATATCCTGTTGAACCTTAAACTTTGGAGCCATATGTTGGATATGGCGGTCTTCCCCTCCACAGATAGTGACCATAACCCCTTATCCTTGTCACTATCTCCCTTATAGACGGTTGGGACTAATGAACAAACTTCCCATGATTGGAAATCGTCGCGTGAAGTTTGCCCTTCAAATTGTAGGAGACGGTTAAAATGGAGGAACATTGTTGGCAATGAGGGTAAGATTGCAGAAGTAAGATCAACCATGGCCAATGTTCTGTCCAGTCTGGAACTTGACCAAATTAGTGCCCACGAGATCTCCACGTTGTTTGGCCAAACCACTAAAGCTCTAGGCGACCTTTTTTCAGTCCGTAATGCAAATATAAGGTCCACCACTAGATGTCACCCTAAGGGAAACCCCGGTTGGTACTCCCATGCCTGTCGTAACGCTAAAAGGGATCTAATCAATGCAGTTAAACTCAAGGATGGCGGCTTGATTCGTAATGCCAGGAAAAACTATAGAGGTGCCATCTCCAGGGCAAAGTCAGAGTGGGAGAATCAGTTTTGGTGTGATCTGAAACTGGCAAGGTCTGCCAGGGACTCGAAGGGCTTCTGGGAATTGATCACAGCTAGAGACAAGCCTGTGGACATGCTTATAACCTGCAACATTCCAGAGGCCCTCTGGTTTGATCACTTTTCCCATCTCTATAATGTGGTAACAGGCAAGGGGGAAGATCCTATTGATGTCTCTTTTTTAGACTACTCTGAGTTGGGCACAGACTATTTGTTTACGGCCAAGGAAGTAGAGGGTGCAATCAAGTGTCTTGTCCCTAACAAAGCTGCGGGGCCGGATGGCCTACCAGGAGACCTGCTACGTATTAACCCGATAGAATGGGGGAAACTCATTGCCGCACTACTGAATGCTAGTTTTGCTGGCGCAGCTCTCCCAGAATCTTCGAGGGGCGCTGAGGTCGTCCCGATTTTCAAGAAGGGAAATCGGGATGACCCAGCAAACTATCGCCCTATAAGCCTGTTGGATTCTACACAGAAGGTGGCAGGAAAGGTGGTCTTGGGGAGGGTCCTGCAGTGGGTTGAGGAGAAAGGTATTCTTTCCGATTTCCAGGCAGGTTTCAGATCAGGTACAGGGACAATCGAGCAAACATTCCGGTTGATGATGATATATTGGAAGGTGGTGGTTCTGGGCAAAGGCAGTCTGTATCTTGCATTTATGGATTTGCGAACTGCCTTTGACCTGGTCCCCCGTAGTCCCCTCTGGTGGGAACTATCTGGGTTAGGTTTACTACCATATTTATTGTCCCTGCTAATTAAGGTGCATGCAGATAACTTTGCGCAAATCAGGTGGGGTAATCAGGGTCAAAAGACCTCACGAATACCTGTAAACAGAGGTGTCCGTCAGGGATGTGTTTTGGCCCCCACTCTGTTTTCATTGTATGTTAACGGGGTGGTGGACCACCTCTTACAAATCCCTTCAGATGCTCCATCGCTGGCGGGCAGGAAAATACCCACTCTTCTGTTTGCAGACGACACCCTCCTGATTTCTAAAACCCCGGCAGGACTGCAGAGCCTCTTAACTGGATTCCAGTCTTTTTGTGACTCGAGGGGACTGGAAATAAATACTGGGAAGACAAAGTATCTGGTCCTAAACCCGCCGAAGAAGATTGACAGGCCACCTTCATTAAAATCAGTCTCCCTAGAAAGGGTCAAAGTTTTTGACTACTTAGGAATTCGCCTTTGCGACACCATGAGATGGAATTGTCACCTCCAAAAGATGCTGTGGAGTCATAAGAGGGTGGTGGGGTCATTACTTAAAGAACAAAGGGCCTCCTCCCTCAAACCGATAGCTCCGGTGCTTGATATCTACAGGGCAAGAGGTGTGAGTGCGGCTCTCTATGGGGTGGAACTTTGGGGTGCACAGAATGTGGACCAGTTGTCTTGCTCAGAAAATAAATTCCTCAAGGACCTAATGGGGCTTCCACACAGCACTCCAACCTTGCCATTACTCCTAGATATGGGTAGTTGCCCCATTAGAGATCAGACAAGGCTGCGTCCTCTCCTTCTGTGGGCTTGCATTTGGAGAGTTCCAGAATTGGCCAGCTACGCAGATGGTTTGAAAGATGTCTTATCAAGGCCAGGTTGGTCCAAAATCAGCTGGTTGAAGGAAGTCAAGCGATTATTGGTAGAATTGGGTCTAGAAGAAGCTTGGAATGCAAGGACTGCTCCCCCTAAGTCTGTCTTGAAAAAGTTGTATTGGAGCTGGGTGAGAGATGTGCGAAACAATAATCCTAACCAATGTAGGTCTACTGCTGAATTTCTTCTAGCGAAGGTTGTCCCATTTTGTGAGCCCTACCTCGATATCATATTAAAACCTTGAGACAGGGCACTTTATTTTAAATTTAGAATAGGAACACTTCCCGTGGGTGAACTGACAGCCAGGTGGAAGACTCCGGGTCAGACAATTCCCTTCTGCCCGTACTGTACGACAAGGATAGAGTCAGTTCCCCACCTCCTATTCGAATGCCCCGCTTATGAAGCTCCCCGCCACAGGTGGTTGAAACCTCTCTGTAGAGAGTTAGGCACCAGATACCAAAGGGAGGCCCTACGAATCCTGAAAACAGACCCACGGCCTCTCTTTGCCTGTGGCATGGCGAAGTTCTTAAGCTGGGCATGGCTGATCAGATCAAATAGGCTTTTGTACCTTGTTTAATTCTGGTTTTAGATTGTCATTCTTTTATGTAATTTATTGGCGCCTTCGTACCATGAATTGTATGTACTTTTTCTATGAATTGGCTCCTTTTATCTTTTTAAACTAATGTGTGCATATGTATTGCTTTTTAAGACATGTTCTTTTTGTCGAAATAAAGCCATTTGACTGACTGACTGTAAATCGACCAATAGTCAAAGCAAGTGTGAATCTAGCCCCAAAAAACAACTATTGGCTGTAATGAAGACTCATATTGAAAGAATACTTAAGAGCTTCCTTCAACGACTGCAGGACAGAGCAAAAAAATTACAAAGTATACAAAACTTCAAATAAACCACATGAACAAAGGGAAAACAAATGTTTCCTCTTACAGGTTTTACACACAGCATTGAAAAAGAAGCCTCCTGACAGGAATAGAGGAATGGCCCTTAACAAGACTGTATTTTACAAAACGTTTAATTAAAATATCATTGTCCCAGTTGCAAAAAAAGCAAGGTAATTATGCCGAAGATAATTTTCACACAAGATGGCTAATCACAAAGCTAAAAGGTAGATAGAAGATCTGGGTCCTCCTGGTCGAAACAACAAGCATTACAAATGCAACAGGTTTCACATTTGTTAGTTGTTGCCAATGTGTTTTACCTACCCATGTTGCAGGGTGCAGTACCATATGTGGCCAAAAGAGGTAAAAAACATTGTCATTTACAATGCCAATAACTCCAGCTCCAACAAAAGCGAGACCTGTTGCATTTGTAATGCTTCGTATAGTTTTGTGGCAAAGTCCAGGGTTTTGTCATTTTATCTGATCGGTGAGCAAAACATGATTGCCACAATGAGTTGGGCAGCCATTATTTAACATGTAAATAAAAAATGTCCAACTAGCTGGGCGAGTCGCGCACAACAAGGTGCGCAGCGGGCATTATTTAAGATGGAAAAAAAAACCGAGTTGGGTGAGCCGCACACAACAAGACACACAGCTGTCATTATGTAACATGTAAATAAATAAAAATAGCTGAACGAGCCATGCAGCCCCCATTGTTTAAGATCAAGCGCAGCATACACACACAAAATTATAAGAACAATTACAAGAACAGCATGTATTAATGGGGTTAGGGAAGCACTTAGCTGATTAACAAAATAGTTCCCAGTAACAGTAAATAAAACATACTGAGTAACAACACATGTAAAAGGACCAGTCCTCATGGGAGGTAACAACAGAAGAGAGGGAAGTACTAAGGGGGGTTTAATAAGCCAATTAAGATATCAAAAGCCACAATTTACAAAGGTCAGGGAAAGAAGCCAATTAAAAAGATGGGTGGAAAGTTGGCGGAGCGTCATACCCATATCTTGAATACTGCATGTCTCGAAGAGACAGGGCACGCGCTGCCTAGGTGAGACCTGAAAATGCCTATTACACTTATTGAGTGGAATGCAGTTGACAAATAGAGAGACACAAAGGGGGAATCATAGAAAGAAACAGAGAAACCGACTCAGTGGGAGAGAGAAACAGTGTAAGGGAGAGTTTGGCAAAGGGCGGGGAAAGAGAGAGGCGGCAAGGAGAAAACTGCAAAAGAAAAAAAATGGAAAAGAAAGCAAAACAGACAAGCAGATAGGACAAAAAAGAGCCGAGAGAGAGTGTTAGTCCTGGCATCATTGGCGTGGGTTTGCCCAGTATTTTTGCCTTTGCCTCCTGTTATTTTGCTGTGTGTTGGACTTCGTTTTTGCTGTTCTAGATGGTTTGGGCACTTTGCCACTGCTGCTCAGTGCCAAAGTGCAAGTGCTCCCCATAAATCATTGTTATGGATTGGTGATTCCATGATTGGCATATGTGATTTACGAGTCAATTCCTAGTACAGGGCCCAGGGCCTGTAAATCAAACGCTGCTTGTGGGCCTGCAGCACTGATTGTACCGCCCACATAAGCAGCCTGTAAATGAAATCAGACCTGCCACAGCACACTGCAGAGTCTGCGCACACTTTGGTACTGCCATGTCGACATGGCAAGTGCACCAACTTCCCTTTTCTTACATGTTAGTCTACCCTAAGGTAGGCCAAAGATATCCCTGTAGGCAGGGTCCTATGTATGTGAAAGGTAGGACATGCCCTGATGCGTGTGGCCTGTCCTGATAGTTAAATACTGCCAATTTCGTTTTTTAGCTAGCTGTCCTATAGGATAGCATGGGGAGCTTACTCATAACATCTAGGGAGTATTATTGCCCATGGGAACAAGACATGAAAATATAGGAAGATATGCCTGAACTCAGAGTGTTAAGATACATCTTTTAGAGGGGGTGAATTTTACATTTTGGGTTTGAAAATACCACTTTTAGAAAGTAGCTATTTTCTTGCATAACCATCCAGTGTGCATCTGCTAGGTTGTGTATTGACTGTCTGGCTTTGGTGTGAAAGGGACTGGGGATGTGCATTCTGTTCAGACGGCCACTTGGGGGGTTAGGTGTGTCCTGCCTTTCCAGGGTGAGTCAGGACTGGACTGAATAGACCTGGGCTGCATTCAGAGTAGGGGGAGGAGATTCACACCCGAATGGGCCTGGTCTTCCAAGGACAATGTTGTCTTCACCTCCTGCCAGGAAGCTGCATCAGAGAGGACAGAACTGGTTTTGGCTGGGCAAAGAGTCTCTGCCACAGAGAACAACGGATTTTGTATTATAAAAAGAGGGGCCCAGACTTTTAGATCACTTCTGGAATTCAAGAGGAACCTTTGCCAAGGAGAGGAGCTGGAGAAACTGAGGAGAAGTGCTGCCCCTTGGCAGCGTGCTGTTTGGGGTTGGCCTGCAATGGCTGTTTCTGCCAAGGAAAGGACAAGAACTTTGCTGTGTGCTGTGTCCTCTGCTTGAGGAAGATCTCCCAGGGCTTGAAGTAGAGCTTGCCTCCTGTTCTGAAGTCTCTGGGACAGAAAGTCTTCACCCCCAGCTCCCCTGAACTCCCTTGCTGAGGATTCTGACCTGTCAAGCGGTGCCTGTATCTGCTCTCTGAGGAATATATAGACAAGCTACTTGAAGATCAGAACAATTTGTTCATCTCTTCCGATATTCCCACTCTCGATTTCACACTGAAGGATAAGATCTCCAGACTTGAGCGTTTGGAGAAGAAGCTGATCCGGACTCGGTGGCATGGTCACCTGCTTACCCGGTATCTCAAGGAAAACGTCACCCCGATTGGTCTGCAAATTAAGATTGAGCCAGCTATCTTCGTCGAGGTACCCAAATTCAGGGAAGGTTTCAGTCACGTGGCCAATAACTGTAGCCGTCACTGGATGGTCCTCGGTGTTGAAACTGCCGCGGATCAAGTCAAACTAATTACTGCTGAAATTAACACTTTAAAAGCTGAAATCACCGCTGATCCTAACTTTGAAAGTGCAAAAGAGACTATCAACAACTTACACACCTCACTCCACGATTTTGACACAACAACTCAGAACCGCAAACTGGAGAAACTTGCACGGGACATTAGATTGTACGATAAAAAGAAAACATATCCGTATCTCCAAGAGGATCATTTCAAGCAAGACAACCAAGGCAGATTCCTTAACCGTGGCCGAGGATCGTCCCGAGGCAGACGGAACTACTACACCTTTTCCGACTCCTCCTACAGCTCGGAAGGCGAACAAGACCAATCCGGCCCTAGCTATCAACAAAATTATTCAGACCCTGGTTATCACCAGCAATACCAGTCCAACCCTTTTTTAGGGCAACGCCAGGGCACATGGCGCCCACCTCGAGGCAGAGGCCATTTCTGGCCGCGCGGCCAACAACGTGGATCTCACCAGAACACCAATACCTGGAATGGTGGTCGTGGCCAACAGCAACAAAAACAAGTACATTTTCAGTCGGAGCCGCAGCACGGGGAACGTGTCACCCGCAACAAGACCTACAGATGGTAGCCAACATCAATACATTAGAGGTACCAACCCACCCTCGACTATGCCTTCTGGGAGGAGCTCCTCCAGACACAGCCAGCCCTGTTGTCAATATATCGAAGGAAACTCTAAATGACGATGAAATAAAAATATTGGAAAAAGGTCTTTCCTATGTTCCTACTAGCCACCCTGATTCTTTTGCGATTCGTACTGAATTATTTAAATTCTTTCGCAAAATCAGATTGAAATATTTCTTCAGAAACTCTGAACCCAGTGTACAATCATCTGTTACTGGCTTGAGACCTCCCTCTACCTTTGTTCCCTTTAGCACTGCTATGTCACACAAGATATTGGCATATGAATCAGTCGTACTACGGGATGTTCTACAACTTCTTGGAACCAAAGTCTACACCAGGTTTAACACCAGTAAGGAAGAGAAATTGGCCCTGCAATCACTATCTAAAAATACCAAATTTGTCATCAAACCTGCCGATAAGGGTGGTGCCATTGTGGTACAGGATACCAGCTCTTATGAACTAGAGATTCTGCGACAACTGAATGACGGCACCAGCTACCATCTTTTACGAGCAGACCCCTCCCAAGCAATTGCACGTGAAATTCTTGAAATCACTACAGCTGGCCTAGACCAAGGATTCCTATCCGAACATGAGTTCAAGTTTCTGAATAAACCACACCCACGGCTGGCAACCATCTATACTCTACCTAAGATACATAAATCAATGGTTGATCCCCCTGGTAGACCTATAGTGTCGGGTTGTGGCTCGATCCTAGAGCCTCTGGGTCAATATATCGACTTTTTTCTGAAGCCCATTGCAGAGGCCACTCCGGCCTACCTCCGTGATACTATGCACACTATAAACATCGTGGAACGACTACCCTTTGATGTGAACCAACAACTCTTAGCTACATGCGACGTCGTGTCATTGTACACATGTATCCCCCAACAGGAAGCCTTAATGGTCATAGCTCGCTGCCTACATCAACGACCTTCCCCTGTCCAAGTACCTACGGAGTTTATAGTGGCTCTGTTGCGCATAGCAATGACAAAGAACTTTTTCATTTTCAAAGACAAATTTTATATGCAGACATCGGGAGTAGCCATGGGAGCACCCTTTGCCCCGGACGTAGCCATTCTATACATGGCCGCCTTCGAACAGGATACGGTACTTAATTCCATCAATCCATTCAGAGACCATCTCGGTCTCTGGATGAGATATATCGACGATGTCCTATTGATCTGGCAAGGCAATCTGGAACAACTGATGGTGTTTTTTGAATGGCTGAATGCTCAATCCGAATTCTTAAAATTCACCATCCAATCTGACAACCACCAAATCAATTTTCTGGATCTCACTATTTATGAGAACGCAGGTCACTTATTGACCAGACTTTACCGTAAACCGGCCGAAAGAAATTCCCTTCTGCATTATGGCAGCCACCACCCTCGAGCATTGCGCGATAACCTGCCATTCGGGCAATTTCTACGCCTCCGTCGAAATTGCTCCACCAAAGAACATTATTTTACCGAATCAGAAGATCTTAAGCAGAGACTCCTTAGCAGAGGCTACCCTAAACAGTTGGTCAAGAGGGCGAGAAAAAGAGCCTGGTTCTACCCCCGTGAGGAGTTACTGATTCCTAAAGCCGACAATGATCAGACAGAACAGAGACTTGTGTGCGTTACCACGTTCAACACCCAGAGCAACAGAATAAAACGCATCATCAACAACCATTGGAAATTGATATCGGATGACATCCAACAAACAGAACTACCACTACACGCTTTCAGAAAAGCACGTAGCGTCAAAGATCATGTGGTCCGTTCTCTCCTGAGGACCCCTGAGGCCCCCACCATTAACACCATGTGGAACCTACCTCCTATCCTGGGTCATTTTCGATGTGGGTGCTGCAAAGCCTGTGACAGTACAATACAGACAAAAGAATTCACATATCGCCATCACAAGATCCCACTAAAGAGTCACACTAACTGCAACACGGTCAATGTCATCTACGCCATCCTATGTCCGTGCAATTTGCTGTATATTGGTCAGACTCAGCAGAAAGCTAAGAGCAGGATACTCCAGCACATGAGCAGAATTCGCTGCCAAGTCCCTGGTGCCCCCACGGTCGACCATTTCTCGTCAGCAGGTCACTCTCCTGAATGTATGAAATGGGTGATAATTGAACGGGCTACACTGGGACCCCGGGGTGGGAACATTGCAGACATCCTAAACACCCGTGAACTCAGATGGATGCTGACTTTTGACTCTATTGATTCAGGGCTCAATGAACATGATAGTTCTTTTTCGCAATTGGCATGTCTGACTTAATGTTTCTCCTGGTCCGATTCACACTGGCCTTTACCCGCATGCGCGAGGTACGCCACTATTCTGTATGCTCCAGGATTAGCTTACTGTAATCATTCATGGCCTTTACCCGCTTGTGTGTGGTACGCCAACTGTATCTATGCCATTTGAGTGTATTAGCAGTTTTTAACATCCTCACTATGACTTCTATTGTTCCACCTACTGTATGCATTTCATATTGTGGAGTTAACAAGTACACTTTGTCCCTGATTGTACCGATCTGCCTGATTTGCATGCACAACCCCTCTTTGTATATTTGTATATTTACATTTTTTGTAATTTTACTTCTATTTCCATTAGCTCGGACCTCCGCATTGCATCCCTGGATAATTGGTCTGCCCGTTTCCTTTGAATCATATGTCCGCTCAATATGCGGTTTTCCTTTTGCCTAATACGATCTATGCCCGGCACTCCCCTTTGTAGGATCCATGTCCTTGCCTTCTGCGTGCACCGACATCTTGTGTCAATATCACTACTCTTCCTCGTTAGCTACCACGGAGGATGTCCACCATATCCTCTGTTTACATGTCGCCTAGCAACGACATGCAGGGCGCGTCCGCCCAGACCATGTGACATGACCTCGTGACCAGGTTGCCACAGTGATTTGAAGAATCCCGGAAACCCGCGCCGCCTTCAGACGCGAGCCCGCGATCTTAGACGGATTCCTTCCAAGATCGGTAAGCTAGCAGCCTGCTTCCTGAAATGCCGTACTGCCGCGGTTTTTTCAGATGTTTGTGCGTTTAACCGCCATATACCGCCATCTGACAACCCACTCTATGTTTTTTACAGGAGACCGCCTCGTGCGAGCTCCCCTACCGGACTGACCCCGGTACTCCGCACCGCCTCTGAGACTCCACATTGCAAACGGAGACGGATTAATTCTCAGTCCGGTAAGCAGTGCGCGAGTTGGGCTATTCTGTAACTGGCTGTCATAGGTCGTTGTTCCCACTCGGCATTTACCAGCAACCCCTTATGCAATTTATGTCTTTTCCCCTCCAGACAGCCACTGTTGAGCTACCTGACTGCCCTATTCAATTATCCTTGTCGGATTCGTCTCACTTACGACAGCGGGGTAAGTCCTCTTCCTCTGCCCCGTTCACGGTGCTAACATCTTTCGCGCTAGGGTCCCTAACACACTTCTACCTCATTTCTAGATAGAAGTGTACCTTGAAGACATCCACAACTCCATGCTCTATCCGGCACCACCTCACCACTTTTGGTGCATATAATGGTGAGTCTCTCTAACCACCTCCACCCATTTGAGCCCTGCAAGCGGGTAAGGTACGCATTTCAACTCTGGATTCTCTCCACAGATCATCCAGGGTGTCTCTCGGCGCAATTGAGTCGGTCCTGCTGACACCACTATTGTGGTAAGTCAGTCCCACCTCTACCTTTTAGGTCCGATTTATATGTATAGTCTCATGCAATCCTTTCTGGCTTTTTCTTGATCTGGTACTTTATTTACCAGAACTCTGCCGGCACACACCAGCCTAGTGCCACCCTGTTTCCCTCCACCATGTTGGATCCAGCTTTTTACCACGTGCTCATGATCAGTGTAAAGTGTAACTGACACCCCAATATGACGCGATTGTTAGTAATTAATGTGTCCCAACCTAATGTATGGGTTTCTAATTCATTTACTGCATCCAAACCCTAGTGTAATGTGCTTCCTTGTTTGAACTATATACAGGGAGTTTTATCCCGTACTCATAATGTATATATATTTCTATACATTTACTAGGTTATGTGTCCCCCAGTCCTGATGAAGACCCCCCAGCAAGATAACCATTGATATCTGCATTTCTGAGGGTCGAAACGTCGATATCCATTTCCGTGTGTCATCTCCAATCCCCACTGTCTACATTGATTGGATAACCTGGAGGATGACTTTCTCGAACTTGCTCATGAACATTTTGTGTCTTATTTTTTTCTGTACATAGTGTGTAACTTTGTCAAACGATTGACAATTGCTGATTTTACTGTCACTATTGAATCGCCACTTTTTTCCTCACCAATTCCTCACTTTCACTACACCGTCCTATCCCTTCTCCCTCCTTGGGGCACCACCGAAACGAGTGTTCTATTATTGTGTGTATTTATCCTTGCATATTCGTTAAGCATTCCCATTGTGAAGTAAACAATGTGGTTTCAATTTATGTGTTCTTGATTATTTTACATTTGTGTGCTTTTATGTTCCATGGCTACTGGGACCCCCTCTCTTTACTGACTTAACTACCCAGGTCCCCGTACCTTCTAATGGGTAAAACCCCCCTTATTAACAATGTATCTGCTCTGGGCCTCTGGAGGTTGTTCTGGCTGTTGGGAGCTGGAAAAGCAACGCAACAACGAGAAGCATGACGCATCTGTACCTGTTTCCGACGCATCGCCAAAGAAACCGATGCCGCGACTGCCCACAGCTCGAGAAATCACTGCATGCCGTATCGGGCGCACCGATCTCCGAAGTATGAGATCATCACACCGATTCCGACACAAGTCCTGCTGTGCGGCTGCAGGAACCCACGCATCGTCCCGGATCATCAGGCATTGCGGCGCCAGATCTGTCACATCGTTGGGAGATGCTGTAGGTAACCAACGCATCACTTCCTCACTCAGCAAGAAACCGACGCATCACTTCCACTCCGGTAAGGAGCCGACGCATCACCTCCCCTGCACAGCAGTAAGGAACCGATGCATCACTTCCACCGATGCAAGGAACCGATGCATCACCTTTCCTGCATGTAAGGAACCAACGCATCACCTTCCCTGTGACCCTTTTTGTTTGTGTGCTTGACGCATCCATGAAACTTTGTGTGAAAAGTGTGGCATCTGCAATTTGCATTGAACAGAACTGTTTCTACCTTTTGAAAGTCATATTTTTATTACTGTACTGTGGACTTTTGTCGTTTTGGTCTTGTTTGTGGTGTCCATTTGTAGTGTATTCACTGTATTACTGTATGAGTTCAAAAATGCTTTACACACTACCTCTGAGATAAGTCTGTCTACTCGTGCCAAGCAACCAAGGGGGTGAGCAAGTGTTATTTTAGAAGTGTATCCCCCTTACCCTGACTGGGAAAAAGGGTCCTCACTTGCACTAGGGTGCAAACCATTGCCATCTAGAGACCCCCACTGGGAGGTGTCGATCTGAAAAACAAAGGAAGAACCCGTTGCAAACCCTCTAGGACACCTCTCTATCCTAGTATTCTCTATTCTGTGTCACTCGTACCTTGCTAAGAATACCAGTGTCACGACCCACGGCGGTGAGGAGTCTTGAACACTGCCTCGAGACTTGTATTACAGGGAAGAAACTACAGTTCCCATGATTCCTGCAAGGTGAGCGACGCATCAGGCCGATGACGTCACATCGCGGAAGCTTCAAGACGGAGTGGTGACAACAACGCCTTGCCGTTTATTCTGGTTCCGGAATGAAGACACGGTAGGATACAGATTTCCCTGCGTGTATCCAGTGTATCCTTTCTAGTGAGCCTTTGCCTCGCTTCTGATGTGATTCCTTGTGTGTCCCGCTGTGAGCTCTGCGCGTTCTTAGCGGAACGATCTCCTGGTATGTGGCGGAGCCTTTTCTATGTGGCTTCGTCTTGACGGACCTGAAGGGTTCCTGGTCGGAGACATTTCCTGATTACAAGTTGGGACTCCCGTCTTGGAGCGCACTGAGTTTGGGGAAATTCTATTCCTGAGCCTTCATATTTGACTGCTTTTCTTTGTGGCCACGGGCTGTGGCATCATTTATGTTTCCTATTGTTTGAGTCTTCGGATATGCTTACACCGGCCGGGGAAGAACCCAGGTCATGCTACAGGTCTCTAGCAATTGTACTGAAGAAGCATTCGGTACGCTGAGTGGTTTTGCATGCTGGTCTATGCTGGGTCCAGTATTTCTACAGCGGGATATCCCAGATGCACCAGATAACTGCATGCTCTTCTGGTGACGTTAACCTAGAAGTCTGGACATTATGGTTGTTTGGAAATAACGGATATCTCGTATTTGTTTTGACCTTTCTAACAACAGGGGTATAATGAGCTTCGCCTGGCTGGCTATTTACCATTCTGCCCTCTGTTGAAGCCCTGTATTTTGCACAACTGGTACGTGTATGTCACCCTAGAGTGTTCACAGATATCATACAGTGTATCAAACCAATAACATTTAGTTTCTTGCATTCTAGGGTTGTGATTTAAGTTCTACACACTGATTGCCAGGCAAAGCCTATCTCTTTCTTCCCTCCAGGTAAAAAGTGCTTGAATACATACATTTCTAGTGGAATTACAAGGTGCTATGTGTACATGGTTTCTACAGCGTGGGCTTGGCTCATAGTGTCTTGTTCTCGTTTCAGCTTCCTCGCCCTGCCGTTCCCTTCCTGCCGTTCCTGTTATCCCTCGCTTGACCGCTTCTGCGTGTCTGTTAGTATTCAGACCCAGGGGTTGTCGAGAGGTGGAACCCATATAGCATCGTAAAATCCTGAGGACACCTGGGACCTGACAGAATAAACGGCCCAAGAATTTAGTCCTCCCGATAGTACGATACCATGTCCACCATTGACGATGTCATGGCAGCGTTGGCACTGGTACAGTCTGAGTTGCAGGCATCCAGAGCTGTGACTGCAGCATTGCAAGCACAGGTAGATAGGATGAGTCGAAATCCCTTTAATGCAGGTACTCAGCCCGCTTCCTCCCTGGTGGTGGAAGTACCCGCCCCAATACCCTTGGCCCCTCCAGAAAGATTTCATGGGGATAGTAGTAAGGTGCAAGTGTTTCTCACACAAGTATTGTTGCATTTTTCTTGCAAGCCTAAGGTATTTAACACAAATCATGCGAGGGTGGCCTTTCTCATTTCTTATTTAGGGGGGGATGCAGCTCAATGGGCAGTACCACTAGTGAAAAGAGATGATCCTCTATTAAGGGATTGGGAGGCTTTTCGTTTGGACTTCGAGAAAACGTTCAACCGCAGGTCAGCCACCCTGTCGGCAGATAGGGAGTTGTTAGGATTGAAACAAGGAAACAGAGATTTGATAGCATATCTCAATGACTTTAGAAGGCTGATAGCAGAAACCGAATGGCCAGAAGAAAAACGACAAGCCATATTTTACACGGGATTAACTGGAGAGATGAAAGATGTCTTGGCCCAAATTGATCCTCAGCCCAGAACTTGTGAAGATATGATTAGCCTGGTCCTGAGATTGGATCATCGCCTCAGTGACAGGAGGGGAGAAAATTGGCGGAAAGACAAAGTAACGCTTAGTTACGAGCACCCTAGAGCAACAGATGGAACATCCTCCTCCAAACCAGAGCCTATGGAGATTGGGGCAGTGAGATCCCCCCTGACTGCGGAGGAAAGAGAATACCGAAGAAAGAAGGGATTGTGCTTATACTGTGGTAGGAAGGGGCACTTCATCCGGGAATGCCCATCGAGAACAAAATCGAAGTACGAAAACAAGAAGGTGTCTTTGGTGACTTCTGAACAGAAGTCGGGAAACGAGAAGGCTTGAAGGGGGATGAAGGGATCCCTTCAAGTAAGTTGTTCATCCCTTCGTTGGACAGAAATGGTACAAAGGAAGCCATACATTTCTATGTAGACATAGGATTGGATATAAATAATGAGAGGATGTGGATCAGAGCGATGTTGGACTCCGGAGCAACGGGCTGTTTTATGGATCATACCAAAGCCAGCAGCCTAGGTCTTGAACTACAAGAAAAAGAAACTCCTGAAGCCGTTTTTGCGGTGGATGGTCGAAAGTTGGATTCAGGCCCTATCAGGTTACAGACCAGGGATCTCTGTATGACCATGGGTTTGGAACACCAAGAAAGGTTGTTCTTTAACATTATACACGCACCACAGTATGGGGTAATCCTAGGACTTCCATGGTTGCGGAAACACAATCCCGCAATAGATTGGGAAAGCCAGACTCTACATTTCTCCTCGGAGTATTGTCAAAAGAACTGTTACCCTGCAAACCCTAGTCCTGCCTCTGGTTTGGCTGGTATCCATCATATTGCCACAGCGGTCAAACATGATGTGGAACTCCCGATCGAGTATCAGGAATTGGCAGAAGTGTTTAGTGAAGCTAAGGCGGAAGCATTACCACCACACAGACCTTATGACTGCCAGATAGACTTGATTCCAGGGGCTAAGATACCGGCCGGGCGGGTTTATGCACTCACTGAACCAGAGACTTTGCATCTCCGATCGTACTTGGACAAGCTATTAGAGCTCGGATTCATCAGAGAATCTAAATCCCCTGCTGCCTCTCCGTTATTCTTCATTCCCAAAGCCAATGGTGATCTTCGAGCTTGTGCTGACTATAGAGCTTTGAACGCCATTACGGTGAAGAATAAATACCCTCTTCCCCTAATCACAGTGTTACTGGAGCAGGTGAAGGATGCGGTGATATTCACACGGCTGGACCTAAAGGGAGCCTACCACTTAGTTAGAATGAGGTCAGGGGATGAGTGGAAGACTGCCATCAAAACCCGTTTTGGTCTGTACGAATACCTTGTAATGCCCTTTGGGCTATGTAACGCGCCTGCCGCCTTCCAGTTCTTTTTGGATGATGTACTCAAGGACTACTTGGACCGCTTCGTCGTAGTATATATTGACGACATCCTGATTTACTCCTCCACCACGGAACAACATGCGGGTCATGTGAAGGCTGTATTGCGTACTTTATTGGAACATCGGCTGTATTGCAAGCTCAGTAAGTGTGAGTTTAACACTACCACTGTGGAATTTTTAGGGGTGATGCTCACGCCGAATGGTCAAGAAATGTCCGAAAGAAAGATTCTGGCTGTGAAAGAGTGGCCCACACCCAAAACAGTGAGAGACATCCAGTGTTTCATTGGGTTTGCGAATTTTTATCGCAGGTTTATTGAAAACTTTTCTGCTCTGGCCTGCCCGATGACAAGACTGTTAAAGAAGAAGGTGGCCTTTGTTTGGACAGAGGACGCACAAAGAAGCTTCGAGGAGCTGAAGAAGGCTTTTGTTTCGGCACCTGTATTGGTGCATGCAGATCCCAGCAAGCCTTTCATAGTGGAAGCTGACGCTTCTGATTCAGCAGTGGGAGCGGTCCTGTCACAACGCCATTCCGACACAGGCCAATTACATCCTGTGGCCTACCTATCACGTACTCTGAATCAGGCTGAACAGAATTATGTAATAGCAGAGAAGGAGTTGTTGGCGATAAGAACAGCCTTCCTGGAATGGAGGCATCATCTCATGGGGGCTAGACATGCCGTAACTGTTTATACGGATCACCGTAATTTACAATACATGGCTGCGGCACGCCATTTGACACCTAGGCAGATGCGATGGATGATGCACTTTGCGGAGTTCGACTTCATTGTAACGTACAGGCCCGGGAAGGATAACAGAAAGGCGGATGCTTTATCCCGACAGTACACCAGGACCGAACCTAAAGAAGGAAGGGAAGAGGCCATTATCAATCCAGAGAGGGTCATAGGCGTCACATGTACACAGATGTTCCTGCGTAGTGTTCTTAGAAACGTTCAGAGGGACGTGTGGAAGAAATGGTTAACTGAACACAATGAGTGGACGATGGTTCAGGGTCTCCCCATGCGACAGAAACAGTTACTATTACCCATCCAGGCCCTAAGGAAGCAGGCTTTCCAGTGGTGTCACAATGCACCTTGTGCAGGACATAACGGCACCAGTAAGACTCTCGAAAGAATACAAAGACAGTTCTGGTGGCCTAACATCAAAAAAGACGTCGCAGCTTGGGTGGCGGAGTGTCCGGTTTGTAGTCAAATGAAGACGATGCATGCTAAACAATCAGGTCTATTACAGCCTCTTCCAACTCCCGATGTACCCTGGGAATGCATTTCTATGGACTTTGTGGTGGGCATGCCGGTTGACCAGGGTTGTACCGCCATCTTAGTAGTAGTGGATTACCTGACAAAAATGGCACATTTCGTCGCATGCAAAAAAGTTCCTTCTGCTAGCTTGTTAGCTCGTTTAATCCTACACAACATAGTGAGGTTACATGGGTTACCCAGGGTGATTGTATCAGATCGGGGCAGTCAATTTACAGCTAGATTTTGGAGGACATGGTGTAAGGCATTGGGTATAACATCCAGTACATCCACGAGTTTCCACCCTCAAACAGATGGGCAGACAGAAAGGGTAAATCAAACCTTGAAACAGTATTTAAGATGCTATGTGGATGTTACTAATGAGGATTGGGTAGACAGGTTATGGTTAGCTGAAATAGCCTATAACAGCGCTGTTCATGGGTCCACTAAACATGCCCCCTTTTTCAGCACATACGGTTTTCACCCTAACTTCACGCCATTCCATCATCCGGCTTCAGCCTCCCCTGTTCCCGAAGTTCAGGAAAGAGTACAGAATATACAGGAGACATGGCGGAAGGTCAAGGGACACTTAACACAAGCCAAAGCGAGGTACAAGACCTATGTAGACATGCACAGGCAAACTGGTCCGGTGTATAAAAAGGGGGACTATGTATGGTTATCCACGAAGAACATACGCTTTCGTAGGTACAGTGTTTTCAATCCTAAATACATAGGTCCTTACAAGGTGGTTAAATTGGTCAATCCTGTGGTGGTTAAGCTGGCTCTACCATCGTCTTTGCGAATACACCCCGCTTTTCACGTGTCTCTAGTCAAACCCTCACGTTCTGTTAGAAGGATCAGTCCCACAGCTGTGGCTGTTGATGGTGAGGAGGAACATGAGGTGAGGGGAATCGTGGATTCAAAGATTTTCCGCACCAGATTATGGTATTTGGTGGCTTGGAAGGGGTATGGTAATGAGGAGAATTCGTGGGAACCGGCTTCGGGAGTTCATGCTCCTAAATATGTTAAACTGTTTCACAAACGCTTCCCCCTCAAACCATGTCTCTGTCAGTGTTCTTCGGGGGTGGGATGTACTGTCACGACCCACGGCGGTGGGGAGTCTTGAACACTGCCTCGAGACTTGTATTACAGGGAAGAAACTACAGTTCCCATGATTCCTGCAAGGTGAGCGACGCATCAGGCCGATGACGTCACATCGCGGAAGCTTCAAGACGGAGTGGTGACAACATTGCCTTGCCGTTTATTCTGGTTCCGGAATGAAGACACAGTAGGATACAGATTTCCCTGCGTGTATCCAGTGTATCCTTTCTAGTGAGCCTTTGCCTCGCTTCTGATGTGATTCCTTGTGTGTCCCGCTGTGAGCTCTGCGCGTTCTTAGCGGAACGATCTCCTGGTATGTGGCGGAGCCTTTTCTATGTGGCTTCGTCTTGACGGACCTGAAGGGTTCCTGGTCAGAGACATTTCCTGATTACAAGTTGGGACTCCCGTCTTGGAGCGCACTGAGTTTGGGGAAATTCTATTCCTGAACCTTCATATTTGACTGCTTTTCTTTGTGGCCACGGGCTGTGGCATCATTTATGTTTCCTATTGTTTGAGTCTTCGGATATGCTTACACCGGCCGGGGAAGAACCCAGGTCATGCTACAGGTCTCTAGCAATTGTACTGAAGAAGCATTCGGTACGCTGAGTGGTTTTGCATGCTGGTCTATGCTGGGTCCAGTATTTCTACAGCGGGATATCCCAGATGCACCAGATAACTGCATGCTCTTCTGGTGACGTTAACCTAGAAGTCTGGACATTATGGTTGTTTGGAAATAACGGATATCTCGTATTTGTTTTGACCTTTCTAACAACAGGGGTATAATGAGCTTCGCCTGGCTGGCTATTTACCATTCTGCCCTCTGTTGAAGCCCTGTATTTTGCACAACTGGTACGTGTATGTCACCCTAGAGTGTTCACAGATATCATACAGTGTATCAAACCAATAACATATAGTTTCTTGCATTCTAGGGTTGTGATTTAAGTTCTACACACTGATTGCCAGGCAAAGCCTATCTCTTTCTTCCCTCCAGGTAAAAAGTGCTTGAATACATACATTTCTAGTGGAATTACAAGGTGCTATGTGTACATGGTTTCTACAGCGTGGGCTTGGCTCATAGTGTCTTGTTCTCGTTTCAGCTTCCTCGCCCTGCCGTTCCCTTCCTGCCGTTCCTGTTATCCCTCGCTTGACCCCTTCTGCGTGTCTGTTAGTATTCAGACCCAGGGGTTGTCGAGAGGTGGAACCCATATAGCATCGTACAATCCTGAGGACACCTGGGACCTGACAACCAGTGCGGAAGAACCAACGCTGATGCTCCCTCTTATGCGTGAAGCCCCTGAGAGTTTCCTACAATGACACAAGCACAATTTACTCCCTTTCTTCACTCCTGTCATTAGCCTCTCATGCTGTCGGTCCCCTCATTGTACATACCAGAGACATACCAGAGACTCACACTCTGAAGGCTCTAAGGAAACCGTCAGGCAACGCCGATCACTGGTTCTTTCAGCAAAACCAACGAAGGTTCACAAACACCCCCCCTTCTGTTCCGTCACAGAAGCAAGGAATAATATCCAAAGTATTCACACCAGAGCCCGAAACAAAAATAGGGAACAAGGAAAGAAAAAACAAGGAGGCTCAAAAGAAGAGGTTAGCCTCGACGCCTTACCGCCAGTCACCTCTGGAGTCTACGGAGCTACTGGGCTCCTCTGTTGGCAGCGAACAGGCTCCTCTTCTGATCTAGAAGCGCTACTCCACAGGAGGCTTCCCCAAGCCTTACCTCCCTGAATGCAGTAAGACGATAACAGGCGTCCGTGTCTTCATGATCAAAACAGCGAAGCACCACAGCGCCACAGAAGCGTGTTAGCCGACATGCCCCCTCTGGCCATGAAACACTGGTCCAATGGTGGATGTGTCTTCGCGCAGAACTAACTCTGCGAAGCACCACAACACACCAGTAGGGAGGCCGCCGACTCGCTCCTCAGCTATGGCGGTATTAGTTCCCGACCCTGCCGGGGTCAAACGAACAGATGTCCGTGTATTCGCGACCGAACCAGCAAAGCACCATGGTCTCCAAGAGGCTAATGGGCAGCCGCTCCGTTAGCTACGCCAACACGAACAACATCCAATACAACCCGACTTCCGGGTTCAGACTGAATATATAGCTCCCGCCTCCATGCCGCCAGGACTTCTGGAACATGTAGTTCACCACCACTTAGGAAGGCGCAATGGACTGGGTTTCAGATCCTGACAGTACGTCCTCCTCCCAAGCGCCTCCTAGAACCGGGTTCCCTCGGATAGCGAGCATGGAACAGACGCACCGCTCTCGGAGCATGCACCCCCGAGCAAGGCTCCCATGATTCCTCCTCCGAGGTATAGCCCTTCCAGGACACGAGGTACCAAAGCCGGCCCGACGATACCGGGAATCCAAGATCCTGCGCACCTCATATTCCAGCTGGCCATCCCTCACCACGGGGGGAACCGCCACGCGTCTGCGACTGATTGCCGGCTTCAGCAGGCTACAATGAAAGACCGGATGAATCCGCAGGGATGCAGGCAACTTCAACCGATACGCCACCGGATTCACTTGGCGAATAACAACGTAGGGACCAATGAAGCGAGGGTGAAACACACTGCGATAGCGGAACCTGATGTTCTTAGTGGATAACCACACCCGGTCCCCTGATCGGTACTGCGGTCCGGCTTGTCGATGGAGATCCGCCCACTTCTTATAGGTGAGCTTAGACCGAACCAGCTCCGCATGTATACGCTTGTGTATCTTCAATAGGTCCGTCACTTGAGCATGTACCGAGGGATGGTTCAATACTTCACTTGGTACCGTTAGGGGCAACGTGTTGGCATGGTACCCGGTGTTCGCCCTAAAAGGGGTTTCCTTGATGGAACTGTGCCAGGAGTTGTTATACGTGAGTTCCGCCAACCACAACAACGATACCCAAGATTCAGAGGCCTCCTTTACATAACATCTTAGGTATTTCTTGAGAGTCTGATTTAACCTCTCAGTCTGGTCGTCAGTCTGCGGATGGAAACTTGTGGATAAGGCCACCTCCATCCGTCACGCCTTACACCATGCCCTCCAAAACCGAGCAACAAATTGTGGTCCCCTGTCCGAAACAATGACCTTGGGAAGGCCGTGCAACCGGACCACCTGTTGTAGCAACATTTGGGCTGTCTGAGCGGCAGTAGGTAAGTTTTTACATGGAAGAAAATGTCTGGCTTTGGTTAAGCTGTCTACCACCACCAGAATCGCATTACACCCTTGATCCATGGGTAACCCCACCACAAAATCGAGACTGATGGCCTGCCACGGGCTGGAAGGAGTGGGCAACGGCATCAGAAACCCCTTAGCCTTACAGTTCTCTCCCTTGGCCCGAGCACATGTGTCGCATTGGGATACCCAGGTTTTCACATCCCTAGCCATGTTTTCCCACCAGAAGGATCGCTGCAAGGATGAAAGCGTTTTCTTGCATCCGGGATGTCCTGCTAACACCGCATTATGACACCAGTTTAACGCTTTCTGGCGCACTTCATGCTGTGGCAAATACAGTCAGTTACGATGTAACGGTATACCATGCTGTAACGAGCGTGGACTATCCTTCGTGACCCATTCTTGCCATTGGGCTAAGGGGTAATGGTTCTTTATCTGATCCAGGAATCTGTCTGCTGTGACCACACACAAAACCCTCTCGGGGGGCATGATGGCCTCTGGGGCTACCAGACTCGTAGCATCTTCTTCACTTTGTCTTGGTAATGAGTCTGCTTTCCGGTTGTCGGTGCGAGGACGGAAGGTTATCATAAAATTGTATTCCGCAAAGAACAAAGTCCATCGCATCTGTCTCTGTGATAGGTGTCGGGCTGTTTTCATAAATTGCAGATTGCGATGATCCGTGTATACCGTGACAGGATGTTGAGCCCCCCACAGGTAGTGCCTCCATTCCTGGAAGGCTCGTTTGATCGCTAGAAGTTCTTTCTCAGCCACGGTATAATTGATCTCGGCCTGATTCTGTTTTTTGGACAGGAAATCAACCGGATGCAACTGTCCTGTCTCCCGGTCCCTTTGTGACAGGACTGCGCCAATAGCCAAGTCCGACGCGTCTGCCTCAACGATGATTGGTGCAGAACAAAAAGCCTCCTTGAGCTATACAAACGCTTTCATAGACTCCGGAGTCCAGACATAAGGAACACCTTTCCTCAACAGACTGGTGATCGGGGCTGCCAGCTGTGAAAAGTGCGAGATGAAACGCCTATAGTAGTTGGCGAAACCACGGAAACGTTGTACCTCTCGCACATTCTTGGGGATAGGCCACTCTTGCACGGCTGCCACTTTACTTTCCGCCATACTGAACCCCTGGGGACTCAAAATCACACCCAAGAATTCCACCTGCCGAACACTAAACTCACACTTACTTAACTTGCAGTAAAGGTGGTTCTCTTGCAAACGTTGTAAGATCATACACACGTGCTTAGAGTGCTGTGCAGGGGAAGCAGAATAGATGAGTATATCATCTGTATACACGACTGCTATGCGGTCCAGATAATCTTTCAAAACATCGTTCAGGAAATATTGGAACGCCGCCGGGGCATTACACAGCCCGAACGGCATGACCAAATACTCGTACAGGCCATATCGCGTCTTGAACGCTGTTTTCCACTCATTTCCCTGCCGTATACGGAAGAGGTGGTAGGCCCCTCGAAGATCGAGGCGGGTGTAGATGGTAGCCTCTCTCACCTGGTCCAACAACACAGGGATGAGCGGAAGCGGGTACCGGTTCCTCACCGTATTCTTGTTCAAGACGCGATAATCTATGCAGGCTCTTAAATCCCCGTTGGCTTTAGCTGTAAAGAAGAGTGGAGAGGCAGCCGGGGAGCGTGATGGACGAATAAACCCTAAGGTGCTGTAGCGATCCAAATATTCGCGTAGATGTTTATTCTCTGGTTCGGAAAGGGCATAAACCCTACAGGAAGGTATGACCGCACCATCCACCAGGTCAATCCGGCAGTCATACTCGTGATGGGGGGGTAATCTTTCGGCCTTAACCTCGCTGAACACATCCTGATATGCCGCATACCCCGACGGTAGCACGACCTCCTTTTCTGCCGCCGTGGCCACCTGGTGGACCAGAGCGAGAGTCAAAGCTATGGATCGGTGGTCCTTCATGCAATGCGACAAACACTCCCTAGACCGGAATTGTATAGTCTTTTGTTGCCAATCCATGGAAGGACTGTGTCGCCACAGCCACGGCATGCCCAGTATGAGCTCATACTGAGGAGCCTCGATGATATTGAGGACAATGTTTTCCACATGGTCTTGTGGAACTCCAGGAAGAGTCAGTTCTAGTGCTTCCGTGTGTTCAAATATAGGGCCCGACTTCAAAGGGGTGGCATCCACGGCCAACACCGGTTCAGGTTTCTTGCTGCGCACTCGCGTCAGCCCTAGCCGCTGTACCAAGCCCTGGTCAATGAAATTCCCAGTGGCTCCTGAATCGATCATGGACCGGACGGGATACGTTGTTTGATGGACTGACTACTGCATGTCCAGAATTATGTGTGATTTCGAGTTCTTTTGTTCCGCTATAGCCGAAGAGGGTATCTGCCATCCTGCACCCAGTGTTTCCTCCCTGGTACCTGCAGAGGACGGAAGACTCTTGTCGGTGTCTCCCACCACATTCACAGCCACCTTTTCCCCTGGGAAATAGGAGTTCCTTCTCTTAGGTTTAACCGGACAATCTCGGACATAGTGCCCCTTCTTGCCACAGTAGAGACATAGACCCTGAGCTCGGCGGCTCTCTGTTTCAGTCCTAGATAAGGGGGGTCTAATGGCCCCTATGTCCATCGGTTCTGGCCCTACGTCCTTAGGAGCGGCCTGAGATCGGTTATCCAGTTCTCGTACCGGAGATGGCTTCTCCCCCCTTCATCCTCCCCCATGCCTTTCAGACATACGATGGTCTAGCCTTAGTGTGAGGTTGATGAGATCGATGCAGGAGGTGGGTTGCAGATCGATTTGTGCCAACACATCTTTCATCTCCTCGCACAATCCCTGGTAGTATAAGGACATTCTTTTTTCCTCCGGCCAGGCGGTCTCCACAATCAGGCGGTTGAAAGCCGTCATGTAGGATACTAGGTCCCTTTTGCCCTGCTTGAGCTCCAAAAGCTCTGTATCCGCACTGAAAGTGGTTACCCGCCGGTCGAACACCCTCTCAAACTCCTTCCTAAAATCTTCCCAGTTAGAAAGCAGTAGGTCATCGTTCCGTACCAATGGAACCGCTCAATCGGCCGCATCCCTGTGAGATACGATATCGCAAAAGCGACCCTAGAGACATTAGTAGGGAAAGACGCGGGTCGACAAGAAAAGTGTAATGCTATTTGCGTAAGAAAAGTCTGTATTTTATGGGGGTCCCCTGAATATCTCTCCGGCGTGGCTAATGGGACTGGTGGGGGTACCGTGACGTGTATCTGAGGGTTGGATGGAGAAGCATCAAAAGGGTTGCGAGCCTGTCTATCCACCCTTTCCCTCAAAGCTGCAGTCTCAGCCTTGGAATCTGCTAGCTCTTGCTGTACCAACACTAGAGTTTGCAGTACGTCATCAAAGGTTGCCATATTTGCGAATCACCCAGACCAAGAAGAGCAGTATTTCGTGGGTATTGGATACAGTCAGGGTTCTCAGAGCTCTTCGGGATCCGGGTGATGCTCAAAAGGGTCCACCTCCAGACCTCCCCAAGCTCGGTTCAAGCATGTACCCAGAGCTTAGAGGCGGTATGGCGAGGGAAAATGTGAAAGGCCGGGATGGTGCGGCCTGGGAGGTGTCGATCTGAAAGACAAAGGAAGAACCCGTTACAAACCCTCTAGGACACCTCTCTATCCTAGTATTCTCTATTCTGTGTCACTCGTACCTTGCTAAGAATACCAGTGCGGAAGAACCAACGCTGTCACCTGACGCTCTTCTTCTGCGTGAAGCCCCTGAGAGTTTTTCTACAATGACACAAGCACAAATTACTCCCTTTCTTCACTCCTGTCATTAGCCTCTCATGCTGTCGGTCCCCTCATTGTACATACCAGAGACTCACACTCTGAAGGCTCTAAGGAAACCGTCAGGCAACGCCGATCACCGGTTCTTTCAGCAAAACCAACGAAGGTTCACAAACACCCCCCCTTCTGTTCCGTCACAGAAGCAAGGAATAATATCCAAAGTATTCGCACCAGAGCCCGAAACAAAAATAGGGAACAAAGAAAGAAAAAACAAGGAGGCTCAAAAGAAGAGGTTAGCCTCGACGCCTTACCGCCAGTCACCTCTGGAGTCTACAGAGCTACTGGGCTCCTCTGTTGGCAGTGAACAGGCTCCTCTTCTGATCTAGAAGCGCTACTCCACAGGAGGCTTCCCCAAGCCTTACCTCCCTGAATGCAGTAAGACGATAACAGGCGTCCGTGCCTTCGCGATCAAACAACGAAGCACCACAGCGCCACAGAAGTGTGTCAGCCGACACGCCCCCTCCGGCCATGAAACACTGGTCCAATGGTGGATGTGTCGTCGTGCAGAACTAACTCTGCGAAGCACCACAACACACCTGTAGGGAGGCAGCCAACTCGCTCCTCAGCTATGGCGGTATTAGTTCCCGACCCCGCCGGGGTCAAACAAACAGATGTTCGTGTCTTCCCGACCGAACCAGCGAAGCACCACGGTCTCCAAGAGGCTAACGGGCAGCCGCTCCGTTAGCAAATCCAACACAAATAAAATCCAATACAACCCGACTTCCGGGTTCAGACTAAATATATAGCTCCCACCTCCATGCCGCCAGGACTTTTGGAACATGTAGTTCACCACCACTTAGGCAGGCGCAGTGGACCGGGTTTCAGATCCTGACAGTACGTCCTCCTCCCAAGCGCCTCCTAGAACCGGGTTCCCCGGATAGCGAGAATGGAACAGACGCACCGCTCTCGGAGCATGCACCCCCGAGCAAGGCTCCCATGAGTCCTTCTCCGAGGTATAGCCCTTCCAGGACACGAGGTACCAAAGCCGGCCCCGACGATACTGGGAATCCAAGATCCTGCACACCTCATATTCCAGCTGGCCATCCCTCACCACGGGGGGACCCGCCACGCGTCTGCGACTGATTGCCGGCTTCAGCAGGCTACAATGAAAGACCGGATGAATCCGCAGGGATGCAGGCAACTTCAACCGATACGCCACCGGATTCACTTGGCGAATAACAACGTAGGGACCAATGAAGCGAGGGTGGAACACACTGCGATAGCGGAACCTGATGTTCTTAGTGGATAACCACACCCGGTCCCCTGCTCGGTACAGCGGTCCGGCTTGTCGATGGAGATCCGCCCACTTCTTATAGGTGAGCTTAGACCGAACCAGCTCCTCATGTATACGCTTGTGTATCTTCAATAGGTCCGTCACTTGAGCATGTACCGAGGGATGGTTCAATACTTCACTTGGTACCGTTAGGTGCAACGTGTTGGCATGGTACCCGGTGTTCGCCATAAAAAGGGGTTTCCTTGATGGAACTGTGCCAGGAGTTGTTATACACGAGTTCCGCCAACCACAACAACGATACCCAAGATTCAGAGGCCTCCTTTACATAACATCTTAGGTATTTCTTGAGAGTCTGATTTAACCTCTCAGCCTGGCCGTCAGTCTGCGGATGGAAACTTGTGGATAAGGCCACCTCCACCCGTCACGCCTTACACCATGCTCTCCAAAACCGAGCAACAAATTGTGGGCCCCTGTCCGAAACAATGACCTTGGGAAGGCCATGCAACCGGACCCCCTGTTGTAGCAACATTTGGGCTGTCTGAGCGGCAGTAGGTACGTTTTTACATGGAAGAAAATGTCCGGCTTTGGTTAAGCTGTCTACCACCACCAGAATCGCGTTACACCCTTGATCCATGGGTAACCCCACCACAAAATCGAGACTGATGGTCTGCCACGGGCTGGAAGGAGTGGGCAACGGCATCAGAAACCCCTTCGCCTTACAGTTCTCTCCCTTGGCTTGAGCACATGTATCGCATTGGGATACCCAGGTTTTCACATCCCTAGCCATGTTTTCCCACCAGAAGGATCGCTGCAAGGATGAAAGCGTTTTCTTACATCCGGGATTTCCTGCTAACACCACATTATGACACCAGTTGAATGGTTTCTGGCGCACTTCATGCTGTGGCAAATACAGTCGGTTACGATGTAACGGTATACCATGCTGTAACGAGCGTTGCCTATCCTTCGTGACCCATTCTTGCCATTGGGCTAAGGTGTAATGGTTCTTTACCTGATCCAGGAATCTGTCCGCTGTGACCACACACAAAACCCTCTCGGGGGGCACGATGGCCTCTGGGGCTACCAGACTCGTAGCATCTTCTTCACTTTGTCTTGATAATGAGTCTGCTTTCCGGTTGTCGGTGCCAGGACGGAAGGTTATCACAAAATTGTATTCCGCAAAGAACAAAGTCCATCGCATCTGTCTCTGTGATAGGTTTCGGGCTGTTTTCATAAATTGCAGATTGCGATGATCCGTGTATACCGTGACAGGATGTTGAGCCCCCCACCGGTAGTGCCTCCATTTCTGGAAGGCTTGTTTGATCGCTAGAAGTTCTTTCTCTGCCACGGTATAATTGATCTCGGCCTGATTCAGTTTTTTGGACAGGAAAGCCACCGGATGCAACTGTCCTGTCTCCCGGTCCCTTTGTGACAGGACTGTGCCAATAGCCAAGTCGACGCGTCTGCCTCAACGATGAAAGGAACATCGACCTGAGGATGGCGTAGTATTGGTGCAGAACAGAAAGCCTCCTTGAGCTGTACAAACGCTTTCATAGACTCCGGAGTCTAGACATAAGGAACACCTTTCCTCAACAGCCTGGTGATCGGGGCTGGCAGCTGTGAAAAGTGCGAGATGAAATGCCTATAGTAGTTGGCGAAACCAAGGAAACGTTGTACCTCTCGCACATTCTTGGGGATAGGCCACTCTTGCACGGCTGCTACTTTCCTTTCCGCCATACTGAACCCCTGGGGACTCAAAATCACACCCAAGAATTCCACCTGCCAAACACTAAACTCACACTTACTTAACTTGCAATAAAGGTGGTTCTCTTGCAAACGTTGTAAGATCATACACACGTGCTTAGAGTGCTGTGCAGGGGAAGCAGAATAGATGAGTATATCATCTATATACACGACTGCTATGCGGTCCAGACAATCTTTCAAAACATCGTTCAGGAAATATTGGAACGCCGCCGGGGCATTACACAGCCCGAACGGCATGACCAAATACTCGTACAGGCCATATCGCGTCTTGAACGCTGTTTTCCACTCATCTCCCTGGCGTATATGGACCAGGTGGTAGGCCCCTCGAAGATCGAGGCGGGTGTAGATGGTAGCCTCTCTCACCTGGTCCAACAACACGGGGATGAGCGGAAGCGGGTACCGGTTCCTCACCGTATTCTTGTTCAAGACGCGATAATCTATGCAGGCTCTTAAATCCCCATTGGCTTTAGCTGTAAAGAAGAGTGGAGAGGTAGCCGGGGAGCGTGATGGATGAATAAACCCTAAGGCGCTGTAGCGATCCAAATATTCGCGTAGATGTTTATTCTCTGGTTCGGAAAGGGCATAAACCCTACAGGAAGGTATGACCGCACCATCCACCAGGTCAATCCGGCAGTCATACTCGCGATGGGGGGTAATCTTTCGGCCCTAACCTCGCTGAACACATCCTGATATGCCGCATACCCCGACGGTAGCACAACCTCCTTTTCTGCCGCCGTGGCCACCTGGTGGACCAGAGCGAGAGTCAAAGCTATGGATCGGTGGTCCTTCATGCAATGCGACAAACACTCCCTAGACCGGAATTGTATAGTCTTTTGTCGCCAATCCATGGAAGGACTGTGTCGCCACAGCCACGGCATGCCCAGTATGAGCTCATACTGAGGAGCCTCGATGATATTGAGGACAATGTTTTCCACATGGTCTTGTGGAACTCCAGGAAGAGTCAGTTCTAGTGCTTCCGTGTGTTCAATTATAGGACCCGACTTCAAAGGGGTGCCATCCACGGCCAACACCGGTTCAGGTTTCTTGCTGCGCACTCGCGTCAGCCCTAGCCGCTGTACCAAGCCCTGGTCAATGAAATTCCCAGTGGCTCCTGAATCGATCATGGACCGGATGGGCTACGTTGTTTGATGGACTGTCAACTGCATGTCCAGAATTATGTGTGATTTTGAGTTCTTTTGTTCCGCTATAGCCAAAAAGGGTATCTGCCATCCTGCACCCCGTGTTTCCTCCCTGGTACCTGCAGAGGACGGAAGACTCTTGTCGGTGTCTCCCACCACACTCACAGCCACCTTTTTCCCTGGGAAATAGGAGTTCCTTCTCTTAGGTTTAACCGGACAATCTCGGACATAGTGCCCCTTCTTGCCACAGTAGAGACATAGACCCTGAGCTCGGCGGCTCTCTCTTTCAGTCCTAGATAAGGGGGGTCTAATGGCCCCTATGTCCATCGGTTCTGGCCCTACGTCCTTAGGAGTGGCCTGAGATCGGTTATCCAGTTCTCGTACCGGAGATGGCTTCTCCCCCCTTCATCCTCCCCCATGCCTTTCAGACATACGATGGTTTAGCCTTAGTGTGAGGTTGATGAGATCGATGCAGGAGGTGGGTTGCGGATCGATTTGTGCCAACACATCCTTCATCTCCTCGCACAATCCCTGGTAGTATAAGGACATTCTTTTTTCCTCCGGCCAAGCGGTCTCCGCAATCAGGCGGTTGAACGCCGTCATGTAGGATACTAGGTCCCTTTTGCCCTGCTTGAGTTCCAAAAGCTCTTTATCCGCACTGAAAGTGGTTACCCGCCGGTCGAACACCCTCTCAAACTCCTTCCCAAAATCTTTCCAGTTAGAAAGCAGTGGGTCATCGTTCCGTACCAATGGAACCGCCCAATCGGCCGCATCCCCTGTGAGATACGATATCACAAAAGCGACCCTAGAGACATTAGTAGGGAAAGATGCGGGTCGACAAGAAAAGTGTAATGCTATTTGCGTAAGAAAAGTCTGTATTTTATGGGGGTCCCCTGAATATCTCTCCGGCGTGGCTAATGGGACTGGTGGGGGTACCGTGACGTGTATCTGAGGGTTGGATGGAGAAGCATCAAAAGGGCTGCGAGCCTGTCTATCCACCCTTTCCCTCAAAGCTGCGGTCTCAGCCTTGGAATCTGCTAGCTCTTGCTGTACCAACACTAGAGCTTGCAGTACGTCGTCCAAGGTTGCCATATTTGCGAATCACCCAGACCAAGAAGAGCAGTATTTCGTGGGTATTGGATTCTGTCAGGATTCTCAGAGCTCTTCGGGATCCGGGTGATGCTCAAAAGGGTCCACCTCCAGACCTCCCCAAGCTCGGTTCAAGCATGTACCCAGAGCTTAGAGGCAGTATGGCGAGGGAAAATGTGAAAGGCCGGGATGGTGCGGCCTGGGAGGTGTCGATCTGAAAGACAAAGGAAGAACCCGTTACAAACCCTCTAGGACACCTCTCTATCCTAGTATTCTCTATTCTCTGTCACTCGTACCTTGCTCAGAATACCAGTGCGGAAGAACCAACGCTGTCATCTGACGCTCTTCTTCTGCGTGAAGCCCCTGAGAGTTTCCTACAATGACACAAGCACAAATTACTCCCTTTCTTCACTCCTGTCATTAGCCTCTCATGCTGTCGGTCCCCTCATTGTACATACCAGAGACTCACACTCTGAAGGCTCTAAGGAAACTGTCAGGCAAGGCCGATCACCGGTTCTTTCAGAAAAACCAACGAAGGTTCACAAACACCCCCCCTTCTGTTCCGTCACAGAAGCAAGGAATAATAGCTAAAATATTCGCACCAGAGCCCGAAACAAAAATAGGGAACAAAGAAAGAAAAAACAAGGAGGCTCAAAAGAAGAGGTTAGCCTCGACGCCTTACCACCAGTCACCTCTGGAGTCTACAGAGCCACTGGGCTCCTCTGTTGGCAGCGAACAGGCTCCTCTTCTGATCTAGAAGCGCTACTCCACAGGAGGCTTCCCCAAGCCTTACCTCCCTGAATGCAGTAAGATGATAACAGGCGTCGGTGTCTTCGCGATCAAAACAGCGAAGCACCACAGCGCCACAGAAGCGTGTCAGACGACACGCCCCCTCCGGCCATGAAACACTGGTCCAATGGTGGATGTGTCTTCGCGCAGAACTAACTCTGCAAAGCACCACAACACACCAGTAGGGAGGCCGCCGACTCGCTCCTCAGCTATGGCGGTTTTAGTTCCCGACCCCGCCGGGGTCAAACGAACAGATGTCCGTGTCTTCGCGACCGAACCAGCGAAGCACCACGGTCTCCAAGAGGCTAACGGGCAGCCGCTCCGTTAGCAAATCCAACGCGAACAAAATCCAATACAACCCGACTTCCGGGTTCAAACTGAATATATAGCTCCCGCCTCCATGCCGCCAGGACTTCTGGAACATGTAGTTCACCACCACTTAGGCTGGCGCAATGGACCGGGTTTGAGATCCTGACACATTTCTAACATTGGTGGTCATCGATGAGGATCTGGACTTGCATTTGGGCCTTACATACAGTGATTGGTGTTCACTATTAGTATAGTGCAGACCATTACGTGGTCAAGTACAATTGGTGGAACTCTTTACTTGGAATTTTTTGCCACTTGAGAACTGCCAATTTTTACAATGAGTAAACCAGCATCACATGCATCTGTGGATATTGAATTTGAAGAGGATAAGGTTGAAACCTACACTATGCCACAATTGAAAGCTGTCTGCAAAAATGTAAAATCTCAGTAAAATGAATACCAAAAGGCGCCGTGGACCTGGCTGACATCAAGTAATGCCAGTGAGCATACCGAGGTGCCTAGGGTAGAGAACAAGAATTTAGATGGGCAGCAGGATGGACTATTGGGTCTGCCTGGTTGGAAGCTACCGTCCAGTGGGGCAGCAGTGTGTCTTCAAAGGGTCTAACTCCAGAGGAGTTGGAGGACAGGGAGAGAAGCAGAGTGCATGAGTTGGAGCTTACAAATCTCAGGCTGGGGAAGGAGTGTGACGTGGCAAGAAATCGAAGTTAGAGATGCAGAAACTGGCCATGGAGAAAAAGAGGATGCTTTTAGAGCATGAGAGAGGTTTGAAGGAACTGGACATAAAGGCCATGAGTGTGGCACTCAGTTCCAATGGTGGCAGCTTATTGCCAGTGCCTGGAGAAAGGAAGGAATACATTCCCAAAGAAGTGATTAATGATTTTGTCAAGAATGAGGATATTGGACCATGGTTTAAGGCATATGAGGTAGCAATGAGGTCCTACAGAATCCCTGAGAGAGATGGCGGAGTGGGGATGGCGGAGTGGGGTTGTGGAGCTGCTTTGTGACTGAAGGGAGTAACACGTTGCTAGCATTACCCACTGAGGACCAGATGTCTTATGCCCCCTTGAAGGAAGCCTTGATAAGGAGGTATGGGTTGACCCCCCCCCCCCCCTCCCCCGCCTCCCAGAGCTATACAGGCAGAAGTTCAGTGCCTGTACGAAGCTGGAGTCAAACACTTTGGCGGAGTATGTGTCATATTTCTGCAGAGCACTGGATGGATGGGTGAAGGGTAGCCAGGTAAATTATTTTCAGGGTCTCTAGGATTTGGTTGCATAGGAGCATTTGTCAGATAATTGTTTTTCCAGAGCTACGCCAGCACTTGATTGACAGTAAGCTGGTCGACCTCAGGAAGCTCGTTCTGGAGGCCCACCGCTGGGTGAGTACCCGCATCTAAAAAGCTCATGTGGGAGACTTCGCCAACGGTGGGCAGGGTCCCCAGGGGAAGAGTGGGGGGGAAAGGTAAAACAGAAGGAGCTCCAGAAAGGGCCCCAAAGTAATTCCCAAAGGACCCAAGGGAAAGGTTCCCAGCCCCCCAATAAGAAGAAGCCATGGGTCCCGAGAGGTAAGCCTGCACAGAATGGCCCCAGGGCATGTTATGCTTGAAGTCAGGTGGGCCACTTCATAGGGGACCCTAGGTGTCCCAAGAAAGCCACTACTGCACCCACAGGTGCTCCGCAACATGAGTTGGCTAGTGTAGCCTAGAGGGAGGAGTCGGATTGCCAAGTAGGGTGGGGCCCACAGAAATGACTCTGGTCTTTTTAGGAGCCAGTGAGATGGCCCCAAGGGCTAATCTGCCTGATAACACAAAAAAATACAGGCAGTGGGTGACCATCAATGGCCATAGTGTGGAGGCTCTGAGAGACACTGGAGCCAGTGTGACAGCTGTCAGTTGTTGGCTAGTGTCTGAGGAGCAGGTGGTCCCCGACACATTCTACCCAGTAGTTGCAGCTGACAACTCGGTTTGGAGTGCCTCTGCAAAGTGGCACAGGTCCCTTTGAGTGGGGAGGGGGGAACTCAGGTACCCTGAAAGTGGCTGTGAGGCCAACCATGCCTGTTGACTGTCTGCTAGGCAACGATTTGGAGAGTTCCCCTTAGGAGAAGGTGGAGCGTAAGTCTCATTTGGAGATGTTGGATCTGAGTGGGCATGTGTGACCTCTTGATCTATAGCAGCCGGTAAGGGCGCTCAAGAGGACCTGGAACCTGGAACAGTGGCCCAGGTGCCTGCCAGAAAGAGAAGAGGCAGGGGGCACGGGAAACCAGCCCCTGAAGTTCCCACGTTCCAGGAGGAAACAAACCTTGAGGGGGATACCCTGGAGCCTACAGGGGAGCAAGTGGCCGAACTGGGGAACCTGCCTGCGCTGACTCATTGGCGGCAGGAAGGGGACCCTCCAGGGAGGAATTCTACCAGGTGAAGCAGAAATGCCCATCTCTTGTTGGTTTTCGGCAGCAGGATGCAAACCAGGCAGCAGGTGATAAGTCTGGATTACACTGGATTTACTGGGAGAATGGTCTCCTGTATAGTGAGCCTAAGGTTGCTGAGCCTGGGTCAGCCCGTGTGCTGGTGGTACCACAGCGCTTCAGAGCCTTCCTTCTGGGTCTGGCTCATGATGTGCCTTTGGCAGGGTATATGGGGCAAGACAAGACCTATGAAAGGCGTGTCACCCACTTTTACTGGCCCCAAATGCGTAAGAACTCTGACACAAATTGTAGGTCTTGCCAGACTAGCCAGGGAAGTGGTAAGAGAGGGATGAAGTGCAAAGTTCCTCTCCTACCCTTCCCTGTAGTCAGCATCCTCTATGAGAGGGTGGTATTGACATTGTGGGACACCTGGATCTCAAGACAGCCATGGGTAACAGGTTAATCTTGGTCTTAGTGGACCAAGCCACCGGGCACCCCAAGGCCATCCGTCTCCGGATGGTGACGGCACCCGTGGTGGGTTGAGCGTTGATTGTGTTTGACCGGGGTACCAACTTCCTATCCAAGTATATAAAGTCCCTTTGGCAGGAGTGCGTGTTACATAAACGTTCACCACTCCTTACCACCACCAAGTTAATGGGCTAGATGAGAGATTCAACCAGACCCTGAAGGGCTTGATTATGGTTCTTGGTGAGCCCGTGAGACATATGTGGGAAGTCCTATTGCCATGCCTGTTGTTTGCTTACAGGGAGGTAACGCAGAAGTCGTTAGGGTTCAGTCCCTTTGAACTACTGTATGGGCATCCTGTGAGAGGACCTTTACATCTGGTCAAAGAAGGCTGGAATAAAGCTCCCAGTAAACCTCCCCAGGATGTCTATAGCTACATGGTAGCCTTCAGGAACTAGACTAAGCACTTCAGTCAACTCACTCAGGCGAATCTTGCAGCTAGCCAGGAAGAGATGAAACAGTGGTATGATCAGAATGCCACTCTGATCAAGTTTCAACCAGGCCAGAAAGTGTGGGTCATGGCCCCGGTGGAACCTTGTGCGCTTCAGGATAAGTGGACTGAGTCATTTGAGGTGGTGGAGCGCAAGAGTGAAGTCACCTATCTGGTGGACTTGCAGTCTCCAAGGAATCCTTTGCGGGTCCTGCATGTGAACCGCCCTAAACCCCACTTGGAGAGGTCTGAAGTGGGCATACTCCTGGCAACAGATGCTGGAATGGAGGAGGAGGCTGAGCCTCTTCCTGACCTCCTGTCTGCTAAGGAACATGATGGGTCAGTGGACGGTGTAACCCTCTCCCCCACCCTGACTATTGAACAGCAGAGTGACTGTCGCCAACTGTTTGGACAATATACTGTTCTGTTCTCCCTAAACTCTGGTGTCATTCAGTGATGTGTCCATGATGTGGACACTGGGGACAGTCTTCCTGTGCAGCACAATATTTACAGAGTGACTGACAGGGTCAAGGCTTGCATCAAGGAGGAGGTCTCTAAGATGTTAGCACTAGGGGTGATTGAGCCCTCAACAGCACTTGGGTCAGCTCAGTGGTCTTTGTCCCAAAGTCTGTCGCACCCGGTCCCACACCAGAACTCCGGATCTCTGTGGACTCACCAGAACTGATGCACACCCCATTCCCAAAGCTGATGAGCTCATAGATCAGTTGGGAGCTGCTCAGTAGCTTAGGAGCTGCCCAGTAGCTCAGTACGTTTGACTTAACGTCTGGATACTGGCAGATTATCTTAACCGTTGGGGCCAAGGAGAGGTCTGCATTTTCAACCCCAGGGGGCACTACCAATTCTGGGTGATGCCCTTTGAGTTGAAGAATGCCCCTGCCACCTTTCAGAGGTTGGTCAACAAGGTGTTGGCTGGACTGGAGGATTTCAGTGCTGCCTACCTAGATGACATCGCAGTGTTCAGTGCCACTTGGGAGGAGCATCTCAACCACCTCTGGGAAGTGTTGAAGGCTCTGCAGAAAGCAGGCCTCATGATCAAGGCAAGCAAGTGCCAGATCGGGCATGGTACAGTGGTGTTCTTAGGAGGACACAAGGTAGGGAGCGGGCAGGTGACACCCCTATAGCCAAAGACTGACACCATTCTGGCTTGGGAACCCCCCAAGACCCAGACAGAGCTGAGAGCCTTTTTCTAGGCCTCACCGGATATTACAGGAGGTTTGTCAAGGGGTATAGCACCATTGTTGCCCCCTTGACAGAGTTGACTTCCAGGAAGCAGCCCAGGAAGGTGAACTGAACTGACGCCTGCCAAAAAGCTTTTTATGCCCTGAAATCTGCCATGTGCACAGCGCCCGTGCTCAAGGCACCCAACTTTACACAGGAATTTGTGGTGCAGACAGATGCTTCAGAGCATGGTGTGAGGGCTGTGTTCTCACAACTAAATGAGGAAGGCCTAGACCAAACTGCAGCTTTCATTAGTAGTAAGTTACTTCCACTGGAACAGAGGTGGAGTATGATTGAGCGTGAGGCCTTTGCTGTGGTCTGGGCACTAAAGAAGCTGAGGCGCTGCCTGTTTGTGGCTCACTTCCAGGTTCAGACCGACCACAGGCCCCTGGCATGGTTGATGCAGATGAGGGGTGAGAACCCAAAGTTGTTGAGGTGGTCCATTTCCCTACAGGAGATGGACTTCACAGTGGAACATTGCCCTGGTACATAACATGCCAATGCTGATGATCTGCCCAGGTTTTTCCACCTTATTGTCGACAACTCCCAAGAAGGTGGGTAGTTCTCCCCACATTTCAGCTGGACGGGACACATGTTAAACCTGGCATCATTGGTGTGGGTTTCCCCTGTATTTTTGCCTTTGCCTCCTGTTATTTTGCTGTGTGTTGGACTTCGTTTTTGCTTGTCTAGATGCTTTGGGCACTTTGCGACTGCTGTTCAGTGCCAAAGTGCAAGTGCTCCCTGTAAATAGTTGTTATGGATTGGTGATTCCATGATTGGCATATTTGATTTACTAGTCAGTCCCTAATACAGTTCACTGTGTGTGCCCAGGGCCTGTCAATCAAATGCTGCTAGTGGGCCTGCAGCACTGATTGTGCCACCCACATAAGCAGTCTGTAAATGTAACTCAGACCTTCCACTGCAGAGTCTGCACGCAGTTTGGTACTGTCATGTCAACCTGGCAAGGGCACCCACTTGCCAAGCCCTAACCTTCCCTTTTCTTACATGTTAAGGGAGGCCCAGGGTACCCCTATGGGCAGGGTGCAGTGTATCTGAAAGGTAGGACATGCCCTGATGTTTGTGGACGGTCCTGATAATGAAATACTGCCAATTTCGTTTTTTCACTATTGTAAGGCTATCTGTCCCATAGGATAGAATGGGGAGTTTGCTCATAACATCTTATGAGCATTACCATCCATTGGAACAAGATGGTAAAATACATTTTGATATGCCTGAACTCAGAATGTTAAGATGCATCGTTTAGAGAGCATGATTTTTACATTCTGGGTTTGAAATACCACTTTTAGAAAGTGGATATTTTCTTGCCTAACCATCCAGTGTGCCTCTGCTAGGTTATATATTGACTGTCTGGATTTGAAGTGACAAGGGCTGGGGATGTGAATTCTGTTACGACAGCGACTGGGCGTAAGGCTGATCCAAGGATTTGTGCATAAAGCGCACGCGGTGGGGAACGTGCCTCCCAGCGGTGCGACTGGTGCGACCGTTCCCTCCAGCGGCTTGACTATGTTCAATCGCGAACGTTAAGGTTCTGGCTATTCCCGAGAACCACACCCAAGACCAAATATTGCCTTTCCTTATGCGGTCATCCTGATTACCAATCCTTTTAGATCCCGATTACAACGTCGCCACCGGCTACCAATAACACAACTTGAATCAGCCTTCACATACTCCTTCAGGTTCAAGATACCACTGCTGGGAGGCACGTTCCCCACCGCGTGCGCTTTATGCACAAATCCTTGGATCAGCCTTACGCCCTCAATCGAGGTAGTCAAGGCTCGCATATTCAGGCCATGCAATGTTAGTCCTGATGATGATCCTTCTCTTATAATGGGATCGAAACGCCATCGACAGTTTATGTAGTTACACACTAGTTGTCCACTGCGTTACCCAATTGTGTTTACAACATGAGTACAGCTAGGCTGATCTTTTTTACTTCACTAGCGTCTCACCAATTTTGAAATTGCCTGAGAAATACCTTACCCTTGTAAATATTGTTTTGTCTTACCTTGTTTCATGTACTGGATGCAGGATTGTGTCCCACTGTATTCTTGTTCACTTTATTTTCTCTTCATCTTACCATTGATTAAATCAGTGTCCGGCTGGACACTTCTTTCATTATAGTGCAGATTGTAACCTTTTCCCGGTGTGGCACAGGAAAAAGTGTTCTGGTAGACACACACTTCAGCAAACCAGCAATCCACAAAGACCCCCCTTAACTTAATTAGGCTAGCATGGGCCAGGAAACAGCTGCGGGCGAAATGGGAGATTCTCACACTACCATATGCTATGGGAGGACTGGGTACCCCTGGTTTAGAAACATACTATAGGGCTGTGCTGGGCTCCTTTGCACACTACTGGATACATGTACCCCCTGAATTGCCCTACCTTTACATAGAAGGAACGACCTCTTCCCCTAGAGTACTATCACAGAGATTGTTCTCCCCTCCAAAAAGTCGCTATGGGTGTCTTGACACTCTAAATACCACGGTATTTGCCTGGTGGAATTTGCTACAGAGGCAGGCGGGATCTCTTCTTTACTCCCCTCTGAGGATAGTAGACTGGTGCTTGTGGTTTAAATTGGAACAGGAACGCAAGACAGTGGTGGCATTAAAGATGCTGAAAGCCACTAATATGGGGGACCTATTCAAGGAGGGCCCAGTGAAAAGATGGGAGGTAATAGCGATGGATCTGGATGCCCGGGCGAGTATGACGGGCTTCCATTTCTATATGCTTAGGCAATCGCTGCAGGAAAATTTGGGGGAAGATATGTTGGAACCCCTGGACATGCCTGCGCTCACTGCCACCTTAGGAGATAGTGAGTTCATTAAACTTGTCACTAACATATACGCCTTTACATAGGAAGCCCGCAGACCGCTAGTGACCAAAGCAAGACAGGAATGGCAGCGGGAGCTAGGCAGGAGTAGTTTCTGTCCTGTAACTCCAGTTCTGTAGTAGGGGTATCTCTGTTATAGTCATAATCTAGTGAATAGTCCCGCCCATGTGTGTGGACCCCGGAGCAATCAAAAATAATCTCTTAAATTGTCAAGAAATGCAAACCTGCACAGACACTTAAGGGAGAATTTAAAGACAGATAATGCAGCCTATATCCACAGGCTACACTGTCCAGTACTTCAACTAGAAATTCCACCAAAAAAACACAAACAGCACAGCCTGTTCAGCTTTCTCCACAGAGAAAGCTTTCCTTTTTCAGCAAAAGCCTCTGGAATGATAGAGAGGAAGGAGTGGACAGACAAGCCCCATAGCCTGCCATTATGTGGCTCAGAACAGGATACTGTGCCTTTAAGAGAACCTTCCAGAACTTTCTCAGTATCCCAGAATGCACAGCAGGTCCCTTTTACTTTTAGTTCTTTTTGAAGGTGTAACACGCTAGACCTGTAGCATTCCTTACATGAATATCTTTCTCCACCGGGTAGGAGGGCGGACGCTTATGACTATAACAGAGATACCCCTACTACAGAACTGGAGTTACAGGACAGAAACTACTCCTTCTGTAGTAGGGGATCTCTGCGTATAGTCATAATCTAGTGAATAGAATGGCAAGCCCATCCCCACACCAAAGCGGCGGTGGAGAGAAGAGAAATAACACCACTACTGTGCGAACAGATTTCGCAGCAAAGCCTGCCCAACCTGAGCATCTGTCCTGGCATTAGTGTCCAGACAGTAATGCTTAGCAAAGGTATGGACCGACTTCCAAGTGGCCCCTTGCAGATTTCCGCAATTGGAACATTACGAAGCAAAGCAGTCGTGGCAGCTTTGCCCCTGGTGGAATGAGCCTTGGGTTTACCCCCTAAGGTCTTATTAGCCTTCTGGTAACACAACTGTATACAGGACACAATCCACCTCGAGAAGGACTGTTTCGAGGTAGCAAGACCGGTCCTGACTGATCCATAATTGATAAACAATTGGTCTGATAAAATTTCAACACCCTCCTAACATCCAGGGAATGCAGAGACCTTTCCGCTGGAGACGAAGGATTCTGAAAAAACGTAGGTAACGTTATGGTCTGGTTAACATGGAAATCCGAGATAACCTTTGGAAGAAATTTAGGGTGAGTACGCATAACAACTTTAGCAGCATGAAATACAGTATAAGGTTCTTGGCAACACAACGCCTGAATTTCACTTACCCTGCGGGCCGATGTAATGGCCACGAGGAACGCCGCCTTCCAGGACAGGTGCTGCAACGAAGCCTTATGAATAGGTTCAAAAGGCTCCTTCATCAATCTGGACAGCACCACATTCAATTCCCATGAAAGCGAAGGAAGCCGGACAGGAGGGAACACTTTCTTCAAGCCTTCCAAAAAATCCTTGATCACAAGGACTTGGATAAAGGAAGTCTGTGAAGGGCATTTCCTGTACGCAGTCAGCGCAGCGAGATGAACCTTAATGGAATGGACATTAAGGCCAGACTGCGCCAAATGTAGAAGATACGGAAGGATGACATCTTCCTTACACGTCGTTGGATCATAGTTCTTGGACTTGCACCAGATGCAGAATCTCTTCCACTTGTAAGCATATGAAGTCCTAGTGGAAGGTCGCTTAGCCTCCTTCAGGATGTCCATTCAATCTTCTGGTAGATTCAAATGGCCATACTGCACTATCTCAGGAGCCATGCCGCCAAACTCAAAGACGAGAGGTTGGGGTGCACCATCTGCACCCCGAACTTCGTGAGAAGGTCCGGCCGGCACGGCAGCCGTATGTGAGGTAGGTTTGACCAGTGAAGCAGGTCCGTGAACCACCACTGCCTGGGCCATTCTGGGGCAATCAGGATCATCCGTGCCCTGGACCGGGCCAGCTTGATGAGCACCGCCGGAATCAGGGGAATGGGTGGAAAAGCGAACACAAATCTGTTTGACCAGTTAATCCATAGCGCATTCCCCAGCGTCCCCTGCTAGTAGTACCTGGAGGCGAAGTCTCGGCATTTGCGGTTTTCGGCGGTGGCGTACAGATCTACGTCTGGAGTCCCCCACCTTGCAAAGACTTCTCCTAGTACTTCGTCGTATATGACCCATTCGTGGTTTTCCTGAATCAGTCTGCTCAGTGCGTCCGCCTGAACATTCTGCACACCTGGCAGATGGGTAGTCGTTATCGTCTGTCCTCTGGCTAGAAGCCAGCGCAAGATCGCCTGTGCCGCCTGTGACAGAGAGCGTGATCTCGAGCCCCCCTGCTTGTTGAGGTAATACATCGTGGTCGTATTGTCCGTCTGAACAAGCAGAGAGTTGGTCTGGAGGGACGGATGGAAGGCCTTCAGTGCCAAGTGAACAGCTCTGAGTTCCAGGAAATTTATGTGATACGTGGACTCCGTCGGGGACCACGTTCCTTGTATCTGTAAGTCTCCGGGGTGCGCCCCCCAGCCGTGGAGAGATGCATCCGTCACGATAGTCTGTGTGGGAATATCCTTGTGGAAGGGAACCCCTCTGAGGAGATTCTCCGCTGAACACCACCACTTCAGAGACTGAAGAGCATGCAGAGACAGTCGTATCTTGTCGTCCCAAGACCCCTTCCTCTGATCCCACTGATCCTCCAAGCACTCCTGCAATGGTCTCATGTGCAGCCGTGCGTGTGGCGTGAGGAAGATACAAGAGGCCATCGAACCCAGTAGAGAAGACACAGTCCTCATTGTTGTAGATTGAGCGGTCATAAGAGCCTGAGCCTTCCGAAGGAGTGATAAGCGCCTCTCCTCCGAAGGAGACATGCTTGCTGACAGCGTATTGATGGAGGCTCCCAAGTACTGTATGCACTGGACCGGAGTCGGGACAGACTTGGACATGTTGATGTGCAACCCCAGCCTGTTCAAGAGAACGCACACCTTTTGGAAGTGCGCTTGAGCTTCCGAGAAGGATGAGGCCTTGATCAACCTATCGTCCAGGTACGGGTAGACAAACACCTTGTTCTTCCACAGGGGGGCCGCTACCACTGCCATGCACTTTGAGAATGTCCTGGGCGCAGACTTCAGCCCGAATGGCAGTACTGTGTACTGATAATGATTGGCGCCGACTTGGAATCACAGGAACTTCCTGTGATTGTGTGCAATGGGCACATGGAAGTACGCATCCTGTAGGTCTATAGCACATAGCCAGTCTCCCTGCTGCAGCTGAGGATAAATCTGATGCAACGACAGCATGCGAAATTTCCCTCTGCGAATCCAGTTGTTTGCTTATTGCAAATCCAGAATGGGCCTGAACTCGTTTTTGTCCTTCTTGCGAACCAGAAAGAACCGTGAGTAAAGACCTCTTCCCCTTTGAGACAGAGGTACGTCTTCTATCGCCCTTTTCCTTAACAGGATATCGGCCTCCACCAGGAGTTCGCGCAACTGAAACTGCGAACTGACCGGTGGAATTGCTAGAGGCGGGCTGGTGAACCGAAGACTGTATCCATTGCAAACAATATTCAGCACCCACTTGTCCTAAGTAATTTTTCTCCACTCTGCCAGAAAAAATGTAATGCTTCCACCCACCGGAGTGGGTAACGGATGCAGGGGAAGTAACCGCTCAGGGCCTAGACCCAGCCGGGCGTTTGGTCGCCGCTGCGGACTGCTGGCCACCTCTGCCCTTCTGGAAGGGCCTCCAGAACTGCTGCTGCTGTTGTTGCTGCTGTCCCGAAGCCTGCCCTCGCCCTCTGCCTTGTACCCCGAACCGTCTCTGGAACGGGCGGTAGGTCTTCTTTTCCTTGGACTTCTCCAAGCCGACGGCCGTCAGGGTCTCGGCTTCTGCTTTCATGCGGGCCATCTCATCGTCCGCATGTTTGCCAAACAGGGTCTCCCCCGAGAAAGGCAGGTTGGCCACCCGCTGTTGAGCCTCTGGCTTGAGAGACGTCAGGCGAAGCCAGGCGTGGCGCCGTTGGTTGACACCATGGCAGTACCCATGCGCCGCCAGAAGAGATACATCAGCCGCCACGCTGATGAGTTGATTTGACACCAACATCCCCTCATTCAGGATCTCCTGAAAGTCCTCTTTCTTCTCTCGATGAAGGAGCTCAGCAAATTGCTGAAGGGACTCCCATAGGGCCCGATTGTATCGCCCTAGTAAAGCCGCGGCACTTGCAGTTTTCATCGCAGTAGACGCCGTCCCACAGACTTTTCTGCCCGCCGAGTCTAACCAGCGGCTCTACTTATCAGGAGGTACTGTAGACGACGGGGTGGTGGCATGCTGCTTCCTAGCCACCGTCACTATGACTGAGTCCGGTGCCGGATCCATCCTGAGAAAAGCCGGGTCAGAATCTGGAGCCCGGTACTTCTTAAGGAGTCTGGAGGGAGCCGCCTTTGTCACCGCCGGAGTAAGGAACAACTCCTTGGCGGGCTCTACCAATCCTGGTACTAGAGGCAGCAACGGTCGAGACAGGTGCTTTTTATGTAACGTCTCGAAAATCACAGACGTCGTGGGCGTGGGCACCGTCACCGTGATGCCCAGTTTCGCCGCCCCTCTCAGTAGAACATCTTGAAATGAGACGATATCGTCCACCGGCGACACCCTCGTCCCTGGGGATTCTGACAAAGTCGGCGAGTATTCCCTGGTCCTAGAAGAGTCCGTATGGGATCTGGACCTGTGCCTCCTGTGGAGTCGTCTGGATTTCGTCGACGACCTATGACGACTCCGCGATCTCTCCCTCCGGCCGGAGCGAGAGCGCGATCTCCTCTGCTTCGGACGCTCCACAGGTTTCACAGGGGCAGGAGACTGCGGCCTGACCGGGCGCCTCGGCTGAGGAGTCCCCTTAGGCGGCGTCGGGTACCGTGATAGTGAAGCCGTCCTCGGCGGAACCACAGGCGGTTTTGAAGGAGATTGCAGAGGCTGGGAATGAGGAGGAGGAGGCAGCGGTGGAAGTGGAGGCGGAGTGGGAGTCCGCGGCGGAGGATCCTTGGGCAAGGGCGGAGGAGGGGTAGTCGACTTCGGCTTAGGAGGTGTATATACTCCAGAGTACACAGATCCCTGTGACTCCCTCTTCTTTTTAGGTGGAGGCGACGGAGAAGCCGTGTCTCCTATCGGCAAACGTCGTCGGCGCGCCCCAGCGGACCCAGATGAATCCCATGCGGCGGAACTCTTTCTGCGCTTCCTCGGCATCAAAGAACGCCGTCTTGACGTCGAGCAACGCCACCTCGACGTCGACCGGCATCGTCGTCTCCACGTTGAGCCTTGCCTGGACATCGAACGGCTCCTCCGCGACAGTGACCGTCGTCTTCTCGAAGTCGAACATCTCCTTCTTGACGTCGACCATCTCATCCTCGATGGCGAACGCCGCCTCGACGCCTCTCCTCTCCGCGGCATCGAACGCCTGCGAGTCTTCGCCGTCTTCCTCGACGTCGAGGATCCCCTTGACGCCGACCTCATCCTCTTCGCCGAGGGCGACCGGAGGTGTCGCCTCGTTGGCGAGCGCCGACGCCGGGCCGCACTCTCTCCACATCGATAACTCGACGGCGATCTCGACGGCAGCCTGGTCAGTCCCCTCGACGTCGAACGTCGACGCCGCTTCGACCCAAAGCCCTGGGGAGACGGGGAACAGACTGCTGTCCTCCCTCTCGACGCCGTCGTCGACGCTATCGACGCCGGCGGAGGATGGGAACGCTTGCTGGTCTTCCTGCCCCTGGGGAGCCCCCCAGAGGCCACAGCATGGACAGATGAAGCCTGCCCGGACCCACCTTGTGCCTTCAGTCTTCTATCTTCCAGGCCTTGGAGCCTGATCTTCAACCTCTCTCTCAGGGTCCTGGAAGAGAAACCATGGCAAAAGTCACACTCCTCTGGGACATGAGATGAGGGAAGGCAAATGATGCACACCTCGTGTGGGTCCGATTTGGCCTTCTTCCTCGAATACTCTGGGCATTTGTCAAACAAAGCAGGCATTTTGACACATAAAAGAGTGCTCAGAAACACACACCAGGAAGAAGACACCAAAGTACTTCGAATGAAAGTACTCAAACACTTGAAAAGTGAAAAATCACTAAATAAACCCTTAAAAAGGGAGAGCTCAATGCTCCAGGGTCCTGCTAGCAGGAGCCGGAAAAAAGAACTGAAAGTAAAAGGGACCTGCTGTGCATTCTGGGATACTGAGAAAGTTCTGGAAGGTTCTCTTAAAGGCACAGTATCCTGTTCTGAGCCACATAATGGCAGCCTATCGGGCTTGTCTGTCCACTCCTTCCCCTCTATCATTCCAGAGGCTTTTGCTGAAAAAGGAAAGCTTTCTCTGTGGAGAAAGCTGGACAGGCTGTGCTGTTTGTGTTTTTTTGGTGGAATTTCTAGTAGAAGTACTGGACAGTGTAGCCTGTGGATATAGGCTGCATTATCTGTCTTTAAATTCTCTCTTAAGTGTCTGTGCAGGTTTGCATTTCTTGACAAGTTAAGAGATTATTTTTGATTGCTCCGGGGTCCATGCACATGGGCGGGACTATTCACTAGATTATGACTATACACAGAGATCCCCTACTATAGAAATATTGATGACCAGAGCTGGAAATACTGCTGTGAAATGATTAAGAGAGCATCATACAATGGCCGACACAGATTAATACAGTTCAAGTATCTTAATAGGACCTATTACACTCCAGAGAGACTACATAGATATGGACTCCTTCACAAGGAGGAGTGCCACAGATGTTCAACCCCAAAAGCTAACCTGACACATGTTGCCTGGCATTGTCCGGGAATCTTTGCTTTCTGGGAGGCCATATTCTGAAAATTAGAGCAGATTACGGGGATAACACTAGAGACAGATCCATTTATAGCCTTACTTGGATACACATAGCAAGTTGGGAAACTGCACCGTAAATTGATAGCAATGTGGCGATTACTAGCTAAGCGCCGCGTAGCAATGAGATGGACCAAAGGCCCAGTGCCCACTATTAAGCTATGGCACAGGGATATGACATACTGTAATACTCAAACGGAGGCAGGGCTCGAGTCTGGGTACCACGCGGGTGGACGGAGTCCCCCCACTTATTTTACAGCGTGTACGTGGTCCCCGTGCCAAGTAGCTGGACTTCACTCTTTGCCCTCTCTGGGGCGAGATCGGAGCTCACAGTACGCTGCAGACACACTGGCTTCGCAGATGCAATCACATCTAAGAGGTGAGCGACGGGAGGCAATGAGCCCAATGGTGCAAGCCACCTTTCGTGATGTCACTTGCTGTCGTGACGTCACTTCCGGTGACAGCGTCCCCCAACTTCTTTTTTTAGGACTTGTGCCCTGATCGGAGATATATAATGCCTTGCTCCCATAGGGTAACCGACCTATAAACATATGGGAGAGTTACAGGACATACTTAATACGAAATGGAACACCAGAACCGAAGACACCCAAGAGACGCATCACATAGAGGAGGCGCCACTACACAATCTCTTGATGAGCCCGTAAAGGATAACAAATGTATGAGTGAGAGCTGTGAGAGGGACCTAGAAGAACACTCTGTATACTTGAGCCCATGGATATGTATTTGAGACATTACCTTGTGTCAACAAGTATGATCTCTATGTCATGGTATAAGAATGCGAAAGAACACGTTGTAATCCATAATGCTACATGTAACTGTGTGCTTCGCTCAGTCTACTATCCTCACTATTTCTCTTTGCCAATAAAAACAATAACATACATTTTCATAAACTAGAGACCCGCATTTCTAACAGAGAGGGAAACTAGAGACAGACATCGATGGCGTGCATCTGTGCTCGAGGAACAAAGCGCGTAGAATGCGATAGGGACGGAGGGGGATTGGGTGGCCCAGGGCTTTAAATGGAATGAAAACTTTGGGCGATTTCTAGAGGTGGTAAGTGGCCAAAAAAGATGACTGAACTCTTTCCAAGAAGGGTGGCCTGTGTAATTGAAGCTGAGGCTTAAAGCATGCAAGATAAAATCCTGTATTTCACACACTTAAATCTTTGGGGTGACCTACAACGTCATCAGAAAATGAGATGGAGATGTCATGCATGTGTTTACTTTTATTTGACCCAGTGTGAGCCTGAGGACGTGCTTCACACATAATTCTCTGAAACCACTGCACAGCGATATATGCTGCAAGATCGCTGTGCATTCCAAGGACAAAATGAAAGGAGTTTTTTTACCTCCCAAATTTCTGCTAAAATGGAATAATACAATTCAAAGTATTCCTGAGGGGAATATTGTTTTTTTCAACATTTCTTCATGGAACTACAGTGCAGCTCTGAGTTTATGTACACATTTTCCTAATGCATAGCAGTAGTGGCATCTCAGGAGAATTTATTATTATTGTTACTTCGCAACCTCTCCCATCTTATTAATGGCAAGTGTACCCATAGGCAGGTTGGTGCTCGACCTGGTGCTCTTGTACTATCTCTAAAGACACGGGCCGATAGGCTATTGAAACCCGAGGATGGTAAACCCAAAACGTTTATTTATGTTAGGTTAAAGATATCTTAGCCCTCGCTTCCATCAGTTGTCTGATCCTGCATTGGGACGTGTGTGTGCTCCCAAGCATCCCTCAAAGACAGGCCCAGGTCCTGCTATGGCAGATCCGTTGGCAGCACTTCTTAGCCCATTAGTGTCTGTTTATTTCTCATCTTCTTACCGTGCAACTCTGGTGCTGAGACTGGCGTTACGTATTGTCACTTCTAAGAAATATAGTGGGTTTTCTATACAAATGTACAGTTCTTGCAATTGCCACATGAGGGCAGCAAAGATAACCAAACGGAAAGCTCAAGGGAAGAAAGGCAGGGAACAGGTCCTAAACCAGTGGTCGAAATGGGGGAAAAAAAAGGGGAACTGTGGGCGGAGAATCAGAGGGCGGGAATAACCTGAGGATTGGATCAGTGGGCGGAGTTAGAGGTGTGGCCAGGATGCGCAAAACATTCCAATCTTTAGTATTTGTGTGGCATTTCACTGACCAGTTACAGCTTATTATGTTATGTAATTCAACCAATGGATACACATGATTATTTAACGATTAATATGAGCTATCGTCATTAGAAACATATTCCACTTTGTGAATTTATTTTAATCACAGAATGTCCCAAAAATGCTTAAAAGTGGAAGCACGAGCCATTTGTTTCCGAGCCATGGAGTTGCTGTCGTCAGCAATATACACAGAGACAATCAATTTTACGTGTGTAAATGACTGTATAGGAAATGTTACATAAGACAAAGGACTACAAGGTGTAGGAGTCACATGATAACCATAGTAGTAGACAGTATAGTTTAATAGTGATTGGCCTGGAGAAACACAAACTCAGAATTTAAAACTTAATACCATGATTGGGGGTTCTCTTTAAAAATCATTATTGATTTGTATAAAAAATAACATGTTTTGCAACATTAGGATAATCAAAGGCTTAGGGGAAAAAACCATAATGCTCTAGTTTATACCTTGCAGTTTATATGCAGCTCTTAGATGAAAGTTAATAACTCACTGTTCTTTGTTAGGATTTTAACTTATAAACTGCAAGTAGCAAAAGGATCTCACTGACAAAAGCAGTAACCCACTGACCTATTTACAATCTGTGCCCTTTGTGATGGGCCTGGTACATTTTCTTTGCAGCAGCCAAAACTTCCACTAGACAAATCTCCGATCTCGCTCTAGGAAGAAGTTTATTCATCAGAGTTATCATGACATTTTTATTATTGCCAAAAATAGCTGGCGGCCAGGAAGGAGGCAGCAAGTGCTTTTAAAACCATAATATACGACGCCCCCACTCAAAGTCAGCGCCCGTTGCGGTCACACCAGTCGCACAGCCCTAGAGCCAGCTCTTCTCAGGGGTCCTGTGACCTCAGTGACAGAGTCACTGTTGCTCTAGGGTCTGCTACTTCGTAGGCCTGTCCGCAAGACTGGAGGTAAACTTCAGTATGGATTGTGGTGGGCAAGCCTTCGAGCTGAACCCACACTTTCCACTGGTAGGGTCCACCTGCTGGTGCTAACACACCAGGGCTTTTCTGGTGCCTTCTAAGGTCTGGCATGTGAACGTGCTCCCTCAGGAGAGTGGTCTGGGGGACTGTTCATGAAGGCTGAACCTGGTTCCCCTGTTCTAAATTTAGCAGCTCTGCCCCCAGTGCTACATCTGCTCCCTCACTGAACACCATACTGCCCCACTGAGAGAAACTCATACTGCCTTCAGCTACAATCCAATTTGACCTGCTATAAATAACTGGATGTGACTCAATTCAAATTACACACTAGGCAAGAGCAATATGCTGTCTAAAAGAAAAGGTAACAACATCCTGGAAAAAGCAAACACTCATAAGGAATGAAAGATTTAATAAGCATGTAAAATGTAAGCAGGAACATGGTGAACTTAACGCTTTTACAGTCATTATTCAGAAATCAACAAGTATTTTTGCCTGAAAAGTTAAGGACATAACTACAGGGCCCAGAAAGGACCCATTTCAATGTCCACTGCTTATATGCTTACAAAACGTAAGCAGTATGGATTCAAAAGACCACATTTGTGAACACAAAGCCGCCGTACACATTTCGTTTTCCAATCCACCCATCAACCAGGTATTGCAGTACCTCTAGGCAGGGCCGGTCCTAGGATTTTCGGGGCCCTCGGCAAAAGGGAATGTGGGAGGCTCCTGAAATCTACATAAGTGACACCTTCTGATCTCGGGGAAGCTGCTTTGTGCAGACTCCACTTGGGCCACAGCTCCTCTTCTCAGCCACCCCAAGCAACTCTTGTACAGCCCATTTTGAACTGAAGGTGTGAGAATTGCTTGGGGGCTGAGGTAAACCTGTGTGGGCTAAAGTACTGACAATGGGCGCCCTGCCGAGTGTCTGAACTGGCTGCCTGAGAGGTGTACCCTCCCCTAGGCCTTCCCACACCATCCCTTAAAGGCCCCAGGAGGGGGGCCCCCTCCCATGAGCCCGTTTGTGAAGCATTTTTTCACTCTGATCGGCAAACATACACGAGGACTAGTGAGGTGTTAATTGTCATTGTGGGGTCCCCATCCTGGCAGGCAGAGTGCCAGGCCCTGGGCAGCTGCCCACTCTGCTCATACCTAGCGCCGGCCCTGCATCCAGGTAGGAGGTACTGGAGGAAACAATGCTGTTCAAAGAAAGACAAGAAAACAAAAGTTGCGCTTTACTGGCAAACTCTGTAAAGTGGCGCTAATGTGTTGGGGTTTGAAAAAAATTATCTGGCCACTTTAAGAACACTCCATCTTGCTTTATTTAATTATTTTTCAGAGTTTGAACATTTTATTTCCAAGGCTGCACTTTGGAATAGAAAAATGTCAAAACGGCATTTCCAGCAAAAGTGGTTTTCTTTTTTGCATCCATTTAACAGGGGTACAAATGGACGACAGGAAGAGACGGTGAGAACCATTTCTTGATTCATGATTTTCGGAAAAATGAGAAGGAGTTAGGCAGAACGAGAGGGAATAGGAATAAGAAAGAGGGGGCAGCTGCCAGCGGCAGAGCAGAAGCGGATAGCTTCCTTGTCTGGTCTGGGCAGGAAGTAAGAGACAGAGACCTTTTCTTCTCTGCTCTCCGCCCGTCTATAAACGAATATTTCTGACGTCCAGGGACGCATGTTCATAATAAAAAAGTAGGGGAACGGAATCTACAGAATTAAAGAAGTAGGGGCACGCCGTGCCCTGCCGTTCCCGACCACTGTCCTAAACTAGCAACTGTAACGATGCTAGCGAGCGTAGTCCCACGCACATAAGAAGACAGAAGGCAACAGGTCCCCATGATGCGCATATCTTCTTTCTGCAGAGCCCAAGCCTTTACTTAAGTGAGGCTGTGTCTGCTCTACCAGTGCGCGTGTGCTGAAGTGAAATCACCCCTCACAGCGCAAGACTGTGTTCGTGCCTGCCGGAGGTTTACTCTGATGGAAGTGTGTAAGCCAGAAAGTACAAAGAAAACAATATAACAAGGGGGAGGGAAGGTAACACAGAGAAGCTGTCTCTTCTTAAACGTCTTTTCAGTCAGAAAACAGCCTCTAACATTTGACCTCGGTCTGTGCATGTGATAGAGCGCAATTTTGTTCTTTCAATTGTGGGGGTGCACTATAATCACAGATAGTTTGCATCCACATTTAATCTGTTGTCGTATTAACATTAGGTTATGAGATCGTGTAATGTAATAATTGTAAGTCAAGTGTGAGGTATTTCCTTCATGTAAGACAAAGAATTGCGATTCTCCTATTACCCTGACTAGAGAATCTGGATTTCAATAAAGACACGGAGGCTGACATTATGCATTATTATTTTAATGCAGTCTGAGCAGCCGTATATATCACAATATTAAAGGTTCCAGAACAGAACATTAGCAACACATAAAAGGCATGAGCCATCAACAATCTGCCTCTTTTAAATGTGGGGAAGAGTAAGTTCATGAAACTTGAAACTTCTAAACTTCAAAACGATCCTCTGATGAAGATGTCGAAGGAGAAGGAAGAACAAGGGAAAATCTAAATGCCAGACGACTCGCAGTTAAGAAGGGTTACCTGAAAAGAGGGAGAAGTAAATATCTCCTGAACGTAAAAAATAGTGTAAAACTTAATGAGTTAATAGACGTAAGAGATAATACAAGTACTTTTAATAAAAAGAACATTACTTCACAATAATCGAGGACCATTAATTAATGTCAAGACCACCAAGGGGAGGGATAATGTCAGCCTCTGTGTCTTTAATGAAATCCAGAATCTCTAGTCATGTTAATAAGAGAATTGCAATTTCATTACAAGAACGGAGGCTACATTATGCACGTTTGTAGCTTTCTAAAACTACGTCAGACATATGTTCGATAGGCTTGCAATAGTGACATGAAAAGGTGCTAGCATTTGGCCACAGAGGGAATTTGGGATAAAGTTGGCAAAGGATTTGGAAAGGTTGGAAGTTGGTTTGCAAATCTTGGAAAGGGATTTCTTAGGTATATCCTGAAGCACATCATAATAGTTGTGATCTGGGTCATCCTTTTAATGGTAGCCATTAGAGATTTGAAGTGGCATAGAGCAAGACAGGCTGAGAATTCTTTTAGGCAGCTAGAAAGGAGAATGGAAAGGCTGCAGAGCAGAATTTGGAAACGTTCAGACAGGGAAAACTGGCTACAACTTCTGTTTAGGTTGGCTCTTTCTACAGGAAAATGATAATGATTATGATGACACTAGTCATCAGAAGGGGGCTGACAGAGGGCGCTTCTGTTTAGGGAAGCCTTAAGCACCGCTTAGTGCCACGGCCACATGCTCCTTCTTTATCTACTCTGTTGTTGTTGTCTCCTTCTGCCATGAGCGCCTTGAGACCTGACGGTGATTTGGCGCTATACAAGCTTCAGTTAACAATAACAATAACAATGTTGCTCTTTAAATATAGGGGCGCATTATAATCACAAATAGTTTGTATCCACATATAATCTATTGTCGTATTAACATTAGGTTAATAAATCATGTGTTGTAATAATAAGTAAGTGAAGTGTTAGGTATTACCTTCATGTAAGACAAAGAATTAACATTGTAATTGTACATGTTTAGATTAAATTTAAACATGTAAAAGTATATAACTAATGAACGTTTTTAATATTAATGCTCATATAGCGTGTTGATATTAATTACCTATATATGCGTGTATTTTAAAATCTTGTGTACTGTTCTTATGTTGTCCAAACTCGGTAGGCCTAACTTTCATTTCTGCCTGTTCGCTCTCATGTTAAAGGTTGTTATTAGAATTCATATGCTTGTGGAATTTACCTCTTTTCACGTGTCTGTTCCAGGGAACCAGGGTCATTAAGCAAGAGCTTGGAAGCACCGTTACTGCATGGAAAGTTACCCTCAAGGCGTGGTGAAGAGATGAGGCAGTCTTGTGATGTGTTTGGGGGTGTGATTTTTAACTTTTGTATTTGTGTTAGGGACAGAGCCCGGGAACTTCTGCCACACCAGGAGAGAGAAGAGAGCATCTTAGAACGAGCTCCGTAGCTTTATGCTACTCGGCCCATTCACGTGAGTGTGCTTCTTAGGAAGACTTCACGGGCAGACATTTTTCAGGGAACTTGCCTGGGGAAATGTTAAGTAGGTATGTCACGCTAGCAGTAGTGTAGAGACAGACTAAGGCTTTTGGTCTACGAACTGCCAATAAAGAGAGCTCTTGATGTAGGGGAAATCATTATTTGTGTGCTGATTCTTGAATTGGTCCTCCTGTGCCGCCTACATTTTATTCGTAGATTTGGTTTTGTGTTAGTGCCCATGTACCTTTATACTCTCGTCTTGAGGTGTTTATATGCCCAATTTTTCTTGGCTTTATAATAAATTTACTAAATTTGGCTTGGGAGTCTGCGTTCCTTTAGCATCATGGGTAAGAATAATGTATAATTGGCTAATGATTTTCTCTCCCCTCCACACTTACAAGCAGGCAATAAAGTCCCACCGGCCAGGGGTTCCAGAGTAAATCTAGAACGTTGGAACTAGGCTCCCTCAGTTGGTAGCAGAGTATGATGGTTGCCTCTTGAAGTGAGGGGAGAATCCAGCAATATCTAGAATAGACTTAGACCCACAGAGACCAAAATAGAGCCCAATGATCGAGAGCGGAGAACGACGGACTCTGGCGAAGACCGACAAAGAGTGATGGTGTGGCGAGGTCAGCAATGAACGGTGGCGTGAGTATGAATAGGGATGTGTGTGTTATATTGTGGTGATGATTTGATTGTGCGATGTCTTGCAGATTTGGGATGACAGTCGAGTGAATGTGGTTTCGGGCCGAACGTGTGCGGTCCAAGAGGTTTTGGTTTGGTTTGGTTTATCGGACTCAAGAGTATAATGAGATTCCGGGATATATTTGTGTTGTGATAAAAACACCGATTTGTTGTAGTTGTCTGGCCGTTTGTTTGTTGGGAAGTCGTGGAGCGCAATCGATGAACAGCCTGTGACAGGGAACTTTGTGGGAGTGGACTTGTTAGAATGGTGTGTGGAAAGTCTTGTGTGCAGTGATAGACTACAGCGATTCGAGTAGCCAGCGCAGGTCGAGGGTCATGTGAATGTTCTTGAGTGATTGAATTCTATTGATCATTTAGTAAGGCAAACAATTACTTGTTTTAATTCGTTGGAACTGCCCAGTCATTGGGAAGGTAGACAGTCACATGGTTCTATGACTGCGAGAGTGAATGCGTACGGTGATATTGTGAAAGAGGGTGACCCGCTATGAGGAGGAAAAGGTGACGCCAGAGTGCGCTACGATGTGAGAGGTCGGTTGGTGTAACGCTGCGCTGGTATTGGTTGGTTGTCATCAGGAAGCCGAAGCAAGGAAATTTTGTTAGCAAAAAGAATTTTGGCTTAATCATGCGATCCTTTAGGGTACTATGAGATTTGTGCAGGGGAGACACAGGTGTGGTAACTCGAGGGGGTAAGGAAGCACCACTCGAGGATACTCCGGCACATTACATGGCAACAAACGTAGGTCTCCATACTATAGTCTGGCTTCAAAATTGGCATAAAATTACTAAGAAGGAGGGAGATTTGGCGTTTCCTCATTAAGGGTCATTCCGATTGGAAGAATTATACCAGTTGAGTGGAGTGATGTCTTCAGTACGACTCCCGCTTAGAAAAAAACAGTTTGAGGCATTAGATACGAGTAGCTCATGCAAAGAACAGGGAAAAATCTCAGGGATGGAATAAAAAAATCAATGAAGGCATATCAGGATGCACGATGGGATGCACAGTTGAAGAGGTGGAGAGTAGACACCAGTGAGCGAGAATGGCTGTACCCATTGTTAGTGAGAGAAGGAGACAGTCTGAATAAAAATGGTGATGATGGAAGTGACACCGATGACAGCCTGTTCGACAAATTATTAGCAGAGCCTCCCCCACCTTATAATCCCCATTCAGAGGAGGGAAGGCAAGACTTGGTAGGTGGAGCGAGCTTGAAAAGAAGGGAAGAGCCACAGACAGGCCCTAGTGTGAGAGTACTTTTAAATTATGTATTTATTTTGTGTTTTATAGAGCACGGACGTGACCCGTTAGGGTATCAGAGCTAACCCTGGGTGGAGTTCGTGGAGTTGCACTACGGGGAACTCCGCAAAGTGCAAAAAAAACTCCTCCGCACTACGCGGAGCTCCGCGAGCGGTGGAGTACAATAGAAAAATGCAGTTTGCATTGATTACAGAGTGCTGGATGCTTATTCGCACTGTGCAATCATCGCGAACTGCACCATGCACAGCGCAAGCGGTCCCTGCTTTCCTTTTCTGCTGCTCAAGTAGATTTTGACTCGAGCTGCAGTTTCTAAACGCGAACAGGCAGTTTCTCAACGCGAGCTGTTGCGAGCATACGCGACCACTCGCAATGAGAAACCTGACCCCCGCGTTGAGAAATCTCGCCGACATGTTCATATTCTACGCTCGCCAACTTGATGTTGACTATCGCAAAAGAGGACAAATCTCACCGGAATGTTGATTTACCTCACTCGCGGTCGCCAACTTGACGCTGACGAACACGAGCGAGGAAAAAAACTCCCCTACGCGGAGCGTAGCTGAGTTTTTCGGAACTCCGCATAACGCGGAGTGCGGAAAACTGCAAACTCCACGAGCAGAACGGAGTTCACCGCCCAGGGTTAATCAGAGCGCTTTACAGGTATAACAAGCTATAATTCAAAGATTTAGAGCAAACGATCATGAATACACTTAAGGGAGAAAATATAGGCAGGAGCAAGGGAGGACTGCACAATATCGACTTCTGCACAATAAAGTTACAGAGAGGTACGAATTATGCTGTAAGCTAAACATTTCTGCCAAGATTCAAGAAGGAGGCCAAGACTTTTCTAGTGGGCAAATTCCTGCCATAAGCTCTCAGAGAATTCACGGAATCAGCGGCATAGTGACACTTTACAGCTATTTATATGAACACTACCCGTTTTAAGCCTCACTAGACATCGCAGATGTAACGTACGCGATCCAGATTCTAGGTGCGGCTCCACAGAAAGCTCTATTGTAAGTTTTCTTCTTACAGGAGAAGGGCGGTTTCAGCATAAGATCCCTGGCACTCCGGGAGTGCCTGCCTTCTACAGATACCTCAATTTTATGAGCAAGATACAAAGGTGACTTAGAGTGTAGCATTTTGTGTGTAATACAGGCCAATTTGAGTTGGATTCTAGCTTCGTAAGGAAGCCAATTCAGGGCCTTTCGGTGCAGTGAGATGTGGTCACATTTTTTTCAAGCCTGTTAAGATTCTTGCTGCTGTGAAGAGGCGGGCTTTTAGGGGAGCCATTGAGATGTTGGGCAGACCAGAGAGGGTTGTGAATCCGTATTCGATTCTAGAGATAACTACTGCCTGTTCTGCCGTTTTGAGGTCAGACGTGTCAAGGAAAGGATTTAGTTTTCTAGGGTAGCTCAGGTGAAACCTGGCATTTTTGGCCAGTGTGTTGATGTGGGCTCACATGTTTAGATTCTTGTCCAGTGTGATTCCTAGGGATATGGCTGAGTCCACTATGATCGACATGCAGTTCAGCGCGGAGACTGATTTGGTCCATTCCAGTATGTCAGTGGAGCTTTTGGGAGGAGAAATTAGTAAGAATTCAGTTTTTTTTGCATTAAGTTTTGAGCTTTAGAGCCTCGTTCATTGTTTTGATCTCTTATGGGGATGAAACTTTGATGTAGATCTGTGTGTCATCTGCATTCATATGGAAAGAGATGTTGGTGTTACGCAGAATTTCAGTTAAAGGTTTCAGATAGAAGCAAAAAAGAGTTGGGGAGAGAGTTGAGCCTTGCGGGACTCTGATCGTAATAAGGGAAGGAGAGGATAGATTTTGATTAACTAAGAATCTCTGAGAACAGTTCAGTAAGAAGGATATAAACCATTTGAGAACGGTTCCCCCTAAACCCATCCTGTCTTCGAGCCGATCAAGTAACTTCTCATGGTTAACTGTGTTGAATGCAGATGAAAGGTCCATAAGAATTAAGAGACACGTTTTGTCATGGTCTAGGGCTTGAAGGGTGTCATCCACTATTTGGAGAATAGTTATTTCAGTACTGTGATCTGACCTGAAACCAGATTGGCAACCATCTAGCAGATTGAATTTGGCGATGTGTTGGCTAAGTTGTTATTGCACACATTTCTCGAGTACTTTCGCTAGCAGAGGAATATTAGATATTGGTCTGAAATTGTCCAGTTCAGCCGGGTTCAATGTGGATTTTTAAAATGGGGAAGACTTGACCAGTTTTTAGAGAACTGGGCATGGAAACTTGCGTTAGGGAAGCGTTGATTATTATGGTCCAGATGGGTAGGGTAGATTGGTTGGCTGCGGGTACACAATTGGAGGGGAGCGGGTCACTGAAGTGGTTATTCGATTTTATGGACGATAGAATTTGAGATGTTGTGGTCGTTGTATAGATTAAAGGTGGTCCAATGGGCTTCATCTTTGGGTGCTATCTGATGGGTGTGTGTAGATAAGTTGATTTGTGCCGCTGATGGATACGACTGGACAATAGCAGCGGAATTCAGCTCATTACTGAACAAGACAATTTTGGCTGAGAAGGAGGAGAACTCATCACAGGTTATTAGGGATTTTGTTACTTCTTTAGAGGATTTGTTAAAGTAATTGGAAAGATTATTTCAACAGGGACAAAAGGAACAGGGATGCCAGCACTTAGAAGGACTGACACAAGTGGAGTCAACGCTGCCATACGGTTACCGGAAGCCCTAACTCAGGGGGAAATGTCAGAATGGATGGGAAAGGCCCATTTTTGGTGTCTGTGGAAGCTAGTACTCCATTGCCATCAACCGCAGACCCTTCCAGGGTGCGTGTTGGGTCTAATATGGTACGGGCAGGTTCATTGGCAAATTCCCAGTCAGATTTGAGGATGTGGGAAGCTCCAGTTAGAGGACCCATGGGGAGAATATTGGAGATGGGAAGGAGTCAGGCAGCTTCTGGAGATCAGCATGTCTTACGGAATACAGTGTCAGAAGATCGACGGAGGAATCATAGTAGTGAAAGGGAAAGACAGACTATTGTGTTGAGTCAGGGAACGATTAAGGCTGTAATAAAGGCAAAATTATTAGATGTAGTGAGGTTGAAAGCAGAAGCAGACAAGATCATCAGTGGGAGCTTACCTTTGGAAGGGATATAACTGTATCACCAGGATGAGTTGTTGCTTGTGGCAAAGAATATTACTCGTAAGGCAAGGCAAGCACATGAGAAGTTGACCGAATTGGCCCAGAAGTATGATGTGAACCTGTCCAAAACATTACAGGGTAGTCATAGGTTAAATTACAGGGATCAGGAATTGGAAGGGGAAAAGGATAATGGGTTTGAAAACACACATTCAGGAGTTGGTCATAGGAATATATGCATGGAGCATGCTTGACAAGTGGGAAGAAAGGTGGTCCAAGAAGAAGAGTGTCAAGAAAGGGATATGAGATACTCTGCCTCCCAGAGAGGGGCCCGCAAGAGTGGAGGTTTACCCATAGCAAGAGGTAGTGAGTGGAGGGTATGTGCATATGCCTTGGAGTATGTGTGATTTGGCATCATTTACAAATGATTTTCCTCGGCAGAGTGAGAAACCTACTGAATGGTACAAGTAAGTTGACCTCTTTGTAAAAAATTTAAAAGTGTTGTGGATTGATTTGAATACCTTGTTTGATATTGTGGTCCCAAGTGATTTATGGGCTGCTTGTAAAATTGCGGTTGATTGGCCATCTGCTGAACCAGACAGAAATCTTGTAACGCATGGCCGTTCACCTGTGGTTATGAAAAGGTTTGAGAAGGTAATCACATGGTTGCAGTCTAAGGTGGCCTTACGGGATATTGATTGGGTCAAGACAGATCAAACCACTCAAGAGCCTAAAGAATCAGTGCATGCCTATTATGAAGCCTTCAAGCAGTACAGTGGACGGGATACACTAGACCCTAAGGATACGGGACAGTTTGTTTCAAAGCTTGTGCTAGGATTTAGACCAGAGATTAGCTTCATGATTCAATAGCATTTGATCTGCTTGCAAAATAAGTCTGTGGATGAAATCCTAAGGTATGCCAGATACTGTAGTGATGAAGTAGAGTCAAAGCACAGGAAGATGGAAAAAAAGCGAAAAAAAGCGAATGCTGGTACAGATGAAAAATGCGGAAAGGGTTGATCAGGTACAGATAAATGGAGGCCCTTTGGGTCGGAAAAATGGGGGAATAGTCAAGGAGGACCCCAGATGGTGTTGGCCCCTTTGTGGATAGGGAAGAGGAAAAGGTCTTAAGTCAGGAGTTGACTTGAGTACCCTAAGGAGGGTCATTATTGTCACAAAGCAGTAACAGACCCCAGGGGGTAGCCCATAAACCCTAAGGAGACCATGATGAAAAAGGGTTCAGGCAGATCAGGTCGTTTTACCCCTTTTCTAGGTTTGCCCGGCGTCAGCCGCTTCTCACCCAACTCACGATTTACCAAATAAAGAGGCAGGCGCTGGAGATTGGAAGGCAGGAAACAGGAGTTTATTTCCGACGGAACAGAACACGTCAAATCAGACAACAGGGTATCTTCTCGAGGTGCTCTAACAAGTTTCTCTACGGCTCCGTCTTTTATACACAGGTTTATGATGTACAAACATTCCTTATTGCAATAAAGACACTTTGAAGTACAAAAAGGGCATGTTTGGGACCCCAGCTCCAGGCCCATTCCCATACCGACCGCTCTGATGTTGTTTTCCCCTCCCAAATGTGACATGTGATTGTAATCTGCAGCCGGACATTCCAACAGGGCACGAGGGCAGGAGGGGGTGGTCAGATCTAAGGTTGGGCAGGCGATAAGATCATGTTTCGCTATGCGGGGCCGGAGGGGTACATCCACGAGACCTAGTTTTATGATGTGGAACTGGGTCGAGAGGCCAGGTGTAGCCGGGGGGGGGTCATCAGAAGAAAGGAAGGGTGTTCCTGGGAGGGATGCGGGGGTGTCAGTCAGATCTAGGGGTGTGAAGGCCTTGATTAATCACCGTTCCTCTGATGTGAGGCGAGGTCCTACTGTAGGAAGCAATAAACTGCATCTGTTGGGCTAGGTGATGGCCTGGGATCAGGCCGGGCAACCGGGCAGGGAGGAAGAGGTTATCAAAAGGGCCCGTTCTATGAGTAGGATGAAAGAGCGAGGGGGCAGGGGTCCAGAGTGGTGACAAGGTCGTGTTTAGCAGTGCGTTTATGGCCCGAACAGGAGAGACCGGGGGCTGTCGGGGCGCGGGGTGCTTGCGGGGCTGGAGAGAGAGAGAGAGAGAGAGAGATGATGGCTATCGGCAATGAGCAGAGAGGTCATGACACAAAGATGGCTACTATCTATGTTCGTGATGGAGCCTAAAAGGGAACAAGATGGCGGGGCCACTGTTTCGTGACTTTCTTTACCTTCAACAGTGGCGAGGGTGAACACAAATGAACGCCGCTTATGTACATATACATTTTGTCATTTTCCACAGTCGCCGCTTTTTACATAAGATAGATCATTTCCGTGTTTATCATACATATAGTCGTGTGTAGTCAATGAAATAGCGTTTGTCAATATTGGTAGACTTACATATAACCGTGTGTAGTTGATACGACATACGAGGTGGAATACATATAAATTTACATTTGTCGTACTTAAAAGTGACCGATGAAACATTTTACAGGCAAAAGTGGTTGAGGGAGGAATTTAGTCCAATACAAGCAATTAGTCAAGGGGTGTAGAAAGTTCCGAAAAAGGGGGGTCTTCGCCACAGTGTCTTTTTAGTAGCGGGTCATCACTGGTAGGTTCTGGTAGTTCGTTTTCTTCCGTTGGCGCTGTTGAGCACCGGCGGTGGAGCTATAGGTCCAGCTCGGGTCCTTCTTTACACGTCGCAGGGTGTGATCTGTCCTTTGCCGTTAGGCCACAGTCCTGTTTCCTAGCTAATCTCTCTTAAGGGTGCCTTATGCTGGGCACCTGCATTTCTTTCTCGGAGTCAGAATCCACGTGGAAAGGATAGAAGGGGTTTTGTCGGATAATCGAGGGAGGAGAGTGCGGAGTGGGACCGGATCTTTGAGACGGACCAAGGGAGCAAAAGGGTGATGCGCAGGCAGGTCCATCAATCGGGCTCAAAGGGCGGGGACTTCTGGCACGCGTGGGTCAACAAGCAGAGGGCTTCAAGGCAGCCCTCCATTCCTTCGTTTTCTGCGTTTGAGAGTGGTGCATCGTCCCGCGTCCCGTTGCTCTGCGGCTCCATCTTAGGTCGAGGTCACACGCGCCTCACGATCTGTGGCCAGGCTGTGCGTCACGTCCAGCCCCTCTCCTCCGGTGGCTGTGTATCCTTGAATGGGTACAAAACAGGTTTTAGCGAACTGGCAAGAGAAGGCATTTATACATTTCAATTCTGTCCCAGATCTAGGTAGCTGGGGGTACGTTTCATCGGTCACGGTCAGAAGTTATCACTGTCGAGTATGTATACAGGCATGTCTACTGAGTTTGAACTAAGTCTATTTGGCGTTCATTCATGTCGCATGTGGCTTTCTGACCCTAGCCCTGGCAGTCTTTTATCATCATGAGAGAGGGGTAGAGGCTAAACACTCTTTTCTCGGGGAGCAATAGTTAAGCAGGGTCATCAGTTATACCTCGAGTTTACGGAGCTGGGGTCAAGCGGGAGGAACGGGGACGTTTTGGACATCCGTACTTGGGTGCGGAGGGGTGGGGCAATCTGGGCCTAGGAGATTGTGTTTCTAACGAGCTGAGAGCAGAAGGCCACTGACGTATAGTCCTCCTATAAAAAGGGCCAGATTAGGGGGACATCAGTCGTCTTACCTGTCTTTTCCTTTATAGCCAATTCGAGTTCTATCATTTTTACAGAAAAGGAGAGGTAGTAACATGGCAAATTACAATTGTTTTAGTTTCTGGCAATTTGTCGATCACCTTTGTGTTCGAAAAACCAATTAGGCTCGTGCCGGCGGGGCACAACATTACCACACAGAGGAAGAGGGAGCAGGGGTCGTTCGCATTTTAAATGAACTATTCGGTACACGTACAACAAGAAGGGAAAGGACGAGAGAGAGAGAAACGTGTACAATAATAGGCCATTTTGGTGCGCACAAAACACAAAACAGTAGGGGTCATATTATATAGAAACACAGACTGAGGGACAACGTAAATCCATATACTACGTACACATGAATTCAGGCGAGGGGGGGGGCTACATGCATTTACATACAGAACTCAAGACAAAACATAGAACAGTACTTGGCCAAAGACATTTCCTCCTGCATGCTGCGCATCCTTAGTTTCCTATTTAATTCGCCTGGCTGTCTTTTGCTGTTCGTCTCTGTTGCAAATACTTATACTTTCATCAATTGTTCGGGAACTATCCTGGTCGGGCTAGTACTTACGGTGGGATCTTTGAATCATTTTTAGCGAACGGGTATCCAGGTTGAGGCAACGGAGGGTGTTAGTAGGGGGAACAATGGGCAACTTCGAGTTTCATGGCGTAAGAATCTACTCGTAGGTGCACGTCATTCTTGGTTGCATTATTAGAGAGATGGTCGTTTCTAAGTAAGGGTGTGTTATATCTATGTCTGTTCATCGTGTATAGGTACTATGTTCAGACCCCCTTTTTCCCCATTCCATCGGCCGTCCAATCATCACTCAAGTCGTACAAAAACATCTCTCTTATCAGGTCAACGCGTGCAACGTATATCCAGTCGAGTTACACACATTCGGTCATACACGCATGCATTCATATCACCCAAATCCGCGTTGCTTAGGTCTTCTCCACACTTTAGTCGATGTTCTGATGCGACCTGCAGAAAGAAGGGGAAGAAGAAGGGGTGGGGGCAGCGTTTAAAGACACATTCGCGCGCATAAACCCAAAAGGCTTTTTACTTACTACGTATTTTGACGTATCTCCGCGGGGTGCAGTCCCTTCCATCTCGGCGTTTTAAGCCCAGAGGGACTGGTGGTGCGGGAGGCATAATCATTTATGGACTGCACATTGCATAGATCGCCCACGTGTGGTATTGCGGATCTTGTGTGGGGGGGGGTCGAAACAAAAGGGCAATCAGGGTAAAGTGGGTGAACTCGTGTTCTTCTTCGAGGAGTCGGGGTGGTCTACAGTGGTACCGGGTCTGGTTTAGGGGCATCTGAAACAATTTCCCTGAGATATGTGGCATACAAAGTAAAACAGAACACCGGGACCTTTATCGATTGCCTTAGGTTGCACAAAAGTAAAAAAAACACACGCAACAACTTGGATCGTTCACATTTTCAATATTTCTAGGTACTTTGCTTTTTAACCTTTCAGTAATCGACTTGCTTTATTTCGCCTATATTTTACGTAGATCTGAAACAAGGGATATGTATTCAAAACTTACCAATCCAAAAGCTATGACTGTATTTGTTGTCACAAAATCTTTATTTAAAAAATGTTGACGTACAAATGCAGGCCTACAACCACGTGGGCCAGCCACGGAGCAGACTGGAACTGTACAGGAGGGCATATTTATCTGCGGAAAACATAACTGAGTCGGTGGTTGTTTTATTTCATCAAGGTATGATAAGTGCAATAAAATCATGTCGAAAATTCATTGTGGGTAAGTACCATCAGTGTCAAAAAGATTCGAACTTTCAATAATACTGTAATCAATGATGTGTCAGAACTTAATATCAAATTCATTGTTCGAATGTTCAAGCAATACTCATCCCCTCCCGCCATGTGCTTCAAAACTGCATACATATCTCACGATATCAAGTCTGAGCATCCGGAACACAACGGGGAATTGCGAGTTTCGTTTGTACCGGCGCCATTTTGGGTGGGGCCAGACGGGTCCAAGTATAGTCAAAATGTCTCCACCAACTCGTGGTCGGACCAGAACCTCTTTCGGCAGTCCAGAAGTTTCGTTAAGGGGCAACAGAAGGGACCGGTGACATGAACCATCAATCAAAGAAAAGGGAGGGGCAACAATCTTTCCTACCGGGTCATACTGATGTTCCACCGGAACTGATCAAATCGGTAGTCTGCAGTATCTTGGGTCATTCAAAACTGAGGCTGGCGCCAGCATGAGGGCGCCGACGTCTCGTGGCTACGTCTTGGTCGTTCTGCGGGCAATCATGGCAGTCATTTCCCATCGGGGGGCGGTCGGGGGCCCGCGGAGGTCGAGGGCCCTCCGCAACTCTCGTAGAATCTTCAAAGCTGAGGAGAACGTTTCTGAACGGAGGACTCGTTTTTCTAGCTGGCCAGCGACCAGGCCATCCTTGCACGCCAGGTTCGTTCCTGCAAGGTCGACCGCCATTTTTAGGAGTTCTGCAGCTACCGGCAGTCACTGGGTCAAATGAGTCAGACAGACTCCAGCCTGTTGGGTGAGGCGTCGTAGCACCGCCACAGTGGACGAGACCCTGCTGGGTGTGTGGAGCGTCCCTATACTGCAAGAGTGGACAAACCCTTTGCCGGGTGCGTGGAGCATCGCTGCACCGCAAGAGTGGACGAACCCTTTGCCGGGTGTGTGGAGCGTTGGGGGTGCAGCTGAGGGGCCTTCACCTGGGGAGGCGGGAGAGGCTCGTCCGCGCCGCCTCTCCCTCCCAGTGCACCCCACGGCGTCTCGCTGACATTTGTTATGGCCGGACCAGGCGATGAAGAAGAGGGGGGGGGGGTCGGAGGCATATGCAAGACATCCCCCCCCCGTGGCCTGCAAGGCGCCGGGAGAAGAAGGGAATGGGAGGACCAGTACATTCCGGGTCGGGCCCATGCCTTTGGCGGCCGGCCGCTCTTTGCCATGGCCCCAGGAACGGGTCCCTTGGTTCATCCCGGGGACAGGCCTTGGCGCGTGGTGTCGCCTCCGGACTATTCGCGTAATGGTTCTCCACCCCCAGGCCGTCGCCGACGGCTTTTGTAGACTTTCTGACGCCCAAAAAAATCTACTAGAAAGTAGCCCAAAGTAGCCCAACATTGCTACTTTGGGGAAGGAGGGACGGGAACGGCGTCAAGCAGACGGCGAAATGCATTGTGGGTTTGTTGTTGCAGCCGTTTGCCGTGTAAATAGTTGTTTAATATATTTTTGTTCAAATAAAAACGTTTTAACCTGTTACTTTGCTATAGTGTTGTATATTTCTAATATTTGCCTAGGGTTTGTCGTTAATTGGGCGGGGTGGTCGGTGGAGCCGAGCTGTCTCGCAGTCATCATGGCGTTGAGTTCGGCTTTCCTCACTAGTTTCATACTTCCTGAGGGGTTGTTCCTAATGTTTCCATTTCAGTGAGGTTGAAAAGAGATCTCATCAGTGGCTTACTGATTTTACTCGATTCTTTTTGTTTTTCCTAATGATTTTCATGTTCTTTTTTATTTGCTAGCACGATACAGCGGCTAATCCGCATTTTCTTTATATATGTCCTTTTTATTAGGGATGTCCTCCGGTGGAGCCAGATGGTCTACCTCTAATAAATGGTCCGGGCTGAACCAACTACTGAGCAATGGGGAGGAGATAGGCATGACGGGTTACAACGGGGACAAAAGTCAGCACTACCTATCCTTCACTACTTTGCGGAGACTAGGTAGAATATTTCTATTCTACAGTATTCGCAAATAGGGAATACCCAAAGAGAGAGCCAATTCCAAACAGTCAAGTTCGGACAAACAATCAATCAATCAAATGAGGAATAAAATAGGCGCAACGGGTTACAACGGGGGCAAAAGCCTGCGCTACCTACCCTTCACTATCTGCAAAGAGAGAGATCTTCCTGTTCCTCTCTGTTTGTAGGCAGAGAAGATCCTTTCCAAGAACCAATTCCGAACGATCAAGGTCCGGTCAAACAATCAATCAGTGGGGGATAAAAATAGGCACGACGGATTACAACGGGGGCAAAAGCCTGCGTTACCTATCCTTCACTATCTGCAAAGACTAAACAGAGTATGGCGGCTCTGTGCTTGTTTGCAAATAGAGAATGATCCAAAGAGAACCAATTCCAAAACAATAAATGCTTGGATAACAATCAACCAAATGGAGAGGGAAGTAGGCGCGCCGGGTTACAACGGGGGCAAAAGCCTGCGCTACCCACCCTTCACTATCTGCAAAGGGAGAATACTCCTATCCTTCCCCGTTTGTAGACAGAGAATCTCTCAGGACAAAACAATCAAAATGCGTAATAATAGTATTTTCCAATGACAATCAAACAATCAATTCGCAATTTGTTGTGTTTACACGACCTTACCCGGACCGTATGGACAGTTTCTCGTCTTCCGTTTCCAGCGCCCGATCGTCCTCTATTCTCCGTAATTGCTGTGGCACTCCTGATGGTTCCCAGTCAGGACCGTAGATCACTCGAGAGAGGTCTGTTCGGAACCAGTGAAGTTCGGATGATCGGCTGCCAGACAAGGGTCTATCGGTGTAGTGTAGTTCCTATTATCCCAATAGGCTCTGCGCATTGGAATAATATCTTCAATAGTATAGACCTAGGGCAGAGGTTAACTAGGTCTTCTACCGACGATATTAGACTTAAAGTTTTGTGTTTGCCAGCTAGCTCAGAGTTCACTAGAAACTTTGTCGAATAGGCAAGGAGGATTTTAACCTCCCTGGATAGACAAGAAGGGATTTAGTTTCTGACAACCATAGAACATGACAACTTTGCTCTCCCCTAATCAAGAGTGTATCTCTAGAGACGTGTGAAAACAATAGACAACTTATTTTACTCAGTCAGTACGTGCATTCTTAGTTTCACCAGTTTGTAGAGAAATAAGAGATGGGCGTGGCTCAATAAAAGATGTTATTTATTGATCAGTCTCTTTTCTCATACAAGAGAAATGAATCGCTATTATTGCAATACTTGTAGTTAAGTAAAGTGCATACAGTAGAGACAGAATTATAAAATAATACTGTAAAAGCATTGATATGGTTTCTGAGCCATATGATACTTTAAAATGGATAAAATAGATACATACATATATACATTTGACTAATCGTACTCAACTGGTGCTTCTAACCACGCCTACCCCAATGTACCTGACCTAAGCCTAATACGTGGGCGGGAGTAGATAAGTAGCAGTTTAAGTTAAGTTTGTTTTGCCAAGGGACTGATTCGAGAATTCTCTGCAAGGGGTTATTCAGTTCTGTACCTGAGATCTAGAATGATGGAGGGCTGGTATCTCTTATCCCAGGTCTTGATATTCCAGCTGCCTGCGAGGGCTGCTTGGAAGCGCCGGAGCTGGATTTCTCGGCAGGAGAAAGGCAGCGTCTCGTTCTCAGCGCGTCAGGAAGGCGGGGCAGCGTCTGTGGGCTTCGCTCTCTGCTGGGCTCCTCAGCACGTCTCGCTGCTCCGATCTCGTCACCCCCGCATGTGTTTGCTTAAGGCAATGTCGGTAATATTTATACCTGAAAGGTGCCGAGATTGACGTAAGGATGGACATATATACGTCAATAAGGATGTCATATGAACGGGCTCGTTCGCACATTCTTTTGCTGAAGTTCTTGGTGAAATCAAAACAATGGCTATGGGAATTTCCCAGGTCGCTGTAGGTTTGATTTGTTTTGAGAACTCCGTATGCCTTATCAGGGGCTGGAGGAATATCGCTTGTCTAATTAGATGGCATGCATTATGACCTAATCAGATAACGCGCTTCTGTGCCGTGGTGTGGCTTAATCAGATAACGGTTTTTGCACCGTTAGATGGCTGCTTGTTAATTATTACCCAGACCAGGGTCAGGAATAGGGGAATCGATACAGTACCTATAGGAATACATCACACCCACTCCACGTAGACTATGTCCATATTTACAAATCTAGGCATAGTGAATATCAGTAGCGTTTGTGTATACCGTACCACCCCAAAAAAACATTTAAATGCATTCCGGAAATTGGATTTTATAGAATATATGAAACACAATCACATATACTGTCACGTATACTATATGCACAAGCTGTCTAATAATGCTAAACATATAACGCATATTTCTAAATTCAGCATCAATAAACGCGAAAATTACACATGAAATGGCTCTAAATACAGAAAAAAAAGTGCGAGACCATTTCATCACAATCATAAATTTATGTATAACAGTGTTAGCATAGCGAATGTCTCGTGACTACCTAAAAATAGAAATTTAGTTCTCTAAGAATAATGTCTACTTTAAGCAGAAGATAAGTGTCCCAAAAATCGTAAATATTTTGGAATTGGGGAAAAAGTTCTTGCAGTCTGAAAAAAAATTATGAGAACATTTTTCATATCGCTTTTCTTTAAAAGTTGAAGGCCAAATTCAGCATGTAGGGAACTCCGAGTGCCAATTTGCTCAAAGTTATTCCTGCTGTTCTGGTGAAAACATCATATCATTTAGACTGTTGAAAAAACTGTCAACAGCTTCTTGCGTAAGTTCCACTAATTCGGAAAAGGTTGTTACCATGCATTCATGAGCTTGAGCATGATTGCCTCCATTGATGTTTTGATCAGCATAGCTGACTGAAGGTCATACCTGATCGATGCTGCTTTCATCTTGTACTTCACTACCCCTCAATCGTAGTGGTGAAGACTCCACAAATGCCGTCATCAGGATTGGTAGCCGCTGGGGACAGCACAATGTATGAGCCGTTACCGGACCCAACAAGGTATCTGCGTCCATTGGCACATCCGATTGTAGTGCCAGACAGGTGTCCAACACGCATTCTTCGCCGCATAGCAAGCATCTTAATACAGGCATAACACAACTTTGCCACATTGGTCTAAATGAAAGAAACCAAGTCATGTTCAGGTCTCTAAGCCGGGATAGTCCAAGGATTTTAGTTACCCGGTCCCGGTAGCCAATGGCTAGGATCATTTCTTCCCTTGTCGCAGGTGTTTTGTCTGTGACATGGTTTGCCATAGCGAAATAACAGGATCAAAAATAGAATACCCGCTACTAGTCCTAAAAGGAGAGGAAGTCCGCCAAAAATGGAATGGACAAAGTCTGGAAAAATACCCAGGATGGCTTTGAATGGAGTTAAAGCACCCGAAAACACTGCTTTAAATACACTGGAGATAACAGTGGTATCAGAAATATTTAAGATTTCGTTCAGTATTTCTGCGAAATGTATGGGGGAATTAGTTGATAACAATGAATGAATCTCTTCTGTTGTCCTTGCAACTTGGAGATCATACGTTTCTTTTGATGACGTGTGCCTTGTCGGCGTCTGTAGGAGCACAGTCTTCATTCTGCTTAAAGTATCTATTCGAATAGAAGCAATTTTCAAATCAGGCCATAACCTTGCCTCCCTGTCTGCAGAGTCGCTGGGGAACAATACATGTTCACAGCACATGACCTTCCTAGTCACATTTATGAGATAAGGTTTTCCGGGCAGCAAACTACAACATCTGCGATCTACTATTAGAATGTAACTCCCGTTCGAGAGTCTCCTAAAAAATGGTTCTATTCGTGTTGCAGGTGTGCCTAGCTGGTAACATGAAAGGTTATTTGAAGTCCCTTCACAGGCTCCGTGCAAACTAATACCCTGACACAGAAGTGTACCGCTCAGTGATCTTGCACAATTATCGCCACTGAGAAACACTTTCTGGCCTTTATTGCTGACACATTCGTGTGTATAGGGCAAGTTCCATATTGACTTAATGTATCCTTTACCCAACCTTTCATACTGGCCTGCCGGTATATATTTTTGGCAGAATTGAAACTGGAAAGTAGTTATCGGAATATTTATTATTCCATGTATTATCCATTCAATGACAGGTCGTTCTGACATTGTCAATGGTAATCTCTCAAGTTTTTCAATGCTCAGAATTGTATAGTCAGCACCCTTCTGTGCCAAACTTATTTGTTTATCAGTGAGATTAAAGATATTAAATAATGACGTTGTGTTGATTAAACGCCAAGGCACATAGCCAGAACGCAAATTTTGTAACGTCCAGCCAAGCTGTACAATAGAACGCAATTTGGACTGACCGTGTTGTAACATCAGTAAGTCTTGCGATATTATATCGATTGCTGAAGACACAATGCTGTCCAGAGAATATATTCTGGAGGACAGAGTCATTAACCCATTGTCCACCACAGAAAGTGATTTTTCCAAATTAATACGGTCAATTTCCCGTATTTTTTCTGCTGTCTCAATTTGAGTTACTTTCCAAACTTCGTTATAAGCTGCATATATAGAGGCCGCTATGAAACGTTTTTGACGCTGTTTGCGTGGTCCCAATATGAAATCACGCAAGTCAGCACCTTCTGTAAGTAAAGTTAGGTGTTGCTTAATTTCAGCCAGTGTGGACGTTTGTAGCCATTGAAGGCAGAGCTTGCCCACGCTGTAGGTTGTTACTATCCCTGGATGTTGTCTTTGGGAATATCTAGGGTCTGGCCTAGTCAATGTGAACCCCTGTTCTTTGTTCAGGAATCTGTCTTGACAGTTATTTGTATCTGTGGGCCAGATCAACCATTTTTTCCATTCAGGATGTGTTCTGTTTTGGTTTAATATATGGTTTACGTCTATCAATCAATCAATCAATCAGGTCATTTGTAAAGCGCACTACTCACCCGTAGGGTCTCAAGGCGCTGGGAGGGGGGGGGGGGTGCCGCTACTGCTCGAACAGCCAGGTCTTGAGCTTCTTCCTGAAGGAGAGGTGGTCTTGGGTCAGGCGCAGATTGGTCGGAAGTGAGTTCCAGGTCTTGGCGGCCAGGTAGGAGAAGGATCTTCCTCCTGTTGTCGCTCTTCGGATGCGGGGGACGGCGGCGAGGGCGTGGTTGGTTGATCTGAGGAGGCGCTTGGGAGTGTAGAAGTTGATCCGGTTGTTGAGGTAGCTCGGGCCTTGGTCGTGTAGGGCTTTGTGCGCGTGGGTGAGGAGCCGGAAGGTGATTCTCTTGTTGACCGGGAGCCAGTGTAGATCTCTCAGGTGTCCGGAGATGTGGCTATCTCAACATCTATAGAGCTATTACTGTTCACTGTTGGCTTTGGAATAGACGGTTTGTTCAAATCTTTGATTTTGGCTAAGCCAAGACAGGTAGTTTGTTGAATAGTGTCGTTCAAAAATATAATTTGTTCTGGGATCATGCAGGCTCTAAACAATGATTCTATACCTTGTACTTGCCAATCTCTTGTACCCCAAACAGTTTTTGCTTCAATATTATTGTTCCAGAAATCAAACCCAAATGTATTCATTTGTTCAAAGAATGAATCGGAATATATCAATTGTGTGTTTGTAAGCATGGTCTTCATACCTGTCTTATTTGACAATTTGAAATAAAATGTTTCTGCATTACTTGTGTTAAACCCTGAAAAGTATGAATATTTATCATAAAATGTTTTTGAGCTATCTTTTGGAGGAGTAGCACAATGTTCCCATTGGTTATAATTTAAAACATTTCTAGGTTGAGCAGATTTATGTAGATAATGGTTACCATAATGGTTGTAGCAGAACATCTGATCATAATTAGACGAACCCTGCAAATAATCATGTTCTGTGAATTTAGCAGACATAACAAGATCAGACATCATATCATTGATACTTTCAAAGTCCCAATCATCTGCAAATGAGCTTGGTTTTACAAAGTCACTCAATGAGATCTTGAATTGGTGTGGATACTTCAGGATTTCAACCGGACCATAGATTTCATAATCAGTTTTGTCCCATGCTACACCGCCTGGTATAGGATTGGCTGTGAAGTTTACTGAAGAAAGTTCTCTTTTCTCAATGTGTGAAGATGTGTGTGGTTTAAGGACCAAGTTGATTTTCTGGCTTGCTGTGTCCATTTTAGCATATTTCCCCTCAATGAAATGTCCCAAACATAGTACTAGGATGAGCCAAAGAATGAGGATAAATGCACCAACGGCCACCCAAAATTCAATCCATGGAGAGATCAGATAGGTTTCTTTCAGCTGTTGAAAAAGTTCCTTAGCTTTGTCTTTAAAAGTTTTTGTTGATGGCTGTTTCTTTGCTTCACTCAGGTCTTCAGATGAATCATCGAAGTTGATGAAGTAGCCGGATGCTGTTCTGTCAATTGTTCCAATTGCTTTTGGATTTTGCTTTGTTTCATTAGCAAAGTCTGCAGTTACATCATCATAGGTTGTTATTTCTTGATGAAAAGTTTTAATTTGGGTTTTAAGAGGTTCAAGTTCCATTGCTTTGCTGCATAGTCCTTGTTGATTCACTGTAGATTTCCCAAATGTGATCAGTCTTCCATTTTGAGCCTCTGTATTCGTAGCAAACATTGGTGTTCTGCTACTTCTTGGGAGTCCACTTGGCCTACTGTTTGTTATCGGCCACATGATTGTGGTTTAACCAGGTCGATGGATACAACTCGGTTCTCCTTTTTACCAGCAAGGGGCGGTAGTACTACTGATCTTGTCCCGTTGACAGACAAGACAGGAACTGCTTTTCTGTAAGAAGGCCCAAATTCCTTCTTTACCGCGATCTTCTCTCTGACTAGATCCCCGACTTTTGGAATCCAGACAGGCCTTCCTGGGACAGGTGGTTTCTCTTCAGTGGTTGTTGGCTGTTGTTTCAGTTTTATGTAGCTCAGGTCTTTTCTTGTTTCATTTAAGTCCTGCAAAATAGCCAAACGATCTTTGATATCAAAGCTTTTGTCTTTAACCACTGAAGTCTGACTATCAAGATCTTGGATTATCATTCTAGTCCCGAACAATAGTTCGTACGGACTGAACCCTTTCAGAGAATTCCTTGGCAGGTTATTTAGACTACGTTGGACACTTATTAGATGTTTGACCCACCCAGTACCCGAACCTAATACCTTTTCCGTTATAGATTGCTTTATGTCTTGTTTTTTTCTTTACACCATCCCGTATCCCTCAGGAAGGAAGTGAGAAGAGTCCCGCTATGCTATGCTCATTTGGCCATGCTTCCCCATAAGCTTGAGGGCTAAAGGGAATACATTAGTCAAAACGTAGCATGCTCCTAGCGTATATGCCATTCTAGACTCGCAAATCTTTGTATAACAGTCCAGACGTCAGCCGAGCGCTGGGGTCTACATTATAAGTGAAAATTAGTCTTTTTATGTTAATATAAAGATTTTTCGCGATGGCTACTTTCTTATTGTTGTTCTTTTTCTGGAGTGAAGTGCCATGGTAATAGTCCTCCTCGCTCGCAACTGCGATCTCTATTGCAGTCTGGGCAGTTTTTTACAAAAATGTGATGATGCAGGCTCATGCCTGGCCACCAGTACACTGATTGTAATTCCTCCAGAGAATCTTTTAGCTTAAGGTGTCTGAGACCCTCACCCATATGTGCGTCTGCTATTAACAAGCCTCTCCTGTCCGTGTTTGGAATCACTCTATCCCCCACTCCAGGGATTCGAGCAAAAGGAACGGAGTTTGCATCGATTATGTATGTATAATTGAGTGGATAATTGATCGGTAGCACCGAGCAGTCGCCTTTTGATGACGTTTTCACCGCCAGCACAGTTTCACCGTCAATGTGTTTTTCTGTACGCTTTTTTGTAGCTACGGAAGCCGGTTTAGTTGCTACCGCTGTGGCTGTCTCAGCCAATGAATTCCCTGCAACGTGAACGCCATCACGCTGATGACTCAGTGAATGTATCACGTGAGTTTTTGGTAGTTCTTTCTGTAAAAGAACTACTTGTTCCCAAAGCACTTTTTGCTTTATTGTTGCACCTGTGTCATCTTTGTAATCGTTTTGAATCCATTTTTTCAAATCGTTATTGTATGTTTTGACGCAGTAATACGAATCGTACACAATAAGTGTCGGGAATTCGCGATCGGCATTATCTAGCGCCATTTTTAATGAAATTATTTCCGTTTGTTGTTCTGAATTATTTTCCACTGAGTGTGTTTTTGTAAGTAGAGGTCTTAATTTACCTCCGCGCCACACTTCTTTTACAATTTCGCATGTGGCCTTGTAAGCCAGCTCTCCCCAAACTGAGGGTTGAGCATGCCCGTCTGTATATATTACACAGGCGTACTGTCGTAAAGGCAGAATGTCGATTGGCAGAGGGTATTCTTTCTCATATTCTAGATATTTTAATTCTTTCATTTCCGGGTCAAAATAGTATTGTACTTTGTCTGTAGCAACAGAATTTACCCATTGTATCCATTCTGGATTTAGTGCAGTTGTCGGTAAATTACATGGTGTTGTTAATGTCTCAAAGGCTGATTCTGCTGTTCTGACTGTAACCTGTCTACCGTCTGCTTGGTATTTTTCTTTTTCTACAGCTGTTTGAACCGCATGAACAATGTTTTCCTTAATGCTGAACCCTTTTTCAGCTTCTGTGTACAAATGTGATTTGTATGCTATTGGTACCTTCTCTCCCTCATTAGAGGTCAGGTATGTGAATCCCCATCTTCCTGGGATGACTCGAATCACAAGGTTGCGTGTGTTGTCACGTGTTTGTAATTTTGTTTTAATTAACATGTCTGTTTGTAAAGATCTCAAAATTTCTGTGTGTTTTTGAGTCCAATTGATTCTTTTAAAATCTGGTTTTATTAGATCATAAAGGGGTTTGACCCTTTCTGCATAATTTATATATATAAGTTCTTCCGAAATTCAGGAAGCCTAGAATTGATTGTAGGTTTTTTAGTGTTCTGGGTGCTTGGATTACAGCACATTTCTCTAGGAAATTGTCAGCCAGGCTTTTGCCTTCACTTGATAGTTCATATCCTAAAAACAGGACTGTTAGATGGGCAATTCTTGATTTTTTAAAGTTAAATTTGTAACCCTCTGCTGCGAACCCAAGTATTATGGTGTTCACTCTCTTCAAGTGAGTATCCAAGTCATCGTCTGTTAGATAGATGTCGTCGACATAAGATAATTCCTCGTCATCATATGTTTGTAGTAATTCTGTTACTCTCGCTGAGAATAATCCTGGGCTGTTCTTGAACCCCTGGGGCAAACGACAGAAATTCTTTTGCGTGCCATTTATTGAGAACGCCGTCAAATATCTGCTCTCTGGTGCTATATTTTGACAAAAGAAACCATTAGAAATGTCTAAGGTTGTTTTGTATTTTTTGCGCACTATGTTATTCATTAGTGCAGCACTGTGCGAGTTTTGTACTGCAAATGTTTTGCAACATGAGTTAAGGTGTCTGTAGTCCAAAACAAGACGATATGAATTGTCTGGCTTGGAGACAGGAAACAAAGGGTTGTTCATTTGTGAGGTGCAAGTTTCAATCACCCCCTGGTATTCAAGTTGATCTAGGATCTCTTTTACCTGTTTTTTAGCTTCTTGCTTAATCGGGTACTGCCTCTGGGCAGTAGGTTGTGATTTTAACTGGATTTTGTGAGGAGGAGAGTCCTCATCCCATCCCACATGATTTTTATATAAGGCAGGGGCTTGAGCTACTGCCCACTTTCTTGCAAGGTATATTTTTTATGAATTGGAATATGGTTTGAGAAGGCAGGCATAATTATTTCTTCGCCATGTGGGCACTCCCTGACAAACTCTGGAGGCCAGTCTTGTTCAGCTAGAAGGATGTCATAGCCCTTGGACAGATTATCCCAAAATAGTCCCCTTATTTTTCTAGTCTTATCCCCCTCTATACGCAATGTTATTTCATATATTTTATGAGGTTTGCTAACTCTGGTATCTGCAGTTTCCACCTGAATGTATTCATTCGTGTCCACTGTCTCCAGATGATTCATAAGGACTTTGCGAGCTATGCTCACTTCTGCTGCGCTGTCTAGCATTGTCTGAGCCCATTCTCCGTTTTTCAGCTGTGTCCTCAGTATTCTCGGCATTGTTAATTACTTTAATACTGGCTACCTTCTTTTTTGGAAATTGAAATTTTTTATTCAGATGAGCAGGTTCTTTGTCTTTGGACTTGACGTGCTCTTTCCTTTGTTCTGATCGTCCTCTTCTTTCCGATTTCTGCGAGGAAGTCTGAAAAGATTGAGAGGGACGTGTATCAATATCTTGATATCTATCAGTTTTTTTTTATATTATCCCTATTTCTAAGGTTGTATTTTTTCACAGAGGGCTCCCGTTGGGGAGACTTGCGTCCTTGGTCGGGAGATCTTTCTCTCTGCCAAGGAGACCTTCCTCTGGACTGGAATCTTTTTTCTTTAGGATTGGATTGTTTATTTCCATCCCAGCTCTTTTTTTGATTGTTTAAATTATTTTTTATAAATACTTTTTCAGGACTTTCAACTAGTTGGGGTTTCACTGGTATTCCACCCAAACTATCTCTTCCTAGTTCTTCATAGGATTTTTCTATGATTCTGGCAATTTCCGATGGTTGGTCTGCTATATTTGTCTCTTTTAACCTCTGGCCACATTTGCTGCTTCTCCCTTTATGTTGGCTAATAATATTGCCGAGACCTGCTTGAAATCTTTCAGTAATTTCATACCGAGAGTTAAGGCGGGTTCTGGACCGTATTCATCTTGAATCTGTTTTAGCACATCTGGTATTACTGACATGGATGGTACACCATGTGTTTTTGTGTAAATGGAAGCAAAGACTGTTCCCCAAGTGTCACAGTCCTCCACATGTGGTGCGATTCCCATTGGAAGACAGATAGTCAGAATCCTATGTTTCTCAACAGGTGTGGTATCTGGAAACACCGCCTCTATTTGAGTGATTTTTTGTGCTAGCCAGAAAGGAATTTGTTCCCGTTTTGCGGGTACCTTACCTAGACATGACTGTATGTTCTGTGGTGTAATTTTATTTGTGTTCCCCTGATGACTGGTCAGCTGTGGAATTTTAATTGCTGGTTGGATTGTTGAAGTCCGCATTACATATTGGACTAATTGTCTATGTATTTTTATTAATTGTTTTAGCTGTGCTAAAAGCTCTGGTGCAGGCATTTCTTCAATGTCTGGATGTGGTGTGTATCCGGCTAGGACCGGCCACGTTGCTCCTGGTCTACCTAGTGGACCGAGCCTGGTGATGTGATTATTATGTTTTAGGGCGCCATTAAACAAGAGCAGGTGCTCTTGGAATTTGAGTGGTATTTCCACTTCCTCGAAAGGAGTGTACTCATTAGGAGGTTCCTCTATTTTGTAATAGTGGAAGTCCTTTGCTACAGCGTTTGCTGCTGGAAAGTTTATCCATGAATAGAATACCTCTGTCTGCCGATATTCGTGTGCCTCAATTACGAATATGACTGTACCACCTCTTGGTGTCAGTCCATTTTCTATAAGTTTTAAAGTTATAGATTTTCTTATGTTGACCGGGATGAGTATTATATCCGGGTCATTTTGTAGCAGAGTATTATCAGCTGCTATTAGTTCAGCTGCTAGTCTAGCTGTCTCTCTTTCTTCTTCAGTGTCTGACATTTTACTGACATGAAGGTTATTCTGTTTGTTTGCAGATCAAGTTTCCACGGAATATAAAGATTAGATGCACAATATTTTGGAACAGTGTATCCTTCAACGTTGAATAAACCAAGAACCATACATAGGAGTCTCCTCCTGCGAGGTTTGGCGGATATGACCTTTTACCCACTCCAGACGTCTTTGGAGTATTATGGGAAAAAAGGGGTTCTGTGTGAAAAAGCACGACTGAGTTACTCTAATGTCTTGCGTTAGTTTTATCGCCTATCCAAACGTTGGGCGCCATGTAGTGTAGTTCCTATTATCCCAATAGGCTCTGCGCATTGGAATAATATCTTCAATAGTATAGACCTAGGGCAGAGGTTAACTAGGTCTTCTACCGACGATATTAGACTTAAAGTTTTGTGTTTGCCAGCTAGCTCAGAGTTCACTAGAAACTTTCTCGAATAGGCAAGGAGGATTTTAACCTCCCTGGATAGACAAAAAGGGATTTAGTTTCTGACAACCATAGAACATGACAACTTTGCTCTCCCCTAATCAAGAGTGTATCTCTAGAGTCGTGTGAAAACAATAGACAACTTATTTTACTCAGTCAGTACGTGCATTCTTAGTTTCACCCGTTTGTAGAGAAATAAGAGATGGGCGTGGTTCAATAAAAGATGTTATTTATTGATCAGTCTCTTTTCTCATACAAGAGAAATGAATCACTATTATTGCAATACTTGTAGTTAAGTAAAGTGCATACAGTAGAGACAGAATTATAAAATAATACTGTAAAAGCATTGATATGGTTTCTGAGCCATATGATACTTTAAAATGGATAAAATAGATACATACATATATACATTTGACTAATCGTACTCAACTGGTGCTTCTAACCACGCCTACCCCAATGTACCTGACCTAAGCCTAATACGTGGGCAGGAGTAGATAAGTAGCAGTTTAAGTTAAGTTTGTTTTGCCAAGGGACTGACTCGAGAATTCTCTGCAAGGGGTTATTCAGTTCTGTACCTGAGATCTAGAATGATGGAGGGCTGGTATCTCTTATCCCAGGTCTTGATATTCCAGCTGCCTGCGAGGGCTGCTTGGAAGCGCCGGAGCTGGATTTCTCGGCAGGAGAAAGGCAGCGTCTCGTTCTCAGCGCGTCAGGAAGGCGGGGCAGCGTCTGTGGGCTTCGCTCTCTGCTGGGCTCCTCAGCACGTCTCGCTGCTCCGATCTCGTCACCACCGCATGTGTTTGCTTAAGGCAATGTCAGTAATATTTATACCTGAAAGGTGCAGAGATTGACGTAAGGATAGACATATATACGTCAATAAGGATGTCATATGAACGGGCTCGTTCGCACATTCTTTTGCTGAAGTTCTCGGTGAAATCAAAACAATGGCTATGGGAATTTCCCAGGTCGCTGTAGGTTTGATTTGTTTTGAGAACTCCGTATGCCTTATCAGGGGCTGGAGGAATATCGCTTGTCTAATTAGATGGCATGCGTTATGACCTAATCAGATAACGCGCTTCTGTGCCGTGGTGTGGCTTAATCAGATAACGGTTTTTGCACCGTTAGATGGCTGCTAGTTAATTATTAACCAGACCAGGGTCAGGAATAGGGGAATCGATACAGTACCTATAGGAATACATCACATCGGGCAGGAGCTCTTCCCGATCGTTGCAGTCGTTCACTCTGTCGTTGGGACCTCTCTCACTGGATCCACGTGTCGCTGATGGGCCCCACGTTGGGCGCCAATTGATGAAAAAGGGTTCAGGCAGATCAGGTCGTTTTACCCCTTTTCTAGGTTTGCCCGGCGTTAGCCGCTTCTCACCCAACTCACGATTTACCAAATAAAGAGGCAGGCGCTGGAGATTGGAAGGCAGGAAACAGGAGTTTATTTCCGACGGAACAGAACACGTCAAATCAGACAACAGGGTATCTTCTCGAGGTGCTCTAACAAGTTTCTCTACGGCTCCGTCTTTTATACACAGGTTTATGATGTACAAACATTCCTTATTGCAATAAAGACACTTTGAAGTACAAAAAGGGCATGTTTGGGACCCCAGCTCCAGGCCCATTCCCATACCGACCGCTCTGATGTTGTTTTCCCCTCCCAAATGTGACATGTGATTTTAATCTGCAGCCAGACATTCCAACAGGGCACGAGGGCAGGAGGGGGTGGTCAGATCTAAGGTTGGGCAGGCGATAAGATCATGTTTCGCTATGCGGGGCCGGAGGGGTACATCCACGAGACCTAGGGGCATATTATCAAGGGGGTTTATCTCCGCTTTTTTGGCTTTAAAAGCCAAGAAAGCGGAGATAAAATGATCTCCCTATTACCAAGCTGTCGCTAACACCAGTTAGCGACAGCTAATAGGAGATAGCGACCATCATGGGCCCCACTTTGCATGTCAGTGATATTTATCACTAATGACATGCAAAGTGGGCGTGCCAAGATGTTAGCGACTGGAAACATCGCTATCTCCTATTACCAACTTTTGGAGATATTCGCGCTAAGCGCGAATATCTCCAAAAGCTAACACCTGCCCTGAGCAGTTCTTAGCCATGTTATCCAATGGGAGGTGGATAACATGGCTAAGAGCATTTGCTCGATAATGCATGAATATCGCTTTCTTTTCAGCGATATTCATGCATTGCGGCCGTTTTTTATCGCATTTGCGATAAACCTTGCTAATAGCAAGGTTTATCTGCGATAAAAATCGCCGATTTGCGGCGATAATTTTTGTCTCTAAACAAGTTAGAGACAAAAATTATCGCTAGTTGTTGGTAATATGCCCCCTAGTTTTATGATGTGGGACTGGGTCGAGAGGCCAGGTGTAGCCGGGGGGGGGGTCATCAGAAGAGAGGAAGGGTGTTCCTGGGAGGGATGCGGGGGTGTCAGTCATATCTAGGGGTGTGAAGGCCTTGATTAATCACCGTTCCTCTGATGTGAGGCGAGGTCCTACTGTAGGAAGCAATAAACTGCATCTGTTGGGCTAGGTGATGGCCTGGGATCAGGCCGGGCAACCGGGCAGGGAGGAAGAGGTTATCAAAAGGGCCCGTTCTATGAGTAGGATGAAAGAGCGAGGGGGCAGGGGTCCAGAGTGGTGACAAGGTCGTGTTTAGCGGTGCGTTTATGGCCCGAACAGGAGAGACCGGGGGCTGTCGGGGCGCGGGGTGCTTGCGGGACTGGAGAGAGAGAGAGAGAGAGAGAGAGATGATGGCTATCGGCAATGGGCAGAGAGGTCATGACACAAAGATGGCTACTATCTATGTTCGTGATGGAGCCTAAAAGGGAACAAGATGGCGGTGCCACTGTTTCGTGACTTTCTTTACCTTCAACAGTGGCGAGGGTGAACACAAATGAACGCCGCTTATGTACATATACATTTTGTCATTTTCCACAACCAGGGCAATAATCTGTAACAAACAACGTCTAAAGGGTATTATTCACAGGTCAAGTATATGTAGCACAATTAATTGCGACAGATGAAAACCAAAGGGGGAGAAAATCAGGGAAACATTTTCATGTAAATGTAAAGTATATTTCAATTGACAAGCATGTTGGACATATTAAACTTCATATGTACAAGCACCTGGGTCAGTAGCACTGCGTTACATTAAATGACACGCAACCAACAAAATACTGTGCATAAGTGCTTGTGAAGTATAGTAACGCCACAAGTGACACGTGACGTGGTATATACAGCGAGGGCGGTGGGCGCAACAAGAGACAAGTGAGATAAGAACACAGGTTTACTAATTTAAGATACCACGGCAATTAATGGTACACGAATACAAATTTCAGATGAGTAGGATATTTGTGAATAGGGACGCCAAGAGTTCCGCTGTGGAAGTCGACGGCGTTCGGTTTGAAGAAGTGTTAGGCCATCATCAGGACCAGGTTACCTTTCTATTTAAATTGCAGTGCTGGGGATAGAAGGATATACATACATATACATTATTATATATATATATATATATATATATATATATATATATATATATATATATATATATATATATATATATATATATATTCACTGAAAAAACCATAGGTTATAGACCATATATAGTTAGGAATTAGCATTTACAAAACCTTGAAAATTCACTGAAAAAACCATAGGTTATAGACCATATATAGTTAGGAATTAGCATTTAAAAAACCTTTATTTTACTCACACAAAACCATTGAAATTCCATATATAGTTAGTTGTACTAACTATATATCGCGCACCCGCAATCCACTGCTGATCATGTCACATATTACATCATTCATGACATGGTCAGTGACATCACTGATGACATCACTGATGACATCTCAAATGACATCACTGATGACATCTCAAATGACATCACTGATGACATCACTGATGACAACATCCAGTGACTGTGTGTTTCTGTAAAGTTTAAATATGTTTTACATATTGAAGAATGAGTAGATGTAGAAGTGTCTGGATGAAGGATTTAGTAGGTGCGTGACTGACTGTATGAGTGAGTGATTAAATGTGTCTCACTGAATGCATGGGTTAGTGACTAAACTGTCTTAATTTGTGCATCATTATGTCTGTTGTTCTGTAAACTGCTGCATGTGTTGATCAGTAGCTATATGAGTAACTATATGGGTTATTGATTGGTTGCCCAAGCATTTGTATGGGAGACTGAGTGTGTGTGTGGGTGGCTGGGAGGTGTATGACTCTGTGCATATATGTGTGAGCAGTTGATTCACTAGATGTATGGGTTCAAAAGTGCATGTGGAAACAGCTGTATGGGCAGTTGACTGTGTGCATGAGTGTATTGGTGAGTGAATGGATATCTCAGTGCTACATGTCAAAGTAAGTACATATGTAAAATACAGTACATGTGAGAGTTGACATACATAAATAACTGTGCATAGGAGCCAGTGAATGTGTGAGTGGCAGTATGCATCATTGTGAACTTGTATCCAGGATTGTATAAGAGAGTAAATATGTTTTAGTATATGTTTGAATAAGTAAGGTGTGTATAACTGTATAGTTGAGAAAATGGAGGTGTGATTGATTCTTTGCATGACTGACTAGGTGTCTGAGTAACTCCATGGATGAGTGACAGTCTGTGAGTGTATGTTTACACTGAGTGTATCTAAGGTTATATTAGAGTCTGAAGAGGTTCATCGTATTATCACATGAATGATGTCATCAGTGATGTGATCAGTAATGTCAAATGAGATGTCATCAGTGATGTCATCATTGATGTCATTTGAGATGTCATCAGTGATGTCATCAGTGATGTCATTTGAGATGTCATCAGTGATGTCATCAGTGATGTCACTGACCATGTCATGAATGATGTAATATGTGACATGATCAGCAGTGGATTGCGGGTGCGCGATATATAGTTAGTACAACTAACTATATATGGAATTTCAATGGTTTTGTGTGAGTAAAATAAAGGTTTTTTAAATGCTAATTCCTAACTATATATGGTCTATAACCTATGGTTTTTCAGTGAATTTTCAAGGTTTTGTAAATGCTAATTCCTAACTATATATGGTCTATAACCTATGGTTTTTTCAGTGAATTTCATTGGTTTTTTAAAAGCTAATATCTATAGCTGTAAATTGTATTCTTCTTTAAATCCAAAAATATATTTTATATGTTTATTAATAATTTTTTTTAAATATTTTTTTTGTTTCGCTCCCGGTCCGCGAACCGGGAAGCTTCCCGTTAGCTCAATTTAATTCCGCGACCCGGTCCGCGAACCGGTAAGAAATCAACATAGTGACGGTATCGCGTTGCCGCGTAATGCGTCTTATGACGTACTGCGTTAGCGCACCCGGAAGTGCCCCGGGGCGCGGACCGAGGCGCGAAACGCAGCTCCCCGGAAGCGATCCGCGGCGCGAAAGCGCGACGTATCGCGTTGCCGCGAAATGCGTCTTGTGACGTATCGCGTTAGCGCACCCGGAAGTGTCCCGGGGCGCGGACCGGGGCGCGAAGCTTAGCGACCCGGAAGCTAACCGGGGAGCGTTCCGCAGCGCGTAACATGAGCGTGAGAGGTCATGTGACTTGTTAATAAAACTTTTCATTGGTTCATTTCACTTTTGGTTTCATAATGATGGAAGGCTAGGTCAGGTGACTTAAAAATAACACTTTTCATTGGTTGAGAAGTATTGATTTTCCCAAATGATGAAAACCCCTCCTTCTTTCCTCACTCTGACTTTCATCATTGTGAGAGGAAGACCTATTTTGCTTGTTGGAAGACCTATTTTGCTTGTGTGAAAATGGCTTCATTGGTTGCTTCAGCTGGTGCACCCCCACCACCACCACCACCTCCTCATGGGAAGAGAGGACCACCTCCCCAGGTCCTTATCAACACTGAGGAGGAAGAGGAAGAAATGGATGAGGAGGGAGAAGAACCACAATTTTTAGAAGAGTTGCCCCGGGTTTCCAGAAAGAAAGCCAGTTTCATCTGGCAGTTTTTTTCAATGCCTCGTGGCCAAAAAAAGGTCAACGCAAGGTATGTCACCTGCCTGATATGCAAGGAACAATTGTCCAGAGGGACGGACAAAAAATATAGCTTTGGAAATCACACAATGCACAGGCACATGACGAGGAAACATCCCCTAAATTACAGCCGGGCAGAATTAAGGGATATGCACGACAATCCAAGACCAACTCCTGTGGCCAGACCAACAATACCGGTTTCTCTAACACCAGAAGAGGCACGGGAAACTGTGCCAAATATTCAAGAAAATTTTGGGCACATGATTCACTTATGTATGCACTGTCGTGCATTATGAGCTTGTGGCAACATGAGCATCAATGCACTCAACCTGGCATATGAACACCATGATTGCCCTAACCGCCCCCAGTAATTTTTTTTTGCTCCTGTTGAGCCATTTTCAACGCCTGTTTTTTGTTGTTTCCCCCCCCCAAAAAAAAACAAAAAAAATATAAAATCGTTCAAAAAATACAAAAAAACCCAAAAAATGTTCAAAAACAAATAAAAATATATAAAACAACAAAAATATTTAAAAAAAAGTTCTTTTCAGAACTACCTTCCCTTTCCAAAAAAATTGCTAGAATGTTTAGCACTCTTGCAAGCTCTATTTCTTTTGGTTCGCTTCCGGGTTAGCTTCCCGGTACGCGGACCGGGAGCTAACCAAAAAAAAAAAAAAAAAAAAAAAAAGTGTAAGTATAAGGAAAGGAAACAGAGAGTGATGTTAAAAGAAAGACAGCTATAGGGAGTAAAGAAGAGATACTGTTTAATAGATCTATTTACCGAAGAAAAGACAGAAGAGGGTATAATTGTGAAAAACAAAATAGATAAGGAAGTGAAAGAAAAAAAAAGAAAGTATAACATTAACAAAGAAGAGTTTCTTGGAGAATGTGAGTGAATGTTCAAAATAAGATTAAAACATGAGGAATAACAGAGAGAAAAAATAGAAAACAGAAAACAAAAAATAACAGAAAAAGATTAATTGAAACAGCAAAGAAATGTAATTAACATAGAGCCATATCATCAACATAGGCAATAAAAGTTTTGCAGCTTTTATTGGCAGAAATGTGTCGCTAAAGCTGCTTTTGTGGCAGAAAACTGCCACTAAAACCACTTTTGCACCAGTTTTCTGCCAATAAAAAGAGCAATAATTTTATTGGCTGTGTTCATAATATTCCCCTTAGTGTGCTTCAACTACACAGAGAAAGCATTATGAACAAGTAGTGATAGACTGATCAGTCAAAGACAGTAAGAGTAATAGAGACGCAGTGAGTGAACAAGAGTGAGGAACTATGAGAAGAGAGGGACTGAGAAAAAGAGTGGAAGGAGTTGAGTAAGTAGTTAATAGAGAAAGGAATGAGGGAAGTAGCAAAGGCAGGAAACTGAGGGTTAAAGAAATGAAGCAGTGGAACTAATAGTAGTTAAATGTGATATAAATGTAATGAAAACAGTACAAAATATTTACCTTATAATTGTCGTTAAATTACTCACTTTTTCTTTTTATACTTTCAATCTGTGAAAGAGAGAACAAACATTTGAAAAATATTAAAACATGTATTTAAAAATTTGAAAAGACAAGGGAAAAGATTGAAGGACAAACAGTTTTTCAAAAACTTTGACACTTACAGAAGCTTCTGCTTCTCCAGGCCCCCTACACAGTCCTAAAGATATACATTTTAAACTAACAGTATCTTGATGCAGATGAAGTGAGGCCTATCTTAAAACATGGTGCATCTTTTGCATTGCTGTTGTTTCAGAAAAGTGTCGCAACACACTAAAATTTTAAATAATTGCTTCAGGATGCCAATAAGATGTCTACTATCCAGAGGTTTGTTTCAGGTGAGGCCTACTCAGGGTTGCAGATGAAATTTCGAGTTGTTGAAGAGAATAGAGGACATAATACATGTGAAGGTCTACCAATGAAGTGAGTCATGTCCACTGCACTCTTCAACAAAGTCCAAAACTCCTATGTTTCCCTGGACAGACCTAAACTTGATCTGCACAATGTGATTCGTAATGATAGGAAACACAGGTGATGTAATTGAAATACATGCAATTTATTTTGCTCATTTCACAATCACATCACTTGTGTTTCGTTTGCTTAGGTATCTCATTGTGCAGATGTAGTCTAGCATATGAAAGAATACGCAGAAGTGCAGCACTGCATGCAACAACTTTGACACTTACAGAAGCCTCACCTTCTCCATGCCTCCTACACAGTTCTACATATACATCATAAATGCAAACAGTACAGAATTAATTATACATGTTAAATGGTTTATTTTTGCTGTTCTCAGAATGTATCAAAATTCACTAAAAACAGTGACTTGAAGGTATTCATCATGTAACAGCGGGGAAAAAAAAACACAATCAAAATGATTGTGTTTAAAAAACCCATACAACATCAGAAATCAAAATTCAGAACTCCTTAAAGTTAACTTACTTTCCATGACGTCCAAGGATGTCCTATGAACAGCTTACACTCTTTTGTGCTGTTATTACTTTCAGCCCGCCACTTTCTGAAAGAAAATCTCCATCGTTTTTAAAAACACGTTACATGCAATAAATGACTTCTTGCTCTCTACCACAATTTTCCACAAGGCCAAATCTGGTCAGAGCCATTTATAACTCTTGGATTTCTTGTAAGCCAATCCCGTCATTTGGCATTTCCGCAACTTTCAGAATTAAAATGTTGAAGATAATTTTCACAATCCTGGAATAGTAATATCTTCCCCTTCTTGCTCAGTCATGTTCTACTTTTCCTATGACACTGATACAAGCAGACTTACACTACCTCTATGACTACTACAATTATTTAATTCTCTACATCACTTTTAATCACAAAGCAATGTAAAACAGTAGACAGCATTGCAGACTTACATTCCCTCTACTCCATGTTTTGATTGGCTGCTTCAATTAGCTTATAAAAAGAAACAGTTTTTCTGAACTCATTCAAAGTGCACGTATTTCTCCATAATGTCCAGTCCTATGGTTAGAAGTTATGTCTCTGAACTACACTTATCCTCAAGGCCAAATTGTGTAGGAGCCATTAGAACTTCTTGAAATTCCACAGAGCACATCCCGAGATTATTTCCCTAAAATTTTGGTTTTAAAAACACCAGGTAAGAGTTTTTAAGGTCATACGGCAATTTTTTTTTGAAAATTAAAACAGAATCATTGCAGAATGACCAGCCATTTCTAGACTTTAAATAAGCTGTGTAATGTCCTGATGTTATTGAAGGGCCGTCATGATATATAATTGCTGCAGTTACAAAAGTCCTTCCTGATATTGACAACTGCGAAGCTACAAAATTTTTAATTAAAGTTGTCAATTTTGTTCCATCAGGCCTACATCGTTGGAACATTAAAATGACATACTGGCCATATGTTCGTATAAATAATGTGGACATCATTTCAGATTTACATTGGCTACACTCCATGTTGTGATCAGCTGCTTTTACTAGCTTATTAAAGGAGACTGATTTACTGTCTGGCAAAGTTAAATATATAAATCTTTCTGAGTCTACACTAGTAGTACTTGATACCATACAGTTCTCGCAGTCATGCTGCCATTGATAAGAAAGCCCAAACAGCTGATCTACATCTACACCTTCAGCATGCAATACATCAAGCATATACATTAAAAACTCCTGACAATCTTGCTGAATATTTTGAGAGAATTGTGTTTGGCCTGAACATCTGTCTAACAGATTTCGAATTTCAGACACACTTTCTATGTTTCTTCTATCAGTGGTACATTTCTCTAACACAGAATTTAACAAACTGCAAAATCTTTGATCAGAATTGACCGCAATCTCTTCTTTTACATTTTTTAGAGAAAACAAAACATTAACCACTACATTAGCATAGCAGTTGACACCAGAACTGTTTTCAAACTGAAAACCAACAACATCTTCAACAGAATCCTTTTTGTTTCTGCTTGTAATTTTAGGTTCATTGACTTTTTGTCTTTTTGCTACAACCTCCCCAGTATTGTTCTCATTTCTTCGTTTCCGGCCTACCACACGTTTCTCAAACAAAGGATACTGAGGCAAATGTGGCGCATACTCTCTTCTTAACCTATTGTATTCCTTAACACAATCTAGATCCGCACAAATGTTTGTGACATCACACTCAATCAAGTACAATCCCGATAAAGTTCTAACTCGTGACAATGCCACATATGCCATACCCTCCTTGAACACAGAACTGCCAATATTCACCAATGCACTGTCTACACTTAAACCTTGCGATTTATGAATTGTCACCGCATATGCCAAGCAAACAGGAAACTGCTTACGGCGAACATATAAGTCTTTTACAAGCAAAAATCTAGCAGAACAACGAGCAATTAGCTGTACTTCCTCAATGCCATCAAATTTAATTTTTAAAAATTCAATTCCATCTCTATTTCTGTATTTCACAAAATCAACAACATTACCCATTGATCCATTTACCAGACCTCTTTCAACATGTAAATTCCTTCTTAAAATTATACGGCAGTTCAAGCACACATTCAGAGTCTTTTCAAAACCTGCAGTTTTAGATCTACTCTTCTCTAATGAATCCAATTTTGTTTTCAGATTCTCAGACAAAATAATTGTTGATCCCATATGCTCTACTCTATCAATAGCTTCCAGTTTCACAATCTCTTGCTTTTCTAAATGCAACATTTTGTTGTTAAATTTGGCACATTCTGCAAGAGTTGGCATCAAACATATTCCAGATTTCTTCTCAGTAATTTTCTGAAAAATATTCTCAGGCACAACATCTTGTTCTGGATATAAATTTGACAGTAATCGTGCATGTAAAGCTTCTTTCCCATGCTCGGTCACTTTTCCAATTCTAACATCTTGTAGAATAGTCTTGTAAACTTCATCCTTCGCCTGACGCATATTTTCATGCAGTTCAGCATAATTGAAGTTTAACCATATATTGACGTTGCCAATGCTGCCTAGGCACTTCATGGTATCTTCATGCGTGAGCATTTTGAACACAGGTTGCCCTTTCACTGGTGTCAGCTGCAGAAGATCTCCGAAAACAATGATGTGTTTGCCACCAAATAACACATCATACTCTGTTTTGAGAACTTCTTGCATCCTCAAATGCACAAAGGCAAGCATGACATTGGAAACCATGCTTATTTCGTCAATGATAAGAAGTTTCATTTTCCTCAAGATTCTTGAAACTTCAAAACAAGCATCTCCAGATAGCTTGTGATATTGTAATTTGTTGTCATGCTCCACTGGCAGCATCAGTAAACGATGTAAAGTAATCCCTTTAATATTATGTGCTGCCAGTCCAGTTGGAGCAGTGACAACACAAGACAGCGATGACTCTGTCCTTTCCTGCAAATAGCATGAAATTGCTTTAATGAGGAAACTTTTTCCAGTTCCCGCTTCTCCACTCACGTACAGTCGGACAGGCTTCAACGACGTACATGAGCACTCTTTCTTATCATGACTTAATCCATGATCAATTTGCATGGTAACTTCGTCATATATTTTCCTCTGCTCAACGTTGAGTTGTCTTTCCAACTCTTCTAAGTTAACCGCATCCTCTTGAGCATGTGCCATGGCTCTTTCCACTTCATTCATAGCAGTGGCAGCTTCATTTTCGATAACAGGTCCTCCTAGTGGATCCTGACTCAATGAAGCAGAACTCTGACTGTCCTGAGAACTGTCTCTGGCAATCTCGGCTGCAATCGTTGCTTCCTGCTCAATTTCCGCATTCAACATTTCTACATATTTGGGAAAAGCAGGACATTCTATGGTCTCCTTGGCGGCATTGAAAGAGTCTTCGTAACAGAGGAAATCTCCAAGCAGTTCCTCTTCTGCACGCCAAGGCTTGAAAAGTTGCAAAAGTGCTAAATAGAAAAACTCCTTTTTTTCAGGAGATTCACCACTCAATTTTCGATGGTTTACCAAGTGGCATTTTCTTTGCTTGACCAGACATCCCTCACTTCCTATTACAGCATACACTCCTTTCTCAGTATCTTCTTTGATGTTCCTCTTGAATATGTAATTTTGCAGAACCTCATACAGACAAACATTCTCGAGGTGACTGCTTCGATTTGGATAATATGTATCCAACATGTTTGTCTTCAAAATGTCGGTACTGTTTGGCTCCTTTTCCGCCAAATACTCAATTTCCCGCACAGGTTTGAGAACTCGATTACGCGTTGCTGCAAGACCAAGACTCGCCCAAACGATACTCCTGGACTTGGCATAGAGACTTGCTGAAGACAACCGGTCAGAACATTCGTACGCTCCAATTTCTCGATGCGACAACATCTTCAGACTGAAACTGTACAACTTCTTGCTGAGGCTCTTTTCATGGGAAATGTCCTCCCACATATCCTTCAAATCTGTCTTCTCTTTTTTGGTGATGTAAGACGTCACATACCGAGCCACAGCCATACAGTTATCAGCCACAAACTGTATATCCATGTTAGCATTCCACATGGACAAAATCACCAGGTTGTAGTCGTTGATGTACTTGGACTCTTGGTTCCTCTTCAAATTGTAAGTGTTTTTAGGTGATTTCTTCATGACATTGTGTCGCAGCGAAGACATCAAACTGTTTACTCTTCCTTTAGAAATCACCGGTCGTGGAAAGCCGAAACGACATTTAGTGTAGAACTTGTCCTTGTTTCGGAATTTACGACGGCAGTACTTTCCACATCGATGGCTTTGGAAACGCAGAACTTTTTCTCTTAGGCTTTTCTTCTCCTTTGCGTTTGGAACAGCACACGTAGAATACTGTTGGATGAAACTCATCACTGAGTCTTCTGGATCCGTTCCAAATTTAGGTGCATCCTTGATCCACAGCAACATATGTATATGAGGAGCACCTCTTGCTTGGTACTCCTTTCTCCAGAAGAAATCCAACACCTCTCCAAGAGGTGGATTCTTCTTATTCATGATGAAAGACATCATAGCTTCAAATCTATGATTGAAGTACCTACATACATTGACTGGATCCAAAGAGCACAGTTCTCCAGGTGTCTTGAATTCGATGTTATCTACGTTAGCATTTGCCTCTCGTAGAAATTCAAGTAAGTCTTCCCAGCCATACTCGGCACAGCTCAGAGTGAGGAACCATGTGGGAGTACCTAAGTTCCTCAGCATACATTTTAAATCACCATGACGACGGTACCAGTACTCATTAGTACCACGCTGACACGCCATGAGATTAATCAGGTGAGAATCCAAAATACTGTCTTGGACATTGACTTTATCCATAAAGTCACTTGCCGAGATGTTTTGCATGTGTATACCACTTTTCAAGATGTGGTTCACTGCATATGACAGTCCAGACAGATCGCTTTCAAACAGGAGATGAAACAAATAGGGAATGCATTGTCGAAACCTAGCATCTCCTGCATACAATCGCAAAGTCCGGTATTCAGAAGCAGGAATTTGATGAGGTCGCTCATCATATCTTCCTCCCTGACCTGTTGGAAAAAGCTGTGGGAAACACCGAGCTTCCAAACTTTCCTCCCAAACACTAATGGGACTCCCTTTGGCTTGTTTCATTTGAAACAACTCAATAGCATTCCCCATGACTTCCTTGGAATGCAAAGGATGAACACTATAATGTTCATATATTTCTTCACTAGTAGAGGGTTCTACTTTCTCAATTTGACCAGCACACAAATCGCTATCCTCTTCCTCACTTACTTCCTCTTCTGCAACATATACATTCTTATAGTATTTATTATTTTTTTTCAAATACAATGTTGCCTTTTTAACTTTCCTAACATCTACTAAATCTTGCCATATTTTCTTATTCTTTGTCGGAACCCCATTAACTAAGATAACCAGAGGTTCCTCTTCCACTTTTTCTACTCCAATTGTGTTAATGTTTTTCTTCAAATCTAGAGGCAAATAAACAACTCTTCCCTTTAATCCTCTCTGTAAATCTGATGGAGGCAATTTCCCTGTCTTTGGCTCCATTCTTACAATAGCCTGAAAGGGATGGATACTTTGAATCAAAATAGATTCATAAGTATTTAAATCCTTCAATTCAGAAGGAATCTCAACCAAGTCCAGATTATTATGAACTGCTCTAGCAGGCATCTGGTTTTGATTTAATTTGCAACAACAATAAGTACACACACGTTGATCCAATCCCAAATCAAAACAATTTTCTACCATCAAGTATGTTGCGAAATCCTTCCATTCACTATTATTTTCCCTTTCACTTTTTGCATATAAATCCACTAACTTAGTCTGATTCTTATAATAAGTGCGTCGACAACACACACAAGTGAAATTAGGCCTCTCACTTGATTTCACCTCAAATGTCGCAATTTCCCTCTGGAAATTATCTGTACTGGAAACCTGTACACTATCTTCCACATGACCCTCTTCTTCTTGCTCAATTTCAACATTCTCCTCTTTACTTCCAAAGTAACAAAACTCAATTTCTTCACATATATTCTTCACATCTATTTCAGAACCATGCAAAAGAGCAGCGCATAATTTTTTAAGCATAATTGCTGGACTCTTAGCATAATACAACATTCTAACTAATTTCCTCACTTTATTATGATGCACTGCTAGCATCCTGAAATGATGAAAAACACTCTGGCATACTCTCCTGGAAAGACAAGCCAGTGAATGACCATGCAAACCTGTCACTTCTCTCACTCTGCAAGGATCTAATTCTTGCAACAACCTTATTTTCTGCTTCAAACTTTTCTTATTAAATGACCGTACAAAATCACAAAGCAAATTGATGGAATCCTGTCGCACACTGCAAATACTACTACACTTCCAGGTGTACACAGGACCCTTAGCACGTCTTCCTAAAACCTCATTACCTAACACCTCTTCTGCCTCTGTTGTCACAAGTTTTTCTTTTTCAACTGGACAACCATCTTTCACTTCATAAGCACGACCACTGGTGTCAACTGCATGCACCAAATCATTATCCTGGAAATAACTCTCCTCATTAAAAAATGCCTCACAGCTTGAACTATGCATCCATTCTCCAGAAAAAACTTCACAAAAATTACTACGATTAACTATTCTCTTCCATCTACTATTTCTTTTGAAATCATAAATTGCCTTGTTTAGCTTCCTAATTCTATTGATTATCAAAATAAATAACTTACGTTTAATTTCAAATGCCTGATCAATAACTTTCTCAACTTTTTTTTTTCTCTTATAAAAAACTAGTTTCTGTTGACGTTTCTTAATATTTTTTAACAAATTGCCAATTATCCTGTTGCGGAACATTCGTTTACGAATCTCCCTAAACTGTTGTTTCCTTCTACTATCATGCACAGAGTTATCTCTTGCTCTAGCAGTAACATTTTTCATTGGCCTTTCCTTTCCATTTGATTTCCTTCTCGTTTTATGGACTGAAACATTTTCTGTAGTAATATTTTTTTTACTACACATATTTCTTATGAATTGTTTTGTGCTCTTACCCGGTGCTTTCTTCGTGACTTGACAAATCTTTTTGTTAGAGGACTGCTGCATATTTTTTTTCACCTGCTGTCTTTGACGTTTTGCAGCCTTTCTCTGTCTTTCTATTGTAGGCATGGTGAAATCTTGAAATGATCTGCAGTTGAATCTGTGGTAAAATATAATAAAAAATGTTATTAACCATTATTACCAAACAGTAAAACAATAACAGTGATCAAAAACTTAACACACTACTTGACATTTTAAATAGAAGATTTTTTAGTCCTTGCAAATTTACAATACAGAAATACCAGAAAAGAAATGACATTTATATTTATGTTACCTATGCTATTTTATATGTGAATCTGATCTAATTTTATGAGCATATTTTAATATTTTATTGAAGACACTACACATAACCTGCTTTTGAAGGTGTCTTTATTTTTAAATTAAACGGTTTACCTTTTTACTTTTTATTAATTATAAATTTTAAAAATAAATGTTTATATTTCCATAGGCTCAAGCAGGTCAGCTTCCCATCCTATTTCATATAATTCCGACAAATCTGCATCCTCATCACGCTCTTCTTCATCCTCAGGATTTAAATCATCCAAGGGATCAACATCCACTGATGTTTCAATTACAAGTTCAATGATGAGGTCAAAATCAACTGATTGCAGATTGTCGCTCATGTTGAGGTTGTCTTTATCTTTAAAGAAAGATAACAACAATGAGATGTTGCAGAGTAAGAGACAAATCTCAGAGATTATAATAGTAAAATTGTTTAACAAGAGTAAAATTTTGCAGCTATTATTTAGCCATGTCCAGCGATGCTGAGCAGGTGAAGCCTATGTCTAATTTTTCACTGAACAGGACTCATCTCTTCTTAACCTTGGATAAGCCTCACCGACTCTGTGTCCCCTGCACATACTTAAATGTAAAGGGGCAGATTTATGTTAAATGGCACATCCCCAGGCATGCACCAGTTAACGTGCACCACTGCTCTGCCACCCATGGTGTGCCGCATTTACAATCAGATAGGAGAAACCTGCGTCAAAACCCTGCGCCTGCTTTAAGCAGGCATAGGTCTTGACGCAACATTGTGGAGATGGTGCACCCTTGAGCGTTGCTGGAGCTGCATCGCACTTGCGATACAACTCCAGCAATGCGCCACCTTAACGGCACAGATGCGTCACGCATCTGTGCCGTTTTTGCCCCATGCTGCGGGGCATTGTAAATGCAGCACACCATGGGTGGCGGAACAGCAGCGCAGGATGACTGGCACATCCCTGGTGATGCGCCAGTCATCATAAATCTATCCCTAAGCTTCTTATCTTGTTAGAGATGAACTGCCATATGTATCATCAAAATATTTTGCATTTCCTAAATAGCGAATTTTAAGGAATAAATAGCGATTCTTTACCATTCCTAATTTGCGATGAGCAAATTGCTAATTGCAAGTTACCCATTCATTTCCATGGGCTAGGAGGCTCATAGGAATGAAGGTTGCAATTTGCGATTAGCAATTAGCTCATCACAAAATAGGAATTTTTTCAAGCGTGCAGGGGTATCTCAAGAACACCCTGCTGCACCCCTGAAAAAGAAATTTGGGGGCATATGGCACACATACATGCCCTAAGGACATGTATGGGCGTCATATGGGACCTTTTGTTTTTTAGAAAAAAATGCTTTTTGAAAAGAATTCGCAAATTACCACAAACTAGAAGTTGGTGGTAGTTTCCAAATCCTTAATATCATTTTTTACATATTTTTTGTTTGATACATTGCATTTAAGGAATCGTAAAATTTGCAAATCCTTCAGTGCAATCGCAAAATAAGGAATAGCAAATTTTGAATTAAGGACATTTTAAGTCATTTCCATATGTGCAGTGTTTTGAAATTATGATTTGAAAATCGTTTTTGGGGAAAAGTAATGGTTTGCAAATTTATGACAAGGACATAATGGTGTATGCTTCTCTATAAGGCATTTCAGTGTCTCTGATGTCATTTTTCCCATATTACATTATAAGACCTTTCCCCATGGAGCACATTCCTTGTAAATATGCTCCCACCTGAGCATGGCGAATTTAGATTTTGACTGTTTGAGTCACATAACCATGTTAAAAGTGACCCAAAAAAATTGCAAACGTTTTAAAAAAACACATTCATGTGTCTTAAGGACATTTTAAGTCATTTCCCCATGGACAGTGTTTTCTAAGTGGCGCAAAAGAGGCATACACCTATCATAAATCTGTCCCTAGCATTTTAAATGATTAATTCAGGATGACAATAAGATGTGGCCTATCCAGAGGTTTGTTTAAGGTGAGGCCTACTCAGGATTGCAGATTAAAGTTACGCTTGATGAAGAATACAGAGGACATAATACATGTAAAGCTCTACCAATGAAGTAAGTGATGTCAACTTCATTGCGCCAGTCATCATAAATGTATCCCTAAGCTTCTTATCTTCTTAGACATCAACCGCCATATGTATCATATAACTATTTTGCATTTCCAAAATAGCGAATTTTAAGGAATAAATAGCGATTCTTTACCATTCCAAATTTGCGATGAGCAAATTGCTAATTGCAAATTACCCATTCATTTCCATGGGCTAGGAGGCTCATATAAATGAAGGTGCAATTTGCGATTAACAATTTGCTCATCGCAAATTAGGAATTTTTCCAAAGCTGCAGGGGTGTCTCAATAACACCCTGCTGCACCCCTGAAAAAGAAATTTGGGGTCATATGGCGCACATAAATTTTAACAACATTCCTTTACCTCAAAAACGATTTTCAAATCATAATTTCAAAACACTGCACATGGGAAAATTACTTAAAATGTCCTTAAGACACATAAAAGCGTTTTTTGATTGCCTTTGCAGCATGTTTGTATCACTTTTAACATGGCTATGTAACACAAACATTCAAAATCTAAATTTGCCATGCACAGGTGGGAGCATATTTACAAGCAATTTGCGCCACAGACAAAGGTCTTACACTAAAATGGGAAAAATAACATCAGGGACAGTCAATTGCCTTATAAAGAAGCATACACCATTATGTCCTTGTCATAAATTTAAAAACAATTCCTTTTCCCCAAAAACGATTTTCAAATCATAATTTCAAAACACTGCACATGGGAAAATGACTTAAAATGTCCTTAAAACACATGAAAGCGTTTTTTGATTGCCTTTCCAGCATGGTTGGGTCACTTTTAACATGGCTATGTAACACAAACATTTAAAATCTAAATTTACCATGCACAGGTGGGAGCATATTTACAAGCAATTTGCGCCACAGAGAAAAGTCTTACATTAAAATGGGAAAAATAACATCAGGGACAGTCAATTGCCTTATAAAGAAGCATACACCATTATGTCCTTGTCATAAATTTAAAAACAATTCCTTTACCTCAAAAACGATTTTCAAATCATAATTTCAAAACACTGCACATGGGAAAATTACTTAAAATGTCCTTAAGACACATAAAAGCGTTTTTTGATTGCCTTTCCTGCATGGTTGGGTCACTTTTAACATGGCTATGTAACACAAACATTCAAAATCTAAATTTTCCATGCACAGGTGGGAGCATATTTACAAGCAATTTGCGCCACATAATTCATAATTTTCTCCTTAAAGCACACTATTCTCTATCTAAATTAAAGAAATATTTTCTCACCTTAGCAAATACTTTGAGTTTGAAAACAGTCTCAGAAACACACCAATTTGTCTTCAGCAGAGCAAAAGGTATGCACTCCAGAGTCTGCAGCTATCAAAAGCACAGAAATGCTGTAATTCTTCACACATATTTCTCATGTCACCCAATCAAAACTCTTCCCTCACTTTTTTTCAAATGAAAACCCTTCCCCCCTCTGCCCTTTCTGTCTTTTCTGCATGGCAACCACCTCTTGGAAGACTTCTGGTGTTTGCAAGTTCACACAACTTTGTTGCAATTGAACTCTGAACTCTCAGTGCACCTGCATATCCAGTGCATTCTTTCATTTAATGATTTTTTATTAACCATTCAAAATACATCTTTCAAAGAACACATCCGTGCACCCTAACTTTCTGTTTTCAGCAATCAAAATCCACCAATCACTGTTACTGCTTCATGAACACAGAAACTCCACAGTTTTTTTCATTTTAAACTCTCATTTTTTCAACTGCCATTTCATTGCCACACTTCATCTGACTGCAGGAGAACCTTCTCTCACCATGTTTTCTGTCTGGATTGTTGGACATAGTTATATTCACTGGGCTCAAAGGTACGTTGAAAACAGGAAATTACCTAACCTCAATTTACAAGATGTGGAAATTAAGTGGTTTGGCCACAGAGGATTAAAATGTCACCAATTGATACCATTGGTGAAAACCTTTATGCATTTGCCCAAACCTGACCTGTTAATTGTGCACTGTGGAGGTAATGACTTGGGCACTTTGACTGGTGTAGGTCTGGAAATGCTTTTAAAGGACACCTTTGAGCAATTAATGGCACTTTTTCCTCAGACTGCCTTGGTATATTCAAATATATGCCAAAGACAGAAATGGAGGTGGTCAAACCAATTTTGTCCACAAATTGAGAAGTCGAGGAAGCATGTAAACAAATCTGTTTCAGCTTACATGAGAGACCATGGAATGGGCTCCCTGTACAACAATAACTTGCGTTACTACATGCAAGATATCTACAGAGGAGATGGAGTTCACTTCTCAGATGAGGGCAACAGAGTTTTCACTCTGAATTTAAGAATGTGCATTGGTACCTACTTATAAGTACCTAAATGTACCATAAACCCAAAAGCTCTTCTCAGAGCTACCCTACATCTGATCACTCACAATTATTATTTTACTCTAACATTTTTCACTAATTTCCAACAAAGTACGCTCCCTGGGGCGCTACCCGGTACGCGAACCGGGAGCTAACCTCGCGAATTTTTTTTTAAAAATGTTTTTTTTTCGCACATATAAGCCTCCTCAGCCACCCTCAGAAAACCTAGGGGGTCAAGATAACTCTACCGTGCCCCCTTCTACCCATTCTGAACATTATTTGCCCTCGATCTTGTATCTTAATTCGACCGAAACACAAAATGATGGACTCCCGGAACGCTTAAGGTTCGCGAACCGGGGCGCTTAACGGTTCGCTTAACGGTTCGCGTACCGGGTCGCTCTCTGGGAAGCGCACCATCAAAAAAGGTGGGAAAGTAGTTCACAGAAAAGCCACTGGAGACAATTTCACCAAATATAGATTAGCTCATACTACATACCAATCCCTACCATTTTCACAAATTTGATTGGAATTCCATTTAGTCATTTAGCCTGTAGACCTCTCTAAATACCCTGAGGTAAATTACTTCACAAAACACATCTGAAGTGTTGGAATTGACAACCAATGAAAATGTTACTTTCATTTTCTATTTTTTTTACCTGACATTTCATTGGTTATATACCTGAATATATATAAAGGAAGAGAAGAAAACACAGCCATTTTGACTACTACTTCTTGCTGTACATTTCAATAGTATTTTCACTAATTCCTTCAACTTCTTTCTAAAGGTAAGTTTTTATTTTTAAAACTGAAGTATATTGTGCACTATAAGTTAATATGGTAAACTTTTTCTGATAGATATAAACTATCCCTCTGTAGTAGTTATAGATTTAGAGAGACTTCTCTGTTATAGTTATGAATGGAGTTAGGCTTCTCTTGTATAATTATGAATTTACTTACGTTAAATCACATACACTTTTTTATATTCCTACTTCCACTCTGATACTATACACTGCCCAAAGATAAATTCACTGATAAAAAATGCCTATCTAAAATTATTCCCAACATTGCCCTATCTCTACTAATATATATTTTTTTAATCCAAATTTCAGGCAAAATGGAAGGCGAAAACCAAGTTTCTTTTGAAATGGACCTGCAAGAGAGCAGCCAAGAATTGATTGATACAATTGATCAAATTGACATTGAATTTTTCGATGAAACTTGGGACAATGAACTACTGCAATGTGTACAAGCAGTAGATAACCTCCTTGCAAATGAGGACATTTTACACCCTCAGAGACTACAATGTATATTCCATGATAATTATGAAATTTCTGACAATGAAATGTTAGAAAGTTTAATAAATTATGAAACACAATCACATTAAAAAAAATGCTTAAAAAATAAAGAAAATAAAAAATAATCAACAAAAACAACAATCAATTAACATACAGCATTTGAAAAGTCTATCATTCATTTTTCATTGCAGTACGCTGCCCAGAACGCTTCCCGGTTCGCGGACCGGGCGCTCCCCACGTTTTTTTTGCCCCGCGGGGCCCTTTTAAAACCTCCACATTAAACCTAGGGGGTCAGGGAGGATCTAGTATGCCCCCTTATGGTCATTTTCGCCTTTGTTTTGGCCTCCTCTTGTCTCTCAATCCTACCGAGAGACAAGATGGCGGCCGCTCCGGACTGTTTAGAATGTTGACAGACACCGGAGAGCCAATCAGCTTAGCTACGCGAAGTTCCGGTACGCTTAAGGTCCGCGGACCGGAGCGCTGCCCGGAGCGCGCTTACAGATATATATATCTTTTTTTAAACGTTAATTTCTCAAAATCCACTGGAGCACATATATTGAGACCTAGAAAAGGCACATCGGGCTACCAGTCCCTACAATTTTGCCAAGTTTCATGGAAATCCATTCAGCCGTTCGGGCTAAAAGTGAGGCCAACCGCCCTATGGAAAACTCAATGTTAAAAACACGTTTTGGGACCCCCCTTTTTTCTCGGCCCCCCCTTGACGAAACCCCCCCAAATTTCCAAGGGCTGCTCAGAAACAAAATGTTCCATTTTCCAGAAAATTTCAGCCAATTCCGTCCACAAACGCCAAAGTTATTAGACATAGAATTTTCAAAAATCCCATAGGGAAAAAATCCTAACTATATATACCTACTGGCGACCGCCAGTAGGTAATATATATATATATATATATATATATATATATATATATTCTCTCAGTTTCTCAACAGTTTGAGACCGCACTCCTAGTAAGGTAAGTTTCCACTTCTTTATTCGTTATGACATGCAGCTTTCCATCCCCCGGTCGGTCCTTGCCTTACGCGCTTCAAAACCATTGATGCTTCACATCAGAGGCCGATGTCAGTGGGCTGTTTCAGATGTAGCCACCATTCTGCTAAAGACCTCTGTCCTACTCAAGCAAGCTGAGGGCGACATAGAGGTTGCATGCCTCAATTTGACATCAAAACTTGAAAGGGCCATTGAAGCTACTGCACCGGCCCGTAGGGTGAGAATTGTGGATAAGGGTTTAGGGGCTCCATGGTTCAACGATACCCTTAGGTTAAGGAAGTGAGCTCTGCACAAAAGCGAGAGAGTTTGGCGCAAAGAGTATGAACCTAGTGCACGGGCTACGTATGTGCAGGAATTAGCTATTTATAAACAGGCAATCATCTCTAGGAAAGCGGAATTCTATGAGGGTAGAATCGCGGTGGCAAGAGACCCCCAGAAATACATTTTCAAGGTCCTGACAGAGTTGAGGAAAAACAAGGAGCAGAATCCTTCTTTCACGCAGGATGACTGCCATAAATTCCATGTTTTCTTTTCCAATAAAATATCGGATCTTTTGACAGAAATACATCATACCCCGAGACTTGACTGCTCTGTTCAACCCTCTTTGATAGCTCCTCTGATTGCCCACTCCCTTAGCACGCTGCCTCCGATTACTAGGCCTGCCCTCCCAGGATCCTTGCGGACCCTTGCCCTCCCAGGATATTTAAGCTAGCACTACCAGGAATAGAGGACAATGTTCTCTCCCTCCTCAACAGCTCCCTGGAAACAGGACAGGTCCCTACCAATTTTAAGGAGGCTTGTCTGATCCCGCTTTTGAAGACGCCGGGTGCAGACGCTAAGATCCTGAAAAATTTTAGGCCCATTTCACAGCTACCTTTTTTAGCTAAAATACTTGAACAACATGTTCTCACACATCTTTCTTGCCATCTGGAAAACAATCAGTTGTTAGAACAGAACCAGGCTGGCTTTAGGGCCCACCATAGTACGGAATTGGTCATGCTTTCCGTGCTCGATGATCTGAGACGGAGAGCAGATAACAAGATCCTGTGCGCCCTGGTGCTGTTAGATCTCTCCGCGGCATTTGACAAGGTTAACCATGACCAGTTATTGTCGCGGTTGGGGGACTTCGGCATCCAGGGAACTGCCCACGCCTGGCTAACTTAATTTCTTCAAAACCGCTCTCAGAGAGTCCAATTGGCAGACCTGGTTTCGTCGCCAGCCGGCATCACTTGCGGAGTTCCCCAAGACTCGGCACTTTCACCTCTCATTTTTAACGTTTGTTTGAAACCTTTGATCTCGGCACTAAATCAGATGGAATGCCGGATTTATAACTATGCTGATGATACACAAATTGTTATCCAAATTGATAACTCATCCTCGGCATATGTTAGGCTGCAAAATATTTTGAAATTCACGGTTAATTGGATGTCCGCCAATTCATTAAAGATAAATCCGGACAAAGCAGAGGTGTTGCCGATTGCCATAACATCCAGCCCCTGGAATGATCTGTTCTGGCCCTTTCTAGAACCAGCAGTGGCTGTGAAAAGTCTGGGCATCTATACAGACGACAAGCTGTCCATGATAAAACAAGTTTCATCAGTCGTTGGCACTTGTGTAGGCCTACTGAGACAACTGCGGAGAATTTCCCGACTTCTGACTTCGGCCACCCTCAGACGCGTGGTATCAGCCATGATCCTGTCGCGCCTTGACTATGGCAACTCGTTGTATGCTGGCCTCACCCAACAACTGCTGACTAGACTACAAACAGTTATGAATGACGCAGCTAGATTAATATTTAAAAAACCTAAACGGCCGCACGTTACACCTCTGCTACGCGAGATCCACTGGCTGCCAATTAGGCAGAGAATAATGTTCAAGGGCCTTTGCATCACACACAAAGCCCTGAATGGACAAGCGCCAAGATATATCAAGGAGCACCTAGTTCCCTATGTCCCCAGTAGGACACTCCGATCGGCAGATGCCACCCTCCTGGTTTGCTCCTGTTTCAGACTATCTGCTATGGGAGGGCGTGCTTTTTCCAATGCGATTCCAGTGGCCTGGAATAATTTGCCAATGCACCTGCGCAAGGAACCAAACCTCCTACCCTTCAGGAAGATGCTTAAAACCGTGCTCTTCCGGGAGGCTTGGGGCTCGTCCTAATAGCTCCTCGCCTCGTGATCAAACCAGTATGTAGTTATGGACAAGCGCTTAGAGACCTCTGGGTGAAAGGCGCTTTATAAATCTAAATAAATAAATAAATAGTCTTTGTTTTGAAAAATGAAGGCCAAATTCAGAGTCTTCCCGGTACACTGTGTGCTGAATCAAAAGTCAGTGTATGGGGATGGAGAAAACATGAAATGTTCTAATCCTGTAGACAAAAAGTCGTCTACCGTTGTAGGTGAACGTTGGATTACCTCGTTTAGAAGACCAACAGCACATAGATTAGAAGCATAGCCTTCAGCATTAGTCGCATCAGCAATGTTCGTATCGGATGTTACCTGCGTGCCTGTTGTTTCCTCTCGTACCTCAGCAGTAGCAATTTACGTCTATGAGATCTCAATGAATGCCGTCATCAGGAATGGTAGCCGCTGGGGACAACACACAGCATGGGCCATTACTGGGTCCAGCAGAGTATTGAAATCCGTAGGCATGACTGATGGGAGTGTTAGACAGATGTCTAGCACGCATTCTTCACCGCAAAGCAGGCAGCTTAGAACAGGTAAGATGCAATCTTGCAATATTGGTCTTAATGACAGAAACCATGTGGGATTTAATTGTCATAGACGAGGTAAGCTTAAAATTTGGACGATGCGCTCATGACACTTCATCTCCAATAGAGCTCTCTCTATGGTGCTTGGAGTGACGGTGGCGATTTGGCTTGCCATATCGTAGCAGTCGGAGAAAAAATAGGAACCCTGCAACAAGTGCTAAAAGTAGTGGCAGTCCGCCAAACACAGAGTGCACAAAGTTGGGAATTATTCAGAGGAATGCTTGAAAAGGTGCCAACAGCCCTGCACACACGTTCTTAAATACATATACAATACCGCTCGTATCAGACATGTTTAAGATACGTTCTAACATTTCTGAGAAATGTATAGGGCAGTTTGTATTCAAAAGGGCTTGTATCTCGGCTGAAGTCCTTGTAACTTGTACATCATAGGTTTCTTTGGCCGAGGTCAGAGTTTGTTGTAAAAGAATGGCTTTCATTCGGCTTAGAGTATCAATTCGTATAGAAGAGATGTTCAGTAAAGGCCATAAAGGCGACTCCTTGATTGTTTTTTTGGGGGGTAACAAGACTTGCATACAGCAAGTGACCCTGGATGTAACTTCCATTAGAAAGTTGGCCAAAAATTTGATTAATCACTGCAGCTGGTGAGCCTTGCAGGTGCTAGGATAAGTTTGTAGTGGAATCATCACAGGCCCGTGTAAATTAATACCCTGGCATAGGAGAGAACCGCTTAGTGCGTTTTCACAGTTTGTACCCCTAAGAAACACTTCACACCCCCCACTCCAACATCTGTGTGTAAGGTAAATCTCAGGATGTCTTGATGTATTCTTTACCCAACCTTTCATATTTGCCTGCTGGTATATGTTTCAGGCAATGCTGAAAATGGAAAGTTGTAACAGGCAGAGTTATTTTACCATGTATGATCCACCCAGTAGCTTATTTTTCTGCCACGGTGAATGGTAGTTTTTCCAGTTTTTCAATGCTCAGCACGTATAGTCTGCTCACTTTTGTGCCACCTTGATCTGTTTATCAGTGTGATTGAATTCTGAAAACAGTGACGTAGTGTTGATTAAACGCCAAGTCACGTAGCCTGCATGCAAGTTTTGTAGCGTCCAGTCTAATAGCATGATAGAACGTAGTGGAGACTGACCATGTTGCAGCATGACCAAGTCTTGGTCCATGTTGTCTATGGCAGAAGACACAATGCTGTCCAATGAATATATCCTGGACGACAGAGTTGTTAACCCATTGTCCACTACAGCGAGAGATCTCTCTAAATTAATACAATCAATTTCTCGTATTCTTTCCGCAGTTTCTGCTTGGGTAACCTTCCATATTTCATTATAAGCAGTGTAGATACCGGCATATATCAAACTTTTTTGACGCGATTTGCTTGGACCTAGCAAGAATTCCCTAAGGTCTGCGCCTTCTGGAAGTAATGATAAGTGTTGTTTCACATCCTTTAGTGTAGCTTTCTGTAGCCATACAAGGCAAAGTTTCCCCACACTGTATGTTGTTATTACCCCTGGATGCTGTCTTTGAACATTGTGTGGGTCTGGCCTATTGATAGTAAACCTCTGTGTTTTGTTCAGGAATTGATCTTGACAGTTGTTTGTGTCTGTGGGCCAGAGCAACCATTTTTTCCAATCTGGATTTGATCTGTTGTGATGCAAAATAGTATGTACGTCGACCTACCCCTGTGTAGTGCTATCACTTGCAGGTGCAGGTATGGACGGAGCGTTCATGTCTTTGATCTTGGCTATCCCAAGGCAAGACGTTTGTTGGACAGTGTCCTTCAAAAACATAATTTGCTCAGGGATGATACAGGCTCTAAACAAAGCTTCTACCCCCTGCACTTGCCAATCTGTTGTACCCAAGACAGATTGTGTCTCAATATTGTCTTTTCAAAAGCCGAAACCTTGTCTAGACAGTTGGGCAATAAAGGCTGCAGAATAAATCTGTTTTGTATTGGTTAACACATTTTTCGTTCCTGTCTTATTCACATTTTTAAAGAAAAAAGTTTTTGTATTTGACAAGTTAAACCCTGAAAATATAGAAATTTCTTACCAAAAGTATTTGAGCTACCCTTTGGAGGTGTAGGACAATGTTCCCATTGGTCATACATAAATAACTTTCTAGGTGATGCAGTTCTATGCAAGAAATGATGACCATAGTGGTTATAACAATACATTTGTTCATAGTCTGATGAACCCTCCAAATATTCATGATTTGTGAATACTGTAGACATTTCTAGATCAGACATCATGTTATTAACAGTCTCGAAGTCCCAATCCTCAGAAAAGGTACAAGAGGTAATAAAGTCACTTAATGAAATTTTAAACAAGTGTGGAGTGTTCAAGAGTTCCGACGGGCCAAAAATGTCATAATACGTTTTGTCCCAAACTATACCATCTGGTATAGGAACGGCTGTGATGTTCACTGCTGACAAGTCTCTTGCTTTACAATGGGATGATTTGTGTGGCTGGAGAAGTAAATTTACTCTTTTACTTGCTGTTTCTATTTGAATATATCTTCCATGTATCAGCATACCCAGAGTTATTACCAGAGCTAACCAAAGTAGAAAGAAGAATATTCCCAAAACAATCCATAGTTCAATCCATGGTGAAACCAGATAAGTATTTTTCAGGAGATGAAATAATCTGTTACTTTTTCTTTGAAAGTTCTTTGTGCTGGCGTTGTTTCAGGTTCCCTGGGATCCTCAGAAAACGTATCAAAGTTAATGAAATAGCCAGAGGCAGTTCTGACAATGGTTGGAATTGCTTCAGGATTCGTTAAAATAGCTGGAACCAGCTGATCACATGTTACGTTGGTGTAGACAGGTGTATCGGAACAAACTGTTATTTGGGTTTCAAGAGGAACGAGTTCCACAGCTTTGTTGCTTAGGCCTTTATTTCTCACTGTACAATCTTCAATGGTGATGAGTCTCTCAGTTTGAACCTCTTGGATTGTAGCTAGAGGAGTGCATCTGCTACATTGCCGGAGTCCACTTGGCCTACTGCTTAGTATGGGCCACATAGTGTGGTTTGATCAGGTCGATGGACACGAATCTTTTCTCCTTTTTACCAGCAAGGCAAAAGTACTGTTCTTGATCAGTGGATTGCTAGGACAGGTACTGGTTGTCTGTAAGAAGGCCCAAATTCCTTCTTGTCCGCGATCTTTTCTCTGACTAGATCACCAAGCTTTGGGATCCAGACAGGCCTTGCTGGGACAACAAGGCCTGTGGTGAAGCCAACCCCAGTGGTGGTTGGCTTCAGGAACACGTTGCTTTGTTTCGATCTTAGTTCATTTAAGTCATGTAAAACATTAAAACGATCTTTGATATCAAATTCTTCATTTTCCACCACTGTCCCTTTCATGTCAAGGTCCGGTACCAACATTCTAGTCCCAAATAGGACCTCATATGGAGTGACACCCCCTAGAGAGCTTCTTGGCTAATTGTTTAATAAGCGTTGGACCCCATAAAGATGTCTGACCCACCCATCAACCAAACCTAATACCCTAGCTGTTATAGACTGCTTTACGTCCCAGTTTTTTCTCTCCACAACAGAATTTTCCTCAGGATGGAATGGAGAAGAATACCGCAATGCTACGCCCAAACTGGCAATGGCTTCTTTGTAAGCTTGAGAGCTAAAGGCAGGGCCCTGGTTAGAATGTAGTGTGCCAAATGCGTATGTGCCGATAAAGACTTGCAAATGTTTTATAACAGTTCGAGCGTCAGCCAAGCGCTGAGGCCACATCCATAGAAACCTTGAACACAAATCCACTGCAACCATGATATATTTATAGTTACCCTCCCTTTGTAAGGGACCGCAGTGGTCCAGGTAAACACACGTTTATCTGAGATTAACAGAGGCGTCTGCGCAGGACGTTTCACAGTAGAGACTTTCATCTTCTGGCATATTTCACAGTCCAAAACATAATTTCTGGTCAGTTTCCTAATACCTGGCCACCAGTATCTCTGTTTTAATAACGATACTGTGGCAGAAACACCTGCATGAGCAGAGGCAATCCCTTCATGTGCTGCTAGGATTAGTCCTAATCTATGTTCCATGTTTGGTAATACCCTATCCCCCACTCCAAGTATTCGAGCAAACGGAATATTGTTCGCATCAATTCTATATGAGTATTTGAGTGGAAACTTTTTAGGAAACGCTGACCCGCTGCCTTTGCTTGAACCACTGACAGCCAGTAATATTTCACTGTCAATTTTTGTTTTTGAAAGAGTGATTTGAGCTACGGAAGCCGTTTGCACAGCCCTCTTCGCGGCTTCATCAGCCAATTCCCTTCAACGTGAACACCATCACGTTGATGACTCAGCGTGTGTATCACATGAGTGTTTTGTAGTCCGTTTCGCAACTGAATTACTTGTTCCCAAATAGTTTTGTGCTTTATTGTCCCACCTTTTGCATCTATGAAACCATTTTGATGCAAATCTGTAAATATTCATTATAAGATTGAACACAGTAAAAAGAATCGCACACTATGAGTGTGGGGAATTTGCTATCCATATTTTCAAGTGCCATTTTGAATACTTGTAGTTCAGCTCGCTGAGCTGTACAATCTCCTAGCGATTGTGTTTGTGTGACCATTGGTCTGAATTTGCCAACGCACATATGAGCTTTAGCGATCGCGCACGCTGCACTGTAAGCTTGGTTACCCCTCGTAGCGGGTTGTGCAGATCCGTCAGTATAAATTATAAATTCGTACTGGTCAAGAGGGAGAATCTCAGTAGGCAGAGGATATTTATGTTTGTACTGAAGGAATGCTTGTGTTTTCAAGTAAGGATCAAAAACATATTCAACATCAGTTGCAGCAAGTGAATTAACCATTTGTATCCATCTCAGATGTAAAGCTTTTGTATTCGGAATGCTAGCTTTTGTAAATGCTTCTAAGGCTGGTACAGGAGTTAAGACCATAATGCGTTTCCCTTGAGACAGGGCTCTTTCATTTGCTACAGAATTTTTTCTGCAAAACGACAAAAATCCAACATATACAGTTCAAGAATATGATTTTAAAAGAGTTCTAGGGTTTGGGTCAAAATAATCCACAGTTGCGTCACGTTTCACCCAAATTACCTGTAGATGCGGCAAAAGTTCCAAATGGAAGCTGCAGAGTTGAAAAACAAGCGATGCGTCACTCCTGTGACCCTGGGGAGCCGATGCGACAGCCCCGCTGCACGCAGCAGATGTGTTGAGACGAGTCCGGTCTGTATAGGGAGGGATGCGATACCTTGTATGGATTCTGGTGCGCATGTTCGGTAGGAAGCGTCTCGCACATGCAGGATGCAGCGATCTCCGGGACTGCAACGATCTCATGTGCGGCGGCGATGCGCAGCGCAGCGTCGATCTTCGATCCACTCGATGCGATGGCTTTGCGACGATGTTCGCAGCGACGTGATGCGGTCCGCAAGCAAGCGGTGCGACGATCTCACCCAGCAACGACAGGCTCTGCGATGATACTGGCAGCGACAGGAAACTTCCCGTACTGGGGCGTTGTGTTCCGCAAGTGAACGATGCGTTGGTTCTTGCAGCGGCAACAGGCCCTGCGACGATCTCTATCCTCGCGGCGGCGGGAATTTCCTCTCACTGTCGGGATGCGCTCCGCCAGCGAGCGATGCATTAAAATTTCAGAATGTCTTAGTTTCTCCTTGTCCAACTCCCCAAACAGCAGGCACAACTTCCAGAGGCCCCACGATTGGATCAAGCACTCTAGGAAGGGCAGAACTCATACAGCAGAGTTCAGTGGGTATCTGGGGGTGAAGTCCTTTTGTTCCTGGGACTTCTTGACAGGGACATAACAGATAACAATATTCCCCTATGACCTAAACATATTTAGAAATGGCAACCTCTATACTTTAGAAATTATTGTTTAACACAGGGTGGTGACATTAACTTTTTTTCATTTATATTTTTATTGTTTTTTAAGTACAAAATATCATTCATCAATTTATCTTTTTGACATGTACATTTTCATAGTTCATTTTGCAAAACATATAGTGATTCATTTAAGACAATAAAAGACATAACCATACCATGCAGAAGAGACATCTAGGACTAAACAAATATTGCAATTTCACACAACAAACTTTCTCATTCATACTTCATTCACTCATTATTCTGCGTCTGAGGGATCGCAGATTGAAGCGCGAATTTGTTACGCAAGGTCGACGCGTTTCGGCGGTATTGAACCACCTTCCTCAGGACCTTTGTAGCAGAATATACAGATATTCATAAATAGGATTATGACCACTGCATGGTGGGGTATCCTGAAATTTTTACTAGGGTGGGACCCTGCTTCAGTCATTAGATCATGTCAAATAGGAAATGTCATTCATGGAAGTTCCTCAAGCATGAGAACTGACTGTTCCTCAGTTGGTTACAGTTTCGGGGGTACTTTTGAATTATATATCTTCTTCCAGCAAGACCAGGTTTTCTTCTTCCTGCACTTTGTGTCCCAACAGATTATTCTTTTTTCGCCTACTTTTGTTTCGTTGAGTCACTTCTGTGAGTTATCTGGTTTATCTTTTAAAATTGTTTATCCTCAATTTCTCTCTCTTGGAATATGTATAGACCAACTTCTGCCGATATCCCCTCGAAACTGACCAGGAAGCCTGCTCTCCTCAGGCCCTTGGAGTTCTCTTCAAGCAAGGGGGCCGAGCAACACAGCAAAGTCCTTCCCCTCCCCTTGGCAGCAAAGCAACTGCAGGTCAGCCCACAAACACATAGCAGGACAGTCCTTCCTCTTTAGTCTTCCAGCTTTCTCCTTGGCAGAGGTTCTTTCTTGATTCCAGGATGATCTAATTTTCTGTAGTCTGGGTAGCCCTTCTTATACCAGTCTTTCCTTTGTTCTCTAGAGGCAGAGATGCCGTGGCATGATCAGAACCAGTTCAGGTCAGTTCCTGAGCACTTTGTTTTTCTGTCTCCTCCTCTCCTTTCAGAGAGAGGGGCAGGGTCGTCAGCCACCCAGCAGGAGATGGAGCCAGCATTGTGTAAGGCAGGCACAGCCCTATTCAGGCCCAGGTGCTATCCCCTCCCACCACTCAAGATGCGGATGCAGTCATTCAGCATAGGGCTGACTCATCCACCCTCCTGGGCGCTCCCCACCCCTGTCACTCACAAACCAGACAGTCAATTCACAAACAGGCCAAGGCACACAGAAAGGTCAGACAAGAGAACAGCCACTTTCTAAAAGTGCTGTTCTCAAACACAAGAATTAAAAAACATCCTTCCTAAAAGATGTGTTATTAAATTCTGAGTTCAGGGATACCAGACTTTAATTTTCTATCTTGCTCCTATGGGAAGATATGCAGGTAAACATTATACTCAGCATTCCCCATTATAGCCTATGGCCAAGATAGCCCTCTCAATAGTGAAAAATGAAATGGCTGTAATTCACTACAGAGCATGTCACACACAACAGTACATGCTCTACCTTTCATATACACTGTGCCCTGCCCAGGGGGGTACCTTGGGCCTTCTATAGGGGTGTCCAATGTTTACAATGTTTACAGAAAGGGAAGGGTTAGGCCTGGCCATGGCAGCATGGCAGTTAGCAACTGCACTCAGGCACCGTGGTGGCAGGTCTGAGACACCATTTTAGGGCTATTCATGTGGGTGGCACAATCAGTGCTGCAGGCCCACTAGTAGCATTTGAATCACCTGCCCTGGCACACTCAGCGCACTTTACTAGGGACTTCCTGGTAATACAAATATGGCAATCATGGATAACCAATTACAATAACAATTTACTCAGGAAGCACTGGCACTTTGACACTGATCAGCAGTGGCAAAGTGCCCAAAGCATCTAAACCAGCAAAAAGGAAATCCAGCACAGCGTCAAAAATATAGGAGGTAGAGGCAAAAAGTCAGGGGAATCCACGGCAAAGATGCCAGGTCTAACAGTATACAAATTAGATTTGTATGCAACTGGTACTTTTTCACCTACGTTAAAAGTTAAGATGGGGAATCCGCATTGACCCGGAAGGATTCGGATCACTAAGTTGCGTACGTTTACGCATGTTTGTAAGTGTTTTGTTACTAACATGTCAGCTTGAAGTGAACGCAAGATATCTGTGTGTTCCTGTGTCCAATGTGTGATTTTATAATCAGTTTGATTAATTCGTAGAGAGGTTTAACCCTTTCTGCGTAGTTTAGAATGTATGTTCTTCCACAATTCAGGAAACCTAGAATCGACTACGTTTTTCAGTGTTTTTGAAGGTTGGAGCAGCGCACACTTTTCTAAAAAGTTGGCTGCCAGGCATTTGCCTTCACTTGATAGGTCATATCCTAGAAAAAGGACATTTAGATGGGCAATTCTTGATTTTTGAAATTTAATTTATAACCCTCAGAGGCGAAGCCCAGTATAATGGTGTTCACCCTGTTCAAGTGCCTGTCCAGGTCATCGTCTGTCAGATAGATGTCATTGATATATGACAATGCCTCATCATCATAAATTTGTATAACTCTGTTACCCTTGCTGAGAATAACCCCAGGCTGTTCTTGAACCCTTGTGGGAGTCGACGGAAGTGACGTTGAGTTCCCATAATTGAGAAAGCTATTAAATACCTGCTTTCAGGTGCTATGTTTTGACAAAATAAACCGTTAGAAATATCTAATATGGTTTTATATTTTTTGCGCACAATGTTATTCATTAATGCTGTACTGTGTGCATTTTGTACTGCAAATGTTTTACAACAAGAGTTTAGGTGTCTGTAATCCAAAACTAGATGATATGTGTTGTCTGGTTTGGATACATGAAACAAAGGATTGTTCATTGAGGAGATGCATGTTTCAATCACCCCTTGGTATTCAAGTTGATCTAAGATCTCCTTGACCTGTTTTTTAGCTTCTTGCTTAATCGAATACTACCTTTGTGCAGTTGGTTGATTTTTTAACTGGATCTTGTGGTGAGGTGAGTCCTCATCCCATCCTACATGATTTTTATATTTTTATGGGCAACTGCCCATTTCCTGGCATATGTATATTTTAAATGTATGGAACATGGTTGGAGAAGGCTGGCATAATGATGTCTTCGCCATGTGGGCACTCCCTGACAAATTCTGGTGGCCATTCCTGTTCTGCTAGAAGTATATCATAAACCTTTAAAAGTCTCTCCCAAAAGAGTGCTTTTGGTATGTCTCCCTCCATCCGGAGTGTTATTTCATATAACTTTTGTGGAGAACTAACCCTGGTGTCTACAGTCTCTACTTGTATGTACTCATTCAAGTCCACTCCCTCCAGAACTTCCTTCAGGTTCTGGTGAGCTATGCTTACTTCTGCAGCACTGTCCAGCATTGTCTGAGCCCATTCTCCGTTCTTGAGTCGTGTTCTTAGAATTCTTGGCATGTCTGATCTTCAGACCTGCTACTTTATTCTTGGATAATTGAAGTTTTGGTTTGTTTTTCTGAACATGTTCATCGTCGTTGAACTTTACGCGTTCTTCTTTTTTATCTGACCGTCCTCTTCTTTTGGATGTCTGTGACGATATGTTCAAGGTACGAGAGGAACGTGTATCAGTATCTTGATACCTATCAGGTTTTCTCAAATTATTCCTATTCCTGAGGTTATACCTCCTTTCAGAGGGCTCCTTTTGAGGGCTCCTGAGGAGACCTACCTCAGGATTGCAAACGTTTCTCTTTTGAATTTTGTTTATTAGTTTGTCACATCTTTTTAGAAGAGGTAGGCTTCTGTCTAATAGAGTCCTTTTCAGGACTTTTTCCCACTTCTTTTTAGAAGAGGTAGGATTCTGTTTAATAGAGTCATTTTCAGGACCTCCAGACAGTGGTGGTTTAACTGGTTTTCCATTCAAACTGTCTCTGCCTAATTCTCATAGGATTTTTCAATTATTCTGGGTAGTTCGTGTAGATGAACTGCAACATCAAATTCCCTTAATTTCCGGTGGATCACCTCTGATGCTGTTTCTCCTTTAATATTAGATAATATTATTGTTGAGACATGGTCGAACAGTAACTTCATACATAAATTCAGAGCAGGCTCTACCCCGTATTCATTTTGAATTTGTTTCAGGACATCAGGTATTACTGCAATAGACGGAACACCATGTGCTTTAGTATAGATGGCAGCAAAGACTGTGTCCCAAGTGGTGCAGTCTTCCAGATGTGGTGTTATCCCCATTGGTAAAAAGATTGTTAGAATTCTGTGTTTCTCATAAGGGCTAGTATTAGGAAATAGTGCTTCGATTTGAGTCATTTTTTGAGCTATCCAGATTGGAATTTGTTCATGTTTTGTGGGCATTTTACGCATGAATGCGTGTAACGTCTGTGGAGTAATTTTTAGTGCATTCCCCTGATGAGGGGTTTGATTTGGAATGGTTAATGGTGGTTGCACTGTGAAAGTCTGCATTACATATTGAACTAATTGTCTATACATTTTTATTAACTCTTTGAGTTGAGTGAGTAATTTCACATTTGACATGTCTTCGATGTCATTATGAGGTGCGTAGCCAGCTAAAATCGGCCATGTTGCTCCTGGTCTATCTAGTGGACTGAGCCTGCTAATGTGATTTGAATGTTTTAGGGCGCCTTTAAACCAGAGCTGATGCTCCTGGTATATGAGTGGAATTTCAACATCCTCAAAAGGAATATATTCCTCAGGTGGTTTATCTTCTTTGTAGAAGTGAAACATTTTTGTTACCGGATGCGATTCAGGGAATAGTATCCATGAATAGAATACCTCTGTCTGGTGAGATTCATGTGCCTCTATCACCAAAACTGCTCTACCACCTCTTGGTGTTAGGCCATGTTTTATAAGTTTTAGAGTGATGGCTCTCCTTAAATTTGGATGGGTGTTTATAACACCCGCATCGGTTTTCGTTAATACCTGTTTGATTAAAAGCTGATACGACTGGGTCAGTCGCAGCCTCACCGGTTTAATGAAAACTGCAGAGCAAGTTTCAAGGGAACAAAGATAACGTGCACAATATTTTGGAACACTGTATCCTTCAACGTTGAACAAACCAAACAGCTAATACATAGGATTTTCATCCTACTCAGCTATGGCGGATATTATCCACACCCACTCCAGACGTTTTATGGAGTTTTATGAGTTGGGGTCTCTGAGAAAAGCACGACTGAGTTACTTCAGTATCTAGCATTAAATTAGTGCCTTACCAAACAGTTGGGCGCCATGTAGTGTAGTTCCTATATCCGTGATAGGCTCTGCGCATTGGAATAATATACACTATAGTTGTGGCATAGGACTGCGGTCAGTATGCCTCTATCGAGTACATTAAACTTAATTACTTGTGTGCGCCAGCTAACTCAGAGGTCACTAGAAACTTCTCAAGTGAACAAGAAGGGATTAGTTTCTGACAACCGTATAAACAGGACAACTTTGTTTCCCTTAGAATCGGAACAGTCTCAGAATCGAGGAAACAATAGATAACACTGTCACTCAGTCAATCGTGCATGCTTAGTTTCTACAGAGTTTACACAGAAATATGTAGACATGCTTTTCAATAAAAAGGGCTTATTGAACAGTCTTATTTCTCGTGCAAGAGATATGAACTGCTAAATTCGAAAGACAGAATGCGAAGTATAATACGTACAGCGTTAGCAGTAAGATCAAATAAAACTGCAATAGCATTGTTTGTAGCTATGACATATATTCATAACAATACATACATAAATAACACAGGCTAAAATGTGAATACTCATCTGGTGCTTCTAGCTAGTTCTACCCGAGTGTACCTAACCTAAGTGTAGTACGAGGTAAGAAGTAGGTGCTGTTTTACTATAGTCTAGTTTAGCTATAGTTAAGATTGGTGTTGCCAAGATTTGCCAAAAGTCCCTCTAGGTTCTAGTCTGCTCCATACCTTAGAATGAGAGAGGTTGGAATCTCTTTCCAGGTCTCACAAGGGAAGTCAGAAATACTTAAGCTGGATTCTCTGCAAGAAGGATGGCAGAGTCTGGTCAGTGCGTCAGGCGGGAACTCAAATTCCTTCCGACTTGCCGTGGTGAGCCGTGTCGAGCTGTGTAGCCGAGCCGTGGTTTTCCATAGCAAGTGAAGGTATATTTATACCTTGAAGGTGTTTAGGAATTGCAAGTATTGATGTAAAAGTCGGGCAGAGGAACGTCATGAATGAACCCCTAAGGAATAGATGTTCATGCATAATAAATGAGTTCTTAGAGAAATCAATAATCCAAGCAAGGGGAAGTCCTAAAGGCTTAATAGTCCGGTTTTCCAAGAACTCGTTGTGACGTGGATGGACGGATGTAGGTGGCCTTGCCTGTATTTGGTTAGCATGGACAATGCCTAAATAAGGGTTGGATTTCTATTCCTATATAAGGGCAATACGCATTGTACCTATATAAGGGAGTAAATCGGGAAACCTATATACAGTATATAAATCAACACACAACAGGGCACTAACTTGATATCCGCTATGCGCGCAGAAATGAATCGCGAAGGAGGTACTGCCGATCACATGATGGGGGTGGGATTAAGTCACTAGAACGCACGCTAATGTGTGGGGAAGAGTATAAAGGGACAGAGAAGACAAACTCGACAACTTCACAAATCATATTTTGAAGGGTTGAGTTTAACCACAGTTTCCAATGAAATACATCCATTTTCATAGGTGCAACGGTTCAAGGAGTTAAACAACAATTTCTTTAAAAATACAAAGTGGAACATTTGATTCACATGAGCACATAATTTTTACAATTACAATGGATTAAGCCCAACGAGGAGACTGTTTCATTGAAGTACATTGGTGCTGGTAATGTACAGTCAGGAGATTGTTTGTACTAATAGAAACTTGTTTTCCGCATTCATGCACTGTACATAATAAATCAGAATAACAGGTTATAATGGCAAGCAAAGAGATTGGCTGTACAAATAGTATATTGTAATATATTCTTGCGCTATTCATCGCAAAATTGAAGTATCAGATAAGGGTCACATATGGAGTGGTGTTTATTTTCGGGATGGGGATTCAGAGATTTTTCCAGCGAAGAGGGAAGGCGTATGATATATTGTGGATGATTAAGTGAGAGTGGTATTCTATTCATCCAACTAGTTCAATCCAAGTTCAATTGTGTTAAGATGGGCTATCCAGCGACACTCACACTGGTTCAGGAGTCTCTGGACATCGCCATCTCTGCTGGGTATGGACGGTTGGTCAATCACTATCCAGATGAAATCTGTTTCATTACCTAGTCATGCGATATTTTTCTGCAGCGTTCTCCTCCCACCCCTTGACCCAACTCGGGCTCGTATTTCCTCCCTATACATATATACAAATGTACATATATATATATCCTTCTATCCCCAGCACTGCAATTTAAATAAAAACATAACCTGGTCCTGATGATGGCCTAACACTTCTGCAGTCCAAAACGCCGTCGACTTCCGCAGCGGAACTCTTGGCGCCCCTATTCACAGATACCCTACTCATCTGAAATTTGTATTCATGTACCATTAATTGTCGTGGTATCCTAAATATGTAAACCTATGTTTTAATCTCCCTTGTCTCTTGTTGCGCCCACCACCCTCGCTGTATATACCACGTCACGTGTTACTTGCGCCATCACTATACTTTACGAGCACTTGTGCACAGTATTTTGTTGGTTACATGTCATTCAATGTAACGCAGTGCTACAGACCCAAGTGCTTGTACATATGAAGTTTATTATGTCCAACATGCTTGTCAACTGAAATATACTTTACATTTACATGAAAATGTTTCCCTGGTTTTCTCTCCCTTTGGATTTAATCCATCGCAATTAATTGTACCACATATGCTTGAACTGTGAATTACATTATGGTCACAAAAGCGAGCATTGGAAGCGCAAGTGCCGAGCAAATCAGGTCCAAGATTAAGAGGATGCACAAGTGCCTGATGTCATGAATACTGTGAAAAGACCTAGATCTATTAATGGGAGGGTTTGAGTCCGCAGATGCATTACCCCAACTTCATAGAATTCCAAAGGATAACCAAGTGTACCAGCAAATACCTTTCATTGAGACTTTTGACGAGTTTGATGCAAACCTGTTACAATGACGGTGCCCGAGGGGGTAGGAAGACTGCACTTGGAGCAGTCTTAGAGGCAGACCAGAATGGACCGTTAGTCGAGGCAAATGTTGGCAGTCATCCCACTACATTCTTGATTGATACTGGTGCTACCTATTTTAATGTGAGATCTGCAGTATCCCTAAACCTACCCCTCTCTGGACAATTGATCCAAGTTGTAGGAGTTTCCAATAAGAGAATGATGAATACTTTGTCAGATGAGTTACCGGTAAGAATGGGAACATTCCAGAATCAACACCAGTTTGTGGTGTGCGATTCAAGTCCAGTCTGTTTGTTGGGACATGATCTTTTGTGTAAGTTGAATTGTACAATATCTTGCACGGCCAGGGGAATAGAATTACAGACTCTAATGATGATGATATTGCATCCGATACAACTTAAGAGACGCTGTCTCTCCCGTGGTGTGGGGCTTTACAGGAGAGGAGATAGGGCTGATTCAAGGGGTTGAGCCAGTCAAGATACAGATTAAACTAAATGCTGAATTTCTGAGAACACCACATTACAACCTGACCCTGGAAACAGTGGCGGGAATAACACCTGGAATTGGGTCCATGATCGCGCAAGACATTTTGAACGAGATTATAGGAAGTCCATGCAATTCAACCATCATGGGATTGCAGAAACCAAATGACAAGTACAGGATCGTGCAGGACCTGCGAAAGGTCAATGCGATCATGATTCCATGTTGTCCTGTGGTACCGCATCCAGCTATGATCCTATTTCAAATCCCTTGTGAAGCAGAATGGTTTACTGTCATAGACTTGTGTCAAGCATTCTTTTCGATACCCTCGGACGAGTAAAGCCAATTTTTAATTGCTTTCAGGCTGGAGAACAGTGTGTTAGTGTGGCGTCGTGTTCCAAAAGGGTATACTGAGCGCAAATTCATCTTTAATCAGATCTTGAAGACCCTTGAGAGTTTAATACTGCCGCAGAGTTCAGTTCTTGTGCAATATACCTATGATCTCCAGATTGCTTGAGACAGAGAAAGCTTGTAGGCCCGACACCGTTGCTCTGTTAAATCACCTGCATAGTAAGACAAACAAGGGTACCCCGAGAAGTGAACCTGGGGTGGAATATTGTTTAAGAAAACAATGGTTCATATGTGGCCAATACTGGTCCAAACAAAACAAAGGGGCACACAACAGCAGCCTCCAAATTTAGAGCAATAGAGCATAAGCCTAAAAAGATACTTGATATCTCATGGATCAACAATCAGTGTGACCCACACTGATTGTTTATCCATGAGATATCAAGTATCTTTTTAAGTTTATGCTCTAGAGGCTGCCGCTGCATCTCCCTATGTTTTGTTTGGACCAGTATTGGCCACATATGAACCATTGTTTTCTTAAACAAATACTGTTAAATCACTTGGCAGAAAATGGGCACACGTGTCCGCGAGCAAACTTCAGTACTGTTTGCCTGAGGTCTAGTATTTGGGCCACCGTATCGAGAAAGGCAAGAGAAAGGTGTCACCAGTTGGCATTGAGGCGATCATGAAAATGAATCTGCCTACTACTCAAAAGGAAGTCCAGAAGTTTTTGGGAATGGTCAGCTATTGTCATCAGTGGATTCCCAATTTTCCATTGAAGGTGAAACCTTTACAGAGACTGATGAACAAGTATATGAGCGATCTGGTACCATAGGATAACGACTGTTTGGTCACCTTCTTGGAGCTGAAAGAGAGTCTGTGTCATGCTCCGGCTCTGGAAATGCCTGATTACAACAAACCATTCTCTTTGTACGGTTGTGAGGGGGAGGGTTGTGCTCTAGCTGTACTCACCCAGACACATGGCCTACTTCTCAGCCACACTAGATCCTGTAGCTTCAGCATTGCCCGGATGTCTCAGACACGTTGCGGCAACTGGTGCCAGCCTTGAAAGATGTGGAAGTATTGTGATGGGTCATCCACTTACTGTTTATTTTCCACACTCAGTTGAGCTCCTGATGATGAAAACCAAAACACAGCATCTGACTAACAATAGGCTTACCCGTTATGAGCATGTTATCTTGGCCTCAGAAAATGTTACCTTGAAAAGATGTACTATGCTAAATCCTGCTAATTGATGACTATTCCGAATGTTGAAGGGAAAGATTGTGAGGACCATGACTGTCAAGATGTGACTGAACTTTGTACTAAACCAAGACCTGAGATTGTTGATGAAACACTGCCTGAATCAGATCAAGTCCTTTTTGTAGATGGGTTATGTTTAAGAGACAATGAAGGTCATCTGAGAGCAGCGTTTACTGTCTGCACCATTTCTGGAGTTGTGGAAGTTGCTTGGTTACGGATGGTCTCATTGCTTTGACACGTGCATGTCTTGTTTCTTTTTTTCTTCTTTCATTATTTTTATTAACAAACTTGGCAATACGTTTGAATATCATACAACAGATTACGGTTTTCATACATATATATGGATATTTTTTACTCTCTTACATTTATAATAGTGTGTTGAAATAATGAGTTCAATGTCATCCACAGCCCTCCTCCGTTTCTTATCTTTAGTACGGAACACTTCATGACTTATGAATGTATACTGATTCATGCAAGTATTCAGGCCTCACTGTCCTCTACACTTTGTCCAACAACCCCAAATTCTATCCCATTTCTTAGGGCAATCTCTGCTTTGAAACACTACCTTTTCTGCCACACAGCACCAGTCTAAGTCTTCGCACCACTGAGTCAACGTTGGTGGTTGGTTCTTTCCCCATGCCCTTGCTATGTTCCTTTTGGCTACTATGTCTGCTGTCTTAAGCCAAAGTGTTAGATATTTAAGCCATCTCTCTTCCCCTGTCACACATAGTATATGCCATTTGGCATCCATTGGGGCTTTTTGTTCCACCACTTCAACCATTATCCGGATTGTTTCTTTCCAGAACTTTTGTTAATGGGGGCAACCTTTTGCTGTGTTCTGCCTTAGTAATCTCCAAGAGTAACTGCTGTGATGTATTCCTATAGGTACTGTATCGATTCCCCTATTCCTGACCCTGGTTTGGTTAATAATTAACTAGCAGCCATCCAACGGTGCAAAAACCGTTATCTGATTAAGCCACACCACGGCACAGAAGCGCGTTATCTGATTAGGTCATAACGCATGCCATCTAATTAGACAAGCGATATTCCTCCAGCCCCTGATAAGGCATACGGAGTTCTCAAAACAAATCAAACCTACAGCGACCTGGGAAATTCCCATAGCCATTGTTTTGATTTCACCGAGAACTTCAGCAAAAGAATGTGCGAACGAGCCCGTTCATATGACATCCTTATTGACATATATATGTCCATCCTTACGTCAATCTCGGCACCTTTCAGGTATAAATATTACCGACATTGCCTTAAGCAAACACATGCGGTGGTGACGAGATCGGAGCAGCGAGACGTGCTGAGGAGCCCAGCAGAGAGCGAAGCCCACAGACGCTGCCCCGCCTTCCTGACGCGCTGAGAACGAGACGCTGCCTTTCTCCTGCCGAGAAATCCAGCTCCGGCGCTTCCAAGCAGCCCTCGCAGGCAGCTGGAATATCAAGACCTGGGATAAGAGATACCAGCCCTCCATCATTCTACATCTCAGGTACAGAACTGAATAACCCCTTGCAGAGAATTCTCGAATCAGTCCCTTGGCAAAACAAACTTAACTTAAACTGCTACTTATCTACTCCCGCCCACGTATTAGGCTTAGGTCAGGTACATTGGGGTAGGCGTGGTTAGAAGCACCAGTTGAGTACGATTAGTCAAATGTATAAATGTATGTATCTATTTTATCCATTTTAAAGTATCATATGGCTCAGAAACCATATCAATGCTTTTACAGTATTATTTTATAATTCTGTCTCTACTGTATGCACTTTACTTAACTACAAGTATTGCAATAATAGCGATTCATTTCTCTTGTATGAGAAAAGAGACTGATCAATAAATAACATCTTTTATTGAACCACGCCCATCTCTTATTTCTCTACAAACTGGTGAAACTAAGAATGCACGTACTGACTGAGTAAAATAAGTTGTCTTTTGTTTTCACACGACTCTAGAGATACACTCTTGATTAGGGGAGAGCAAAGTTGTCATGTTCTATGGTTGTCAGAAACTAAATCCCTTCTTGTCTATCCAGGGAGGTTAAAATCCTCCTTGCCTATTCGAGAAAGTTTCTAGTGAACTCTGAGCTAGCTGGCAAACACAAAACTTTAAGTCTAATATCGTCGGTAGAAGACCTAGTTAACCTCTGCCCTAGGTCTATACTATTGAAGATATTATTCCAATGCGCAGAGCCTATTGGGATAATAGGAACTACACTACATGACGCCCAACGTTTGGATAGGCGATAAAACTAACGCAAGACATTAGAGTAACTCAGTCGTGCTTTTTCACACAGAACCCCTTTTTTCCCATAATACTCCAAAGACGTCTGGAGTGGGTGAAAGGTCATATCCGCCAAACCTCGCAGGAGGAGACTCCTATGTATGGTTCTTGGTTTATTCAACGTTGAAGGATACACTGTTCCAAAATATTGTGCATCTAATCTTTATATTCCGTGGAAACTTGATCTGCAAACAAACAGAATAACCTTCATGTCAGTAAAATGTCAGACACTGAAGAAGAAAGAGAGACAGCTAGACTAGCAGCTGAACTAATAGCAGCTGATAATACTCTGCTACAAAATGACCCGGATATAATACTCATCCCGGTCAACATAAGAAAATCTATAACTTTAAAACTTATAGAAAATGGACTGACACCAAGAGGTGGTACAGTCATATTCGTAATTGAGGCACACGAATATCGGCAGACAGAGGTATTCTATTCATGGATAAACTTTCCAGCAGCAAACGCTGTAACAAAGGACTTCCACTATTACAAAATAGAGGAACCTCCTAATGAGTACACTCCTTTCGAGGAGGTGGAAATACCACTCAAATTCCAAGAGCATCTGCTCTTGTTTAATGGCGCCCTAAAACATAATAATCACATCACCAGGCTCGGTCCACTAGGTAGACCAGGAGCAACGTGGCCGGTCCTAGCCGGATACACACCACATCCAGACACTGAAGAAATGCCTGCACCAGAACTTTTAGCACAGCTAAAACAATTAATAAAAATACATAGACAATTAGTCCAATATGTAATGCGGACTTCAACAATCCAACCAGCAATTAAAATTCCACAGCTGACCAGTCATCAGGGGAACACAAATAACATTACACCACAGAACATACAGTCCTGTCTAGGTAAGGTACCCGCAAAACGGGAACAAATTCCTTTCTGGCTAGCACAAAAAATAACTCAAATAGAGGCGGTGTTTCCAGATACCACCCCTGTTGAGAAACATAGGATTCTGACTATCTGTCTTCCAATGGGAATCGCACCACATGTGGAGGATTGTGACACTTGGGGAACAGTCTTTGCTTCCATTTACACAAAAACACATGGTGTACCATCCATGTCAGTAATACCAGATGTGCTAAAACAGATTCAAGATGAATACGGTCCAGAACCCGCTTTAACTCTCGGTATGAAACTACTGAAAGACTTCAAGCAGGTCTCTGCAATATTATTAGCCAACATAAAGGGAGAAGCAGCAAATGTGGCGATTCGCCAGAGGTTAAAAGAGACAAATATAGCAGACCAACCATCGGAAATTGCCAGAATCATAGAAAAATCCTATGAAGAACTAGGAAGAGATAGTTTGGGTGGAATACCAGTGAAACCCCAACTAGTTGAAAGTCCTGACCAGGTATTTATAAAAAATAATTTAAACACTCAAAAAAAGAGCTGGGATGGAAATAAACAATCCAATCCTAAAGAAAAAAGATTCCAGTCCAGAGGAAGGTCTCCTTGGCGGAGAGAAAGATCTCCCGACCAAGGACGCAAGTCTCCCCAACGGGAGCCCTCTGTGAAAAAATACAACCTTAGAAATAGGGATAATATAAAGAAACCTGATAGATATCAAGATATTGATACACGTCCCTCTCAATCTTTTCAGACTTCCTCGCAGAAATCCGAAAGAAGAGGACGATCAGAACAAAGGGAAGAGCACGTCAAGTCCAAAGACAAAGAACCTGCTCATCTGAATAAAAAATTACAATTTCCAAAAAAGAAGATAGCCAGTATTAAAGTAATCAACAATGCCGAGAATACTGAGGACACAGCTGAAAAACGGAGAATGGGCTCAGACAATGCTAGACAGCGCAGCAGAAGTGAGCATAGCTCGCAAAGTCCTTATGAATCATCTGGAGACAGTGGACACGAATGAATACATTCAGGTGGAAACTGCAGATACCAGAGTTAGCAAACCTCATAAAATATATGAAATAACATTGCGTATAGAGGGGGATAAGACTAGAAAAATAAGGGGACTATTTTGGGATAATCTGTCCAAGGGCTATGACATCCTTCTAGCTGAACGAGACTGGCCTCCAGAGTTTGTCAGGGAGTGCCCACATGGCGAAGAAATAATTATGCCTGCCTTCTCAACCCATATTCCAATTCATAAAAAATATACACTTACAAGAAAGTGGGCAGTAGCTCAAGCCCCTGCCTTATATAAAAATCATGTGGGATGGGATGAGGACTCTCCTCCTCACAAAATCCAGTTAAAATCACAACCTACTGCACAGAGGCAGTACCCGATTAAGCAAGAAGCTAAAAAACAGGTAAAAGAGATCCTAGATCAACTTGAATACCAGGGGGTGATTGAAACCTGCACCTCACAAATGAACAACCCTTTGTTTCCTGTCTCCAAGCCAGACAATTCATATCGTCTTGTTTTGGACTACAGACACCTTAACTCATGTTGCAAAACATTTGCAGTACAAAACTCGCACAGTGCTGCACTAATGAATAACATAGTGCGCAAAAAATACAAAACAACCTTAGACATTTCTAATGGTTTCTTTTGTCAAAATATAGCACCAGAGAGCAGATATTTGACGGCGTTCTCAATAAATGGCACGCAAAAAAACTTCTGTCGTTTGCCCCAGGGGTTCAAGAACAGCCCAGGATTATTCTCAGCGAGAGTAACAGAATTACTACAAACATATGATGACGAGGCATTATCTTATGTCGACGACATCTATCTAACAGATGATGACTTGGATACTCACTTGAAAAGAGTGAACACCATAATACTTGGGTTCGCAGAAGAGGGTTACAAATTTAACTTTAAAAAGTCAAGAATTGCCCATCTAACAGTCCTGTTTTTAGGATATGAACTATCAAGTGAAGGCAAAAGCCTGGCTGACAATTTCCTAGAGAAATGTGCTGTAATCCAAGCACCTAGAACACTAAAAAACTTACAATCAATTCTAGGCTTCCTAAATTTCGGAAGAACTTACATTATAAATTATGCAGAGAGAATTAAACCTCTCTATGATCTAATAAAACCAGATTTTAAAAGAATCAATTGGACTCAAAAACACACAGAAATTTTGAGATCTTTACAAACGGATATGTTAGTTAAAACAAAATTACAAACATGTGACAACACACGCAACCTTGTGATTCGAGTCATCCCAGGAAGATGCGGATTCACATACCTGGCCTCTAATGAGGGAGAGAAGGTACCAATAGCATACAAATCACATTTGTACACAGAAGCTGAAAAAAGGTTCAGCATTAAGGAAAACATTGTTCATGCGGTTCAAACAGCTGTAGAAAAAGAAAAATACCAAGCAGACGGTAGACAGGTTACAGTCAGAACAGCAGAATCAGCTTTTGAGGCATTAACAACACCATGTAATTTACCGACAACTGCACTAAATCCAGAATGGATACAATGGGTAAATTCTGTTGCTACAGACAAAGTAAAATACTATTTTGACCCGGAAATGAAAGAATTAAAATATCTAGAATATGAGAAAGAATACCCTCTGCCAATCGACATTCTGCCTTTACGACAGTACGCCTGTGTAATACATACAGACGGGCATGCTCAACCCTCAGTTTGGGGAGAGCTGGCTTACAAGGCCACATGCGAAATTGTAAAAGAAGTGTGGCGCGGAGGTAAATTAAGACCTCTACTTACAAAAACACACTCAGTGGAAAATAATTCAGAACAACAAACTGAAATAATAGCGTTAAAAATGGCGCTAGATAATGCCGATCGCGAATTCCCGACACTTATTGTGTGCGATTCGTATTACTGCGTCAAATCATACAATAACGATTTACAGAAATGGATTCAAAACGGTTATAAAGATGACACAGGTGCAACAATAAAGCAAAAAGTGCTTTGGGAACAAGTAGTTCTTTTACAGAAAGAACTACCAAAAACTCACGTGATACATTCACTGAGTCATCAGCGTGATGGCGTTCACGTTGCAGGGAATTCATTGGCTGAGACAGCCACAGCGGTAGCAACTAAACCGGCTTCCGTAGCTACAAAAAAGCGTACAGTAAAACACATTGACGGTGAAACTGTGCTGGCGGTGAAAACGTCATCAAAAGGCGACTGCTCGGCGCTACCAATCAATTATCCACTCAATTATACATACATAATCGATGCAAACTCAGTCCCTTTTGCTCGAATCCCTGGAGTGGGGGATAAGAGTGAATCCAAACACGGACAGGAGAGGCTTGTTAATAGCAGACGCACATATGGGTGAGGGTCTCAGACACCTTAAACAAAAAGATTCTCTGGAAGAATTACAATCAGTGTACTGGTGGCCAGGCATGAGCCTGCATCATCACATTTTTGTAAAAAACTGCCCAGACTGCAATAGAGATCGCAGTGGCGAGCGGGGAGGACTATTGCCATGGCATTTCACTCCAGATAAACAACAACAATAAGAAAGCCCCCATCATGAAAAAAAAGCGTTATATTAACATAAAAAGACTAATTTTCACTTATAATGTAGACCCCAGCGCTCGGCTGACGTCTGGACTGTTATAAAAGGATTTGCGAGTCTATAATGGCATATACGCTAGGAGCATGCTACGTTTTGACTAATGTATTCCTTTTAGCCTTCAAGCTTATGGGGAAGCATGGCCAAATGAGCATAGCATAGCGGGACTCTTCTCACTTCCTTCCTGAGGGATACGGGATGGTGTAAAGAAAAAACCAAGACATAAAGCAATCTATAACGGAAAAGGTATTAGGTTCAGGTGCTGGGTGGGTCAAACATCTAATAAGTGTCCAACGTAGTCTAAATAACCTGCCAAGGAATTCTCTGAAAGGGTTCAGTCCGTACGAACTATTGTTCGGGACTAGAATGATGATCCAAGATCTTGATAGTCAGACTTCAGTGGTTAAAGACAAAAGCTTTGATATCAAAGATCGTTTGGCTATTTTACAGGACTTAAATGAAACAAGAAAAGACCTGAGCAACATAAAACTGAAACAACAGCCAACAACCACTGAAGAGAAACCACCTGTCCCAGCAAGGCCTGTCTGGATTCCAAAAGTCGGGGATCTAGTCAGAGAAAAGATCGCGGTAAAGAAGGAATTTGGGCCTTCTTACAGAAAAGCAGTTCCTGTCTTGTCTATCAACGGGACAAGATCAGTAGTACTACCGCCCCTTGCTGGTAAAAAGGATAACCGAGTCATATCCATCGACCTGGTAAAACCACAATCATGTGGCCGATAACAAACAGTAGGCCAAGTGGACTCCCGAGAAATAGCAGAACACCAATGTTTGCTACAAATACAGAGGCTCAAACTGGAAGACTGATCACATTTGGAAAATCTACAGTGAATCAACAAGGACTATGCAACAAAGCAATGGAACTTGAACCTCTTAAAACCCAAATTAAAACTTTTCATCAAGAAACAACAACCTATGATGATGTAACTGCAGACTTTGCTAATGAAACAAAGCAAAATCCAAAAGCAATTGGAACAATTGACAGAACAGCATCCGGCTACTTCATCAACTTCGATGATTCATCTGAAGCCCTGAGTGAAGCAAAGAAACAGCCATCAACAAAAACTTTTAAAGACAAAGCTAAGGAACTTTTTCAACAGCTGAAAGAAACCTATCTGATCTCTCCATGGATTGAATTTTGGGTGGCCTTCGGTGCATTTATCCTCATTCTTTGGCTCATCTTAGTACTATGTTTGGGACATTTCATTGAAGGGAAATATGCTAAAATGGACACAGCAAGCCAGAAAATCAACTTGGTCCTTAAACCACACACATCTTCACACATCGAGAAAAGAGAACTTTCTTCAGTAAACTTCACAGCCAATCCTATACCAGGCGGTGTAGCATGGGACAAAACTGATTATGAAATCTATGGTCCGGTTGAAATCCTGAAGTATCTACACCAATTCAAGATCTCATTGAGTGACTTTGTAAAACCAAGCTCATTTGCGGATGATTGGGACTTTGAAAGTATTAATGATATGATGTCTGATCTTGTGATGTCTGCTAAATTTACAGAACATGATTATTTGCAGGGTTCGTCTAATTATGATCAGATGTTCTGCTACAACCATTATGGTAACCATTATCTACATAAATCTGCTCAACCTAGAAATGTTTTAAATTATAACCAATGGGAACATTGTGCTACTCCTCCAAAAGATAGCTCAAAAACATTTTATGATAAATATTCATACTTTTCAGGGTTTAACACAAGTAATGCAGAAACATTTTATTTCAAATTGTCAAATAAGACAGGTATGAAGACCATGCTTACAAACACAAAATTGATATATTCCGATTCATTCTTTAAACAAATGAATACATTTGGGTTTGATTTCTGGAACAATAATATTGAAACAAAAACTGTTTGGGGTACAAGAGATTGGCAAGTACAAGGTATAGAATCATTGTTTAGAGCCTGCATGATCCCAGAACAAATTATATTTTTGAACGACACTATTCAACAAACTACCTGTCTTGGCTTAGCCAAAATCAAAGATTTGAACAAACCGTCTATTCCAAAGCCAACAGTGAACAGTAATAGCTCTATAGATGTTGAGATAGACGTAAACCATATATTAAACCAAAACAGAACACATCCTGAATGGAAAAAATGGTTGATCTGGCCCACAGATACAAATAACTGTCAAGACAGATTCCTGAACAAAGTACAGGGGTTCACATTGACTAGGCCAGACCCTAGATATTCCCAAAGACAACATCCAGGGATAGTAACCACCTACAGCGTGGGCAAGCTCTGCCTTCAATGGCTACAAACGTCCACACTGGCTGAAATTAAGCAACACCTAACTTTACTTACAGAAGGTGCTGACTTGCGTGATTTCATATTGGGACCACGCAAACAGCGTCAAAAACGTTTCATAGCGGCCTCTATATATGCAGCTTATAACGAAGTCTGGAAAGTAACTCAAATTGAGACAGCAGAAAAAATACGGGAAATTGACTGTATTAATTTGGAAAAATCACTTTCTGTGGTGGACAATGGGTTAATGACTCTGTCCTCCAGAATATATTCTCTGGACAGCATTGTGTCTTCAGCAATCGATATAATATCGCAAGACTTACTGATGTTACAACACGGTCAGTCCCAATTGCGTTCTATTGTACAGCTTGGCTGGACTTTACAAAATTTGCGTTCTGGCTATGTGCCTTGGCGTTTAATCAACACAACGTCATTATTTAATATCTTTAACCTCACTGATAAACAAATCAGGTTGGCACAGAAGGGTGCTGACTATACAATTCTGAGCATTGAAAAACTTGAGAGATTACCATTGACAATGTCAGAACGACCTGTCATTGAATGGATAATACATGGAATAATAAATATTCCGATAACTACTTTCCAGTTTCAATTCTGCCAAAAATATATACAGGCAGGCCAGTATGAAAGGTTGGGTAAAGGATACATTAAGTCAATATGGAACTTGCCCTATACACACGAATGTGTCAGCAATAAAGGCCAGAAAGTGTTTCTCAGTGGCGATAATTGTGCAAGATCACTGAGCGGTACACTTCTGTGTCAGGGTATTAGTTTGCACGGAGCCTGTGAAGGGACTTCAAATAACCTTTCATGTTACCAGCTAGGCACACCTGCAACACGAATAGAACCATTCTTTAGGAGACTCTCGAACGGGAGTTACATTCTAATAGTAGATCGCAGATGTTGTTGTTTGCTGCCCGGAAAACCTTATCTCATAACTGTGACTAGGAAGGTCATGTGCTGTGAACATGTATTGTTCCCCAGCGAGTCTGCAGACAGGGAGGCAAGGTTATGGCCCGATTTGAAAATTGCTTCTATTCGAATAGATACTTTAAGCAGAATGAAGACTGTGCTCCTATAGACGCCGACCAGGCTCACGTCATCAAAAGAAACGTATGATCTCCAAGTTGCAAGGACAACAGAAGAGATTCATTCATTATTATCAACTAATTCCCCCATACATTTCGCAGAAATACTGAACGAAATCTTAAATATTTCTGATACCACTGGTATCTCCAGTGTATTTAAAGCAGTGTTTTCGGGTGCTTTGACTCCATTCAAAGCCATCCTGGGTATTTTTCCAGACTTTGTCCATTCCATTTTTGGCGGACTTCCTCTCCTTTTAGGACTAGTAGCGGGTATTCTATTTTTGATCCTGTTATTTCGCTATGGCAAACCATGTCACAGACAAAACACCTGCGACAAGGGAAGAAATGATCCTAGCCATTGGCTACCGGGACCGGGTAACTAAAATCCTTGGACTATCCCGGATTAGAGACCTGAACATGACTTGGTTTCTTTCATTTAGACCAATGTGGCAAAGTTGTGTTATGCCTGTATTAAGGTGCTTGCTATGCGGCGAAGAATGCGTGTTGGACACCTGTCTGGCACTACAATCGGATGTGCCAATGGACGCAGATACCTTGTTGGGTCCGGTAACGGCTCATGCATTGTGCTGTCCCCAGCGGCTACCAATCCTGATGACGGCATTCGTGGAGTCTTCACCACTACGATTGAGGGGTAGTGAAGTACAAGATGAAAGCAGCATCAATCAGGTACGACCTTCAGGCAGCTATGCTGATCAAAACATCAATGGAGGCAATCATGCTCAGGCTCATGAATGCATGGTAACAACCTTTTCCGAATTAGTGGAACTTACGCAAGAAGCTGTTGACAGTTTTTTCAACAGTCTAAATGATATGATGTTTTCACCAGAGCAGCAGGAATAACTTTGAGAAAACTAGCACTCGGAGTTCCCTACATGCTGAATTTGGCCTTCAACCTTTTAAAGAAAAGCGATATGAAAAATTTTTCTCATAATTTTTTTCAGACTGCAAGAACTTTTTCCCCAATTCCAAAATATTTACGATTTTTGGGACACTTATCTTCTGCTTAAAGTAGACGTTATTCTTATAGAACTAAATTTCTATTTTTAGGTAGTCACAAGACATTCGCTATGCTAGCACTGTTATACATAAATTTATGATTGTGATGAAATGGTCTCGCACTTTTTTTCTGTATTAAGAGCCATTTCATGTGTGGTTTTCGCATTTAGATTATGCTGAATTTTTAACATATGAGTAGCATTATTAGACTGCTTGTGCATATAGTATACATGACAGTACATGTGATTGTGTTTCGTATATTTTATAAAATCCAATTTTCGGAATGCATATAAATGTATTTTGTGGTGGTACGGTATACACAAACGCTACTGATATTCACTATGCCTAGATTTGTAAATATGGACATAGTCTACGTGGAGTGGGTGTGATGTATTCCTATAGGTACTGTATCGATTCCCCTATTCCTGACCCTGGTTTGGTTAATAATTAACTAGCAGCCATCCAACGGTGCAAAAACCGTTATCTGATTAAGCCACACAACGGCACAGAAGCGCGTTATCTGATTAGGTCATAACGCATGCCATCTAATTAGACAAGCGATATTCCTCCAGCCCCTGATAAGGCATACGGAGTTCTCAAAACAAATCAAACCTACAGCGACCTGGGAAATTCCCATAGCCATTGTTTTGATTTCACCGAGAACTTCAGCAAAAGAATGTGCGAACGAGCCCGTTCATATGACATCCTTATTGACGTATATATGTCCATCCTTACGTCAATCTCGGCACCTTTCAGGTATAAATATTACCGACATTGCCTTAAGCAAACACATGCGGTGGTGACGAGATCGGAGCAGCGAGACGTGCTGAGGAGCCCAGCAGAGAGCGAAGCCCACAGACGCTGCCCCGCCTTCCTGACGCGCTGAGAACGAGACGCTGCCTTTCTCCTGCCGAGAAATCCAGCTCCGGCGCTTCCAAGCAGCCCTCGCAGGCAGCTGGAATATCAAGACCTTGGATAAGAGATACCAGCCCTCCATCATTCTAGATCTCAGGTACAGAACTGAATAACCCCTTGCAGAGAATTCTCGAATCAGTCCCTTGGCAAAACAAACATAACTTAAACTGCTACTTATCTACTCCCGCCCACGTAATAGGCTTAGGTCAGGTACATTGGGGTAGGCGTGGTTAGAAGCACCAGTTGAGTACGATTAGTCAAATGTATAAATATATGTATCTATTTTATCCATTTTAAAGTATCATATGGCTCAGAAACCATATCAATGCTTTTACAGTATTATTTTATAATTCTGTCTCTACTGTATGCACTTTACTTAACTACAAGTATTGCAATAATAGCGATTCATTTCTCTTGTATGAGAAAAGAGACTGATCAATAAATAACATCTTTTATTGAACCACGCCCATCTCTTATTTCTCTACAAACTGGTGAAACTAAGAATGCACGTACTGACTGAGTAAAATAAGTTGTCTTTTGTTTTCACACGACTCTAGAGATACACTCTTGATTAGGGGAGAGCAAAGTTGTCATGTTCTATGGTTGTCAGAAACTAAATCCCTTCTTGTCTATTCAGGGAGGTTAAAATCCTCCTTGTCTATTCGAGAAAGTTTCTAGTGAACTCTGAGCTAGCTGGCAAACACAAAACTTTAAGTCTAATATCGTCGGTAGAAGACCTAGTTAACCTCTGCCCTAGGTCTATACTATTGAAGATATTATTCCAATGCGCAGAGCCTATTGGGATAATAGGAACTACTCTACACTGCTCCCTAAAGACTAAGGGCCAGATTACAAGCCAGGCAGTGTATTCTGACTGGTGCTTAGATGCCTGTTTACAGATGGCTCGGAATAACAATACGCAGACTCCTTACCTTATAATATTCCCTAGATATCAGACTATATATGAAAATGTTTTGAGCAGTACTCCTGCGCGCCGGTGGGTGGTGTCTGTAAGCTCTGCTTGTTTATGTAGCCTGCTCCTTTATAGGTGCAACCCCAGAGTGCAGACTTTTTGTGGCATTTCCGCATCAGTAGCACAGAGCCACAAAGTCTGCTTTTCCTGTGTGCCAGCACAAGGGACCTCACAGGGGTCACTCTACACAGAAAAATCTGTTCAAATATCGGGGAGGATGAGTAGCTCAGAAAGGAATAGGGGCTCTACCAGATAAGATGTTACCAAAGGTAAGTAACTTATTCAACTGATAGAGATTTCTGGAAGCAGATGCTTTACCTTAGAATAGATACCCAAGCAATACCCGTCCAAAGGTGGGTCTGCGAACGGATATAGACTAGAAATTCCAGGAGTACTGAATGGGCAAATTGCAGTAATGCTTGATAAATGTGTGCAGAGACACCCACATAGCAGCCTGTCCTGGAGAGGGACTCCGAAAGCTAATGCAGTTGTCACAGCCTTGGCTCTGGTAGAATGAGAATAGAAGCCCTCAGGGGCTTTGCTTCTTGGGCAGTGCATAGCAGAATTTTATGCAGTGCACAATCCATTCTTAAATAGTGTGTTTCTGCATGGCCTCAGCTGCCTCAAAGTCAGTCTCACTGATAGAGGCTGAAACATCAGAATCATAGCCTCAACATCCTGGATTTACCATTCTAGAGGATAGGTCAGAAACTTCACTGTATCCAGAACAGCCCTGATGAAAGAGAGCATCTGATATGGAGTCAGGTGTGACTACGGTACGTTTATAGTGAAGCCCAGCGAATGCAGGAGGTCACCTGTAGTCTGGAGGTGGGAAACGACTGCCTGGGGAGAGCCCGCCTTCAACAGCCAGTTGTGAAGGTAGGGGAAGACTAGAACCCCTTATATGTGCAGGTGTGATGCAACCACTGCCATCACCTTGGTGAACAACTCAGGGGTGCTGGTAAGCCCAAAGAGGAGCACTGCAAAATGATAATGCTTGTAGTCCACCATGAAACACAGGTAATGGGAATATGGGAGTAGGCATCCTGCATGTCCAATGCTACCATCCAGTCTCCAGGGCAGAAGGCAGACAGAACCTGAGCCAATATAAGAATCTTGAATTTCTCCTTCTTCAGGAAGAGGTTGAGAAGGTGCAGGTCTAGAATAGGATGGAGTCCTCCATCCTTTTTGGGCACCTGAATGTAGCAGGAATAGAAACCACAACCTACTAACACAGCGGGAGAAGCACTCAATAGGCATTAGCACAACATTTAGGCTTTTCAGAGTGATATCATAATGTGTTCTATTAGATGGAACAGACTTATTAGTAAAATCTTCAAGTAGGCAAGTGTTCATGTATGGTCAGAAATTGCATTCTCTATTCTCATCTTGAACAACATGAATAGGATATAGACACAGCCACCGCGTTTGTCCCATTGACGTCGGGACTTCTTCAAGGCTGATAAAAAACACATAAAAGAAAATAATCAAAATCTAAGGTTTTATACAAAGGACACAGTAAAAAAAAGAAAATGTTTTTAAATTAAATTAGTCTCACAGCATTTATGTGAATGGAAATAGTAGGTGGAAGCTCCTGTGTGCCAGAGATCCATATGAAGTTGTCACATGTCATGTAATGAGTGAACAAGGAAGTAACAGGCTAACTCGGACGAAAACAAAATATAGTGATGCTAAAGCCAATTACGCACCACTACAAATGTACTACTGCATGAGTACACTTGGCAAAACAGTAATTGTGACAGATAAAGAAACCAACAAATTTAAAGATTAACATGAATGAAAGCTACACTCGAGCTGCAGGACCGATAACTCCATCTTGGAAACAAGTTTTTTGTACAATGACCCCCTAGTAGTTCAAATACATAGTTGTCTAACCAGTCACCTTACCTTGTCTTTCAATGCAAGATATGTGATTGTAGTCGCATGTCTAAATGCGCCATATTGTGTGCTAATCAAATTTATAGACAATAACCAGAAGTTATGCAATCACCAGATTAGGTATTGTATTGCATTTATATAGCGCTTACTACCCCTGACAAGGCGTTGATGCGCTTTTTCGGCGAGTAGCATGCTACTCCGGGACCCATAGAGGATTAGTGTTGAATTAGTATAGTGAAATATGCAAGTACATTTTAAGTGGTAGATAGGTTAGTCAGTTATTTGGATTTGGAATGATAGCAGAAGGATAGAGGAGGACAAAGGTTTGTATTTATATAGCGCTTGTTGAAGCACGCTATTCAGGAAGCCTATAAAGGATTAGTGGTGAATTAATATGGTGAAATATGAAGTAATTTCAGTGGTGGATATTAGTCAGTTACTTGGAGTGAGAAGGATAGCAGAGGGGATAAAAGGGGAAGAAATATTTGCATTCATATAGCACTTGTTACCCCTGATGGGTGTTGAAGCGCTTTTCTGGCGAGTAGCGCGCCACTCCGGAACCCATAAAGGATTACTGTTGAAAATTATTGTAGTATAAATATGAAGTAATTTGAGTAGTAGATATGTTATTCAGTTATTTGGGTAGTATATTAGTATAGCTGAATATGGAATTTGCGAAGTGAACATGTTAGTCTGTTAATTTTGATTGAAAAGGATAGTGGAGGGATAAAAGAGTGAAGGATTTTTTTTAGGTTTTAGCAGTAGGAGGAGGCTTTTGGATCAGTAGAAAGGAGTTTTGAGGGGAGGAGTCAGAGGGAAGAGTTTAGAAAGGTTTGTTTTAGGGGATCGGTGTAGTAAAAAGAGGTGTCAGATGATGCAAGGAGGGGAAGAGTAGGAGAGAACCAAGAAAGGGTTATTTTGGCGATCATAGTAGTGGTATGGGGTTTGGGATAAATGAGAGAGTGGATGTAGAGGATGTATTGATAGATGTATAGGATGAGAGATAGGGTAGTGCATTGGACGGAGGAGTAGAAAGAAGTTTGAGATGAGTCAGAAGGTTGGGCTAAAAGATATATTGAGAGAAGTATAGGCTGAGAAATAGGGTAGTGCATTGGAAATGCTAAATTAGAAGAAAGTGATACATATATAGATCCATAAGTACATTGAAAGTATATAGATACATAAAAGAGGTAAGTATATGTAGATTAAAGATATTGATAGAGGCACAGGATGAGAAATAGGGTAGTGCATAGGATATGCTTTTTCAGGAGAAAAGTAACAGACACACAGATCCAAGTACATGGAAGGTACATAGATGCACAAAGGAAGTATGTACATGTAGACCAAAGATGATTTTTATTTATTTATTATTATTTTTTCTCTTAACAACATAATATTATTTCACATGTTTATATAAAGTAATACACAAAGATAGATACATATCTATAGTGAAAACAAATGCTTATATACAAGAGGGATATGCTGTAAATTTCTGGTTGCGCATGGTGCTTATGTGGGGAAGTGCTAAATCTTGAGTAGTTTTATGAAGATAAGGTGGTTGTCGGTGGATCTTATGTTGGGGGGTAAAGAGTTCCATAGTTTGGCTGCTTGAACAGAGAAGGATGTGCCACCCATGGTTTTTTTCTTGTATGGTGGGATTTTGAGGCGAGATGCTCCTTTAGAGCGGAGGATCCTTTGTTGAATGTGTTTGGTGATTTTATTCCTGATGAAGAGTGGTCCTATACCATGTATTGCTTTGTGGGTGATACAAAGCAGCTTGAACGTGGGTCTTCTGGCAACCGGTAACCAATGCAGGGCTTTCAAGGCAGGGGAGATGTGGTCTCGCGGTTTGATATGCAAGAATAGTCTGGCAGCCGAGTTCTGAATCCGTTGTAGCCTTTTGATGGTCGTTAAAGGTGATCCGTGGTAGAGGCTATTGGCGTAATCGAGTTTGGACGGGAGATGGTAGCTTGGACCTTGTGTGGAAATCCCAAATGAGGGAAAATTCGTCGCAGCGTTTTTATAGTAGCAAAGCTTGATCTTGCTAGTTTATCCACTTGGTCATTCATCGACAGCTTGGAGTCCATGGTCATTCCGAGGTTTCTTACTTTCTTCGATACTTTAGGCAGTGATCCCAGTTCATCAGGCCATGCGGCAAGCAAGTTGTAATGTTTCCAATCACCACACGTGAGTATTTCAGTTTTTGAAGCATTCAATTTGAAATGGCTCCAAGTCATCCACTGATCCACGGCTCTGAGACACCTGAAAATTGGTGATTTTCGAATGTCTTTGGGGCATTCCAGTTGAAGAAGTATTTGCGTGTCATCTGCATAGTTATAACACGTGAGGTGAAATTTATTGATCAGTACTGGTAATGAATTCATGTAGATGTTGAAAAGCATGGGCGAGATGATAGAACCTTGAGGGACCCCTGCTTTTGTGGAGTACGGTTTGGACGAGAAAGGTGGAGTATGGCTGACATTAGTTCTGTTTCGAAGGTAGGACGCGATCCAGTCTGGAGCAGTTCCCTCTATGCCAGCATCATAAAGTCTTTGTTTCAGAATTTTATGGTCAACCGTGTCAAAGGCAGCTGAGAAGTCCAAGAGAAGTAGCGCAGCAACCCCGTTGCGGTCAACTATATTCTTTAGGTCATTCCAGATGGCAAGGAGGGCAGATTCAGTGCCTCTTCCCGGACGGAATCCTGTTTGGAAGTCTGAAAGTATGTCATTCTCTTCAATGAACTGTGACATCTGGGTGAACACTGCTCTTTCTATCAGTTTGCCGAGGAAAGGTCCATTTGTAATGGGTCTGTAGTTATCAGGGTTGAGCGGGTCCAAATTTGTTTTCTTCAGTAAAGGGCGTATGTATGACTTTTTGAGTTCTTCTGGAAATATTCCAGTAGTTAAGGAATCGTTGATGATTCTTCTTACTGGAGTGGCAGCAGAGGTTGTTAAAAGAATTGTCTTGAAAGTTTGTGGCGGACAGGGGTCAGAAGGCCTGCCGGCAGGACTGCTTGCTTTGACCAGTTCCATAAATTCACCGTGTGAGATGTGTTGGAAGGAACGGAGAGGCTTGATTAGAACATTCTTGGATTGTTATTTTGTACAAGGGTTAGTGCTGGTGCTTTGTTTCTGTTTTAAGTACATTTCCAACGTGTCTGCTTTATCCGTGTAATGATTTGCCAATTTGTCTGTGAAATCTTGAGTAACAGGATGAGTTCCTTCTAGGCAATTTGGTTTGCGAAATTCATTGAGTATTTTATAGAATACTTTATTTGCACATTCAGCGTTTTGAATTCTGTCTGAATAGTACCTTTTCCCAGCTTTTTTGATAGCCGACTTGTATAATCTGTTAATTTTCTGTAGGTGAAGTTTGTCTTGTTTGGTGTTTGCTTTGAGATAGGTACGTTGCAGCTTTCTAATTTGTTGTTTTATGTCTTTTATTTCTATGTTTCTTCAAGGCGCTTCTTTCTTTTGTTCTGTTGTGTGGTTTTCAGTGGTATCAGGATGTCAAAAGCTTCCTGTAGCCACTCATATAGATTTTGAACAGCATTTATGGTTTCCAGATTTATACTGGATGTTAGTTGTGTTTCCAGTGTCCAAATTGAGTTTGCTCCACGGCCGATAGGTGGATGGATGTAAGGTAGTTTTAGGTGAGTCGCTTAGCGTTTTTTTATGTTGGAAAGCAAGCAAGTGGTGGTCTGACCTTGTGACTGGAGTTCTGGTTTGAAAGGTAACTAGTTCAGTTTTAGCAAAAATGACATCTAGGATAATGTCCAGCGGTGTGTGTTGGATTGTGGACAATCTGATGCAGGTTCAATGCGTCTAGGCCGGTGATTATTGTTTTCGGATGGGTCATATTGGGTTTATCAAACCAAATGTTAAAGTCACCCAGAACGCATAGGTTGGAGTGTATTGTTATCAGGTTTGAGACTGTGTCTAGTAGTGCTTCTGGGAATATTGCCTTGCTAGATGGAGGTCTGTAAAGGAGCAGGAAGTTACAGGAGGAAGACGGTGTAGGATTGCATCTTGTTAGAAGAGCCTCACAATTCTTTATGGAGATGTTGTCAATTTTAGTGATATGTATTGCTTGCCTGAATACAACAGATAGACCACCTCCTTTTTTGGCTATACGATTTTGGGTGATTATTTGATAGCCTAGAGGAATGGCTTCATGCAGGACTGGAGCCATATCCTCTCCCAACCATGATTCGGTTATGAATAGTATGTCTGGTTTTGCATCGGTGAGAAGGTCGTAGATGTGATGCTTGTTTTTAGAGAGGGATCGAGCATTTATTAGTAGACAGTTTAGGGAGTGGCCTTTGGTAATAGTGGAACTTTGTTTTGTAGAAGAGTGATCAGTATTGTGTGGGTTTGTAGCAGGTGTGTTTTTAGTGCTGATATTAGCTGTATTAGGATAGCAATCAATCAATCAATCAATCAATCAATCATGACATTTATATAGCGCGCTACTCACCCGGAAGGGTCTCAAGGCGCTTGGGGGGGGTCCGCTACTGCTCGAACAGCCAGGTCTTCAGTTGCTTCCTGAAAGAGAGGTGGTCCTGGGTCAGTCGAAGGTGGATGGGGAGGGAGTTCCATGTCTTGGCCGCCAGGTAGGAGAAGGATCTGCCTCCGGCTGTGGCTCTTCGGATGCGTGGAACGGCGGCGAGGGTGTGGTTGTTCGATCGTAGCTGGCGGGTGGGAGTGTAGAAGGTCAGGCGGTCGTTGAGGTACTTGGGGCCCTGGTCGTGGAGAGACTTGTGTGCGTGGGTGAGGAGCCTGAACGTGATCCTCTTGCTGACGGGGAGCCAGTGCAGGTCCCTCAGGTGGCCGGAGATGTGGTTGCGTCGGGGGATGTCCAGTATGAGTCGGGCGGAGGCGTTCTGGATGCGTTGGAGTCTTTTCTGTAGCTTGGCTGTGGTTCCGGCGTAGAGGGTGTTTCCGTAGTCCAGGCGGCTGGTGACGAGGGCCTGGGTGACTGTCTTCCTGCTTTCGGTCGGGATCCATCGGAAGATCTTGCGGAGCATGCGGAGGGTGTGAAAGCATGAAGAGGAGATGGCGTTGACTTGTCTGGTCATCGAGAGGGAGGAGTCCAGGATGAAGCCCAGGTTGCGTGCGTGGTCTGTAGGCTTGGGGCGGTGCCCAGGGCTGGGGGCCACCAGGAGTCGTCCCTGGCGGAGGGTGATGGTCCCAGGATGAGGACTTCCGTCTTGTCTGAGTTCAGTTTCAGGCGGCTGTTCTTCATCCACTCGGCGACGTCTTTCATCCCTTCGTGGAGGCTGGTTCTGGCGGTGTCGGGGTCTCTGGTGAGGGAGAGGATCAGCTGGGTGTCGTTGGCGTAGGAGATGATATTGAGGTCGTGTTGGCGTGCGATGGTGGCGAGAGGTCTCATGTAGACGTTGAAGAGGGTGGGGCTGAGTGATGATCCTTGCGGGACGCCGCAGATGACTTCGGTGGCCTCGGATCGAAACGGGGGGAGGCGGACTCTCTGTGTTCTCCCGGGGAGGAATGAGATGATCCACTTCAGTGCCTTCCCTTGGATGCCGGTGTTGCTGAGGCGTTGGATTAGGGTGCGGTGGCAGACCGTGTCGAACGCTGCGGAGAGGTCCAGGAGGATGAGTGCGGCTGTTTCCCCGTTGTCGAGCAGGGCTCGGATGTCGCCGGTGGCAGCGATGAGGGCGGTCTCGGTGCTGTGGTTGGCTCTGAAACCGGACTGCGAGGGGTCGAGGGATCCATTCGTCTCGAGGAAGGCGGCAAGTTGTCTGTTGGTGATCTTCTCTATGACTTTGGCAGGGAAAGGGAGGAGCGAGATGGGGCGGAAGTTCTTGAGGTCGGTGGGGTCCGCTGTTGGTTTCTTCAGTAGGGCGCTGAGCTCGGCGTGCTTCCAGCTCTCCGGGAAGGTGGCTGTGTCGAAGGAGGTGTTGATGACGTCTCGGAGTTGGGGTGCGATGGTGGAGTCGGCCTTGTTGAAGACGTGGTGGGGGCAGGGGTCCGTCGGGGATCCGGAGTGGATGGTGTTCATTGCGCGGGCTGTGTCTTCGTCGGTCACCGTGGTCCAGGTGCGGAGGGTGGCGGTGGGGTGCGTTGGTTCACCGGTCGGGAGCGTGGATGGTGCGCCGAAGCTGTTGTGGATGTCGGCAATCTTGCGGTGGAAGAATGAGGCGAGGGAGTCGCAGAGGTCTTATGAAGGGGTGATGTCGATGTTGCCGGTGCTGGGGTTGGAGAACTCCTTGATGATGCTGAAGAGTTCCTTGCTGTCGTGGGCCTTGTTGTCCAGTCGGTCCCTAAGTGATATCTTCTTGGTGGTGCGGATGAGCTGGTGGTGCTTGCGGGTCGCGTGTTTGAGGGCGGTCATGTTGTCAGTGGTCCGGTCAAGGAGCCAGGCTTTCTCGAGGGTGCGGCAGGTCTTCTTGGAGGGCCCGATTCACAGAAATAACTTAAGACAAAATCCTAAACTTACTACTTTTGTTATTCACAGAAGTTAGGATTTTGTCTTAAGTTTGTCTTAAGACAGACTTAAGACAGACTTAAGACAGACTTAAGTTAGGATTTTGTCTTAAGTCTGTCTTAAGTCAGTCTTAAGACAAACTTAAGACAAAATCCTAACTTCTGTGAATACCAAAAGTGGTAAGTTTAGGATTTTGTCTTAAGTTAGTTCTGTGAATCAGGCCCGGAGTCCTTGAGTTCGTCTGTGAACCAGGGGGCCTTCTTGCTTCTGGGTCTGCTGGGGGGTTCTTCAGTGGTGCGAGGTCGTCGGCGCAGGCGGTCAGCCACTGCGTGAAGTTGCGGGCCGCTTCGTTGGGGTCTGTTGTGCTGGCTGGTGGGGTTTGGCTGAGGGAGGTGGTGAGCTGGTCGGTGGTGATCTTGCTCCAGCTTCTGTGTGGAGCCTGTTGCGGGTGGTGGTGGGTTGTGGTTTTTCTGAAGCTGAAGTGGACGCAGCTGTGGTCAGTCCAGTGGAGTCCGGTGGAGTGGCTGAAGGCGATGTGCTTGCTGGATGAGAAGACGGGATCAAGTGTGTGGCCGGCGTAGTGCGTGGGGGTGTTGACCAGTTGCTTGAGTCCGAGGTTGGCGAGGTTGTCCAGCAGGGTGACGGTGTTGCGGTCCTTGCTGTTCTCCAGGTGGAAGTTGAGCACCCCTAGGAGGATGTAGTCGGCGGAGGGAAGGGCGTGTGGGCTGATGAAGTCCGTGATGTCTTCGCCGAATTGTGCGCGTGGTCCCGGGGGTCTGTAGATGAGGGTGCCGCTGAGGGTCGTCTTAGGGTTGGTGTGAATCTGGAAGTGGAGGTGTTCGGTGGCGGTGAAGGTGTCGTCGGCGTCGGTCGTGATGTGGATGGTGTTCCTGTGGACGATGGCGATGCCTCCTCCGGTCTGGTTGACGCGGTCCCTCCTGATGATCTTGTATCCATCCGGGATGGCGATGGCGATGTCGGGGGCTGAGGAGGCATTCATCCACGTTTCAGTGAGAAAGGCGATGTCTGGTGAGGTTGTGTCGAGCAGGTTCCAGAGTTCGACGGCGTGTCTGTGGACGGAGCGGGTGTTGAGCAGGATGCACTTGAGGTCTCTGCTTGAGTTTGGCTTGGCGGGCGTGATGCTGGTTCGGAGGCAGGAAAACTTGCAGGTTGTGCTGGTGATGGGTCCGTGGAACCGTTTCGGGGCGGCCGTGCAGCAGGTGGGCATCCGGCCGGTGTTGAGAGCGTTGAGGGCGGCGTCGTCGTAGGTTTGTCGGGTCATCTTGCGCCGGTGGGGGCCAGTGGTCCTGGCACTGGGCGCGGTCCAGGCGCGGACGGGCGCAGACGGGCTTGCCTTTGGCGTGCCTTCGGCGCACAACCGGCACGCCCGCTGTGCGTACGCGCGGTCGCCATTTATGGCCAAGTGGTAGGGAGGGAGGAGCAGCTGGGAGGCGGGAGCGGGGAGGGCACAAAACAAAGAGGGGGCGTGTCCGCTAGCACGGCGGCGGGAGCGGGGAGCAGGGCGAGCAGGCACAGGGGGGCTGGGTGACAAAACCTAAAACAGCAACGTGCAGGGGGGTACCAGGGACAACAGTACAGGGCAGGTAAACAAATAGGAGGAAAAAAACGATTGGGGCAACTAATCCGTGGCGGTTTCGCCCCCACACCAGACGGAGCAGTTGTGCCTGTAATGTTTTGAAAAATTGTTTAGTCAATCGAATGGGGGAATTGCAGAATAAATACAGAAACTGGGGAAGAATCACCATTTTTATCACGGCAATGCGGCCCGCTAGGGAGAGGGGCAACCCAAGCCATCGATCAACACGCTCCACCAACGCTGTATAAGCTCTCTCGTAGTGTTCACGAACCACTATCGCTGGATCCCGATGGATTCAAATGCCGAGATACTTGACAGGATCTTCCGTCCACACTAGAGGGTACTCCACCTGCGGTGCAATCGTATCAGGCGTTAGGGGGACCAGCACCGACTTCTCCCAGTTGATGCGCAGCCCCAAATAGAGACCGAACCGGATGTATTCACGGATAACTTGCGATAGATATGTCTGTGGCTCCCGGACGTACAGAACCATATCATCCGCATATGCAGAGATAATCACCGGCCGGTTATTAAAGCTCAGGGCCGCTGCTTTGTGTGATTGGCGGATCCTGCACATGAGGGGCTCCAGAACGATGGCAAAAAAAAGGGGTAAAGCGGGCACCCCTGTCTAGTGCCATGCTGGATCAGCAGCGGGTCAGAGGTGAGCCCGCCCACCCGCATCGTCACCGAGGATCTTGGATCCAGCGGACGAACACCGGCGGGAAGCCCATCCTGTGCAATATGAAGATCAAGTATTTCCATTCGATCGAATCGAACGCCTTGGCTGCGTCCAGGCAGGCAACTCAGGCGTTAGGACGTGGAACATGGCGAAGATCGTGCGGAGGTTCCAGGAGGTAGATCTATCAGGTATAAAACCCGTTTGGTCCGGTAAGACTAGCATGGGCATCAAGGGGCTCAGCTTGGTGGCCAACACCTTAGCGTGGATTTTCGCATCAATATTGATGAGAGATAGAGGATGATATGATTCGCAGCGCGTCGGTGACTCATCTTTTTTCAGCAAAGTAATGATCAGCGCCTGCTGCAAGGAGGGTGGGAGGTAGCCCACCTCGTGCGCCTCCGAATACACTGCCAGTAGGTGCGGCGCCAAAAGATCTACATAGTGTTTATAAAATTCTGCCGTCAGCCCATCAGGGCCCGGAGCTTTATTATTTGGGAGGGACAAGATGGCTTCTCTAATATCCTTCTCGTCTATCGGGAGGCTAAGGTATTTACGCTGCCCATCGGAGAGCCAGGCACAGGCCGTGTCAGCCAAGTAGTCCTGCAATGCAGGCTCGTTCATGTCTCCCTGCGAAGTGTATAGAGTTTCATAAAAGGTTCGAAATTGAGCTAGGATTGCATCACTTGCGAAGTGTTCCAGACCCTTATCATCCACAATATAGTCAATTTGGAAGACCTCTGACCTATCTCGTAGTCGACTAGCCAACACCCTGCCAGGCCTACCCCCCTCTCCATAAGCCCTCGCCACATGCCTCTTTGATAGATATTTGATCTCCGTGGCTGCCAGAGTGTTGTACTCCTCCAGATACTCCCTGATGTGTGCGAGCACCTCGGAAGATGGCTCAGCCTCGTATTGAGCCTCTAGTTCACGCAACCGTTCCTCCGTGCGACTTAACTTCCCACGCAAATCTCGCAGAATGCCCGCCGATGTGCTGATGCACTCTCCCCGCATCGTAGCCTTGAAGGCTTCCCACAAAGTCGCCGCGCTGTCTACTGTGCCCACATTGAGATCGAAATACTGTGTTATTGCTTTGTGGATTGTATCTGCATAGACCAGGTCAAGTAGGGAGGCCGCGCGAAAACGCCAAGTGAAGGGATGACGAGTGTTAAGTAGGACGGCAATTTGGAGCAGAACGGGGTTATGGTCTGACAGAGTCCGCGGTAGGATGCGAACCGACTCAACCCACCCATTAGCCTCCCCATCTAAAAGCCAATAGTCCAGACGCGACCATGTGTTATGAGCAGGAGTGATATGTGTACCCTGTAGGGTCCCAGCATTACGCAAGCGCCATGCATCTATCAGACCCGCCTCTGCCACAAAATCACGAACACGCTGCGCCACTTTGATCGTGCGCCACTTTGATCGTGCGCACACTGGCGTGTTAGATTTGTCTAAAAGCGGGTCAAGACAGGTGTTGAGATCCCCCCCAAACAAGATCGCCGTGTCAGGCCAGGAGCGCAAGACCTGAAACATCTTAAGGAATGCTGCCGGCTCATCTACTACTGGCCCGTAAACATTAGCAATCATTATCAACACTTTCCCCAGCTTGCCACGCACCAGATCCCACCGTCCATCATCCGCAACACACGTATCAATGGGCTGAAAGGGGGTCTGTCGTTTGATGAGAATCATCACCCCACGTGTGTTTGAGAGTGTGTTGGAGTGCTGTGTTGCTTTTGTGGTGTAACATTGTTGTGAAGTAGACATGGGGAAGCAAAGATGTGAGGTGTGGCATGTTGCTTATATTTTTTATGTGTTTTTAAGGCTGAAGGTGTATGAGTCAGGGGAGGTGGTGCAGCATGTGGGTCATGTAGTAATGTTCTAAATTGTCCAATGGATTGCTGTATCTCTACTAGGTGTGGTGGAAGAGTGAAAGCTTGGCATTGGAGTGTGTTCCTTTGTGTGGTTTGAAAGGTGGGTATATGTTTGTATTTTGTGATGGTAAGTATTATGAGGTGTTGCGCATTGTAAATCTTGTTGTGCTGGTGTGTGTGATATGTTTTGCTTTTGAGGAGTAGTGAAAAGGGGTGCTGATATATATGTTTCATGCAATGGATTTGGTTGTATAGTATTGTTTGTGAGAGGAGGTTGTAAGGTAGAGGGGGTGGTGATGTGTTTATGAGTAGTGTATGTTGTGTGTAGGAGGGAATGAAGTAGAGGTGAGAGTGTTTATCTTTGACTGGTTTGTTGCAAGATTTACAAAGTGTGGTGGTGTGCAATGTGTGTTGTGCATTGGTGTTATTATGGTAGAAGGGAGAGGAGGGTGTTTGTTGGACAACTGATGGAAGGATGATTATATGTTTGTTAGTGATAAAAGGTGGTCTGTTAGGTGTAATTACAGCAGGGAGAGTGTGTCTGAATGGGATGTAGTTATGTATGGTGTTGATTGTGTTAGTGATGAGTGTATTGGTTAGTGGTATAGGATAGAGTTGTGTACTGTTTGTAGGTGATGGTGAATATGTGTGGTAGTTGGGATAGTAGGGTGTGTAGATGTGGTTTGGTTGGATTAGTTGTGCATGCTGGTACATTAATCTGTGCATAGTGTTGTGGGTGGTGTACATTTGGTGTGAGTGTGTTGCTCAGTTTGTGGATGTGGATGGTGTGGGCTGGGTATTGCTAAATGGGAAAATGGGCAGCATTTCTGGCCCTAGTCCCGACCAGTCTCGAACAGGCTCAAACAGGTAACAGCCCTTGTCCTCTCTGCCCTTCGCCTTGACACCCGGGCTGAGGCGCCCTAAGCCTGGCCTTTTATAGCCCTAGTAATGAGGTGACCCCTTCAGCCAATTGGAACCCTAGCCCTAACACTATCCAATCACAACACTAGCCCTAAAATCTAGAACCAATAGGAGACCAGCACCTTACAGCCAATCTTAGCCCTAGTGCAAGCATCCAATCAGTTCATAGTAAGGTAGTGGCCTTCTTAAAAGTGTAGTATATTCTTTTATCCTGAGCTCAATCTTGACAATCCTTATTGTTATATAGCCAGTCAAAAAGTTTGCAACAACATTCTAAAATAATTGATTTCGCAATCACTCATATAGCGTTCTTGTTAGACCTGGCATCATTGGCGTGAGTCTCCCTTCCATTTTTGACGGATTGCCTCCTCTGTTTTGATATGTTTTTGCCGAATGTATGCTTTGGGCACTGTGCCACTGCTAATCAGTGCCACAGTGCAAGTGGTCCCTATGTTAAATTGATAAACTGATTGGATTCCATGATTGCGTTATTTGATTTATCTGTCAGCCCCTAGTACAGTGCACCATGTATGTATGTATGTATGTATTGGCATATTTGTATAGCGCTGTACTGTCACCCAAAGGGTATCCTGGCGCTTTGATTCAGCAAGCCGAAACCACCAATGCAAGATCACACTGCTCTTGGAAACAGGTGGGTCTTCAGACCTCTCTTAAAGGATAGAAAATCTCCCTGACTCCTCAACGATATCGGGAAAGAATTCCATAGTCTAACAGCCGCAAAACTGAACGACCGCCCACCCATCCTTACCCTCTGAACTCTGGGAACCATCACCAGATACGCCGAGGAAGAACGTAGTCTCCGGGAAGTTGAATACCATGAGAATAAATTCTGCAGCAAAACTGGACCCTGTCCATGCAACGCTCTGAAAACCAGGCAGGATGCTTTAAAAAGGATTCGTTAATGGACCGGCAGCCAATGTAAGTCCAAGAGTGCCGTGGAAGAAGAGGCAGCGCGCGAACGAGACAGTGCCAACTTGGCTGCCATATTTTGTACCCGCTGCAGCTTGCCCACCAGCGTACCAGGCGCCTCCAGGAGCAGTGCGTTGCAGTAATCCAACCTGCTTAGAATGATGCCCCGCACTACCTCAGGCCTGGCCTGCGCTGGGAGCAGTGGAAGAACTTTACGTAACATCCGCAGCAGCATCATGCAAGTAGCTACGGTTTTATTGACAAAAATGTCCAATTGTAAGTTGGGGCCAAACATGACCCCTAGATTGCGAGCAGATTCTGCTGCAGTCACTGCCCCAGGAAAGGAGGGATGCCAGAAATCATCTGGCAAAGGACGCGAAACCCGATCATTAGAACAATGCAGCACCTCCGTTTTTGACCCATTAAACTGGAGGGAGTTGGAACGTAGCCACTCCGCTGTAGCTGACATGCAGCGGTGAAAAGTCTCTAAGGAGACAGCGTCCTTACCCTCCAAAGAAAAGACCAATTGGGTATCGTCGACGTAGTTAAACACCGAGATACCAAAAGAGCTTATCAGTTGGATCAGACGGCGGAGGTACAGATTGAATAATATAGGGCTGATGGCTGAGCCCTGGGGCACCCCCTGTCCAACTCTCCGCACATCCGACCTAAAAGGCGGCAATGCCACCACCTGCTGCCTGTTGTTAAGGTACGAGACTAACCAGTTCCTTGCCAACCCCGTGACTCCGATCTCCTCCAGCCGCTCAATAAGGATGGAGTGGCTGACCGTGTCGAACGCGGCCGACATGTCGAGCAGCACTAAAAAGGCTGCCCGACCCGTGTCGACCCGCGAACGAAGATTGTCCAACACGACCACCAGCGCAGACTCCGTCCCGTGAGCTGGCCGGAAGCCAAACTGGGCCACATCCAACCAGGTGTTATCCTCTAGGAATCTAGATAGAGATCGGGTAACCAGCTTCTCCATGATCTTAACCGGAAAAGGGAGCAAGGAAATGGGTCTGTAATTTGACAAGCAGGAAGGGTTGAGTGTGGGTTTCTTCAGGAGGGGTGAAACCACTGCCAACTTCCAGCTCTCCGGGACAGTTGCGGTGGCAAACGACTGATGACAGATGGAATATAGTGGATGAAAAAGTTCTTTCTGGAACAATTTCCAGAATTTGTGCAGGAGTGGATCCAGCGGGGAGCCTGATGACACAGTTTGCGCTAGTTTGCAGAACTCATCAAAAGAAGGGAAAGAGAAATAACTCAGCTGGGGTCGACTGGAAGATTCATTCGGAGCTCCCAGACTGAGAGAGGAACACCTCAGCTGGGGTCGACTGGAATATTCAACCGGAGCGCCCAGACTGAGAGAGGAACACCTCAGCTGGGGTCGACTAGAAAATTCATCCGGAGCTCCCAGACTGTGAGAAGAACACCTCAGCTGGGGTCGACTGGAAGATTCATCCGGAGCTCCCAGACTGAGAGAAGAACACCTCAGCTGGGGTCGACTGGAAGATTCATCCGGAGCTCCCAGACAGAGGGGGGCAACTCGGATGGTGTCGACTAGAGGATTCCTCCGGAGTTCCCAGGCTGAGAGGGAAACTACTCAGCTGGGGTCGACTAGGAGATTCATCCAAAACACTCAGACTGAGAGGGGAACAACTCCACTGGGGTCGACTAGAAGGAGCTTCCGGAGCTCCCGAACTTGAAGGGGGACAACTCATCTGGGGTCGACTGGAAGATACTTCCGGAGCACCCAGACTGAGAGGAAGACTACTCCGCTGAGGTCGACTAGAGGCTTCATCCGAAGCTCCCATCTGAGGACCACATGGAGAATCCACTGAAGTACCCCGACTGACAGGATTATTCAGTGATGCTGACATAGATGGAGCCGATCCAGCAAGTCCGCTCAGGATATTGACGGTCTTATCTTCAAAAGCAGCAGCCAGAGAGTCGCATAAGGCCTGAGAGGCTGGGATGTTGTTCATGGCACCGGTCGGGTGGGAAAGATCATTCACAATCTTAAATAAGGTCTGTGATTTGTTGGTCGCCTGATTCAGCGTATCTTCCAAGTAGACCGCTTTTGCACACTTGATCTGTGCTTTATATTCCTGTAGAGCCATCCTGAAGTTAACTTTTGCTGCATCTAAATAGTGCTTCCTCCAGGCCCTCTCTGCCCGCTTACATCTCAACTTCAATTGTAGAAGATCGTTAGTATACCAAGGCATGGCTCGGTTATGTTTGTCCCTTGATCTGCACAATGGGGCCGCTTTATCCAAGGAGATGGATATTTGCCGGCACAGGTTAGCGTAACGTTCGTCAACGCTACCCTCCAGTATAAATCCCTCGCGAAGAAAAGTAGGCAGAGCCGGAGATTTTAAAAGTCTAGACCAGGATCGGTCCATTTTAGCATGTCTCAATCCTATGTCATTCGACGAAATGGCCGGTAGGTGGAGATGAAAGGAGACAAGCGCATGATCCGTCCAGCATTGGGGCAAGATGTCCTTCACCACCACCTTCTGAGCGTCAGCAAAAACCATATCCAGGATGTGACCCTTCAAATGGGTGGCGGAAAGGACCAGCTGTTGCAGCTGAATATTGCCACAAGCCTGGCAAAGATCATTGTAGGCAGTATCCAAAGGACCGTTCTGCCACAGATTAAAGTCTCCCAAAACTAACAAACTAGTATGGGAGTTAGATAGATCGTAAATGAGATCAATAAGTTCCGGCAGAGTTGATGGTGCAATACCTGGTGGTCTATAGCCGAGAACCCCTGAATATAGTGTTCTCTCATGCCCTTTAAAGGAGAAGCCCATGAGCTCAAAGCCCGGTACCTCCTTGATCTCTAGCTGCGAGAGGGCTAAGGTTTCCCTAAAGATGAAACCTATTCCGCCACCTCTGTTCTTTGAGCGAGGAGTATGCCTAATTGTATGGCCCGAAGGGCAGGCCAAACCCAGTTCTACCTCACTGTCCGCCCGTGTCCAAGTTTCCGTAAGGAAAAGCACATCCAGTCCACTGGACTCAATGAGAAGAACAATCTCCGTATGGTGCTTACAAAGTGAACGAACGTTAAGTAAGCCACATAAAAGCGGCTCTGGCGTATCAGTGGGAATATCCTGCTGAGTACAAGTAGTCTGGGTCGGTCTCAACTTCAGAAGTTGTGTCCTAGAATAAACTATGCGTGCAGTGGTTAAAGGGGCAGAGTCGCCGGCCCTAGGCGCGTCCGTTGCGCGAACGGGCGCAAACGGGCTTACCTCTGGCGCACCTCCAAATGAGCCCCCACGCTATCCCTCTGTCCCAGCAAATGTGGGTGCCAAACTATTATCGTGCGGGTAATTTCTATCTAAAATGCCCCAGACACAGGAAATAGAGCGTCTGCGTTCTAAGCGCGAGCAGCACGAAACAAATTAATGCCAAGTATAATTTTTATTTTTTTTCTGTTTGCTTTTTTTTTTTTTTTTTTTTTGTCCTCATATATGCCACTAGATATTGTATGCTCTAGATGGGTCTCTCTGATGCCTTCTATACTGACATTTCTCAAGTATAATTGATGCCAAACAAGTTTTTAAAATATTTAAAACAAAGCAGATAGTAGCAGTGTAATAGCCATGAGTGCCCAGGGCTTGTAAATCAAATTCTGCTGGTGGGCTTGCAACACTGGTTGTGCCACCCACAGAAGCAGCTTGTAAAGTGTGTCTCAGGCCTGCCATTGCAAGGCCTATGTGCAGTCTAACACTGCCATGTCGACTTGGCCAAGTGCACCTACTTGCCAGTCCCTAAACCTTCCCTTTGCTTCATATTAGACACCCCTATTGTAGGCCCAAGGGCAGGGTGCATTGTAAGTATAAGGTAGGACATGCTCTGATGTGTGTAGCATGTTCTAATAGTGAATTACAACCATTTTCGTTTTTCACTATTGAAGGCTACCTGTTCTAACAGGCCAGAATGGGCAGTTAAGATTGTTACATTCTAATCCTAACTGACTCAGGGAACATGGTAGAAATTCAAATTTAGTATGCCTGAACTCAGAATAATAAAATACATCTTTTAGTAAAATTTATTTTAATATCCTGTGTTTGCAAATACCACTTTTAGAAAGCAAGTATTTGCTTGCCTAACCATTTGAGCCTGCCTCTGCTGGTTTGGTTATTCCTTGTCTGGGTTTGTGTGTGACAGGGCTGTGGAAATTCCAGGAGACAGTCTGGGACAGCCCAGTGGTGAATAGAGAGATTTACATCCAAATGGGAGGGGGGAGTGCACCTGGGACCTGAATAGGGCTGGGCCTTCCCTCTACAATGCTGGCTCCACCCCCTGTGGCTTGTCTGATGTCTCCGCCCTGCACAGTGAAAGGAAGTGCTCCAGAGCTGTATCTTCCCTCCCCTGTGCTGGCTCCACCTCCTGTGGGGCAGCTGATGTCTCTGCCCTGCACAGTGAAAGGAAGAGAAGAGTCATGTCAACAAAGTGCTCAGGAACTGGTTTGAACTAGGCAGAGGCCTCTCTGCCTTCAGAGAACAAAGGATTTTGGGGTAAAAATATTGGGACCCAGTCCCACAGACTTTAGATCACTTCTGGAACAAGAAACCTTTCTGCCAAGGAGAAGAACCAAGGAAGCTGCAGGAGTTGGACTGCCCCTCTCCCAGTGTGCTGTTTGCTGGGTTGGCCTGCAGTGGTTGCTTCATTGCCAAGGGAAAGGAGAAGGAACTTTGTAAGGACTTTCATCTACAGAATATTCTCCAAGGGCTTGAACTGTGCTTGCCTCCTGCTGAAGTCTCAGGGCCAAAAGACTTCACCTCCAGCTCCCTCCTGAATGTCCTTGCTGGGAATTCTGACTCCAGTCACTTGCGTGCCGCTGGGAGCTGGAAGAGCGACGCATCGAGAAGAAGAGTGTCCCGCCGCAGCTGAAATGATCCCAACGCCGGAGAAGCGTGTGTTCATCTAAGCTGCCTGCTGTCGCATCGCCGGAGAAGCGTGACGCCATCGAAAGAGCCGCCATCGCATCACCGGAGAAGCGTGTCGCAGGGCCTATCGCGGCTCTAATGTACAGAGTCGCCGCAAGGCTGCCAGGGCTTCATCGCATCGCCGCATCAAGGGCGCCATCTTCTCGCATTGCAACTGGATCGTCGCATCGTCATCGCATCGCATCAAGGCGCCATCCTTTGCACCGCAACAGGCCTGCAGGCCGAGAATCCACGCATCACCTCCGCACCGGTAAGGCTCACGACGAGTCCCCTACTCTGCGCAAGCATTGAGGAAGGACGCAACCGTTCCCCCGGGTCACGGAACCGACGCATCTCCCCTTCTGCAAGTTCTTTGTTTACTTTGCGTTACGCATCCAGGTACTTTGTTGAGAACTTTGTCGCATCTACCATCAACTGGAACTAAGAGACTTTAATCATCTTTTAAGTAATCTTAAGTGTAGTATTGTGGATTTTTGTTGTTTGTGGTCTTGTGCTAAGTCTATATAAAGAATACCTATTTTTATAAAACCTGTGTTGTGTCCATCTGTAGTGTTATCACTTTATTACTGTGTATATTCACAAATGCTTAACACACTGCCTCTGAGATAAGCCTGTCTGCTCTTCCCAAGCTACCAAGGGGTTGAGCAGGGGTTATTATGTTATGTTATGTTATGTTAATTTCGATTTATATAGCGCCAAATCACCGACAGGTCTCTTAGCGCTTGCTTTGGGAACCCGTCCTGGCTTTCCCTGCGAGATTACCCCTACTGGGCATCCCCAAGGTGAAGACCAGGCATCCCGCCGCGGGGGGGCCGTAGTGGAGATTAAGCAAGCTATTGCCCAGAGCTGCAGAGTGTGAACCCATGATTCGAGTAGGCACCGAGGCGAGAATTATCGAGTCCGTGGACATTTGGGCTCAAGACCCTGCCGCGTCGGGAATTGAACCCTGGTCCCGGGTCTGATCTCTGCATCAGGCTCTGCCTCCTCTAACCAGTGAGCCACACTTCTCCACATCCCATTATCCCCTTATCCTGACTTAGAAGTAAGGGTCCCTATTTGGACAAAGGTGAATACCATTGCCAACTAGGGGAAACAACCTTTACAACGCAACTTTTACAACGCACTACCATTACAACGAAACTTTTACAACGCAACATCCATTACAACGCATGCATTTACAACGCAACCATTACAACGCATGACACTACAACGCACACCACTACAACGCATGTCATTACAACTCAGTCATTACAACGCATACCATTACAACGCATAACATTACCATCCAACACTTACCCTACTGTTGCACCCCCTGGAGTTAGAATAGTAATTTTTACCCCTACACTATCCAACGCTTACCCTACTGTTGCACCCCCTGGAGTTAGAATAGTAACTTTTACCCCCACACTATCCAATACTTACCAAACATGCAATGTGATGTAATGCTTTGTAATGGTATGCGTTTTAAAGGTAGTATGCGTTGTAATGGAATGTGTAGTAAATTTTGTTTTTAAAATTTTGTTGAAATGGCATGCGTTGTAATGGAATGCGTTGTAATTGATGTTGCGTTGTAAAGGTATGCGTTGTAAAAGTGTGCGTTGTAACATCATACATCCCCAACTAGAGACCCCCAGATCTAACTGGTGGTCAGCGGTGAGGATTTGGACTTTGCATTTGTGTTTCATATACAGTGATTGGTGTACACTACTAGTGAGTGCAGACCAAACGCGACCACATACTTTTTTTAGAATAATTTTTGCTTGGACTGTTAGTTTTTCCTGAAGACTTCCAATTGTTACTACCATGAGTAAACCAGCATCTGTTGCATCTATGGATCTTGATTGTGAGGAAGAGAGGTTGGAAACCTACGCTGTGAAACAGCTCAAGTATCTCTGTGAGAAATTGAAAGTTGCTACACCAGGCATTTCTAAAAAGGAAGACTAGCAAAAGGCACTGAGGGCCTGGGTAGAAGCAAGAAATGCCCCATATCTTGTGGTGGTGCCTGTTGGGGATGCAAATGGGCAAATTGATGGGCCAGAATTTCCAGCCAGGGTAGGAGTGCCGTCCCCACCTGGCAGCAGCATCTCTTCCAAAGACCTGTCCCCCAGGCAGCTGGAAGACAGGGAATGAAATAGGGCACTATAACGGGCGTGGGAGAAATGGGCAGGAGGCGAGTTCTCGTTGATCTCGAGTAGAAGAACCCCCCCGGGGGGTCCGAAACCAGGTTCACTCCCAACAGAAGGGGGCCCAGACACTTTTTGAGCAGATTAATGTGGTAGGTCTGCGTCTTGGAAGGGCTTATCTGTAACTTGTAACTCGTTCTACCAATCGCCTCAATCACTTTATGGGGTCCAACCCATTCCGCTCGGAATTTCTGAGTGGAGGACGGTAGGAGAACCAAAGCCCAGTCGTCTTTCTGAAGTTGCCTCCATTTCTTTCCTCTGTCGTAGGCTACTTTCTGTCGCTTCCTGCTCTCTGCTAGGTGTGTATAGGCTAGGTCTCGTAGTTTTCCGAGTTTGGCTTTGAGACTCTGGGCGTATTCCAATGTCGTGGCGGTCTCTTCTTGGATCTCGTTTTTCCATGCCTCCTTGGTCATGTCAAGTAAAGATCGCGGCTGTCTGCCGTACAGTAGTTCAAAAGCCGATACTCCCGTGCTACTCTGTCGTTGGCCTCGGATAACATACAGCGCTAGGGGCAATATCTGGTCCCATTCGGCCCGCTGACTTCGAGCATCCTCCTGAGCGTTGTTTTCAGGGTGCGGTTATAGCGCTCGACCAGACCATCGGTTTGAGGGTGGTATACTGAGGTGCGAATCTGGTGTATGTTTAAGTTTTTACAGACCTCCATTCATGAGCTTTGAGACGAAGGGCGTGCCTTGATCCGTCAGGATCTTTTTGGGAAATCCTACTCGGCTAAACAATTCTATCATCTTCTCAGCGACTTGCTTTGAGGTGGTAGCGGTTAAGGGTAATGCCTCCGGAAAACGTGTGGCATAATCAACGACAACCAGTACGTGTTGGTATCCCTTCCTGGTCTTTGGTAGAGGCCCAATAAGGTCCATTCCCACCCTTTCGAAGGGTTTCCCTATAATGGGCAGGGGTTGTAAGGGGACGGATGGGGGTTTGGTCATGTTCTTTCTCTGGCATATACTACACTCCTTGCAGTACACCGCAGTGTCCTTATAGATTCTGGGCCAATAGAAATGCCGGAGACCGTTCTGGGTGGTCTTCTCCGCTCCGGTATGCCCTGCGACCAGATGGCTGTGCGCGAAGAATAATACCTGGTCCCTAAAGGATACAGGGACCAAGAGCTGTGCTGGTTCAATCTTGCTTTACTTGCCGATATAGCAGGTCTTTTTGTATCAGGAACCGGGGGTACCTGGCGGGGTCGTTGCCTTGGTCTTGGTGGGCTTGTTCCCACACATTGAAGAGGGTAGGATCATTAGCCTGGGCGAATCGAAAGCTCCTGTCCAACACCCAGGGTTCCGGTGACAGGAGGGCAGGGAACGGGTCTCTGGGTCGGGCTGGTCTGGGAGGGAAAACCGGGACCTGTTCTATACTCTTCTTAAACATGTGCAGGAAGCCTGGGTTGTCTGTCCCTATAATCAGGTCTTCTGGGAGGGAAGATATTATTATTATTATTATTATGCGTTCTTATATAGCGCTCGATTACCCGTAGGCATCTCGGCGCTTGCCTTGGGAACCCGTCCTGGTTTTTTCCCTGTGAGATACCCGTACTGGGCATCCCCAAAGTGAAGCCAGGCATCCCGCCACGGGGGGGCCGTAGTGGAGATTAAGCAAGCTAATGCCCAGAGCTGCAGAGTGTGAACCTGTGACTCGAGTAGGCACCGAAACGAGAATTATCGAGTCCGTGGATATTTGGGCTCAAGACCCTGCCGCGTCGAGAATTGAACCATGGTCCCAGGTCTGACCTCTGCTTCAGGGTCTGCCGCCTCTAACCAGTGAGCCACACTTCTCCACTACCAGTGAGCCACACTTCTCCACTAGATAGGGCCCTTACCCTTATTATATGTGGGTCCCCATGCAAGGGCTGTATCGGGACGTTGGCTACGGGGTAGGGCTTAACGTCTCCATGCACACACCTTATGTTCACCATCTCCCGGGGTAAGTATTGAGAAAGAGCCACATGTTGGGTCCGGATCACGGACTGTCTGCAGCCTGAGTCTAAGAGGGCCTGAATAGAGGAACCGTTCACCCTGACACTTACTCTGTAAGAGCTCCCCATCTCAGCTGAATATAACACTGCTTTGGGCAGGTACCCCACCTCCATAGGTTCGTCATGTTGTCGTCGTCTTGGACATAGCCGGGCAATGTGGCCCCAGTTGCCGCAGTCGAAACATTGGGGTCCTCAGGGCCCGGAACCCTCGGGCCTCCAGGGGCGAGGCCAGGGTGGGTCCAAAGGTCGTGTAGGTCGTTTCTCCGGCTTGGGAACAGGTTTGGTGGTTTTCTCACTGTCCCAACCGGGGTTCTTGGGCTGTGCCCGGGCGAAGGTGGCGGCCATGTCAATGGCCTGTGTAGGTGTTAAGTTGTGGTGCTGGCGAAGCCACCGCTGGGTGGCGTAGGGTAGAGCCTCTAGGTACTGCTCCAAATATATGCGATCTATGATCTCCTCTTTGGAGCTGGTGGAGGGGGTGAGCCATTTGTCAGTGGCCATTTTCAGTCTCACAAAAAGGGTTTTGGGGTTCTCTCCCGGGGAACCCCGTTCCTTCCAAAACCTCAGTCAGTACGCCTCTGCATCTAAGCCTAGATGGTCCAGTATAATTCATTTTACCTCCGTATAAGGGGTGTCTCCCGTGGGATTGGCCACTTGATAGGCGGCCTGGGCTTCGCCCACGAGGAGTGGGCCAGGAAGAAGGGCCACTTGCTGATGGGCCAGTCACATGCTCTGGCCGCTCTCTCGAAGTTCAACAAGAACGAGTCGGGATCCTACTGCCGAGCCATGGGGAATGAGTCTTTCTTCACTGCCTCCTCGGGATACTGGTTCTACCCAGGGCTGAGGGGTTTCTGGCCGCGCTGATAAGGCTTTCTTCAGGATCTCCCTGTCGGCTTGTCCTGAATTCAACTGTTGCTCCACTACCCACTCTAACCGCTCCTGGCCCTTCACCAATTGCTGTACCACTGTCTCCATCTTTTCTATACAGATGGTATCCGTGCCCGCATACTCCACCACTGTAACGGGCGCGGGAGAAATGGGCAGGAGGCGAGTTCTCGTTGAAGAGGGCTTTAATGTGGCAAACAGGTAATCGGTACAAGACTTTCGGGTAGGGACTGTTCGGCGGGGTGAGCGGCTTCGATTTGTCCTTCTACTTCTGGGCTTGCCCGTCTCGCTTCTCCGATACCCTTCAGGGCTCCTTCGGGTCGGGACTCCGTCGATGTCCGTCTTGCCTCTCGGTATAAACAAACACAGCAAGTCGTGAGGAAAGTGCCCGTTATATGTACACGTGCTCAGGGAAAAAGGAGTGAGGAAGCAAAAACCCGTGTCACACTCTCTAGACGTCCGGCAGGTGAAGGGGGTCGGTGCTCAGGGATAGGGATACCGGGATAAGGGAATACCAAGGACTACTCGGTAGAACCGCCCTTACTTCCAACCCAGCCCCTGATCTTGCTCCGTACCTGGGCTAGCCACACACCTCCCCCGGGTGTGTGGCAGGGCGGCTCGTGGGGACGTTGGCCTCCTGGCGTACCCTCCGTCTCAGGCGCCGCTTCTCCACTTCTCTCCGCTTCCTCCGTTCGTCTCCTCCTCTCCTCCGCACTCCTCGGACCGCTCTGCTCCTCTTCTTTCTCCTTCCACACGTCTACGCTCCGGGTAAACAAGCACACCGGCTTCTCTGCGTCTTCGGCATTTGACGTTCGAGCACCCTCGTGTAGACCCGCCCACTCTACAGCTGACTGGAAATTAAAGGGCCAGTGCACTTCCTCCTCGCCCAGTGAGCCCATTCCGTAATTGACATCGGGTAAGTCATTCTGTGAAGGGCAAGAAAGAAGGGGGGGATGTGTTGAGAGTCCCTGAAGGGTCCCCAAGTCTCGTTCCGGAGGAGCTCGTCGGTCTACCCCGTTACAGGCACTCAAGCTGGAGTTGGTTAAGCTTAAGATGGAGGGTCAGAGGGAAACAGAGAATAACAGGTTGTCTTTGGAAAAAGAGAGAATGAGAATGGAGCATGGAGGATGTTGAAGGAGTTAGAGATCAAGGCTAAGGGCTTAGAAATCAATCCCTCTGGTGGCAGCACACCATCTGTGCCTTCAGAAGGCAGGGTACATATCCCCAAGGATGTCATCAAAGATTTTCACAAAGGTGAAGATATTAGGCAGCGGTTTGCAGCCTATGAGATAGCACTGTTGGCCCATCGGGTCCCTGAGAAGGATTGGGGAGCAGGGTTGTGGGGCCGCTTTTTAACTGAAGGTAGGGATACTTTGTTAGACTTGCCCAGTTCTCATAGAATGTCTTTTGCCCACATGAAGGAAGCACTGATGACAAGGTATGGGTTAACTCCAGAGCTCTATAGACAGGGGTTCAGAAATTGTATGAAACTGGAGGGAACCACTTGGGTAGAATATGTGTCTTTCTTTTGCAGAGCTATGGATGGTTGGGTGAGGGGTAGCAATGTTGATAATTTTCAAGCGCTCTATGATTTGATTGCTAGGGAGCACTTTTCTGCTAATTGTTTTCGAGAGCTACGCCAGCACCTTATTGATAGCAAGTTGACTAACCCTAGGAAGCTTGCTGAGGAGGCGGACCGCTGGGTCAGTACCAGGGTCCACAAGGGTCTTGTGGGAGACTCTGCCAAAGGTGGGCAGGGTCCTCAGCAGAAGAGTGGGGGGAGACAAGGGTAAACATAGGGAGTTCCAAAAAGGTCCCCAAAGTAATTCCCAAGGGAACGAAGGTAAGGGTTCCCAGCCTCCCCCTGAAAAGAAGTCAGGACCCCCGACAGGTAAACCTGTTCATAGGGGGCCTGTTACCTGCTTTCAGTGTAAGCAGGTGGGACACCGTTGGTATGATCCCCAGTGTCCTCAGAAAGGACAGTATGTGCCACCCCGTGCACCACCCCGTCAGATGGCCGGTGTAGTCCTGGTGGATGACCATCAATGGCCATAGAGTGGAGGCTCTCCGAGACACAGGAGCAAGTGTGACAGCTGGCAAGTGCCACTTGGTCTCTGAAGAGCAGGTAGTCCCTTGTGCATTCTTCCCAGTTGTTGCCGCTGACAACACAGAGAGCCATTGCAAGGTGGCTCAAGTTCCCTTTGAGTGGGGGTAGGGGGTCTCTGGTACTCTTCAAGTGGCTGTGAGGCCATCCATGCCTGTTGATTGTCGGTTAGGCAATGATTTAGAAAACTCCCCTTGGATGAAGGTGGAGAGGAAGGCGCATTTAGAGATGTTGGGTCTGCCTGAGTGGGCATGTGTGACCACTCGGTCTATGGCAGCTAAGGGTGTTCAAGAGACCCTGGAGCCTGAAAATATGGCCCAGGGACCTGCCTTAAAGAGAAGAGGTAAGGGGCACGGGAAACCAGCCTCTATTGTTCCCACGGTCCAGGAGGAGGCAGACCTTGAGGGGGATGCCCTGGAACCCACCGGTGAGCAAGTTTCTGAACTGGGGAACCTACCTGAGCTGACCCATTGGCAGCAAGAAGGGGGTCCCTCCAGGGAGGAATTTTGTGAAGAGCAGCAGAAGTGCCCTTCTCTTGTGGGTTTGAGGCAACAGGCCACAAACCAGGCAGCAGGTGATCAGTCTCGGTCACATTGGATCTCATGAGAGAATGGTCTCCTGCATAGCGAGCCTAAGGTTGCTTAGCCTGGGTCAGCCTGTATGCTGGTGGTACCCCAGCGCTTCAGAGCCTTCCTACTAGGTTTGGCTCATGATGTTCCTTTAGCTGGTCATCTGGGGCAGAACAAGACCTTTGAAAGGCTTGCCTCCCACTGTTATTGGCCCCATATGCGGAAGAGTTCAGACACTCATTGTAGGACTTGTCAAACTTTCCAGACAAGTGGGAAGAGTGGGAGGAGGCACAAGGCCCCTCTCCAACCTTTCCCTGTGGTCAGTACCCCCTTTGAACGGGTGGGCATTGACATTGTGGGGCCACTGGACCCAAAGATAGCCATGGGCAACAGGTTTATCCTGGTCTTGGTGGACCATGCTACCCGGTACCCGGAAGCCATTCCGCTCAGGACAGTGACGGCCCCCGTGGTGGGAAGTGCACTGATGGGGATCTTCTCCCGTGTGGGGTTCCCCAGAGAATGTGTGTCTGACCGAGGTACAAACTTCATTTCTAATTATATGAAGTCTCTGTGGAAGGAGTGTGGTGTTACCTACAAGTTCACCACTCCTTACCACCCACAAGGGAATGGGCTGGTTGAAAGATTCAACCGGACCCTTAAGGGCATGATCATGGGTCTTGAAGAACCAATGAGGCGTAAGTGGAACGTCCTCTTGCCATGCCTTCTGTTTGCCTACCGAGAGGTGCCACAAAAGTCTCTAGGGTTCAGCCCCTTTGAGCTTTTCTATGGTCACCCGGTAAGAGGACCTTTAAGTCTGGTCAAGGAAGGCTGGGAGCAATCTCCCTCGAAACCTCCCCAGGATGTATATAGCTACATGCTGGCCTTCAGGAACCAGACTCGGCGTTTCAGGGATCTCGCTCAGGTGAATCTGGAAGCCAGCCAGGAAGAGATGAAGCGGTGGTACGATCAGAATGCCACTCTGATTGAGCTTCAACCTGGACAGAAAGTTTAGGTCATGGCCCCTGTGGAGCCTTGTGCGCTCCAGGACCGGTGGACCGGTCCATACGAGGTGGTGGAGCGCAAGAGTGATGTCACCTATTTGGTGAACTTGCGGTCTCCAAGGAACCCTTTGAGGGTCCTTCATGTTAACCGCCTAAGGCCCCACTTAGAAAGGTGGGCATGCTCCTAGCGACAGATGATGGAATGGAGGAGGAGACCGAGCCTCTTCCTGACCTCCTGTCTGCAGCAGAGCAGGATGGGTCAGTGGATGATGTCAGCCTCTCTGCCACACTGACCCCTGATCAGCAGCAAGATTGTTGCCAACTGTTGGGGCAATTCTCTGATCTATTTTCCTTGGTTCCTGGTGTCACCAAGTGGTGCGTCCATGATGTGGACATTATTTATTTATTTATTTAAGCTTTTATCGCGCACAGCTACCCACAGTGGGTTTCCCGGCGCCAGGGATAGACTGTAGAAGAAAGGACGGTGCAGCACCTGACTTGAGGCCACAACCAACTATTGGCTACGCTTAGTGAAAAGTAGTGTCTTCAGAGCCCTACGGAAGCGAAGTAAGTTGGTCTCTAACTTTAGTGCCAGTGGGAGGGAGTTCCAATATTTAGGGCCCAAAATAGAAAAGGAACGGCCTCCCATTTTTGTCAGCTTACATCTTGGCACTGTGAAGTTACCAGTGTCCGATGACCGTAGTGAGCGTAAGGGTCTGTAAGGTTTTACCAACCCTTGAATATAAGCTGGAGCGCTACCCTGCTTGGTCTTGAACATGTAACAGAGTGCCTTAAATTTAACACGTTCGGGGACGCTCAGCCAATGAAGGTCACGCAAGGCGGCAGCGGCTGAAGTGCGTCTAGGAACGTTCTTTAGCAGGCGCGCAGCCGCATTTTGTACAACCTGAAGCACATGTATGGTAGCTTTATCTGCGCCCAGGTAGAGAATATTGCCATAGTCCAGGCGTGATGTTACAAGTGCCTGGACTACGGTTCTGCGAGAGGAGAGAGGGAGCATCCACAGAATCTTGTGAAGCCACCGCAGCGTTGAGAAGCAAATGGCTGCAACCTTAGTGGCCTGTTGCTTCATAGTTAGCCTGTCGTCAATAATGACGCCCAGGTTACGAACTGCAGAGGATGGTGTCAGCGCATTTCCCAGTTCAATGGGCCAATGACGAGGGCCCCAGAGATGTTTGTTCCGACCCAGAATGACCACCTCGGTCTTCTCCCCATTCAGCTTGAGACAGTTTCTCCGCATCCAGTCGGCCACAAGGATGAGGCCAGACTTGAGTGCGGAGGTATTACTCTCATCTCTCCCTGATAGGGAGAAGACAATCTGGGTGTCATCTGCATAGGAGAACAAGGTTAGCCCAGCCTGTTCAACTATGGTCGCCAAGGGTTTAACATAAATATTGAATAATAAAGGGCTAAGAATTGAACCTTGGGGAACACCGCGGGTAGATGGGCAGATGGTGGAAGCTGCTTTAGGGGAAAACACTTGAAAGGTTCGGTCGCTAAGGAACGACACCACCCAGGCCAGGGCCTGGCCTGCCACACCTAGAGATTTCAGAGAGTCAATAAGGATGGAATGCGACACGGTGTCGAAGGCTGCGCTCAAATCCAGCAGGATGAGCGCCATGGTGTTTCCCTGATCAACACCGTGCCTAAGACTCTCTGTTACCCCCAGGAGGGCAGTCTCAGTAGAGTGCCGCGGCCGAAAGCCCGACTGCGAAGGATGGAGAAAAGCAGTGTTTTCGACCAGTTTGGAAAGCTGGGAATTGATATGTCTCTCCAGTATCTTCGAAAAGATAGGCAACAATGATATAGGGCGGAAATTGGCAGAGTTGGAAGAATCTGCACCCAATTTTTTCAATAAAGGTACAACCATGGCATGTTTCCAAGGTTGGGGGACGTAGGCCTCACTCAGAGAAGCGTTTAGTAGTTTGATAATAATAGGGTGTGTGAGGGAATCTAACTGTTTTAATATTTTGGCCGGGAGAGCATCCTGTGGGGAGCCCGATCGCACACTATTTAAGCAGGAGACAAAGGAGATGGCATCTAAAGGCTGCCAAGTAGTGATTACTGCATCAATGGCGGTGTTCACCGGTTCCTGGACCATATCAGGGACAATGAAAGTAGTCCCTGGGAGTGTAGTGAAATGGTCGTAGATAAGATCAACTTTATTTATAAAGTAATCTGCCAAGGATTGACACTGGGCGGCATCAAGTGCCGGGGGGGGAGGAGTAGAAATTGGCATTGGCGACAGTCCTCCTGTGAAGCACAAGGCTTAAAGAGTGACTAACAAGGTTAGGGCTTACATTAAGGAGGAAATCTCCAAGATGGTTGCTTTAGGGGTCATTGAGTCCTCCAACAGTCCTTGGGCCAGCCCAGTGGTCTTGGTTCCAAAGGCTGCCTCGCCGGGTGCCACACCTGAACTCCGGTTCTGTGTGGACTACAGAGGGCTTAATTCAGTCACCAGGACTGTTGAACACCCCATCCCCAGAGCTGATGAGCTTATTGATCGGTTAGGGGCTGCACGGTACCTCAGCACGTTTGATTTGACATCTGGGTACTGGCAGATCGCCTTGACTGATGGGGCTAAGGAGAGGTCAGCATTCTCCACACCAGATGGGCACTACCAATTCCGGGTTATGCCCTTTGACATGAAGAATGCACCTGCCACCTTTCAGAGGTTGGTAAACCAGGTGTTGGCTGGGCTGGAGGATTTCAGTGCCGCCTACCTGGATGACATTGCAGTGTTCAGCGCCAGTTGGGAAGAACACTTGCAGCACCTCTTGGAAGTGTTGATGGAGCTGCGCAAGGCAGGCCTCACGATCAAGGCAAGTAAGTGTCAGATCGGGCAGGGTTCCGTTGTGTACTTGGGTCACCAGGTAGGAAGCGGCCAGGTGGCGCCCCTACAACCCATGATTGATACCATTCTGGCATTGGAACCCCCAAAGACTCAAACACAGGTGAGAGCCTTTTTAGGACTCACGGGGTACTACAGGAGGTTTGTCAAGGGGTATGGCAACATTGTTGCACCCTTGACTGAGCTGACTTCCAGGAAGCAGCCCAAGAAAGTGAACTGGACTGACACCTGTCAGAAGGCTTTTGATGCCCTGAAGACTGCCATGTGCAGAGCACCTGTGCTTCAGGCGCCCAACTTCTCAAAAGAATTCATTGTACAGACAGACGCTTCAGAGCTTGGTGTGGGGGCTGTTCTATCACAGATTACTGAAGAGGGCTTTGACCAACCTGTAGCCTTCATCAGTAGGAGGTTACTTCCACGGGAACAGAGGTGGAGTACAATTGAGCGTGAGGCATTTGCTGTGGTCTGGGCACTGAAGAAGTTGAGACCATACTTGTTTGGGACTCACTTCCGAGTTCAGACCGACCACAGGCCCCTCAGATGGCTGATGCAGATGAGGGGTGAGAACCCAAAGTTGATGAGGTGGTCCATTTCCCTACAGGGTATGGACTTTACGGTGGAACACCGCCCTGGTATAGAACACGCCAACGCTGATGGTCTGTCCAGATTTTTCCGCCTTAGTGAAGAGAACTCCCTAGGGGAAGGGTAGGTTCTCCCCACATTTCAACTGGAGGGGACACGTGTTAGACCTGGCATCATTGGCGTAAGTCTCCCTTCCATTTTTGATGGATTGCCTCCTCTGTTTTGATATGTTTTTGCTGGATTTATGCTTTGGGCACTGTGCCACTGCTAATCAGTGCCACAGTACAAGTGCTCCCTATGTTAAATTGATATACTGATTGGATTCCATTATTGGGTTATTTGATTTATCTGTTAGTCCCTAGTACAGTGCACCATGAGTGCCCAGGGCTTGTAAATCAAATGCTGCTGGTGGGCTTGCAGCACTCGTTGTGCCACCCACAGAAGCAGCTTGTAAAGTGTGTCTCAGGCCTGCCATTGCAATGCCTGTGTGCAGTCTAGCACTGCCATGTCGACTTGGCCAAGTGCACCCACTTGCCAGTACCTAAACCTTCCCTTTGCTTCATATTAGACACTCCTATGGTAGGCCCAAGGGCAGGGTGCATTGTAAGTATAAGGTAGGACATGCTCTGATGTGTGTAGCATGTTCTAATAGTGAATTACAGCCATTTTCGTTTTTCACTATTGAAGGCTACCTGTTCTCATAAACCAGAATGGGCAGTTAAGATTGTTACATTCTTACAATCCTAACTGACTCAGGGAACATGGTATTAATTCGAATTTAGTATGCCTGAACTCAGAATAATAAAATACATCTTTTAGTAAAGTTTATTTGAATATCCTGTGTTTGCAAATACCACTTTTAGAAAGCAGGTATTTGCCTGCCTAACCATTTGAGCCTGCCTCTGCTGGTTTGTGTATTCCTTGTCTGGGTTTGTGTGTGACAGGGCTGGGAAAATTCCAGGAGACAGTCTGGGACAGCCCAGTGGTGAATAGAGAGATTTACGTCCAGATGGGAGGGGGGAGTGCACCTGGGACCTGAATAGGGCTGGGCCTTCCCTCTACAATGCTGGCTCCACCCCCTGTGGCTCGTCTGATGTCTCTGCCCTGCACAGTGAAAAGAGAAGAGGAATCCTGTAACAGAGTGCTCCAGAGCTGTATCTTCCCTCCCCTGTGCTGGCTCCACCTCCTGTGGGGCGGCTGATGTCTCTGCCCTGCACAGTGAAAGGAAGAGAAGAGTCATGTCGACAAAGTGCTCAGTAACTGGTTTGAACTAGGCAGAGGCCTCTCTGCCTTCAGAGAACAAAGGATTTTGGGGTATAAATATTGGGACCCAGTCCCACAGACTTTAGATCACTTCTGTAACAAGAAACCTTTCTGCCAAGGAGAAGAACCAAGGAAGCTGCAGGAGTTGGACTGCCCCTCTGCCAGTGTGCTGTTTGCTGGGTTAGCCTGCAGTGGTTGCTTAATTGCCAAGGGAAAGGAGAAGGAACTTTGTAAGGACTTCCATCTACAGAATATTCTCCAAGGGCTTGAACTGTGCTTCCCTATTGCTGAAGTCTCAGGGCCAAAAGACTTCACCTCCAGCTCCCTCCTGAATTTCCTTGCTGGGAATTCTGACTCCAGTCACTTGCGTGCCGCTGGGAGCTGGAAGCGCGACGCATCGAGAAGAAGTGTGTCGCCGCCGCAGCTGAAATCATCGCAACGCGGGAGAAGCGAGCCTTCGTCGCATCTCCCTGGAAGTGTTTGTTCATCGAAGCTGCCTGCTGTTGCATCGTCTGAGAAGCGTGACGCCATCGAGAGAGCCGCCATCGCATCACCGGAGAAGCCCGTCGCAGGGCCTATTGCGGCTCCAAAGTACAGAGTCGCCGCAAGGCTGCCAGGGCATCATCGCATCGCATCGCCGCATCAAGGGCGCCATCTTCTCGCATCGCAACTGGATCGTCGCATCGGCATCGCATTGCATCAAGGCGCCATCTTACGCACCGCAACAGGCCCGCAGGCCGAGAGTCTACGCATCACCTCAGCACCGGTAAGGCTCACGACGAGTCCCCTACTCTGCGCAAGCATTGAGGAAGGACACAACCGTTCCCCCGGGTCACAGAACCGACGCATCTCCCCTTCTGCAAGTCCTTTTGTTTACTTTGCGTTACGCATCCAGGTACTTTGTTGAGAACTTTGTTGCATCTACCATCAACTTGAACTAAGAGACTTTAATCATCTTTTAAGTAATCTTAAGTGTAGTATTGTGGATTTTTGTCGTTTGTGGTCTTGTGTTAAGTCTATATAAAGAATACCTATTTTAATAAAACCTGTGTTGTGTCCATCTGTAATGTTATCACTCTATCACTGTGTATATTCACAAATGCTTAACACACTGCCTCCGAGATAAGCCTGTCTGCTCGTGCCAAGCTACCAAGGGGGTGAGCAGGGGTTATTAAGGAGTGTAATCCCATTGACAATGGTGAATACCATGCCAACTAGAGACCCCCAGATCTAAAAGTTCTCTATTGACTATAGTGTCAAGCATGCATTGCTAACAAATGTTCAAATCCCAATATACTTGCAATCATTCTGAAAAGGAAAATGAGATCATATTGTCTAGGACAGTCAATACTACAAAAGGGAAAAGAAGGTCATACCAATCATATTTATACTTAGTGAACCTTATTTTATAAGCTTAAGGTAGTTTCCTTTTCTTTAAACAGGAGTGGCGGTTACCATAATCCAGTACTTTTTATCAACTTGTTTTAGAAAAGACAGTGTCCATCTTAGAAAGATACTATCACAGGCCTTTAAGTCACACCTAGCTCTAACATGTCAGTAATTTCTGCAATTATGTCTGACATAAGGATAAATGACAATATAGTGTAATCCACATCCCGGTAACAAATGGCCAAATTTCTCAAGGGTTTTCACTTTCGGATTCGGCCCATTTGCGAAAGGGAAAACGACTTTTCGGATGTATCATCCCTCTATCAGGCATTCATCCTTCCAGCCATCCTTTCAGTTACCCTTCCCTCCATCCACCCTTTCACTAATCCATCCATTCATCATTTCGATCATCCATCCATCCCCCGTTCACTCGGCCATCCTTCCTTTCACTCATTCATTCACTCATCCACCCTTTTACTCTTTCACTCATCCATCCATCCTTTCACTCATCCATCCATTCACCCTTTCCCTTATTAATCTATCCATCTGGCTATCCACCATTCCTTTCACTCACCCACCCACTCTTTCACTTATCCATCCTTACACCCATCATTTCACTCATTCATTCATCCATCCACCATTTCACTCACCCATCCATCCACCCTTTCACTCACTGACTCACTCACCCTTTCATTTTAATTATGAGCCTTAGGCTGCAAGTAGCAGACACTTGACCCATCAAAAACTCCACACCACACAGTACCTGCTAAAATTAGGGGTTCACACTGTCCCTGTCCAAACCTATCCATCCACCCATACATTTATCCTTTCAACTGCCCTTTCACTCATACATCCAGCCAATCCATCCTTTCAACCATCCATCCACCCCTTTCACTTCATCCATCCCTTCACTAATACATCCATTCACCCTTTCACCTAGCCATCCACTTTTCCACCTATTTGTCAATTCATCCACCCACACATCCATTAACCCTTTCACTAAGCTATACCCTTTCACCTATCCAGCCACCCTTTCACTCATCCAACTATTCACCCATTCATCCACCCTTCCTAAGCTCTACCCTTTCACCTATCCAGCCACCCTTTCACTCATCCAACTATTCACCCATTCATCTACTCTTCCACTCACACATCCATCCTTTCTTTCACTCACTCGCCCACCCTGTCACATTGATTAGAAGCCTTTGTCTGCTGAGCTGCAGACAGAAGAGGTCCATCAAGATGTCCACCCCTGCTGTAGCTGCTAAAGAGTGGGGTTCACAACGCCCCTGTTTGCAAAGCCAATAGCTCTTGCATTGGCAAGACCTACTGGATTTGCCAATTATTTCTTACATAAAAGCAAGTATTTGATTGGACAATCGGTTGCTGGATGTATGTTGAGTTGAAAGCCTGTGCTTACTTTACACCTACATCCTCCCTGAGAATCCTTGGGCTACTTACTCGTCTCGTAATACCACTGGCAGTCCAGTGCTGAAATGTACTTGACCGATAGTAGGCCAGCCACGGGACATGAGGAGTAAACAAACCTCAAGCACCATGGTTGGGCCAGTAATTTCTTATTGCCCCATGTCCTGTGAATGGCGTTATGACTTTGATCTTAGGGTATATTAATACGTTTCTTCCAGTTGTTGGCATAAGGATGCAGTTGGAAGATATAAGGAAAGCGAGTGCGACAGGTTTCGCTAGCAAATTTCGTTACCTTGACTAGTAGGCATTGTAATGGTGCAATGAAAGGGGGGCGATGGTAATCCACTCGGAAAAGAATTAAGGAGGCACCAAAGAAATCAAAGGAAGGAACTAATAAAGAAGAGTCTCAGGGTCGATTCCCTGAAGTGCGGAATAGATATGATCTGTCACTTGTGGGACAAGAATAGATATCTGAGACGCAACTTGGTGACAGACAAGTAACTCACAATTCATTCGTGATACCGGGTATATTGCTTTGTTAATAGTGGCTCTTGGTGACTGCATTATAGAACTGGTACTTTTACGTTGTTTACTACTTAAGGCGATTTGGAAGACATTTCTCCGCAATAGTCGATGCTATCAAAGTCGCGCACGTGCTGACACGCTCCCATCTGAACTTCTCCTGCAATCTTCCTCCAAACACGCTTCCCCGCCCCTCCACCCACCTCTGACCTCCTTGTCACCCCTGCCCCTCATTCTACAGGTCGATGTCATCCTCCTCGCGCCACGCTGTAACCCTTTCTAGAACGCGCAGGTACATTCGGCCTCCTCTCATTGGGTGGTCGGCTACTCTCCAACAACGGAGGTCACCAATTGCTTACAGGATAATTGGAACAGCGCTGCGATTGGCCGTGGTTTCGCTGGGGCCGTGAAGGTGGCCCGATGGAGGGAAGACATGCTGTACTACAGTGCGAACGGCTCTGCAGAAGAAACTACTATTGCGTCGAATCCGAGCCCAGCCGCTGATAGGTAAACAACAGGGGCGCCTGCGCGTGGCGGGAAGCGCGAGCCGCATCTCTGGGGAATGTTCCAATCTGCGCTTTGTTTACGGATCTTTACACGAGGACTTTTCGTGGGCCTGAACATACCTCTTTCGCAAACCCCCCTCCAAGGCCCACGTCAGTACCTTTCAGACATAACCACCTTCAACTTGCGCACTTGCTATGCCTGTTTCCGGCCGTCACTCTAAAGGCAGAGAAAAAGTCTCAAAATTGGTCATTCTTAACATTGATGTTATAAAGCTCACACTCTGGTTGAGAAAATAGTAGACTATGCCAGCCCCACATTCATTGCTGTTGGCCTAATTAATACACTTATATGAGTGCAGTAGTGCACCTCCCTGTACTTGCAGATGATAACCCCCCCATCGCACCATCCATCCATGGTATCCCGCTATTCGCCCGCAGGGGCGTCGCCTAATTCATGTATTAACACGGTTCTTGTCCTGTTCTGCAACTTCCATTTTACTATTAAGAATTCGGTTTACTGGCTGCTGGGGAAACTAACGAGGCATGATATATGGCGGGATTGGTAATCGCTTACTTCAAATCTCATTTCGTTTGTAATAATAATAAATGTATTGTTCATGTAGATTTGATCACCCTCTCTGCGCCGAGCAGTTGTTACCTCTGACATGATAAAATATGTACCCTCGTCCTAAATCCACAGGACTATGAGGCACGTGAACCCGCTCACCAGATCAGTTTAAATCAAAAGTGTAGGAGACAGACCAAGGCGGGGTGAAAAGTGCAGCACAGCCTCATCTGACAGTTCGCGAGAATTGTATTGGCAAAGCCAGCAGAGGCACACTAGGAATAAGATACCAGACATGACCACCCTTTACGGTCCTCTAAGCCTACTCTCTCTACCAACCTGTAAATAAACCCTCCGTGTTCTTCCACAACCCTACTGTTATAAATGTAAACCGTATTTTCCTCGGTAGAAACCGGGTTACTGCCTGTCAGTCTTTTGTCTCAAAAATGTAGGTGAAGTCAGGCGCTTCAGAGAGCAATCCCATTAAGGTCAAAATTGAATAAACACTTTTTTAGAAGAGTGATGTAGGTTGCCAAAGCAGGTAATTCCATTGAATCTAGCTAGTCATTTTGTCAGGTGCATGAATAGCAGAAGCAGGTGACACCAGCCAAATGCGGGTGGGTTGACAGGTATGGTATTGTTTGAGACATTAGTATGGAAGCCTTTAGACTTATAGAGCAAACGGTACATGCCAAAAAACACTGCAAGTGACCAAATCTTGAGTAAATTACCCCCTAACTTTGTGAGCAAGTGTAGTGGGTGACCCTAAAATATCGAGCCAGCACAAACATCCACTCAAATAAAATGGCAAACCAGGCAAGAAAGCAAATCAGAAAACTGCAACAGAGCAGACCCTTTTGAATGAAATGTCAGATGCAGGCTGCCATACATTTTACGAATAAGCAGCTTGCTGAAAGAAAAGGGTGTGTTCCTGGCCTCGACGCCCCCACGGGCGAGTAGCAGGATACCATGGATGGTCCTTCAGTCAGTCAGCTGCCACAGCTGTCATATTGGTATGTATTGCCAGTATATTTAATTTATTGGTCTTCTAATGTTTCAGTCAACATCCAGGGAGTACATTTCAATTTCACGTGGGATCTGCTGTAGATCAGTTCAACTTTAGGATAGCTCAAACTTTACTAGATGTAACATCCTCTTTCCTCTCAAAGTGCTGTGAAGGTCTATTATTTTCAACGGTGCTTAGAAGCCAGAAATAGTAAGCAGTGTGCCCCAGCATTGTCACTTAGATACTCATGTTCCACACCCAGTCTAATCAAACACACATACAATCCTAGTGCAACCAGTAGGAGCACTCACAGTGAAACCCAATTGTGCCCAAAGTTTTAACCCACTTGCATCATCAATTTCAAAACCCACTGCTCTTGTGCACCACCCAATGCCAGCGCCTCGATATTAAACTCCCATGTAGGCCACCCAGACAGCAGTCATCCACATTGAAACGCCCATGTTACTGCATCCACTCAAAAGAACGACTCTGTGCACCATCCAGTTAATGCCTACAAATAGAATCCCTCTGAGCACACTTACATTGCCATCTAGTCACACAGTCCCGAGCATAGAAGGACCCACACATTCATGTCCCATTTACATAATGCCCTAAAGCGTACCATACATTTATAGTACCTATTGAATGAACCACCATGTGCTTCACTCTTTCATATCACTCATGCACACAGAACTGTGATGTGTACTATCCAGTCACAAATAGAACACTGAGATCCAATATGTACCTTCCAATCACAATGCCGTAACTTCAAACCCTAACGCCCCATTTATCCCAGGTGTACTAGTCCACGTCAGCTACAATGTAGCGAAATCTCTGAGCTACACCAAGTCATATCAACCTAACTGTATTCTGTTACACCGAGTCATAGCAACCTAACTTTATTCACATGTATGTCTCACCCAACCACATCTTCCACTCGTATACAACTTTTCACATTTTCACCTCCCAGTCCTACTGTTCACAAAGTGAATCCCATCAATACCATTATGTGCACTAGTAGATCACAGCACGTGCATATTCAAGGCCATAATAACTGTGCACTAGCCACTCTTCTAAAAACCATGGCCACCACCAATGGCAGGGCAGGGGTTTGTGTCAGGAGCAAATTGCTTCTCAGTGGGGACCTTGGTCAGTTGTAGCTACTGAACTTTCAAAACATATGTCATACAAGGCAGCTCTGAACAGTGGCAGCTAGTGAAGTCTATCAAGTGAGGTTTAATTGCTCCAAGTGCTTTGTGTGTTGTAGTAGGGTTAGTAGACTGGTGGATGTTTGTGAGAATATGTTCTATGAATGTTTCTTATACGTAAACTGGTGGGAAGTGTTCCCCAATTCAGGACATTGGTCAGTCACAGCTACTGAATTTTCAAAACGAGAAGATGGAAGGTTGATAGAAAGGACAACCATTAACAGTGGTAGTTGGTGAAGTAGTGGTGCGTAAATACATGCTACTAATTTCACTAGCTCACAATGGATGAGCTATGCAAGTGAGTCCCATTTTCTAAAGAGATGGTGGAAGTTTGTCAATATAGTCAAGTTTTAACGTTTTTTTTGGGTCAATTCTTGATCCTAAATTACCAATGTCCAACCAGATTCAGTACGTCATTTAAGTTGTAACCATTATGCCAGGGCCAAAGAGTAGCACCACATGAAACCCTAGGTATTAGAACTCATTGATAGGAGATACTGCATGTTGGAGGGGACAGACACACTTGCATTCGTTTTACTGTGAGCTGCAAAATAAAAACTTCCAAAATTGTTCATACACAAAATCTCAGACATAACATTGAGTCAAAACAAGTTAGGGCACCGATTATTAAAATCAATTGAAATTTAAGTACCAGGTGGCTTAGAGCTTAAACCAGTAACTCTACGCACAGAGCCTCATTTTTAGTAGATGACGGAGTCCCTGCAAAAAATCACAACCCTTCGGTCAGTGAATTACGGCTCAACCAATCAATTTAGTTTTTATTTCGATTCTTAAAATCATTAAAGACACATGTAATAACAATACAACACTTAAAAAAAAGTTTGTACAAATATACATCAATTATGTGAAGGCTAAAACTCCTAAAAATACCTTAAAATCAATAAATAAGTTATGTTGCAAAGAACAATACATTTACGGCTCAACATTATTAATGCTTCCCTTGAGTAGAGCATACATCTAGACTGTAAAAACAATAATGTAACGATCTCATTAAAACATGTGAGTGGGACAGCAGATACTAATTACTGCAGGTCGTCACCAGCCTACAGTTCTTGGACAAATTATTGGAGAGGTGTGTAGCAGAACAACAGAAAAAACATATCTCAGAGAATGACCTAATCATGGTTTAGGTCAGGCCTCTGTTCATAAACTACTCTTCGGTAGTCGATGATTTTGGACAGAGGTGAGTCTTGTCTCCTCATTCTACTACACCTCTCTGCAGCATTAGAAATAATTGAATACAACATACTCTTAGATATTCTGCAAAAACTGCGTAGGATAGAGGACTGTGTTAAAACAGCTCTCCTCTTATCGTTGTATCCAACACATGGAACATCCTATGGGCAACCACTGTGTTCCTTCCTTTGCCATGAGACACTTGGTTTCACAGGGATCTGTCCCCCTCCTACGTTTTAATCTTTACATGTAGAGCCGCAGTGAACTTCTAAATGATTTTGGAAATGACTACCATCAGTACTCTGACAACACAAAATCAATCGGTGATTTGAGGAGAAATATCGTTCAGCGCTAGGATGCGGTCCAAAACCTTTACCCCACTGGCATATCTGATTTGAAATATAAATGGCTAGTACCGGTATTAGTGCAGGAAAGCATTGGGCAGCAGCTTGGGTACCAGATTGTCAAAAAGTCCAAAAAAGCATAACATTTGTGCTCACTCAGTGGTTTGAGGGTTGCAAAATAACACTTCACCTAGGCACTGAGCGCAGTCTTTCACTATGTCCTCAGCGGTTCCACTGCATAGGGGACCCTTTGCATCAATACAGCTTTGACTATGGAGTCCAGTGTTACTTTATCTAAAGTCACATGGAAAGTGTTTAGGGGATATCATGAATATACTGTAGTTCTGTGCATAACGTTGGTACCTCACCATATTCAGGCTCAATTAAAAAGAAATCTCCTCAAAGAAAAAAGAACAAAAATAAATTAAGTGCCCCTGTCTATTTTTGGGAGCTAAACTAATCCAGAGGCTAAGGCTAGGAAAGAAGAGAAGAAATATGTAAAAGCTTTGTGTGGCATTGTGTTCTCCAACAGAAATCTCAGGTATGGACTGTCCATTTTACCCTATTATTTCTGGATGGAGAATAGATGGATTTGATTTGTTTGTTTTTATTTCTGCTTTACCTTTCTCCGTTTTGATTTTTTCAGTGCGGTATGTCAGCATACAGGGATGATGGGAGCAGTAGCTCTTTTTGCAGGTTGGATGCTGACTTCGACCCACACATGCTGGAACCCAGCGTGACAAGGCGTCGTTTATCTCAGGCAAGACAACGGGCAACTCTTGCAGGCCTTATCGGGCAGCTGCGTGACACTGTCTACCCTGAGATAGATCCTTACAACATGGTGACAAAGGTATGTGAAAACATGCTAAATTATGTTCATAAAGTATTTATAACCCAACACTGGAAATTATATACCAGATAAGAGAGGCGAAGATTATATTAAATCAACTTCCCGAGGTTTTTTAACACAAAGCCCAACAGTAAGTATTTTGAAGTGTTCCCAGCCGATACCATTTGAAAAGATTATGTATTTATTATTTCTCCATATAAAAACTCCAATGCGTTTTGGTCGTACACAAGCTTCATCAGGACTGCAACATACAAACTTGAAAATTTTAAATAATTAAAACCAATATTTATGTTGTTATACATACAAACAGTACCATGTACTAACAAAAGATTATTTTGAAAGAAGAAACGCGTATTACTTCAGATGGAATCCATCCCTTCCACTTATATATGAGAACATATTTTTAAGACAGTATATTCACATTATCAGTGTATCTAACATCAGACAAAACAACATTTTCAATTTAGATCTTTTTAAGTTAAGGCATGCAAAAGATTTGGGGAAAAAAGAGGAGGCGGGGGGGGGCTGAAGGGACAGGCATGCTCATAATGTACCAGACCCCCCAGGATATAGCGGCATGAATTAGCAAATTTAGCGGCACAAAAATGGAAATTTAGCGGCACAAATATGGAAATTTAGCGGCAATTTAGCGGCTTTTTATTTGGCGGTTTTTACTATAACAAACACAGATATCTTAGTTTTTTGTGTTTGTGGTCTGTGTGTGTTGGTTCCTGGTGTGTTTGTGGTCTGCGTGTGTTGGTCCCTGGTGTGTTTGTGGTCTGTGTGTGTTGGTCCCTGATGTGTTTGTGGTCTGCGTGTGTTGGTCCCTGGTGTGTCTGTGGTCTGTGTGTGTTGGTCCCTGGTGTGTTTGTGGTCTGCGTGTGTTGGTCCCTGGTGTGTCTGTGGTCTCTGTGTGTTTGTGGTCTGTGTGTGTTGGTCCCTGGTTTTTTATTTTGACCTATAATCCTATACATGTATTGCTAAATCTTAGCTAGTAATAGCACTATATTCCATTAGTATTTAAACGGTGCTTTCCTCGGTGGCACGGTTGCATTATTTATGTAGCACTTCAGTTTTAAGAATAAATACAAAAAATATATTTGTAACCTTTGATCCTATGTATATTGCTGACTCCTGGTTTGTAAAAGCGTTTGTTCAAAATGAATAGGAAAGCCAGGGTTGGAGGCTGCAGGGCTTGTTTCTTTCTGTCCATGTGCCAAAGGTCACTCTGGCCTGTTGTTGTGGTCACCCTGTGGAGTAATACACCAATATTCAAAGGGCAGCGCAGCCTGACCTGCTGGTGACATTAATTCTGCTATGTGGGTCGTGTTTTCTTCTCTAGTAAAACTCCCAGCAGATGAAAACAATATATGAGCGAATAAGAGCGGGTCAGGGCTGCTGCCTCGGCCAGCGTATTAATCGCATAGTTTTATTTCAGGAGAAACCCCTCCTTTATATATTGCATCCTATAACAGACGGGCTTGCGGATCGTGGGCCTTATGACAACTAACCCGTTAATTTGAGTCCTCTAGTCAAACGCCTCTTTGTGCAGGGATCACAATTATAAGTGGTGAGCTGTTTATCAAACCTGTTAATATAGATCACAACCTTTGTTCAATTTCAAATTGCAGAGGCATAGGAGTTGTAAAATCCGTCAAGGGAAAAACTGAAGACTGATTTCACTTAATATGGAGACCCGAGTGACCGCTAAACCAAATAACCCATGCCGAAAATGGGGCTGTTTAAATGATTAATAAAATCCCTGGTTAATGGGTTGACATTCAGTATACAACCTATCTAGAGTGGTGAGACCACTCAACTTTTGCGCACTGTTACACCTGGTCAGTGGGTCAGACCAGAGTCACCTTCATATTTTTATAATGTATTCTACATTCTAACTATACACAAAATTTAACACATGAATCTCAACACTTCAACATAAATGTTTGCTTTTTAATTTGCAAAGATCGACAAAAGTAATTTGTATCATTCAACTGTATTATTGACAATTCATAACAGTTTCACAACAGAACTACATAATCATGCTTAGTAGTGAACAGTTGTAGTGGCCCTTGTAGTAGCCCGATGCATTTCGAGTCCCTTCGGACTCTTCCTCAGGGGCCTGTAAATGGGGACCAATTTTTAAACATGAGTATAATTAGCTCACTTTTAACATTCCAAAATATCAGGCAATATAATACGGAGGCAACAACGTACAAAAATGTCAGAAATATTGTCAGGGAACATTTTAGAACGGATATTGAAGTGTACCTAACAAATAGAAAAGCCGCCACCACACCACTGTGTAAAAAACTAAACCACCTCAAGGTAACTCATACTCACATTAATGATAAACACACTCCGCCCTGCCTGTGGACAAGATAACAATTACTGACCAGCTCTAACCAAAGAAATTAAAACTGTAACCCTACTTCGTGAAAAACCTTACCTCGGTTGCTTTTTACTGCGCACTACCGCGTTACTCCCTTTTTTTTCCAATACCAAATCGTATCTGTGAACAAACATGAAAAACCATGCTCAAAACCTTTCTCCTCTTAGTTTTTTCCTCCGCAATGAAGGCGCACATCGCCAAAAAGCTTCCTACCTTGCTAGTCGAGTTCGTGTTCACCGTATACTCCACTAATCTCCACGAAACAATCTGTACCACATGAATGGCCCGTGGCGTTTTTAAACAGCCAAACTCTTTCTAAACGTAACCACGGAAAGCGAAAACGGACTACCACTGAATGTACCAACCTCAAGATTAACAACATGAAGGACGGACTACCGCAAACTACCGGGGCCGCCATGTTAACGCTATCAAGAAGTTATATACGAAGTGCATGAACATAAATAAAATGAAAGTGTGTGAAAAAACGGAAAACAATATCACAACCGGGCTGTAGAAAAATGATATCAGTACATAATCCATTCATGTACATAAGTAGTCACACATGTAAAAGTACTAACATCTCAACGGGGTAAATCACATATTTACTGGAAACTAGTATAATAATATCGGTACAACATCCGTTCGTGTGCATATTGTTTTCCGTTTTTTCACACACTTTCATTTTATTTATGTTCATGCACTTCGTATATAACTTCTTGATAGCGTTAACATGGCGGCCCCGGTAGTTTGCGGTAGTCCGTCCTTCATGTTGTTAATCTTGAGGTTGGTACATTCAGTGGTAGTCCGTTTTCGCTTTCCGTGGTTACGTTTAGAAAGAGTTTGGCTGTTTAAAAACGCCACGGGCCATTCATGTGGTACAGATTGTTTCGTGGAGATTAGTGGAGTATACGGTGAACACGAACTCGACTAGCAAGGTAGGAAGCTTTTTGGCGATGTGCGCCTTCATTGCGGAGGAAAAAACTAAGAGGAGAAAGGTTTTGAGCATGGTTTTTCATGTTTGTTCACAGATACGATTTGGTATTGGAAAAAAAAGGGAGTAACGCGGTAGTGCGCAGTAAAAAGCAACCGAGGTAAGGTTTTTCACGAAGTAGGGTTACAGTTTTAATTTCTTTGGTTAGAGCTGGTCAGTAATTGTTATCTTGTCCACAGGCAGGGCGGAGTGTGTTTATCATTAATGTGAGTATGAGTTACCTTGAGGTGGTTTAGTTTTTTACACAGTGGTGTGGTGGCGGCTTTTCTATTTGTTAGGTACACTTCAATATCCGTTCTAAAATGTTCCCTGACAATATTTCTGACATTTTTGTACGTTGTTGCCTCCGTATTATATTGCCTGATATTTTGGAATGTTAAAAGTGAGCTAATTATACTCATGTTTAAAAATTGGTCCCCATTTACAGGCCCCTGAGGAAGAGTCCGAAGGGACTCGAAATGCATCGGGCTACTACAAGGGCCACTACAACTGTTCACTACTAAGCATGATTATGTAGTTCTGTTGTGAAACTGTTATGAATTGTCAATAATACAGTTGAATGATACAAATTACTTTTGTCGATCTTTGCAAATTAAAAAGCAAACATTTATGTTGAAGTGTTGAGATTCATGTGTTAAATTTTGTGTATAGTTAGAATGTAGAATACATTATAAAAATATGAAGGTGACTCTGGTCTGACCCACTGACCAGGTGTAACAGTGCGCAAAAGTTGAGTGGTCTCACCACTCTAGATAGGTTGCTCAGTTCAGAGGCATGGTGTTTGGACAAACGTGCCACTTTTGCAGCACGCATGGTTATTAAAACAACAAAAATTATATATTTCTCTAAATATTTCGTATAAAAAGAGGTGTGCTTCTCATTTGTAAATTTCATTTTGACATTCAGTATAACCTGCATAGGTGCCTGCATAATGTGTGTGTGTGTTTATAAATGGAGGCCTGGGTGAAATGAGCGCAGCTTAATCAGTTACACTTATCACGTTTAGCGTCCGTGCTTGCCTGATACACAACGCCCATCCCCCCTTGGCCACACGTACAAGGTCTAGCTTGACAACCAATGAAGATACAGCAATACAATCGTGCACATCGCTATTGCTACAGCAGATAGAGCCCTTGTGCATCAGACTTACCAGGGAGATGGAAATCCCTCTCAAATTACCTGTGCGAGGTTGTGCCCAGACTTCTGATTATACAACGCCACTGCCTCCAGAGGCGTGATATCGACCAGATGGCTCTTTACACACCCCCCCGCCCCAACCCTCCGCAGACCCGCCCCGCCCCCTTGAAAGGGGTCTGGATGTCTAGATTTCGCGGGCACTTTAGTAAAAATCCCGCCATTTTTACAAAAGTGCCGATTTCGCCGCCACTTTTGTAAAAATCGCGGCATTTTTACAAGAGTGCCGATTTCGCGGCAAACCGCGAAATCGCGAAATCCTGGAGGGTCTGATTGTAGAACCAGATTGACTTTATAAAAGTTCCCATTTTCTAAATTGATTGTTCATATATCCTCTTAAAATCACATATCAGTTTGCCAAAGTGGGATCCAAAATCCACCATCAGAAAGCACCCGTAATAGATCATTTGTTACCTCATAGTATATGTTACTATCATGATGAAATGTATATTCAAATTCTTGACAAGACAACTACACATGTCCTCATGCTCCAGTGTATGAAAATGCTAATGCTCAGCACATATAAACACACAGAAAAAAGAAGAAAACACATTTCTAACTTATCAATTTCACAAGTACTGATTCTAACGTTGTATTTACTAAATAACTTATGGCCTCAGCTAAATCCACATTTTCAGGAAAGAGTGTCTAAACAAGGAGTCTATAATTTCAAAAAACCATCTCAGAACATTGCAATCTAGTGGGCAGATTAACCAAAGCAAAGATGTACTTAATGTTGCATTTGTACCTCTTCAGAAGTAAGTTACATCCATTCAATTTAATATCATGGATAATAATCCTGAAATAAACAACAAAAGAGTGCGAGTTATGCCTCTGTGTGCTCTTCGCGAGGCGTTCGTCAGGACCAACCCACCATGGCGGTGTGCGCACGCTAAGGCGCATCCTAATCTGTGGTGGAGAAAAGGACCGTAATAACTCACGGTTTTTGTAACGTCTTCAGGATTTCTGAAAAACGTATATTTGTGAAGCGTATAATGACCTCACTCCATGGGTCCCAGAGACAGGCGGTGGCTTGTAGTCACACATTCATCAAAGCCATGCGCCCACAATCACACGGGCGCATGGCTTTGATGAATGTGTGACTACAAGCCACCACCCCCTGAGGACCCATGGAGTGAGGTCATTATACGCCTCACAAATATACAATTTTCAGAAATCCTTGAAGACGTTACAAAAACCGTGAGTTATTCCGGTCCTTTTCTCCACCACAGGTTAGGATGCGCTTTAGCGTGCGCACACCGCCGTGGTGGGTTGGTCCTGACAAATGCCTCGCTAAAAGCACACAGAGGCAGAAACATGTTGACCACTCTTTTTATTTTTCACTTTATTTTCACCTTAGGATATATCTTGTAAAATTAACCAGTAGTTAATTATCCTTCACAACTGTTTTTTTTTGATGCCTGGTTTTCCGCCAATAAAGTTCTTTGGATTAAACCAACGCATCTTTTAAATCACTCCCTTGCACACACTTTTGGCACATTCACATCACTAAAAAACCTGCTCCGCTGTAAACAGGCGTTGTAGCACGCTAGGGAGGCATTTGGCCTCTCTGGTAGGAACCCAATGATGAAGCATGCCACAAACTAGGTTGGTGAGTGAGGGTTCTTTTTAAATCTCAGAGTGATTTTTCTTGCTGGCTCTTTGTTGATAAATCACACTCTTTTGTTGTTTATATAATATTGTTCAGGGGGACTAAGAGTGGCGTTAACTACCCTCTCTCTCCTGTGGTTTAATTCTAATAATCCCTAAAGACAAGTTAAAAGCAGGATTTTTATTTGTATGAAACATAACCAATTAAAAAAGAAAACATGATTCGACTTAAACAAACCCATTAGTGTCAGTCCCTAGTATATGTTACCCATGTACCCAGGGCATAGGTACCCCAGAGGTCTCCCATGGGCTGCAGCATGTATTGTGCCACCCATGTGAGACCATTCAAAATGGAACTACAGGCCTGCCGTTGCAGCCTGTGTAAGCTGGTGCTTAGACTACTTACTAAAGATATAGGTTTACTATATGTTGGGTCACTGCACTTGAAACCTGTAAGACACCCCTATAGCAGGCCTTTGCAATGCTGAAGGGTGTGTTTGGAAGGTCTGATTCCAAGCACTGGCAGATCCCTCTGTTAGGCTCTCCCTGTCCCTGGTGCCAATCTTCCAGACCCATACAGCACAAAATGATTGCTACCGACCAGAGATAAATTTCTGCCCTCCTGCTGCTGAGCCAAGCTCGAGCAGGGGAAGGCAGAACCCTCCTGTCACAGGGAGGCGTGGCCACCTCCAGACAGGATTTAGTGTATTGGGACCAGGTGGGTGCGCTTGCCAGCGCCAGGAAGCCTGAATGAGGGGCACATTTGTTTTTGAAAACAGACTTTATTGACAGATTGCACACATTCCCCAGAACTCTGCACACCAGAGGTATCTGCCGGACGAACATACGACATCAATTGAGATGCAATCAGCTTTTCTTCCATTGATAAACAAACATAAACAAAGCAATACTAGGCTCCCCCCCCCCCCACCTCCCTTTCCCCCCCCCCACCCCCGGAACTCCCCCCTCCCGGATCCCGCCCACCCAAGTCGCACTAAGTCCTTCGCGTGTCTCCTATATAATATACATCTAAATGACTGCATGTATGTACCCTCTACCATGGCCCCTTCATGCCACCTCCGGAAGATCTTCCCGTTCCACAGGCGGCTCAAGCCACAGGCCCCTAAATTCAGCCCAGAGTTTCCAGATTCTATAGTGCTTTCGTGGGCATCCTCGGGCTACAAAAATCGGCTGCTCCATTCCCATACAAAAGTCTAACCCTCTCTTGCACGCCACCACAGAAGGGGCCCGCGGATCCTTCCACACTCTGGCCACATCTCTTTTGGCCAATGTGAGGCCCAGCAGCAATAAATGCCTCTTGTAGACATTACCGCCCATCCCATCCATCACATGCAATAAGCCCAACTGCGGCGTATGGGGGAGCTCCCACCCCAGAACCTCAGACATGCTATCCAGCACCCCCTCCGGAACCGATCCAGAGAACCACAACTCCACCATGTGTGTATAAATGTCCCCACTTCCTGGCCACATCGGAGACAGTCCGGAGATGCAATCAGTCCTGCCCGCCATAATCTCTCTCTAGTGAAGTAAACTCTATGTAGGTACTTAAATTGGATGAGCCGTAGGCGCATCACTATGGCAGCACCCCTGGGGGCTGCCAACGCCTCCCTCCAATCCTCCTCCTCCAATTCTCCTACGTCCCTTTCCCAAGTCTCCCGGAGCTTCTGCAATGTGGGGGAACAGTGTGTGACTAGTGACTGGTATATGCGTGATATCTTTTTCGTCTCCAGGTCTCCCATAAACACCTTCGCTTCCAGAGGGCTAAACTCGGGGAGGGACTCCAGGCCCTCTAGGCTAGGGGCGAGGGCATGACGAAACTGAAGGTATCTAAAAAAACTGAGAGCGAGGCATACTAAATTCCCTACACAGATCCTGAAAAGACTTAAGCGTCGCACCGGACAGCATCTCTCCTAGTGTCGAAATTCCAATGCTGTCCCATCCCCGGAAGCCCTGTAGTGTCGCTAGCCCAGGTAGCCGCCCATTGTGCCACAGGGGGGTTTCACCAGTCAGGGTATTTCACCATCCCATGCGACGCAGAGCCTGTCTCCATATCTGAAACACCACCTGCTTGGCCGGCGGCAATGTCTTCTGCAACTGCGCCGTGTATAGAATGGTGTGTAGCGTATGGGACCCTATAAGGTAGCGCCGGGTCCCCCCTCTCTCCATATCACCACTCGTTCAAGACTAGGAGGTGGGAGGCTTGATAATAAGAAAGAATATCAGAAGTCGCCAATCCACCACAATATGTAGATAAAAAACAGGTGCGCAACGCTACCCGTACAGTGCCCCCCGCCCAGAGGAACAGCCCCAGTGCGGAGTTTACCTGTCGGAACCAGTGAGGCGGAATGGGGTAAGGGTGGTTCTGTAATTGGTATAGCAGCCTGGGGAGGGCCACCATTTTAAAAATGGCCGACCTACCATTTATCATCAGTGGCATGCGGGACCATGTCTTAATATCTGCCCGGACCCGTTCCCAAACCGGCGCTAAATTCCGCTCTCAGGAGACCGTGGGAACCTCAGATAAAAACACCCCCAAGTACTTAATGCCCCCCACCACTACTTGAAGTGTAGCTGCCTAGTCCCCCACTTCTGTGCGCTCCCCCAATACCCATAGGGTTGACTTGCGGGGGCTCATATACAGCCCTGAAGTTTCTCCGAAGATTTGCATGATTCGCAGGAGGCGCGGCCCGACCTATTGAGATCAGTAAGGAAAAACAGGACATCGTCCGCGTAGAGCGCGATCCTATCGGACGGTCCTCGCGCCCACTCGAACCCTTGCAGTTGTGCATGAACGCGCACCCACGCCACCAGCGGCTCCATAGCTAGGGCAAAGAGGTACGGCGAAAGGGGGCAGCGCTGCCGGGTACCGCGCCCGATGGAAAATCTGGAGGATATGACCCCCGCTACTCAAACCGAGACTGTCAAATCCATATATAGAAGTCGCAAATACGAAAGAAGCGGGCCCTACGTTAAACCGAGGCAGGAGCGCAAACAGATAGACCCAACTCAGCGTATCAAATGCCCTGTCCATATCCGCTAAAAGAAGTGCCGCCTGTTCCCCCGTACTCCGAACCGCCGCCACCGCTACATGCGCTCGCCGAATATTGTGTCTGGTCGCCCTCTGGGGCATAAAACCAGCCTGGTCGGAATGGACAAGCGCTGCAATATGAGGCAAAAGCCGGTTAGCTAATGCTTTGGCCAAGATTTTGGCCTCCACATTTAGCAGAGAGATTAGGCGATAGGATGCGTGACGCCCCGGGGGCCGGCAAGGCTTATGGAACACTACTACTTCAGCGTGTCTCCAATCTGGAGGGAGGCTACCACGTTCCCTGGCCTCTTCCAAGGCGCCCTATAATGCGCACCCAGCTGTAGGTGATATTTCCTAAAAAATTCACTAGGAAACCCATTGGGACTGAGAGCCTTTCCTGTGTTAAGTTCGCCCAGGGCCGTGCCCAGCTCCTCCTCCGTCAGCGGGAGCTCAAGGCGCTCTCGCACCTCATCCGACACCGCACGAGGCGGTAAGTCAGCAATAAACTTGTCCACCACATCTTCAGGAAGGCATTAGTTCGTGGCATACTGATCAGCATAATATGCAGCAAAGCCCTCAGCTAACTCTTTCGGATCCGTAACCAAGACACCCGCTCCATCCAGTATCCCTGGCAGGGCCTGCGCCTGGAAAGTGCCCTGACATAGCCGGTGCCACATCGTTCCCGATTTGTCCCCCCACTAGTACATCCTGCTGCACGTCGAAAGCCATATCTGCCACGCCTCGTCTATCAGCAGAGAGGCATAGGGCTGCTGCGCCAGGAGTAGTTGCCCCACAGCCTGACCCTCAACCTCTACAGTGCCCCGACACTCCAACGCCTCAATTTCAGCCTCGGCCTGTACCAATTCCGCCCTGCGCCTCCTCCTGGCAGCCACACACCAAGCTATGTCTACCCCCCGTAGCATGGGTTTCAGAGCCTCCCACACAGTCCCGGCACGAGCGACAGAGGCTACGTTCTCGACCAAATATTCAGCTATGGCCTCGCCCATATGTTTCTGGTAGTCTTCTTGCTGCAGGTACCACACGGAGAGGTGCCATCGAAACGGCTGCCGCCCCCTGTCCAAACAAATGTCAACTGAAATGGGGGAATGGTCTGAGAGCCCACGCGGTAGTATGTCCGCCGACTCCACCCTACCAACCACTGCTCTGGGAACAAAGATATAATCCAGTCTGGAGAAGGATTTGTGAACAGCTGAAAGAAATGTGTACCATGTCGCTCAATTTAGTGGAGTGGCCCACTACCTGACCATCCCCGGGCCTATACCTATCTCTGAGTCCATCTATAATATCGTTCCAATCTCCCCCTACTACCGCTAACGCATCAGGGATGTAGGCCCACACCGCAAACAGCTCCTCAACCATTGACCATTGCAGAGGGGGCGGGGCATATACACATCCCAGCACCAGAGGCTCCTCCCCAACCATACCCGTGACAAATAAGTATCGTCCCTGTGTATCAACCCATTGAGCAGAGTGGACATAGGGGATTCTGCGATACACTAAAATGGCCACCCCCTGGATCCCCTAGTAAAGCCTGCATGAAAAACCTTGTGGTAGCCATTCCGCTGTAGAAACAGTGTCTTAGTACCTAGTAGGTGAGTTTCCTGTAGCATTAACACATCAGCTCCAGCCCTCTTTGCTTGCCGCAACACTTCCCCCCTCTTGACCTTGTCTAGGACTCCCGCACATTCCAGCTAGGGACAAGAAGAGAGCCTCTGGGCCCTGGAGCCCTACCCATAGAATTCACTATCAGGGAACGTCCAGAGCAGAAGCCCAGATGCTGGGCCATGCAGGTGCACACACAACAACCGTTGAGACCCTCACGTGACTGTGCGACTCATACCCAACCAAAACAAAGCCCCCCCAAGGAACAAACAGACCCCCCCAACCCCCAACCCACACCCCATACCTCAAGAACATTGAAGTACCTGTCTCGCCAGAAAAGACTCTCTGCCCCCAACGCAGGACCTGAGGCCGTCCACACCAATGGATCCCCACCCAACAACCCCTGAACCCTAAACCACCCCCAACAAGCCCTAAGTTAAGGGGGAAAAAGTCCGCCTACAATGCTTCTCCCTCCACCCCGCTGCAGCTCACATTAACTCATAGTCTTGTCAATATCTACACACCAGCTCCCTCTTGCCCACAAGTCCGTAATCTTAACAGCGCACAGTAACACATAGCTATGCAAAATTGTAATGCAAACCAATTCCCTTCTGCCCGCCTGTTAGAAAAGTCAAGGATCTACTGTCTGATGCTCAGAAGCCTCCTTCCCCTTATTCGAGGCACCTCCGGATGTAGAACGCCGCCTGGACCTGGACCTCCAGTTTCCTCTCATCCGCGTCCCCCGAGAGGTCTGCAACTGTGCCTCGCTCAAGGATGAATCCGACTCCAATCCCGGCGGTGTGTGCACCCTCACCGTTTCATCAGTCCATTTAATTACCTCCTCAGGGGTGTCAAAGAAGTGGGTGTGGGACCGAAAAACCACCCGCAGGCGGGCGGGTAGAGCAAGGCATAGGGGAGCTTAAGGTGAAATGAAATGAAAATTTATAACGCGCAAACTGTCACTCCTAACGGAGTCTCCAGGTGCTATCAACAACAGCTTAAGAAGGTGACATCAGCCTAAATAAGCTTTTGGCAACAGTCCACTGATACACCAAAGATACATGCTTTTAACTGTTTTCTGAACTGCCCCTCTTGTTTAGTAGCCCTAAGCTCATTGGGCATGCTATTCCAAGCTTTGGCTCCCAGGACAGTCGCTGACCTTCCACCTCTGGTGACCAGCCTAAATGCTAGAACACTGAGCAGGTTGGCCGTGGTTGACCTTAGTATTCTTGTCGTAGAATAAGGCTTAAATCTTGCTGAAAGATATCCGGGACCTAGATGATGATAGGCTCTGAATGTTATCAATAAGAGTTTGAACAGAATCCTCTTACTGACCGGTAGCCAATGAAGGGTCTTCAGAGCAGCTGAAGCCGACGCCCTGCGTGGTAGTCCCAACACCAGTCTGGCTGCTGCGTTCTGGACTACCTGAAGTCTCCTCAGGATGGTTTTATTAGTTCCTGCAAGGAGACTATTGCAGTAGTCCAGTCTCGATGATAGGGGGAATCAGATTGAAAAACTTTCTCTGGGTTTCTATAAACCCAAAGCAGGTCCCTGTCAGTTTCAAAACATGAGGCTTAAAAGAAAGGGCAGAGTCCAACCACACGCCTGAGTTTCTGGCCACTTCCACAGTTGATGGCGGTGCTGTGGTGTCATCTGGCCACCAATCCTTTGGGTGTAAGGGATTCTCTTTCCAAATTGGTAAGATTTCTGTCTTGCTGCTATTGCAACAGAGGTGATTTTCCCTCATCCATTGCAACACAGCCGTCAGACAGATTAAAAATTTTTCCTCTGCATTGGTGGTGGTCTTATCCAAGGAGAGTATCAATTGGGTATCGTCGGCGTACAATGTAATCTCGATCCTGTAATTGGAGATCAGAGAGACGAGGGGAGCCATATATACATTGAACAACAGAGGACTCAAAGAAGCCCCCTGCGGCACCCCTGTGGTGATGACTTGTACAGATGACCTGAATGATCCCAGCGCGATTGATTGTGTCCTGTTGGTCAAAAAAGATGTAATCCATGCCAGGGCCAGGTCTGATATACCATATGCTCTTAATCTCGTAAGCAAGATTTTATGTGAGATCGAATCAAACGCTGCTGACAGGTCTAAAAGAATCAGGACTGCCTTCTTGCCCTCGTCCAAAATAAAGGTCTCTGAGACGAGCCTTGGCGGCCGTAAATGATTGCCGCTGCTGTTGCACCAAGCGCGTGTAGTCCGGGAAGATCAGGATCCGTTGGTTCTCATAAAGTAGGGGTTCCTTGGCCCTGGCCTGCTGCAGTATAGTGTCGCGGTCATGATAGTTCAGCAGTTTGGCTATCACAGGCCGTGGGCGAGCCTCCACATGAGAGCCCTGTGTGCCCGCTTTATCACAAAACATCTAGAGAGGGAGTCGGGGAGCGGGGGGAGCCAACTTTCTAGCCACTGCATCAAGAAGCCCTCCATATTACCTTTCTCACAGCCTTCCGGGAGGCCGACGAAGCGCATTTTGTTCCGCCGAGCCCGCCCTTCCGTATTTTCAGCTCAGAGCGCCAGGCCCTTCTGAATGCTCTCCATACTGGCCACCTTACGCTTCAGGGCCGCGACGTCATCCTCCACCCCTGAAATCCGGGTTTCTGCCTCCGTGATGCGGGACACGGCGTTTCTCAAGTCCTGGCGCAATAACGTGACATCCGACATCACTGCGCCTATTTTTGCGTCCAACATATCCCGGGACTGGGTTATGGCTGCCATCAAAGCCGCGTTGTCCGGTCGGGAGTCTTGTTGACCGCCCGCAGCCCCTGCACTCCCACCAGATCCCGTGAACTTGTGGATGGGCCCATGTTTTGTGGTCCCGCCACCGCCCTTGTCCTGCTTCATGGCCGCCAGTTGTAGGAGTCAGCCCAATGGAAGCCCAGTCATCAAATCCACAGGCAATCCCACGCAAATACCATCAAGGCTGCAAATGTACTCCCGGGCCGCTCCTAGCCGGATAATGGGCACCCTCGGGCCAGGGCCTGCTGTCCGGTCTTGTGCCCCCGGCCCTCTTTACCGGACTCTAGGCTTGAAAAACGCCAGTGCCCACGCTAGGCCACGGGACACCGCTCAGGCCTCCGCACCGCTCTCCACTCCGCAATGAAGTAGGGGGAAAAGGGGCCCCTCCCTCGGAGCCCGCTGCCCAACTGGAACTCCGGAGGGGCCGGCCCGCACCTCAGGAACCGTTCGGGGGTCCCGCCAAGTCAGGGGCCCGCTTCGCTCACAGCAGGCCGCGGCGCCACCAAAGCTCCAGCCACTGGGACACACAAAAATCGAGGTCTCCTGCCTCGTCCTGCCGCACCAGGCCGCACACTGCAGGGCTTACAACTCCGGCCACCGGGCACCCCGAATCGCCCAAATCGCCACCGGAGGCTCACCACTGGCTACTGGCAGGATATCAACCCCTCCGGGCCGCAGGGAATCCGAGGGAGACAGGATAACTGGAAGGATTAATGCTGGGCTGGACGGAGCTCAGCTAAGCTGCGTCCGCCATGCTGGCTCTCTCAGCCACGCCCTGATGAGGGGCACATTTGGTGTCCCTGTGCATAGTCCAGTTCAAACCAGTTCTGAGAGCCAATTTCTCCCGCTTTGGCGTGAAACTGGATAAAGGACATGGAAGTAACCTCTCCCCTGTCCAGACCCTCCCCTGGGAGGGTCCCCTGAATCTTCCAAATCATTTCCCTAGGATACTTAAGGGCTTACCTGGGTGTAGGTCCCTAGAGTCATAGTGGGATATGAATCAGAACTGAAACCTCTGCTCTTCTACCATCTGGACACTCTGGACTTCGCTGGACTTTGTTTGGGCCTGACTTCTTCTCCCTTCCAGTCTGCTGCATCGTCTGTGCCTGTGCACCATACAGGACCTGTGGAGCATCAAAGACACTTGAAGGAATCTGCCTTGAAGTGAAGGAGTCACTTCCCTGCATTCAGAAGCACTTCAACACTGCTGACCGGTCTGCTGATCCCGAGCCCCTGCGGACTTCGAAGGGTTCAACAACACAAGTGGTGGTTTCCTACGTCTCTCAAGGCCCAAGCTGTCCTCTCACCAAGTCTGAGGCCAGTATTCCTTGTGGGGGCTGCTTTAACCGAACCCCTGTGGACCGTGTTGTTTTGCAAGTGCATATGCTTGTTGGCAACTTTGCGACAAGTGCATTGTGCTCCAAGTAGCCCCAACCTACACTTCTTCCACCAAGATCTTCAGCCACACCACCTCGTGGGCACCGTGACCGGCTCCTTCGGTGAGCTGCTAGAGGTCCTCTCGCGACTCCAGTGCCTCCAGCCTTTTAGGTCAATCGGAGGGTCACTTTCGTTTCCTTTGGTCTCCCCTGCTTGCCTGCGGCCTGCTTTGACTCCCCTACATGTGGTGAGGCTCCTGGACCTTGCTGGTCCCAACTTTGCACCTTCTTGCATGGGTTGCCTTTTGCAAGGCTTGTTGGTGCTCCCGCCGGACACCAACCCCTCAGCACTCAACATCCTTCTTGGGACAGCTCGTATCCGGGTCCTGGTCATCCTCCGCGTCGCCTGGTCCTCGCAGCTGCATAGTCAAGGTCATCGTCATCTTTCCTGAAGCAGCCAACATTGGAGGGAGTTTGTCGTCCAGGGCTCCTGGTCACTCCTGATTGACATAGACTCTGTCCCCTCTACTTTCAGGTACTCCTCCTCAAGAATCCACGTTTGGATTCCCACGGACATTTTCTCCTCTTCCAGCAGCGGCACTTTATTGAAATCCTCTATTGGGTTCGACTGCGGATTCCGATACCACTTCACCGATGTGCACCCGGCAACCCTGGTGTAGGTAACGTGGGCACTAGGATATCCATGAGTTGGGTGGCTCTCCAACCTTCTAACTCCCAAGGGGTTTCTTCAGGGTCCGTTGGTAAGGGTCTCTGTTTTTAAAAAATCCAACAGCGACTTGCACATAGAGTTGTACGGAGCACACAGTTGTGTACTCACACTGCACACACTCTCTGTGGGGTCCCTGTCTACTTACCGTGGGTGGTTCTGTGGGTCTCCAGTGATTCTACGTCCTCTCGACATCGTCCTGACTCGAGTCATGGTTCTTATACCACTTTCTTAATATATGTTCTTTTACCCCCTTGGGGTCCACTGTGTATGACGTGCTATTTACTGCATTTCTAACTGAAGTATTGTGTTCATTGTGTTTATTTCCGTGTTGGAGATACTCGAACATTCTAGAGAGTATTATATAATATATACATATTTTTATAAATGGTTGGTGTAGTTCTTTTTCACTTAATCTCTACTTTAAGATTGCATTCTGGTAAAACAAGCTGCTTTGCGCTCCTTCTGGATTAAGCCTGAAGACTGCTCTCCACAGCTACTACTTAGAGAGCTTTCAAAGGTTGTCTAAGACCTCTTAAATCACCATAAGAGTTGTTTGGACTGATGCAAGGTGTCCACTTACATAAGTGTACATCATATACCAGGCCAGATTCTCACATTGGTGTGCAGCGGTTGGGATTCAAGCTTGCATTGTTTTACCAGATAAATCTTTGTATTGATTAATTGAAAAACTATTACTACTGCTAGGCACATATAATATAAGCTTAGAATAACTAAGCTCTACTGAACTTGGGGTTGAATTAGTCAAGAGTCTAGTACACCCTTTCTCCAACCTAAGAGTGTTTAGTTACCACTAGGTTAAATAGTTGCAACACCACACCACACCACACTTAGTATGTCTTCCAAAGGAGATGCCAGTGGCTCTCTGACTACTAGATACAGTGAACTTGTGTTCCAAGAACTGAAAGCACTGTGTGCCTTTAGAAAGTTGAAGACCGGGAAAGGAGCCACTACTCAACGCCTCTTAGAGGTGTTATTGTTGGATGACCTCAGGAAACCCTCAGGGTCATATGAGCACGATAGAGTGGGTGGGACAGGGCATGAGGATAGGCCAGGAGGTGGACCACTCTTTGACCTTGAATCTAACCCTAACCAGGTGGAGCCTGATGACTCCCACCTGCACAACTTAGATCTCCCAGAGGATTCTGCAGGTGGCCTTGAAGAGGCACCCTTCGTTCCTCCTCGGAAAGTGCAGAGTAGACCTAGGAGCTCTAGATCCTCCTCGAGGGAATCCCATGCCTCAGGACATTCAGCAGGGTCCTCTTTAATAAGAGGGTCAACTCTTTTGACAGGGAATACCAACTTCTTTAACTTGAGAAAGCTAGGCTTAGGCTCAGGCAAGAGCAGTTGGCCCTTGACAAAGAGTCCCTAGAAGTCCAGAGAGCTGAGAAGAAATTGGGACTAGAGTCCCATGGTGGCAGCAACAAGGTCCGTAGAGTTAGAGAAACCTCTATTGACCATAGGAACCTGAGCAAAGATAGTCCCTCCCTACCATGATGGGGATGTCATGGGTAACTGCTTTAGAGAGGGCCTGTAAAGTTCAGATGGTCCCTCCAGAGCAGTGGGCAGCTATCTTATGGCTCTCCTTTGCTGACGAAGGTAGAGATAAGCTCCTCACTGTTAGAGAAGAGGATGCTGACAATTACTCAGTTTTAAAGAGTGCTCTCATTGATGGGTTTGCGTTAACCACTGAGCAATACAAAATTAAATTCAGAGACACCCAGAAAGCACAGACCCAGGACTGGGTAGATTTTGTGGATAATGCCACAAAGGCTCTGGAATGTTTTTTACTTGGCAGCAAAGTGCATGCCTATTTAGGATTGTACACTTTGATTATGAGGGAGCAGATCCTTAACAAATGTCATAATGAGCTTTTGCACCAGTACCTGGTGGACTCAGATCTGACTTCTCCACAAGAATTGGGAACGAAGGCAGATAAATGGGTCAGAACCAGCGTTCACCAGTAGAACCAAGGTGGTTGCGACCAGAAGAAAGATCCTTCAAAAACCCGAGAGAAAGGTGGGGATAAGTCTAAAGAGAAGTCCTCTGAAGGTCCCCAAAAGTCCTCCTCTGGGGGTGGGGTCCCAAACTCCTACTTCTCCTGGAAAGAAACCTTATTGCTTTGTTTGTAAAAAGCAAGGCCACATGAAGTATGTGATTGCCCCAAGGCCAGCAATAAGGAAAATATTCCTCCTACAACTATAGCATCCCCTAGTGCTCCTGCCAGTAACCCCCCAGGTAGTAGTAGCACACCCAAAAATGTAGTTGGATTCTCCTGGGGGAGTTAGGTGGATACTGGCCTAGCCCAATCCCCCACACAAGCCACCTTAGTCTGTGATGGTGGAATGGGCTTTGCCACTTTTACCGTGTGTCCCAATACTTTGGGCAAGTACAGACAGGAGCCTCTGATAAATGGCCAGAAAGCTGTAACCTATAGGAACACTGGGGCTAGTGTCACCATGGTGACAGGAAACCTAGTGTCCCAACTTCAGCTTTTACCTGAGTACAAGTACCACGTGATCAACACTGATGGTGTTAGGACAGATCATCCCATGGCCATAGTCAATCTCATCTGAGGAGGCATCACTGGTCCCCAAAGAGTTGCAGTGTCCCCAAACTTGCCTGTAGACTGCCTCTTGGGCAGTGATTTAGTGGAACTGAAGGCCCATCTAGAGATGTTAGGCCTCCCTGTGAAAGTTGGTGGGACCCTAAAAGCCCCAGTCCAACTACAGGGAAGGTAAGGAGTAGTGGAGCCTTAAAGAATGGCCCACTCTACTCCACAAGAGAGCAAAGGGGATGAAAAAAATGATTCTCCCCCCAGACTATAGGTAAGGGTCAGCTTTCTCAGGGAACCGATCCTAAACCTGGTAAAGAAACTGCCCCAGAGGTGGTCAGGCCTGGCATGGCAGAGCCACTGAGGGCAAGGGAACCTTCCAAGGAGGTACCCAGTCTGGAGAAGGTATCCTGCCTCTCTCTACCAAGCCTCAGTCAACCTAGGACTGCAGAGGTCAGGGATGTTAGTGGACAATATAGGACCCGCTGCCAAGCGGAATCCCCATACCCACAGATTAGGGACCCCCTTGCTTAGTAGTACTAGACAGGTGGATAATCCTCAGCAATCTGAGGGATCCCTCTTAGCATTAGGTAATGGCATCTCCCAGACGGACTTTGTTGGGCAAAGGAAAACCTGGGACCAGGCTGTCCCAAACCTTCACTGGCCCTGCATTGTTCCAACCAGGAGGGATCAACCAAAAGCTATAGGCAGCCAGAGGTTGATCCCTAGGGAGAGATAAAAGTCAGTCATAGAAAGAAAGGCCTCCATGGTGGCCAGTGATCAGAGGAAGCTGAGGCCAACCCTGTAAGGGCCTCACTTCCCTACTCAGACACCTCATCAGCCTCTTTCTTGGCTCAAACAGCTTACAGGTAGTCAACCCAAATATTTAGAGGATGCAAGGCCCTACAGGGGAGGAACTTCTCAGTGGACCATAGGATAGGGAGTATCCATGCAAATGCAGGACCTTCCTTATATGTGCAGTTAGGAAATACAGTCTCAACTGGGCAAGGTTAGCCTTATCTCCTTTCATTTGGGGGGAGTGGTTATGTAGAAAGGTAGGATCCTTCTGCATGGTTACCCCCACTTTTTGGCTGGTACTAAGCTATGTTTTACTAGTCTCACTGGGATCCTGCTAATCAGGACCTCAGTCTATCTGCTTTCTCCCTAGATTGTTGTGTTCAGTACTTGGGTACATCCCAGATTGGATCTGGCGTATCCTTGTCAGTCCCTAGTATATGGTACCCATGTACCCAGGGCATAGGTACCCCAGTGGACTCCCATGGGCTGCAGCATGTATTGTGCCACCCATGAGAGACCATTCAAAATGGAACTACAGGCCTGCCATTACAGCCTGTGTACGTTGCTGCTGGTGAGCCGCCCTCTAGCGGTCGGCTGACCGAATCGTGCCCAGGAGCCCTGATATTGAAACAGAGAGTAGCCACGGAGGAGCGGTAAAAGTTCATGCATCTGGTCTGCAAAGTAAAAGAGGGTTAATGACACAGAGGTACGATAATAATCCCTAGAAAGACTGTAACAGGCCCATGTTAACAGTACCAAAACTAAGATGTAATGCCTAAAGCATATAAAACGATATTGATGGAAGAGCACTTAACTGTGAGGCTGCTGGAGCAGCGTAGAAACAGGGAGAAGGAGCGTCCACAGAGGATCTTGAAGGACATTAATGCTGTGGATTGGACGGACTGTTTCCCAGTGGTTCATGGGAACAGTAGTTTTTAGGTCAAACCTAGAGTCCGCACGCAAGAGCTGGTCTAGGGAAGATCTGTGGTAGTTCCGTACGTGAGGGTAACCCCGCCGACTCCCCCCCCCCCCCTGTCCCCCCCATGTTTTTTATTGGCTTCTGTCTTTGTCCTTCCTAAATGCTGCCTTCCGATTGGTTTATAGGCTTGTTAGGCCCTCCTTATGACGGCCATGCTGTCATTTGTATCCTTCCATCGCTACTGGCCCCTTTACTTCGAGTATTGCACGGTATGTGTTATCTAGATTGTGAGCACTATTTTCATTAATGAGGTTCTCTTACTGCCCGTGCCTGCAGTCCGTGCCTTCTCGCCCCTGCCCGCACTCCCGTTGCCCATGCCTATTCCCCTTCCCTGCACTCCTGTTGCCCGTGCTTTCTCGCCCCCCCGCCCATACTCCAATTGTTCATGCCTTCCTGTCCCTCGCCCGCACTCCCGGTTGCAATGCAATAGGTCTTGCGTAAATGCGAGTCCTATTGCATTGCAAATGCTTGTTCTATGACTACTGCTGAAGCCTCTAGCTTACTGCCGTTGCCAGAGCAACGGAACCCAGAAGTGTTGCGTAATGTGACGTCAGAATCTCGCTGTCTGAGTGAGAACGAGATCTCGAGCCGCGGGATTCCAAATGGCGGCGATGGAATACGAGTTCAAACACAATGGAGGCGACTTAGTCCCCAGCCCATGAAGCGGATCCAGCTCACCCGCTGGAGCCCCCGGGCACATCAGGAGGAAGAGGATGATGGGCCGGAGCAGGACCTGGAGGAGGGTCAGTACCCCATGTGCAGGAGCAGAGGAATATGTGAGCTGTCAAAAGAGGGGAGGTAGCACTACACCCAGGAGATCTTCTCACTGACCGCTTGGTCAAGACCTCCTTTCGGTTGGTAGCTGTGGCGTCACACTGGAGATCTGAGAGTTCATCCTAGCTGTGGGTTCTGCCTGGTGCAAGGTGAACTTCTTTGGTCTCTGGGGTGTTGGAAAGTAAGGCATTCCCTCCCAGGAGTTTTACTTCTTCCTGCGAGGAGGGAGACCCACGGGCTCCCAGCTCTTTATAGAGCTCCCTACTTCACATCACCCTATAAGCACTGCCTTGGAATTCACTGCGCCCCAGTCTTTTTTCTCCTTTGTTCGATCTACCTGATTGACTGGAGCTTTTTCTCCAGCTGCTATCGCCCTTATATGACAGAATCCGTTCCCTTGACTCTGCTCTTCTTTTCATTCCCCCGTCGACACTCTTTGTTCCACCCTGAAGCTATCCATTCTGTCACTATTGCCGACTCTGATCACGACCTCCTGGCAGTCATCCTTTGTTGCTGGCTCGCTTGTCTAGCGCAGCTGCTTTCATGGTCCTTTGCGCGATCAGTGCACTGTCCCATTCAGCGTGTGCCTTTCCCTGTGATTGTGGAAAAATGCTACCAAGACGGTCGCAACACTGCGCACTATCCACAAATGGTCACAAAGTGACCCTCTAGGTCATTGAATACAATTTAACAACCCTATATCAAAAATGAATCACAAGAATAGCAAATATACTTGTAAATGTAAATCTTTACAGGTAATAGTTGAAATCCCCCCAAAAATGTTTTACATTGATATCATTTTTTAGTTGCATTCACATAGAAATCAAAAGCATGAATTCCTTATACATGTATCTTGATAACATTTACAAAGAGACAGATAATCAATTGTTTACGAAAACATTTTTTAAACGTGGGCCCGATGCATTTCGGGACCTGAGAGTCCCTTCTTCAGGGGCAAATCTGTCTGTCCTGTGGGGAGACCTTCTGAATAACCTCGGATAAGGTAGACAGTGGAGTCTTCAAAATCTATAACGGATACCGGCAATTTTCAGGTGATGCAAGTGAGAAAAACACGAACAGTCACCACTTTGATTCAAAGTCTTTTGTTGGAAACAGACTCCCGGTTCTAACCGCGAGAAGAAACAACAGTCTGGGGGTCTTCTGAAAGAGAAACGCTGCTGGTCTCCACCTTGCACAATACTTTCCCTGTGATTGAGCACATTCTCGGGTCCATTCCCAGTGCAGGTCATTCTTCATCTCACGTTCTCACAATGGGTCTTCCTCGCTACTGCCAGTGCACGCCTGTCTTCCTGCCCTCTCACTGTGCACATCTCGCTTTACTGTAGGTGTGCTGCTTTACCAGTGCCGTTTCTTTCTGCCCTGTTCTTGCCCTGTTGGCGACCCTTCTCCCTGCCCTCTGGTGTGTACTGCCCTGTCAGGGGTGTTTGTTTCTGCTTCATGGGGTGCGCTGCCCTCTGTGCCGCTTCTCCCAGCCCTGTGGTATGTGCAGGACTGTCAATGCCGCTTCTCCCTGCCCTGTAGTGTGCGCTGCCGTGTCAGTGCCCCTTCTCTATGGTGTGCGCTACCATGTCAGTGCCACTTCTCCCTGCCTTGTGGTGTGCGCTTACCTGTCAGTGCCCTTCTCCCTGCCCGTGGTGTGCGCAGTCCTGTCAGTGCCGATTCTCACTGCCCTGTGGTGTGCGCAGTCCTGTCAGTGCAGATTCTCACTGCCCTGTGGTGTGCGCTGCCCTGTCTGTGCTGCTTCTCACTGCTCTGTGGTGTGTGCTGCTGTGTCAGTGCCCCTTCTCCCTCCCCATGATGTGCACTGCCCTGTCAGTGCCCCGTCTCCCTGCCTTGTGGTGTGCGCTGCCCTGTCATTGACCCTTCTCCCTGCCTAGTGGTGTGCCCTTCCCTGTCGGTGCCCTTTCCCCCTGCCCTGTGGTCTTCCCTGCCCTGTTGGTGCTCCTTCTCCCTGCCCTGTGGTGTGCACTGCCCTGTCACTGTCGCTTCTCACTGCCTGTGGCGTGTGCTGCTGTGTCAGTGCCCCTTCTCTTTGCCCTGTGATGTGCGCTGCCCTGTCAGTGCCCCTTCTCCCTGCCCTGTGGTGTGCTATGCTCTCTCAGCGCCCCTTCTCTCTGCCCTGTGGGGTGCGCTGCCCTGTAAGTGCCCTTCTCCCTGCCCTGTGATGTGCGCTGCCTTGTCAGTGCCCCTTCTCCCTGCCCTGTGGTGTGCTATGCTCTCTCAGCGCCCCTTCTCTCTGCCCTGTGGGGTGCGCTGCCCTGTAAGTGCCCTTTCTCCCTGCCCTGTGGGGTGCGCTGCCCTGTAAGCAGGGCTTTAAGTGGGGAAAAAAAACTGGGGGTGCTCTAAAAGGGGCGTGGCGCATTTCTTAAAGGGGTGTGGCCTATCCGAGTAGGGGCGTGGTCTAAATCAAGATAACTAGCATTCATTATGTGCTTAAGAAAGTCATGAAGTCGCATCCAGCAAAGGATAATAAAATAGGCAAAAAAGTATATTTATTAAGTGTGAGCCATAAAATACCAAACACTTAAAAAAAACATTTGCTATTTCCAAACTTAGAATTTAAAAACCATCTTCACTAAATCATGTGTTATTAAATTCTGAGTTCAGGCAGCGGCGCAACTAGAGCCAAATTTCAGGGGGGGGGGGGCTAAGAAAAAATTTCGGGGGGGGGGGCTGAATCTTTAAGCAATAGTCAGAGTGGAGCTGCAGGGGCTCTTAGAAGGGGTGAGACAACAACAATTCTTCATTAATATGCAAATGGTCTTTTAAAGACCTGTGAAGTGCTCGGGTGCGGGTGTGTGTGTGCCCGGGAAGCATCTCATCCCAGGCTGCCACACACGACGGGGGGGGGGGGGGGGGGGGGGGGGGCTGTAGCCATTTGAGTCCAATGGGGGTTGCGCGCCTGAGTTCAGGGATACTAGATTCCATATGTCAATCTTGCTGTTATGGGAAGATATGCAGGTAAACATGTCACACAGCATTCCCCATGTTATCATATGGGCAAGATAGCCTTTCAATAGTGAAAAACGAAATTGACAGTATTTCACTATCAAGACATGTTACCCACACTAGTAACACCAAACAAAAACCGGGAAGTCTGCTCATGTACTGGAAATAGTTCACAAAATAGGGTTGCCATTGTTTAGTTATTTAAGTGTTAATTATCATCCATCCTTAATGATTTAATCGTTTACATAATGCCCTTTTATCATGGATTTGTGCTTTCTTATAGTATCACACTATAATATAGCTTAGACTTATGTTTTCATCCTTCTATAACAGGCTAAATTAGTAACCACGTAGTAACTTATTCCATGTGGATTCATTTTTAAGTCATTATCTTTTTATTGTCTTTTTCATGTCCTAATCTCTCACACAACTGGAGTTTTCATGGGAGTAATATTAAGCAGATATTTATCACTTAAAATAGCTATTGTGTTTACTTCTATACCTTTACTGCTATCATAGAATGTATGATTTTTTTTTGCTCTGGATAGATTAGCTAGGTTTCCTGTCCCACATTGCTTTCTTTTTGCATACGCTTGGGTCTGATATACAGTACTGATATCTAATCTAATACATTTTACCATGGGCTTTAGGATTTAGTTCTATTGTTTGGCATTTCTGTCCAAGAGCTAACTGCAGTAGAAGAAAGGCCTAGAATAGCCTGCACAAGTCGCACTTTTGGGACACTCCCTTCTTGTTTGCAGTACCTTTGATGGTACTATGAGGCTTTCCAGAAGCACAGAAATGTATTTAAGGTGCTCCTTCTTTCAGAGAGTGAATTGTTTACATGCATATGGACTTCGTCTTGTGAATATTCTGACCAAGCACGGGTTGGAAATGGCGACCAATGAAAAGTTGAATTTCATCGGGGTGCTATAGTCTCTTATGCTGAGCATGTCTTGGGTGGAGTTCCCTGAAGAAATGAGTGACTCCGCACAAGCCTAGAAATGCATGCGATTAAATGAGAATATCACTTGCAAGCATGATGGCTATCAAATAGTCTGGGCCTTTTCAGAATCAGCCTAATAGGGCATGGATTATTAAATGAATCAAGACAGATATAGTTGACTACGCAGTCTTTTACACTCCTTAATGAGCTCTCCACATAGGACAATGTCAAGGAGTCGGTTGTAGGAGTAAACTAGTAACCTAGCACAAGTAGTTCTTAGACTCTTTCTCTTTCCCAGTGGCCGTCTTCTGTTCTTGAATCTAGTTCACGAAGTCGTTGCATTGCTAGATTGTTGTTACTGATGGGAGGCGCATGGAAATAACACAGCAGGGGTGAAGGAAGGTAAATCAGGATATTTTAGCGAGGTGTAAAGAAGCCTCTGTATATCCAGCTCATTTTGCGCTAGCAGCAGGAATGTCATGTTTTCCTTTGGTTGTTTATGAATGTTAATGGCCTTGTTTTGTGAAGGGGCAGGTTCTGCGCAGAGCGAAGAATTATATTCAGGAGCTTGAGCACACCCTGGACACTCTTCTAAAGATGAAAGGTGAGTGAATATTTTTTAAGATTTCTTTTGATTCCAATGTTGTATGTATTCTTTATCTGACATACTCTGCTAGCACTAGAAGTAATCGGTCAGTTGTTGTACACGTTACTTAAAAAAATTGTGCTTATTCTGAACTAATAACCTTGAACTGATTTGTGTTAAAATAATACATTTTGGCTCGTCCAAACTACTACATAGACTGAACTACTTGGCTTTTTTTTGCTGAGCACACAAATACAAGCCATGGTTAATGGAGTGGAGTGGTGTGGCTCACTGGTTAGAGGCGGCAGACCCGGAAGCAGAGAACGGAAGCAGAGAACGGCCCGGGACCAAGGTTCGATTCCCGACGCGGCAGGGTCGTGGACTAGGGTCAACGGACTCGATAATTCTCGCCTCGGTGCCTACTCTAACCAGGGACCACACTCTGCAACTCTGGGCATTAAGCTTGCCTCATCTCTACAACGGCCCCCCACAGACGCCGGGGATGCCTGGCTCCACCTAGGAGATACCCAGAAGGGACCATCTCACAGGGAAAGCCAGGACTGGTTCCCCAGCGGTCTTCAGCGCCAGGACGCTTACGGGCAACAGTGCGCTTTACAAATCCAGCACATTTACATTTACATTTAATCACCCTACAAAAAGGTATGAAGTTCCCAATCAATTGAATTGCCAGAAGCTGCAAAAAGTAGGCTGTTTTCAGTTACAACGATGATCCTTTCTCAGGATGCACGGATCCTCACCCACCAAGGTGACATGCTCCATCATCAGGCTGAGCTCTGTGTTGCTGGAATGCAATACCCAACTGGCTCTTTGCAGAGCACTTTTTGGATTTCTTTATCATGCGTTCGTGGATCGACCCAACGGACGAACCTCTGGTAGAAAGTAGTTTTTCAAAGGTAATGAGTGGTAATAGTTTGGGGCAAGTGAACTAAAATTATCTATGGATGACCAATGTTCTTATTATTTATTAGCTGGTAGTGAAATCCATAACCGGATAAAAAAAAAAACACTCCTAGGACATAATTATCCAAAGAGTGACAGGGACGTTTTAGACATGTTTTTGTGTAAACGGTCTTTGTAGGGTTTGCAGCATTTATTAGGACCAAGAACTTGCCCTAATTTAAATAATGATGGGTCTGGAGTAGTTCAGTCAACATAACAAATACGCGCACTAAAAGGCAGTGAATAAAGCCTGCATTGGAACTTACCTATTCCGTGATATTTTCACTGGACCTAAAATGACAAACAATATAAACAAGTACATCATGCAACGTGATAGTGGGCATAGCAAACCTGTTGCATGCTCAGTACCCATTTATGCTGCACAGCAACATGCTTCATTTAGACCTGCTCCAAGTGTATAACATAGCAGACTTGTATGACACATAAGTATCGTTCACGCTAACAATAGAGGGTCAGGGCCCCATGAGGTGTGGGGACCTGATGTGGCCCACAGTGAAAACTACCGGAAATAGTAGAGCGAGATATCCCCATCTTGTACCCTATCAGTACATACCTTATTTGTGCATAGTTAAAGAGTACCTGCTTCCACAGGTGGTACACTGGCTGGAAGCCCAACAGTTAAATCCAAAACGCCTTGAATCTTGGTGAGAGTGGTTTTGCACAGTTATCAACTTAACAAAGTCAAATCCGTAGAGGACGTATTTGACAGCATGTGATGTGTACACATGGTCATGTGATACTGTCATAAGCTGGCGTATGTGCACTGGTATGGATGTGTCCTCTTGTATTGGCTGCACTAGTGGTTTTCTGATGGCATGAGTCCTTTTTTTACGTCAGAAATGAGTTCTTCTTTATAATTAGTATCAATACGTTTTTTTTAAAGAAGTGTCATGCTCAGGATCTATTAAAATCGCACTGTTGCATAAATAAACCGCATATGTACTTGCATTTGAACATCACATGATCACATTATAATCACACCTACAGTAGCAGTGCAGATGCGCCATCGTAGAGTGGGTGCATGTTGATCATTAGAACAGAATTAAGGGTGTTAGTTCATGTTTGCACAACTTTCATGTCCCCAAGGATTAAATGATATCTGATTGAACAGGTGCAGGCAGTAAATGATTTGTAGCAGACATCAACCGTGTTCTGACATACAGATCCTACCATTGTTTTAAAAAAGGGGAGGAGTAGTTCGTGGTCACTTGAAGACCGTGTTATAAAAATTAAGTAGCAAGACTTGATGTGATGATTTTTACAGGGTAGAGAACAATTTGTTGAATCGGGTGGTTTTAAATCAAAAACGTTTAGACTCCCATGCCGGGTCCCTCAAGGCTCCTCGTTGAGCCCCACCCTTTTCAACATTTATGTTGCTCCCCTGGCTCGCCTGATCAAAAATCACGGGTTTGAATTGGTATCATATGCTGACGATACACAGATTATCATCACAAATTCAAGCAATAAGCAAGACACAGCATTAAAATTCAAGGGCTGTATGAGAAGTGTCAGTGAGTGGATGACCAAGAACTGCCTCAAATTGAATTCAAGTAAACCGGAGGTGCTGCTCTTTGGCAAAGATACCACTTTCTGGTCCGTAGACTGGTGGCCTCCAGAACTTGGAGCGGTTCCCACTCCTGTGGCTAAAGCCAAAAATCTTGGGGTCATAATGGGTTCCTCTCTTTCCTTTTCCTTGCATATAAAAAGGCTCACATAATCCATTTTTTTCGTCTTGAAAATTCTTAGGAAAGTGCTCCCCTTCATTCCAGGAAACCTCCCAAAAACAGTAATGTCGGCGTTAGTTCTCTCAAAACTTGACTATTGCAATGGGCTCTTGGTAGGAGTAAACAAGTACGTGATGGTTAAGCTTCAGGTCCTTCAGAACTATGCGGCAAGACTTCTTTTTGGATTAGCCAAATTCACATCTGCAAAACAGGCCCTTAAAGCATTACACTGGCTACCCATGGAAAAGCGTATAATGTTCACGGCCATGTGTATTGCTTTCAAGTCTCTGCAGGGCGTTGGACCATGCTCTGTGAGGAAGCGTTTTTCATGGTACACCCCCTGTCGAACTTTGCGATCAACCTCATTGAAGTTAGTAGAGGAACCCACGTTCCGTCTTCAAAGATGGGGTGGCAAAATCTTTTTTAGTATTTCCACTAGATGGTGAAACAAGCTTCCCTTTGATCTGGGAAATGCCTCTGATTTGCTGTCCTTTAGGAAAGACCTAAAGACTAGGCTCTTCTGTTTGTAATCTGGAGTTGGTCTGAGCTGTTGTTCAGTTAATCGGTCACCTGATGCAGTTCTCTCAAGTGCCTTGACGCCTTTGGGTATATGTTGCGCTATATAAATATTTAAAAATAAAAAAAATTAAAATGTGTAGAGGCATTCTACCAACATTGTCCTATAGGGAGCTATTTCTTTCTCCTAAGTAATCGCCTTGGAATCTCACTGTTTAGTCAAACTATTGTGTGTTTTTAACTTGAACACCCAACATTGTTCTTTTTCGAACTGCCTAGATTTTATTTTGGGTCCATTATTGAGTGCCTATGATTTTACCCATTTGGTCTCATCTGTGGTATGGCGTTTTTGTAGGTAACAGACGGTGAGTTTCGTTGTTGAAATGCCCTTTAATAAGAGGAAGGTCCCAACTTGTCGTGCTGGATTCATCTGGTCTGCTTGCTGAGGTGTGTTATATGGGCTTGAATATCTCTGAAATTCTCAGGTCTTTTGACCCCAAACAGTGATTTCTTATATTTTAACTTTTCTGTATTGAGACTGTGCCAGTTTTTGTTTATTATTTTTAAGATCATTGAATATTTGCATTGAAAGTAGTTCCACATCAGTATTCTGTGTGATTTCATGTTTGGTTTCAGCAGTGCATCCCCTTGATCATTCCTGGCTTGATCCTTGGCTGATTTTACAACCTTCTCATGATATTTCTTTTCCACTATTTTTGTGATATATCAGAGGCTTGTTGGTCATATAAACTGGTATGACAGCAGTTCCAGTGGAGACCTAGACATTGACCATAGGGAAAGTTCTCATGCAAAGCCTTAGGAAGATAACTGTCAACTTGAAGAAGTTATTACAATCTGTGGGTTTGTGGTAGGTTTTAGTCATGATTTTACTATTTATAATCTCCAGTTCTAAATTAAAGAACAATATCTTCCTATTAGAGTATGTAGAGATATATTTTTAATATGGATCTTTTGTATTGATTAATTTAAAGAAAACTTTTTGGTGTGGTGCTCGTCCATGTTCCAAATGATGAGAATGTTATCGATGTATCTACATAACAGTTTAATCCATGGGTAGTATAGATGGTATCCAAGTAGATATATTTTTTCTCAAAGCCAGTCTGGGAGCTAAGGTACCCACTATGGAAGCATCTTGGAACTGTAGAAACAATTTATCCTCAAACTGAAAAGGTTGTTTTTAAGGGCTAAGGTGGCTCAGTCAACTGCAAACTGTACAGCGGACATGTAATCGCCACCTACAATGCCAATGTTTATGAGGCCTCCCAACACATTTAAGTGCAGTCTAATTCCATCAAATCCTGAATTCCATATGCACAGTAAAACACTTTTAGTTCACCATAAGGTAGTTTTAGAGGGTTTTCTTTGATCTCTCAAGCCATACTAGCCCCACCATCTCTCTCCTAGCATTTATAATACCAAAAGCATTATGTGAAACTCTAAAAGCTACAGTGTTGGACAAATGCCCTTTTCAAGGTCACTAAGGCATGAAGGTGTTGCACTATTCAATTTGACACCCGAAAACCTTGTGTTGGTTGGATGTTACTATATAAACTTCAATATCGTCCTATAAAAATATTGCATCCGCTACATTGACCTATCACTTTATTTAAAGGTAAGCATAGAATTACTATTCCTAACTTTACCCATGCTTACCTTGGGAGACTTTCCAAGAGCATTATATGAGACAATGAAAATACAGTGTTGGTCAAGTGACACTTTTTAAGGGCAAAAGATGTTTGGTTATCCAAATTGACAGCCAAAAACGTTCTGTTTATTACAAGTCACTACATCGCTGTTGTCGATATGGATATATATTAATAACACATTCACTGTATTGAGGTACCTCTTTATTTTAAGGTGAGCATAGTATTTCTCTTCCTAACACTTCCCATGCTCACCTTGGGAGGTGAGTATAAGTGGAGTTAAGAACAGTAATTAAATGTTTACTTTACAGTGTAGAAGTAAGTCAGTGTAGTGGTCGCAATATTATTACCATGTGATATATTTCATACAATACAGTGAGCAACCACAGTTGTATTTAGCAGATTGATTACAGCTACATTGTTTACTTTCTGTATTCATTGTCTAACCTTTTCTGGTAAAACTCAGTCTTGACACCACAGAGCCAGGTAATTTGTTAGCAAGATACTTGTGAAGGAGGAGGCTGGCCTTTTTGTTGGTTTTCAACAGTGTTGTAGTGTAGTTCCTATATTCTCAATAGGCTCTGCGCATTGGAATAATATATCCTATAGAATTGACGTAGGACTTAGGTCGACTAGGTCTCTATCGAATATATTAGACTTAATTGTGAGTGCCAGCTAGCTCAGAGGTCACTAGAAACTTTCTCGCATAAACAAGAAGGGATTAGTTTCTGACAACCGCATAAACATGACAACTTTGTTTCCCAAGAATAAACGTATCTTCAGAGTAGTGGAAACAATAGGTAGATATTTTACTCAGTCAATCGTGCATACTTCGATTCATCAGAGTTGCAGAGAAATAGAGAGACGGGCGTTTTCAATAAAAGATTTATTGAACAGTCTTTTTCTCATGCAGAGGAAATGAACTGCTACAATCGTAATACTGGCTGCAAAGTATAATGCGTACACGAGAAGAGTATTATGAAATAATACTGTAAAAGCATGGTATGGTTTCTAAGCCATAAAATACATACATAAATAACAAAAGCTAAAAGTCCTCAACTGGTGCTTCTAAAATACGCCTACCCCAATGTACCTAACCTAAGTCTAGTACGCGGGAAGAAGTGAGTATGGTGTAGCATAGGTTTAGCAATTTTTGCCAAGAATCTATCCAAGATTTTTCTTAGGATCTAATCGGCTCCGTACCTTGGTTTTAGAATGAAGGAGGTCTGGTATCTCTTGGCTCGGACTCGATTTCCTAACACCTCGCGAGGGGAGCTTGGAAACACCTGGGCTGGATTCTGAGCGAGAGAAAGGTATCCTCTCTGTCAGTGCGTCAGCTGGAGGGTCGGCTTCCTTCGGCACTTGCTGTAGCAAGCTGCGTCAGGCAAGTAGATAGTCGAGCTGCTCCGAACCACCGTGTGCTTGCTAGGGCAAGTGTAGGCATATTTATACCTTGAAGGTGCCTAGTTTGATGTAAAGTCGGACATAATAACGTCACCAAAGAACCCCAAAGGAATAGCAGTTCTTTGAAAACTCCATGAGTTCTTGGACAAATCAATATTCAAGAAAGGGGATGTCCCTGACTGCTCCAAGCCGATTTTCCAAGAAATCGTTGTGGCTTTTTGGAACTGGTGGAAGTAGCCATGCCTGTAATTGGGCTGCATGGGCTATGTCTAAATATAGTTATGATTTATATGCCTATATAAGGGCAATGTGAATTGTACCTATATAAGGGCATAAATCGGGAAAATTTCACTCTGGTCCTAAATCGCTGTACAACAGTGTGGCCCATGTTTGTTTATTATTTGGGTGTAAGACTTAGCCTGGAGTGTCAGCTTCTATGTTAGATTAGTTTCCTTCCTTTCTCAGATTAATGTAAACAAGATAAAATGGAACAGTTTAATCCCATCCAGCAAATCTGCCTTTTATAGTGCCAGAAGGGCCACTGCTCTCTCCAGTTCATTTCATTGTCTACCTTACCTGTCAGGGGCCTTACCCACAAACATAATCTATTTTCCAATAGTTAGCAAGTCTTCTCTATCTTAGGGTACACTTCCTTCTGCATTTTCACAGTGACGACTAACAGTCTTCACATGTGACCGCTGTTGGTAAATTGGAATCACTGACACCAGGAGATTGGGAAGAAGGAATTTACTAGAACACCTTCTCTGTTATTGTAGTGAAAGGGGATGGATGTACTACAAGGTGTCCCTTTTTGAAAATCATCCAACAAATAAGTCATTGTAGCAGATGCATTGGTGGAAGGATGGTGAGCCTAATGCAATCTTTTGGAGAAAAGAAGGGCTCACGCCGACACGGGCTAGCAGCGACAACAGATAGGGACATTCCAGCGTTTTGAACGCTTTGGTGGGGCCCAGGAATACGGCGGCGGTGAGGAGGGAGGGATCCATCTCCTGCATCACCGTAAAGAGGGTGCAGAGGTTATGGGCAGTGCTCCTGCTAGGAACGAAGCCCCATTGGTCGGGCCTAAGTATAATGGGAGGCAGTGGAAGCAGCCGCGTAGCTAACAACTTGGCGAGGATTTTATTATCCACGTTAATCATTGATAGTGGTCAGTAGGAATCACAGAGTATCGGGTCCTTACCCGGTTTAAGGATGGTCACTATCTGTGCCTCGCAGAGGGATCCTCATACATGTTGAGGAGGTGGGGTGCAAGTAGTGGCGCATACTGTTCAAAGCCCTCTTGACTTGTCATCGGATCTTGTGGCAGAAGGCTCCCCCATATCTGGCTGACTTGATCACCAGATATGAGCCAGTGCGAGCACTTCGGTCCTGTGGAATGGGCACTTTGGTGACCCATCGATTTAAGAGGGCAAAAATGGGAGGTCGCTCTTTTAGAGTGATTGCTGCCATAAGTTGGAATAAACTTCCACTTAACCTGCGTCTTGAGCAAACAGAAAGGAAGTTTCGCTGTCTGTTAAAAACTCGCTTGTTTACATGCTAGTTGGGTTCTGGTATCTGCTGCTGGTTAGCTCTTATGTCTTTTTTGGCTCCACAGTCCTACAGCGCGGGGACACGCCGGGATGGCGCAGCCATAGCGCTCTACAAACTTCTTTATTATCACTCCTTGTAGAAGGCAGGGGTCAGTCCGTCCAGCCCTGGTGCATTGTCCCCCGGCATAGCCCGGATTCCTATAATCACCTCCTCTTCTGTGTAAGGCTAGTCCAGATACTTTCGTGTGCATCGTTGACCCATACTAATTCTATGGAGTCAAAGAAGGGGAGCAGATCAGGAAGTGCCGCCAGCTGTCGTACGGCATATAGTGAAGAGTAATATTTGATAATTTCGGCTTGAACTGATGCCTGCTCGACCACGACCGTGTCCTTGTCTGTGCGTAGCTCGCTTAAATAATGATTTGCCATGGGCTTCTTAAGTAGGCCAGCAAGGGTTTTGCCGGCCCTGTCGCCCTCGCCATACTGGCAGTCACGCACCTCCTGACCCTAGTAATGTGTTTCTCTGTGCGCTGCCTCCTCAAACTCTGCTATCTTGGCCTTAATCTGTCAGAGGACCGTGAGCTGACTAGACTCAATTCGAGCAAGCCTATCTCCCATTCAAGCAGCCACAGATCATTCCTTAACGAGCGCAGACGAACTGGGAACTGAAAGCAGCCCTGGCAAATTTCTGAAGACCAGCCCCCGTCCGGCGCGTAGCGACGACCGCTACTAGGGGGGTTTGGGGGTCGTTCTCCCCCCAAGAAAATTTTGGAAAACAACAGACCAAAATGGTGAATTCTGGGGCAGGGCATGATAACACTCACTTTAGTTGAAACAGAAAGTCTTTGCAGTATTTACCATTGTTGGCGCAGCCAGTGCTGTGTATTTCTGGACACGTCATTCCATAGAGAATAACACATGAGTCTTTGGGGGTGCTTGCAAATGCTGCTCTGAGTCTTCTCAGGTTTCTGTGCTGCTTCTGAACCCCACTCACAGTTTATTCAAGTTACTCCTTGAATGTCAGTGGGAGTACTGCACATCGCGGGGAGTCATAGACACCCAAGATGAAAAGCATGCATGTGACTCCAAAATTTGGGAGTGGACATACGAGTGATTCATGGTATGGAAACGGAGAGGTATTGAAAACATGAATTATAATATTGTTTAAAAACCAATGTGCCCAAGTGAGAGTCAAAGCAACAATTTGAGATTGATTTGGGTTGTGCAGGAGTACAACGATGAACATGAACAATACAGACCAACTCTGGACCGCATAGTTAGTGTGGAAGCTTATTTAGGCAACACTAACAGGCTGCCTGCCTGAGTTGATCTCAGTTTAATACTCCCACCCTCCCTTTCAAACTGCTTCACCCCACCCAACAATAATACAACCAATTCAATCCATAAACACCTCTCAGCAAACCACCAGCCATGCACTTGCTCCACACCGACAACCCTATTCCCCGCTTCCCTGTCCCTGTCCTGAGACTTCAAGCTTTTTCCAACTGTCCTACGATGAAAAAAGGGCATGGGTGGGCGCACCCAGAAATTCAGATCCTTACTAAGGTTAGGTTATTAGCCACCGAGTATACCTAATCACAACACCCCAACTTATCCCTAGCATGTGGCCCTCACCCCCTCCTACCAACATAGCCCAAAAAACACCAACAGTCCTCCTGGACTGAACCACTAGCCTAAAAATGCCTTGGGGGGCATCCCTCCCTGGTCGGCTGCCCCCCAAGCCCCTACTGGGGGAGAGGGTACAGCACTGATGGCTGACAGTTAGAAAAAAGGCACTTAAATGAAGCAGGTGCTCATCACAAACACATTATAGCACCCTAGGCAAATTGCCTTACATAACTATCCACCTTTATACATGAATAACACCTACTGCTCGTCCTACCACCACCCCTAATTTTACTCCCCACACTTCCCTTAACTTGCCTGTCTGTCCCTGCATCTGTACTCTCCATCCTAAACCTAACCAACTAACTTTGCTTCTTAAAACTGTAAACCTTCAAGTTCCTGCCTTCTGCAAGTATAAACTCTCTCCAACCCCCATTTTCAAAATGCTTCGGGGGGACAAGAGCAATAAAAGTGATTCCAAAAATGATGAAAACGTCTTTGCAAACCACCACTCAGGAAAACTCCCTCATTAAAAGTTTTTCAGCCTACCCCCTCTGCAATATGTTTCCCCTACTGAGTTCCTAGTGTGCCCAAATATTGTTGCCCACCACCTGACACCAGAGCTTACCCCACGGCTTCCCGTAACTGTAGCAAATAGAGATTCATGCCCATGGCAGACAAGTGTGCACCATCATGTCTGATTTGCCCGGTGCCCAGCATTACCAGTCCGGCCCTGGGCGTCACTAGACTCTAGACCTAAAAGTACAAGAAGGCAAAATCTAAAGGCAGACCATTTCTAAATGTGTGCTGAGAATCTGTAACAATATCTTTATTGACATCTGTACTGTTCCGCTACTCCTGCAATTCAGTAAGAATCTGAATCCTCATTATGATAAGAAGCATTTCTCCACACAATAGAATTACCAGTTGCCTACTAACCCATATACACTGGTATCGCTCCACCTACTCTCACCTATTAGCAGTACTCCAATGCTTCCCAACTAGGTTCATGCAACACAAGTGCCAGCACATACTTATTATCAACACTCCCCACCGCTGCCTGTCTTTGACATAGCTGAGTACTGGTTGCCTTTCACCAAGATTTCAGAGAGCTGAAGAAAGCCTACTTATTTTTCGGGTAGTCTCTCCTGGCTTTGGTAGAGACATATACAGACTCTTACAATAAAGCATCACTGACTCTCTGCTTGCTGCCAGTGTGCTGAAATTCAGCATCTTTAGTGGCAGAGTGATATGAATCAATGCTATGAATCAACATCTGCAAACACCTTCTTAATAACTAACAGATTGGTTGCCTTATGGACCGTGGTCTGGCCAGGTGTTGAAGCATATTGCATAGCCTAGTGTTTGTTCATTATTCTCTGTACTTCAGGTTTTTGAGAGGCTTTCCCCTCTGTTGCTAAATCAGACATATTGATGCCAGTATGGATCCCTGATCTATTCCAATGACCTTCTATCACCTGAATATTTACATGCACCAAATGTATGCATTTGAGAAGGTGTTTGTGGCCTCCTAGTGCTTAAATAAACAATGAATCATCCAAGTGAGCTTATGCAGGAGATGTGCTGCAGCTGCAATAACATGCACTGCTGGAGTTGTGTCGTGCTTAAGCAATGCGGGAATTTTGGGCCAACAGATGAGTCAGATTTTCAGACGCATCTGTCAATCCTTGCGCCATGGTGTGCTGTATTGTAAATATGGCGTATCCATGATGGCGCAAGGGTATCACAGGCTGGCGCAGGGAAACTTTATGCCTTTCTAAAAGTGCTCATGTGTGCACTATACGGATTGTTATGTTCAGGATCTAACGCCAGAGCAAGGTTCTGGTTCTGGCTTACTCTTTCGGCCTGCGTTTATTTAATGTGCAATGATTTGCCAAGACACTATCCAGAGCACAGCTCCCTGATCTGCTCTATTTGCATTGGTCTATAACCAGGTGCTGTCTTCTGTATCCTCACATTGCACCCCTGCAGCTGGCAGCCCCAGGCCCCTATCCTTCGAAGGACTGTTGAAGCACTGTGATTCACTTTGGGGTCTCTGTTCCACTTCTTCAGTCTGGTTCTTTTGATTACCAAGCTTGGGATTTATTTAAATGCAGCTTTCCTTGTGTTTTTCTTCCCTTTTTCAGAAACCTGACCTTTCACACTGTCTGATAGTAGGAGACAAGTGATTGCCTCCGCTGGTGTAGTCTCTGCACTAGACTCTTTGTTCTTTCAGGAGGCTGGCTGATTCAGAGGACTATGGCTCATATTTCCCTATCCAGTGAGTGTGATCTTCTCAGTCATACTTTGGGGTAATGTCCTCATCTTTACCAGGAGTGGCAATCAGTAAAGAACGTACTGGGCATCAATCAACTAAGTTGTAATAACTTCTTCCTACTGATTTGTCTCTATTTTTTGATGGGGGCTGCTTCAATGGTGTTGAACCATGGTCTATATAAGTGTATTTCACCCGAACAAACAACATTTTTCAATAATCACACCTTTACTTTGCTGGAGGGCTATATGCTAGTGCAAAATTATGCCTTCTTTTTCATTGGTCAGTTCCCCTTGTTCTATACCATTAAAACCAAAATGTTAAGGATACTTTAGGGAGGGTTTCAGACACTCTCTTGCCTCGTGTTGTATCACATGGACCACCTAGTATAGCTCTTCCTCTGCTTCTCCGCCCTAACACACTTTTGTATGCATATTAGGTTGGGTTTGTGACCAACACACGCCTCTTGGAGCACTTCTCAACTTATTTCAGTCTAGTGATGTACTTGGGGTTTTTGTCCACAAAAAGCTCTACCAATAAAACAATTGTTGTTCATAGCATATGGTCTTATGACAGACCTGAATTCTCACGTAGTTAACTGCAAACAAAATGTGTGTTTCAGTTTTTCTTCCATCTAATCAAATTGTTTTCTCAGTTTAAGCCAACAAAGGCTGAATTGTAGATTTGGTGCTAAATCAGTGTATAAGTATTCTCAATATGGTGGATGATGTCCACCGCTTGAACACTGTAAAGGTCGGTACCTTTGGGCTGCCCAAGTTGTAAAAATCAAAGCATGTGCCTTCTACTCTGAACTATTGGTAAACTGGTTTTCAGATTATGAGATATTCCAGTTATTGCGTTGTGTCCTAATAACAGCCAAAACTCTCATGGTTGGCTCTCGAGCCCTTTTCACAGCACTTACTGTGCTCCACAATGACAATCACCTAAGTTCCTTGTGATTCCAGCAGCAGGATCACACACAAAACTATGCATGCGCACACATGCACACACATGTACGTGCGCGCGCACACACACACAATAAAAACATGTAAAGTTTTACCAATGCACCCCATTGCCAACCAGCAGTTTGGCTCTGTAAACTCTGCAAACATATATACCGCAGAAAATGCACCACAAACCGAACGGCGAGAAATTCTGCTAATGACCTGGGAAATACAGGTCTGGCTCAAGGCATCCTTGCACTGGATCTAGAACACCTTTCCCAACAATCTTCAGATCTCCAACAACAACCTTCTTCAAGTGCGCCTTAGGCCTATCTGCAATCACAGATACTGCCATCGTATTTCATACCCTCTGTCCGTTTCTGGCACAATGCTAAATTTCAACACTAAACCTGCACTGTCCACGACAAAAACTAATTTCTCTTGCTGATCCCCAGATTCACACTTGGTCCTGTGTGGCAGAGATTTTTACATGGAGGAAACGATGGGACTTTGTCCTTCTTGGATGTCAAGTACACACACTTCCTACTTCCATCATAACTGCACTTGGGCCATTAGTCCTAACATTATATAAAAAACATTGGTTATGTAGTGTAGCAGACGCTCCCAAGTACCTTCAGTTTTTCAGGACAGCATAGGATTTCCTCCATGTCGAAAAACCTTTTAATGTGAAGCATTGACAGCGATGTGAAATGAGCTAATGCACAGATCTGTAACAATTAATCCTGACATTTGCAATTCGGAGTAATACAAGTTTAAAAGTAACTGTGGCAAAATGGGTATCATGTCCAACCAGATTAGTGCACAAAATTGTATGCAAAATCGATAGTTGAGAATTCTCTTTTGTATAGGTGATTTGCCATCTTGAATGTTCCACCAACACTTGCTCCATGCAATAACATTTGCACACTTTTTCTCCATGAACTAAGCTGCTGTCCCCGCTTTTATTGAGATTTAATTAAGAAAGCTCATGAAATGTGCAAATGTTTTAAGTTGGCAGTGGGCGCCGGGGGCGCAGAGAGGGCTAATTACTTTCACCCTTCTCCCATCTCAGGTCACCCTAACTCGTGGGCAGCGGTGGGCCAGAGGGCAGAGCATACCAAAGGGAGGCTATGGATAGAATGGGTGCAGCGGGAAAGGCTTGAGAGGACCCCTTAAAGATAAATCGTATAAGTGAGAACGAGAAGGAATGCGCGATGGAGAGGTGGGACAGGAGTGTAGCTTTTAGGCAAGAGAAGTGTACGAGCAGCAGAGAAATTGTAAGGCAAAAACGAGAAATGATTGCAGATTACTTTTATTAGAGACGATACAGGTGTGCACCAGGTGGGATAGAGGGCATAGAGAAGATACAGGGTGTCTAAGGGGTACACACGTGACGAGAGATAAATGGATAGATGGTAACGGGAATAGTAGGGTAATAGTCCATGAGTGATATAGTACTAGTTAGAAATAGGGCTTGCAAGACCCAATGAGTGGCACGTGCAGGCAATATAGGGGGATACGGCGAGACTGAAGTGTTTTGGGGCTACATGAGAGATGATCAGGTCAGATATTACAATCCGCCAACTCTGTGACCTTGACTTACCAACTGTTGCCTCGCAACTCACTCCCTCCCTCGGCAATTGAATCGGTGGGGCCGGGGTCATATTTACTGCAGCTTGAGTCACGCTGTACATCTGCTCCTCGTGTTTCTCAATGATTCTGGACAGGCGCGTTCGTGTGCCCCAGTCTACCGAAGCAGGCTGCCTGCCTCTGCAGGCTCGGATCCTTAACAGACACAGGGCCTGCACTGGACGTGAAGTGGCACGCACACTGTTAGTTGCATTCACGTGACTCCACCACGTCACGTGAATGCCGTGCCGGCTGGCCCGCAGGCTTTGTACTGCGCTCAGTACAGTGGTCACTGTGAACGCCCGCAGCAGCAGATTTAATAATAAATGCTCATTGCTGCAGACAGCGCAGCAATGAGCAGTGACCACTTTAATCTGAGCGCAGTACAATAAATCGCCCCACCCAGCAACACAATCGGCCCCCCGCCCCACCCAGCAACAAAACCGCCCCCCCCCCCCCCCCCCCCCCCCCGGCCCAAAAACCGGCCCCCACCACTGGCAGCCTACCGGGGGATTGCCCGGTGCCCGGCATTGTCAGTCCGGCCCTGGTGGCAATGCACTTGCCCCTGATGACATTCTTAAACGCCTCCCTCAACGCGGACGGGGAATCTACCGAGCTGACGTTAGTATCAAAGTAGTCCTGTATGGCGGACCCAATTTCCTCTCGGAACACCTGGTCTCAGAGGGCACCAGCTGGAAGTCTCCAGTTGAAAGCTCTATTCGGCACGTCCGGTAAAAGAAATTCTAATAGTACTGGAGCATGGTTCGAGAGAGTTCGGGCAGGGTGAGTGCAATGTCTAACCCAGGTATCCAGTTCACGAGATATTAGCCAATAGTCAATTCTAGACCAAGTGGGGCCCGCAGAGGAGGTGCAAATCCCCTCTCGGCTATGTTGATGTTGGTGATGCCAAACATCTATCAGATTGTGGTCTTCCATAATGGTCCGAAGTTGTGCCGCAGCTCGGGTGTGTGGCCGTCGAGAACCGCTCGACCTATCAAGATCGGAGTTAAGAATTACGTCAGTCACCTCCCCAGAGCACCCCCAACCCCTGGGTCCTAAGGAGTCGTTCTCATAAATGAATGTATTGTTTTCTATATTAGCATCAACCTTTCCCATATTACAAGACAACCACCAGCTTTGTAAATAGATTATTCGAATTTTGCAAAAGTTTATCCCTCTGGTCCAGTCTGAATAGGCTGTGCAGTTGTGGCCACCCAATGCCGGCAGTGTCTCTCTAGGTTATGATTGTTCCAATGTTTGCTTTTCATTATAAAAAAACAATATGTTCAGACAGTGGTATGCTTTCCTTAATGTGATGAATATTTCAAATTTAATTTAAATTATATTATAAAATGTGTTCCAGGAGTCCAGCATGTGTTTTGAGAGATTACGTTGTTTATATATTCAGAAATAATGCTTATAATGGAGAACTATGGTTACAGGTATATATATATTATAATACCGAGTTTTGTACAGCGCGTGCAGTTACCTCGGCAGAGGTGTCCCGGCGCTAGGTGTGCAGTACAGGCAGATGCCTGATGCGGAGAAGGAAAAAGCTTTCATTACTTAAAGAGCCACGTTTTCAGTAGCTTCCTAAATATGGCTTCAGATGGGGCCAGCTGAATAGCCGATGGTAAGGTGTTCCATTGCTGCGTCACACTGGCGGCAAAGGTCCCGCCCCCTAACCGGGCCCGCCTGACTCGAGGTACACAGAGTTGGAGCAAGGAGGTAGAGCAAAGATGTCTCGACTGAGCATATCTGGGCAGACGGGCCTTAAGGTATTGGGGGCATGATCCACGTAAGGCTCTAAATGCCAGGGTTAGGGCCTTAAATTTAATTCTACTAGCTACCTGAAGCCAGTGTAATCTAAGCAGATGCGGAGAGACGTGTTGCTTAAATGGAATATGCGTTACCAGTCTCGCAGCCGCATTTTGGACAGTTTGTAGCCGTTGAATCAGGTATTTCGGGAGGCCCAAGTATAAACCATTGGCATAATCCAGCCTTGAGGTGACCATAGCGTGGATTACCGTTTTACGGCATTCCTCCGGCAGCAGCCGGATAAATTTCCGTAAATTTCTCAATTTACTTAGGCATCCTCCGACCACCTGTTGAATGTGGGGCAGAAAGGATAAGTTTTCATCCCACTGTACTCCCAGGTTTTTTGCCTTAATGCTGGGGGTAGGGGGCGTGCCCATCTCTGTTGGCCACCAGAGCTCTGCAGAGGGGTGAGGGCCTTTCCCAAAGACAAGCACCTCTGTTTTATCAGCATTTAGTCTCAACTTATTAGTGTTCATCCAGCAGGCTATGTCGCGAAGACAACTTTTAAAGTTGGCAAACGCTGCTTCTGATGCCTCTGCATAGGGGAAAACTAACTGGGTGTCATCGGCATATGAAATTGCCGTGACACCCCAGTTAGAAATTAAAGTGAAAAGTGGAGCTAAATAAATGTTAAAAAGCAGCGGGCTGAGTGCCGAGCCCTGCGGTACACCACAGTCCAGGCGCCTAGCTTTGGACACAAAGGTCCCTAGCGCTACCTTCTGGGATCTATTAGACAGATAGGAGTGAAGCCAGCCGAGCGCCTGGTCTTGTAGTCCAACCTCTGCCAATCCGTGCAACAGCTTTCCGTGGTCAACCGTGTCAAAGGCGGCCGATAGATCCAGGAGCACCAGCATTGCAGATGCCCCTGAATCCAACGACCACCTCACTGACTCGGCCACCTCGATTATATTATTATATATTTTGTAATAATGCACCAGCCCACTATGTGTATTCCACTTTCATGAACAAACAGAATTCGATTCCCTGGGGCTCCTTCAATCATTTAAGCCCACAAGTAAATCTAAACACCCATGTTCCAGCTTCGCAGGCTAGGATTTCCTGCTGGTATTCTTGCGCTAAGGTTTTGCACCTGATTAACAGCTGAGTGGCTTTAGGCATAGTCCCAGTCAATCTGAAGAATTCCATTTTACTTCCACTCCTAAAGAAGTCCAACTTAAACCTGGAAGTTCTACATAACAATAGCCCATAATCTTGGTTTCTGTGGTTGGATGAAATACTGGAGGGAATTCTTGGCACCAGACTACAAGCTGTTCTCTAACAACATGAGACCTTAGATGACTCCCAGGCTAGTTTCTGACCCACGTACTAAACAACACTTCTGGACATTTGGAAGAGCTACCTCAGATGGGAAAGGTGTCCATTTTGATAATTGTTGGCCCTGTTGAGTGATTGGGAAACACAGTACCTATGAGCAGGCTGTATGCTAGTTTGCCTCTTATCTCAATGGTGGACTCCATGTTGTGAATCTGCAAACTTGTATTCCCTCCAAATCTGTGGAGTTCTTCAGGGCTCTTCCATCTAACTAATACTGTATAATATTTCTATGTAACCACTTTTCTGTTTTATATGTTGTGAGGATTTTAAATTTCACCCTTATAAAGATGATGCCAAGCCCTGTCTTCCTGAATCTGTTCCATCTGTGGATTTTGATGCACTGAAAGTAAGCCTTTATAAAACCACCGCTCATTTACTGAGTTTCGGGGATCTAAAACTCAACATTTCCAAGACAAAAAGATTGAGCTGGGTTATTAACATGTGTGTGCTTTGGCTGTGCTCCTATCTCCACCTACCTTTATGGAGTGTCGCTTTCCAGGTAAAAATCTCGTCCTCAAATTAAGGTAAGATTGCGGGTTCATTCTCACCAGTTTTGTAATACACTGTGCTTTCTTCCCATTTTCTCCCCTACGAGTTTTGTAGGATCCCGGATTAATTCTAAATTAGACTTTTAAAATGCCCTTTTTTATGGTGCTTCTGGGCTATCAAATTGCACAGCTGCAGGGCTGCCTGCAAGGCGCGCCTTATCTTGGGGCTCCATAAAATGTATCCAGTCTCTCTCGTTTGCAAAATAAAAAGGATTCAGTCTTTCTTGTGGAAATCTGCCCAGGCACCATTATACTTGTCATAAAGAATAGAAAAAAGATGTGAATAGACAAATATGTCCTCTCAAGGTCTTTACTGTTGGCTGCACTTCATCTATTTACAGTCCCCCAAACTAAATGGAAATAGGCGGAAGTTAGGAGATTTTCTGTCATTGGCATCAGACTACTCCTACACTTCTGGAAGAGCCAAGCCTTCCTCTTCTTTTGAAGAGCATTAAAAACGTTGTTGTTCCGGTGATTGTTATGGCCTGTTCGATTGCTCCTGGACCCACAGTTGTTGATTTCTTTCTCCTAGATAGGGCTCAATTGAGTAAAAGTGCAGAGAGAATAAAAATGTTTCAGGAACTGTAGTGTAGGTAATACTAGCGTTCACATGGTGGTGAGTATCTTATTTCTCCATTCATTGTGATGAACTGGAGACGACTGTCTTGATAGTCGTAATTTGTAACTTTTCTTCTCTGTGTAACTAGAGTCTTTCCATTTGGAGGATGGAAACCCATGCAGCCTGGAAGAGGTGAAGGAGGAATATGTCAGAGTGTACTGCTGCAATGCCAGGTAATTTTTCTATAAAATATTAGGTAACTTATCTCAGTCTTGAAGAATTAAATAGGTTTAACTCGGCATAAGAGGAAGTGGCTACATTGCATGGCAGGTCTCTCATCTGAAGATAAGTGGCCACTAATCTTGTTTTGGGAAAGACGAAGCCACACAGCATTCATAAAGCTTGGCAAGTGAGTGAAACAATGGCAGCGTTTTGTGGAATACATTCATGTACAATGCAGTACCATGTAATTCCCTACTTGACTGGCCAGAAACTTATAATTTAAGGGGTAACAATTTGAAGTAACTCATCACAGGGACTCGGGAGTTAAAACTTGAAGGAACACATGTCTAATTCCTTTGAGGAGGTGTTGTCATCCCTATTGCTCATAGTGAATGATCGGTCCATGGCTGTTCTCGAGTACTATGATGGGTGATGTTGCTTCACCCCCTTCTATTTGTTTGGTTATAGTTTTATTGAATCCACAAATGTTGTGGCTTCCTTTGAATAATAATGTTGGTAATTTAATAAAAAGTTGTTTTTTAGTTACGTCAGTTGCTTTTACTTCTTTTTGTGTACAAGCATCTCCTGCTCCGTCATGCTTTTGTGGTTTTTTTTATTCTCTGTTGCTATGTCAGGGTTTAAGTTATCATTTGTTAGGTGGTTGTTGATTATGCTTATGATGGAAAATTATCGTAATTGATGACCTTTTCCCAAAACATGACTGTATATAATTGTTGGATTTTTTTAGGGAACCATTACACCCTCTTTAGCGTGCTACTAGAATTATGCCCAACATTTGAAAGCATCTTCCAGCGGGTCAAAAATGTGTATTAATCTTTTAATTTTCATAGTGAACCATGCATTTCCATGGTTTGGAATTTGCCTGCGTCGTCTGGGGAAAAAGGAGCCGTCTGCTGGGCAGCAGCATAGGGATTTAGCGAAGACTAGTTTTCCTTATTTAAATAGGTAATACTTTGGAAAACACAGAAGATTGTGGGCTGCTAATTGTCAGTACATGCTCGCCATTATTCATTCATGTTTTGTTGTTACACATTTGATATAGGAGTTTGAGGGTTCCAAGTTCTAAATCTCTATTTCTGTAATACAGTTAATGCTCTAGTTTATAAAGAAATCTTATAGCTTCTTGACCACTTATCATTGCAATATTAGATGCTTGATTGTTGATCACAGTAATAATTACTTTTTGTATGCATAGCACCAGACTGCACTTCTGCCATTTCTTAGTGATTGAGGTAAAATGTGCAGCCTTCTAATAGTTCAACATTGGTAAGAATCTGAGTCCCTCTGTATGTTATGTCTAAATAGATTTGATCTGATACTCATCTTGCTTGATTTAGAGTTGGGTAATAACAGAAATTCTTAGGCGGATTTACAGCTACTACAGTAAAGATTATTTTTTTGCTGTTACTCAAATCTAAATTAAGCTTTTAATTTTTTAAGGTTGAGCGTGAGTCAGCGCTGCACTGCAAAAAGCTGTGGTAGTTGAGTACGGAGAGAAGCTTCGCCCACTCCCTGCCCTTATTTTTCATTGGCTTGTGTGTTTGTCCTTTGTAAATGTTGGCTTTTGATTCATTATGAGTCCCTTAGTTAGTCCCTCCTTAGTACAGCCATGTCAGCATTTGTATCCTCCCATGGCTACTGGCCCCTTTACCTGGATGTTACACGGTTCCTGTACTTATTGTTTATTGAGCCGGGACAATGGCGTAGGCCTCGCAGCGGGAGGTGTCCCGGCTCTCCGCTCTTCCTCTCCTGTGACGCCAACCGCTCGGGGAAGGGAAGCTGCAGGCGACTGGAGAGAGAGAAGAGAGTTTGGGTTTGCCGCTGGCCCTCGCTGCAGCAGTGACGAGTATAAAACCTACTGTAGACATGATCTGTTGACACCAGCTTGTGCGATTAACGCAAGAAAATAAAAAGCAAATCTGTGCTTAAAATTTTCCATGCCATTGCTGTATGTACCTATTGTGTAAGATTGTGATATACGGGAGTTAGACATGTAACATATACGGGCAGCCATGTGTAGAATTGGTGATTTGGAGCTCTTGTGTGAAGTGTAAAGTAACTGGTGGTTAAGGGAAACATTTTAAAAACTTCAGGTGGTGTTTTCGGTATATAAAACCTCAGCAATGTTGAAAATATTATGAAAGGCTGTGGTAGTTGAGTACGGAGAGAAGCTTCGCCCACTCCCCGCCCTTATTTTTTATTGGCTTGTGTGTTTGTCCTTTGTAAATGTTGGTTTCTGATTCAATATGAGGCTTGTTAGTCTCTCCTTAGTACAGCCATGTTGCGCAGAGCGGATTGGACACTAGGATAACAAGCATTTGCAATGCAATAGGTCTCGCAGCATTAAAGTTTAAGTTATTGTCATTGTGTATGACAATGCGTTGCATAAAATTTTTAGCAAACTTTGAATTGGTGAGCAGTTTGAGTGTGTGCAAGAGTATGCTGTTGCTCACAGCTGTTATTATTCACACAGCTCTAATGATGCACCTCACCACAGGGCTGACGCAGTTATTATTCACAAAGCCCAGGCAGGCCATCACAGCAACATTGGATATCTCCGGAATTGTATTTTACAGACTGACATCATAGCACAGTTATTCGAAGAGGAAACGAGCAGCGCACAGCTGGCGAACGCATCCCCTCAGCCGGAGCGAGCCTTCAAAACACAGATGTCTCGACTCGAGAGAGAGAGGAAGTCGGGGTTCAAGGGAGCGCTCGGTCCCGTGGACTCTGGTCTGACCTGGGCTGGGCACCAGCAGCACGTGGGCACTGTGCAACAGGGGGGCACAGTAGTACAACCGGTAGTGCTTAATTTGTAAATGCAATAGTGCCGGTGCCCGAAGCTCCTGCTGAGAAGTCCACGGCGGGGCAACTGAACTTCGACCTCTTTAATCCTCTATCATGCACCCGCTGCTTCTTTATCTGACTCCCGCAAGTACCTACTATTTCCCTTTGTGACAGTTTTCCGTCTTTGTCGTCCTGTGTCTTTTCGAATTGTGCGTTTTCCTTTTTTTGCTCTAGTCTAGGGAATATCTAACGCGGAACAAATAAGTGCCAGTCCCCAAAAAAGTGCTGGTGGCCCTGCCGGCAAACCACCGGCTCAAATTAAGCAAGGACACCCGGGGAGAAAGACGCGCAGACCCACTCAGGGAAGTATATGACTAAAGTCTGGTGGACAAGTGGACTAACGTATCTAGTGCAGTCATCGGTCTGCGACCGCGTGGTCATGTGTTTAAATCCCATCTGGTCCACTCAACCTTTCATCCTTATAAGGAGGACAATAAAATGAGTACTTTCGGTTGGGCAACAATAAGAATATGCTATTTCAGCATCAAGATACCTTTCCTGTAAACGCCATGCTTTATGTTACAAATTATCCTTGAATTACGTTAAGAAAAGCAAAAACAGACTGCACTAAAAGAGCAACGATTCCAAATGAAGGATGCGAAGAAGACTAAGGTATAAATAAAATCTAAACACAATGGGCAAAACTTGGTAGAAATCCCCGTTCACCAATTACAAATGGTGTCTGGTTGTTCACGTTGCTTCATGTGGCTCTTCGCACACATGACTGTGCCTGTTCAGCTGGAAGAAAACACAGAAAATCTACTATTTAAAAATAAAAAGAAAAACTTAAATCAACAGACGCCATTAACTAAAAATACGAACTCCAAGCTGCCTGTGGAATCAACTGGAATTTACTCCATGGCAGTTCGATAGCCAGCGCTCTCTAACGAAGGGCGTTTAGAAGAAAAGGGGGAAGGTGGCGCGCGCTGCTTATTTTGGTCAGAGTCCAAAACCACTGTTTTGAGAGGAACAACGTCCAACGTAATCTTTGCCAAACCGGTCACTGTACCGTGCACCTGCTGCAGTTTTGAAGACAACATTTGGGGGGTGCGCCAACGGTAGGACTGAAAGGCCTGAGAACACCGCAGGCTCACCGGTTGGCGGTTACAGCCGGAAATGGGTGGTGCATGTATGATTGGAGATGACGTAAAATTCAAACAATTCACGGGGATTAAGGCAACTGGGACTGCACCAATCTAATTATTGGGATAATGTAAGCCAGACTATGGTGCACAGGACCGGAGGTTCAATACCCGTAAACCCCCTAGGATGAGAAACCCTTCAACAACAAACCCACTAATTTGGTCTAGCACCCATCATTATATCACAATCATCATTTCTTTTTCATTTGAATTCAGCAAAACACAATTCAAAGGGCATATCATAAATGAGTTATTGTCATGATATATAACACCAACCCAGCATGCACCAAGCTCCGAGGGGGCCACAAGCTGTTCTGAGTTTGCATCTGAGCGCCTATATGGACAGAGAGGACGGCGGAACGAGACGGGAGAAGCCCCGAGCTGCTGACACGGAGGAGGACGCTACTGCGCGCGCACTCCTAAAAACGAAACCTATGGTGGGGGCGGGACTTCCGTTTTGTGAAGCCCGCGCCCACGGAGTGCCTGGAGGAGCAGTGGTGACGCGGGGCTCCCATGCCCGAGGGAGAGCCCCGCGGTCGGAGGCTGCACAAGTCCGGAGTGCCGGTGAGCGGGGAAGGGGGGGATGCCTGTATGTGTGCGTGTGTGTGTGTCTGTGTGTGCGACGGCGGAGGGGTGGGGGAGGGGATGTCTCTCCGTGCGTGTATGTGTGCTTGTGTATGTGTGTGCGCATGCGTGCAGGGGGAGGTGTGCCTGTGTATGTTTGCGCTTCCCAGGAGACAGCCACGGCGAGCGCGTTCGCGCGCGCGTGGCCTGCACCGATCGCCTTTTGCGAGATGCGTGCGGCCAGGTGCTGTCTCCTGGGAAGCACAGTCAGTAACAAAAGATCTTCTGGCGGACACAGCGTTGACGCGCTGTTACGCCACGAGACCTAAAAATGAAAAACATGTTTTCATATGGTTGCGATTTAAGGGGTGGGAAGGATGTGTGCAACGGTAACTTAGCAGCGGAAAACAGCAACCTGCGAGAGGGAGACGTCCAACATACAGTTAATGCTTGCAGCCACGGGGAGATCAGGTGAAGTGTAGACGACAGGAATATATGCAGGTCCATAATTAAGCAACGGAGGGAGGGTGCAAGGTGTAAGTCGCACTAAAGCATGCTGTCACAAAGCGGGGAGGGGTTATCACGGGACAAGTTAAGTGGCCACAACTATTCCGGGATTGCAACAAAAGGCTGATAAAAAGGAAGCGCCAAACGTCAAATACCATTTTGCCGTGGGAGCCAAAAGCTCTTGTGTTGGAGCCAGTGTCTGAACTAGGAGTAGATTTTAGAAAGTGATAGAAAAAGAGATGGATAATATAGGAGGGAACAACCAGAGAGGACAAACTAAAACATTTGGAAGAGGAACAAACTGTGTGAGCAGCTGCAAGCCTACAAGTGCTAGCGTGTATGCAGTGTACAGTCATGCGTCTCAGTCACAACTACACCATTCTGTTGCCAGACATTCAATGCCAACAAACATCTGTCACATGATAATGTGCCCTATCAAAGAACCAGCTTCTTGTCAGCTTCTACCGAGCATCGGAAACACTGACTGATAGCTTGATGTGAGCAAAAGGTGACAATTCGCAAATGTGGGTCAGGGTTTTTAGTTTTTTTCCCGGACCTGTTTCACTTCCCATTTTGACACTGTGTCTTCAACCTTAAGGCACTTTCTCAGTAAAAAATGTTTAAGAAGAGTGATCTATTTCCACAGGACATTGTAAAAGTTTTGGGTAAAATATTGCATGACTGGAGGTGGGCTATTGAAGTAATACACCTATGGATTAAGGAAACAGGCGAGGGCAGGAGGAAATGGATTTGTGCTACAGAAAGGTGGCTAGAGGATTCAGAAAAAGGTTTATAACAGATTATCTCTTACGCGAAAAGTGCAAGCAATTCCTGCTCTTGAGAGAAATTATTTTCCCACTGGAGCACTCCCTTTTTTTAAAAATCTGGCACGTTGCTTGTAATTTAGCACCTCCTATGGAAGGTCCAGCCCTACACTTGCACAAACACTCTGACCCATCGCTTCCCACTGAGAGCCACATGCACAATATGCATGGGCGAATTACTACTATGTTGGTGGCTTTTATTGAACTCAGCAAGCTGATGCCAACAAAAACAAACTTGTATCTTTCGTAGGATACCAGCATGGCAGCATGGCCACAAGATAAGTGACAGCAAAATATATCAGAGCGCCTGCTTCTCTTTTCAACAGGAGAGGTGCAGTGTATTAAGGCGCTCTAGATTAGGGCCTGTTCTTGACAGATGAGTGTTTGAAAGCGACGATGTGAGAAGAGCACTGGTTGGAGAGGAGCTGGCATGCAGATGCACTCGTATGTAGTGGGAGATAACAAATTACTAAACAAATTACTTAATCCCCCCCCATGCTTGTAAAAATAAATGGCTGGCTGCTGTTCAGCATGGCTAAAAGTTAGTGAGGTGGGGCGTGGCCAAGATGGCGGCGAGGTAGGACGTGTTCGTCTGTGCTCCGACCCGCCGTCCGCCACTAACCGCACCTAATAGCATTTCTGAGAGCAGAGGAGCACTGAATTCAGCGGCGGAGACTCGTGCCGTCCCCTTCTGCAATCGGTGGCTGACTGTGGTTGCTGGCCGCCGAGGAACCGAAGACAGGCCTAGCGGACACGCCGTCAACGTGGCTGAGGCCTATCACCCGGGGCGGTCGGCCACAGAGACCTCCGTGTGGCGACCTCCGCGGCTGACTTTCGATATCGCCGCCTCTGCCGGACGAGCCCGCCACTGCGCTGGAAGGTCGGCGATCCTGGTCGGGGGCCCCCCTGAGAGTGAGCGGTGGTGAGGCCTGTTCCCCAGTCCGCCTTCACTGGAGGAGCGACGCTACCGCAGCCTTGCAGCCGCTCTCACAGACGAGTGCTGCGCCCTGCCTGGTCCTGAGACCGGTGACATCGCCTGTGGGAGACGCGGGGGCCGGGCCTGTTGCCCTCCACACTAGAACCGGTGAGGCTGTCCTTGGACATGGCCTAACCCACAAGTTACTTACCTTCGGTAACAATATATCTGTAAGAAACAGTAGTTAGTATTAGATTCCTTACCATAGAATATCCCCAGGCGTCATACTGGATCCGGAAATTTTTGCGTAGCAGTATCCTTGCGCGTCTGTAGGTGTCGTCTGCGGCTCCGCGTCCGTCGTCGGCGTCGTGGGCGCCGGAATGACGGCGCCGGAGTACTAAGACGCCGCCCTCGCGCGCTGACGTCAGTTCTTATACACAGCTTTTCCGCGCCAGAAACGCAGAGCCATGATAAAAACCAACACTGGTGCCATGAAACTAGGGCCCTGAAAGAGGAAGACCGTAACCCTAGATATTGGTTCTCAGAACGGGGAGGATGGGTGGGTCGGTAAGGAATCTAATACTAACTACTGTTTCTTACAGATATATTGTTACCGAAGGTAAGTAACTTGCACATCTGAAAGAAACAGGTTAGTATTAGATTCCTTACCTTAGAATAGATACCCCAGCAATACCAACCCCGGTGGTGGGTCTGCGAACCAATAATCACACCAGAAAGTCCTGGAGGACGGAACGGCAAAAGAAGCCATCCCTCCGTACTTGGCTGTCCAGGCAGTAGTGTCTTGGAAATGTGTGCAGCGAGGCCCACGTAGCTGCCTGACGTATGTCCTGCAAGGGGACTCCCTGGCCCAGGGCAGTAGTAGCCGCCGTGGCCCGAGTGGAATGGGCCCTCAGCCCAACAGGAGGCTCCTTTTTAGCCAAGGAGTAGCATACTTTGAAGCACAAGACGACCCACCGAGAGATGGTCCACTTGTGCACGTAACCAACGAAGAGTTGGTCATCCACCCGGAACTGGCGAGTGCGATCCAGATAGAAGGAGAGCGCACTTTTCGGGTCCAGACAGTGGAGCCTCTCTTCCTCTTTCGAGGGATGCGGAGGTGGAAAGAAGGTGGGCAAAGTGATGGACTGCCCGATGTGGAAGGCTGTGACTACCTTGTGCAGGAAAGAGGGTCTTGTCCGCAACACAACTTTGTCCGGATGGACAGAAAGGAAAGGAGGTTTAGAGGAAAGAGCCTGGAGCTCACTCACCCTCCTGGCAAAGGTGATGGCAACCAGGAAAGCAGTCTTCAGAGTAAAAAGGCGGAGAGGACAGTTATGAAGTGGCTCAAAGGGAGCGCACATCAAAAAGGTAAGTACAAGGTTCAAGTCCCACTGAGGCATCACAAATGGAACAGGAGGAAACATGTGTATGATGCCCTTCAAAAACCTATTTACAATGGGGGACTTGAACAAAGATGGCTGATCAGGTAGCCTCAAGAAGGCTGAAAGGGCCGAAAGGTAGCCCTTGATAGTGCCCAGAGCAGAGCCCTGCTGGGCAAGAGAAAGAAGGAAGAGGAGAACCTCAGAAAGGGGTGCAAGAGAGGATCCACAGCCTTTGCTGTGCACCATGCCACAAATTTGTTCCACCTACAGGCGTATACCGACTTTGTGGAGGGACGCCTGGCTGCCAGAATCACTGTACAAACTTCAGGAGGCAAGTCAAATGGCCTCAACTGTCGCCGCTCAATCTCCAAGCATGGAGGTGGAGACTGGACGGGTTCGGGTGGAGAACCGTCCCCTGCTGCTGCGACAGAAGGTCCTCCTGAAGAGGCAGACGAATCGGGGGATCGACAGACATACTGAGTAGCTCGGGATACCAGTACCTTCGTGCCCAGTCCGAAGCCACAAGGATAACTTGGGCCCGGTCGCGCCTGATCTTCTTCAGCACTCTGGGTAGAAGTGGTATAGGCGGAAAGGCGTACAACAGACCGCAGCTCAACTCGCAATGAAAAGCGTCGCCGAGCGAGTGCCGCCTTGGAAATTCCAACGCGCAGAACTGATGACATTGCGCGTTCTCTTCGGTGGCGAATAGATCTAACCAAGGCTCTCCCCACTGCTGAAGGAGACCTTGCGCCACGTCCGAGTTCAGACGCCATTCGTGATCCATCATGCACCGACGGCTGAGTTCGTCCGCCCTGGCGTTCAGAGAACCTGCCAGGTGTTGAACCACCAGGGTCACGCCCTGATGTTCCAGCCACTGCCAGAGGCGCCAGGGCCTCCTGGCATAGGGTCCACGACTCCACCCCGCCCTGTTTGTTGCAGTACCACATGGCGGTGGTGTTGTCCGTGAACACCTGCACTACACTCCCCCGAATAGAGGGGAGGAATGCTTTCAGTGCAAGCCGCTCCAGAAGGTTGATGTGGAGCTGGGACTCCGCCGGAGACCAGAGTCCTCTGATCTCCACCTCTCCCATGTTATGTTATGTTATATGTTTAAAATGGATTTGTATCGCGCACTGTTACTCAAGAGTGTCCTGGCGCGTGGAGAGAACAATGACAGATTGAGCAGGGGGCCTAGACCACTTGTAGAAACAGATGTGTTTTCAGGAGTTTTTTAAAAGTGGTCAGGTCAGTCGTATGCCTCAGAGGGTCTGGCAAGGCATTCCACATATTGGCAGCTCTCACCGCCAGGGACTGACCACACAGGCGTGTTTTTCTGAACCTAGGGATAACCAGTTGTCTATGAGCAGCCGAGCGTAGATGGCGTGTCGGCTGGTAGAACGAAAATCTGGCACTCAAGTAAGATGGGCAAGGACCATGTAAGGCTTTGTGAGTCAGGACCAAGGCTTTGAAGCACACTCTTTGAGCCACCGGGAGCCAATGAAGGTCACATAGCTGTTTGCGGACACTTAGGCTCCTCTTTGACATCCCTAGGAGACTAACAGCTGCATTTTGTACTACTTGAAGTTTGCCCAAGAGAAAGCCAGGAGAGCCGATGTAAAGGGCATTGGCGTAGTCCAGGCACGAAAGTATGAGTGCCCTGGCTACTGCCTCCTTGGCTGCTTGGGGAAGGAGGGGGAAGAACTTCCTTAGGGTTTTTAGAGGGCCGAAGCCTGCTCCTGACAGTCTTGTGATCTGTTCGCGAAAGCTCAGGTCAGCCCCGAACAAGATCCCTAAGTTCTTAGCTAGCCCGCAATCGCCTTTAGGACATGGTGACCCTTTGGGCCATAGAGATTCTTTGAAGGCCACCGGGAATTGTCCGTATAAGAGAATTTCTGATTTGTCCTTGTTACATTTCAGGCTGGCCTGAGCCAGCCAGGCAAATACTGAGGACAAACATTGCTGGGCTTCATCAGTCTGCAGATCATCACCTTTCCAGGTGAAGAGGAGTTGGGTGTCATCGACGTAGGCCATAATTTTGGCACCCCACCTTTCCGCCAGGTAGCCGAGGGGGGTCAAATAAACATTAAAAACGCAATGCGGCCCCCCAGCCCTGGAGGGACGCGTCCGTCACAACTACGTGCTCCGGTTGGGGTAGGGAGAGGGATCTGCCGCTGACCCAATCGCGGTCCGTGAGCCACCACTGCAACTGTTTTGCAGTGCCCTCCGAGATCAAGACATGGTCGGACAAGTTGCCTTGATGCTGGGCCCACTGAAACTTCAGGTCCCACTGCAGAGCCCGCATCGGCCACCTGGCGTGATGCACCAGAAGGATGCAGGAGGCCATCAGCCCCAGAAGCCGCAGCGTCAACCTGACCGAGACTCGGGATAACGGCTGAAAGATCGGAATCATAGCCTGAATATCCCGAACCCGCAGTTCAGGAGGATAAACACGAAACTGCGCTGAGTCTAGAACCGCTCCGATCAAGAGGAGCTTTTGAGAGGGGCACAGGTGTGACTTCGGCACATTGATGGAGAACCCCAGCAGGTGCAGGAGGTCGGCCGTAGTCTGGAGGTGGTTGACGACTGTCTGGGGCGAGCCCGCCTTCAACAACCAGTCGTCGAGGTAGGGGAAGACTGAAACCCCTAACCTGCGCAGATGAGCTGCGACCACTGCCATCACTTTCCTGAACACCCGTGGGGCGCTGGTAAGTCCGAAGGGGAGCACAGTAAACTGAAAGTGCTCGTGGCCTACCGTGAACCGCAGGTAACGCCGGTGGGCCGGCAGGACGGGGATATGAAAATAAGCGTCCTGCAAGTCCAACGCTACCATCCAGTCTCCTGGGTCCAGGGCAGCTAGGACTTGAGATAGCGTCAGCATCTTGAACTTCTCCTGCCGGAGGAAGCCGTTGACGTTCCGTAGGTCCAAGATAAGGCGTAGGCCCCCTTTGCCCTTCTTGGGTACCAGAAAGTAGTGGGAGTAACAACCACACCCTTCTTCTGGCCCAGGAACGCGCTCGATGGCCCCCTTGGCCAAGAGGGCCGTAACTTCCTCTCTGAGAAGTGTCAAGTGATCCCCCGACGCGCGGTGGTACTGCGGTGGCATGGCTGGAGGGGTCGCCTCGAAGGGGAGGGAGTAGCCCCTTCGGACGATTTGCAGCACCCACCTGTCCGATGTAACAGTGCGCCAGTGGAGGTGGTGATGGCGAACCCTGCCTCCCACTGGCATCACATGGGCCTGAAAACTCGGACTAGGAAGGTTTCGAGGCGGATGCTGCAGGGGCAGGTGTGGACTGGCCGCGCCATTGTCCCCGAACACCGCCACGGCGGTTTCCGCGGCTGCCACCGCGCTGGATGTCAGACTGCGGTGCGTGGCTGGCAGCTCGTGTGGGGGCGCCCCTTCCTTGGTCACGAAAGGAGCGAAAGGCACCCGTTTGCTGCCGCAGGGCCGAGAGGCCCAAGGACTTGGCCGTATCCCTGGAGTCCTTTTTTTTTTTTTTTTTTAAGTTTCCAAAACCTTTATTGATTCGTACAAGTTTTACACTGCTATTTAGCCAACAACCCGCAGGCAGGCAGCTTGTCAACAAAAAGTCTTATCCGCAATAAGCAGTTTTGCATCCATACACTTGTACACAGCTTCAGAAAACAAATTTTATAAATAACAAAAACCAACTAGAAGCGTTTCACATAATAGATCAGTTCACCCTTGGTCTAGCATAGAGGTCCATAATGACACTTTCGTCTTGAATAACATGTCCGGGAATCCCGGAGACTAAATACCACCCATGCAATTTCATCCCATTCTGCCCTTTGTGTCTAATCGCGCAGCACGTGCCCAGTCATGCACATCCATTTGTTTTCCCGCCATAATCCCACCCATCTATACCGTCCCCTATCCAGGGACAGTATCCTGCACTCTATATCTTATATCACAGTGCGTCTTTCATGCATAGCTCCACCTTCACACTTCCACATCCGCCCCCTCCAACCAGGTTGTCAGTGGTTGCCAGATATCTGCTGGCCTAGAGCGCTGCGGCGTTAATTCCCAGTAAACTGTTAACTGGTCTTTGCAGTACATGGCCGATTTTAACCATCCCGTCACTGCCGGCGGAGTTTTTTGTTTCCAGAGTAGTGCAATCTGCCTCTTGGCCAGCAAAGCAGGAGGGCAACTAGTTTTCGAGAGGGACACGGTATGTGCATGACAAAACCAAGGAGGGCCGTAAGCGGGTCTGGACTCATTTCTTCTCCAACTATCTGCCCTATCCTTTCAAAAACTTCCACCCAATATCTGCTCACAGTCCTGCATTCCCATCTTAAGTGATAGAATGTCGCATCGCGTGTTCCACACCTCCAGCAGTTTGCGTCTGCCGACAGGCCCATCCTGAACAGTTGTTTAGGCGTGCGGTATGTTCTGTGTAAGAAATTAAAATGGATCAACCTCAGTCTGTAGTTGGGTGATAAGTGTTCGAGTTGGGTGCAACAGAATAGCCACTGTTTTTCTGTAATGCTAATACCCGCCTCCGTCTCCCATTGTAATCTCGAGTCAGGCTGTATCACAGGGGCCGTGTCCTGCGTGATTCTGTAAATTCGAGTGACCAGTTTGTTCGGCGAGCTGGTTGCTAGTATGTCCTCCAGCGCCGATAGTGTCGGCGGCGCAGCAGGAAACATTGGGTATCTAGACTTGCATGCCGCCCGTAGCTGATAATAAAGGAGCAGTTCGAATGCCGTGGGCTTCTCAGACTCACAAATTGCCTGTAAAGATACAAAGGTGTCATCCGGGTAAAGATCCCCCGCCACCGACAATCCGCATTTTCGTGCCCTTTCCGACACCGCTGTGTCCGTTAATGGTCCCAATAGCGGGTTTTTACTTAGCGGCATGGTGGGGGCATACAGGTCAGTTAGTCCCGCCCGTTTTGCTATGTTCAGCCAGGCCCATCGTACTGTTTCTACTGTGTCTATATCTGTCGGAGAGCGTTTGTATTTGTGATACAGAGTTGTCGTTAATGGTGTGGGTGCCGACACGTCCTTCTCAATTGCCACATGCGGTTGATATGGAATTGGATGTTGCCAATAGTGCAAGTATTGGGCCTGCGCACTATATGCATACAATTCAAAATCCGGGGCTGCAAGCCCACCCTGGCGGAAGGGAAGTGTCAACAGTTTCCAGGTTACTCTGGGTTGTTTCCCCGCCCAGACCAGTTCTAGGATCGCGGATCGAATGCGTCAGAAGAAGGAGAGTGTAAGCGGCAGAGGAATATTTACGAATAGGTACAGAAATTTCGGTAGTATGACCATTTTTGTTATGGCTATTCGGCCCGTTAGGGATAGCGGCAGGGTCTTCCACTTTTGTACCTTGCCCTCCAGCCACTCCATAATTTGATAGCCATATTTCTTGTATTGAGCGACTAATTCTGATACCTAGATATTTTACTTCATCCGTCACCCACTCTATAGGGAATTCGGTGTGGCATTTGCTCGTGCCGTCAGTCAGGGGCAGCATTGTTGATTTTGACCAGTTGATATTGACGCCAGTTAGGCCACTATATCTCACCAACTCACGCATCAGGGGGTCAAAGTTCTCGGCTGGGTTTTGCATGTATATTGTTATGTCGTCCGCGTACATTGACACGAGTAGGCCCCTCGACGTGAAGCCAATGCTACGATGTGTGTGATGTTGCCTCAGACGCGCTGCCAGTGGCTCCGTGGCCATGGCGAACAGCAACGGCGACAATGGACAGCCCTGCCTAGTTCCCCTTGTAATATTGATGGAGTCTGAGATCTGTCCATTTACTCTTACCCTTGCTTTTAGGCTATTATATAGAATGCTAATTTTTCGGGTGAACAACGGGCTAAAGCCCATGCGAGTAAACAGTGCTAATAGGAACTTCCATTCGAGGGAATCAAATGCCTTGGTGGCGTCTAATAAGGCAGCCGCGGCTTGTACCTTGGGGTCTAAATAGTGCAGTAAGCCGAATAGTACCCGGATGTTATGGGAAGTCGACCTGCCCGCTACAAATCCCGACTGGTCCGATAGAGCTATATGAGGCAACATGGGTTTCAGTCTATGTGCCAGTAACTTCGCATAGATCTTAGCATCCAGGTTTATTAGCGAAAGTGGGTGGTATGAGTCTGGGCTAGTCGGGTCTTTGTCAGGTTTGAGCAATGTAATTATCATTGCTTCCCTACGCGACGGTGGCAGTTCCCCCAATTCAATCGCCTCCATGTACATAGTATGCAGTCTGGGCACTAGTATATCCGCATATTCCTTGTAGAACGCCGCGGTGAGACCGTCCGGGCCTGGCGCTTTGCCCGACGGTAGGCTCGCTATAACCGCCTTTATGTCTTCAGTCGTGATCGGCAGATCCATATATTCCCATGCCCCATTATTGAACCACGCCAGAGCTATCGTGTCTATATAATCTGTTATTGCTTGATCCTCTGGTGTCACTTTGGAAGTGTATAGTGTTTCATAATATTCTGTCATCGTGTGTAGTATATCTGGGGGTGTTCTGACCAGTCCACCATCCCTGTCCTGAAGTTCCATAATATAATCTGTCCCTCTAGGTGCGCGCAGTAGCCTAGCCAGTGTCCTCCCTGCGCGTTCCCCCTCTCCATACCGTCTAGCCTGGGTATATTTATTGAGGAATTTTACTTCTCTTTCTGCCTTCTCCTAAAACTGGGTGAGTTTCGTTCTGAAATCGGCACGGGCCCTTTCAGAGGGTGTCGCTGCCAGAGTAGCCTCCAGGGCTGCCAGTTCTATTTCCAATCTCTCTAGTGTGTTTCTTATAGTTCGCTGCACCCCCGTTTTGAGCGCCATGCAGCTACCCCTGACAACCACCTTGCAGGCCTCCCAGAGCGTTCCAGGCGACTCTACAGACCCCTCATTCAGTTCAAAATATTTTTTCTCTCAATGTTTCTCTGAATACCTGATCAAGCAGTGCATGTGAGGGGAATCTCCAGCTAAATGGTTGCACATATTGCGCTGGGGTGGCAAGTGACACCCCTACCGGTGCATGGTCTGACAGTGACCTCGGCAGGTGTGTTGCCTCCAAAACAGATGTATGAAGGTCCCTAGATATCAACCAGTAGTCTAGTCGTGACCAGGCGGCTCTATGGGCAGTAATACATGTGCCTGCACGTGTCCCCAGGTTCAACAGCCTCTAGCAGTCCACTAGTGCCGCCTCAGCAATGATGTCTCCCAGCTTTTCAGCTGCCTTCGGGTGGTGTTCACGGGTCGCACCCTGTCTGTCAAGTGTGTCAGAAAGTACAACATTGTAATCACCCCCCCAAAGGATCGCGGCTGAGCCTAGGGTCTGCATTTTGTGCCACAACTCCCCGAAAAATTCGGGATTGTCATTATTCGGACCGTACACATTCACAAGCAATAACTGCATTCCACACAATATCCCCAGGATCATGATGTACCTCCCTGCAGGATCTGTTATTATCTTCTGTGTTTTCCATTGTAGCCTTCTCCGGAATAATACTGCTACCCCTTTCGCGTAGTTCGAATAGGGGGCATGTACTATTTCCCCCCATCTGGTGTTTTTGAGTAGTGATGCACCAGTGTTGGTTAGGTGTGTTTCTTGCAATAGGCAGACATCCACTTCCTTTCTTACCAAGTAAGCGTGTATAAGTCTTGCTTTTCTTCTATCATTCATGCCCCGTACATTCCAAGATAAACACTTTATTGACGTCATGGCAGTATCTGTGTGAATGTGTGTTGTCTCACTAGAATCATGGAGCCATCCGGGAGCCACCGAGGCAATACTTCAATGAAAGCGTATAGGGCAATGGGCACTGAGCCGTATATTGTGTGTTTCTCTTCGAGCATATCCCACATTGTTCCAGCGTTGAGCAGATTCCCCCCCGACCACCCCCAGGACACGCATCCAATATTTCGGTCACTCACAACAATGTCTGCTGCATCACTATTCCAAGTGTGAAGTATGAACCAACCCAAAAGTATGCCTCCAAAAAACAACAGTGACAAACAAACTTCTCGGAACCCAGTCCTGTCCCTCCCTTCCGCTCCAACACCCCAATTAGGCTGTGCATATCCCCACCCCCCCTCCCTTCCAACCAATTCCAGTGTACAACATCAAAAATCTGATTATCCAGTTCGTGGGACTCATCCCATGGGGTACGCAGGAAGGCTCCATCAACCCCTGTACTTGTGACAGGGTGATCGAGCGCTGGCCCGACAGTGCATGCTCTAGGACCCCAGTCACCCATATCTTGACTGATTACTATTCATACGCTCAAAAAACATGAGGAGGTTAGTCTTATCCAATTTGGACCTTAACGTCCCAGTTCTATCAGGAGCCACAACACATTTAATGCACCCAACTTGTAGCAGCACCACATAGTGTTATTCAACATCACTTAGCTTCTCTGTCGAGTCTTGTTCTTCCGGTTCTGCCTGTCGTTTCTGCTCCTTGACAGGTTGTTTGGCGTACTGCAGTGCCGCCTTCGCGTCCACAAAAAAGGTGGGCCTACCAGGGCCCTGCACTCTCAGTTTTGCCGGGTAGATTAAGGAGTATTTTGTGCCAGTCTGTTGGAACACCTTTTTTGCTGGCAGGAACTCTCTTCGAGCGGCTTGGACTTGGAGTGTGAAGTCGGGATACATGGCAATTCGGTTCCCTTTATATTGCATATCTTCCATACCCCGCGCCATGCGCAAGATCGTGTCGCGGTCTCTGTAGTTGAGTAGGCGGGACAATATGGGTCTCGGTGGTGCTCCTGGTTTTGGCCGGGGCCCCAATGTTCTATGCGCCCTTTCTATGAGAAACATCGGCGAAAGACCATCTCCAAAAATGTCCTTCATCATTTGTTCAATATAACGTTCCATATTTGCTATGTCTGTGGATTCCGCCACGCCTGTAATGCAGACGTTGTTACGTCGCGACCTCGCTTCCAAATCCTCGTTCTTCTGTTGGATGAGGGCCAGCACTTGGTCCATGCCACGTATTTTTTTGTCCAAGTCAGTCTGGCTTTCCTCTGTTTCGGTCACACGCGTCTCCAATACTCCAACTCTGCCCTCCTGTTTGTCCAGCCTCTTTGTCATGCCGTCCATGCGTGCAGCCAGGGCGTCCATTTTTGTATCTATACCCTGCAGGCTTGTCTTTAAGTCTTGAAACATGGATTTGATATCTTCCGCCGGCAGTCTAGTCTGGTCATCTCCCGACGCCTCTTGATCCTGGTGATCCGGGCCCGGCGTCTTCTGCTTAGATTTGTCGTAAGTTATATTGGGTTGTCTCGTGTCCGGTTTTCCCATGTCGAGTCCTAGCTATGTTTGTTATGAGAGAATGAGCTCTACTCTTTGCACTCTGTAAATGGCCCGGACGATTGAATACGTAGAAGGCTACCTGCTCACAGTGGTTCTCACAAGGTCCTGTTGCTGTGTCCTGCTGCCCAGTGCCCTACCTACCGCTCGGTCTGCCGATAGTTGGGTAGCCAGCGGTTTCTCGTCGTAAAACTCTGTGCGACTTTCCTATCGAACCATCCGCGCGGCACTGACTACATTCTGTTATACTGATCCGCCATTTTGCCTTGTATCCATATCCTCCGGACACTCGTTCCGGCAGTGCACGGGCACTTTTTCACAACACGTGTTAGGCTGCCAGGCATCCGCCTTCCATAAGATGTGCACCGATAGTAGCCAGCGTCCTATCGTGATCCCAGCAGTTGCACGACTCGGCTATGCAGCCCCTGACCTTCCGACGTTTAGTGTCCGGTCTACTCCTAATCACAGTAGTGCCTTTACACCTCGTGGTTTTTCTGTGACCCAGTAATATTCACACGCTCCTTATCAGGAATTGTGGTCTTTATGCGTGGTTCTGGTTCTGTGGTCGTGACCCGTGGTTTCGCCGATCTCCCCTGTACCCTCGGGTGCTTACTGCATTATATTGTGCCCAATGCAAAATGGCGGCTCGCTCCCCGGCTCTCCGGTTTTGAAAGTGCGTCTCGGTGCAGAGGTGTGTACTGGCCCGCACTCGTGGCGTCGTGGGTCTCGCTGTCCACTCCCCGCTCTTAGCTGCGGTCGGAGAGGAGCCGCTCTTTCTCCGTACCTGATATTCGTGTACGTCAGTGTCCGTCCATCGCTCTCGGCACCCTCCACTCCTTACTCAGCCGTCTCGTGGAGGATCGGTATCGTTGGCCCCGGGATCGCCACAGACTTGCATCTCAGGTGGTCGTAGGTTTGCAGCAGGCAACACCACTCCGGGTCACAAATGATCGAGGGCAACTGCGCCGTACGCCGCTCCGCATTCGGCACTCAGGGCAGTCCGCAATCTTCAGCAGGGCACCAGGCCGCAACGCTGCGGCGGTCCGGTTAGCAGTTCTCCGCGCTCTCCGCAGCCACTGGCACAGGATTTTCGCAGGGTTTGCCGGACACCTCCCTCTGCACACAGGGTCCGTGGGGTCCGAGCTTCAAAGCCAGTTTGGCAGATAATTGCCGGATTAAATCACTCGATCAGCGGAGCTGCGAACTTAGGCAGCCATCCTGCTCGACAGCCAAGCCACGCCCCCATCCCTGGAGTCCTTAAAGCGCTCAAGCGCATGGTCTGCCTTGTCGCCAAAGAGGCGACGGCCATCAAACGGCATGTCCATAAGAGTGTTCTGGACATCAGCCGAGAAGTTGGCGGACCTCAACCAGGCGTGGCGACAAATCGCCACAGTCGTTGCCATCGCTCTGCCCAGTGAGTCAATGGTATCCAGCCCACACCGGATGGAGTACTGTGCCGCATCTCGACCCTCCGCAAGGGCTTGGGTGAGTTTAGTCCGGACCTCCTCCGGACATTGTGGCAGCACGTCCGCAACCGTGTCCCACAGAGAGTGGGTGTAGCGGCCCAAGATGCATGCGGTGTTGACTGACCACAATCCCAAACTCAAGGATGAGAATACTTTCTTTCCGTACTGCTCATACCTCTTGGATTCCCGATCGGGGGGAGCCGTCGGGAACGCGGTCTGGGAGTTAGAGGCCTGGATGACCAGGCTCTCTGGGGTGGGGTGGGTGGACAGGAAAGCAGGGTCGCCCGGCATCAGGCCACGTTCCTATCTACAGGCTGACTTGTAGCGGGCCTGGACCAGGTGCCCAGAAGAACGTCAGACAAGGCCTCATTTAACTGCAGCAGAGGCTCGGCCGAGCTTGCCTGCGGTTTAAGGACCTCAGTGAGGAGGTTAGTCCTCACGGCCGCGACGGGGAGCTCAAGGTGTAAGGCCTTGGCTGCCCGCGTCAACACCACACTTTATGCAGCCCCCTCCTCCGTAGCCACGGTAGGAGGGGAGACAAAACCAGTGTCTGGTGAGGTATCCAGACCACTGGCGTCCCCTAGATACCCTGACCAGTCCTGTAAGACTGACACTCCCGTGCCAGAGGGTCTTCAGACCCCTCCCAATCCCCTCACCACCCATCTCCTGATACTCAGGACCAAAGGATGGGGCCGGGTCATAGAAGTAGAAATCTCCCATCAGCGTCGTGAAGTCGACCGGCGGCTACCCGGATCCGGATCCTGCGGGTGCCTGCGGCGCCGGGAACGAAGTCACCGGCGGCGTCGGGACCGAAGCACCCGACGGCGTCGGGGCCGAAGCACCCGACCCGCTGTGACTCCCAGTCGGGGCCGCAGAGCCCGAAGGCGCCGCGGAGCCCGACGGAGGAGTGAGCGACCTCATGGCCGAGAGAAAGGCCTCGATCTCCTCCGGCGTCGCGTGCTGCCCAGGGACAGTCGGGTATGGAGCAGGCCGCGACGGCCGCGGCTCCGGCGGAGCTGCGCGGGTGGTGTCGCCCGAACCCCGTGCGAGCGTCGGGGGGGGGAGTCGGAAGAGCAATGACGTCTCTTTGACTTCTTGTGCTTACCTGAGGAGCCTGAAGACCGTGGACAACTCCCGGAGCCATGGTGGCTCCGACCCCGCAACCGGTCCCTCCACCTCCTCGTGGAACGGGACCTTGAGCGGCGCGGGGCCGACTGCCGGAGCTCGAGCCGCTTGCGGGACCGCTCCCGCCTAGCCTTAGATGTCAGGGCTCGACAGTCGGAACAGGCCTTGTCGTTGTGGTTGAGGCCTAGGCAATGAAGACACCGGCGATGGGGGTCGGTAACCGACATCAGTCGGTCGCAGTTGGTGCAGGGTTTGAACCCGGGCATCCCTACCGGCACCGTCGGAGTCGTACAGACTTCAAAGTAGATCAAAAATGATCGAAAAAGTTTAGTCAAAAATTGACTAAGGGTACCACTTTTTCCGGATCGGCGCTTGCTGGCCCGGAAAAAAAGAAGAACTGACGTCCGCGCGCGAGGGCGGCGTCTAAGTACTCCGGCGACGTCATTCCGGCGCCGACGACGGACGCGGAGCCGCAGACGACGCCTACCGACGAGCGAGGGTACTGCTACGCAAAAATTTCCGGATCCAGTCTGACGCCTGGGGATATTCTAAGGTAAGGAATCTAATACTAACCTGTTTCTTTCAGATGACGCCATTTGCCGCATTCCTGTGCGGTGGGAGACCTGGGTATGACGGAGCTGGGATTAGTGCGGTCTTTTTGTGCAGGTGACGGAGCGGAGATGGGACACCCGGGTGCCGTCCAGCAGTGACCCCCGCACCCACCGCTATACCGGCCCTGGACCAGGGGGCCGTACACCGACCGCTCACAGTGCCAGATACCGAGCCAGACGCCCAGAGCTGCCGGGCCACTGAAGGTGAGAGCGGAGGGGAGCGTCCACTAGTGATACTTTCTAGTGCGCCCACTGCAGACCCCCGGCAGTCAGCGCGGCCTGCAACGGACAACTACGGGCCCTGACTAGTTCCTACCCCTTGAGCGCAGGCTACCGAGAACTCTGGCAGCGGCCGCAATCTGTTGAGGGTGCCTAGACTCGCGTCTGATCGGCCAATTCTGGACACGGTTGGTTGCTCCCCCCAGCTGAGGCCTGCAGGCATGGACATGCGGATTGTGGCGCGGACCTGAGCTTGTGCCCAGCGGGACATAGGAGTAGCCGCAGTGGGATTCCGGGAACGGCTTGCGCCAGCGCTCGGGGACGTGGAATAGCTGCGTGGGCCCTGGGACACACTGACTGTATTGTGCCCTCCACGTCGCTGGACAGCTGGGAGCGCTCCCCCTCTCGACACGTGTGAGGATCTCTGAGATAAGGAGGTTGAACCCTCTCACAGCGGGTTTTGGTGGTAGAAGCTTCTCCCCCCCCAATCTTTGGACGGACGCCCTGGGCCGGTTCGGGCACTCCCTGGGAGCCCTCAAGATTATGTCCTCGGCCAGGACGAGGAAGCAGAAAACCTTGCAGGACATATTTGGGAAGGCCCAGTCTGTATCGGATACCGCTACGGCATCCCCCTCAATGGCGTATGTGCAGCCTTGCTCAGATGCTGGGGCTGAGCCTATCACTAAGCCGTTCCTGGAGTCACTCTTTAACACCCTTAGAGCTGACATACAAACAGTGAAGACGGATCTGACGGCTGAGATGCGGGAAATCCGCAGAGACGTGGATGGTTGGGGAGCTAGTTGCAACGCTGGAGACTAAACACGACACTACCACAGCGGAGGTAACCATGCTCCAACAGGAGGTCATACGGCTCCAAGATCAGCAACTGGATCTTCAAACACACCTGGAGGACCTAGAGAAACAGATCGCGTCGACATAACATCCGAGTCCGCGGAGTAAGGCTGACCGAGGACGCCAAAGATCTCTTCGCCTTCACACAAGGCCTGTTCCGCCATATTTTGGCAGCCGCACAGGACATCGAAATCGTGTTGGACAGAGCGCACAGGGTCGGGCCGCTGCGGGCACCCAACGCCCCCCCGGCAGATATACTGCTGTGCTTACAAGACTTCAAAACTAAAGAAGCCATCCTGGCCAAAGCGGGAACCCTTCATCCTATCTCCTATCAAGGCCACTCTCCTGTATTGTACCAAGACCTTGCCCTGGTCACCCTGCAACGCCGTAGGCAGTTCCGACCGGTCACGGACCATCTTCGACAGCGCAACATCTCATACTCCTGGGGACACCCATTCGGCCTCATCTTCCGCTTAGATGGCAAGCTCCACCAGAGTTATGTCGACTGTTGGGCCTGGCAGTGCCTGAGGACGAGGACAGTGACCAACGCAGTAGCAGCCCGGGACCCGGGATCGCTCCCTCGGGCTGGCAGGGTCAAAGGAGGAGAAGGCGAGTCCGAAAGCCCAATAAGGCAGAAGTCGTAAAGGGACAGCAGGAGGCCCTTGCCTCCGCAGCCGACGCCCTGGCCGGAGCGCAGTTCACCATCGAGTGAGATTCTGACCACTATGGGCCTTGCTGGGACTCTCTAGTCTCTGGTGGACGGCAGGAGGAGCCGATTCCCCCCCCTCTTGACCACGTTATGAGCCCTCACTTGACGACCACCCGGCCCCTACGGGTTGGTGAACTATATCCCAGACAATGGGTTTTTTCTGTATCTTTGACTTCTCTGTTCTTGTTATGTTATGTTGTGTTATGTTATGGGTGTCTTATATAGCGCTCGGCTACTCCGAAGAGTGTCCCGGCGCTTTCTAGCCCACAACAAACTGCAAAGGGCAGGCACACAGAAACAGAAGTGCGAGCAGATTACTGGCCATAGAGCCATGTCTTTAAATCCTTTCGGAAAGCCAACAAATTGGAGGTACTGCGGAGCGCCAAAGGAAGAGTATTCCAAAGCTGAGGCGCCAGGGGTTTAAAGGAACGCCACCCCAACCCTTGCTTTTTTAACAGCAGGGACAACGGCAAGGCAAAGAGATTCTGATCTTAAAGCTCTAGTTGGTTTGTAAAGAGCGAGCCGTTTCTAGATGTATTCCGCTCCTACACCATGAAATGCCTTATAAGCCAGCGTCAATGCTTTGAAAGCAATCCGCTTCCGGATAGGCAGCCAATGTAAAAACAGCAGAAGTTCCGATGCTCTTTCTCGGCGATGCAGGCCAAAAATGGCACGAGCCGCCGAGTTCTGGACTACCTGTAGCCTCTGGAGAAGATATTCCGGCAAGCCCAAATAGAGGACATTTGAGTAGTCAAGTCTCGAGCCAATAAGGCCTGAAGCGTTATCCTCCTATGCGCCAGCGAGAGCAGGGGTAGGAACTTGCGGAGCATCTTGAGAAGGCCGTAACAAGTACCGGTCAATCCAAGAATCTGGGACTTAAGTGTCAAGCCGTTGTCAATCTTGACCCCCAGGTTCTTGGCAATCCGAGAAGATGACACGGGAGGGGACATATTCACCGGCCACCACTCCTGCCAACTTGGGTCCGACTGACATCCGAAGAAGAGCACCTCAGATTTATCTGGGTTGCATTTGAGGCTGTTACGCTGGAGCCATTCAAAAACAGCCCCAAGACAGCCCCGGATGCTCTCTCCGTCGAACTCAGCCCCCCTTCCACAAGTAAAAAGGAGCTGAGTGTCATCGGCATATGACACGATCTGGGCCCCAAAAGACTCAGCCAGCACCGCCAGAGGGATCATAAAGATATTAAAAAGAGTCGGGCTCAGTACCGAGCCCTCCGGGACTCCGACCTCCAGAGGCGGTACTTCGGTCGAGTACGGCGGGGCCCAGACCACCTGCCTGCGACCAACAAGGTAAGATCGAAACCAACTCAACACCATCCCTCTCAACCCGATCTCATAGAGTCTACAAAGGAGACCCTCATGAGGGACGGTGTCGAAGGCCGCCGACAGGTCAAGCATTACCAACATGGCCCTTCCCCCCGCATCCAGCACTTTCTTGATAGCCTCATTGACCTCCAGGAGTGCCGTCTCGGTGCTTAGATGTGTCCGAAAGCCCGACTGGGTGGAGTGCAGCAGACTATGAGTTTCAAGGAAAGTGGAGAGCACCGTATGCACGTGCTTCTCCACAATCTTTGCCAGAGCAGGCAGGAGGGAAATCTGCCTATAATTGGCATGTAACTCGGGATCAAGACCCGGCTTTTTGAGTAATGGAACAACCATCGCCTGTTTCCAGACCGCAGGAACCACACCCTCAGTCAGTGATAGATTGAGAATGGGATTGATCAACGGGTTTATAACCTCCGCCACTCGAGCCAAAAATTTGGCAGGGCACGGGTCTAATGGTGAACCCGATTTAAGCTTGATCAAAAGCTCCTTAGATGCGGGACTAGACAGAGATGGAAACTCTGAAAGGATGGGAGCGGATCTCGCTGACAAATTTAACTGATCCCCCAGACTGGTAACACCACTCGGGCCCAGTAAAGAGAAAGAGTCTTGGATCAGCTTGATCTTGGTGGCAAAAAAACCAGCTAACGAGATCACCCATGACTCAGAAAACTCATGGTGTGACGGCGTTGCCTTAGGGGCCAAAAACTCCTTGACAACCGTAAAGATTTCCCTGCAAGAACTCGAGGCCGTCTCAATTCTCGCCGAGAAAAACGTCTCCTTTTCAGACAGAATATCAACATGATAGGCCTTAATAGCCGCCCTATAGGCTACCTTGGCCGCAGCATCATACTGCTGTCGCCAGAACCTTTCAGCTACTTTACAATTTCGCCGTGACAGAGCCAAAGCCTCCGTATACCAAGGGGCCGAGGTCCGTCTAAAGGTTTTCCGGGGAGCGATCACAGGAGCTAACTCATCTAATCGCTCCACTAACCAGCCTTGCAGCAGATCCAAATCCGTCTCGAGATCTCCTGACAAAGAACAGGGATGAGCCAAAAAGGCCTGAGCCAGACGGTCCGGGGTCACCCGGTGAAAAGCTCGAGAGGACTGCCTAGGCTGGCTAGCCGATAGACAGGATGATTTATTGGTACCAAAAATCTGGAACCTGATTAAAAAATGGTCAGACCAAAGGACAGGGACGGGACTGGTCATATCAAGTGGAAAGGTGGAAAACACCTGATCAAGAGTATGGCCCCTGTTATGAGTCGGCACTGCCAAATAGGGGATAAGGCCCAGGGGGGAGGTGACATCATTGATTTTGATCGTGTCGCCATCCAACGCCATGTCCATATGAATATTAAAATCCCCAAGCACTATGCAATGTTCTGCCTTCAAGCATAGTGCCGAGGCAAGTGTCTGCAACTCATCATGAAAGGGACCCAATGGTCCAGGTGGTCTATACACCAGCAGCCCAGTAAAGGATTGATGGGGCGATAGGGCTATTGAAAAGGCCAGGGATTCACAGCCTGAAATGGCCTCCGTAGGGACGATCAAACAAGAGACAGATCTCCTGACCACAATCACCACCCCACCACCCCTTCCATTCAATCTATCCTGCCTGAAAATCACATAGCCAGGAGGAATAGCGGTCGCAATATCCGGATTAGAAGCTTTGCCCAGCCAGGTTTCAGTAAGCATTAAGCACCCCGGTTGTTCTGCGCATAAGAGCTCATAGATGTCCAGAGCATGCCTACTCAAAGAACGAGTGTTGAGTAAAAGGCACAGATGCTTGATAGTAGCCCTAGGGCTGGCCGCTTCTCCCACCGGACAATTGCCTGGTAGCCAACCACATCCCTGACAGCGTCTTTTACCTCTAAAACGTCCAGGAAAGACAACGGAGCACATGCCCTTACCTCTCCTATAGGAGAGAAGCTCAGCCGCCATATACCTCGTCCGAAAACCAGCCCCTCCCGGCACCCCGGCAGCCTCCGGGTCGCTAACGGGCGCAGACGGGCTGAACTCAGGCGTAAATCCGGCGACCTCGCTGCGCGTACCCGCTGCGCGTCAGCATGACCGCCTTAAGTGCAGGTGAAGCCTCCTGCGAGCGAGCAACTAGCCCGACAACAAAGATGGCGCCGCCAGGCGTCCTACCTTTCCCCCAAGATGTCCGCCGGAATGAGGGCGAAGGGACCGGGCCCGCCAAAGAAGCGGTGAGTAGAATTTTTTATAGTGCAAGTCTGGGGCAATTAAAATCAGGGGAAACAGTGTAACCAAAATAAAATAAAAATGGAGAAAACAGGATATTTAAAACAACGCCGCTAAAACGCGCCACTGCATGCACAGATGCTCCTCCAGGCGCTGCGCGCTGAGCAGTACACTGCGGGACTCGAAATTAGAGAGACACTGTTACTGGTGCGATTTTGTTTGGGTTCTTTTTTGTTGGGTTTGGGTCCCCTTGTCCACCTCCCCTGGGTACCCCTGGCGCTCTACCCCAATCCAAGCCACTGGCCACCGCTTGCTCTCCCTCACATTGCCGGATTAGTCAATGCACAACACAACCAGTGCCTCGTATCGCATGCAACACTGACCCCAGGTTTCTGATGGCGCACAACTCTCTTAAAGTTCTTACCCTTAATGTGCGTGGCCTGAACAACCCGATTAAACGCAGGGCCATACTACATTACCTTGAGCATTCTGGGGCCGACATATGTTTACTCCAAGAGACGCACCTCCTTTCCAAAGATCACCATAGGTTGAGGGCTAAGGCATTTCCCATACAATTGTTCTCCTCCAACGCTACAAAATGAGCAGGGGTGGCCATTCTGGTTTCCCAGTCCTTCTCGGGGAGGGTTCTTCAGAAGCTAGCGGAGATAAAGGGGCGCCTACTGACATACCAGTTCTCGCTGGGTGACATGACCTTTGTAGTGGGATCCATCTATGCACCTAACGAAGGGCAAACAACATTTCTTCTCACAGCTATACGGGAAGCAGCCGATGCATCAGATAGGCATTTAGTCCTTGGAGGGGACCTCAATGTGGTCTTTGATAACAAACTAGATCGCTCCTGCCAGAGGACAAACCAGGCCGGAGTGTTCCTGCCCTCGGGCCAAGGATTACTCCAGGAGCTGGGACTATCCGACCTCTGGCGCCACTCTCACCCCCGCACCCGCAGCTACACCTTTTACTAAGGGGCACACAAAACCTATGCACGCCTCGACTATCTCCTGGGCTCCTCCTCCCTCCAGACTTATGTAACTAATGTAGATATCTTGACGGCCTCCCTGTCGGATCATTCCCCGGTGTTGGTTAACTTTCAACTCCCATGTTTACCATGCCCTCTCAGACACTGGCGTTTGCGTGACACGCTGTTGCAGCTTCCATCAGTCCTTACCCAAATCCAGAAAGCTATCACAGACTTTAATTCCCTTAACGTTAACCCTGACACTTCCATAGCTACATAGTGGGTAACCTTGAAGGAAGTGCTCCCGGGGGAATTCATTGCGATCTCCTCAGCCCAAAACCGGGATAGGGCTTCGGAACTTGAGCAACTTCACCAGAGGACGGAAGCCTCCAGAGCATTATTATTATTATTATTATTAATATTATATTTAAATTTATAGAGCGCACAGCTACCCGGAGGTTTCCCGGCGCTAGGAACCGGAAGAGGGGAGTGTACCAGCAGAATAGTGACTTAGGATAAGGGATGCCTATTGGTTAAATAACCATGTTTTCACATCCCTGCGGTACTTAAGGTAACTAGGTTCAGTGCGCAGGGAAAGAGGAAGAGAATTCCATAGGGAGGGGGCCAAAAAAGCAAAAGAGCGGCCACCCATTCTGGCTCTCTTGATCCTAGGGACCTGAAACCTGTGCTGGTTGGACGAGCGGAGGGTGCGAGAGGGGCAGTATTGATGAACTAAGGTTCTAAGATAATGTGGGGCCCTACCTGCGTTGATTCTATGCATAAAGCAGAGGGCCTTGAACTTAGTACGACTTTCAATACGGAGCCAATGAAGGCTTCGTAGAGAAGTGGATGTGGAGGACTTGTTAGGTAATTTGCAGAGTAGACGGACCGCCATGTTCTGCACAGTCTGTAGTTTCCGTGTCACTTCCTTGCAAGCCCCCAGGAAAAGAACGTTGCCATAGTCCAGTCTGGATGTAATTAAAGCCTGGACCGCGGTTTTCTGTGTTTCCTGAGGTAGCATCCAAATGATCTTTCTAAGCCACTTAATGATAGTGATACAAGTGGAGGAGATTTTGACCACATGTTGCTTCATGGACAACTGGTCGTCAAAGATGACGCCAAGGTTGCGTGCTGTTTTGGAGGGGACAGGGAGGGTACCCATTTGTAGCGGCCAGTGATGGGGCCCCCGGTTTGTGGCCAAACAGAAGGAGTTCTGTTTTTCCCCCATTCAGTTTTAGTTTATTGACATGCATCCAGGTGGCAATGTTTTTAAGTCCTGCGCAAAGGGATGATGGAGTGGAGTAATGGCCCATGGAAAGTGAGTAGATGATCTGAGTGTCATCAGCATATGAGTAAATGGTGAGCCCAGCTTGCTCAGCGATGGTGGCTAGTGGTCTAACATATAAATTAAAAAGTAGGGGGCTCAGGATGGAGCCCTGGGGTACGCCGTATGCAGATTTATGGATTTTGGAGGAAGATGAAGAGGAAAAAACTTGGAAGGTACGATCAGAGAGGAAGCTGGCGAGCCACTTGAGGGCTGAGCCAGTGATGCCGGATGACTTAAGAGCGTCAAGAAGGATGGAATGGGAAACCGTATCGAATGCGGCACTTAAATCAAGCAATATAAGTGCCACGGTTTCCCCATTGTCCACCCGGCCACGAATGGTCTCAGAAACCCCCAGTAGTGTCGATTCTGTCGAAAAACCTGACCTAAAGCCCGATTGGGATTGATGTAAAATATTCCTAGATTCAACATGTTTGGTCAGTTGAGTATTAATGTGTTTTTCCAGAATCTTAGAGCAAACTGGAAGGAGTGAGATGGGACGGAAATTGGATGGGTTGTTGGGGTCAGCATTAGACTTTTTCAGTAGGGGCACTATCATGGCGTGTTTCCATGCATTGGGGTCCTTGGCTTCTCTGAGGGAGGTGTTAAGCAGTTCTAGAATTAGATTAAGGGAAGGAGAATCTAGGGTTTGTAGTATTTGTGGAGGGATAGGGTCCATTGGAGAGCCAGATTTAATATTGCCGATGATATCATGGAGTGTAGGGATATTGAGAGGGTCCCAGGCAAGGATCTGCAGTGAGGGAGAGGGGTGTATATGCTCAGGTGCCACGGGTTTGCAAGAGATGGCTGGCGTCGGCTGCTCAGAAGATGGGTAGATGGGGTTTGGGACGGTCGGTATAGATAGTGTCAATTTTGGAGATTAAAAATTCTGCCAAAGTATTGCATTGTATTGCATCAAGACATGGGGCTTTGGGCTGGCAGGAGGCACCTGAAAGTTCCTGTACAACCTTGAAAAGCGCCTTAGGGCGATTTTGTGCATTTAGTATGGTCAGGTTGACATATTCTGCTTTGGCTGTATTGCAGAGTGAGTGATACTTGGCTAAGGCCGTTTTGTACAGCTGCTTGGAGCATAGGTCATAGTGGATGTGCCACTTCCGCTCAAGCTTTTTACAGATGGTTTTGTCCCTTTTCAGCAGGTCTGTAAACCAAGGGGCGGGAGGGTGGTGCAGATTGTACTTCTGCTTACGCTGAGGTAGACACATGTTGACGGCAGAGGCGAGCCAGCTGCGGATGTCGGCCTCCTCCTCGATACGGGTAACATTGGTGAGGGGCCTAGTGTTCTCGAGACAGGAGTTAAATTGATTGGAATCCAGATTCTTCCAGTTTCTGGTTACCCTTGGTTCAGTGGGGATTGCTGGGGTTTTAGAGGATCGATCGATTGTAATGGAAAAATCTACCATATAATGGTCAGACCATGGGATGGGTAGGGGAGGCCTACATGTTATAGTATCTAAATTAGAGAAGATGGTATCCAGTAGGTTCCCTGCCTTATGGGTTGGGCCTGAGTTGTGTAGGGTGATATTCAACGCTGCTAGGTCAGCAAAAGATTGGTGCGGTGGGGCAGGATGTGTCGTTGAAGTGTATGTTTAGGTCTCCAATGATCAAGAAGTTGGTGGCGTTAATAAGTATGGGTGCTATATACTCTGGAAGGGCGGCAGCCCATGAGCTGGCAGGGCCTGGGGGACGGTAGATGAGAACTCCGGAGAGGGTGTAGTTAGGAGATATCAGTAGTTTAAACAGGCCGGCATCGCTGTTCGGTATATCAAGGTCCTCCCATTTGCAGGAGTATGTTCTTTTAAAGACGATAGCTATCCCTCCACCCTCTTTCCCCACTCTGTTTTTTCCTATGTAGGTGTAGTTGTCAGGGAGGGCAGATGCTATGTCGGGGCCAGAGCTATCATTTAACCAAGTCTCTGTGAGAAGTAGGGCAGCTGGTTGGGAGGAGGTGAGTAGGTCGAAGATGTCTCTCTTGTGTTTGGGTAATGACCTGCAGTTCAAGCTGATAAAACTGAATTCATGGGAGGAATCTTTTTGTTTGTGCTTTGACTGATGCTGCGGAAAGTTGAATGTAGCTGTGTTGAGCATAGAGGGAAGGGATGAGAGGGAGAGGTTACAGTACGAGCAGGTCATTGGGGCTTGATGACAGCACAAGGGAATGTTCTGCGGGCAATGAGATGACCTGAGACTCAAGAGAGCGTCTCTAGAGTATATGAGAGTTACAGTTGGACGTTTAGCGGCAGGGGGACTGGCCCCTTGCCCCAGCAGGTCGCGGACGGGTGCAGACGGGCTGGACTTTGGCGCGCCATGGTTGCGCCCGCTGCGCGCGCCCGCTGCGCGTCGGCCAACACATCGGTTATGAAGGGAGGCGGCGTTATGGAAACTAGACCGCTCCCCCCTTCCGCCGGAAGTGAGGAAAGTGATAGCAAGGAACTCCCTCCACGAGCTCGGCTCGGGGTGGAACGGGGAGTGGGAAACAGGCACAGTAAACACGGTGACTAGTAAGTGAAGTTTAGCACAAAGTGAGCTTTAAAACAAAGCGCAGTGCAAGCACCTGAAATCATGCCCCCTGCTCTCTCACAGCAGCAGCGCCCGTAGACAGGACCAATTATACGCTGAGGAAACAAGTTTAAAATTACACCGCAGTGCAAGCACCTGAAATCATGCCCCCTGCTCTCTCACAGCAGCAGCGCCCGTAGACAGGACCAATTATACGCTGAGGAAACAAGTTTAAAATTACACCGCAGTGCAAGCACCTAACTCGTGCCCCCTGCATGGGGCCAACTTTGCACAGAGAGGAAGCACCTCGCAGCCCTAGATCAAGATAAAGCAGAATACGCAGCACTCAGGCTGCGACACTCTTATTACATGGGGGGACAGGTGCAGCCGCCTCCTTGCCAACAAACTTCGTGAGACTAGACAGCGAGAGGGAGTTCAGACCTTACGCACCCCAGAGGGCGAGTCGGTAACAGATGACGCGACTATAGCCGAAGTCTTTAGAGATTTCTACACAGAGCTCTACACCGGGGACCACCTTGAAGTCCAATGTAGGGCGGACTACATGGCTGAATCCGGCATGCCCTCCCTCTCCCCAGCGCAGGCAGACTATCTTGACAGGGCCATACAGGTGAAGGAGGTCAACTCAGCAATATCCCGCCTTAAAGTGGGTAAATCACCTGGCCCCGACGGCTACACGGCGGCCTTCTACAAGGCCTTCTGCAGTCAGCTGGCCCCCACTCTGACACGACCGTTTAACACTTTCGAGCTCACTGGCGCCATACTGGGGGAGATGCTGGAGGCAGGAGTAGTCATAATTTCGAAACTCAGAAAGCACGCAACGGCCTGTAGTGCATATAGACCCATCTCATTGCTCAATATAGATATTAAACTTTACACCAGCATCTTAGCGACCCGTTTAGCGACCTACATGACACAGTTGGTTGAACCTGACCAGGCCGGTTTCATTCCCCAACGGCAGACTAGCGACAACACTAAGCGCACACTACACTTCATAGAGAAAGGGTCCCGCACCCAAGCTGAATATATGCTCCTGGCCATAGATGCCAAAAAGGCCCTTGATAGGGTGCACTGGCCCTACCTGGAGATGGTACTGATCGCGGCTGGCTTTGGTGAAAAACTCCGCACTCGCATCCTGAACTGCTATGGATCTCCAATGGTGACGGTCCGCGTCAACGGCCATACGTCCTCCCGGTTCGCGATTGGGAGGGGCACTAGACAGGGTTGCCCCCTGTCCCCCCTCCTTTTCGCACTCTACATGGAACCCCTTGCACTTAAAATCCGCCGCCATCCTCTAATAACAGGGATCAAATTTGGAGGTGATACCCACACCATTAGCCTCTATGTTGATGATGTCTTGCTGTCCCTTTCGGACTCAATCACCTCCGTGCGGGCCCTCTTCGCGGAACTGCACAAGTTTGCCCAAGGGTCAGGCTTTAAAATCAACTTGGATAAATCACTGGCCCTTAGTCTCTCCCTTTCCCCAAGTACTCTAGCCTACCTCCAAGAGGAACACCTGATGCGGTGGTCCACTAAGGCGATTTCGTATCTAGGCATCCAGCTTGCTCCCACCATTCAGGCCACCACCGATATTAACTACTCCACCCTACGCACGCGGGTCAGAAGGGAGCTGCATCGATGGAAACATTGCACAATATCCTGGTTGGGTAGGATAGCGGCTACTAAAATGACCATACTCCCCCAAATTTTATACATATTCCAGACACTTCCTCTCCGACCACCGCTGGGCTGGATCCAGCAGACACAGGCAGATCTCTCGCGTTTTATATGGCACGGCCGCAAGCTGCGTTTCCGCCATCGGGTCGCAATTCTCCCTCCGGGAAGGGGGTGGGTGGTACCCGACCTTCAGTTATATTTTCATGCTGCTCAACTCAGGTACTTGGTAGAATGGCAGTGGCTGCAATCAGAAAAGCACTGGCTGTTTCAGGACCAGGTTGCTGGCAGACCACTGCAAGGGATACCCTTTCTCCACAAATCTCACCAACCAGCTAACTTGTACGCGTCATACATCACGAACACCATCAAGGACTCCTGAGATCGCACCAATACTCACGCACAACTGACCACATTCCCATCACCTCTCACGCCCTTGTTCGATAACCCAGAGTTTCAACCAGGAACTGAAGCCCGAGCCTTTCAAACCTGGCGTTCTTTTCTTTGCAGGTCTCTGGGAAATTTTTTGGATTTGGAGGGTATTATGCCATTTCCACAGCTCAGGGAACACTATGGCCTCCCCGAGGCGGAGCGCCTGTCATACCATCAGGTCCGCCACTGGGCACTACACCCTCACGTTAGGCCCCAAGCACAACGGCTGCTATTTCCTTATGAAAAGTGGCGGATTACTCGCACCTCTGACAAGAAGATCATATCTGATATCTATCAGATGCTCCTCAGTCCCACCACACACACCTACAATACAGGCCGCACCCGATGGGAAAGGATCTAGGGAGAACCCTATGTCACAAGAAATGGGAGGGCATTTACCACAGGGCAGGCACTCAGCGTACCATATGGGCCTCACGGAGACCTTAACCAAGATAGTTACCTATTGGTACTACACGCCGGAGCGCATACATCGCTTCGACCCCCGACGCAGCGATTTATGCTGGAGGGGGTGTGGGGGTTGAACACATCCTCTGGAGTTGCACCCACATACAGCCATATTGGTCCCAGGTCCTGGATGACATAGATCTTCACTTAGACACTCAACTCCCTCGTTTTCCCTCCTACATACTTTTGGGCCTGCCTAATCCATTAGCGTACCCACTCAAGTCCCGAAGGGGCCGGCTGATAGCGATTGCCATAGGAGCAGCCTTGCAGAACATCCTGATTCACTGGCGCACCGCTCAGATCCCCGCGCTGTCTGGTTGGCTTCAATGGCTGTGGGTGGTACTGGGAATGGAGAAACTCACGTTTACACTGGCTGGGAGGGGGTCGGAATTCCCCGAGTTGTGGAGGCCCTTCTTAACTCTACTGGTTTCCGAGTTTCCGGAGCTGACATTCCCCAGGTATCTTTGTCTATTGCGTCTCCCAGACACACAGATCCCATGTGATGACGCTACGAAGACTCGCAAAAAACGCCGCTAAACAATGTGTTGCATTCCCCATCCTCTTTTACCCTTCCTATTTTTTGCTTTCTGGTGGACGAGGGATGGGTGGGGGGGTGTTAGACGGGTGGTGGATTTATTTGGAAATTCTTTGTTTGTATCTCTCTCGTTGAATTCTATCGACCCGCTCCATGCTTATTGCCTGTGGTAATGACATTCATTGTGACCTAGTGGTCCTTTTTACATTTTGACACGGGAGCTGAGGGTCTTGTTCTTATTATGTCTAAAACTTAATAAAAAGATTTAAACCATAAAAGTTAGTGAGGTAAAGGAGAGAGGAGTGGGAAGTCATTCAGATTGAGTGGAGTGGAGTGTTATATAGAGTGGCGTAGTAAGTTGTAGAGTGGTGCAGAGTAGAGTTGAGTGGCGTGGAATGGTATGGAGTGTTGTGGAGTGTCGTTGAGTGAGTAGAGTGTCAGAGTGGAAGGGCATAGAGAGGAGTAGAGTGTTGTAGAGTTACGATGTGTGAAGCAGTTTGTTGTAGAGTAGCGTGGCAGTGAGTTGAGTAGTGTAGGAGAGTGGAATGGCGTAGAGTGTTGTACAGTCAAGCAGCACAGAGTAGAGTAGCATAGAGTGTAAGAGTGGAGAGGCATAGAGTGGAGTGGTTTGGTGTAGAGTGGAGCAGTGTAGAGTGGGATAGATTGGAGTATAGTGGCATGGTGTGGCGCAAAACACTTTCCTTTGTGTTCGCTTCTCTTAGGAACCTCTGTTCCTTTGAAAATCTGTTGCCGAGTTTGGGTGCTTTAGGCAAGTTTTATGGAAATTAATAAATCTCCTTCTGTCTTTTGTATACAACATACAAAGCTCTGTTGATTTTTGGTAATGGGTTGGGTTGCATGAGGTTTTTGCTTGTTTGATTCTCTCATATTGAAAGGGACATCTGCAGCATTGTACATCAGGCGGACAGGTTGTCTCAAAAGTAGTTGTGCCTAAATCCAATAAAGGCCGAATTTCTTTCAGGGAAGACTGACTTATCTAGGCAGCTTTGGCTGAATGAATATGCACTGGGCCTCGCATTTACCCGAGTTTAAGCTATTTGTATTGCAAAAACCAAAACATAAATAAAAGGCATTGTCATTTACAATGCCAATAGCTCAAACTCGCGTAAATGCGAGACCTATTGCATTGCAAATGCTTGTCTATTATTTTGTAGGAATTTGATAACTGTTGATTGCACTGCCATGCTTGCTATGTTGGTTTTAATAATGTGATATTAGAGAGATGTTAAATGACTCAAGTATTTGATCAGGGTCATTGAGCGTCCCCATACTTGAACCCAGAACTCAGCACAGCATTTGTCTTCTTGTGTTGGTTGTCTAGCAATGCTTCTGTTGAATCTAGCAGAGAAAACCCGTCCATGAGCAGATACCTCAGTAAACAATATGGAAACAAGTCGTTGGAAGAAGAGAGCAAATATGAACTCACACAGTCATCAGTCACGTCGTCTCCAGATCTGATGGAATTTGAAAGGTACTATGTGTGTAATTGGCTCAGCCCAATCATTTCATGTCTTTACATGAATGCACTATTTTAGTAAACACAGTGTCTATTATTGCTAGCCCAGGGAACCTCTTGTAGCAAGAGACTGGGCCAATGCAAATGGTAAGACTCTGTTTTAAGAGAATGTGCATACACATATTTTGTCCAGTAACCTAAGCTGATTTCTAATTATTGGTAAATCTTTTACAAAATCAATACAAAAGATTTAATTTGTGGTGGGATTGGTGGAAAGTAATGACAAATAGCCTGATTTGTGGAGGATTTGGTGAAGATTTACCAAGTCCTTTTCCTTTTTTTCCCACTTCCTACTCAACTTTATGTAAGATCTTGAGTCTGGGTTCAAGTGTTTGAAATCTGTCTCAATAAGCATCTAGTTAGTTTGTACATGTCATCATGTATTTTAATGAACGATTTGTCAGTGGCTGCTGTAATAGACAAATGCATAAAAAGTTTCTTTGTTGTATGACGATCCCAGCTATAAGATCGCAAGTCAGGACAGACAACACAAGCCCAGGGGCGTAATCACCATCGTCTTCAAGGACGTCATCAGCTGCGTACACAACCCACAGCTACTTAAAACGCCTATCTTTCAGACTTCACGAAACCGCCAAATTCACCCTAAATGGCACCCTCCTAAACAGGCCACAGTACCATGCACCCACTTCACCAACACCATTGTTTACTTTGTCACACTCCTCGTTCTCGACTCGAGCGCTTTCTTCCTCCTTGAGGACATGAACTTCCACTTGGGAGACTGTACTGACCTGAACTAGACCTCACTAATTGAAGAGCCAGGAAACCTCAGCATCACCCAACATGTAAAAGGACCCACACACGCTGCCGGACACCTCCTGGACCCAATTTTTACCACCTTTGAGAACATCTCTGTCAACAAGCCCACACTAGTGACCTAATCACACCCTCATCAAGATTACCATTTCTATCCTAAACCAACACAGAACAACTAGCACCAGACCAGCCTGATAAAACTGGGGCTACATCTCAAAGGAAGAATGGACAACCATACTCTCAGAATACCAGGCTGAACACAGCAGCAGCCTACCAGACTTCATCACAAACTTCAACAACTAGATCATCACCTACGTCGTCACTCTGGCTCCCCTCAAACCCAGCCAATCCACAAGATTCAGATCACAAGCCAGCTGGTATTGCAGCTGTCTGTTGCAATGGGACCAGGACATTTGGGCTATGATCCCAATGTTTCAACCTTTGAGCCTCATTTCGGTGAGAGAAAGTCTGAGGCTTCTTGGCCTGCTAGCCTGCTTGTCAGCTGCGCCAATGGGATATGCGGTCTCTGCAGTGGAACCTGAGATCTTAGAGGGCCTAGCACCAAGGAAACCTGTCAGATTTCATCCAGTGTTCAGCGGAAACTGCACAAGATCTACAGGGTGGGTTTGACTGCAACATACGGGTTGAGTGAAGTCTGGTGGCGAGAGGTTTTGCACCTTTGGTGGTGGTTAAAGCTGCAGGACATCTCCCTGATTGCTCACTACCTCGAACGATAATTCAACGCCAGGGTGGACGAGCTGAGGTGGTGGTACCTGGCAGATCATAGATGGCATCTGCACACCAAGGTGGCACAAGTTGTATTCTGACACTGTGGATGATGCAGGCAAGGATTCTGCATTAGTCAGCTGATGTTCCTAGACTGGAAGCAATCCAGGCAATGTCGTAGGGCTGGCATTAGGCTATGTGAACTCTGCCTGGGTGCCAAGGGTTCATATTACAGATCCGGTGGCAGACCGCACTTGCCATGCAGCGGCGGCCTAACTCGTGAATCATCCGCAGATTGTCTGGACGGGGGAGCGCCAAAGGTACTGGCGCAAATGCCAAGGCCTTAGGGCATCATCCATCACCTGAAACAGGGTAAAATTTGTCAGGTATGCCCGGTTTCAAAAAGGTTTGTGTGGGTCGGTCGGCAAGTTCTTTACCCATCGTCTGCCATCTTGCAGCACCTGACCACGCCCATGCCCCTTTTATGATCAAGCAGAATGCCATCACTCACAGTGAATGGAGAAAGTGGCTGAAGTGGGCCGACCCATTGCCCATGATTTGTGCTCTTGTAGGCACAATAATGTGAATGATACAACAGACCAATGGTTTATGGGGGCTGTCTGAAAGCCCCTGTAAGTGTATTATACATATAATGTTAGTAAAATCAACAGATCTTGGCTACCACCAGACCCAAAACATTAACATGCCATGAAATGTGCACGCCTTCTTTACATCATGGGGAGCTAACAACTTTGTGAAACGTAATGGTTCCAAATCACACCTTCTGTTGTTCACTGACAAGCACACCAATAATATTCCGTAACCTTCCTCCCATCTGCCCATACTCCACCACTCATCCTAGTTTAGTCACTGGGCATTCTAAAAATCCAACAAGGCACCTTCTATTTGATCATCTGGTATGATGTTTGTTATTCTCATCAGTGCATTAATTTACTCCAGTGCATGGCCCTTTGAGCCTATGGTAGTAGTATCATAAAGTTAATTTGCAAAGTTGTTTTCATCGAATAAGTAAATATTGTAAATTACCAATGACTACATAAATGAAGAGGATCAATCATCCACATATATGTGTTTTTAAACATTCCTTTAAATTAAGTACAGCCAAGGAAGGTGTGATATTTTCTATCACCGCATGCTTTGCACACACTGCCGTTATTCCTTCATCAGTCCGTGTTTTTCTCTTGCAGGTATTTGTACTTCTATAAGCAGACAGTGGATTTGCTGGTGGAGAACCAAATTGTGTCTGCTGGGGAGGTAACCCTTCCGGTAGTTTCTAAAGCAGTTTCCCACCTGTGGCAGGATCTTCCAGAGGACCGCAAAGCCAACATTTTACAGTACTGCATCCGGCAGGAGAAAATCCCTTGGCCCCAAAACCTGTCCACTCAAGAGCCAGCATGCACAGACAGTAGTGTGAGGGGTAGTCAAGCTGATAGCCAAGAAGCAAGTGGATCCCTCTTGTCTTCACCCCCAGAGGAGGTAACATCTTGTTAGAAAAATGAATCTATATGGGTTATGTTGAGGATAAATCGACTGGACACAGTGTATTTGTAAGTTAGATTTTCATAGATGGATAGGCTATTCTTCATTATGGTAGTCTATTAGATCTGTCCATGTGCAGGATCACAGAACACATTTGTAATTGTATACAGTTTCAATATTGAGAGAAAAGTATGTTCCACTGATACTCTAATGGTGTTGCATTGATGTCCTTAGCACTATGTTCTGAATGCTAAGGACATGACCTCAATGGGATATCTGCTGATGAGGACATTAGGTATCTTCTTTCCAAGGCACCACTACCTGCAAAGGCAACACAATCACACTGCATCTCCCAGGTATTCTTTTTTCCCTCATCAAGGGTCGACTATGTGATTACAAAGCCTCCCAGGAATAAGCTTGAGCACTTAGTTCCAGCAGCAAGCAAGTTGACCCCATTTTGGGCCATAATTTGGCCCTCAATAGTCCCTGAAACCAGGAGAGGCACAGTTCCATAGGGGATAATCTCTGATTGCCCAGGGTGCCCTTCCCAAAAGGATTGTTAGTGGGGAATCACAGTGAGATTACTATTGCAAACTTGGATCCTTCTAATAGGCTGGTAAGAGTTTTAAATGTGAAGAATTATCTGGACACAGAGACCAATTTATTCGCACCTCCAACAGCTATTTTCTCTTCACTAGGAGAGCAGATCAGAAACCCTGAATGGAGCCCGAGCTTTTCATTGAGGGAGCAGTGCCATTACATGGGACCCTCCTACCAGCAGTCACCTGCAGTTTTAACCCTCCCATAGATAGAATAATTGAGGTGCAGCTCATTGTGGCTGCCCTTTGTGAAAGGATGAGCAGGTGTCAAGCCTGTTTGAGGTTTGCAAGCATGTGCTTAAAAACCTACAACAGGAATACATCCATTGGTAAATATGGTTGTGGTCTAATTTGTGTGGGCATTACCTGCTTTTTGCAGTAAGTCACGTGCACCCGTTCTCCCTCTTGTTCCAAGATGTGGATGTGGGAGAGCATTATTTAAGGGGCATTTTTACAATTTACTTGTGTGGAACATCCCGCTTATGCCAATGGACTCTGTTGTGGCCTGTTATCTAAGAGCCTATTCCTGGCTTGCACTCTGATCAAGGTATTGGATTCTTAGGTACATCATATGAAATGCAAAGTGCGGAATGCTAATCACAGTTGATGGAGAAGAGCTGGCATTAGGAACTGAGCTGTTACATGGTTAGTGCAATAAAAAGAACTGAACATTTCTATTGCACATGTGTTCTCTTAACATTGGCGATGAGTTGAGGCATCCACCCAAGAACCCAGTGTGTGAAGCTGCATCTATTTGGATTTTAAAAGCAATTTAGCCCTTATACTAGCTGTTAGTTGGCTTTGCGAGTCTTTTTGAATAGTGACTATGGATATTTGGCAGCCAACTGTGCTCCTATTGTTGTGCTGCACGTTGAAAAGTTAGGTTTTTTTTATTTGGAAATATTCGCTATTAGCCCATGTCACAAGGAGAATGGGGATTTGAAAGTCAACTGTGCGCGTCCCCCCAGTGTTGCTGAGGAATGCTTACCTGGCCTGGGCCACGACGTACGCATTGTTTAAGCCGCATGTGTGCAGAGCGCGCTGGGCCGGTGTGCTCCGTGTGCGAGCAGCTGCAAAGAACCGATTCGGTGCTGAGCTGCTGTGTCTTCGGCGGGCGCAGCTGCATGAAGCTTGTATCCACGTGTCTCCCGAGTTTCCTGGAACCTTTGGAAAAGAAGCTGGCTCATTGGTCAGTAGAGGTACATGACCAGGAAGTAGTTCACTGGCACGTAAATGGTTGTAAAACGCTGGTGTGCTAAGCAGTGTTGTTATTTATGGTGGACAGTTTGTGCAATGGGCACAGGTTTTTCTTTTTTTTTTCTTTCTGCTAACGGAGAGGATACAAAATACATTTTATTACTCATGTCTACGTAGATAAGCTTTCCTGAGCCATGTGATGCAAACGGGTGACTGAGAACCTGGTGGGCATGAATGGATTGTTTGATAACGGCCCATATACATTTCCATGGCTGTGCCTAACGCATTAAATGTGTACATGATCGCATGTTGTAGGAATTAGATACATGTTTATTGCCAATTAATTTGTCTCTCTTTACTCTACTGATTCATAAGTTGGTTCTTCTAATTTTTGTGTGGTTTTATTGAACCCATAATCCAAAGGAAACAACAATATATTCCGCACTCTGTTTCAGGATTATTTTATTCTTGAGTCAATTCCTTGGTGGATTTAACACAAGTACAGAATTCTCGGTTGGACTTCTTATGAATAGATGTTGTATTCAGTTATCTTGGACGCTCAGATAATTATTGCTCTGTCCTGATGATTACCGTGTATTTCTACAATGGCCGAAACGTCGTTAACGCACATATGTGGCTGTAATTGAAGAAGGACGCATTGTTATGCTTTGTGTTTCAGTTTTATCCTGAACTCCCTATTTTTGTACAATTCCTTCCCTCAGCCACTAGTTTAGTTACACATTGTACTGCTTATTTTTGCTGTTCGTGTATTGTGTGAGCACCATTATTTTATATGTCTCAGTATTTAAAGAACTTTGTTAATACATTTTCCACGATTTGTATGCATTTGTACATGGGTTTCGTCCTTTTCCTCTTTTTCTTCTCTTATTCTCTATTTTGTTTGTACTGTGTGAGCACCATTGTTTTATATGTCTCAGTATTTAAAGAACGTTGTTAATACATTTTCCAAGATTTGTATTTATTTGTACATGGGTTTCGTCCTTTTCTTCTCTTTTTCTCTATTTTGTCAATCAGTATGTTGCTGACTTTGATGGTTTGGATTAATGTTTGATGTATGTATTGTTAACTTGAAACCTTGTTAGGATTACAGTACATGGATAAGCGGCATACCTATGGCTAACACTACAACAGTAAAGTTTTACTGTTTTGTTATATTGTTTCTTCCCTTCGTTCTCTGCCGATCTACAGCAGCATATGGGGGCCTGTTTTTTTTTTCTCACTCTGTAGCCGAGCACAGCCAATTGCAGTTGTTATTTTAGTTTTTTACGTTAACTCATTGTAGTAACTTATTATTTCAATTAGTATTTTAGATTGTTGTATTAATTAATTATGTTGGGGATTTAAATTGACTTTCTGATGCAAGCAATGGCATCTGGAAGTATGGCTCCGCCGTCGCTAGTTCTCTCAGAAGCAGGTGATCTAATCCTACCTTGCAAGAAGTGGAAAAATATTTTGGACTCCTATTTATTTGCGATTGGAGGAGAAACATTCTCAGCATCATGAAAACAAGGGGCCCGATTCACAGAATGAATTTAAGACTCAATCCTAAACTTACTACTATTTTGGTATTCACAGAATGCACTTACTACTTTTGGCATTCACAGAATGAACTTACTACTTTTGGTATTCACAGAAGTTAGGATTTTGTCTTAAGTTTGTCTTAAGACAAACTTAAGACAGACTTAAGACAGACTTAAGACAAAATCCTAACTTCTGTGAATACCAAAAGTAGTAAGTTCATTCTGTGAATACCAAAAGTAGTAAGTGCATTCTGTGAATACCAAAATAGTAGTAATTTTAGGATCGAGTCTTAAGTTCATTCTGTGAATCGGGCCCAAGGAGTTTTATTGCATAATGTAGGTTTTGAGGGCCGTGACGTTTATGAGAGTCCGGATTAGATCCCCATAGGAAATGCAAAAGGGGATCCTGGAGATATTTCTGTGATGTCTGTGATGATATTGGAGAAATACTTTGTTCCTAAGATCAGCTTAGTTATGGATAGACAAACATTTTTTGCGAGGGTGCAGAACAAGACAGAGAAAGTGGGCAATTATATAGCCTCACTCAAGAGTTTAGCACATACTTGTGAGTTTGGCGATTTAACAGAATCGTTGATTAGAGATCAGTTGGTATGCTGTACTAATAACCCCAGGGTAAAGGAGAAGTTGCTCATGAAAACCCCCACTTTGAGAGATGCATTGGATATAGTGGAAAGCATGGAACACACAACATGGTAGGTTAAGGAGATGCGGGATAGGCCTACCACGTCTGGTGAGAGTGTAACCCACCTCACGTGGGCACTGAAGAAGATGATGAGCATCATGCTATGGTGTACAAAATGGGAACTACCAGTGTCAAGGGTAATAATTTTGAAACCAAAAGCAAGGGTAACGCCATTAAAGACAAAAAGGATGTTGTGAAAACAATTGAGTCGAAAAGAATGAAATGCTTAGGTGTGATAATCTCAATCACTTAGCCAACAGCCTGAATTGCCATGCCAGAAATGTATCTTGCAGGGCGTGTGGCAAAAGTTGACACCTGACAAGAGTGTTTCAAAATACTAAACTACATCACATTGATGACCAGCCAGAGGTACATAAGCAGGCCATACTTTGTGTTTCACAGGATCAGTCTAGTGATGCACATCAGATAAGTGAAGGAGTGGATGTTGGCCGTGTGGCTATGCCAGTGTGTCAGATTCTTTTGGAGGGCAAGTAGATCGCGGTGCTAGCGGACTTTGGTTCCTCTTTCAGTCTCATTGGCATTTTTTGATGAGCATATACAATTATGTGCTCCAGCCATCTCCCCTGGTGGTTATAGTGGTGTGAAAATTGATCTCATTGTTTACATCATAATGAAGATAAAGTTTAAGGGTTGTGAAACTGTAGGGAAACTGTATGTGGCCAAACGTGGTGACATCCTTTTAGGGTGGCGACACCAAAATTATTTAGGGATTACGCTAAATCCTAATGCTAGAGACCAAGTAATGCTTACAGCCAATGCCAGTGAGGATTAAGATGTGGTTGAAGACTTTTCTGAAGTGTTCAGGGAAGTGTTAGGTTCTCTGAGGGGATTTGATCACAAGATCATTCTCAAGACTGGCAATAAACCTGTGGTACATAAGGTTCGGAAGGTTCCTAACCTTATGATGGGCCCTCTGAATTAGAGTTAGAAAGATTGAAAAAACTGGATGTGGTTGAAGAGATTGAATCATCTGAATGGTTGGTTCCTGTGGTTCTCGCGCCTAAGGAAAATGGGTCCAAATTGAGAATTGTTGTTGACCTCAGAGACCTTAATCAGTGTATTTGGGTGGACCGTCAGCCCCTTCCAGGTATTCAGTGTGATGGATCTTTATGCTGCGTACCACCAAGTTGTGTTGCATAAATTTCGTGACACCTTTGAGAGCTTTCAGGTTTAAAAGAATGCCTTTTAGTTTAGCTTCGGCGGCTACAGGCTTTCAGAGGTTAATGAAGGGAGTCCTGGAAGGAGTCAGCAATGTTTTATTCTTCCAGGATGACAGTGTGGTGTATGCAAGGGACAGAGCAAGCCATGATGTTATCTTGAAACAGGTTTTAGAGAGATTAAGGGACAGTGGACTCACATTAAAGCGTGAGAAGTACAAATTTAGAGCGGGCACTGTATCTTACCTTGGGCACACCGTCTCAACAAAAGGCATCATGCCCAAAGTGTTATTTAACAGAGTCCATCACTAGAGCTCCTGCTCCTGTAGATAAAGATGGTGTTCGGTCATTCCTGGGACAGGTCGAATATTACTCAAAATTTGCCGCTATTGTTGCCAAGGCTCGTTGGGTCAAATCTGGAAACCGACACCCCTGCACTCGACATCCTTCGTGGGACAGCTCGAATCCAGCACCTGGTCATCGTCGACGCCTCCTGGTCCTCGTGGCTGAAGAGTCGAGCTTCACCTTCTTCACCTGAAATCTCCCGACATCGGTGGGCATCCGCTCATCGCCTTCCTGGTAACTGGCAAGTGACCCAGACTCTGTCCCCTCTGCTTTCAGGTTCTTCACATATCGATCCACCCTTGGATCCACCCGGACACTTTCCACTTGGTCGCCAGCAGCACCTTGCAGCAGCTCACCATTGAAATCGACGACGAAACCCGACACGAAAAGACACCTATACACCCGGCTTACCTGGGTGAGGTAACTCTAGTACTCCGGTGCTCCCGTGGGTGTTGACTCAGGAACCTCCTAGTTCTAAAGGGCTTTGCTCCAGGTCCTCTTTTAAGTGTCCTTAATCTTTAAATTCCCAACCGCGATTCTCCCCATGGAAGTTAATGGTGATTCGCAGCTGTGTTTAGACACTGCACGCGTCCCCCGTGGGTCCCCTGTGTCACTACCTTGGGTGGTTCCTGGTGGCCCCAGCAGTTCTAAAGGCTCTAGGCCTTGTATTTATGTCAGTCGTGGTTCTTACACCACTTTCTTAATATATGGTTTGGTACGCCCCTAGGGCTCAGCGTATACTGTGCTAATTTACTGTGTGATAATTAAGTTTACTGAATGTACTTTTGCCTCTAGCCTCATAAAGAGACTAGAGGGATATGTTTAGAATAAATACATATATTTTATATATATATCTGGTGTGGTTCTCCTTTCATTTGGTCATTCATGAGATTATAGACTGGTAAAACAAGCTGCTGTACATTACTTCAAGACTTAGCCTGAAGGCTGCTCTACACAGCTACCACTAGGATAGCTTTCTATATAGGTTGTCTTTAAACCTACCATCAATAAGGGTCGTTTGGACTGGTGCAAGGTGCCCACTAGAATAGTGGGCAGCATATGCCAGGCCAACTTCTCACATCCTTAGCCAGAGTATTGCGTATTTGGGCCATCTGTCTTCACCCGTCACACATATGTGCCACCTGGTCTCGCTTGTGACCTCTGGGCCCACTACCTCGGACATTACCAGTACTATCTCTTTCCAGTACTGCTGAATTCGGGGGCAGGCCATAGAATGTGGAAAAAAATGCCCTTCTCCCCACAACCCTGGTACAAAGGTCAGTGTTGCGGTGGCCCATTTGGTATAAAAGTGCCCTTGAGCTGTAGGATCTGCGAAAACCGCACCCTTATTGCCACCTCCCTAGGGCTCTGTATCGCCTCTGCCCAGTCATCATCAGCATAAACAGCTCGGACTTCCACGCCTCTCGGAGAGCCCCAAGGGAATCCGGTGTAGTGTTCATTATTTTCTTATATAGTACGGAAGTGGCCTTGTCAGTCATGGGGTCCAGTATTATCCTATCTTCTAGTGGCATGTACTCTGTGTTCTCCTTCTGGGATGTGGGACCTCAGTGCTGTGTATGTATCGGTACTGTTGTGAGTTAGGCATTTCTTATTCCGTTTTTAAGTTTTCAAAGTCGACCACGTTTTGCCCCCTCCATACGTCTTCTAACTAGTCAATCTCCAGTAGTCCCCATTTACGTAATCCTTTCAATCCACCAACCTGCCTTAGGGGGTCACTGTCCCACAGAGGAGTCCTTTCTGTTAGTTTCCCTTCTCAGCCCAAAATATTTGTTGCTTCCCTCCATATGTGTATTACTGTTTGGTTATGTGGTGGTAGCTGATTCACCATCCGTCTATGGTAGAGTGCTGCTGGGTATCCCCTCTGTCCCATCGAGTGGTGGCCAACCCTGTAGGCAGGTTCCGTTTCATCCCATAAATAGCCATACATTAATTGTGACCAGCTGTCCCGCCAGGTAATACTTTCTGTTGCCATGAATTGCCAGTCCACCCTCGAACACTCCCTCCTATAGTTTGTGCAAGGCTATTCTAGGGCTTCCCCATCCCATAAAAGCAGTCGTATTTCACTGTTAACTTTTTGAAAGAGGTCAGGTGGCACTTTACAGGGTGTATTCTGTAAGACATACTAGAAACATGGTAGCGCCATAATTTTAAACAAGGCAACTCGTCCTATTAGAGACAATGGTAACTGTCTCCAGTTCAGCATATCCCTACAGTACTGCATCCCTACACAACCTATCTAGTTGAGGGAATAAATTATCCTCCAGGAGCTCAGTGTCTGTCCTTGAAATCAACATTCCCATATACCTAAACTTGTCTTTGATCACTAAGGTACCTGCACTGGATGGCCGAGCCGGCAAGCACATAGAGGAAGGAATTGGCCCAATGTATCTGGTAGCCAGAGTATCCCCCAAACAATTGAAATATATGGAGTATTCGACCTATCAAAGACCTTGGGTTCATGGCGTCCAGCAGTATGTCATCGGCATACGGTGATTTTTTCTCATTAAGTCCATTCCGTCCATGCCTTCCCTATATTCCAGATATCAGCGGGTCACCGTTGACCCATGCCACCAAGGGCTCTAACGCCAGAGTAAAAAGCATAAGAGAGAGTGGGCAGCCCTGCATTGTACCCTTTTGTAAAGCCATAAACTTAGACACCACCCCATTCACTCTCACCCTGGCCAGGGGGTTTGTAAATAGGAGCGGAACCCAGTTACAGAACTTTGGAACAAAGTCCAAACCGTTCTAGCACTGTGAATAAATACGGCCATTTGATGCTATTGAATGCCAAGCGGGTGTCTAAGGACAGTAGCACAGCTTCTGCGCCGTAAGATGCATTGCTCCATACAGACGCCTCCTGTGGGGCATAAGCACTGAAGTTTTTTATACAAAACTGAGCCGATCCTGGCCATAAAACTCTATGGGCTAGATGTACGAACTTGGAAATAGCACCTCACAAATTGTACGTTTTTTGCGACTCGCAATTTGCTAGGCGCTATTTCCAATGTACAACAGTGTATTTCACACTGATAGCGATTCCCAATGGGGTTGAAAATTGAGAGGCTCATCAATATTAATGAACCTCTCGCAATTTGTGACCCCATTGGGAATGGCAGGCCCTTCCAGGTATGGTGGCCTACTGGGCTCAGCAGAATACCATGTCTGGGACTACTTTTAAATAAAGCCGTTTTTTTTTAATGCAGCCCATTTTCCGTGAAGGAAAACGGGATGCATTTAAAAAAAAGAAAAGAAAAAAAGAAACGTTTGTGTTTAAGTTTTTTAAGGGCAGGCAATGGTTCCTGGAACCACTGCCGGCCCTTAAAAAATATTTTCCCCTGCATTTGCAAAGGGGAAGGGGTCCCCCGGAGACCCCTTCCCTTTTGCGAGTGCATTACCATCCTTTTAAAGAGAGTGGTAATTTGCGAGTGTTAAAACATTCTTACGTGGGGGTGCACACGCTATTAGGAATGCCCATTCCAAATAGCGAGTTGCAAAACCCTATTTTGTGAGACGCAAAAAATTGCGACTCGCAAAATAGGGTTTGTACATTCCCCATGCTGTTTTTGCATGCGCAAACAGGTTCGGCACTCTCCCTTTATGCACTTTTACCTCAAGATGGGCAAAGTCTGCAGATTTAGCTGCAATGGGATACCCAACCTGGGGACATGAAAGGGAAACTGTAGCCCATATGTTGTTTTTTTTGTCCAATCTACAGTAGGGCTAGGGCACAGTGGATAATTCCCGTATCTAGATGTCTAGAGGTTACTTGACATGTGGAGGCGTGTTGAATTATGCAGACGGATTTAACAGCTGCCATGGTGTTTGCTGTCTCTAGGTTTTTAATGACTATGTGCTATGCTAGAAAGAAATTTGAAGTAATTCTGCTGGGTCTATTATCTTTTGATGTTACTGATTTTAAATGTCTTAGTATACCTATAAGGAAATTGTGTATTCCGTCTTTATATAGCTCATAGTTTTATCTTATTTTAAGGTTCATTTTTCGTTTTAAAGTCTTCTTTCTTGTAAATAGTACTGTATAATGTTTCAATATTTTATTGTGATTGTCACTTTTATGGTATTTTTCTGAAATAAAGAGTATTGATCTGAATACTCTATGTACCTGGACTGTTGCATCCTTCCATTTGTCGCCAAAGTGAAGTGATAGTCTCCATTTCACTACAGGGTTGAAGTGGAAGCAAGCAAGGGGCTAAGAAGTAATGTCTGATTTGAATGCATAATCGGATCTGCATGGGCATCACCACTAGGCCTTCCTAGTTTAATCTTGTGTTGTTCATGAAGTATTATGCCCCTCCCCTTTTCACAAAAACACAAATTAAGTTTATAGCGAGGACAAGTGTTTCCCCATATCTTTCCCTAAAGGTTGGCTGGTCCTAATGGAACACACAATTTTGCTAACTCTAAATTGAGAATATTGATGGTTAGCCCCTTCAACATATATTTCTGTTATGTGACGGGGCTTTCACTTGTTATTTTCGGGCCCTCGCTTTGTTTTCATTGATTGTAGCACATGAGTTCAAGCACAGTTGAGATCCCCTAGAAGCAGGATCCACTGGTAACAAGTATTTAATGCAATTGTATCATCTGAAAGAGACTCCAAGAACATCCCCAGGCATCATTTGTCTCTCTTTTTAGATCCTTTTTGAAGACGCCTTTGATCTGGCTGCTGGGTTTCTCGATCACAATGAAGTGCAAGGCCTGTCTAGCCCAAGGTAAGTGCCTTTTCTTCCTCTTCAAAGAAGTAGAATCCCTCGCACACTTGTGTGAAAATACATTGCTCAGCGACCCTTCTGACTTTGCTGTTAGTGTCAACCAGCCCACCCACCCCATGTTTAAGCTGTGCATAATCTTATTAAGTGATCATCACAAGTGTTTGAGGGTTCTCCTTCTTCCATAGTTCTCTGTCTTTCTGCCTAATCGTTATTAACAATGTTGAATGGGCACTATTCTGACAGTGTTTAAAATCAAGCGAATCTAAAATGTCTGCATTCCGGTCCAGGGAAGGCATGGCTTGGCAATTCGGGCTGGACTGTTCCCATGAGGCACAGGGTCAGACTGATTTGCATATAGCCATGTCTGAACTGGGATGGCAGAGTGGGCTAAAGAACGGTGATGGATTAAACCCAGATCTTTTGACTGGGTGTGAGTGTTTGATTGGTTCAGATGCTCCGTCCATTACCACCCCCTTTTGTACCATCAACAAACCCAAGGCACCCAAACCAGCCCCACACCCACCACGAAGGAACTGGATCCTGGTTACCAACGAGCAACTTAACTCCGCTGTCACCCAAGACAACCACACCAGAGCACCCTATGCAAACGACGCAGCCAGAGAACTCCACACCTGGAACTCCGACTGCGCAGACGAGCTCGCCCCGCTATGCAACCCTGACAGACAATGCCCCAGGAAAGCCGCCTGTGTCACCACCGCTCTCCAAGAAGCCAGACACACCTGCAGACGCCTGGAGAAGAACTGGAGAAACACCAAGACCACCAAAAACCATACCGCCTACAAGGGCTCCATGACGGACTACCACAACCAGTTTCAGAGCCACCAAGAGGAACTTCTTCCACAACAAAATCCTGGCCAACTCCACCAACTCCAAGGAACTTTTCAGTGTCAGCGACAAGATTGGAACCTATTTCCACCTCAAGATCACAAACCTCTACGACAACTTCATCAACCATCCACCAGGCACTACAGATGGCTCCCCTCACCCCTGAAACACCAGCCAGCCCACCATCTCCAACTGGGCATCGATCACCGCCGAAGACACCGCCTCGACCATGAAAAGCATCCACTCGGGAGCCCCCACCGACCCCTGGCCCCCTTACATCTACCACAGAACCGCGGCCGCCATCGTACCCGAACTACAATGCACCATCAACACCACCTTCAAAACAGGCACCTTCCCAGACGACTGGAAGCACTCATAAGTCAGACCTCTGCTCAAGAAGTCCACAGCTGACCCCACCAACCTCAAGAACTATCGGCCCATCTCGCTCCTTCCCTTAGAAGCCAAAGTTGCAGAGAAAATAGTCAACAGAAAACTGACACTATTCATTGAAGAGAACGCCGTCCTCGACCCGTCCCAATCCGGATTCTGAAGCAACCACAGCACAGAGAGAACGCCCCACTCGCCGCCACAGGCGACATCCGCACCATCCTGGACCAAGGCCACTCCACAGCCCTCATCCTACTCGACCTATCAGCGGTCTTCGACACCGTCTCCCACTGCACACTTGTCGCCAGACTACACGATGCAGGCAAACAAGGAACAGCCCTGGACTGGGTCCGATCATTCCTCACCGGAAGAAGCCAAAAGATCAGACTCCCATCCTTCCTCGACTCATCACTCACCATGAACCAACAGGTCAACGCCATCACCTCCAGCTGCTTCAACACCCTCCGCATCCTCCGCAAGACCTTGCGGACCCCCTGGGTCAAGGAAGACAGTCAACCACGCATTCATCACCAGCAGACTGGACTATGGAAACACACTCTATGCCGGCATCAACAAGTCCCTTTCCCGCAAACTCCAGACAATACAGAGCACCACCGCCAGACTCGTCCTCAGCATCCCCTGACACGAACACATCAGTCAACACCTATGAAGTCTCCACTGGCTCCCCATGGAGAAAAGAGTCACTTTCAAAATCCTCACTCACGCCTACAAATGCCTACACAACAACGAACCCAAATACCTCAATGACAGAATCAACTTCCACGTACCCAAAAGAAACCTCCGATCTTCCAACCTCGTACTGGCCGAAACACCGCCCATCTTCAGAACCAGAGCAGGCGGAAGATCCTTATCTCACATTGCGGCCAAGACCTGGAATGAGCTACCGGCAGCCATGAGACGCGCCCCCTCCCTGAACACCTTCAGGAAGACCCTCAAGACCTGGCTCTTCGGCTAAACAGATCTGCGGACCCCACCCTCAGCACCTTGAGACCCTCACGGGGGAGTAGTGTGCTTACAATTCCCTGATTGATTGATTAAAGGTCCTCAAAATAGTTCTATGGGCTGGATTCCCAATTCCAACCTAAGAAATAGAGGAATGGGTTTCCTGATCATAAGTGCTCAGGAAAGTTCACCCCAGAGTGCAATGCGTGCCATAAGGTTGGAGACTTAAAGGGTGATGCCAAATGTCCCAAGAGGGCACAGACCCCCAAGTAGTGGGGTGTCCTCTTGTCATGCCTGTTGTTTGCTTACAGGGAGGTGCTGCAGAAGGGGGTTGGATTCGGCCTCTTTGAACTTCGTATGGTTGCCTTATCAAAGCACCTCTCATCCTAGTAAAGGAGGGTTGGGAGCAAGCTCCCAAGAAAGCACCTCTGGATGTGGTCAGCTAAATGCTGGCCCTTCGCATCCAGCTTCTGGAAAAAGGTCAACGAGAATCTAAAAGCCAGCCAGGAGTTTATGAAGTGCTGCTATGACCAGAAGGCCATTCTGGCTAAGTTTCAGCCTAGCCAGAAACTGTGGGTGATGTAGCCTGTGGAGCCCAGGAACCTATGAGACCAATGGTTTGGGGCCTACGAGGTGAAGGAGTGCAAAGGGGATGTCACCTACCTGGTGGACCTCAAGAACCCCAGGAACCCTTTATTGGTGTTGCATGTCAGTCGCATCAAACACCACTTTCAGAGTTCGGACATTACTATGCTCCTGGTGACAGATGATGGAGTGGAAAAAGGGAATGACCCACTCCCCGAAATCTGTTTCACTTTACACCAATCTGCACCTAGAGCACTTCCACCCTACACCTCACAACGAAGTCTCTTGCTCAAAAGACCTCCGGCAAAGAGCCCCCTCGAGGGGCATTGCACACTAGGAGTGGCCTGATGATGAAGCTTGACACTCGCACAGGAGTGTGAAGGTTCTTGCTTCTGAACAATCAGATTCCCAGATCTGGTATCTCAGCTTCCCTGACCTAGATCCTCCCATCCTTCCTCCCCCCCCTCAGGAACTGCATACCCTGTGAATTACAAATAAACCTTTTGCCAGCCTAACCCTGCCTTTTTAATACGTATAAGTAACCTTAAGGGTAGGCCCTAAACAGTCCAGAGGACAGGGTGCTATGTATTTAAAAAGTTGGACATGTACTTTTAAGTGTTACATGTCCTGGTAGCGCGAAACTCTTAAATTTGCCACGCTGTGCAGATCACACAACAGAATTTAAGGTAATTTGTATAGCGATACTAACGTGGTCCCTGTAGCCAGCATGCCAGCTTGCGCTCCATCCTGGTCGGCCTGAACTGGTGAGTTTGTGCCTGTCCGGCACAACCCGATAACCACAATGTCTGCTTTGGGCTTGTTGGCACTACTTTTACCTAAACCCTTACAATTGTATAGCTCCAGTTCTAATAACTTTATTTTTGTCATTTTGGCTCAAATATTTTTTTCAAAATGTACTCTAATTTTCTAAGTTGGTATGGGATTTTTATTGTATTGTGTCATCACTTTATTATTATGCGAAGTGCTGCATAAACACCTTACACATTTTCTCTAAGTTAAGCCTGACTGCTTTTGTGCCAATCTACCAGAGGGTTGAGCACATGTTAATTTGGGGTTTGCTTGTGTTTCACCCTGAAAAGAATTGGGGTTGCTGCTTGAGTAGGGTTTCACCCCCCTCAACCAGTAACCCACTTTCCTACAGGAAGCAATCGCGAGACTGGGGCCCATGTTAAATTAAGATTGCCGTGATTGGACAATGCACTATCGTAGGTCTGCAGTGTAAGTTAAAGGACAATTGCTGCAAGGAAATGTTTTTTAAGCTTTTGTGCAGCGCACCCAAACCAACGGACCACGCACGCAACCTGGGCTTCATCCTGGACTCCTCCCTCTCCATGACCAGACAAGTCAACGCCGTCTCATCGTCGTGCTTCAACATCCTACGCATGCTACGTAAGATCTTCCGGTGGATCCCCACCGAGACCAGGAAGACGGTCACCCAGGCCCTCGTCACCAGCCGTCTGGACTACGGCAACTCCCTCTACGCCGGAACCACCGCCAAACTCCAGAAGAGACTCCAGCGGATTCAGAACGCCTCAGCACGACCCATCCTAGACATCCCCCGCCGCAGCCACATCTCCGGACACCTGAGAGATGGCTCCCGGTCAACAAGAGAATCACCTTCCATCTCCTCTCCTCACCCACGCACACAAAGCCCTACACAACCAAGGCCCAGGATACCTCAACAGCCGCCTCAACTTCTAGGCTCCCACTCGCCAGCTTTGATCGACCAGCCACGCCCTCGCCGCCGTCCCCCGCATCCGAAGAACCACCACAGAAGGAAGGTCCTTCTCCTACCTGGCCGCCAAGACTTGGAACTCCCTCCCGACCCACCTCCGCCTGACCCAGGACCACCTTGCGTCAGGAAGCAGCTCAAGACCTGGCTGTTCGAGCAGTAGCGGACCCCCCCCCCCTCCCCTAGCGCCTTGAGACCCTCCGGGTGAGTAGTGCGCTATATAAATGCTTTGATTGATTAGTGTATGGGTCTTCAGCATGCAGAGGCAGAGTACATTGGAATATGTGCCTTTTTAGGTCTCTCCTAGCATTACAGCACGCATGCGCTGCTCGCTCTGCGAGGCATATTGTAGTAGGGTAGGTTTTAGAAGAGGAGTGGAAGCACAGCCCCTTGTTTTCATTGGCTTGCGTCATCGTTCATGCTAAACACTGGCTTTCGATTGAAATGAGGCTTATTAGTCCCTCCTTGTTACCGCCCTATTCCTTTTGGGACGGCCCATCCGGACTTGATCTTTTACTTGCGACGTTACACTGTCTCCTTTATTAGTGGGTAAGCACTTTTTTGTGTTCATTCTGCTTTCGCAATGGCGCTTGCGCTTCACGGGCGCTATGTACATTACTTAAGTAAGCACGGGCACCACGTTCATTCTGCTTTCGCAGGGCCGCTCGCGCTTCACAGATGCCATGTACATAACATAAGTAGGCACGGGCGCCACGTTATAGCACCACACTTGCTTTTTTCATTGTCTACTGCTTTTTTATTTACTTTTTTGTATTTATTTTCTTTGTTTTCAATTTGGCGGTACACGCGCTTTATCTTTAGCCATGTTAAGCTAACGCGCGGGTTCCGCAATTGTTGAAAAAGTAAAGAAATAGATTTTCTTCTATTTGTTTACTTTTGCTACGATCGCGGCACCTGCGTTTTACTTTAACATTGTTAAAGGTAAAGCGCGGCTGCCGCGATTGTTAAAAAAGTCAAGAAATTGATTTTATTTCTCGTATAGAGATCTGGACAATGAATCTGCTCTGTCTCTTCACAGATGGCACAATGTGGTACGCACTGGCTCCTCACAAACATGCACTGAGGGCAGTGTGTGGGCCTGTGCTGCCTCCTCACTGGCATGCACTCTGTGCACAACAGGTAACTGCGCTGGCATGCATGGGCCTCTCAAAACTAAAGTAATATCTGCAGGAAAGCACCTGGCATCCCCCACAACCTTACCCTGTATTAGCCTTCCAGTGGCCCCTCCCCCACTGCAGGGTGGTTCTACACACCGGCAGCCAGCCCGACCAAAGCCAGAGCTCCCTACAACCTGCCACCAGCAAGCCGTCAGGTGTGGATTAAAAGATTAATACCTTTTGGTAGAAAATACTTAAACCTAACGCAGCTGGTGCTCATGTAAAACGCTCTAATACCTTCGGGTCGAATTCCCGCTATATAAAACTGCCAATAAAAAATAGACCTCATCTGAATGTGGATTCTGAGGTGTCACCAGAGGACTGAATGTACCCGTCCCCTCACATGCGCTGCACACGCTCTGTGGCATATCTGCCTCACATCCTCTCGGTGGAGAGTCGGCCTTCCCTGCCTCCCACACCAGCCCTCTGCTGCGTGCCTCCCCCTCACTTCCGCTGCCCCTTGCGGGTTTCATGGCAGGTTTCACGGTGCGAACTGCGCGTGCTTGCGGGAGAGGGGGGCCTGTCTCCTTCTCTCTCATTACCCTTCCCTGCACCCCTCCTCCTTTATGCATCAATTGCAGATTTGTCCCACGCCATGACAAGGCTTGAGAGGCGACAGCGTACTACTGCCTTATTATACCTTCATTGCCTCATCCCTCACCCGCCTCAACACACTCTCTGGCCTCTTCTCACCATTATATTCCCTGCCCTCATCTTCATCTGTCTAACACTCCACTCAGCCCCCGTCAGGCCGTCATATCTTAATGTGTCCAGAAACACGTATGCATTAAGATGATCACAGTCCTTTGCTTTTATCAAAGAAAATTCAGGTGCTCTGTATTTGGCGGGACGGCGAGCTGAGAGCCTTCTCTCGGTTTCGGCCCTGCATGCACTTCCTCTTTCTACCTTTACACCCCTTGGCCTTTCACACAGAATTCTCCTTCCCGCTGGCACACCCCTACTCATTGCATTCCCTGCCAGGGTGCCCTTGAACACCTACTCCCCTCAAAATATGGTGTGCTTGTGAAGCTCATGTTCAGAAGTTCCATTGCTCGTCTTTCGCCTCACTCTTTTCTCCTCAATCGCATCTTTCATTCACCTCTTATATCTTAAATCCCCTGCCCATACCTTTCCCTCAGACCCATCTTCGCATTGTATTTCCTCTCGCCGACTGAACTCCCCTACATCACCTCTCCCGAACCCCTGGTCCACTTCTCATTTTAAACCAATCGCTTGCCCCACCCTCACTCTGATACCCTTGTAGTCATCAAAAGCGATAAACTCTTCTAACTCCGCACAACCTCTTACCTCCAAACCACTGCCATCTTCCCCCGAAACCCACCACCCTTCTCTCCTCACAGTCCTGCTCCTTTCACTTCATCTCATGCATCCTTGCCCTGTTTCTTCGTACCCAAATTGCCTCTAAACCCTGCCCTCCTCTTCTCTCTCTCTCATCATCCTCTTCTTCTGCCCTCCCCCGCCTTTGCTCTTCTTCCTCCCTGATATGTTTCCTCCCCCTCTTACTCGAGCACCAGCCCTCCCCCTCTTTATTGCAGCTTGAATCCCACCCCTCTTCCCAGGAGATACGGTAAGGGGGGCAATGCGCATTGCAGTTTATTCAGCGGTCCTCCATTCTTAAAAACACACCCACTGGCTGTGGCGCAGCGGGACTGCTTCCGGCAAACATTCATTAAAAAAAAAAGCATTTGCAATGCAATAGGTCTCACATTTGCGAGAGATTGAGCTTTTGGCATTGTATTTGTATTTATTTATGTGTTTTGAAAACCTGCAAGTATTGTGTCAACACGCACTTTGTACCGATAGGCGTTTCTTGCGACAAGCAAGGCTGGCAGTAACTGTGCCTCTTTGTACTTGTAGTCCATGCTTACCATAAACAAGGCTGGCGGTAAAAGAGACAAAGTTACTGCCAGCCTTGCTTCTCGAAAAGAATTTGTGTTTACGCACCTATTGCATTACAAATGCTTGTTTTAATGGGGATCGATGACTTTGCATTCCCAGGTTTTGAAGGTGCCTGAAATAAATGCTTGCATGCTCATTTTAGGTTGCCTAAATCTTAATATTTTGTTTCCTACTATATTAATGTACTCTCACATTCTTCTTAAAGATAGTTCACGTCTCCATTTTCTATGAAACCGAGAGCAGTACACTTTGTCTGCCTAACATCTTTAACCAACTGGTGTAAATAAACAAGCTGATATCTCCTATTCATTGCTACCCAAAATATATTCTGCAATATTTGCAGGATGCTTCTGGCAAAGGTTGGTCAGTGGCCATTTTAAGAGTACGGGAGGCAACCATTAAGGCCTTACGATTTCTATGAAGACCTTTAACAACCATTGAGTGGTGCGCATCTATGGCTTTCAAATATTTTACGACCCCAAGTTAAGAATACTTTTCCATGTTGGGTTTTACAGTTGGTATTGCAGAATTACAAAAACCTCCTTTTGGATGATTAGATGAGATTTCAGAGATTTGTCTTGATCTTTGAAAGTAATTTTCCTAGTAGTCTATGGTAAAATCAAGGTATTTACAGGAGTCGGCTTCATTGACGGGCAATCCTCCTTGTCCAAATTTCATCCAAAAGACAAATTTGGTTTTTCACATGAGACAGGACTATCCCCCAGATGCATCAAGCACCCATTTTGCTATTCCTTATTAGCGAAAAATAAGGATTCGCTAATAAGGAATAGCAAAATGCTATGCATTAAGTAATCACTAAAAAATTAGCGATTTCTTAAAATTCCTTAATTGCGTCTCGCAAATTGAGACTCGCAATTAAGGAATACCTCCCTATTCATTCCTATGGGCCTAGAGGCCCAAAGGAATGAATGGGAAGACAATCTCAATTAGAGAATCGCAAATTGAGATTGCAATTTCAAGGGTGCCAGGGTGACTAAAGGGCACCCTGTTGCACCCCTGAAATCTGCATATGGGTACAATTTTCACACATACATGCCCTAAGGGCATGTCTGTGTGCAAAATAGAACTTTGAAAAATGCATTGAAGTGCATTTTTCAAAGTTTTTGCAAATTACCATGAAGTTCAACTACATGGTAATTTGCGCCCCCCTATTAGCGAAATCGCTAATTTTTTAACTTTAATGCATTGCATTTAAGGAATCTCAATTTGAGATTCCTTAAATGCAATAGCAATTTAAGTAATCGCAATTTTGCGATTTCTTAAATTGCGATTTTTGAATTTGGGATGATGCATCCCAAATGCAAAAATACCGGTCGGAAAGGGCAGATTCTGAGAATCTGCCCCTTTGAGAGCGGTTTTTAGCTTTATGCATCTGGGCCATAGTTCTCCCTGTTTTGTGTTCTAACCCAGTTTTGAAACATGATGTTCTTTTGACATATTGGATGTAGATAGAGCAGTAAAGATCTGTTTCAAAAGAAGGACAGAATTCAGGACATTTTTTCCCCTTGAGTAAGTGGTTTAGGAAGGGGATTTCTACAGCTTATCCAAAGTCTGGTTCCAGGTTCTATGCAGGTGCCCTGCACAAGGGCAATTCAGCCTTTTGGGCAGAAAGGGGCTGAGCCTTTATTACTGAAAACTACTGCCTGGCTTTGATTCTCTCAAAATTCTCAAAGGCAGCTATTTCTCCTGGCTCCGTAGATACTCTAGCTGATTATTGGAAGAGTAAAATACTACTAATCAACTGTCTTTGCTAGAGAGAGAGAGAGAGAGGGCGAGAGAGAGAAAGAGAGAGAGAGAGAAGAAAGAAAGGTAAAGAGACTATGTTTATGCCGTGAGTCCTTATTTTATACTAACGGGTAACATGTACCATATTTACTATTTTGTACCATTGCTACACTCTGATCCCATATTGTCTAAATAAGGGTTTCTCAAACATGTCATGCCTTAACTTCACTTCCTTTTAGTAGATAATGTTCATCAATGTTGTGACCCTGCTAACTTCAATGTTTATTCTTAAGTCATTGCCCACCCACCTTCTCCTGGAAATCAAACTGTTCCCTATTGCCGATCCCTTGGTATTTCTGGCCCACAAGCTTGAGAAACCCTAATCTATGTATAACCTGGCGCATGATATGTTGGAAAGCATATGAAGGCGGCTCTAAAACGTTTACTCTCACTTACTCTTCTACTGTAGTCCAGTATATGATGGTGGCACCTTGGAGAATCCAGAGCAGAATGGTTGCCTGTACAGACAGATTGTCAGTTTTCTAACAGGCCATCTCAAGGCTATTCCTCAGGTAGTGTTGGATGTATTGCTGTGCCGTTGCAAATGATTAAATATTATGTTTCCGTTGATTTTTAATAGTGTAATGTATCTGATTTGTTTGGGGGGGTGACTTGTGAGAATATAAATATTGAGCAACAACTGAAAACATAATTATTTGGCAAGTTCATTTATCAGGCTTAAAAAATAAGACAGTTGATTCTTTATTGCTGTTACTTTATAAACAGCTCAAATAATACTTGTATTTGCACGCGTCAGAGCTTCAGATGTGTTGCAAGACATTTATAGTAAGTACCTTTTCTTACCCTTACCAAGTCCCCCTGTCATATCACAGCCTGGAGAATGCTCAGATAGCCTCTTCCCCTTAGATAATGGCATCTGGAACCTGCCAGGAGCAGATGATGTTGCTCTTCTCTTTCTTCCCTTCAATTGTTGTAGGGGCTGCCCTGGTCCCGTAACTCAAAACCGGTCTCATTTTTGTGTATCATAACAAAGATTTAATAATTGGTCCTCTGCAACCTATGTTCACTTACGTGTGTGCCTCTCATGTGTTCTTTGACTTCACAATGAAAGGAGGTGATTTCCAATTTACATTCGATTTTCCTTTGATTATACGGACATTCATACATGTACTTGTGTTTTAGCACCAAAAGAGTCTGTTAGCATGTTCTTTCCTACTAGTATGTATAGTGTAAAAAACACTGTCTTGTTAATAAACTGTAATTATCAGTAGGTTTTTACTACATGCTTCCTTGTTCAGCATTCTCCATGATCTATTAAAGAGTAGCCTTCTACAAGTTGCAAATTCAAAGAGAAAACACTATTTTGGTGAACCCATTTCGCAAGAGTCTTCATTCTGCTTATTTAGAGGAGTCTACACCCCATCTCAACTACACCGTTTCCGGACAGTCCACATTCTGAGTGTTAATATACCCTCCATGGGGACTTTGCGTACCTTACAATTATTTTGTTTTGGGTAACGTTTGACAAACTACAGTATATTTAGGTGTTAATATTACAACAGTCCATTCCAGAGCATTTACCAAGAGCTAGTGTACTTGGCAGAATTTAATGTGCTCTACCTTTCTGCAAGGTCATCTAGTTAGGTGTTTCCTTAGTAAAGAAGAATATGTTGTTTCTACCAAAGCATTCCCTAACATAGTGAATCCACAGCTGTGTAGTCCAAGTGGGTCTTACCTCAGGTTTATCCTCTGTCCCTTAAACATTAGCATTTCATGAAATTCTTCAGGATGTATCAGAACCTCCAATGCATGAGCTCCCTGCCTTCCAAATACCTTACTCAACACCACCACCAGTCAGTGCGACAGTTTTGCAAATCTGGAAAAACAATGGACAGAATAGTGACGAGTCAATGTTGCAAATCAGGAGAGTAAATTTCTAGATTCTTCAAGGTCATCAAGTTAGGTGTTTCCTTAGTGAAGAAGATTATATTGCTTTTTCCAAAGCATTCCCTAACATAGTGAATCCACAGCTGTGTAGTCCAAGAGATTCTTACCTCAAGCTTATACCCTGTCCCTTAAACATTAGCATTTCATGAAAATCTCTCAGCACCACCACCAGTGATGTGCCAGTTTTGCAAATCTGGAAAAATAATGGCCAGAATAGTGACGAGTCAATGTCGCAAATCAGGAAAGTTAATGGCTAGATTAAGCAGGTGTTAACCACTGTAAAGTCCCAAATTATTCACATAGTCAGGCCATTGTATGAGATATGTTTAGGCATATCTAAATCCACATCGTGGAATGTTGTTGGACAAAATAAGCCTGTGCATCACAGTGTGAACTTTCCATCTTGTACATTACTCAATATAATCAATACTGTCGACTGAATACTTTTTCTGACAGAGTATGTGCCATCGGGGGAAGGACATTACAACACCTGGTCTGTATAGGGTGGACAATGTAATATATTTTTCTCCTGTCCTTCACTACGAGGACTGGCAGACTGGAACAAAACAATAATGACCCCCACACCCTGGGAGACTACGAGGGTGTAGGGTTCATTCCTTTTTTGTTTGTCAACAACAAACGTCTGCTTTGGGAGTTTGTTTTAGAATTTTTGTTTTTTAAAAAAGTTTTGTCAATGGCTGTCAAAACTGACAGACGCTGTTCAACAAACTTCAAATAAGTTGAAAGGACCCACTGTGATGGTGGTTCCCTTCAAAGTACAGAGATGCAAACAAATGTTTATAGCAAATGGAGTGTTTTGGGGTAAGGCTTTACCACAAATTGCGTGCTAAAAGCAAAGTGGCATAATTGCATATTTTTGGGGAATGTCACATAGGAAGCCTAACATAAAATTTCCAAAATTACACAAATTACGCTAGTGTAATTTCACTTTCGCCCAGGCCTACTTAAACTTTAATGTTAGTGGGCATTCATGTTATGTTATGTTATGTTATGTTATGTTAGTGGTATTTGTAATGCGCGCAGCTGCTCCAGCGAAGGAGCGTCCCGGCGCCCGACAAGAAAGCCACACAACATAACCAAGGAACAGATTTATTTAAAATTTCGGGTTTTAACAGGGCTAAGGAAACAGAAGAGTCTTAACGGCCTTGCGATAGGAAGACAGGTCGGCAAGGGTCCGAATTTCGCGAGCCAATGCGTTCCACAGACGCACATTCATAGTGTAGGTATGTAATGCTTATCTCAAAAGACTGGGGGCCAGATGTAGGTAATTTTATTTTACCACTTCTTAAATACCGAATCATACCGATTCGGTATTTAAGAAGTGGTAAAATAAAAGTACTGAGATGTAGGTAAATCCAGATGTGCATTTACCGAATCAGTAATATTCGGTATTTACCTAATCGGTAAATACCGACCGGTAATGCCCATTCATTCCTATGGGCTTTGAAGCCCATAGGAATGAATGGGCATTACCGATTCGGTATTTACCGAATCAGTAAATACCGAATTTCACAAGGGTGCAGGGGGTGTCACTTTGACACCCTCTAGCACCCCCATAACAGGGTCGGGTGCCATGTGGCAGGCATACATGCCCTAAGGGCAGGTCTGTCTGTCATATGGCACAGGTGTGCATGCACATATGTGCATGCACACCGGAATCGGTATTTTACCATCAAATTGAATTTGATGGTAAAATAACGATTCAGTAAGGCTTGTGGGACTCAGAAGAGTCCCACCTACATATCAAACTTACCGAATCGGTAAAAATACCGATTCGGTATTTTACAGAATCGGTAAATATACCGATCGGTAAATTTACCGATTCTGTAAAATGACTGGCCCTACATCTCAAAATCCAATTACCGGTCGGTAACGGCCGAATTCGGCCGTTACCGACCGGTAATTGGCCACCTACATCTGGCCCTGGGTGCTTTACTGAATTATAGAAAATAGGCGTAATTTTTGCCGAAATGCAGTTTCACCCTACTGAGGTCGCGAGATTCAGTTGAGGTACCAGTCCTAGGATAAAACTATATTCCCCACGTGCAGATCGATTGCATTTTAGTAATCTATGAACTCCTTCTGGCATTCAGTTATTTCTCTGACGTAGCTCATAATGAGATTCCAGGATCTTTGTTTTCCCTGCTGGCCCTGGTTAATTATATGCCAGATGGAGGATCAAAGAACTCCTTGCTCAAAAGAACCATTTGATTTTTTCCTGGGAAAGAAAAGTTTGGGGACGGAATCTGCATGTACTAATTACGTTTCATAGAAACAAAAGAAAAGAGGCAGATATCTGGAGCCAATCACAGTAGGGTGATACCCTTTGAAGTTTTGGAGGGAAGAGACCAGTTAGCTGTAGCAGTTAGGGGCGAGGTTGGGGCTTCCAAAGAAGCTCTTTCCACAGACTGTACTGTCTTGCGAGTTAGCAATGTCTGAACCCTTTTGGCTCCTGATGGACTCCGTAGAGCTGTGACATAAGTGTTATAGGGGAATGCAATGAAGGCTGATTTAGAATGTTGAGTTCTCAGTTGCACCCAGAAGAATAAAGTCATGCAATACTAAGCTCCATGTGTGGCGTAGTCATTGGCGGGTACCCAGGCTGGGAAAGACACTACAGTTGGCGATGAGATAGGGGATAAGTAACCTGAAGATCGACCGTGCTCTCCCCGAGAATTTGCCGGGGTTCAAAAAATTGCTTGTGTGTGCCACGTGTGACATTGTCAAAGTACGGAATTGACGGTTAATACATAGGGAGTGCTGTGAAGACAATAAAAGCATTGCAGAGAATCTACACGTCGTTGGCCGAAAACCTACTCGTCAGGCCATACATAAAGCTACCATGCTACCACTTAAGATAAGGTCATACGTTATATGGAGTGTTAATGTCAAAGGCAGCTAAGGTCAGATACAGAATAGAAGCTCTCTAAACACACTTGATGCTGGGGGAGCACATCTGTGCATTCCCTGACAGCTATAAGCATTTGTCATGCAGCTGGAACGACAGACCTCTGTCATTTGAGTGCCTAGCTGGATAGATTGGAAGAAGATGTTTTGACACTTGGCCTCTGGTAGCCAGATCATGGCCCCACTAAAGATTAAGATCTGCATTCCACGGTCTCATGGCAGACATGACTGATATTTAAGCGAGACATCTGTGGTTCAAAGGCAAAGCCTCTAAACCACCCCCCAACTTCAAAGGCAAACTGGTGCCATACTTCAGCAGGGCGTAGATACATGTGGGGACATAGACTGGAGAACCTGGAACTACGTGGTGCACACTGCCAGAGGAAATTGTTGCGCACAAGGAGGATTACTGCTATTGGAAGGGACCATGCACCCTTCCTGATTAGTGGCTGGCCTGGGCTGAATACCTGCTGCTGTGTGGCACCCTAAAGTGTGTTCTCCAAGTACTTGCTGGCTTGTCCCTTGATCTCTTGTGGAGGTCTCCGGGACATCAAAGACTTCCCGCGAGGGACCCACACCATCTACTTGTGATACTTGGAGAACTTGGAGAACGCTGCCCACATTGTCTACTGATGGCGTGAGATTGGAACTAAGACTTGTGCCTGGAGATCGGATAGCCTTGTGCGGAGCACCAAAAGCATTATCTGCATTTAAGGAGTGGGAACCTTGCATCATGGGGACCTCAACACGCATATGTATCATTTTGGTGGTGAGCGGATTCACCGGTTGCGGGATCTTGCGTGGCCCTCTTCGTTGATCATGCCTCATCTCTCTCGTGCGACATGCCCACTGCATGCTCATTGTGTGCTGTGTCTGATTCACAGGTTGGACACTGAGGTGAGGGCATACCCGTATGGGTGCCCCCTTCTACCTCGTGTGGCACTGCTGACCTTGCCCCCAATTGTGTTTCCCAAATTGCCTGGTGTGACCAGTATCAGGGCTCACCAGGTGTTGTGCCTTATTTCCAGGGAGGTACGAAATTTGCAACTCTTCATTGTGTGTTACCTTTATTGTCTTGTGCGACCCGTATCAATGCGCACCGGACGTTGTGACTCATTTCCAGGGAGGTACTAAGCTTGCAACTCTTTTTCCCAAGTGTGCATACTACTGATGTTCTTTGAACACGGTTGGGCCTAGTACTACTAGTAATATTTCCAAGTGTGATTTATTCCCAGAAGTACATGATGTTCATGTTGTGCTGATTATTTTGTGTTGAATACAAACGTTAAATACATACATCGCATGTGAAGTCTCTTTTGTGACGCTCAGTGTATGTATTGTGAGTGAGTGCTGTGCCAATGCTTTACACATTGCCTCTGTGGTAAGCCTGACTGCTCAGTGCCAAACTACCCAAGAGTGAGCGCAGGTTGTACAGTGAGAGTAATCACCCACCCTTGATGGGAGTGTTAGGTTTTGCCTGGCTAGGGTATCGCTGTCATCCAGTCAGAGGGGTATTCTATATGTTGATGATGGCTTGTTTAGCCTCCTGGAGCACAGGTACATTGGCAGGCTTGTCGTGATGCCCAGCACGTACTGTCCACCAGATTGGGCGCCATCCCTCTCCGGCAGCTGCACATGCAGGTGGCACACCTCTGCTGTATGAGTTGTCTGGGTTGTCCAGCAGCTTTTTAGCGTTAGCCAAGTAGCGTAAGGAGCACTGTTTCCCTTTTAAAGGGAACAGAAGAGTGAAGGAGTAGCGGATGAGTTTATTAGTGATCAGTTTGAAGTCTCGCCTCTTGCGCAAGATGCCCGGGAAGTGATCCTGAAGGAGTTGAATGGTGTGGCCACGGAAGACCACGTCTTCTTTCCCCACTGGAGGCCCACATAATGGCCTTTGTTTTCCAGTGAAGACGTGGACCCTTGTGAGAATATCGGGGACATTGTTCGGGCATCCCAGCACAGAGGACACACAATGATCCCTATCTGGGGCCATGGGAGGAGCCTCCCCCCAGAGAGTCTGCAGGAGTTCAGTTGGGAAGGTCATGATGTCCTCTTTTGCACCCCTGGGGACCCTCCAAATGCGAATATTGATCCAGGGGCTCTGATTTTCCAAGTCTTCCTGCTTGGCCTGTAGTTCCAACTGCTGCTTCTTGAGGGTGGGCACTCTACACCAGAGCATTTCTTGGTCCTCTGCCTGTGTGTCCGCTGCGTGTTCCAAGTCATCCACATGGTCTTCTACTTCAAATATGTCATGCCGCATTTCATGGATGCAAGACTTGAAGTCAGTTTTAAGGGAGTTAATTCCGGAGTAGATATCCTTCAGGGAGGCATCCATATTGTCCTGCCTGATCGGTACTGGCAAGGATCCCACAGCCACTGCAGTTGTGAGGCTTGCTTTCAGTTCCATGTCAGATATTGATGCCTTGTGCCAAAGCGATGTGACAGAGGTCTCCGTGGCTGACCTGGTGCGTGGCATGGTGTAGCTGTGCCAGCACACAGATATGGCAAAGGGGAGTCCCTCCCCACCACACCACCCCAGCAGGTCAAGAGGCACGGGGGGCAGAGAAGCTGTCAGGTGCAGCAGGCAGTGGAGGACTCCTTTACCTGTGGTCACTCAAGGGCAGCAGGGAGGGGCCACAGATGCACTATTCAGTGTGGCATAAGGGGGCATGACCAGTTAGGCCGCCGGGTGCGCCATGAAGTTCAAGGTTGCCCAATAGGCCACCGGGCAATCACCATGCACAGGCAACCCAGGGCAGTCCGAACGAGATCCGGGCAAGGAGCACGGTGGGGTGCCCACTGCAGAGGTGGTTCTAGTTCTGTCACCCCTTGTGGAAAGGGTAAAAGTGGGGCTCATCTAGCATAAATACAGTCTCCTCTTGAGCTGGGGCGGCACTGCACTGGGTCTGCAAGCCTGAATTCCTATTCCGGAGCCCCAGAGTTTCAGAGCGTCAGTGATGGTGAAGGTCCTAGGCCGTGCTTTCAATTGTGTAGGCGGTAAATGGAACAGGGGGGGTTACAAGTGCAGCAGCTGACAGAAGGGACTCTGGGAGTTTAGGTTGATGGCAGTGCTGTGAGGCCCGTGGGCAGGGAGGCACCGCTAGTGAGAGAGTCCAACTAGGTGCTAAGCCCAGACCACGTCCCAGCATCAGCAGCTCACACCTCAAAAGGCAGTCCAGTGGCCGTGCTCCAGTCTCCAGCACATCAACACCCCCCCCCTGCACTGTTCAAATCACTTAACGCGGGATGGGGGTCTCAACACCTATAAGGACAACCTCCAAAGTGTGGCCCCCTGGTAAGGCCTCAAGGGGGAGCCCCTTTTCCTGGCACTGATGGGGGCTCCTGAGTGCTAGGCAGTTCAGTAGCAGTCACTGCCGCCGCTTTCCACAGCTAAGGGGTGACACTCTAAGCATGCTAGATGGCACCGGGTGCAGGAAGGAAGCAGAGTATTTAGGCCCCCCGCATCAATCAGTTCATCCATTGCGGGGAGGGGAAGCATTGCCTCGTCGTGGTCACCTCTGATGAAGGGCCCCTGGTCAGGCTTCAACTGGGGTCACCTTACCTAGCACTGCCCTGTGTCGCCACGTAGGTAATAAAGTTAGGTGTGGTCTTGGGGCCTTATGCAGGACAGTGGTTGCTCCTGTGGCACTTCTGAAAAAAGGCGGGTCGAGGACAGAGCGCTCCAACTGACAGCAACAGATCAATACAATCGCTGTCTCTGCCGCTGGTCTCTGCCGTCACGGGCAACCCCCTCCATCCACCAGTCAAGAGGAGCATCCAAGGGGAGCAGAGCGCTGATGCCTCCATGCATTAATCACTTCCTTCACTTTGGGGGTTAGGGCCTCACTCCAGCACAGTCACCTCTGGCAAGGTGCCCCTTAACCAGGCATCAAGGGGTCCCCGGAGTCTATCGCAGATGGGGGTTAATCTCCCTGTGCCAATGTGGCTGATGCTGATCTCGGGATCAGGGCCCAATGCAGGGTAATGCATAATCCCGGGCCGGACTCGCAAGATTTTATTTATTTTTATTTGTTTACATTTGTAATGCGCACAGCTACCCATCAAAGGGTTTCCCGGCGCGGCAGATCCCAATAGCAATGCGGTTACAGAAAACTAGATGTTAAAGAGCCATGTTTTTAGGGCTTTTCTGAATTTGATGTAATTCGACTCAGACCGCAATGTATGTGGCATTGAGTTCCAGAGAGAAGGTCCTAGGAATGAGAAGGACTTGCCACCCATGCGTGACAGCCTGGTCCTTGGAATTTCAAAATGATTTGCCGTGGAAGACCGAAGAGATCTGGAAGGACGATAGGGGCGCACCAGGTTTTGCAGATATTTAGGAGCGGTGTTGGTGGAAATCCTGTGCATAAAACATAGAGATTTGAATTTAACTCGGTTTTCAATTTTTAGCCAGTGTAACTTCCTGATGTATTTAGTAGTTGGAGTAGAGATGGGAATTTTACAGAGTAGTCTGGCTGCTGCATTTTGCACTGATTGCAACCTGCGGACAGTAGCTTTGTTCGCCCCCAGGTATAAAACGTTGCCATAATCTAGCCTAGATGTTATTAGGGCATTGACAACTGTTTTCTTGGTGTTTTCAGGCAGCATCCAACAGATCTTTTTTAGCCATTTTAATATGGCAAAGCAGGTGGCTGAAGTCTTTACCGCTTGCTGATGTAAACTGAGTGAGTCGTCAATAATGACGCCCAGGTTGCGAGCATGAGTAACCGGGGTAGGGGGGGTGCCCATTTCAGTTGGCCAATGTTGGGGTCCCCAAAGTTCTTTATTTTTGCCCAACACGATTAACTCGGTTTTTTCGCCGTTAAGTTTTAGAATGTTTTTTTGCATCCAGTCAGCGATTTTACAGAGTCCGAGTTGTAGGGTGGAGGAATTGTCAGAATCTGCAGCTGATAAAGAAAAAAGCAGCTGGGAATCATCAGCGTAAGAAAACATTAAAAGCCCTGTTTCCTCCACTATTTTGGCCAGGGGGCTCATATACACATTGAAAAGCAACGGGCTAAGGATAGAGCCCTGTGGAAGATGGCAGATTGAGGAGAGTGGATAGGGCCCAGAAAGCACAACGGAGCTGCTGGGCATACTGGAGCGGGGCGTGTCCCGCGCGTGCCATCGTCTGATGACTCCAGCACATGCTGCTGTAAGGGGACACATTCAGGGCCCACCCTGGGGTGATTAGGCGGTCTGAAAAGGCCACAGGAGTTCAGAGCTGAGGCGCCATACCTCTCACTCCATTCCTGTCCTGGCCACGCTCCGTGGACTTTCTTTTCAAAGTGAGGGATCACTTACAAGTGATTTGAATCCTAGTGCCCTACTTCCAAGGTCGATTTTTACCTTTTGTGCCAGATAGATAGTTGTTCCTGTGGAGAGCTTTGTATATAATACAGACAGTCAGACTGGCCTATAGGGTAATCAGTCAGTGCACCGAGGGGCCGGTCTGAAGGGTAAGTGTCTGGGTCTGTTTTTTGGCTGTTTGTGGGTCTGTTTAATGGTATGCTGGGCCAGTTATTACTGTTGATTTGCTTGATACAAAAACAAACATTTTCTGCAGCAAGCTCAAATTCATGCAGTCTTCCATACCTTGCAAAGCAATTATAGGGCATGTCTTTACAAGTTAAACACTGCACAAATATGCAAACATGAGCCTCTTTAAAACAAAAAAAAACTGTAAGCTCTTTATTTGAAATGAGGTCTCTGTCCAAGTAGGGACCCTCACTCTAATTAGGGGAAGGGAGTCATACAGCCCCCTGCTCACTCCATTGGTAGCTTGGCACGAGCAGTCAGGCTTATCGCAGAAGCAATGTGTAAAGCATTTGTACATACACACATAGTAATACAGTGAAAGCACTACAAAATGAGTACACATCAGTTTAGAAAGATAGCCAGTATTTATCTGAATAAAACAAGACCAAAATGACTAAAATCCAACATACACAAGCCAAAATATCACTTTTGAAATGTTAAGTAAGTTTAGTCCATAGAAATCAATGGATTGTTTTTGTATTAGCATAAAGTACCTTAGATGCATCAAAAATCAAAGACTGAGCAGGTGCAGGAGAGATTAGGTGCCGGAAAAGCAAAGCATTCCTTACTACACAGGGGAGGTGATGCACCAGTTCCTTATTGGCAGGAGAGGTGATGCGTCAGTTTCTGGACACGCAGCCTCTGTTCCGTACAGCGCTATTGGGTCGACGAAGAATCAGCGCCCAGGGATATTGCGGTGAAAATCAAGACACGATGCGTCGATGCAACAGCGGCGAAGCAGGCACTGCAGCAATTTTGAGCAGTGGTTCGTTAAAAAAAACAGATGCTGAGTTGATGCATGGATTTTCCCCTTCAGATCACCAGATTCTACTTCCAAGGTCCAAAGAACTGGATTTGGCATGACTTGGCAAGTCAGGACTCTCAGCAGAAGGCACTGGCAGGTAAAGTCTTTGATGGCCCAGAGAGTTCTTAACAGGAGGCACGCGCGCACAAGCCCTTGGAGAACGTTGGGAGCAGGATATAGAAAGCAAAGTCCAGCCCTTTCTCTTCCAGGACAGAAGAAGCAAGCACCAGGCAAGTACAACAAAGAACAGGCAGAATGTCAGTCCCTCCTACAACATCCAGCACTTTTTTTTGGCAGAATGTCCTCAGTCCAGAAGTGGTCTGATTTTGGGGTGAGAGGTCCAATACTTACCCCTTTCTGTCTTTGAAGTAGGCACACTTCAAAAGAAATTCTTTGTATTGTACAAGACTCCGCCTTTTCCTGACCTGGTTCCAGACACACTACCGGGGAGGGTGGAGACAGCTTTGTGTGAGGACAGGCACAACCCTATTCAGGTATCAGTGACAATTCCTCCCATCACTCTAGTTCAGGAAGGCCATCAGCCTGATGATGGACCGTCAGGATGTACAAGGCACACCTCTGCTCCCTTTGTGTGACTGTCATCCTAACCCAGACATGTATTCTACATACAGGCAGAGGCACAGAATGGTTAAGCAAAAAAAATGCCCACTTTATAAAGCTATTGATATCAATGGGGTATCCCAATAGCATGCAGAATCTGGGGAATTCTAATAGTATATAGACAGGGGTTATGTCATTAAATATACGATTACTTTTATACTTTTCTTGGTAAGTCCACTGTTACTTAGGACTAGGAATCAAGGTTACATTGAAATACATTGAAATGAAATGACAACGACACTCAGGACTGCAAAAGTGTGAGCGATATTTAAAAAAAAAATCATATATCATATATGTTGACGTACATATCAATATTCGAAAGACTAGACTGATGCATGACAGTAAACGTTACAAACAAATGTGCCTAATACATTACATGAAAATAAACACAATGGAACACAACCGGAATAACATAAAAACACGGTTAGTTTGAGCATCCAAAAATCACTGCTGTTCCCTAGACAGACATATGTTTTGCATTTTAACATAGATAACTTGTTCAGATTACGTCGACTTTTCGAACCCTCACCCGCCCTAAAAAAAACGTGTAGTTGAGTAACATCACCATGGGGTCTTCCTCAGGACTACTATGTATTCGATAATGAACAGCCTGTAATAGATAGTTTTCTCTGTCTGAATTCGAATAACAGGGATCATGCACTCTCTCATCTTAAATAAATGGATATCTTTATAAATGGATGAACTTATTCTATCCATGTTTAGCTAGAAAAGGAGCCATAAACGTGCTTCCTTTGTGCCAAAATCGCATCATCGCACAGTCAAAGTGGTGGCATCCAAAAACCAGGTGCAGTAATTATTCCCTGTGCTATGGCGTACTGAATAAATCAGTCTGTGCAATTTAAAAACCAACTTCACCAAAAGACGTTTTTTAAATTGTGAGTTCAGAGACTCCAAATCTCTTCCTGCTCTCAATGGGAAATTACACTTAAAAGATATTTCAGGCCAATCCCCATGTTACCCTGCGGGAGAGATAGACCTTGCAATACTGAAAAACAAAATTAACAGTATTGCTAAACACACCATGTCCTACCTTTTAAATGCACTCCCTGGGACTGCCTTGGGCCTACCTTAGTAGTGGCCTACATGTAGTAATAGGTAAGGTTTGGGCCTGGCAAGTGGATGCACTTTCTAGGTCAGCGTGGCAGTTTAACACTGCACTCACCTGCACTGCAATGGCAGGCCTGAGTCATGGTTAAAAGACTAGTCATGTGGGTGGCACAATCAGTGCTGCAGGCCTACTAGTAGCATTTGATATACAGGCCCCTGGGCACACCTGGTGCACTTTACTAGGAGCTTACTAGTAAATCAAATATGCCAGTCATGGATAATCACCAATACAATTTAGACAATGAACATAAGTACTTTAGCACTGTTTAGCAGTGGTAAAGTGCCCAGAGTCCTAAAAGCAACAAAAACTGGTCAGAAAAAATAGGAGGAAGCAGGTAAAACGTTTGGAGATACCTCTGCAAAAAGTGCCAGGTCCAACACTATTTACTTCACTAATGGGGCCACTTTTATTTTGTGTCCCAGTCCCTGGATACAGACCATTGTGTAAGTGCTTTCGTTTTTAAGGGTAGCAGCCGTTTGAGTATACCTAGTCAGGAGAATACCATTTTTGGCTTTTCAGGCGGACTCTACACGTTGGATGTTTTTCTTGTCCTAGAACTGGATGTACTGTCCCTAGCACTACTTTGCACTACACAATGAAAGTGAAAGTACTGCCTGAGGTTGTGACCCTCCTTGCTGAATCCAGCTTTGTCTGTCAGCATGTGCCATACTCAAATTAGTATCTCTGCAGACTGTTGGGAATAGGGAGCGAGGTCGTGGACAGAACATCTAGGTCTGACAGGATATTAGAGAATAGTGGGATAGCGGTAAGGGAAACACCTTTGAAACATAGCAGATAAGAGACCATGACATAGAGAATAGATAATGACAGTTAAAAAAGCCAGCTAGCGACATAGATAAAAGAGGTGACCAAGATTAGAGGTTTGAAAATTAAAGGCAAGAGATTGTCAATAAGAGAGAATAATAATTCACAGTATGAGAGAGGAATAGAGCAGAGGGATGACAATGAAAACTGAAGAGAGCATAGAGTTGGTCATGAAACAGCTGACGAGTCACAATCCATGAGGGCGGAGTTGTGTCAGTGAATTATAGTGGAGGCTTGCCAATGAATGATAGCAGAGCAGTGACAGATCACAAGAGTTTTGAAAAAACAAATAAACGATGCTTGAACATATCTCGGCCACTAATAATTACTCTTGGCCCCTTTTCAGTTCATTTTGGTTTTTCTTTGCCTTCTGTGCCACTCAAGACTGTGACTAGTCATATGCAAATCAGTCTTTTTCTTCTTCAGTTAGGCTCTATTAAGAACAGTCCAGTGGAATAGAAAGTGGGGACGTAGCAGTGAAAAAGGAGATGTTTTGAAGCAGAGGACAGGGGTCACAATAAAAGAGAGCGAAGGAGTGACAAAGTACAATGAATGGGATCAGAGGATTGACTGTAATAGAGCAGAGAGACATTGATTAAGCAGCGCCATTGAAATATAAAAATATGACAGATTAGAGTATTGGCAATGAACGAGAGTAAGTAGAAAAAGAAAAATTAGAAAATTACATTAAAGGAGATAATGACATATTAGAGGATTGAAAATAACATACAAGTGACTAACAGTTATCCGAAAAAAATACAATTCTAGTTAAGAATTTCTACTCATTTTGAAAATCCATTTGAAGTGTGGCTGAACAAGCCTGACCTCACAATTAATCAGAGAAAACCGTTACAATGAGAGAAGGAAAAGAGACATGTAAATGAAAGAGAGTACAATGAGGGGCAGTTGAAGAGTAGAGAAGTGGGAGTAAAAGAGACCAGATGAGGATATTCAAAAAGAGAGCAGGAGGTATTGAGAGAACTGTGGTATTCTAGGTTATAGTACAAGAACAACAGAGTGACAATGAGCAGAGAGGTGTTGAGCAATCAGAAGAGTGTCCGTAAAAGATATCCATGGAATAACACGGTATAAGGTCAGAAGAGTGACAAAGGAAAGTTAGAGAACTGACAAAGAAATTAGGAGCAAGTGGAGTGATTATGACATGTACTTGGAGGAAAATACATAATTTTGCACAATTTTCACAAATTTCTCAGTTGTTCAGCACCTCTCCCATGGCCCTCGATGCATGGTAGGTGTTTCTCTTGTTTAGCATAGGGAAAGGACACATAATCTTTGGCAATGAAATGTGAAATGATGATTGTAATGTTGATTACAGTAATGTAAGGAACGTTGGAACTTACACTGATAAATATATTTTGAGGGACAGGCAATTGCATCCATTATGAATGACCTATTAATTACAATGTCCCCCATTGGAATTATGGGCACTGTTCCCAGAGATCTGTTCACTCCCACACAGAGATTTCCACTGCTGAAATGTGAAATTATGTGGGGAAAATGAGCAGTTGCTCAGGCAGTCAGCCCCTGAATTAACGATACCCCGGTAATTCCCCTGTAGTTGTTAATTTCTAGTGGCATACTCAGGGTTCATCTTGTAATAGTCCAAAGTTTACCGACCCTCAGAGAAAAATCTGGTATCAATAATTTGAAAGGTGGGGAAAATACAAGCCATTTTCCAGGCCACTCACCATGGAAGTTGATATATGATATGTGTGGCAAACATTATTCTTAGAAAGGAGTGGAGCATGGTGGTGTCCACATTATAAGGCCCTCATTACGCATCTGGCAGTCCACGAGCCGCCAGATGCACATAGGGCGTGGCTGTGGTGGTTTCCTGACCACCCAATTAGGAGTCAGGCGATCGGACCTCCACAGCCACCAGGGAACCGCTGTGTCCTGGCAGTATTGCAGCGGTTTAGAGGCTTCAATATGCTCAGCGGGACCGCCGCGGTCCCGCCAAGCATATTAGGAGTTTCCTCTCTGCCATGATTGTCCTGGCAGTTCCTCCTATACGAAAACCCTGGCGAAGAGAAAACAAAGCCCAGGGTGCCTCTGTGCTCTGTGGATGCACACAACATGTGTCCCCCTGTGTGCATGCACACAAGTTCCTGCACGGCATGGACTCTTCAGTCCATGCCGCGCAGGAACTGGTATTGGCGCTCCCATTGCGTTGCCCGTTTTTAGAGGCACCACTGTGGGAACGCCAAAAAAAAGCCTGCCAGATAAGTGGAAACTCCTAATTTGGTGGGCGGGGCGACCACGGCTTTGGCAGTGCAGCGGCGACATAGGACACAGTAGGTTTTGGACGCAGGCAGGACCCTTGATGAATGTGTGACTAGAGGGCTACCCCTCCCACTGCAATTCCCCGTGAAGTGTTAACTCTCCCAAAATGGGATGGACAAGGAGGATTAACATCCTCATAAACTAAAGATACGTTTGTCGTATCTTTTACAAAGGAGCAGCTATCTGCCCTTTTTTTCACTAAATAGTAGTAGCTAGATAGTTATTCACTGCTTCATCCAGGGTGGGAACATCTATACTCATTGCCCTGAAGAAAGCCCAGGACCCACATGGGGCCAAATAATTGGGCTTAAACATGTTGGCACTAGTGTCTTAGGACCACACATATCCCATCTGACCCTATATATGCTTGTAAAATTTTAATATCCCAGTCGGTTCCAAGAATAAAGGGAAACCGGGAACCGCCTGAGGATTTTTAATATTTACCAACCCCCTCGCCAAATCTTCTAAGAGCTCCCTGAAATACGGTCGAGTCCACCCTGACGTTTAGGAGTCAGGGTGACCCGATGATGAAGCATGACACCACTAGGGTGTGTGAGGGTAATTAAAATTAAAGGAATTTTTTCCTTTCCCACAACCCGGTGGGTAACAACTAGGATGCTTAATGACCATCGTCTCACTCTTAACCAGGGTTACAGTCGTTATCTCAATGATTGTGGAGTACTTTGCGTGATTTAGAGTTTACCTCTGAGGACGTACTCCCACCAGAGATTTCCTCTCTGTCCTTATGACACAGGAGGAGTTCCCTTCTCTATGTCTTAAGTTTTGTGCCTCACCACCAAAGTCATAAACAGGCCCTCAATGTTTCATTACACATTTCATTTCATTTTATGTCTGTGAATCATAGTCACAATTCGGAACAATAAAAAGTGTGCAAATTCCCAATGACCCAATCACACCCAAACGTACTAATCCTCTGTAACCCTATTCTCATTTAGGAGTACTTTTGCTAGCCAAATTACTATCAGTGCATTGACCATTGATTCTTGTGGTACAAATTCTAACAGCTATTTAAATAGAATGAATCGCGTACCAATGGAAATAAGCACCTCAAACCTTCTCATACATGATATGTACCACATATAGTACCACATATAGTTTCATATGCACTGATTTTATCCTTCAAGGTGAGTACATTGAAAGTAATTTATAATTTGCACAAAATCCTGCCACTTCTTATTAGATCGCTACTCGTGATCGTATTGAAAATACTGAGGGGAAGAAAATTAGATACCTCTAAATGTTCTAATTTGTTTCTGTTTTATCCAGGACACCAGCCTGCAGGTTGACTATGAGACAGTGATGCTGAGATGCACAGAAACCTTTGATGATGAAGACTTGTGAAGACACTCAAACCCTTGATATTCACAGTGCCTTTTCAAACTCTCACGCACATTTCTTAATATAGTGATTCATAAAGGTTATGAAATTCTCCTTAAAACGTTGCTGATTTAGACAAGTCTGTTTTAACTCTTTTGAAAATATCAATAACGGGCTGACGGACCCACACCCTAAAGAGCTTTGCACTCTTCTGAGGCACAGAATTGACATTTTTCATATTAATAAAGGATCACTCAGTAAGATTTTCAGGTGCTGCTAAAAGCAGTTACCACTGATTTATTTTGTAGCGCCCCTTGCATACCAGGCTTAATTCCAGCTTTGTAAGGCAATATTCACAGTGCTCAAAACAGCCTGTTGCTGTTTCAAATTCACTCTGATATAGTAATACACCCTAAACACACCTTACTATGCAACTATTCCCGGTTGTCAGATTATGAAATGTTCTTCCCAGGAAAGGTGGGTGCAGGCTTACTCTTCATACATAAAACATACTCTGTTATCTCTAATATGAAAACAAAATCTTCAGTTTGGATTCTCTTTGTCCTTCTAGGTATGTTTATGTTCATGGTACACTGAATGATTAATACTATAAAAGGACTAACAGTAGTTATCACTACCTTTGTCTTGTCAACAATCTGTGCACCCTCAATGAAAACAAAGGTCACAAGTGTGTTATGACGTTAGAGCTAACCAAACTTCCGAAAACTATGTGTCAGTGCTCAAGTAAATAATCAGTGACCTCTAACCAAATTAGGACATTTACAAAACAAATACTTCATTTCATACTTTTATAGAAGAAAAGACAATTATCCCCAATTATTGGCAGAATTGCCTGGTCAGCGATATGAATAGTGCTTTTTGCAATATTCCAAACCGTTTCTGTAGAGGAAAGACATTAACTTTGCCTCCCTTGATATATGAATTCTAACAAGACAAGTCTGTGTAAATTAAACCTATTTGTACAGAAGTTTTTATTCCCTGATATTTATGATGTTTTAAAAATGTATGTATAACTTATGCATTATGAAATTAAAGAATCCGTTTAATGTTTCCTTGATATTAGCCTAAGTTATTACACAATCGTCTGTCTGCAAGAAGAGGTAATTTTCTTGCCACCTGATCTCCTCTTTCTAGTTTTCACTTAATTTGATTAAATCTTCAAAAACTCTACGTCCTTGAGCATCTATCAACAGAAAACCACCTCATGTTATATTATCAGTTACATTTCGATTAAGTGATTGGCGTTTTTATAACCTTGGAGGCAGGAAGCAAATGGGTGTTGAATGGTGAAGAGAGTTGTGTGAGGAAGTAAGCTTGGTAACAAATTGTTCAAGGAGGACAATTTTTTTTGTTTCTCAGTAATGGAGAGTTATTGGAACAGAGGCCTCTACACAGCTAGAGCAGACCGTGGATGATCACATGCTAGCAGATGCTCTATGAAGGGGTCTAGTTGCTACTGGGGATACTCCACCTCTTTGAAGGACGCCTTATTCAACAAGTGCTGCTATCCGACTGTGCAGCGCACACGCACTGAAGGCAAGTGTGTGCGTGTCAGCCTGACATTCTCCAGAAATTCTAGTACCTGCCCAGCAATCTTGAATACGGTCTTATTCATGCACTTGGCAGAGGCATTATGAGCTCTCCGCCAAGTTGGTAAGGCTTCCCATTTCAAACACTGCAGCTTTCCTGGATCCTGGACCGTACCCATAACCCCATGATTTACTGAGGAGATACGGGCTGATAAGTCATCCAAATACAAACAGCTGAAATGAAAATGCCGGGCTCCCTACCAGCCTGAAAACAAAACTCATTACAGTCTTGCCACCGGCACTACTCGCCATCCTTTTGACACAACTAAATTGCCTCTTCAGGCAACTCTGCAAGAGAAATTTTGAATATCATACTCTTCAGCCTGCGCACAGTTGATCCCAGACGTATCTGAAAACTGTGAGAATGTATCATCCTTCTTTACTGAAAGAATCAATAAATATAGTCAATCTCTGATCACCTTCATGAGGTATGAAGGATCACCTTCATGAAGTACAAAGGCAAGACTTCAAGTCCAGAAAATAGCTGTTATGGTTTGTATTTCATTCTTTTGAGGAATGTGGGCTCTGCTGATGCGTGGAGTGTTCCATGTGTGAGATGACTTCAGGCATCAGCTATGCCGGACCCTCCTTTTGTTACTTGTAGACATTATCTTGAATAAAAGAAAGACACTGGGGTGTAGTGCTCTTTCTAACATGACAAATTGGCAACGAGGTAATTGGCAATCAGTGACAATGGGGTACAATTCCTATCCAAAACAGCTTAGGAATATTTTGAAAGAGTTGAAGTCAGACATAGAACCACATCTCTATAGAATCATAGCAGGAACAGCACGGTTGAGTGGTTCAACCGAGTGATTAAGGGTGTAATTCAATCAGCCAAGATGTGCAACTATTACTGGGAAGTGCAAGTAATGAAAGCTGTGTGGGCTTACTGTGTAACAACCAATGATGTAAATGGTTTTTCACCTTTTGTTTTGATGAGGGAGAGGAATCCCAGAACAAAGTTCAACCCAGGGTGGTTGGGAAGCCGCTTATGGAAAGTTGGTCACCTGAGCAGGAACGGAATAGGTTCGTTGAAGTGCACGAAAGAAACCGATTGTACTATCACCGCAAGCATGGAATCGAACATGTAAGTATTAAAGTGGGAAACTGTGTACGTATCAAGAAACCTGGCAAAGTTCCTAAAGACGTGAATCAGTATTTTTTATCCTAAAATGATGGGGGAAGTTTTACAAAACGCAATCAGAGTAACAAGTGGCAAGTTGTGGAATCTCAACGGGGTGGCTTTAGGCTCACAAGATTTATGGAAAGAGCCTGGTAACATTTTCAGTGATTGGATGGAGATTTGTATGTGAAAGCTGCTAATCTGTGAGGGATCCCGGACCTGGTGGAGTCTGGAACAAGTTTCTAGTGATGTTGGAACATACGACGCAAATTCTAATGTGGAGGTTTGCAATGATAATATGGTTGGAAATGAAAGGATGGTGATGAAGAGCACTTATTGACAACTAAAAGAAAGAGAAGACCACCAGCGTGTCTCATATATTATATTGTGAAAAGGGAATGCTGCGAGTAAAACCTTTTACAGTTGAATTTCTGATATAAATATCCTTATGCATTAACATGACTTTTGTTTTACTATTGCAGGAAACCTTATTTTTGGTTGTTATTTTTTTTAATTATTTCCTTATGTTTCTTTAATGTATTTGTAGGGGGGTGTCTTATGGTTGGTATTTCATTCTTTAGTGTGATGTGGGCTCTATTGATGCTTGGAGTGTTCTTTCTATCTGTGAGAAGACTCCAGGCATCAGCTGTCCCCGACCTGCCTTTCGTGACTTGTAGACATCATCGTGAATAAAGGCCTTTTATATACACTGGAGTCTTTCCCACGCCACAATGGCACATCTCTCTTTTCAGTACCCAACTGAATCTAAGACTATTTCCTCTGGTAGGGGATTTCCATGTATAGTTCTAAGCGATGAGTAGTCCCGTCCATCTGCGGGGACCCCGGAGCACTTTATCCAATATAGGTTCTTAAGTGGTGAAGTTTGCCTTTTTTCAGTAAGGCCTTGAAAAGTCACTTAAGAACTTCATAATGCAGCCTAGGGGTAGGCTACAGTGGTCAGATTTCTTCATCATGGGGAATGGCAAAAGAAGAGACCATAATTACATATGCTCTCAGAATATCTCCTTTTTGTTTTGTAATGGCACAGAGAAAGAACCTTCACAAACTCTTTTGCTATGAAAAGACATATGAAGAAGTGCAGGGCCATGTGGCCCATAGGCTGCCATTATAAGTGAAGAAAATGAAAGCAGTGCCTTTAAGAGTAGGGAGACCATCAATATCCCATCATGCTCAGCCAGAGGCAGTTACCTCATTTTGTTTTTCCGGCTCCTTCTGACGGACCCTTGGAGCATTGAACCACACCTTTTGAGTTTTTTTCTTGAAAATTAAATCTTCAAACTTCACTGTTCTTTGCTTCGCTCTACATCTTTTGTCCTTCTCTGTGGAGCAAAGTATTTTTCTCATAGGAAAGAGGCTTTAATCTTATTTAATATGCCATTTCTGTTCGACAAATGTCCCAGATGTGGCAGAAAAAAAGCCAAAACAGACCCACACGAGGTTTGCATTCTTTGTTAACCTTCCTCTCATCTTCCTGCCTCCTGTGACTTCTGTAAAACCTTCTCCGGACGTATCCTTCGTGGCAGGGAGAAAATGTACCTGCAGGGAAGAGAAGAGTGGAGAAAACAGCAAGTAGCCAGTGGGACCTCTGAGCGAAGAGGACGTAAAACTTCCACCAGAGCACTTCCCTCAACCTCCAGTGGATGTGGGAGGTCTGACAGGTGTTCTTCACCCAGAAAACGCTTTCGGTCCCGGTCGACGTTGAGGCAGTCGAAGTCGAGAGGAGGTAGGGTGCTGACAAGCTCGCTGTCATTGACTGGCTTGATGTCATGATAATGTCGATGCTCGACGTCGAGAACCATTTGAGCAACTTCGAGAACCTCTTTGCACCGGCTACGGACGCCGAGACAGGTGTCGCCGTCGAGGGATACGACTCACCGTCGCAGAGTTAGAAGATCGACTTCGACAGCAAAACGTCAATGACGGGATTGGTCGATGTCAAGAAGCTGGTCCTCGTCAAGTGGGCTATGTCGATGGGGGTCGAAGGGCAGGTAGTCGTCAAAGGCCAGTCGACGACGGAGATCGACATTGAAGAATGAATCGATGTTGAGTAGAGGAAAAGAATCTACTCCTCATCTGACTCTCATTCCAGATCTCCGTCATTGGTTGAGGTATTGATGTCTCCCACTCCGGCTTCTCCAGCTCCAGACCCTGCTGCCCCACTAGCGCCACTTCCTCTGGTGCTACCAGCTCCTCCTCCTCCAATACCTCAGCTTCCGGTACTTCCAACATTACCAGCACTGGTTCTGCCTGCTCCTGGGGTGCCTCAGATTACACCATCTCCTAGGAGATGATGTTCTAGGACACCCCATCGGTCTCGACATGGATGCTCACGCTCCTCATGTCGCCACTCCTACCGCAGGTCTAGATCATGCTCATGCCGTTAGCACCATAGAGATACGTCTTTGTCTACAAGAGACTATTTTCCTCCATTCTCTGATTCGTCTCAACCTCGGTCCTTCCCAATTGATGACATCAGTACCTTTCAGGAGGTCTTGGTTCGCGGTGCAACGAAACTGAACATACCTATGGAGACACCTACGCCATAAACGTCTGTCATTTTTGAGACGCTCAACCAACGCATGGCCTCTAGACCATTGCTTCCGCTAGTGCCAGGCCTGCTGGACCGAGCCATCGAATTATTCCTTATGCCTGCACCGTCAAGGCTCCAAAAGAAATGAACAAAAGAAAAGGCCGCCCACTTGCTCTCGCGCCTGCCGCCAGCCACAGCACCCCAGGTCCACAGTCTCCAAGAAGGCTCAAGCTTGCAACCCTCACTGCCTATCGCCCCGCTCAGGGTGCACTTCCCTTTCCGTGCCAGCCTGGGTACCAAGACCACGTTTCTCCGGTTGCTATTCCGGGTCCAGGTCGCATCTGTGTCTCCACTCTTCCGCAGCCGCTCCGAAAACACCAGGCCACCAGGGTCGCACTGAATCGCTTCGCCCTGGGGGCAGAACTCTCCCTGGCCATCCTCTTCTGAGCCCCACCGTGCCCCTTCACTCACTGTCCTGCTGTCTCAGGGGCCCCAGGTCCAGATCCACAGCATCTCCAAGCCCGTTAATCACAAGGGCCTCAAACAATGCCACAGCACAGCTGTCCCCTCCATATGACACTGTTTTCAAAGGGCACCTGCCTTCTTAGTTGGATTAGGACTCTCTGACTGAAGTTGGTGTCCCCATATAGCGCCTGACTCTTTACCCTGTCCAGCCTAGACTAGACCTAAGGAGCTTGGAGTGTTGGGATTCGCTTGGGCACCCAGGATTGCAGTGGATTTGTTAGAGCTTGGCGGGCAGAGAAAAGGCACTGCGATTTTGTATAGACTCCGCTTAGTAAGTTTTTTTGACGCTTTGGTCAGGGAGGCGAACTAAGGAATACATATTTCTTAGCAAAATTAAATTGGATCTCCTCACCAACACAGAATACTGGAAGTATAGTCTTTCAGAACCTACTGATTTTTAGTTTATTGCCCTGTTTTTCAGACAAATATTAATGTATTTCCTATGTTAAGAATTTCCTAAAGGTAACACACAATTACAGGTACTGGTAATTTTACATACAGACTATGACAGCCCACGGCTCACTGTTCTTAGAACATACCTTGCATCCCAAACGCAGGTTAGAACCCCGCCGGACAACTCATTTCCAATACAAAGTTCTGCTCCGCCTTCTTCAAGGGGACTTCATCTAGAAGTTTGCAGTGCTTTCTGAACAGAGTACATCACTTAGACCACCCGCCTTTGATGGATGTCACACCCACCCAGTCTCACCCACCTGGATGGCCTTGCTACTGTGTTCAACAGTGTGCTTCACTTACTTTCTTATGCCTTCTATCCCTCCTGGGGTATAGGCCATCAACCAGGACTCTCCAGCCATCTCTGTCCTGGGCTTTTCTTTCAATCTGATGCCAGGTGTAACCCATCTCCTTGCTGTCAGTCTCAAGGCCTCGGCACCAGGTGTTTCTTGCTGCTCCTCCACAGTGGGCTTCAGCAGTTCTACAATACTGTTACTGAACAGATTTCTGTAGCCAGACTGCCAGACATTGGCACGCAGAGGCCTTGAATCAGAACAATCCTGCTTTGAAAAAAAGACGGCCATCCCTAAAAGCGTTGTTTACTCAATGCTTCAAATGAGCACAAATGACAAGTAACCTATCAGTGCCTTTCATCAACCAATCTGACAAGAAATGAAACTGTAAATGAATCTTTATTGCATAGTTAATTAAAACCGGTGCAAAGGGTGAATATGTGATAGTTCATATGTACTACAATGTGCAAAAAAAAATATGTTTAAAAAGATCGAAATGTGCAAATATGTCAGATTACCATATAAATAGATGTGAGTTCGTGACAGTTAGGACAGTCGTGTGTAAGGCTTAGTTTATAGAGGCCACTTTTGTTAACATGGCTAGAACTGCAATAAAATAAAACAACGGTCAAATAGATGTTTGTTGAGTTAAAATACTCCTTTAGTGCCAGTGAGCAAGTTAAACTTCTGAAAGATAGAATAAAAAATCTAAACTGCTCAGTTAAAAAAGTCACAACAGCAACAATTTAGGTGGGCCAGAGATTCCTTCCCACAGGGACAAAAGTGGGCGCTCGTGGAGTAATGAGTGTGTTTCCATTTTCGCATTGTAAATATAACACCTTTTTTCTCTTGTACAGCCATGATTCCATAATGATACTTTTTCTGAATTCAAAATGGTCACTGAGTGGTCTCCATTTCTCTATTTGTCGCATTGGCAATGCAGACATCTTGTGGAATTCTGCTGCTGGGGTCTTGCCTCTTGGGCTTGGGCCAAAAAGGGAGGTACCGAGTCCAAGACCATGTGCAGCACATGGTGCCAATTCCAAAGGGCAAGTTGTAGACTTCTGTAGGATCCTGGACATCATCAGAATTGCCCCCAAGTTCCTCCTTCCATGCCACAATCCCTCGCTCCTTCTGTGTACCTAGAGAAAAGCAACGATGCAGGAACAGATTAATGCCAATCAAAACTAGAATGAGTTTTGTCACTTGTTAAGAGATGTTCACAGCGGACCACAGTAAGAAAGCTACAAGGTACCAAGAGCATCTGTCACATTCACCTTTATTTAGCTTCATCATGTCACTCATGCTATTTCTTGCATTCTTAATTCATCTTAGCTGCTGGTATCAGAAATGACTTACTGCTTTAAAACAACTAAGGCCCTGATTAGAAATTAGGCATAGTGGTAATTTTTGCAGCCATGGTAAAATAGCACGATACTTTACCAAATCACCTGATCACAAGTTCATAGCGGGTTGTGGGTTTATAGGGGAATAGGATGGGAAGTAATTTAATTATATTACATTTATTAAATATTTTTTGATTTCAAACTTGCATTTTTAGTTCTTGAGTGGGTTGTGGGTTTATAGGGGAAGAGGGTGGAAAGTTATTTAATTATTTTACATTTATTGATTCATTTTTATTTATTCCTATTTGTTTAATTGATATGTTATAGTGTTAAATGTGTATTTATTATTAATTAATACATAATTGGTTATTTATTATATTTAATTAATTAATTGGTAATTAATTATGGCAATTGTGTAATTATTTTAGGTGTGTGTTGTGGTGTTTATAGGTGTAAAGGGTGGGAAGTAGTTTATTTTTAATTTATGGATTAATAATTGGTTTTAATTAATTTTAATTAATTAATTGGTTATTCATTTCAGTAAAATTGTAATTAATGTTAGGTGTGTTGTGTTTATAGGTGTAAAGGATGGGAAGTTACTTATTTTTAATTGATGAATTAACAATTTGTTGTTAATTGATTTTAATAAATTAATTGGCAATTGATTATGGTAATTGTGTAATTAATTTTAGGGTGTTGTGTGTTGTGGTTTTTATAGGAGTAAAGGGTGGGAAGTAATTTGTGTTTAATGAATGAATGTGGAGTGGTGTGGCTCACTGGTTAGAGGCGGCAGACCCGGAAGCAGAGGACGGACTGGGACCAGGGTTCTATTCCCGACGCGGCAGGGTCGAGGACCAGGGTCAGCGGACTTGATAATTCTCACCTTGGTGCCTACTCTAACAAGGGAACTCTGGACATTAGCTTGCCTCATCTCCACAACGGCCCCCCACATACGCCGGGGATGCCTGGTTTCACCTTGGAGATACCCAGTAGGGACCATTTCACAGGGAAAGCCAGGACGGGTTCCCCAGCGGTCTACAGCGCAGAGATACTCCTTCGGGAGTCGATTCTAGCGCTTTAGAAACCCACAATTAATTAATTAATTACATTAAGTTGTTAATATATGTTAATTATTTGATATTTATGTTGGGTAATTGTTTTTCTTTGAGTGTTGTATTTTCTTGTAAAGGGGTAAAGGGTGAGTATTAAATGAATTTTAATGATGTAATTATTAGTTGTTAATAGTAATAGTTTTTCTTTTAAAAATAATATTTAATTGTGTTTTATTAGCTTAATTTAGGTGTGTGTTGTGGATATTATAGTGTTAAAGCATGTGTACTCAGTGATTGTTTATTATTTTTCTTTCTTACTAAGATTTTTTAGATTGATTATTAATTATGTTAATTATGGAAATACATTTATAAAAATTTCAAAGTGTTTTGTTATTGGTGTGGTTTAGAGGGTAGGAAATAAATACATTTATGTTTTAAATAAATCTTTTGTTTGTTAATATTTGCTACTTTTAAATAATTATTGTTTATAAATGTATTTATTTGATATATTATTTGTAGGTTTTTGTTATATGTAAATCATATTATATTATGTGTCCTTTTTATATGTTTTATATATTTTATTTAATTTTTAAAATATTGTTTCTTTATGTATATGATTTTTACATTTTTGGAATATTTTTTGTTTTTTTCCCCAATTTTGTAAGTGTTCTTAGTAATTTTTGTTTCTCTGCTATCCAGCACTTTCCCTACTGTTGCTCTCACTGGAGTGGGAATAGTAATTTTTACCCCTCCGCTATCCAACACTTTACCTACTCTTGCACTCACTGGAGTGGGAATCGTAATAATTACCCCTCCACTAGCCAACATTTTCCCTACTGTTGCTCTCACTGTAGTTGGAAAAGTAAATTTAATTCCTCCATTATCCAACACTTACCCTACTTTTGCAGTTATAGTTAGGATCTAGTTTCTATAGGATTTTTTTTTTGATTTGCCAATAACTTTGTCGTTGTTTGATGAATCTTCACAAACGTTTCAAAACTAATACAACTCTCACTACAGCTACTGTCTTGAAAGTTACGGGCAGTAGCGGTCGGTGGTGTGAGTGCTGCCAGGCGGTGACTTGGAGTGGGGCAGGGGCAGGGTGGGGAGTAGTAAACTATGGAATACCGCCAAATGCAGGTAAGTAAACATATAAATAAATAAAACAAATTTTGTTGCGCGCACTGCATCGAATTTTGCACTCAACTAAATTCGTTTTATTTATTTATATGTGTACTTACCTGCATTTGGCCATATTCCATTGTTTACTACACCCCACCCTTCCCCACCCCTGCCCCACGTCACCGCCCGGCAGTACTACCACCACGGACTGCTACTGGTTACGGGGTGATTCGTTAAGCAGGGGCCGAGAACCAGGGGGTGCTTAATAGCACGTTTTCCCAATGTTAATTCCCATCGACCTTTAGACACGGCTACAGCCTGAACAGCTAAATTTAATTTCACCAAATTTGGCAGGAAGGTAGATGTTGGTCCAGGGATGTGCCTTTTTATCATTTGGTGTAAATCCATTCAGTAGTTTAGGAGATATTTAAAGAAAACTCTAGTTGTATATATATATCTGGAGGCTGAAAATCTGCGACCCCTCTCGATCTTGTGCTGAGAATTGATTGCTGCCAACATTTCAAACCAGGAAGTCGTGGCAGCCATCTTGTGACTCAATTTGACCAAGTTACAGAAAAAAGATTTAAAAAAAGAAAAGGGAGCAGGGTATAAACACCCTGACTCCTTAGGCCTCTTGGGTGAGGGGGGGCACTGGGAGCCCGCAGGGCCAAAAAAGCATTTTTTACATTTCTTGGCTGGAGTTTCGCTGGATTCACAAATCCCATGCTTCATTTAATATGGGCCGGGTCCTGGGGCACAGTCCAAATATAGGAAACGTGCCCCAATGCTCCATTTCCTGGAGCTTACTACTACCCTGGGAACCACCATCTCCCGGGGAAATGCAAAAATGAGCTGGGAGTGCTTGTTTATCTCAGACTCAATTAGAAATTTTAATCTTCAAAAGAAACATACATCAATCAATAGTTCAAAAATATAAATTATAGACATATGCACAATCAAAACATTTTTTTCCTTGTTTATTCTTGATGTTCAGCAGCCGACGCGTTTCGTCCTAAAGGCAGGACGTCATCAGGGCTGCAAGTGCAAACACATAATACAGATGCATCAGTACATGTGTACAATCTCAATCATATGCGTACAATCTCAGTCAGTAATAACCTGAAAACATAACTCAAATCTCATTGAAAACTAATCAATATGATACAGCTCACTGTGCCGTGTGGTACTTACAAAGAATTCAATAACTTCACACTGTTAGAAAAATAAGCGGGCACTTATTGCCTGTGATTCTCACTCTAAATAAAATCCATTGTTTCTCATTTAAACACTCAAATTTTACATCTACATCCTGGGATCAGAAAAGCATGCAAACTGCTGCGTAGTTATTCAGAAGACTTATTATTTATGTAATTGATGAACAGCTCACCTCGTACTCTTATCTTGCGGTTCCTCTAATATTAAGACTTAGACTTTCAAACTAGGCAATTGTGCTACAAGAGGTCAGATCCTTCATCACAGTACCGGAAATAATCATAAACTGGGGTGGGGCAGAAGAAAAGGAAGACCAATAAATTACCAAACATGAACTACATATCTACCTAATTGTGACCCCCAAAGTTCCATTTCTCTCTGAACTTAAACTCGCCCTGTCTATCATAATGACATTTTACATCTGCAAGAAATGCGTACCTGGAAAACCCTAGATCACTGTATTTCTCAGATCGATTAATCCTTTATTCCTTTAATCGAGAGTCCTTTAAAAACTAATCAGCCAAATGGCATTCATACCTAGAAAAGTCAAGAAAATACCTTGATGGGTTAAGTTACTCAGCCAACCCTCTCTGATATTAAAAAATTCCATTTCTATGTTGACTCACCACATTCCAATACAATGTAACCAAAGGGGCAAATGACATCTATTCTCCAACGATCCTATCAATCCGTTGTGAACCAATCCATTCTACAAAATAAGAATGAACAGAATATGTAGCCTTCCCATCTCTTGTCCTTCTATATTAACTATTGTCTATTACCCCAAGGCTCCGCCTGCACTCACCCTTAGCAACGCGACCTCCTGCTCCTCCACACCATCCGGACTCGATAAATTCCGAAGGTGTGGTGCTCCGGACTCCCTATGCTTAAAAAGGACCGAGGGCCAATCAAATCGCTCTAAATTTCGCGCGCATTCTAACTGTGTGCATCTGTGAGAAACGGAACGTTTCCAATAAGGTCCGCTGTCTGCGTTTGTCTTATTACTTAGTATATCCGCTCATGCGCATTGAGCTTTATCCTTGTCACTCTAAGTTTGCCTTATTAATTAGTATTGCCGCTCATGCGCATTGCGCTCTATCCGTTAATATTACCGATCATGCGCATTGAGCTCGTACCGGCTTCACTCCTAGCCTCAGTGTTTACAACCATTAAGCACAACCGTTTCCGGTCTTGCGCAGCTCACCGTTACATCTCGGTGAGCGAGTCCCCAATAAGGTCCGCCCCGCGCCTTTCGGTGAGCGAGTCTCCAATAAGGTCCGCCTCGCGCATTCAGCTGTATGCTGATTCATCTGCTAACCATAGTATTTCCGGCTGTCAAGTAAATAGTATCCGGTCATGCGCAGATCCTTATTACGCCTCGATAAACAAGTGTTCCAATCAAGTCTACCAAGTACGTACTCTGTTACTCCTCAACACCGTTTCCTGCCCATTACAACCCATGTTCCTTTCTCCGATGCACAATAGAAAATAAAAAACTGAATGTCTCAATGAGTCACTGCGACTGGCAAAGATCAGCCTCCCCTTGTCTTCCTACAATCCACCATATCTTCTCTTTTTGTTCATACCTGCCCCTATTTTGTTGCAGCAAATTCGCATTGTATTTAATTCTTATTGTTTGATAATTGAAAGGTGCATTCACTCTCAAAACACTTGTATAGATATAATTTAAAAAACATAGGGCTAGGGAAAATATTACGTGGGAAAGCACTGACCCATACTTAGTCACACAGGTCGTAGCTATAAAGCCCTAATATGGGCAACGAAAGATGTTCATATCATAGAAAATAATGCATAAAGAGAGAAAAAGCAGCAGTTTGCTTGCTCCACATCCCGGAATGTTTACAATAAACAAACATAGAATACCTATTAGGACATTCATTATTTAAACAGACTAAATTCAGTCACATTGGTCTATCTAATGTCATGTTTTGCTCTCAACTATGCCAAAAAGTGATGTAGTTCAGAATCAATATTTAAACCACACATTTTCGTACGACATTTGATTATCCAACGTGCTTCTGCTTGACGAATTCGTAATTCCCAATCTCCCCCTCTCACATGTTGGGACACTTTTTCTATGCCATGAAATTTAAAGTCAATACTGGCACCATGTTCCTTTTCCATATGTGCATAGAGTGGAGACCTCGTATCTCGGTTAATGACTGCTCGTCTATGCTCTTGTATTCTTAATTTAAGGGGTCTTTTCGTACTCCCTATGTACACTTTGTTACAGCTACATATTATGGCATAAACTATTCCTACGCTATTGCAGTTGATAAATTCATTAATGTGAAATCGTCTAGTACCATCAAATCCAAAAGTTTTAGTTTTGTTCATACCGTACGGACATATTACACATGCCCCACAGACATAAAAGCCTTTGGGCTGAGTAGGGAGCCAATCCTTAGTTTGTTTCACTATCGGACGAACATAATTCGTTGAGACTTTGTCCCTGATTGTTGGACATTTCTTGAACGTTATTAAAGGTTTGTCATCCAATATGGTAGCCAAACCTGGGACACCTTTTAACAAAGTCCAATTCCTACTGAGTGCTTGCCTGATTTTATCTCTTTGCACACAGTATGCTGTAACAAAGGAAGGCTTGTGCCTAACTGGCTCTTTCTTTTTCGGAAACAGAGTAGTAGCTCTGTCTATCTTTGACACTTTCTCACTCGCCCTTGCTAAATCTTTTTTGGCAAAAAAGATTTAGCAAGGGCGAGTGAGAAAGTGTCAAAGATAGACAGAGCTACTACTCTGTTTCCGAAAAAGAAAGAGCCAGTTAGGCACAAGCCTTCCTTTGTTACAGCATACTGTGTGCAAAGAGATAAAATCAGGCAAGCACTCAGTAGGAATTGGACTTTGTTAAAAGGTGTCCCAGGTTTGGCTACCATATTGGATGACAAACCTTTAATAACGTTCAAGAAATGTCCAACAATCAGGGACAAAGTCTCAACGAATTATGTTCGTCCGATAGTGAAACAAACTAAGGATTGGCTCCCTACTCAGCCCAAAGGCTTTTATGTCTGTGGGGCATGTGTAATATGTCCGTACGGTATGAACAAAACTAAAACTTTTGGATTTGATGGTACTAGACGATTTCACATTAATGAATTTATCAACTGCAATAGCGTAGGAATAGTTTATGCCATAATATGTAGCTGTAACAAAGTGTACATAGGGAGTACGAAAAGACCCCTTAAATTAAGAATACAAGAGCATAGACGAGCAGTCATTAACCGAGATACGAGGTCTCCACTCTATGCACATATGGAAAAGGAACATGGTGCCAGTATTGACTTTAAATTTCATGGCATAGAAAAAGTGTCCCAACATGTGAGAGGGGGAGATTGGGAATTACGAATTCGTCAAGCAGAAGCACGTTGGATAATCAAATGTCGTACGAAAATGTGTGGTTTAAATATTGATTCTGAACTACATCACTTTTTGGCATAGTTGAGAGCAAAACATGACATTAGATAGACCAATGTGACTGAATTTAGTCTGTTTAAATAATGAATGTCCTAATAGGTATTCTATGTTTGTTTATTGTAAACATTCCGGGATGTGGAGCAAGCAAACTGCTGCTTTTTCTCTCTTTATGCATTATTTTCTATGATATGAACATCTTTCGTTGCCCATATTAGGGCTTTATAGCTACGACCTGTGTGACTAAGTATGGGTCAGTGCTTTCCCACGTAATATTTTCCCTAGCCCTATGTTTTTTAAATTATATCTATACAAGTGTTTTGAGAGTGAATGCACCTTTCAATTATCAAACAATAAGAATTAAATACAATGCGAATTTGCTGCAACAAAATAGGGGCAGGTATGAACAAAAAGAGAAGATATGGTGGATTGTAGGAAGACAAGGGGAGGCTGATCTTTGCCAGTCGCAGTGACTCATTGAGACATTCAGTTTTTTATTTTCTATTGTGCATCGGAGAAAGGAACATGGGTTGTAATGGGCAGGAAACGGTGTTGAGGAGTAACAGAGTACGTACTTGGTAGACTTGATTGGAACACTTGTTTATCGAGGCGTAATAAGGATCTGCGCATGACCGGATACTATTTACTTGACAGCCGGAAATACTATGGTTAGCAGATGAATCAGCATACAGCTGAATGCGCGAGGCGGACCTTATTGGAGACTCGCCCACCGAAAGGCGCGGGGCGGACCTTATTGGGGACTCGCTCACCGAGATGTAACGGTGAGCTGCGCAAGACCGGAAACGGTTGTGCTTAATGGTTGTAAACACTGAGGCTAGGAGTGAAGCCGGTACGAGCTCAATGCGCATGATCGGTAATATTAACGGATAGAGCGCAATGCGCATGAGCGGCAATACTAATTAATAAGGCAAACTTAGAGTGACAAGGATAAAGCTCAATGCGCATGAGCGGATATACTAAGTAATAAGACAAACGCAGACAGCGGACCTTATTGGAAACGTTCCGTTTCTCACAGATGCACACAGTTAGAATGCGCTCGAAATTTAGAGCGATTTGATTGGCCCTCGGTCCTTTTTAAGCATAGGGAGTCCGGAGCACCACACCTTCGGAATTTATCGAGTCCGGATGGTGTGGAGGAGCAGGAGGTCGCGTTGCTAAGGGTGAGTGCAGGCGGAGCCTTGGGGTAATAGACAATAGTTAATATAGAAGGACAAGAGATGGGAAGGCTACATATTCTGTTCATTCTTATTTTGTAGAATGGATTGGTTCACAACGGATTGATAGGATCGTTGGAGAATAGATGTCATTTGCCCCTTTGGTTACATTGTATTGGAATGTGGTGAGTCAACATAGAAATGGAATTTTTTAATATCAGAGAGGGTTGGCTGAGTAACTTAACCCATCAAGGTATTTTCTTGACTTTTCTAGGTATGAATGCCATTTGGCTGATTAGTTTTTAAAGGACTCTCGATTAAAGGAATAAAGGATTAATCGATCTGAGAAATACAGTGATCTAGGGTTTTCCAGGTACGCATTTCTTGCAGATGTAAAATGTCATTATGATAGACAGGGCGAGTTTAAGTTCAGAGAGAAATGGAACTTTGGGGGTCACAATTAGGTAGATATGTAGTTCATGTTTGGTAATTTATTGGTCTTCCTTTTCTTCTGCCCCACCCCAGTTTATGATTATTTCCGGTACTGTGATGAAGGATCTGACCTCTTGTAGCACAATTGCCTAGTTTGAAAGTCTAAGTCTTAATATTAGAGGAACCGCAAGATAAGAGTACGAGGTGAGCTGTTCATCAATTACATAAATAATAAGTCTTCTGAATAACTACGCAGCAGTTTGCATGCTTTTCTGATCCCAGGATGTAGATGTAAAATTTGAGTGTTTAAATGAGAAACAATGGATTTTATTTAGAGTGAGAATCACAGGCAATAAGTGCCCGCTTATTTTTCTAACAGTGTGAAGTTATTGAATTCTTTGTAAGTACCACACGGCACAGTGAGCTGTATCATATTGATTAGTTTTCAATGAGATTTGAGTTATGTTTTCAGGTTATTACTGACTGAGATTGTACGCATATGATTGAGATTGTACACATGTACTGATGCATCTGTATTATGTGTTTGCACTTGCAGCCCTGATGACGTCCTGCCTTTAGGACGAAACGCGTCGGCTGCTGAACATCAAGAATAAACAAGGAAAAAAATGTTTTGATTGTGCATATGTCTATAATTTATATTTTTGAACTATTGATTGATGTATGTTTCTTTTGAAGATTAAAATTTCTAATTGAGTCTGAGATAAACAAGCACTCCCAGCTCATTTTTGCATTTGTTCAGTTGAATCTGGGGTTAGGATGATGCCCCAGTAGTTGGTAGAGTGTTAACGCCAATTTGATGTACTATCCCTAGTGCACCTATTATACCCTACGTCGTCCAAAAATCTTTTTGCATAAACCATCTCCCGGGGCTTTAATTAAATGTGGGGGAGGCTTGTATGGCCTCTCGTGCTGCCCGGGGACCGCCACTTCCCTGGGGCACAAACACAATCTTAAGGGGGTCTGTAGTGGGCCAAGTTAATATTGGAGGAGGGCCACACGGCCCCCGCTCCTGGAGCCCTAGATGGCCCTGGGGACCGCTATGCGCCAGTGCTGGCTAGACCAAAATGTACTGGGGTTCCCACCCACGGGACATTGCAATTTGCTATTGTTTTTTGGGAGCACCACTCCACAGAACCACTCACACACCCACTCACACCCCATACAACCTCTTGTATGCCCACTAACACACCTGCATTACTACTCACATACCCATTCACAGACCCATACCAGTACTCACCCACTCACTCCTCCATAGAGGCACTCACTCACTCACTCGATCTGCCACTCACACAACCATTCACTTACCCATACAGCCTGTCACATAGCCACACACTCACCCATATACTTACTCACAAACTAACTATTTTACCTACACAGTCACTGACACTCCCACTCATTCACCCACACAGCCTCAACACAGCCACTCACTTATCCATACATGCACTCACACACTCACTCACTCACACACACAACCACTTACATAACCATTCACACATCCATACAAGCACTCACAAATCTGCTCATCCATCCCTACAGCAATTCACACAGACACTCTCCAATACAGCCACTCACAGACTAGCCCACTTAACCAAAGACTCACCCATACAGTCACTTACACACAGTGACTTATCAGCCATTCAGACACCCACTCACCCATACAGTCACTACATACCCAGTTACCCACCCATAGTACTACTCACACTGCCACTCACTCACTCACCATACAGCCACCGACACACCCACTCACTCACCAGTACAGCCACTCACACACCACCTCACTCCCACACACATCCACTCAAACACCCATGTATACACCCACTTACACAGCAGTGCTCCAGCCATTCCATAGCAAACAAGTGCTCCGGTTTGAACATGCTCTCGATTTTTCAAAGTGAAGCACTTTGCTTTTTGCACCCAGGGAGCTACATCTTAGCAGCTCCCTGGGGGTTAAAAGCACTGCCGGCTCCCGCAGGAGGCAGGAGCCAGCCAGGACGCAGGTGCTTTTAGGCACTCCCGCGGTCCCCAAGGAGAGACCATGCTCCGGGGTATGGGGTCCCCGAGGCCAAAAATGGCCCGGGAGGGGTGGCAGGGGAATTGGCCTTCCTCTCTTTAATTTTTTTTTTTATAAACGGCCTGGCTCCAGGGGATGGGGTCCCCAGGGCACACAATGGCCTGGACGGGGGGCCGCTCAGCCCCCTTCCCTTTACAAATATAATAAAAACAAAAATGGACAGGCCCATGGGAGGGGGTCCCCAGGGCCAAAATTGGCCTAGAGAGGGGGGCCGCACGACCCTCTCCCCTTTAACAATAAAATATTAAGATAGACCTAGCCCTGGGGGAAAGGTCCCCACGGGCCAAAGGTATCAAGTGAAGGGGGAGCACACACCCCCCTTCCTAAAATAAAAAAAAAGTGAAACCAGCAACTCCTGGGATGCCCTGGCCTCTCTCTTCACTACTCTGCAAACACACCTCCAGGTGCGTTTTTGGTTGGGGAGGAAGTCCCCTTCGCTGGTGAAGTTCCTTAGGGGCCAACTAACCAACCTGTTACCTCCAGTAAGCCCCACACACTGGGGTTTCTGAGAGGTCGTTGGAGGCCACGACCCTTTTTCCCCCACTCTGCACACGTGCCTCTCAGCACACTGCTGGTGGGGCGATGAGGTCCCCTAGCCTCCTGAGGGCCCCAGGACTAAAGTGGACTTTGTCCCCCAAGCAGCAGTGTGTCAGGAGTTGTGTTTTCAGAGTGGTGGAGAAAGGTGGCATGGCCGCTGACCACTGTGTGGGGATACTGGAGGTAACAGGTGGGCTACTTCGCCCCTAAGGACCCTCAGCAGCAAAGAACCCAAACCGGTCCCCAAACCAAGAGTGCGCCAGGTGGCGGGTTTGCAGAGTGGTGGAGAAGGGGGCGCGACCTGCTATCTGAACTCAGCAATACTGCTGTATGGGACTTACTGGAGATTAATAGGAGGGGCAGTTGATCCCCAAGCACGTCCTTGGGAGCTCACTACCCCTCCTGTTACCTACAGTACGTCCCACACAGCAGAATTGCTGAGAAGTTGTGAGAGGCCAAGCCCTCTTTCTCCACCACTCTGCAAACGTGCCTCCTGGCGCACTACTAGATGGGGGATAAAGTCCCCTTAGTTCCAGAGGGACCTTTGGGGCAAAGAAGGCCTCCTGGTACCTCCTGTAAGTCATACACAGTAAAATTCCTGAGAGCTGTTTGGAGGCCCAGCCCCCTTTCTCCACCACTATGCAAACACGACTGCTAGTTAAAAAAACTGAAGACATTTGTTACAAAAACAGGGGTTACAAGGACATTATAGATAGGGTTAGATTTTACTCATACAAAAACAGAGAAATTCAGCTATTATAGTTACCTGAGTTAACTATAACTCGTGCCCCACTGCTTATGGCCTCACAATAACATCACTGATGACATATCAAATGACATTACTGATTACATCATCCACAGCATCTCTGATGCACCCACTCACACCCCTAAAGAATCTTTTATACAGCCTCTGCCACTCCCACACAAGCATTCACAAAACCAGTCACAGAGTCATACAAGTAGTTACAAACCCATTCACTGATTCATGGATCTACACACACATCCACTCATTCACCCATACATCCACTCATACACCCACTCACTTACTAATACAGCCTTTGATATATCCACTCATATACCCATACAAATACTCATACACTGAGTGAGTCACCCATAGAACTACTCACACACCTAGACACTCACCCATACAGTCATTCACACAGCCACTTATTCATCTGAACAGTTACACACACCCGCCCACTTACTCATACAAATAGTAATACGTAGTCACTCACCAATACAGTCACTGACAGAAGCATGCACTGATCCGTATAGCCACCTTCACAATAACTCACTCACGGATACAGTCACTCATATACCCAGTCACTCGCCTATACTGCCTTTCACATACCCAGTTACTCACCCATACTGACACAAGCACTCAATCACAGACAGACATACAGACACTCACTCACCCATCCAGGTTCTTTCACACGCACCCACTACCCCATACAGCCACTGACTCACCCACTCACTCATCAATGCAGGCTGCCACACCCCTCCTCACCCACACACACAGACACCCAGACAATCATAGATATTCAGACAACCAACCAATCACCCATGTAGCCTTTCATGTACCCACTAACACACTCATACACCCACTCAGACATCAACTGACAGACAGATACACACATTTACACAACCAGTCACTCACACAAATATTCACTGAGACACATAATCACTCACTTATACAGTCAATCACGCTCCTACTCAGTCATTCATATAGTCACTCATACATCCACTAATTCACCAGTACACCTAGGTATTTATATTTAACTCGCATAAACTTTTTTTAAACACTCACAGTCACTGGATGATGTCATCACTGATGTCATCAGTGATGTCATTTGAGATGTCATCAGTGATGTCATGAATGATGTCACTGACCATGTCATGAGTGTTGTAATATGTGAGGTCATAAGCAGTGCATTGCGCGGGCGCGAGTTATAGTTCACTTAGGTAACTATAACGGCATGAGAAAAATCTGACCCTAACTATAACTTCCCTGTAACCTTTGTTTTTTTTAATGAATTTCTAAGGTTTTTTAAATTGCTAATTCCTAACTATAACGTCCCTGTAATCTTTGTTTTCTTTAGTGAAATATATATATATATATTTATATATATATATATATCACTAACATCCTCCAAAAGAGAACAGAGGCCACAACGGGGATCAAAATTGAAAGCTTCTTTATTTCCAGGTTAGTATCAGAATGGGCGTATGCATTTCGGCTGCGTGTAGCCTCCTCAGCGCCCAGCGTGGTATGTGAGGAAAGGTCCAGCGTCTCTCTTAGTTCTGAAAGTTCAGCTGTTGTAAATGTTCGTAGAGCGCTCCGCCCCTCATGCTGACTCATTACCTCCAAGTACAACGTCCTGAAGGCAAAGTACACTGCATGTCCCAGCATACAACAGGTTGCCGGGAATTGGCTGCTGAATAGTTGTCTGCTCCATGAATAAGACTTTGGACCCAGTCTCTCGTTTTCGTCGTACCACCCGGAACAAGGTCTTTCTCCAGTCCCCAACTGCACAACCTTGACGTTCCGGACTCTTCATGCCGGGGGTAAGTGCGCGCTGCGCCTCTCCCAATGCGGAGTTGTGGACTCCGACACCGGTACATATTGTCCATAATTGCCAGGGTGGGTCCGATCATTTTCAATATCTTGAAAGAAAAGAAGGGCTTCTCGCCGAGACAAGAAGCGGGTTGCCAGTACTGATCAGACCAACGCTTGCGTGCAGGGGCCTCTGTATCATGCCAGTGGCAGGCATTACAAAATCACTAACATCCTCCAAAAGAGAACAGAGGCCACAACGGGGATCAAAAATGAAAGCTTCTTTATTTCCAGGTTAGTATCAGAACGGGCGTATGCATTTCCGCTGCGTGTAGCCTCCTCAGCGCCCAGCGTGGTATGTGAGGAAAGGTCCAGCGTCTCTTAGTTCTGAAAGTTCAGCTGTTGTAAATGTTCGTAGAGCGCTCCGCCCCTCATGCTGACTCATTACCTCCAAGTACAACGTCCTGAAGGCAAAGTACACTGCATGTCCCAGCATACAACGGGTTGCCAGGAATTGGCTGCTGAATAGTTGTCTGCTCCATGAACAAGACTTTGGACCCAGTCTCTCGTTTTCGTCGTACCACCCGGAACAAGGGCTTTCTCCAGTCCCCAACTGCACAACCTTGACGTTCCGGACTCTTCATGCCGGGGGTAAGTGCGCGCTGCGCCTCTCCCAATGCGGAGTTGTGGACTCCGACACTGGTACATATTGTCCATAATTGCCAGGGTGGGTCCGATCATTTTCAATATCTTGAAAGAAAAGAAGGGCTTCTCGTCGAGACAAGAAGCGGGTTGCCAGTACTGATCAGACCAACGCTTGCGTGCAGGGGCCTATATATATATATATATATATCCAAACCACACTCCTTTGCTGTTGAGCACACACGGGTTTTCAGGGGAGAGGCGCTTTATTAAATCATTTGGCATGACGCGTTTCGTTTGTTTAGAACTTCACCAGATGCCGCAATTGCGTGAATACTTTCAGCCCACACTTAAAAAATGTAATGTTCATCTGCGATTGGCTGGAAACACTGCTGGCACTGCTATGGGGAAAACCTGGCTCAGACTTCACCCTGTGAGTCCGTGCGGAACAAATACCAACGTAAGTACTTGCCCCAGTGGGCAGTGTCTGCTCCGTTCCCCCTGCTTGGCTATGTGCTTGGCTATGATCTTTTGCGGGCTTGATCTTTCATTTGCAGCCGCTCACTCGATCCCTCACCTCACCGCAGGATTCCTGGAGCAGGACCAGCAAGGACTTCTCGAGTGAGGAGCCGCCTCCCACGAACTCGCAGTCCATCTGCAATGGCACAGTACACTGTTCCAGGTAGGCGGGGCCTCGGAGTTTGAAAGAATTTCAAATGTCCACACGTTGCCACAGATGGAGGTGTGGCGACGCGGCCAGGGCAACTGACGCTGGAATCTGGGGATCAGGGTTCGATCCCCGGCTCCGGCGGCAGGTTAGCCCAGCACCATGTGACTCTGGGCAATAGCTCGCTTAATCTCCCCGACGGCCCCCAGCGCCTAGAGACCCTTACGGGTGATTGTGCGCTTTACAAATGTGGATTATTATTCTCCGAAGCACTTTTGAGGAGGGCGCTCGCAGGGTGCAAGTGGCTGCACCCAAAACATCCAAACCACACTCCTTTGCTGTAGGCACAGAGTTGAGCACACACAGGTTTTGAGGGGAGAGGCGCTTTATTAAATCACTCGGCGTGACGCGTTTCGTTCGTTTAGAACTTCCTCAGATGTCGCAATTGCGTGAATACTTTCAGCCCACACTTTAAAAATGCAATGTTCATCTGCGATTGGCTGGAAACACTGCTGGCACTGCTATGGGGAAAACCTGGCTCGGACTTCACCCTGTGAGTCCGTGCGGAACAAATACCAACGTAAGTACTTGCCCCAGTGGCCGGTGTCTGCTCCGTTCCCCCTGCTTGGCTATGATCTTTTGCGGGCTTGATCTTGCAATGGCAGCCGCTCACTCGATCCCTCACCTCACCGCAGGATTCCTGGAGCAGGACCAGCAGGGACTTCTCAAGTGAGGAGCCGCCTCCCACGAAGTCGTTGATATATATCAAAACAATACCCTTGCAGGCATAGAGTGATGCATAAATTATGCAAAAAAGAAGCAGAGAACTGTGAGTAGTTCTCAAGTTTATGTGGAAAGCAGCTCCTGTATAGACACCCTCAACATCAGCAACACTCTACATTTGTGTCTGGACAAAGCTGTACTGTATGATGTTAAAGTAATGCACTAGCACGTTATATTTACATCGATGTATACAGGTATACTAGGCTGAACATGCCCACAAGAATGAAATACTCTGAGTAATGTTTAAGGACTGAGGTCATTTGCACTTATTTATTTGTTCGTAATGCACTTGCATTTTATATTTATGAAGAATATAAGCATCTACTGGTCATTCTAATATGCTATTGGCAGTTATGTTTTTAATAACTGGTTTTTAGATGACGATATTATTTCAATATACGTTTTATGCACGTGCACTTTATCACTATGTCATGCACGTAATTTTGCCCGTTTAAGCGATCATTTGATATTTCAGGTTTACTTTAACAATATACCATTGCGGCTGTATTTGGATTGTTGAAGTATGTTTTCTAGTTTCATGCTTAAAGAAAAGTGTGGGCTCTTTCACCAGTTTTTTCACTACTGTAGTCACTATTGCTCATTGGCCCATAGAACGTCATGTGATCATGACAGTGTTTCACTGTCGAAACATGTAACATCTGTATAATCTGGCCATATTTGATTTGATTGATTTGATTTTGCGTTTTGTAAAGCGCAGCGTATGCCCGAGGGCGTCTTGGCGCTAGCCTAGTCTGGGAAACTAAAGTACCAACTGAACCCCTTTGGGATGATTAATTAGTTTTTAAATAGCCAGGTCTTGAGTTGACTTCTAAACCTCATCAAGGAGTTGCTGTTTTTAATCTGTAGGGGGAGTGAGTTCCATACCTTGGCCGTCCCTACGACAAATCTCTTCCCGCCCCAGCGCAACTGCCTGTAACTTGGCACTACCAGTAGGTGAGACTGAGCTGATCTTAAATTTCTGGCGGGTACATATTTCCTAAGTTGGGTTCTAAGGAAGAGGGGTCCTTTCCCTTGCAACGCCTTAAAAGCCAGGCACTGTGACTTAAATATGATTCTCTTATGCACCGGCAGCCAGTGGAGATCCTTTAGCCGCTCAGTTCTTGGTTCGTATTTAGGAATGTGCAGTATCAGCCTGGCCGCTGCATTCTGCATCCGCTGGAGTCTAAGCAGAAGCTGCATCTGCAGACCAGTGTACAGCGCATTTCCATAGTCTAACCTTGACATGGCTAACGCTGTTACCACCGTTTTTAGTGCATCCATAGGTATAAATGGGCGGATCTTCCTGATGATTTTGAGAATCCCCCAAAACGTGGAGGAGAGTTTGTTGATTTGACCTTCAAAGGTCAGTCTTTGGTCAAATATGACCCCCAGATTTCTCACCTCTGACACTGTTAATGGACAGTCACCTAGATCCTCCGGCCACCATTTTGGGGAACAAAAGGAGGTATGGTTACCGAGTAACAGAACCTCAGTCTTCTCACTGTTCAATTTGAGGCAGTTCCTCTGCATCCAGCTGTTAATGTGCAGCATACAGGTGTTGAAACGTTCTGCCGTCTCCTCGACATTATCTGATACCGAGATCACAATTTGTGTGTCATCGGCATATGATATGACCGAGAATCCACATTGTCTAATGATTTCTGCCAGCGGGGCCACATAAACATTAAAGAGAGTAGGGCTTATAGACGAGCCCTGAGGCACCCCGCATGGCAGCTCGAAGGATTTGGAGGTATTACCATCCATCTCCACATAAACGTTCTATTCTTTAAGAATGAAGTCAAGAACGTAATGGCAATCCTGTGGAATCCTAGTTCAACCAATCTCTTGATCAAAATTTGGTGATTGACCGTATTGAAGGCCGCCGATAGGTCTAATAAGATCAAGGCGGCCTTCTTACCCTTGTCCAAAGTTATTCTTAGCTCTTCAGCAGCCATTACCAGTGCCATCTCTGTTCCGTGACCTTCCCTAAAACCATACTGGGACTGGTCTAGAAGTTCACCTTGAGCTATAAAAGACGTGATCTGTCCATTAATCAGTTTTTCCAGCACCTTAGCGCCGAAGGGGATCCTGGATATTGGTCTATAGTTCTTAGGTGCTGTTGGATCCAAGTTTGACTTTTTTAATAGTGGCCTGACTGAAGCCGTTTTCCATACCTCAGGATAGATGCCTACCTGGATAATTTCTGAGAAGACTCTCCTGAATTGTTCTCCAATAATTTCTGGACATAGGTGAACAATTTTTGGGGGACAGGGATCTGATGGAGCCCCTGACTTTGTTGATTTTATTGCTTGTACGACCTGATCTTCTGAAGGCGGGAGAAAGGAAAACCTTGATATTTCTACTTGTTTATTTGTATTTTCTCTGAAAGTTTTATATACCTCATCCACTTTATTAACAAAAAACTCTCCAATCATGTTACAGAATTCAGGATTGTCTATTTTTTGGGAAGTCTCTGGAAGTTTGGCTAGTTTTTTCACTGTGGTGAAAAGCTCCTTGCTAGAATTTTTAGACTCTAAAATGTTTTGGGTAAAGTAATTACTCTTTTCCTTGAGGATCAACTTTTTATAGTCTAATTGACTCCTAGCTTAATCTCCTTTCTTTGCCTCCGAATAATCAACTCTCCAAGTTCTTTCCAATTTTCTACATACTTTTTTCTGTTCTCTTAATTTGTCCGTGAACCAGGGTTCAGATGGCTTCTTCCTTTTTGATCGAAGCCGTTTATTAGGGACATTTGTATCCACCGCCGCTTTGATCCAAGCATTTACGTTGTTAACCATATTGTTAACATCCAAAGCTTGGACAGGTTTAGTTGTTTTTAATTGAGCTTGAAAATCTGTGGGGTTGATTTTGCTCCAATCCTGATATACAACTGTGCCCTGAATGGCTGAAGGTGTTGTTAGTTGCTTGGCACCTGATATTGTAAATATAATTACTTTGTGGTCCGACCAAGTCACTGGGATAACTTCCAAAAGCTCTATCTTATTGTTAGATGTAAATATTCCATCTAATGTGTGTCCTGCCTTGTGCGTGCCTTGATTGATCAACTGTGTCAAGGAAAAACTAGTCATTCCATCAATTAAAGTAGCAGTATTTTTATCTTCTAACTTTTCCAAATGGAAGTTAAAATCCCCGAGGACTGTGTAGTCTGTGCTGTTTACACTATCCTTCAGGAAAGGACTGATGCTTTCCAATAGCGAGGGTTGGGCTTTAGGCGGGCAGTATAGTAGAAGCCCTCTGAAAGTATAGTTGTTATTAATTTTTATTGAAAAGGGCAGGGTTTCGCACTCATGCAAGCCACTGCTCAACCCCCCCGTTATTTTCAAGCCTTCCCTCGTGATAATTGCGAGTCCCCCTCCTCTTTTGTTCCTTCTGTCTACTCTGATCATCTTATACTGAGCAGGTAACGCATAAAGCAGATCCGGATCCGAGGTTGCGTCCGCCCAACTTTCTGTTATGAAAGCAATATCTACTTGAAGCGTCTCTTATCAGTTCCGCTACCTCGACCCCATGTTTCACCAATGAACGTGCATTAATTAGTAATGCTTTGACCCCCACATCCCCCTTCCTGGCAAGCTTATTATTCCTACTATTTATTTTGAGGCTACTCGGTAATTCATATCTAAGCCTAAGGTTACAGTACTCACAGGATTTAGGTTCTGTCCTTAGATCCCGGAATCTATGGCTGCAAGTCCTGGGTCCCTTTCCCAACCTTAGCAATTCCTCCCGAGTGTATATTCTCGGGGTATGTGTGCTTGCTGTAACAAGGCCAGGGGTTTGGGCACTAGGCACGAATCCGGCGCGGATGGGCGCAGACAGGCTTGCCTTAGGCGCGCCATCGGCGCTCCCGCGGTGCGTGTCCGCTGCGCGCGTCCGCTGCGCGGTCGCGTAATTGCCATTTTTTATCCCCCCCGCATGAACGACTAGCGCGCTCACCCGACTCCACCCAAAATGGCGGTGCTGCGGCTGAGAGCGTCCCCTGGCAGTGAAAAAGCCCTTCAAGGCGTCAGCTCAGTGCGCGATCAGGTAATTACAGTTTCTACAAATTTCACAATTCTAACAGTGTTTTTCCATGTTTAAAATCAGCTGGGTAGTTCTTTAAAAATAATCCACATGAACCGTCAGGTTTTAAAACAATTGAAAGAAGTATTATCAATACCTAGTCTTCCTGCACGATCTCTCCCAGCTCACGCCTCAGGAGGATTGTCAGACTAAGGCAAGCCCGCTCATGACCTCCCCGCCTTCATCCCCCCACCTGAACGACTAGCGCGCTCACCCGACTCCACCCAAAATGGCGGTGCCGCGGCTGAGAGCGTCCCCTGGTAGTGAAAAAGCCCTTCAAGGCGTCAGCTCAGTGCGCGATCAGGTAATTACAGTTTCTACAAATTTCACAATTCTAACAGTGTGTTTCACGTTTAAAATCAGCTGGGTAGTTCTTTAACCATAATCCACATGAACCGTCAGGTTTTAAAACAATTGAAAGAAGTATTATCAGTACCTAGTCTTCCTGCACGATCTCTCCCGGCTCACGCCTCAGGAGGATTGTCAGACTAAGGCAAGCCCGCTCATGAACTCCCCGCCTTTATCCCCCCGCCTGAACGACTAGCGCGCTCACCCGACTCCACCAAAAATGGCAGTGCCGCGGCTGAGAGCGTCCCCTGGTAGTGAAAAAGCCCTTCAAGGCGTCAGCTCAGTGCGCGATCAGGTAATTACAGTTTCTACAAATTTCACAATTCTAACAGTGTGTTTCCACGTTTAAAATCAGCTGGGTAGTTCTTTAAAAATATTCCACATGAACCGTCAGGTTTTAAAACAATTGAAAGAAGTAGTATCAATACCTAGTCTTCCTGCACGATCTCTCCCGGCTCACGCCTCAGGAGGATTGTCAGACTAAGGCAAGCCCGCTCATGACCTCCCCGCCTTTATCCCACGCCTGAACGACTTGCACGCTCACCCGACTCCACCCAAAATGGCGGTGGCGCGGCTGAGAGCGTCCCCTGGTAGTGAAAAAGCCCTTCAAGGCGTCAGCTCAGTGCGCGATCAGGTAATTACAGTTTCTACAAATTTCACAATTTAACAGTGTGTTTCCACGTTTAAGATCAGCTGGGTAGTTCTTTAAAAATAATCCACATGAACCGTCAGGTTTTAAATCAATTGAAAGAAGTATTATCAATACCTAGTCTTCCTGCACGATCTCTCCCGGCTCATACCTTAGGAGGATTGTCGGACATATGACTTTATCTGTTGATGTTGGAATGTTAAAATCATATGTGCAGAAAACAGTGCACCTTGTCTCAATTCAAGGGGGCCACAGATCACAGATGACTAAGCAGTATTACAGAGGTCAACCAAGAGTGACGCCTAAGTGGCGACTCATCACTATACAGTATCTTATTATACCTAACTTGCGAGCTATCTTTTAATCGACCACCACAGTAGTCTCCCCTTACAGGTGCTCCCGACTCCTTTCCAATTAGATATTGTTGATACAGTCCCCAAAAGCCCTTGGACTATTCTGAGGTGAGAGCAACTCTTTATATACATCTGATTGGGTGTTGCAGTATAACATGTTAATATGCCATTCCTTAATTAGAGGTATTGGACCTTTGGCCCAGCACATAGCTACCTTACGCCTAGCAAGCAACAAACCCATCGCTACTAATTTCCTTCCACTACACACTATCTCCTTATCATAGCTCCGCATTCCAACCTGTGGGCTAGGATCTAAGTGCAGCCCAATGATTGCGCTCAGTTCAGAAAAGACCCTCCCCCAGAATGCCATGATGTCTGGGCATTGCCATGCCACATTAAAGACCCGGCGTCCCGGAGCCCATACTGGAATAGTCTTTTTGGAGTGTGAGTGTTGATATATTTGAAATGTATTAAGCAGTGTCGGCCATTCAGGGATACACACTTTTTCCTTTCACATCAATAAACCCAGCATTTGCCGTCAATAATCAAATCTAGATCTCTTTGCCAGTTTTGCCTGGCCTTGTGAAGTTGTGCCTTCCTAGGTTCCTGCGCAGTGAAATGAAGCCTGGATATTAATTTTGCGGGTGTATCTGTTCGTATAATATATGTAAGTGCAGGCATTGCATTGGACTCCTGCATATCGTCACCCAGTAGAGGACATTGTTGTTCCCTCAATAAATTCATGGCGAACCTTACTCACCCTTGTGGGCTTCTTTACAACAGGCAACTTTTGATGTTTGAATTTAAGCGGCTCTGCCTGAGTCGCAAAGGAGCCTCGCTGCACGTGTGCAGTCCTGCAGCAGCGCCAACCGACGCTGCAGCGTAAAGGAAGGGTGAAGCCTTTGATGGATACTATTCAGCAATACATGCAGTCTCGCTGTGCCCCACGACCCACTTGGGATTAATTTAGTCTTATTCTTCAACAAGAGTCAGGCGACTCACTGGAGAAGAAAACAAAGCACTACAAGTACCAGCGTGCCACCAGTCCGGTGGCCACGCCCTGAGAGGCGAGAAACTTGCATATAATTCAGTGCCGAGTTAAAAGTGATGACTCTTGCGGAAGCGAAGCTCACAGCCCAAGATGAAGTGCTGAACTGCACGAAACGCGTCGGCTGAAATTTTATGAAAGTGAGGCTTTCTGGACTCAATGGACATTGCTGTCCCCTCAATAAATTCATGGCGAACCTTACTCAACCTTGTGGGCTTCTTTACAACAGGCAACTTTTGATGTTTGAATATATATATATATATACTAGGCGAAGGAGGTTCTTGTGATATATATATATATATATATATATATATATATATATATATATATATATATATATATATATATATATATATATATATATATATACACATCCCAGTACTCCATCCACCTCCGAGGAGAAAATGGCACGTACACATGATTGGCATGTATGAGGCTAGTTTATTATATTTAGGTCTCCCTCGACCCCGCAGTAAAAGAGAGACGCGTTTCGCCTGCGCAGCAATATATATATATATTTATATACACATGTATAATTATGTCAAAAGTACCAAAAGTAATGTTTGCAAGTAGTGTTTGCAAATTCATACAAATCTGGGATCTGCACCAGTGCAATGCATATTTCTGTTGTAAAAAATCTTGTCGTTCTTGTTTGTCTTTTAACCTGCTATTCATAACTGTAGATATAATTTATATAATCATAGTGGTAACAAGATTATCTATGGTTAATACATGGCTAATAAATGATGACCATGATTGACCTTTGTTTTGGCATGCACTTGACTCGGTTATTTTTTCCAGCCATTTTATCAGTTCCAGATCAGCCTTGTGTATCCAGAATTAACCAAAGTGCTGCGACAACAATAGTTACCTGGAATGGTGTTGTCTAGAACAAAACCAAGGACTCCTCCCACTAACATGCCAGAAGACAGAAGCACCTGGATCACTTGGTCCAGCTGGGATATCCCTGCAAAGCACAGAAAGGGAAGAGCATCAATTGAGCATCATGTCTATATGATTTGAATTCTTCATATAGATCTTCTATTGCACTCATAGCTTTTGCTTCAAATCGTAGAGTTGTAAAGTGTGGCTTTGCCCTTAAAGAATGTAAGACACTGACATGTAACAAAGGGACCAAGGATAAATTACAGAAATGCAGTTAGCATTAGCACCTATTGTGTCCCCCGCCCCTGGGGTACCTAGATATTGCAGAAAATGCTTAAACCAGAATACCTCTGTCAAACGTGTATAGAATGTCTTTCAATTTCACCAACCTATGATCTAGAATCAATTTCTAAAACGTAAGCCATATTCTTTCCTGAAAAGTTGTTGACATATTGTGTGGAGTTTTCTTGCAATTCACATTTGCAAGGTCATTTACACTGCTATTGTGCATATGCACCCCGTTTCTTTGCATTTAGAATTTTCAATTACCAGTTGGTAAAATCTGTGATTAAATGTCAGTTAAAATGGGAACTAACACAATTGGCACTCTACTCTTACGAGGCCACCTTTCACAACAAGGGGAGGGGCATGTAACAGCAGCCTCACGCCCACCCCAATACCAGACCCTCAGACTCTTTCCAGACTCCGCCTCTCCCATAGCGACCACCACTGGCATCACCCCAAATGGGGCCGCACTCCAGAGGCACAACTAGAGACAAATTTCTGAGGAGTGGGGCTAATAAAAATTTTGAGGGAGGGATCTAATTCTTCCAGCAATAGGCAGAGTAGAGATGTAGGGGCCATGTAAATGGTCTACAAATCTCCAGGAGAAGACTATTTTCCTGCAGGTTTTTATAAATGGACTGGGACAGAAACAGTTGATACTTTATTTACTACATTTCAAGAGGCGGTTCAAACTCAGTCACTTTGTCCTATTTTTAGCAGAGCGTTGATTGAGTTATTCCCAAGCCTGGTAAAGACCCACTTGTGTCTATTAGTTACTGACCTTTGTCCCTCATAAACAGTGATGTAAAGATTTTAGCAAGTATTTTTGCGGCACGTTTACGTAAAGTCATTCCCTCTCTCATACAGCAGTCACAGGTTGGTTTTGTCCCAGGCCGGTCTTCCAGGAACCATCTCCGTACCCTGGCTCATACTTTGTGGTCTGCAAATAAGATGACGGAAAATACTTTGGCTTTCTCATTGATGCAGAAAAAGCATTCAACCGCATTGACTGGAAATATCTTTTTGTAGCCATGAAACGTTTTGGCCTAGGTGACCAATTTATCTCTAAAGTTCGTCTCTTATATGACAGCCGAAGTCAACTGTGGTGGATTTTTATCTATCCCTTTCCCATTAAGCGAGGTACCTGACAAGGATGCCCACTTTCCCCCTTTTATTCTTACTAGCAATTGAGCCTCTTGCTTAACTCATTTGGCATTCACCTCATGTACAAGGTAGACATATAGCAGGAGGCACTTCTAAATTATACTTGTATGCTGATGATATTGTGCTCACGTTAAAAGATCTCCCTTACTCTCTGCCAGCTTTACTTAACCCCTTCACCGCTGGGGTAATTTCTCCACGGCACGGGGGGAGGTGGGGCCGCGGCGCCTCGGTGCTCGTGACGAGCCCAGCTGATCATGAGGCAGAGTTGAGCTGTGCTCATGATGAGCTGGGCTCGTCACGATTCCGCCCACTGATTGATTCTCCCACACAGGCGGGGAATCAATTGCGCGTGGGAGTGCCGCAGCAGTTATGACGAGCCTAGCTCGTCATGAGCACAGCTCCACTGTGCCTCATGACGAGCTGAGCTCGTCATAAGCATGGATGTGGTTAAGATCATTGATGGTTTTGCGACTCATTCTGGTTACAAAGTGAACTGGGATAAAAGTGAGGCTCTTCCGATTTGTCCTGGAATCACTAAAACATCAATCGATGGTTTCCCCTTTTGTTGGAAATCATCCCAATTAAAATATTTGGGAGTCTTGGGTAATAAAGGCTTATCAAATATGATCACAGATAATATTACACCCCTTATATAACACAAATGGAAACTGACTTTGCAAAACGGTCTCTTATGGGTCTCTCTATGTGGGGAAGGGTACAAGCAGTGAGGATGGTTACCTTACTTCGCTTTAGCTATATACTTGGAATGCTCACACTTCTTGTTACTTTGTCTACATTTCGCTGAGTGGATGGTTACCTTACCTCGCTTTTGCTATGTACTTGTAATGCTCCCACTTCTTGTTCCTTTTTCTACGCTTTGCAGAGTGGATGCCCGAATTCAATCTTTTGTTTGGGTATCTTCAAAGACTCATCTAGCTGCTTCTAATTTATTGGCTTGTCAATCTTATGGTGGTTTGGGATTACCATCCTTAGAACATTATTCTTTAGCTTTACATCTTTCAAGGCTTGTTTACTTACTTCCGGCTGCAACAGATCCTTCACAGTGGATCAGAACATTCCATACTTGATCGAAGTGATGTTCTAGATTTCCTTTATGGACTTCATCTTCCACGGTCCTCTCCCCCGCATCCACTAATGCAAGCTACTTATCAAACATGACAACGTGCACATCGAATCCCCCTAGTTGGCCACCGATTACACCTTAAAGCACAAAATGTGCACACATGCATATTTCAGGGGTGCATCAGGGTGTCCTTTTGTTACCCTTACAACCTTGAAATTGCAATCTCAATTTGCGATTCTCTAATTGGTAATCGCAAATTGAGAATGTCTTCACATTCATTCCTATGGGCCTCCTAGCCCATAGGAATTAATGGGAAGGTATTCCTTATTTGCGAATCTCAATTTGAAATTCGCAAATAAGGAATATGTAGGATTTGCAACATTTTTTGCAAATCCTACATACATTGCATTTTGTGATTCTCTAATTGCGATTCGCTAAATATCGCAATTTGAGAATCGCAAAACTCTTTTTTTATACATATAAATCACACTCCTCTTACCCCTTCTATTATTTTATTACATGATTTTAGAAGTCTACTTACTATTACACACCTGCAACATCGTCTTTTACATACTGCACTCTCCACAGCTAAAAACTGTATGCTGCAGGGCACATAATATTATTCCATTGATCACGAGTCTAAATAGTGAAACGATAATATGGTCTTACCTTCCACTGTCACTGTATTGGCGATCGGCCATTTTTAAGATGGTGTCTCTGCCCAAATTCTATACAGACTACAAAATTTCCCCTATACCATCCCACAATTCTAGTTTGCGCAAGTAAATTCCATACAAAATAAATTTCTTTGGATCGGAGGGGCGAGCAGGGTCGCACTCCACACCTGCGCACAGTCTACGTATTGTGGGGGTATTGCTGCATCGGAAATATTTTCCTATTATGTAGCTTCTCACGTATTAATAATAAACAAATGGTGGTATAACTCCTCAACTGACCTGACAGATGGGGTGGTACGGTACACTAACCCAAACAACTCCATTATGGCAAGGCACATACTTTTGCCTGGTTGCGACCCTGGAGTGATTCAGCGGGAGGGACCTGGTGGGACTATTGACCCTGGAAGATGTGATGCGGGGCACTACATTGAAATCCTTTCAACAATTACAGGCTGAGTATCAACTACATAGGACACAATTCTACAAATATCTCTAATTCCGCCATGCTTTGACCCCTTTGATTCATGCCCTTGAAACCCTTACAGAGTTTCACCCTCTTGAGGGCCGCCTACTGATGGGGGATTTGGGCCTACATAAAATTGGGCAAATATACCAGACATTGACAACCCACACACGGACGACACTGGATAAGGGGCGACAAGCGTGGCAAGCTTATATCCCGGACTTGACAGATGACGACTGGGCAGAAGCCATTGCCAGTCCCCGTGGCGCTGCAGTGTCCACACGATACCACCTTATACAGTACAAATACCTACACCATGCATACTACAAACGAATCCGACTTTGGAAGATGGGTGTTATCCAGTTCCCTACATGTTTACGATGCAAAAGGGAGGATGGGACATTTTTACATACAGTCTGGAGCTGCAGTGCATTGCAGCCCTTTTGGCGTGGGGTATCATCATACTTAAGCGAGGAACTCTCATGGGAACTCCTACACAATCCACGACTCTTCCTCCTACACAGTACAGAAGACATTGGGGGAAATAAATACAAGCAACATTTATTGTTCTTAGCCCTCATTATTGCCAAGCGCGATATTGCCCAGCTGTGGAAGGGGACTTCTCGCAGGCCTTGCAATCGTTCAAAAATGTCGGTACTCCTGCTGTATCCTATTTCCTACAGGTCTTTGTAGGGACAACCAAATAAAATTTGTTATAAAAAAAAACTGTAGTCTGCGACACTGGAAATCATCTAGTCCCCCTACACAGGAAGAATGGATGGTAGCAATGATTCAAACTGCTTCTCATGAACATATTATTTATAGATTACAGGATCAAGATGAAATTTTTCAGCAAGTTTAATCTCACTTTCTTTACAACCCTTGAATTCTTTTCTTTCCACTCTTATCATACGATATAGCCTTATATTCTAATACTTCTTTAATTTATATATATTCATTTACATATATTTATAGATTATTATTTATCAAATGTTTGTGTATTCATTTAGGTTCTCTCTGTTACCTTTTCCCTTTTCTACTCTACAAAACTTATATCACTTATTTTCTAATATATATACTAACATTATTTTCTTCCTTTGCTCTATAATTTTATATAACTTATCTATTACTTATTGCTTATTATTCTATTTGATTTATTGTTACTTTGTATGAACACAAGTTATTTCAGAATATTGAATACATATTCTTCTTTCTATGTTTGTTAATTTCTTTTAATCAATAAATAAATATGAATAAAAACAAATAAATGGTCTTTTAAAGACCTGTGAAGTACTCGGGTGCATCTGCAATAAGACGGACGCCAAACCAGCCAGCCCACAGCAGCTTAAAAACTGTCTGTATGTGTGCCCCGGAAGCTGAAGCCTTATGAGCCCTATGGGCATTGCGCTCCTGCCCCAGCCCCTCCGAATGCGACGAGGGGCTAATGAGTCTTCTATATCTTACAGACATCACACCTGCCAAATCAGACAATGCCACCGTGTGACACAAGATATCGGCTCCCATCACACTGCCTTAGGGGTGGCTTTGTCATTAGGGCAGAGGAGCGTTGCTTCAACGCTTTATCGCAGTACGAGGAGAAACTTAAAATGTTATTTTAAATACCATTTCATGTTTCTGCTTATCGCTCTGCGAGAGAGCAGAAGGAAGGTATGCCTGGTTGGGGCGGGCAGGAGGGTTTGTCTGGTTGATGCGGGTCCGGGAGGAGTGGCTTGCCCACTGTTGTGGGCTGCATGCAGCCTACATATAGGAAATGGCCTCCCTACAAGCGCCCAGCTGGGCGCTGTACACACCAATCACGACGCTGCCATTGCAGCGTTGTGATTGGCTCAGGGGAGGGGAAGGGGGATGCATGCTTTCTGTTCCAGGAAACTGCTTGCGCGGGAACCGTCACCCCGGCCAGGAATGGAGGCAGCGCGGGACCCTGTAAGGTAAGTTTTTTGTATTTATTATTCTCATGTTGTGATGCAAATCCCAGTTATCTCCTTACAAAGTGTTCCTCCCGGATCTAATTGTGAGATACTGTTTTTAGATCGCGCACTGCGTAGGTACAACAAAGAATTCAAGTGAATCTTTACTTAGGATGTGCGGGTACACAATGAAACCCGCCAGCTGATGAATAGTAAAGATAGTAATGCTATTAATTGTACCTAGTGCTTCATGCTAGAGCCTGCCAGCTTCCAGGCAATACAGGTGATACTATTACCCCACACAATGATGCTGAGTTTAAAAATAACAGAATAATGTCATTATTTTTATTTTAAATCTAATTTTCACTATGACTATTTTATACTCACCAGTCTCCATGACGCGCGCATTTTCATTCACCCAGTTGGGGACAGTAAGTCCAGAGAAAATGGCAAATCCAACTATAAATATATTTCTTGAGGAATTCATATCTGCAAACTGGGACAGAGAAACAATGAGCATGAGCATGCATCTGTCTACAATCATCCATCTATCAATAAATTGACAGAAATGCTCCTGCATCTGTACACATATACACAGACAGGAGTATGCACATGCAAAATAAAATACCACAGAGATTGAGTTACTCCGACAGAGAGTATTAAGTTAAACACATGCAAATAAATATACACGCCCTAATATATCAAAACGTACTTTGAGAACAAAAAAGCCAATGCAACTCAAATGTAAACAATTCTAAAATTCATTGATTGCTCATTAAATACTTATGTAGCGCAGACTAACTCCTACCAGCAACACAGATCTGCTTTACAGAACCTAACAAGCATGACAAACAACCAAGCAGCAATATTCTGATACCAATGGAACATAAACGACATACACCGATCACACACAATAGCACAGGCACACTCCTAGACTACTCTCCTACACTGAATGATAAGTTAGGGAGTTCCAGCACAGCAGGAGATTGTTGCTGCTTTTGGCATGCTTGGTGACTCCACGTACAGGCAGTTTATTCCCTATGGACCTGGAAACATGGCATGTGCATTTCTTGATGTAGTATTCTGTTGTGTATAATGGTGTAAAATTGTAATGTAACACAACATTTCGACACCAATATTCACCTGGAAGTTATAGAAGAGGGCAGGCAGAAACCTCTGACTTGTAGTGCCTCCCTTGGCTGGCACACAAGGAGTCCCCAAAGAGGTAAATTACTGACCATTTGAGGGCAAGTATAGAGAGCATGTGTAGTGGTTACTTCTTCCCTCACTCTAACTGTACATTGACTTGCACAATCCTTCTTAGTTTTCAGCTGCGGAACCTTGTCTATGTACCACCGGATGAGGTTGTTTATCTACTGGTTGAAGTTAGCACAAAGATCTCAGATTTAGACTTCAGAATTGCCACCTTTCTGCCGTGATCTGTTTGCAGTAGCCTGGAACTATTGTAGGCTTTTTTAACTGTCCTGCTCGATACTGTTGCCATTGGAGCAGCGTTTTTTTAATAAATTGCTAACATCGTTTTTACTGTGTGTTTTAGTTGTTGCCCTCTTATTAGGCGCTTACCTGCACTTTAAAATCTTTTACTGCATCTCGCCACTTTGGTGAGAATAGAAATTCGTTCTCCCTCCCCGGCGCCATCTTGGGTGTAGGGACCCGTGTTTTGGGGCACTTCAGGTGTTGCGCTCTAGTTGCTTGGCCTCCAGCACTTGCCTGCCTATTTAGAGTCGGCACGGCTTGCGCGCGGTCACTGAGACTTCAGAATTGCCACCTTTCTGCCGTGATCTGTTTGCAGTAGCCTGGAACTATTGTAGGCTTTTTTAACTGCCCTGCTCGATACTGTTGCCATTGGAGCAGCGTTTTTTAATAAATTGCTAACATCGTTTTTACTGTGTGTTTTAGTTGTTGCCCTCTTATTAGGCGCTTACCTGCACTTTAAAATCTTTTACTGCATCTCGCCTGTTAGAAATGGGATCCCTGGCTGGCCAGGGCTTGCGCCAAAGTCAGTCAGAGACCACCACTCTAAGTCAGGGCAAGGGAGTTACACGCCAAGATAACCCCTGCTCACCCCCTTGGTAAAATGACACGAGCAGTAAGGCTAAACTCGGAGGCAATGTGAGTTAAGTGTTTGCGCGCGCACCCAGCAACAACACCCAAGGCCCACCACAAAGGAAACTCCACACAAGGTTATGTATAAAAATAGCCTTTGTATTACACCAAAACACATTAGATAGAAACACACACTTTACAATGTGCCAACAGGCACGGGCAGAATTTACAGGGGATTATGTACAGGACAGGGCTGCATGGACCACTGTCAGGAATATGCACTTGTAGATTTTAAAATAATAATCACTGTAGGGCAAAAATGAAACATAGAGCACACAACCAGTAACTACTGGTAACAGGTAAGTACCACCTACACAACCCTAACCACCTTAGGAGAATGTCACGCAGGGAACCAGGGCCTCACTAGGATCACCTGTACTAGACAGAACCACCACCTAAGTATCACTATACGTTTAGGGGTATAGGCATAAGAACATTACACATGATGCATCACAACATTCAGAGGTGTAGGGAAAAACACATGACGCATAGAACACATTCAGCGGTGTAGATAAAACCCATGAGGCATAAACCACATTCAGCAGAGTAGGAAAGCAACTTTGTACATGATGCATCAAAACACATTCAGAGGTACCAGAACACAGGGTGCGCAAAACATACAACACATAGTACATTTCCTAGCACCCTAAGAAGCACATAAATCACATCAAGGTCCAGGCTGCGACATGCGCTAATACCTAAACTTAGCAGCTGCCCACTACTTGCTGGGCAGCTGGGGACAGGAACAGTGTCATGCCTCAAGCCCCCTCCTACCACACTGTCCCTTTAAGCGTGCCCTATTTAGGACTCCTCGACCGATGGAGCGATGCTTCACGTTCTTGCGTCTAGCTCCGTTGGGTCTGTTTCCGTCTTGTTTCCTGTTGGCCTGACTTCCGTTCCTTTGTCCTTCCGTCTCTTTCCTCAGAGAGAGCCTCCCGGCCCCCGTGTTCCGTATGGGCGCCGGCTCTCGCTCTCTCTCTCCCAGCAGTTTGCGAGGGTGTTGTCCTTCAGCGCTTGCCTTTGAATACTGATTGTTCGCAAGCCTTTTGTGAGCAATTCCCCCCCTTCCTTTGGGAGTCTCGCCCGGCGGCCGGGTTTTCTCCGCCTTCCGGTGGGACTCAACCTCCGTGTTTTCATTCCTGTTTGCTCCGCCTATCAGCCGGGCTTGTTCTCCGCTGACGGGCCGGGCTGCCCTTTTCCATTTTACCTCACTGAAGTTGCTTCGCCCGGCGGCCGGTCTTGGTATCCGCTGCCCGGCTGGGTTTTCTTTGGTGCCATTATTTAGTTAGTTAGTTAGTTAGTGTCCTCATTCCCATTAGTGTTTCTCCTGCCCTTTCCCTGTTCCTATTTTACTTTGGGATACCTATTTACCTGTGGATTTCCACGTATTTGGATGTTGAATCTTGCGTGGACCAGAGTGGATTTGGCTACTTCTACACGTCTCAGAATCACGGTAACAGCGCATTTTGCGCTGCACATATATTGGTTAAAATACATACGTGCTGAAGTGTTGAATACATGTTTTGTTTCATAGATGTTTGTACGGCTACCAGGAGTATTGGCACCAGAGTCAGGACATTCCCTCTGGCTATTGGAAGTGTATCTCGAGCGCTATACAAAAACCAGAGTGAGCAGTGTAACTAGTCACATTGTATTGCACTACGTGTATGGAGGCATACAGTACTTACTGACGTTCTGTCATCTTTACTACAGCTCCAGACGAGTTCCTTACAAAAGATTCCTCCATATCCATTCAGTGACATTTCAGATAATCCTGGGTATGGAAGGTTAATATGTATAAAAGTGATAGTGATTGTTGAAACGTGTTATAGTCTGTCTCGAGTAATTACTTCCTTTGTATTACAGCCTACTTGTTGCCAAGCACTCAAGAGAAGTTGTCAAACATCCAGTCTGCAGACTTGCCCCAACCTTTCCTTGTTTTGTCTCCCTGTTTTCCCCTGGCGTGCCTTTCGTGCTCTAGTGTTCGATAGAGTCGGAAGGCCGCAGGGGAAGGCTGCGGACTATTCTTCGGATTCCTGGCGCTCCTGCGGAATCATCTTGTATCCTTTACAAACAGGGCCTAAACGCTGCAGCTGGCACTAAGTGCTGCGCAGCTGGGGAAGGCCAAGAAGGGGCGAAGGAGTGCGCCTCACTCCTGAGTCCCGAGAACACATGTCCCTAGAAAGGAAAACCTAAACGGTGCAGCTGCCCACTACTTGCTGGGCAGCTGGAAAGGATCACTGCGACAGGGCTCTCTCTCACTAGCCCTTTGGACCAAAGACTGCGCCATAGGTTGGAACCCCCTGGCTCTATAACTCCATGATGCACTCACAGGCTGTCATAATGAACCTGTGCATTTGAGCCCTCTGGCTCTATGAATAAACTGGGGCCTCAGAGCCACGGGCTCTAAACACAACACTGCCCCCGGGAGCCTCGCGGGCTCTAAAGAAAGGCTGCCAACGCGGGGGAGCGACCTGCTGCCAACCGGGCCGGCTCTACCCCGTGAAATGCCCCCTGTGATCGTTGGAGTCCCCTCTCTGGGGACTCGGACCAACAATGGCACCGGGAGTCCCTCGTGGACTCTGAGGACATGAAATGCGGCAACATGGGGGAGTCCCGCTCGGGGGACTCAAAGAACAATGCCCCGCTAAAAGGTGGAGCCTCTCAGGCTCTACACAAAATGCCCCAGGGCGTAGGAGCGGCCCGCTGACATCCGGGGCCGCTCTGAGAAGGGCAAGGGGCACCACTCGGGGGCCCCTTCACTTGGATTGGCCCATCGCTAGGGCCGGCCCGCCACTGCGGGCCCGCTGTGCACCATGGCCTCCCCCCCGCTCCAGCCGTCCCAGCTTACCGGCTCTCGGTGGGGGAAGGCTTCTTTCTTGGGCGGCGGTAGCGCTCGGCGGGGCTCTCTCCTCATGGGAGCCCCGCCTTCACAATGCGCCCGCTCTTCACCCGGTCCCCCATCTCGGGACCGGGACTTCAGTGTTGAGCCGCAAGGCTCCGGGTTAACTTCTTTTCCGGGGCTCCCTCCTGGAAATGGGAGCCCCGCAGCATTCAGCGGGTGTCTCTGGCGGCCCCGGGACTCTCCTCCGCTCACGGGAGCCCCGGACGGCCATCGTTCCTGCCGGCCTCTCTCCGGCCAGCGCGCGGGGCTTCCCCCTTTCACCGCAAGCCCGCAGTATCATGGCCGCACTTCCTCTTCCGTCCTGAGGCCCCGCCCACAACCAGGCAGGCCGCGGGTGGCGGCAAAGCGGTGATTGTCGGGCAGAAAGGAGGGGTGGGTATCCTCGGTACAAAAAATAAAATTTAGAAGCGAGGTGGGCACTCGCTAGGGAGCACATAAACGGGGTGGACACCCGTAATTTAGGAACAAACAAATAAAGGGGCAGAATGCAGGGTGGGCACCTGCGAGGGGCACACAAGGAGGGGGGGGAATCCCCAGGCAGGGGCTGCAGCGCCGAGCTGCTCAGCCCCCAGGCTCACCCTCCTCCAGAAAAATCAGGCCACAGTGCGCCCATAGAAATAAAAAGTCCAGCACTCCCCAAAGCGCTGTAAATCAAGTCCAGGGACAAATAGAGGGAGCCCATACAGCTCCTAACCAGGAAAAGTCCATCAGGTGTCCAGGGGCTGGGCAGGGCCCAGGGAGGCAAGCCTTCCCTTGGGCCCCAGCAGCAGCACGCCCCTGGTAGATTCAAGTTGGAGAACAAGAACATTTTGTAAGGGGACACAGCCCCTTTTTATACAGTGAATTCCTTTGTCTCAGGGTGCAGGGTGGGGGAAAAACCAGTCGCAGCTGGTTTTGGAGCACTGTGATGTGCTCAACCACCCTTTCCTTTCACTGGCCAGGCTAGGGACATTAGACGCACCACAGGGGGAGGAGCCAGCATTGTGTGGGGAACGCCCAGCCCTATTCAGGTCCCAGGTGCACCACTCCCTCACATCACACATGCTAATCTCAACACTCACCACCGGGGCAGATCCATCATAACTCATGGAGCCTGGCACACCAGCCAGCTCCAGCCAATCACAAGCCAGCACTTCACTGCACAGACAGGCACACTTCTAGAAGTGGCACTTCCATATTAGACACAAACACGCTGCACGCATCATTGCGCAGCATTCAATCACATGAGTCCACACATACCAGACTCGAGCCTGCACACCCCACGCATCAGGAACTACCAGGGACACATACATTCCCTATGCATGCCTATGGGAGGGCAGGCCTATCTCACCACACGCACTCAGAGTGCGCACGCACTTTCCACTGGGACACAGTGAAAGTGCGCAGAAACCAAGAATCACCATCCCGAGGTCACATATAGAAAGCAAAAAGTTCAGGGGTGAACCTGCCAGAAGGGCCAAGTCCAACATCGCCACTTTGGTGAGAATAGAAATTCGTTCTCCCTCCCCAGCGCCATCTCGGGTGTAGGGACCCGTGTTTTGGGGCACTTCCGGGGTGGCGCTCTAGTTGCTTGGCCTCCAGCAGTTGCCTGCCTATTTAATCAGGCATATGCAAGCGCCCAGCGCGCGCGCGCCAGAGGCAAGCCCGTCTGCGCCGGGATGCCGGCAGACGCCAGACATGCTGGCGGTGCACAGGTAGGGGCGCTGAGCTATAGTAGGGAACATCTGTTGTCCATTGGGTTGCGCTGTGTATCGTGTGGTGCATACTAAGGGGCTGTGGAGGTAGGCCCTCTGCGTTGCCCTACCTGCAGTGACCGGGTTTGTTCTCTAGGGCCCGTTACCTCTCCCCGGTCTAACATGAAAATGTTACTCTTGAATGTTCGTTCGTTAGTAAAACATTATATGGAGGTCTACGACCTTATTGAGAATGAGTCGCCTGATGTACTTTTTCTCACCGAAACTTGGTTGACAGATTTCTCTGTGGCTGAACCTGGGCTCGCACTTCCTCTGGGGTTTAGTATTTTAACCCCTAATATGGAGTCAAGAGGCAGATTTTTAAAGCCTGCTATGGCTGCACCTTTGTAAAGGAGGAGGTGGCTGGGTGTGAATGCGCCCGTTTTGCCATCTCCTTTAATGCTCATTCCTCCATCGCTGGTCTATTAGTGTATCGCCCTCCTGGGGCCATCGGTGACTTTATGGCAGCCATTATTGATGCCGCTGGTCCGCTGGCGTTAAAGGCATCTAATTTCTGCCTGATTGGGGTGGACCTTAATTTGCATTTTGACCACCCTAATGACCCCGATATCAGCAGATTGCTTGCTGATCTCGCTGCCTGTCAATTAATACAGTCAGTAGTGGGTCCTACCCACTCAGCCGGGCATTTACTCGATCCGGTGTTTTCCAACATCCCTTCTCTTCTGGTGGGGACTCCTAGCCCGATGGGGTGGACTGATCATTTTTTGGTCACCTTCTTTGTTCCCCTTGGCACGGTCACACCTAGAATGAGCCTTAAGGCCACTCTTAGACGGTGCTGGCATAAACTGAATATAAAAGATCTTTGTTCCATTCTGACATCCTCATGCCCTATTTTTGACACTGACCCCGAGCATGCTTATAACACCTTTTGTACCTGGATACTCCAGGCTCTAGACTCCCTGATTCCAGCCAAATGGTCAAAGGGCCGCTGTTCTAAGTCTAATCCCTGGTTTGATAACTCCTTGGCTGCCTTATGCAGTTTTTGCAAAAAGCTTGAACGCGCTTGGAGAAAGGCATATGATCCTGGGGCAAAAAAACTTTATCAGGAAGCGATTAAACGCTATCACAAGGCTATACATCAGGCCCGCTCGGCCTTTCTCACTAAGGAGATTAAGGCCAGTAACAATCCTGTTAAAAGCATTTTTAAAATACTCCATGATTTCAAAACCCGGAAAGATCCCGTCTCAGTATGCATTAAGTCTGAGTGACAATCTGAGGAGTTGGCTACTTTCTTTGTTCAAAAGGTCGAGACCATCTATAAATCCTTTTCTGCTGCCCCTACGGACTCTGCTCCCATTATTACTCGTCTACCCACTTCTTGTTTAGCTGTTATCCCTCCTATGTCCCATGATGGTTTTTTTACACTGAGTAAGAGGGTCAAATCGGGTTCCCTCTATTGATCCTATGAAACCTGGTCAATTTAGGGATGCGTTATCTGTACTACTGTCACCTATATGCCAGATTATAAATTCTTCCTTTTCTTCAGCTGTAGTGCCCATTTCTTGGAAAACTGCGAGGGTGGTCCCCTTGCTGAAAAAATCTACTCTGGACCCTGCTAAGCCAGAAAATGGTCGCCCTATATCCCTGCTACCTTGGGTCGCTAAAATCGCTGAAGCCCACGTTAATAGTACTCTTTCTGGCCACCTGAGCCAGATTGGCACTTTAGATCGCTCCCAGAGTGGATTCCGCCCGGGCCATAGCACTGAGACCGCACTCATAGCAGTGTGTGAACATCTCCGTACCATCTTGGATGAGGGACAGACTGCGGCTCTCATCCTGCTTGATCTTAGTGTGGCGTTCAACACTGTCTCCCATAAGATCCTCTTGCGCCGCCTAGAAGAGGTGGGGGTGGGTGGCACGGCCCTGGAGTGGTTCCGCTCATTTTTATCGGGCAGGTCATTTCAGGTTGCGGCCCCCCCCTTCCTCTCCCATGCTCATGCCATCGAGCAGGGGGTTCCTCAGGGCTCGGCCTTAAACCCGGTCCTGTTTAACCTCTATGTGCAACCTCTGACTGCGGTAGCAAGAGCCCACGGTTTGACTGTGATTTCGTACGCTGACGACACTCAGCTGGTGGTGGCCCTCTCTGAAGACCACTCTCGGGATGCTGCGCAATTTCAGGCTGGCCTTGCTGCGGTTGCACAGTGGATGACCTCTAATTGCTTGCAACTCAATGCGAGCAAATCAGAGGTGCTGTTGGTGGGGAAGGATAAGGGACTATGGAGCATACATTGGTGCCGGACTCTATGGGAGGTGCCCCCACCCCTAAGTTGGCTGTGAAAAACTTGGGGGTCTGGTTCGACACCAAGCTGGACTTTCAAGAGCATACCAAGAAGATCGCGGGCTCGTGTTCTGGTCTCCTCCGTGGTCTATGATCTTTGCTTGGCTTCTTTGATTTTCCCACCCGGCAGCTGATAGTCCAAGCAACCATTTTATCCAGGCTGGACTACGCTAACTCCCTTTTATTGGGAGCCTATAAGGCGGAAGTTACGCGTCTGTTAAGGGTGCAGAATGCTGCTGCCCGAGTCCTTCTGCGGCTCCCTAGAACGTGCTCTGCGACAGGTGCCCTACAACGTCTGCACTGGCTGCCTGTACCCCGTAGGATTGAGTTTAAGGCACTTTGTTTAACCTTTAAAATCTTGAAAAGGTCGTCTCCGGAGATCCTGTCTAATCTGTTGCTTCCCTATGTACCTACCCGCCAGCTGCGTTCGGCCGAGCACTTTCTTGCCAGGGTTCCCCAGGTGAAGCGGCTTAGAGCTTGGGGTCGGTCCTTTCGGTATCTGGCGGCTAAACTATGGAACTCCCTGCCTGTGCAGACTCGCCGTCTTGATTGCCTTCTATCCTTCCGTAAAGCGATTAAAACGTATCTATTTTCCAGGGTCTAGCCTTTCTTCTAGGACCTAGCTTCTGTACTCTGCTGGCATGTCTACTAGCGCCGGGACGCCTCTTCTATGAAGCATCTGTTGCGCTATATAAATGTTCCAAATAAATAAATCCAAATTCAATGAAATTCCTGAGAACCCGCTGAACTACACTATTTCCTGTACCAAGAGGAAAAAGGTGAATCACTGGAAAACAGGCTATCATTTGCATGCATGAATGCTAATAGCTTCCCTGACTTCAACACCAGTCCTCGATGCCCGTGTTGTTCTCTCAGCCAGTAGGAGCTCAATGGCTACCACAAACAACAGAGCGGGCATCCCTGCCTACTCTCTCTGGAACTGGGAAGAGGGTCCGATATCAAAGAGGATTGTGGTTCTGGCTAAAAGATCCTTCTATAACAGGTAAATCAATCTCAGCATGTGAGCCCTCACATTAACATGCCGAAGGACCACTATTACAAAAGGCCACTCCAGGTAATCAAAGGCTTTCTTGGCAAATAAAAAGACCAGGGCTCCGCTTTGGCTTCCATCAGCATCATGATCTCTTTTGCAATTATCTTAGCTAGCATTTTTCTATAGATGTTTAATAAAGGAAGAGGCCTGTAGGACTGGTATCTCTCAGCATCCTAGCCAGGCTTGGGCAATGTTTTAATATTTGTTTCCCTAAGCAGCGGTGGAAGTATTCCCTTCCCAGTGCTTCACTGTAGGGCAGAAAGCTAGAATATTACAAATAGATTTATAAAACTCTGTCATTAGGCTGTCTGTTCCTGGGGCTTTGCTTCCAGCCAGATTATTGAAGGTGGCAAGAATCCCCACTCTGATCATGGACTAGTTGTCCATGATGATCTTCTATCTAAGCAATAACAATCCCCTCAAGGTGTTATTGTAGATGGATGCAGGCGTGGTGCCGCTTAAGGCATAAAGCTGTACATACAATGCAGTGAAAACACCCAGTACATCACAACTGTCTATAGCCAAACCCCAATTTCCCTACCTAGCCTATGTGACTATATCCTGGCTTTTATCTCTGCAGAGCAGCAAGGCCAAAGTATTTTGCCTTCAATCAATCAATCGGGAAATTTGTAGAGCGCACTACTCACCCGTGAGGGTCTCAAGGCACTGGGGGGGGGGTGCTGCTAAACCACTCGAATAGCCAGGTCTTGAGTAGCCTCCTGAAGGTTAGTAGGTCTTGGGTCTGCCGTAGGAGGATGGGGAGGGTGTTCCAGGTCTTGGCAGCGAGGTAGGAGAACGATCTGCTGCCAGAGGTTGCTCTTCAGATGCGGGGGACGGTAGCGAGTGCACGGTAGGCGGAGAGGAGATGGCGGGTTGGGGTGTAGAAGGTGAGTCGTCTGTTGAGGTATGCTGGTCCGGTGTCGTGGAGTGCCTTGTGTGCATGGGTGAGGAGCTTGTAGGTGATTCTCTTGTTTACGGGCAGCCAGTGCAGGTCTTTCAGGTGGGGTGTGATGTGGCTGTGTAGAGGGATGCCGAGGATCATGCGGGCAGAGGCGTTCTGTATGCGTTGCAGTCGTTTCAGCAGTTTGACCGGGGCCCACGCGTAGAGGGCATTTCCGTAGTCCAGCCTGCTGCTGACGAGGGCCTGGGTGACCATTCTTCTTGTGTCGTGGGGATCCACCTGTAGATCCTGCGAAGCATGCGGAGGGTGCTGAAGAAGGTGGATGAGATGGCGTTGACTTGCTTGGTCATGGAGAGCGTTGAGTCGAGGATAAACCCCAGGTTTCGTGTGTGGTCGGTGGGTGTCAGTGCTGCTCCCAGGGTGGTCGGCCACCATGAATCATCCCAGGCAGAGGGGGTGGAGCCGAGGATGAGGACCTCCGTCTTGTCAGAGTTCAGCTTCAGACGGCTGTTCTTCATCCATTCGCCGTTGGCTTTCATTCCTTTGTGGAGGTTGGTTTTGGCGGTAAGGGGGTCCTTGATGAGGGATAGGATCAGCTGTGTGTCCTCGGCGTAGGAGATAATGTTGAGGTTGTGCAGTCTGGCGACGTGGGCGAGCGGGGCCATGTAGATGTTGAACAATGTCCGGCTGAGGGTTGATCCTTGGTGTACGCCGCAGATGATCTTGGAGACTTCGGAACGGAAAGGGGGAGGCTGATGCTCTGGGTTCTTCCGAAGAGGGAGGAGGTGGTCCATTCCAGAGCCTTGTCTTGGATCCCTGCATTGTGGAGGCGTGTATGTAGGGTGCGGTGGCAGACCATGTCGAAGGCGGCTGATAGGTCCAGGAGGATGAGGGCCGCAGTTTCGCCGTTGTCCAGCAGGACCCTGTTGTCATCGGTGGCGGCGATGAGGGCAGTTTCGGTGCTGTGCTTGCTGTGGAACCCGGACTGGGACGGGTCCAGGATGTTGTTCTCCTCGAGGTAGCGGGTCAGCTGTTTGTTGACGGTTTTCTCGATGTCCTTCACCGGAAACAGGAGCAGGGAGATGGGCTGTACGTTCTTGAGGTCCCTCGGATCTGCCTTGGGTTTCTTGAGCAAGGCGTTGATCTTGGCGTACTTCCAGCTCTCTGGGAAGGTCGCGGTCTCGAAGGAGATGTTGATGGCCTTGCGGAGATGGGGTGCGATGGTGGCGCTGGCTTTGTTGAAGATGTGGTGTGGGCAAGGGTCTGACGGAGAGCCGGAGTGGATGGTGTTCATGATTTTGATGGTGTCATCGTTGTTGATGTTAGTCCAGGTGAGGAGGGGGTCACTGTGGGTGGTGGCCGTGGGGTCTGAGGTGTCGCTGGCTGTCGTGGCGGTCTGGTTGTCGAAGCTGTCGTGGATGTCTGCGATCATGCGATGGAAGAAGGTGGCAAGGGAGTTGCACAGGTCTTGCGATGGTGGGATGTCGTTGGTGTTGGAGCTGGGGTTGGAGAGTTCCTTAAAAATGTTAAAGGGCTCTTTGCTGTTGTGTGCATTGTTGTTGAAGCGGTTCTTGAAGGAAGTCCTTTTAGCGGATCTGATGAGGTGATGGTGTTGGTGCATGGCGTTCTTGTGGGTTACGTGGTTCTCCGGTGTCTGTTCGTGGTGCCATTTCTTCTCTAGTTTTCTGCAGGTCTGTTTGGAAGTCTGGAGGTCCGCGGAGATCCAGCTGTCATTCTTGTTGGTGCGTCTGTTGGAGGGTTTCTTGTTCGGGGCGAGAGTGTTGGTGCAGTCGTTGATCCAGCGCCTGAGGTTGCTGGCGCCGGTGGGGTCGGCGGGTGGGCTTCGGGCGAGGACGGTGTTTAGCTGGCCTTTGGTGATTGTGCTCCAGCTGCTGCAGGGGATCTGTTGGGTGCGGTGGTGCGTGGTGGGTTTCCAGAAGGTGAAGTGGATGCAGCGATGGTCGGTCCAGTGGAGTTCGGTGGTGTGGCTGAAGGAGAGGTGGGAGCTTGCGGAGAAGATGGGGTCGAGCGTGTGGCCGGCAGAGTTGGTGGGCGTTGTGACGAGCTGTCTGAGGTTGGTGAGGTTGTCGATCAGGGTGGTGGAGTTGGTGTTGTTGTTGTTCTCGAGGTGGAAGTCCAGGTCTCCGAGGAAGATGTAGGCCGTGGAGGCGAGGGTGTGCATGCTGACGAAGTCGGCGATGGAGTCGCTGAACTGAGGCCGGGGTCCGAGGGGTCTGTAGGTCAGAGTTCCTCTGAGGGTGGTTTGGGATCAGTGTGGCTTTAAGTAAGTGTGGCTTACTTTAAGTAATGTAGGTAAGATTAAACCTATTCACAAAATAAGGAATCACAAAAATTGTGATTCCTTATTTTACGATTGCATTTAAGGAGTCGCAAATTGCGATTTCTTAAATGCAATGTAAGTAGCACTAAAGAAAGTGCACTTTAGCATTAAGGAATCACTTATTACCACCAACTCGAAGTTGGTGGTAATTAGCGATAACCTTTAAAAAAACACTTTTTTGCCTTTTGAAAAGTGCCATGTGGCACACATTCATGCCCTTAGGGCATTTATGTGTGCCACATGTGCACACATGCACATTTCAGGGGTGCAACAGGGTGTCCTTTTGGAACCCTTGCACCTCGCAAATTGCGGGCGCAAATCCTATTCATTCCTATGGGCCACTTGGGATGGTATTCCTTGATTGCGAATCTCAATGTGCGATTCGCAATCAGGGAATATTAAGGAATCGCAAATATTTTTGTGATTCCTACCTACATTCAATTTTGCGAGTCCTTAGTAGCGATTCAGTAAATATCCCAAATAAGGACTAGCAAAATTTAATTTATCTACATCTGGCCCTAAATAACTACCCTCTGAGTCAGCATATTTCTCAGTAAGTATGATGTCAATCATTTTGCAGATTAGCATAAACACCCCTCTGGAATAGGAGCTAAAAGATAAAAATAACCTGTCCAACCCCCATTTTGCAGCAAAGGTCGTCTGTTTCTTGGATCTAGCTGCATAGTCTGTAGCATCACCAGGTCTATACAAGGCTTATCTACTTATGTTACCCCCTTTCTGGCCTTTTGTGAATTAGAGAACCCGAGGACTTTGTGTCAGAACTGAGCACCTCCTCTTAATAATTCACTAGAGTAACTCTTTCACCATACAAAACATCCAGCCATTTGTAAAGTTATTGATTAGCATTTCCAAGTGCAATTTACTATCACCAGAAACCAGACGTGGTCTCCACTGTCCGTACATAAGTTACATTAATAAAACATATTTAGAACACTGCACCTTGTAGCATAACTTTGAGCCCCTTCCGACAACCGATCAAGGTAATGCATCTCGCACTTACACAGCCCCCAACTTATCCCCACATATACTACTCTCAAGGAGCTTGTAAACGGTCCATACATCATATCAGTTGCACGTCATACACTTGCAAACAAAACAGCCAGACATGATATCAGATACCAGTATGTCTGATGAATGTCAAGGTGGGATGTATGCATTGCCTTTAACAAAAACATAGCAACAAATCACTCCCATTCGCACCCACACTGATATCCCCAACTTACCGGGAAACTAACTCCAAGAACTTGTAACAGAAACCACATCTCAAAATGAATTGTGTGTGGTGTACACATGTGGGCTTACAGTGCTGGCCACCTCTATCTCTGTAAATGTATTTTACTTACGTAAATGCATAATGTTTAAAGAATGTGACTAACTAATTCAGCTAGGCAAGACAGATGGTTCATCCAGGCCATCAACGTCTGAGGACACCGCCACAAGGAAAGGATCAAAACAATTCCACCTTAGATGGAGGCAAGCATCTCTGTTACCTCCTACCGGGTCACTCTGGTATCCTCTACTCCAGCGTCACTCCACATCCCTGGTGTTAATTGTCGGCTTGTCTGCATGTTGACCCTTTATGGGCACACTGGAGGGTATTGTTCTGCTCTGCAGTTCTTCTTGTTTCTTGATGAATTTGGGAGCTTCCTTCACATCTGTGATTATGTGTGTCTTATCATACCATTTAAAATGTTGTTTGGTTGGGTAGAATACAAAGTGTTTCACTTTCTTAGCTCTCCAACATCTTTCCACATCCAGGAATTTACCTCAGGTCTCTTGGACCACTGTAGAAAAGTACAGATGTATATTTCCAATTCCAAATCTTTATTTCGATCACATGATCATAAAAGATGTACAAAATTTACCACATCAGTTAATTATCCGGAATATCAATATATCATTAATATAAAGTGCGTTAATAATTAAAACAAATTAATAAAAATTAATAAAAAGAGGTGCCAGTTACTCAAGGGATGAAAGTTTGTCAAGAGTCTCCGACCCCTTTATCAGTCCGTTGCGAACATACCACATTGCGGTTACATATTTTGCTATAGCTAACACAATTGGCGGGGATAGATGTATATTTATCATGGATCCTTGAAATTGGAGGGGATCCTTCTTCCTGGCATGTTGGAGAACACTATCTCTATCACAATAATTTAATAGGGGGGCTAATATTGGCCCTGGAGGGGCTACTGGTGGCAGTCTCAGTGGCTATGAGAAATGTGCTCTTTCAACCAGGCTCTGCGAGGTGGGTGAGAAGCGAGGTGGATGGCATCTAAGAGATGAAGGATAGTGCAGGCGACAGGCTTTTGAGTGCTACGCTCTGAACAGAAACTGTGCACTGATTAGATTCTATGGGATTTGACATTCAGAAGACAAGGAAATTGTTAAATCCACCATCCAGGGGAAGGGAAGAGAGAGGACAGACATTTATGAGATGTGACTGTAATTGGACCTTCACGAGTTTGCAATTGGAAATTAGTCACACCATTCCTATAGATAGAGTAACACGCGTGAGTCTCCTGACCAGGAACTCTACAGCTGTAATGAAGAAAATGGTGTGCATAGCATGAACAACAATTATAAATGAAAGGGTTAGGGATGTAACATAGGCCCCTGCAGCCCCTGCGATGCTGGGGGCCCTAACCCTGCAGGGGACCCCCAATCATTGAAGAGGGGCCTATTCAGTCCAAGGTCAATGAATATCTGTGGGATATGGGTGACTTGGGAGCCCCTCAATACATTCTGTTGGGGGGGGGGCACCATTTTGCGTTACGCCACTGGCTATGCCCATATAAGCGTGACACCCTTGTCTACTACTTTGTGGAGCCCCACTGGTGGTCTTAGTTACCTCCACTCCAATATTTGTCTTGTCCCTAGGGAGGAGATAAGGAAGAAAAGGGAGACTGTGGATATCCAGAACTCTGGTGACTGAGATAAATGGTGCGCAGATCGGTGAAATGAGAACCTTGTAACAGTGCTAAAAGGGAAATGTTGAAAAGAGGAGACAGTAGCAATAAGGTAATTATTTTTCAGGGTTGAACACAGGAATAAGTATATGAGGAATAACATTTTTCTTTAAATGATGTCTGAATATAGCTTTATATCAGATGTGTTAAGGTGTGTTTTTTAATTGGAAGTACAAAAATTTGAAAATTTGACAGTCATTCCGACCAAGGATAGCACATACGGTTAGGCACCAAATGTCAGAGGAACAGTTTTCATTCAGTAATGCAACAGGTGAGAGTGTTTGTTGCAATATCATTTATTTTTTTAAATGTTAATATATACTCCAAGTAATTTGTGTTTCTGTTGGTTGAGTGTTATAGTTTATAATAGTCTTGTCTGTGTAATTAGTATGCATTATCATATTGGGTGTTCTTTATGTATATGCATATTGGCTGTGCAGGTTTAAAACAATTTTTGTTGAGATACATAGGATAAACATGCGTACTACTACATTCCCTTGCAGATGGGACAGAACTACCTCTGAATTGTTTATCATGTGTCATGCTAAGTCAATTTGGTGATTTCTCCATACAACGTAGGAGGTTTCAGCCCCTCAGGCTTGTGAAGATTGCTTGATTATTTGAATTACAAAGATATAAAACATGGTTTGATTCAGAAAAGGGGGTGGTGATGAACAGAGTGTCTGAATTAAGCAGACCACTCTTACCCAGTCCAAAGATCAGGGCTTGGTCCATCACCGTTATTTAGCTCACTGCCCCATCCCAGCTCAGAACCTGGCTATATGCAAATTAGTCTGTCCCTGGCCCAGTGCATCATGGGAACAGGGCAGACCAAACTACCAAGCCAATTCTTCACCAGAAAGGAGACAAGCTTCCGGGGACCGGGTTCTGCCATTTCAGGCGTCGTCGGCCCGGCTTGCTTGAATCCTGATGGAGCAGTGAGCAAGGGACTCATGTCTGAGTATACCCTTCCACGCTTATGGTGGACAAAATGATTCAGAAAAGGGGGTGGTGATGAACAGAGTGTCTGAATTAAGCAGACCACTCTTACCCAGTCCAAAGATCAGGGCTTGATCCATCACCGTTATTTAGCTCACTGCCCCATCCCAGCTCAGAACCTGGCTATATGCAAATTAGTCTGTCCCTGGCCCAGTGCATCATGGGAACAGGGCAGACCAAACTACCAAGCCAATTCTTCACCAGAAAGGAGACAAGCTTCCGGGGACCGGTTTCTGCCATTTCAGGCGTCGTCGGCCCGGCTTGCTTGAATCCTGATGGAGCAGTGAGCAAGGGACTCATGTCTGAGTATACCCTTCCACGCTTATGGTGGACAAAATGATTCAGAAAAGGGGGTGGTGATGAACAGGAACAGACTAATTTGCATATAGCCAAGTTCTGAGCTGGGATGGTGCAGTGAGCTAAAAAACGGTGATGGATTAAGCCCTGATCTTTGGACTGGGTAAGAGTGGTTTGCTTAATTCAGGCACTCTGTTCATCACCACCCCCTTTTCTGAATCATTTTGTCCACCATAAGCGTGGAAGGGTATACTCAGATGTGAGTCCCTTGCTCATTGCACCATCAGGATTCAAGCAAGCCGGGCCGACGACGCCCTGAAATGGCAGAAACCGGTCCCCGGAAGCTTGTTTCCTTCCCAGTATAAGAATTGGCTTGGTAGTTTGGTTTGCCCTGTTCCCATCATGCACTGGGACCGGAGCAGACTAATTTGCATATAGCCAAGTTCTGAACTGGGATGGTGCAGTGAGCTAAAAAACGGTGATGGATCAAGCCCTGATCTTTGGACTGGGTAAGAGTGGTCTGCTTAATTCAGGCACTCTGTTCATCACCACCCCCTTTTCTGAATCATTTTGTCCACCATAAGCGTGGAAGGGTATACTCAGATGTTAGTCCCTTGCTCATTGCACCATCAGGATTCAAGCAAGCCGGGCGGACGACGCCTGAAATGGCAGAAACCGGTCCCCGGAAGCTTGTTTCCTTCCCAGTATAAGAATTGGCTTGATAGTTTGGTTTGCCCTGTTCCCATCATGCACTGGGACAGGAACAGACTAATTTGCATATAGCCAAGTTCTGAGCTGGGATGGTGCAGTGAGCTAAAAAACGGTGATGGATCAAGCCCTGATCTTTGGACTGGGTAAGAGTGGTCTGCTTAATTCAGGCACTCTGTTCATCACCACCCCCTTTTCTGAATCATTTTGTCCACCATAAGCGTGGAAGGGTATACTCAGATGTGAGTCCCTTGCTCATTGCACCATCAGGATTCAAGCAAGCCGGGCCGACGACGCCTGAAATGGCAGAAACCGGTCCCCGGAAGCTTGTTTCCTTTCCAGTATAAGAATTGGCTTGGTAGTTTGGTTTGCCCTGTTCCCATCATGCACTGGGACAGGAACAGACTAATTTGCATATAGCCAAGTTCTGAGCTGGGATGGTGCAGTGAGCTAAAAAACGGTGATGGATCAAGCCCTGATCTTTGGACTGGGTAAGAGTGGTCTGCTTAATTCAGGCACTCTGTTCATCACCACCCCCTTTTCTGAATCATAAAACATGGTTTGGCATTAGTGATTTAGCTTGACTTTCAGTTACTGAAACATGTATTTAAGCAACAAGTTTTTTAATGCACTCTTGTTTTTTCATTGCTTTTGCATTTAGGTTTTCATTTTTGTAGGTGCAAGGCACACCTTGGCATACACCCAATACTTGTCGGAGTATAATTTTGTTCTGCTCCTTTTTCTTTTTAGTTCGAGCTTCGAGACCTGTTGTATATACTTTGTGGGGTTACATCCCACCCATTAGTTTTCAGTGTCATTTAACAATCCTTGATTCCAAATGGTTAATCTTTCCAATTTATCCCGCCTTTTTGTCGGTTGTTCACTCCCACAAAGCACCACCCCATTACTTGTAACCGTCCACTTGTGTGCATTTAGGCTTCTTTCTGGCACTATTTATTTCTTTTGTTTCTGCACGGTGGCATGGGAAGAATCTCCATTCGCACTGCTGCTCCCCTGCCCTTTGATTTTGAGCGCAATTGAAAACAGGCCTGTAAATCTTGTCACCTTTATTCAGCATAGTGCCCGCTTTCATGCTTTTAATTTATCAGCATGGCCCCACAACAGCTGGTCATTGACACTGCAAAGACTCCGGTATGTAAAGCATTTAGACACCTCAACATTGAACTGCGAGTGCGTGTTTTCTTTCAGGCTGAAGTTCTTGGAGTGAAAAAGTGAACGCAGCTTGTTTATGCATTCTTGCCTAGCCAAGCTGTTTTCAGCATTTGCTATTCATTTTTCAGAAACTTTACTTAATCAGAAAATGCAGATTAAAAGGTCCAACTTTACACCCTTGTTGAAATGTTCCTAACTAGGCTTTTTAAAAAGCTCTTCAAAGAGAGAGGCAGCTTTATGTATTTATCACAAGGAGTGTCTGGGCTTTGTTACTGCTACTGACGATCCTAAAGTTTAAACAGCCTTTCCTGTTGTAGCCAACAAACCTCCAGACTCTTTTACACGCTTCCCTGCTCAATAGATTAATTTAGATCTGTTTACTTTATGATCGATCAGGGACCCTAAGTGAAAGGTTGTGCATGGTCAGGCTCTTCGTTGTGTCTTGTGTGTGCTCTTGGGCCAAATGCAGTGTAAACCTGAAGAGGGCTTTAAAGCGGACACACTGTTACTTATGGCTTATGTGAGTTGCTACAAAATCTTGTATCATGCTAGCCACATCGTCATGTTGAGCTCATGCTTCCATAGCAACAGTAACCTATGGTTTTAACAACGTACCATAAGTTTTTTCCTACGTATCCTATGATCAAATCACAGCACATTCATCTCTGAATAACGTTTGGTTTACGTACCTTAATGTGTGTGTTACTCAGTGCTTCCACGCTTGCAGCACATGAAAACTGCTACAGTATGTTTGGTTTAGAAGGTTCTAAGGAAATTCTTCACTGCTGTTTTGTTATAGGAGCAGTGAAATATGACTCCCCCCCCCCCTTTCTGCTTGTGCCCTTAGGGCATTACATTTAAATTACAGACTCATGGGTTGGGAATGGGATGTATCCTTAAATATCCTTTACTGCTCTTTTATGGCAACTCCCTATCGGTCAATATATAGTAACAGTGTGCACGTAGGTAACCACTTCAAAGCTTGTTTTTCTTCCAAAGCATCATGCTCATCTTTTGTATGTATGTGACTTTGAATCTTGTTGCTTTGAGCATTCCACTGAGTGCTTGTGTTTTTTTCCACTCCTTCCACCCTCTGCTGCCTCTTTCCTCCCTTCCAATCAACCCCAGTCAGATCGCTCTCACATCCAAACATGCGTTGTTTAAACACTCTACAGAGCGCATCTTTTCACTCCTCCACCTCACAAACCTACAAGCACTTCTCCTTTCAGTCCCTTTTATTTTTTGCATTTCTATATATTGCATCATGATCAGATTCATCCTTACCAAAGATTAGGAAGTCATCCTGATAAACACATACTCCTCCTAAGCCTTTCAGCACCTTCTCCATGGCATGCTGAGCTCAGCTCTCAAAATGAGCGTGCACATCATCAATAACGGGCCACATTGGAAGTTTGTGCCAGTAAGGATGAGCTTTAAACTCAATTATTAAAGCCCCTGTGATTCCAAAGTAAGTGTGCACGTCACTGAACAGACATGGAACAGTGGATTGCAGAAATAGCTGGTGGGAACTGAGAGTCACATGAAATGTTCACGCAAAGAAAGTGTGCATGCCACTGTATGACTCGCAGCCAAAAAAGTGTGCGAGTCACTCGATAGACACGCAACTGGAGAAGAAAATGAATGATGGTCCTTTAAATACGTGTTTGCCTTTAAATTAATATTAAAGTAACTGTGCATCACTAACAGACAAGCACACGTTGAGAGAGAGAGAGAGACACTGAGCCAACCGGGACTCAGTTACACCAACCAATCACAAAGCAGATCCATGGACCAATAAGAAGCAACGGTCCATGTAGGATACACCGGAACACCAGCACGAACAATATGAAGAAAGCACTAAGAGGGCTGAATGCAGAGGGATGAATATGGAGGGTAAATCCGCCTGCATGCTCCCGCTGCGCTCAAACAGCCTGGCCACTGGACACACAATAGCGAAAGAACGCAGCCACTCGAGACCATGGAATGTGACACGGTGAGTCTATCTATGTGAACGCCTCATGAGGGCTGTTCATAGCGTTGCACGGCTCCTCATGCTTCCAACAGCTCACAAGCTCAACAGTTTCGAGAGCTACTCACAGCGTAGCAGGACACCTCGCGCAACAGTTTTATGTGCTTGAACCAGGTTTTGTAAGTGTCTAAATACCCTGGCACGCAGCCATAACTTCAAATAAATTTCAAGGCCCATAATAATGATCTCTCAGGCTCTCAGCCAGTCCCCGTACCCCTTAAACTCCCGACCTAACAGTTCCATGCGCTCACACAGGAGTGATCCGCTCTTCCTGTGGACACAGTCAACCTTATGAATTAACATGCAAGGCCCATAATAACTGAAACAGTAACAAGGAAGTTTGCAAGTCAAATTCCTTAAGAACGGATATTTATCATCGGGAAGTTTAGCTGGTGTTAAAAAGAAGAAATGTTTTCATTTCTCTCAACTTTTCTAACTTTTTATGTGTGTTGCACAGTACAGACATTTACTTTGGGAAAAGTTTTAAAATGTATCTACGCTTAGTGTTTTTACTGGAAGGGTCAGCTTCCAATATAAAACCAATGCAGGACACTATGCTATGATGCAAAGATGTGTGTATGTCCCTAGGCAGTGCTGACTTTGTGCCAGAGCTAGGGAAGAAAGCAGGACCACCATATATTAGTAGACATTGGCGATGCCCTGCTCTCCCCCTCTCACGCAATGCTAAGCGCGGCATTATGTGACAACTTTGTAATAGTTGAACATGGGCTGGAGCATTAACCTTCTCATTAATCTTGCTTGTTGACATGGGAGAATGGACATTTCAACTGCTGCCAGATCTTTCTCCAGACTGCTCATTTTCCCCAGCATTTCTTTAGTCAACAGTCGTTTTGGTGGATGCCACTGGGTTATGTTATGTTAATATAACTTTTAAAGTACATGAATACCCAGAGGTGTGTTGGCGCTTAACCTGACCGTAAGCCCTGTGGGAAAGCGAGGGGAAACAAATTAATATATATTTTTTTAAATAACCAGGTTTTCAGGTCTTTTCTAAAAGAGTCCAGAGAGTTGGCAGCTCTCATGTCCAGAGGGAGCATATTCCATAATTTAGGCGTGCCATGGCCTATGCTTCGACCTCCCCAGCTCGAGGTCCGAATACTTGGTAATAACATCAATCTGGCATTGGTGGACCTTAGCTGTCTGCCAGGGTGGTACCAGGAGAAAGAACTTTTCAGAGATGCCGGTTCTATATTATTCAAGGCTTTATAGGCTAGGCAAAGTGCCTTGAACCTAATACGTTGTGCCACTGGCAGCCAATGAAGTTTCTGAATGTCTTCAGCAACTGATTGATACTTTGGTAAGTTCAATAAAAGCCTGGCAGCTCCGTTTTGCAACCTTCTTAAGTTTTTTCAGATGTTGTTTATGTATCTCAAGATCGAGGCCATTACAATAGTCTAATTTAGATAGAACTAATGTAGTTACAACCGTCCTTCTGGAGTCAGGGGGAATGTAGGGCAGGACCTTCAGTTTTCTTATCAGGTAAAAAGCAGCCAAAACTGTGGCATTGGTTTGTTTGGAGAAGGTGAGTTTACTATCAATTAGGACCCCAAAGTTCTTTGCCTTTTCTACCAGTTTTGGTAACTCCGATTTCAGCCGGCCACCATAGTCCGTCCCATCTTGGTTGGAGATTACCAAAGATCACCACTTCGGTTTCATCCGATTAAATTTGAAGCAATGCCTTCCCATCTAGCTGCTGATTTCCCTCATGCAGTTTTGGAACTGTATTGCAGGGGATGCTTGATTTTTAAGAGCCGCAATTACAATCTGAGTGTCGTCGGCGTATGATGTTAAATTGAAACCAAAGTGTTGAATTAAAGGAGCCAGTTCCGACACATAAATGTTGAATAACGATGGGCTCAGCAATGACCCCTGAGGGCCCCCACAAGGATGCACGTAAGGAGTTGATTTAAACTGGTCCAAGGTCACAGCCTGTCTTCTGTTCTTCAAGAAAGATAATATTAAAGACAGCCTGATCCTTAACCCCAAATTTTTCCAGACACTGTAGCAGTGTGTCATGATGGAGGGTATCAAAGGCCACTGACAGATTAAGGAGGATCAGTATAGCCGCACCTCCTTTAACCATTAGTGCTCTAATCGCCTCAGTGGCCTTTATCAGTGCCTTCTCTGTACTATGCCCTGGGCGGAAACCAAACTGGGAGGGATCAAGTAGTTCATTTTCTTGAATGAATGGTGTTAACAGGTTGTTAATGATTTTCTCCACAATTTTAGCTGGATAAGGCAGCCTAGCAATCGGACGGTAACTACTAGTTGTTGATGTGTCCAGGTTTGCTTTCTTTATTTGTGGAAGAATGGCTGGATCTTTCCAAATGGCAGAGAAAATGCCCTGAGGAGAACATGTTGCTAACTATTTTAGTCAATATGGGGCTCACGGAGACGCGCGACGCGGTGAATCAAAATGGCCGCCCCCCTGACGAGCTCCACGATATCGAGCGGCGCTCGCTGAAGATTGGCTTCATTCCAGTCGGCGTTTCACCGCCAAACCGGCAGATTTCGACATCGGAAGCATCCCTGCACAGATGGGTATGCTTTTCAAGGCACAGCATGCAGTTTTTCATCCAATTTATTGAGGAAATTCTCCTCACTCGATAACGGCCGCCATTTTTTTTTTTTTTTTTCCTCTCATGCAGCGTTTTTTTTTCACTTTTCTCACTTTTTGCTGCTGTTGGAATATTTGGCAAGCCTCAATGTTGCTATTTGGATAGCTTTTTTGTCTCATGTTTGAATGGGGCCATTATTATGTGACTTTGCAAATAGTTCAGTGGTTTCCTCCAACTACGTGTTTATCAGGTACTTTTACATTCTCTACTGATTTAATTGAGGTATTGTTATATCTCTCCAGCTGGGCTTTTCATTCAATTGAGTTATGCTTCGCTTTTGAATCATTTTTATTGGCCCCTCACCCAATTGCTACTGCCTCACCTGCTAGCCCATTATTTTTCAGCATGCTGGTGGCCCGCTTATAACCTCTTTTGTCTTCACAATTTGGTCCGGCTGGAGTTTTTGACAAAATGAAACCCCCACATACCTCTAAGGCTCATGGTGCCGCCTCTGCTACGCGTAAAGACTCTGCGGCTACTGGTAAACGCCTTAAAAAGCACCCCCCATCTCCATCAAAATCTCTTCTTCCTGTTACGTCGGAAGACATCATGGAGGAACTGCGCCTCATACGCCCTTTCATGACTGATACCAATACTACTCTTCAGAGACTTGACGACAAATGGTCCAGTCTGGATATGAGGCTATCTGATGTAGAGCAAAAAGTCAGCGATGCTCAAGATGTTGTCGCCAAGGTTGCCAGTCTTTCCAAGGAAGTTGATCAGCTCAAAAAAACCTCTGAGGATTTGGAAAATCGCAATCGGCGCAACAATCTGCGCATTTATGGTATTCCGGAGAATTCAGAGGGGTCTGATATTATTCAATTCTTAAAGACTCTGGTCCTACCTATCACTGGCCTTCCTAAGCACCTCAATGTCAATATTCAAAGGGCTCACCATCTTGGGCCAAGGAACTCTTCCTCTATTTCAAATCCCAGAGGTATCATCGCCTATTTCCTTCTCTACTCAGATCTTATGACTATTCTTCACTCTGCTAAACAGCACAAACAGCTACTTTGGTCAGGCCATAATGTTTTCATCACTCATGATGTTTCTAAACCAACTGCTGCACGGCGAAAGGAGTTTCTGGACCTGAGGCCTGCTCTTCGATCAATGAATGCCCCATATGGTCTTATCCATCCTTGTTTTTTCAAGGTGACCTATAAAGAAAGAACTTTTAGTTTCGACGAACCAGCCGACCTTCGGAAGTTCATCAACACCCATAAGGAGGAATCCATGGAACTCAGCAAACCTTAATTTTTTTTCATATTCATTGTCTTATAGTTTTAGGTATCTTGTTTCCTGTGGTAATGCTGTTCCTGTTTTTCTCATCTTGTTTTTAGGTTCCCTCTTCGTTGTTCTCGTTGTTCATTCCATTTTCTGTGCTGCCCCGATGTTCTGTACTGTGCATTTTGTTACGCTGCCCTCCTTTCCTTCCCAATTGTCCGGTAAGTCCCCTTCATTTGTCTTATTTGGTCATGTTTTGTCGTTTGACCTATTTGTATTTTCTCTGTCTTCTATGTAATTATTGTTTTGGAGACCATACATTTGGCCCTCTCTTTTGCTCGTGCGGTTGTCTTTTTCTTCGCCGCTCCCTCTCCTACTTCATTGTCCTTTGTTTTCTTTACCTCAATGGCTAAAGCTACCCAGCTTGTTGCCATATTCTTTTTTTCTCTCTATCTCCTGGGAGTTTTGGTCTCCCACCTCTTTCTCTCTATCTTCATCTCTCCTCTTCTGTTCCTTAGCTCTACTCTTTCTTTCCCTACCTCTCCTCCTCCTCTTTTCTGGTTTTCCCTTTCCTTATCAAGCTTCTCTCTTTTTCCAAGGCAATCTCCATTTGATCCTGCTCCTTTTACATCCTTTTCCTTTTGCTACTTCTCTTCTGATTTCCCTTCGTTCTCTCAACCTACTTACAACTTGCTCACTTATCCTTTTTTCTCTTCGGTGGTTATGAGTTCCAGTGTTTTATTTACTAATTTCCTTCCTTTAGTTTTTCTTCTTTTTCTTCTATTTTTTAACTCTTGCTTACCCCTATTGCACTGCACGCTTTCTTTCCTGTCTTCTTGCCTATTTTTCTGTGACTTCCTGAGATGAGCGATCTTCGTGTTATCTCCTGGAATGTCAAAGGACTCCGCAACCCCGTCAAGAAACAACGGGTCTTATCTCATTTAGCAAGACTGAAATGCCAAGTTGCTCTTTTACAAGAAACCCACCTTTCCCTCAAAGACTTGTCTTCTCTACGCAAACAATGGGTGGGAGAAATCTTTTGTTCCCCTTCAGTTAATAACAAAAATGGTGTTCTCATTTTGTTTCATAAATCATTATTTGTCCAGTTAAATATTAGTTTTCAGATACTAATGATATATGGTTATTTTTCAATGTATTAATCAACAATACAGATGTATCCTTTTGCAATGTTTATGGTCCTACTGGTGTTGATTTCACTTTCTGGAATGACTTCTCCATGCTTCTTTCCTCACATACTACTGTTGATTTAATTGTTGGTGGCGATTGTAATCAATTAATGGACCCTTTTCTAGATTGCAAGTCCCAAACTAGATTCATTCCCAATAAGATGCAAAAGTCCTTCTATAAAGCTATATCTTCTAGAGGCCTAATGGACTCCTGGAGATTATCCCACCCTGATACTCTGGAATTTTCCTTTTTTTCCCCTGTCCATGCATCACATTCCCGTATTGACTATATTTTTCTCACCCAACACACTTTCCAATTTATGACTAATGTTGAAATTGGCTCTATCCTTATCTCAGATCATGCCCCTTTTATTCTTGACATTGATATACCTTCTCCTACTCCCAGCTCCCACCGTTGGCGCTTCAACAACTCTCTTCTCCTTGACCCCCAATTTAATGACCAATTTACTCTTTATATGGAGGAATTTTTTCGAAATAACCTCAACTCGACCTCTCAATTTCATTTCATCTGGGATGCTTTTAAGGCAGCAGCAAGAGGCTACATCATTGACTTTGTTTCTTGAAAGAAGAAACACGCCCTTTCTAAATCCTCCCTTATTCTCAAACAGATAAAGGAATTAGAGCATCTTTTCTATACATATAACTCTGCAGATGCTCTTTCCGCTCTTGTCAAAGCCAAAATTCAATTTAATAAACATTCTTGGGATGCGGCCTGTAATAATCTTCTCAAGTTCAACTCAAAAATGTACGGCGGGCGCAAAAAAGCCGGTAAATCACTTGCGAATGATCTTAAAATCAAGAAACAGAAGTCCAAAATTGCCGTCATTACTGATGCCCATGGGAATCGTCACTCCACTGATGATAAAATCCTCGATTGCTTTGTCCAGTATTACTCTTCTTTATACACACCCGAATCGACTCCGTCTTCTGCTCAAATTGATTCATTCTTCCATTCTATTCCCAAATCTCCGAATACTGATATTGATTTCTCCTCTCTTGATGCACCCATTTCCGAAAAACAGATTCTTCACGCTATTACCATCTTAGACAAAGATAAATCACCTGGCCCTGTTAGTTTTTATTTTCATTTCAAGACTTTCCTATTACCACATCTATCTTCATTGATCTCAAACTTTCTTTCTATGGGGGAAATCAAAGGTTTTATCACACAAGCCATGCTATGCTTACTTCCAAAAAAAGACAAAGATCCCTCTCTTTGTAAAAATACCGGCCTAATTCATTAATTAACACTGATTGCAAAATATATGCCAAAATTTTAGCTTCCCGATTAAATGTTGTTATTCCTGACCTCATCATCATCTACCAACCTGGTTTCGTTAAAGGTAGATCTATGACAGATAATTCCAGAACTCTTCTTAATATTATTCACCTTTCTTCTAAAATGACCTCTCCAATCGCCGCTATCACTCTTGATGCTGAGAAAGCATTCGATAGGGTCAGCTGGGATTTCATGTTCGGTGCCCTTCGTTGGCACGGTTTTAGCCCCCACATCATTAACTTTCCCCACTTATTATGTTCAGCTACCTCTACTTCCATTTGGGTCAATGGTGTTCAATCCTCTTATTTTCCTCTGCATAGAGGCACCAGACAAGGGTGTCCCCTATCTCCTCTTCTTTTTATACTGGCTTTAGAACCCTTTCTTGAAAAAATACGTCGCTCCGCTTCTTATTCTGGTTTTGTATATAAGAATAATGATATTAAATTCACTGCTTATGCCGACGACATTTTATTATATATCTCTAATCCTGATGCCTCTTTACTTGCTCTTTTTTCCTTAGTACACGAATATTCCTTGGTCTCTGGATACAAGTTAAATATTGATAAATCTGAAGTGTTGCCCCTTAATAAATTCTGTCTTCCTCACATGTTTCAAGGTTCTGGTTTCGAATGGAACCCTTAGAATATCAAATGTTTAGGTATCCTATATGCTAATAATATTAAAGACACCATTAAAATTAATCATAAAGATGTTCTCACTAAGCTCTTCGCACTAATAGATCGCTGTTCTCCACTATTCTTATCTTGGTGGGGAAGATTAGCAACCATTAAAATGATGCTTTTTCCCATTGTTAACTTCTGCCTCTCCATGCATCCCATCTCCCTCCCCGCTTATTTTTTCCCGCTCATTAATCGCATTCTTATTCAGTTCTTATGGAATAATCGCAAGTCTAGGATCTCTTTAACTCGCCTTCAGCAACCAAAGAACCTGGGAGGGGTCAACTTTCCCAATCTCACTCGGTTTCATTCCTCCTTTACTTTAAAACAAATCTGGCCCTTCTTAGTTGACTCATCCCCTTTCCCTGTCACAGCTTGGAGTGCAATAGAAATGGCTCAGTTTTCGCCTTTCTCTTTTCTCAATGATACTCATTTGTCTCAACCCCCTAAACGATTCCTTTCACCCATTTTCAAACATTCAAGGGCGCTCACTCTATCTTTATTTTGCACCACCTTTTCTCAAGCACATTTTCATTCTCTCACCCCGTTATGACACAATCAATCTCTTAAGATTAATAATAAAGCTCTCTTTTGGAAGGAATGGATCGATAAAGGCATTATTTTTGCGGATAAGCTTTTTGTCAATGATTCCTTGTTGGATTTTTCTGATATTCGTACATCTTTCCACATCTCTAACAAATATTCCTCCCAATACCCCGCGCTTAAATTAGCTCTAACCACCCTCATTCCTCAACATAACTCTCTCCCTGATACCGTCCCGTCAGATTTCCCTCCTCCAGATTTCTCTATCCCGCACAAAGCTTCTGTCATTTATAAGATTCTTTCCCGCTCTGTCTCAGATCGTCCCAAATCCAAAACTGAGCTTGAATGGGAAAGAGATTTTTCGCAGGCTTTCTCCTTCCCTGTCTGGGATTCCATATGGTCTAAAATTCATACTGTCTCTCGCTCAGATAGTACCACTCAGACCTTATATTTTTTTTATAATCGTCTTTTCATTAACCCCTCGGACTTATTTAAATTCAAATCTTCAGATTCTAGTCAATGTTGGTCCTGCCCTCACACTGATAGTGATATGTTTCACATGTTTTTCCACTGTCCATTGGTTAAATCTCTCTGGTATCAAACATGGTCCAAGTTGATTGATATTTTAGGTTCTACATATACTTTTGATATTGTTCATATTTTCCTAGGTGGTTCTTCCCCCATTTGGAATGTTTCATGCAATGTTCGTAAATTTATAGATGTGTTTATAGCTATTTCATTGCAGGTAATCACTACAAACTGGAAGGATACCTGCAAAATTTCTTACAGTGCTTGGTGAATTCGGATTTGTCATCATCATAGACTTGATCGTGCCTATGCTACTACTACCCCCCTTTTGATAAAAAGGGATTTGTTATGGTTGCCTTTAATTGATTTTCTTTCCAGACATATGCCCTAATTTGTGTTGTATTTTCTTGTTTTTTTAATTCCATGCTTTCTATTTTCCTTTCCCTCTCCTTCTCTCGCCCCTCTTCTCCTCTTTTCTTTTCCCTTTTCCTCTTTCTCGCAAAATCTTAAAATGCAGTTTCTCTTACTATAAAGTTTTATTACTCCCTCTAGGGGAGTTTCTATTGTTTTCTATTTGATTTCACCTTTTTTATTGCATATTTCCTTTAGTCTATTTTTACTATTGGTGATATTGTACTGATGTTTTACAGGGTATATTTGATTCAATAAAGCTTTCTAAACTCAAAAAGAAAATATGGGGCTCACCTCCCTTGCAACGTTTCTCAAAACTGCAGCAGAGCAGGAGTCTAACGGAGAACCCGATTTGATTTCCTGAATTCTTTTTTCCACAAGCTCATTAGACACCTGTGAGATATTCCGAAAAACATTCACTCCGGTCTCAATGCTTGGAAACTCCTTGGCTGGTTTGTTGGAAGTGGCGGTTTTAAAGATGTTGTATATGTCATTAACTTTGTTCCTAAACGCACTGGTAATATTATCACAGAGAAATTGACTGTTCCCCTTTTTTGCTGGGTGTGGCAGTGAGCTTCTCTACCACCCCAACGAGTTATTTGGAGTTTTTAGCTTTTTCGATCTGTCGGGTAAAAAAGTCCCTTTTTCAGTAATCAGTAGAGATTTATAGTTAGCTAATGCATATTTATAATTATTTTTATCTACGGTTTCATATTTCATTCTCCATCGTCTTTCCAGGCTGCAGCATTTTTGTTTCTCATGTCGCAGAGCTTCAGTAAACCAGGGGGCTGATGATTGAATGCAGTTTCTTGAAATTTTGCATGTAGGCACTGTAGCCCTGAAGGCGTCATTAAGCCAGTGTGTATATTCCTCAGCTGCCTGGTCTGCATGCATGCTCAGGATCAGCCGTGTATGTTCCAGTTGGAGCTCCAGCATGTTTTTATCTATCTTATTCTAGGCTTTATATGTGCTTTGCTGTGTTTTGGCAGCCCTAGCTTCTAATGTTTTTGAAGCTGTATGATCAAATAGAATTAACGTTTGCCTGTATCTCATTTCATGGTGCCGCTTTCTTCTTTCGTGCAATTCTTTAATTGACAAAGTTTCTCCTTGTGTTTGTTTGTCTCATGGATGAGGATTTTCAACTTCTGATTAGTGACCCCCCTTTTCATTTTCTTCCTATTAATGTCTTCTGCTTAATTCGTTCTGCGGTGCTCTTGACTGTCCTAGATCCCAGACTATGATCTTATCTGGGCACTGTCCCTCTAACAGGTCATCTTCCAGTAGATTTCTTCATTTAACTTCCACTTTCGAAGTTTTCACTGTGAAACAACACTATCTAGAGTGTATCATTTTAGCGCTGCATGCTCGGGGCCTTGCAGCCCACTAGTCAGCCACACACTCTTAGAGGTCTGTGTAATTGCCTACTACTTAATCCTACATAATCGTACACTAGCGCTCCACTCCAATCCTGCAACCCAGTTCACCTAATTTCAGACCGACTCTGACACCCAGGAGCTGTGCACGCCTCTATGCCTTGAAGGAGGAGGTGCCAGGAGTGACTGGTGGCCTGGTACGGCGTCCACTATAAATCGAATGCATGGTTGTAGACCCAACTAGTAGAGTGGAGGTGAGGGCCCCGCAGAAGACACGTGACTGTGTGGAGTCGGTGCAGGAGAGGACATTGTAGCTGCTTATAGCCCCTGGAGAACTGGACGAGAAGACTCCCTAGTGGAGAGGCTGCAGTGAGCTGTGCTGGATCTGTAAGGGCCGAGGCAGCAATACATTGCCAGTGAACCTGCTGGAAACACCAAGGCCTGTCTGCATGACCTGCCTGCGCTAGGCTAGAGTGCGCTGGAGTCGGCACGACCGTGCCACCTTTGGGCTTTTCCTTTCCCGTTTTGCCTGCCGAGACCAACTGGGACCTAATCCTTGTGGCAATACGTAAGTACGTATAACGTTTAATTTATTAAGTTGGATTTAAAAAATACAAAAACCTAATTTACAATATTCGTACATTCATCCATTTAAATGAAAAACAAAAATAACAATACTTCTTTGACTTTTCTCCATATCCTGCTCAACACATACTACTAACAATCCACCTCAAATATTCCAATTTCATGGCAACATAAAAGTATTTTTTTTCTTTACATTCTTACCTAAAACACTCTAACCCCGCAGAGAGATACATAAGTTAACTGACAAAAATCAAATAAATTAAGTTGCATTAGTGATCTAGCACCATACCATAACGATTCTAAACTCCAAGTATTCGAAACGATATATAGTGTGCATAAGGGAGCAAACCAAAAGGCTCCTAGCTCTAAAGTGCATCAGTGGTCCATAAACATGACATATCTGAAAGAAACAGGTTAGTATTAGATTCCTTACCTTAGAATATCCCCAGGCGTCAGTCTGGATCCGGAAACTTTTGCGTAGCAGTACCCCTGCGCGTCGGTAGGCGTCGTCTGCAGGCGTCCCCTGCGGCTCCGCGTCGTCGGCGTCGTGCGCCGTGATGACGTCGCTGGAGTATATAGACGCCGCCTCCGCGCGCTGACGTCAGTTCTTCTTTTTTCCGCGCCAGTTAGCGCAGATCCGAAGAGCAGTACTCCGGTCTTTTGACCAAGTTTTTTGTTAACTAATTGATCTTTACGGTGCCGGTAGGATGCCCGGTTTCAAGAGTTGTGACGAGTGCGACCGCCTGATGTCGGTCACCGACCACCATCGACTCTGCCTCCGGTGTCTGGGCGCGGACCACGACGTGGAGTCCTGCGTCGACTGTCGGGCCTTGACTGGAAAAGCTAGGCGGGAGCGGTCCCGCAAGCTTCTCGAGCTCCGGGTGTCGGCCCCGCGTCGAGAGCGGTCCCGGTCCGGTCGGAGGTCGAGGGAGCGGTCGAGGGAACGGTCGCGGAGCCGCCATGGGCGCTCCGGGAGTCGCCACCATTCCTCCGGCTCGTCAGGTAAGCACAAGAAGTCGGGGCGTCGCCATCGCACCCCCGACTCCCCCCGACGCCCGCGTGCTGCGGCCGGGGGCTCGGGTGACCCCACCCCCGCGGTCCCGCATGGGTCGCCGACGCCGTCTACCCCACACCTGTCGGTCCCTGGGGAAGGCGCGTCGCGTGAGGAGATCGAGGCCTTCCTCATTGCTATGAGGGCGAGGTCTTCTCCGGCGGGGCCTTCGGCGCCTGCGGGCCCGTCGGTCCCGTCTGGGGGCCCGAGCGGTTCGGGTGCTCCTGCCCCGGCGCCGCCGGTGGCTCCGGCCCCGGCGCCGCTGGTTCCCTCTGGTTCGTCGCCGGCTGGTCTCCCGGCCTCTCCGGCGTCGGTTCCTGTGGGCCAACCTGTGGTACCGCCCCCGCGTGGTGCAGCGACTCCGCCGTCGGCTCCGGCCGGCGTCGGGTCCCCGGCACCGACGCCGCGCGGCGCCACCCCCCTTTCCTCCCCGACTCCGGACTCGGAGTCGGACCGGCGTCGGCCGACGCCGGATCCGACGCCGATGGGGCCCGTTGACCCCGATGTCTATATCGTCGATCCAGAATATGGGTATGATGAGGAGGAGTATGGAGAGGGTTGGGAGGGGTCTGAGGACCCTCTATCCCGTGCCTGCCAGTATGATGTGGACTGGGTAGGTGATCTGGGTGATGCCAGTGGCCTGGACGAGTCGCCCAACCCTGGGTTTGTCTCTCCGTCCCCTGTGGCGTCCGAGGCAGGTGCTGCCTATTCGGTGGTCCTGATGAGGGCTGCCAAGGCCTTACACCTTGAGCTCCCCGTCGCGAAGGTCAAACCGAATATTCTGACGGAAGTTTTTAAACCGCAGTCATGCCCCCAGGAGCCTCTGCTGCCGTTTAATGAGGCCCTGACGGATGTCCTTCTGGGCACCTGGTCTAGGCCCGCTTCTGGTGCGCCGGTTGACCGGAACGTTGCCAGGCGTCACCGTCCATGCTCGGACGACCCTGCCTTCCTGTCCACCCATCCCTCCCCGGAGAGTCTGGTGATCCAGGCCTCCACTTCACAGTCCGCATTTCCGTCGGCTCCGCCCGACCGGGAATCAAAGAGGTACGACCAATTTGGTAAAAAAGTGTTTTCCTCTTTGAGCGCTGGACTGCGGTCTTGTAACACCGCGTGCCTCTTGGGCCGCTACACCCACTCCCTGTGGGATACGGTCGAGGAGTGTTTGCCGCAATGCCCCCAGGAAGTGCGGGACAAGCTCACCCGGGCCTTGGTTGAAGGCCGGGATGCGGCGCGGTACTCGATCCGTTGTGGTCTGGACACCACAGACTCACTGGGACGGGCCATGTCCACTACGGTGGCGATTCGTCGCCATGCCTGGCTGAGATCTGCCAACTTCTCACCAGACGTCCAAAATACACTTATGGACATGCCATTTGATGGCAGTCGCCTATTTGGTGACAAAGCGGACCACGCGCTGGAGCGCTTCAAGGACTCCAGGGTCACGGCCAAGTCCTTGGGTCTCTCGACCCAGCGCCAGCAGACGGGTTCGTTTCGGCCCTTTCGTGGCCAAGGGAGGGGAGGTCCCACACGTGCTGCCAGCCACGCGGCGCAGAGCGCTCCCCAGCGCGGTGGCGCCCGTGGTTTCCGCCGTGGTGGCGGTAGAGGCCAGCGTCGTGGTCAGTCCACGCCTCCCTCCGCTGCGGCATCCAAGCCTTCCTAGTCCGAGCTTTCGGGCTCACGTGACGCCAGTGGGTGGCAGGGTTCGCCATCACCACTCCCGCTGGCGCGCGATAACATCGGACAGGTGGGTGCTGCAGCTTGTCCGAAGGGGCTATGCCCTCCCCTTCGAGTCCACTCCTCCAGCCATGCCACCGCAGAACCACCGTGTGTCGGGGGACCACTTGACACTTCTGCAGGAGGAAGTTACGGCCCTCTTGGCCAAGGGGGCCATCGAGCGCGTTCCTGGGCCAGAAGTAGGGTGTGGTTGCTACTCCCACTACTTTCTGGTACCCAAGAAGGACAAGGGAGGCCTGCGTCCTATCTTGGATCTACGGAACGTCAACGGCTTCCTCCGGAAGGAGAAGTTCAAGATGTTGACTTTGGCTCAGGTCTTGGCTGCTCTAGACCCACAAGACTGGATGGTAGCGTTGGACTTGCAGGATGCGTATTTTCACATCCCCGTCCTGCCGGCCCACCGGCGTTACCTGCGGTTCACGGTAGGCCACGAGCACTTTCAGTTTATCGTGCTCCCATTCGGCCTTACCAGCGCCCCACGGGTGTTCACGAAAGTGATGGCGGTGGTCGCAGCTCATCTGCGCCGGTTAGGGGTTTCAGTCTTCCCCTACCTCGACGACTGGCTGTTGAAGGCGGGCTCGCCCCAGACAGTCGTCCACCACCTTCAGATGACGGCAGACCTCCTGCACGAGCTGGGGTTTTCCATCAATGTGCCGAAATCACACCTGTGTCCCTCTCAAAAGCTCCTTTTCATCGGAGCGGTTCTCGACTCGGCGCAGTTTCGGGTTTATCCTCCGGAACGGCGGGTCCGGGATATTCAGGCTCTGATTCCCATCTTTCAGCCGTTATCCCGGGTTTCGGTCAGGTTGACGCTGCGGCTTCTGGGGCTGATGGCCTCCTGCATCCTTCTGGTGCATCACGCCAGATGGCGGATGCGGGCTCTGCAGTGGGACCTGAAGTTTCAGTGGGCCCAGCATCAGGGCAACCTATCCGACCATGTCCTGATCTCGGAGGGCACTGCGAGACAGTTGCAGTGGTGGCTTACGGACCGCGATTGGGTCAGGGGCAGATCCCTCTCCCTTCCCCAACCGGAGCACGTGGTTGTGACGGACGCGTCCCTCCAAGGCTGGGGTGGCCACTTGGGAGAGGCGGAGATCAGAGGCCTCTGGTCTCCGGCGGAGTCCCGGCTCCATATCAACATGTTGGAGCTGCGGGCGATTCGCCTAGCACTGAAGGCATTCCTCCCCTTTGTCAACGGGAGTGTAGTGCAGGTGTTCACGGACAACACCACCGCCATGTGGTACTGCAACAAACAGGGCGGTGTGGGGTCGTGGACCCTTTGCCAAGAGGCTCTGCGCCTCTGGCAATGGCTGGAACGTCAGGGCGTGACTCTGACGGTTCAACACCTGGCAGGTTCTCTGAACGCCAGGGCGGACGAACTCAGCCGTCGGTGCTCGGTGGATCACGAATGGCGTCTGAACTCGGATGTGGCGAGAGGCCTCTTTCAGCAATGGGGAGAGCCTTGGTTAGATCTATTCGCCACAGAAGAGAACGCGCAATGTCATCAGTTCTGCGCGTTGGAGTTTCCAAGACGGCACTCGCTCGGCGACGCCTTTCGGCGCGAGTGGAGTTGCGGTCTGTTGTACGCCTTTCCGCCTATACCACTTCTGCCCAGAGTGCTGAAGAAGATCAGGCGCGACCGGGCCCAAGTTATCCTTGTGGCTCCGGACTGGGCTCGAAGGTACTGGTATCCCGAGCTACTCAGCATGACAGTCGGTCCCTCGATCCGCCTGCCCCTTCGGGAGGACCTTCTGTCGCAGCAGCAGGGGACGGTCCTCCACCCGAACCTGTCCAGTCTCCACCTCCATGCGTGGAGATTGAGCGGCGACAGTTGAGGCCATTTGACTTGCCTCCTGAAGTCTGTGATGTCATTCTGGCAGCCAGGCGTCCCTCCACAAAGTCGGTATACGCCTGCCGGTGGAACAGATTTGTGGCATGGTGCACAGCAAAGGCTGTGGATCCCCTTTCTGCCCCTCTGTCTGAGGTTCTCCTCTTCCTCCTTTCCCTTGCCCAGCAGGGCTCTGCTCTGGGCACTATCAAGGGCTATCTTTCTGCCCTTTCCGCCTTCTTGAGGCTACCTGATCAGCCATCTTTGTTCAAGTCCCCTATTGTGTTAAGATTCTTGAAGGGCATCACGCACATGTATCCTCCAACTCCGTTCGTGATGCCTCAGTGGGACTTGAACCTGGTTTTGACTTTCCTGATGTGCGCTCCCTTTGAGCCCCTTCATTCCTGTCCTCTCCGTCTTCTCACCTTAAAGACGGCCTTCCTGGTAGCCATCACCTCTGCCAGGAGAGTGAGTGAGCTCCAGGCTCTTTCTATTCAACCTCCTTTCTTGTCTGTTCATCCTGATAAGGTGGTTCTTCGGACTAGACCTTCTTTCCTGCCCAAGGTAGTCTCTGCTTTTCACATTGGGCAGTCCATCACCTTGCCCTCTTTCTTCCCGCCTCCGCATCCTTCAAAGGATGAAGAGCGGCTCCATCGTCTGGACCCAAAACGTGCGCTTTCATTCTATATGGATCGCACACGCCAGTTCCGGGTGGATGACCAACTGTTTGTTGGCTACGTGGGTGAGAAGAAGGGAAGGGCGGTACAGAAACGGACCATCTCTCGGTGGGTCGTCCTGTGCATCAAAGCATGCTACTCTTTGGCTCGGAAGGAGCCTCCTGTTGGGCTGAGGGCCCATTCCACTCGGGCCACGGCGGCTACTACTGCCCTGGGCCGGGGAGTCCCTTTGCAGGACATTTGCCAGGCGGCCACGTGGGCCTCGCTGCACACCTTTGCGAGGCACTACTGCCTGGACAGTCAAGTCCGGAGGGATGGCTTCTTTGGCCGTTCGGTCCTCCAGGACTTTCTGGTGTAGGTTGTATTGGTTCGCAGACCCACCACCGGGGTTGGTATTGCTGGGGTATCTATTCTAAGGTAAGGAATCTAATACTAACCTGTTTCTTTCAGATGAACAAGTTACTTACCTTCGGTAACGATATATCTGTAAGAAACAGTAGTTAGTATTAGATTCCTTACCGCCCCGCCCATCCTCCCCGTTCTGCGAACTGATACCTAGGGTTAAGGACATCCCTTTCAGGGCCCTAGTTTCAAATGGCACCAGTGTTGGTTCTCACATGGCTCTGCGTGTTCTGGCGCGGAAAAGCTGTGTGCAAAGAACTGACGTCAGCGCGCGGAGGCGGCGTCTATATACTCCAGCGACGTCATCACGGCGCACGACGCCGACGACGCGGAGCCGCAGGGGACGCCTGCAGACGACGCCTACCGACGCGCAGGGGTACTGCTACGCAAAAGTTTCCGGATCCAGACTGACGCCTGGGGATATTCTAAGGTAAGGAATCTAATACTAACTACTGTTTCTTACAGATATATCGTTACCGAAGGTAAGTAACTTGTTCAGCAAATCCAAACTTTAAGTGCATTAATGGTACCTCTTAACATCGATTCATACCACATCATCTCGGTACACATCTATAAACCTATATATTATTTTATCTAAAAATTGACCTAGTCTGCAACACAGCTTTATATTTTCACATTTAATTACTATGCTATGCAAAAAGGCTGGGGCATAACCCTCAGAGCTTTAAAAACTAGTAGTTATATATTCCTTCTCTGTTCAAAAAAATTGCAAGTGACTCAGCAGCCACGTTCCAGCTGTGCAAAATGGGCAATTTCTGCTGAAAATATTGCAGCATCTTTGGCTATCGTCCAAACTATGGATTGAGGCACCTGTCCCAGGCTTAACTTCATCATCCATCTTCGAGTCCCCCTTGTTTTTATACCTTTCAAATATTTCTGCATTTGACCTAAACCCAAGTCCATCAAATGTGCAAGTTAGGGATGCTGGCTGCAATCTATCAAGTCACTCATTATGGCTGCGTCTTTAACCACATTTTTCATTATTTTCTTCCAATCAGCTTTTGGCCAAGATCCCTTGTACGTCCACACTTTTAATGATTTTCCTCAAGATCACCATCCAATGCGTTGTGGACTCCCTCTCAAAATAATACTTCAATATAAACCTAACCGGATCCATTCACTACTTCTGAAATTTTCTTCCAATAGTTTAGGAGTCTCTGATAGTGTTTGTATTTTATATTTATGAAACCCAACTCTAAGCGTAGTGCTGAGTTCACAGGCCGCCATGGGAGACTCAACCAAGACTTGCACATATTCATCTAAATTACTACTAAAGGTTGAATCTCTTTCTCTTCCAAAATTTCTGACCATTACAGAAATACATTCGTAATTTTCAGGTTGTATGTCTCTCTCAACACCTCCGCCGAGTGATGTTCCTATTCATCCTACCAATTGCTCCAGCCACTGCTTTACTGCTCTGATCCTGCAATCTATAATGTTTTTCTCAAAATTGAGGTTCCAGGTGAAAGGCGTGCCTAAATATTGATACTCTTGCATAAACTCAAAACTTCGGCCATTTAACAACAATTTATGCTTTAGGTTTTTTAACCCTTTAGACGCAAAAGACATTGCTTTAGTTGTTGTCATATTAATTACCAGATTATTCTCTAAACAGTAGTCTGCAAAAAACCCCAGTAACATCTGCAATCCCACTATTATTAGGTCCATAATAATTTGATCATCTGCATAGAATAGATGCAGTATTTCTCCTAGGCTCAACTTTGGCAGGAAAGACCTCGCTTTCGTCAAGTAGTCAGGAATATCTGCTTTATAGATAGGAAACTAAGAAGAGCTGGTATGCATCCTTACTGTAACCCATTTGGAGTTTCAGTTTTCCAAGAGACGGCTCCATTACTACCCAACTCTATTTGTGTCCGTGAGCTCTCATGCAACGTCATTATTGGAGCAAGTAAGCCCTCGGGGATCCCCCTATCTGCCATCTTTTTCCACAACCTTTGCCAGTTTATGGTATCAAAGGCATATGACATTGACCGATCAATAAATGCCACATTTAACCCCTGGTGCTTAAATACAGAATATTTCTCTACTGCCAGCTTTCAAATAAGACATCAATTGATTGTAGAGTGAAACTACCTAACCCCAATATGCATAATAGGCAGGATATTCTTCTCCTCAACCCATTCCGCTAAATGCCTCAAGAGCAATTTAGCATAGCTACTACTTGGTATATCCAGAAATATGATAATTCTATAATTTTGTGGGATATCTCGTAGGCCCTTTTTATGTATTGGCACTCTGATACTTCCACACTAGGACTCTTGGATTCTATTTTCTTTTAGTACAACCATATATATATCTATATATATATATTGAGCCCATAACCAACACATCAGTAAGACTGTTTGATGTGGGCAGTGAGGGATTTGTTTCTTGTTCTATAACTGGGACTGTTGAAAGATCTAGTTTACATGTTGCTTCTGAAAGCCTTGCTCCTACTATGCGAATTGATGGGCCACCCGGTCACCTGGATGTACTCTGGGGCCCACTGTATCTGATTGCCTGCCTGCAACAATTCTGCCTGCTAAAGACCTGGTTCCTAGGGCGACCCGGGTAGAGTGGCCCAGACGAGGCAGGGGCCATGTTGCAGCGGTTCAACAGAAATGGTCTTCTAGGACCTACTGTGAACCTCAAATCTTTACTCCGATATGGGAATGGACAAGGAACAAGGAGGCCCAGTGCAGGGCAAGATCGATAAGTACACCAGGACATCTGTCACCCCGTTAGTCCACTGATTGAATCTTTTGGTGCCTACAATGGGTGAACCTAACCGAGAAGTCTCTTTGTTAATGATCCTACAAGCCAACCAGGAACCTAGCAAAGTGCTGGAACTGCAGATAGCAGGAGTGGGCACAGAGTCTCGCTCCTCAGACAAGATCTCTGGAACCTGGTGGATTGTACCACTGAGGCAGAAATGTGCATCTCTAATGGTCGAGGATGAAGCCCAGTCATTCATTAAAGAGGTGTGACACCTTCGTGGGCTAATGGCTAATCTTGAGAGAAGAGTCAAGGATGCGAAAGGCTGCTGTCGGTGTAACAACCCAAGACTGAGTGGGGTACTTGAGTAGGCTGAGGGCACTAAAGCGGAATGATTTTTCCTAGAATGGTTCAAATCTTGGGTCCCTAATTCCACTCTTTCCCTCGTTTATCCTGGAGAGGGGTGACTCCGAGGCCTCCTCTGGTGGCTCCTCTGCAGCCAGTAATTATGCGAATATAGAGCTCCAATGCGCTAACACCAAAGTGTCAATCTTTCCAGACTAAATGGCACAAGTGCAAAAGCTGCGCAATTTCTTTGCGAGGGTCAAGCAGAAACAAAGGGCCATGCAGGTTAAATATGTGCTATTGTTCATGGCTAAATTCAAAGTCCTAAATGCTGGGAAATCATTCTCTTTTGAAACCCAAAGAGTGCCTGGGAATGGGTGGAAGAACATAAATCACCACCTGTTAGAGCTATGGCCCTGAGGGATGCGCAATACTGGAGGTGGTCAGAAGTCAGCCAACGATGAGTGTCCCTGGTCAAAGATGGGGGAGGTATCAGCTCACCATATCCAGAAAGTAAGGCATAATTCCAGATGATGAGGCAACATCCCCAAGCACCAGTGAAGAAGATACTCTATGTATCCGGACCACGTGACCTGTCTGATAAGAGAGACTCTGATCCCTAACACCTAACGTCAGGGTTATGGGTGAATCAAGGTAATGGGGGAGGTTACGGGCCGATGATGATGACAATGGTACCACTGAAGAGTGCTGCGTGATGCATTATTGGTGTGTGCGGCTGATGACGCCATCGACACATGACGCAAAGTATAAATCATGCTGTGGAAGGTTTTTATGTTGAAACAACACAATACAGCTGCAATATGCATTACACATTGCCAATCTTAATACATTTCTCTCTTTATTTGAAACCTATAAATAGCGTATTTTGGTTTGTTTTAGAAAGCAGAAGCTATCCTGTGGTCATTTCTTTTCTTAATCCCTCTCCTGTTTGCAGTCTGTTTTCCATTTTTGTTCTCTATGTTATGACTCTTCTTGCCTTGTCAGTGAATTATTTAGCATAAAGGGGATTCATTAAATTTGAAGTTTTGCGATGGCGGCGCTATGTGCTGCACAACTACACACTACCGCAGACCTGTTATTCCCCAGTACAGATCCTAGGGCATAAAAGCATATTTGCACATACTAGGTAAAACCTACTTACACATAGAAATATCCGCCCAAATACAGATGATATATTCACATAGAACCCATCACTAAGAGGTACCACTAACATTGAACACAGAAAATTCCTGTGGTTAATACCTTTACCCTATGGTAGTAGTTTTTCCCACAGGTATTTTTGTGCCCAATTTCGAGTTAAGTATCAGGAAAACACATGAAAGGTGCGGTATCTGCCTCTGTGACTGGTATACCACATAGTTTTCCACTTTGCATACTGTTTTTGGCCACACAAATTAACGTCCAACATTACCACAAAACTCACATTGAGCTTTCAAACTGGAAGTATGAAGTCCCAAACAAGAGTAACGTCTGTGAGACGAAGACATATATACACACTTAAACAAATAACAACAAAGAAGCAAACATATTCAAACAAAACAAGATGCAGTCACAGCCTAACAAACACAAAAAGGTTCAAGGCGATACACATTCTCAACAGAACAAACATGCAGAGACATACCCAAAAATAACTAAGGCAAAGACTTATTGAGAAGGAGACAAGGTAAATTGACAACAGCAGAAAGGGGACATCTAACACCCATACGTGAACTACTCACGCACGAAGGCACAGGAAACAAGCCACTGTCATTAGGTTGTTCTTAAAAAGTTAAACACATTACCTGCAAGTTGGAAATTCCGACTGCAGTGAGGATCCCGAACATCACCATGAATAGTCCTCCAATCACAGGTGTTGGGATGGTGGCAAACACAGCTCCCACCTTGCTAAATACGCCCACCAGAACCAAGAGTATTCCTGCAGCAATAATGACCATTCGGCTTCCCACCTGTTCAGTAATAGGGGAATCAAAAAGGAGAACAGGAGTTACCAAGACAAGAAGAAAGTCTAGGGGGGCATATCATCAAGGGCATTACCGCCGCTTTAGCGGCACTTTTTGCTGCTAAATCAGCGATAATTTTAACGCCGCATCAACAAGGCGGCGCTAGCGCATGTTAGCTGCCGAATTCCCAACGCTGAGCATCTCAGCGATAAACATCGCTAATGAGATTCAAAGAAGGCGTGCCTGGGAAAACTACATGGGAAATTATCACTAAAGCAGCTGCGCGATATCAGCAAAGAGCCTTAGCGATAATAATCATTGTGTTAACTATGCTTTAACGCAGGAATTTAACGTCTGTTAAATTCCTGACTAAGGCATACCTAACATGGGAGGTGGATTATGGTGATCCGACCACAGGGTCGTATCACCAAGGCTATCGCCGCATTTAGTGCAACATCGCTGGTTTTCCAGCGATGTTGGCCCATATCCCTGGATATCGCTGGAATATTATCGCGCTGGAGTAACGCGTTGTTGATAACACGCTAACTAGGCGATAAATTCCAGCGATAGACGGCGATAAATATAAAAGCGCTAAGTGCGCTTTGTAATATTTATCGCCTTCTGTTGCTGATATGCCCCTAAATGTCTTCCGCAGCAATAACATTACTTAAACAGGAAGCTAAACTGAATCATTAAATTCACACTAAAATGGCCAAAGTAGGACGCCAGCTGTTTAACATGCCGCTGGTCAACGTACTCTCTAAAACAACCTATTTTTATTATGGTTTATTGTTTTGCATCACAGTTGTAAACGATGTTTGTTCTTGAATTTCCATCATGTTTTTTCATAGAGAAAGCATTTAGAAAATCGAGTATTCAAAAAAGAGTAGGGGATCTATATGAGTTTGCTCATCAACATCAGATTAGTTAATGTGGATAATCATAGACTACAAAAGTACAATAAGAACAGTTATGCAAAAAATGCTCCAATATATAATGTAATATTGCTGAGCTTAACAGCCATAGATCAACAACCCAACTGGCGCCAGATGTTAAAAAAAAGATGCTCAGGAACTAGTAAATTTCCATAGGGTAATAACGGAACAACGTACTAAAACTGTGCATGTCTTTAGAAATTGCTGAACATTTAAATAAAATAAAAAATAAAATAAAGTATAAAGGGATTTGTATTGAACTGTTGTCACAAGGGCACAATTTAAAACTGCTGGAAAAGCCCCATTGGGAAACACTACAGTGTGCTCTACAATGGCAGTAAATCACGCTGATAAATACTGAATACCCATTTCAGATATGGATCCAGACCAAGGGCCTTCTTATGAGTACAGCGATCCCAGGACCGCCATACACATTGTTGCAGTCTGACAACCACAACCTGGATAGTTCAACGCCAGTTTACAAGTTTGGCGATCGGACCGCCACTAGCTCTCTACTACACTACTGACACCACCAATATCTTCGATCCAAATGGTACCACAGAGACGAAGGCAGATGGCGGTGGTGCTTGAGGCAGGCACCGCCGTCGAGATTACAAGTTCCCTTTCCGAAAGCCTTTTCATAGTGGGAACTCCGCCATGATAAGGATGGCGGAAAGAGAAGGAAGGGACCCCAAACAGGGTCAACAGATGATTTTGCCCAGGAAGGGTAGTGCATGGTGGCACATGTTGTGCCCCTCCTGTGCATGTGCATTGTGAAGCTTAAAATTCGTTTAACGGAGCACAAAAGCACCATAAGGAACAAGAACTTGAAGTCTCCTTTAGCAGCCCATTTCACATCCGCTCAACACATCAGCCAACTAAGGTCCCTTGTACTAGAGGATGTCCCCAAGATACCGGGCGTTGATAATCGCAAGAGATTACTACAACGCGAACTGTTTTGGATTAAACTGTTGGAATCAAGCCAACCAAAAGGACTCAACGAACGGATCGAATATAGTTGCTTTCTTTAAAAACATGCGCCAATTTCTGATTCTATATAATTGCTTATCTTTTCTATTGTTTATGTTCTTGTAGCCCCCTTAATCCATTCCTTCATTTCCTCCTTTCTTCATTTCTTCCTTCCCCCATTGCCTGTTTCCTTATCCCACTTGTACCTTGAAGTTTTTCTTTTCTTCTCTCTTCTCACATGGACCTTGAATTTTTCCCTGGTAAAAAGATCCCAGTTTTACCCTGGTTCTGCTTTTCTCTTTACATGGTTTTTTTTCAACAGTGTTTTCAGCTCTTGTTTACTCCTTTTTACTTTTGTCTCCAATGCCTTATAAGTTGTTGATGTAATGACAGTATATTATTTTTGTTCAATTACCCACTTTTCGACGTATTATTCATGTATGAGCATTGTGTGTATTATTTGACAATCCCCTACCAAACATGGCCGACACCGATTACTCAACACCATCGTTTAATGTGGTAGTTTAGCACTGTGTAATCTAATTGTCACGACTATTTGGTTTTTTTCATATCCCGTTCCTTTTGGAACATCATTGCACATTTGAAACCTGCGGGATGTTTTTATTATGGTACACTTCTCTCTAACATCACAACATTTTTTACGGCTTTAGTCCTTTTTTTATGTTATGCACTTCACTCGACTTGGTCCTTCTATGTTTTGGCACTAACTCCGCGCGAACTTTGACTATTCTGGTCATTGAGTCGGCAACCGTAGAAAGCTATTACGCTGTGCAGAGAACGTTTTGGGTCAGATTCCATCTATACGATAGTTTGTTTTTACCACGTGTCGGAATGCACATTTATCGGGTGTTAACCTTTGGGAACCTTGAGGACTTGTTTAGTTACCGTCTCGGACCTCACTGGCCCGTTTTGGATGCCACTCGGGTGTCTTCACACTGTTGCTCGCTCCTTCTCATTAACCTTTTCTTTGGCACAGTGAAATCGTGTAACGAACCTTACACTCGGACGTCTTTACACTGTCGCTCGTTCTTTCACATTAACCCTTTTTTGGCACATTGAAACTGTGTAACGAACCCCACAATTGCATCAACGTTTGGTCTTTATTTACACTTTCATTTCCACATCCTTGTCACTATTTTCAACCGTTTTTTTTTATGATGTTGAGGAAAAAGTCCACTTCCTAAAGCAATGTTTATTTCCTTCACATATTAACCCATTCCCCTGATGAAGGGACCCAGGTCCCGAAATGCATAGGGATATTGGCATTTCAAAACGTGTATGTTGAATGAATTGAACTAAACTCTACAGTCTATATGAATATTAATATATGACTTCATGGATTAAAACTATAATGAACTTGTTGGCTCATTGAAATGGATTACTTTTGAACAAACTGAGGTAATTACCTCCATAGGAGCACCACAGGATTCAGTGTGGGAATCCCCCACGCTCCCTTGCTACATGTGTATTGTGTGCCATGCATGACATAGTGCATGGCACTCAGTGCATGGACATACCGAAAGCACTGCACCGCGGCAGCATCTTCTGCTGCCCTTCTCAAAGGCCGAGCCATGCTGCCACGATGGGACCGCCAACTACAAACCTTTGGCCCGGCGGTACACTCAGAATAAGGTGTTCTGTACACCAAAGCATTTGTGGTTTTTTATTGACCGTGGCATTGGCGGTCTAGTGGACAGACTGCTGATGTTGTAATGAGGCCCCAAGTGAAGTTTTTGTAATAATAAAGGTTCTCACCTCTGACTTCATGACAACTTCGCTCTTCTTTATCAGACTTGTTTTCATATAATGTTACCTTGTTTTACAGAGAATTTATTGAGTGCACAAAAACTCGAAGGTCTCTTGGTGCCAGAAGCTAATGACTGTACATGGGAAGGAAGAGTTAAAAGAAGAGGTTTTCAACTTTTTATGAAAGGAGAAATGTGAATGCATCTGCATAAACTTAAAGGGTAGCTTATATGAGTCAAAGCCCAAGCGATGCAAGAGCCCTCCCACCCACTAAGGATTTCTAAAACGTGGAACCTGAAGAAAATTCGATGTTCTAGTTGGTGTGTAAGGGGTCGTCTTTCTTTGAGTAAATCAGGGGCTTGACCAAAGATGCACATCTGAAAGAAACAGGTTAGTATTAGATTCCTTACCTTAGAATATCCCCAGGCGTCAGTCTGGATCCGGAAACTTTTGCGTAGCAGTACCCCTGCGCGTCGGTAGGCGTCGTCTGCAGGCGTCCCCTGCGGCTCCGCGTCGTCGGCGTCGTGCGCCGTGATGACGTCGCTGGAGTATATAGACGCCGCCTCCGCGCGCTGACGTCAGTTCTTCTTTTTTCCGCGCCAGTTAGCGCAGATCCGAAGAGCAGTACTCCGGTCTTTTGACCAAGTTTTTTGTTAACTGATTGATCTTTACGGTGCCGGTAGGATGCAAGAAGTCGGGGCGTCGCCATCGCACCCCCGACTCCCCCCGACGCCCGCGTGCTGCGGCCGGGGGCTCGGGTGACCCCACCCCCGCGGTCCCGCATGGGTCGCCGACGCCGTCTACCCCACACCTGTCGGTCCCTGGGGAAGGCGCGTCGCGTGAGGAGATCGAGGCCTTCCTCATTGCTATGAGGGCGAGGTCTTCTCCGGCGGGGCCTTCGGCGCCTGCGGGCCCGTCGGTCCCGTCTGGGGGCCCGAGCGGTTCGGGTGCTCCTGCCCCGGCGCCGCCGGTGGCTCCGGCCCCGGCGCCGCTGGTTCCCTCTGGTTCGTCGCCGGCTGGTCTCCCGGCCTCTCCGGCGTCGGTTCCTGTGGGCCAACCCGTGGTACCGCCCCCGCGTGGTGCAGCGACTCCGCCGTCGGCTCCGGCCGGCGTCGGGTCCCCGGCACCGACGCCGCGCGGCGCCACCCCCCTTTCCTCCCCGACTCCGGACTCGGAGCCGGACCGGCGTCGGCCGACGCCGGACCCGACGCCGATGGGGCCCGTTGACCCCGATGTCTATATCGTCGACCCAGAATATGGGTATGACGAGGAGGAGTATGGAGAGGGTTGGGAGGGGTCTGAGGACCCTCTATCCCGTGCCTGCCAGTACGATGTGGACTGGGTAGGTGATCTGGGTGATGCCAGTGGCCTGGACGAGTCGCCCAACCCTGGGTTTGTCTCTCCGTCCCCTGTGGCGTCCGAGGCGGGTGCTGCCTATTCGGTGGTCCTGATGAGGGCTGCCAAGGCCTTACACCTTGAGCTCCCCGTCGCGAAGGTCAAACCGAATATTCTGACGCAAGTTTTTAAACCGCAGTCATGCCCCCAGGAGCCTCTGCTGCCGTTTAATGAGGCCCTGACGGATGTCCTTCTGGGCACCTGGTCCAGGCCCGCTTCTGGTGCGCCGGTTGACCGGAACGTTGCCAGGCGTCACCGTCCCTGCTCGGACGACCCTGCCTTCCTGTCCACCCATCCCTCCCCGGAGAGTCTGGTGATCCAGGCCTCCACTTCACAGTCCGCATTTCCGTCGGCTCCGCCCGACCGGGAATCAAAGAGGTACGACCAATTTGGTAAAAAAGTGTTTTCCTCTTTGAGCGCTGGACTGCGGTCTTGTAACACCGCGTGCCTCTTGGGCCGCTACACCCACTCCCTGTGGGATACGGTCGAGGAGTGTTTGCCGCAATGCCCCCAGGAAGTGCGGGACAAGCTCACCCGGGCCTTGGTTGAAGGCCGGGATGCGGCGCGGTACTCGATCCGTTGTGGTCTGGACACCACGGACTCACTGGGACGGGCCATGTCCACTACGGTGGCGATTCGTCGCCATGCCTGGCTGAGATCTGCCAACTTCTCACCAGACGTCCAAAATACACTTATGGACATGCCATTTGATGGCAGTCGCCTATTTGGTGACAAAGCGGACCACGCGCTGGAGCGCTTCAAGGACTCCAGGGTCACGGCCAAGTCCTTGGGTCTCTCGACCCGGCGCCAGCAGACGGGTTCGTTTCGGCCCTTTCGTGGCCAAGGGAGGGGAGGTCCCACACGTGCTGCCAGCCACGCGGCGCAGAGCGCTCCCCAGCGCGGTGGCGCCCGTGGTTTCCGCCGTGGTGGCGGTAGAGGCCAGCGTCGTGGTCAGTCCACGCCTCCCTCCGCTGCGGCATCCAAGCCTTCCTAGTCCGAGCTTTCGGGCTCACGTGACGCCAGTGGGTGGCAGGGTTCGCCATCACCACTCCCGCTGGCGCGCGATAACATCGGACAGGTGGGTGCTGCAGCTTGTCCGAAGGGGCTATGCCCTCCCCTTCGAGTCCACTCCTCCAGCCATGCCACCGCAGAACCACCGTGTGTCGGGGGACCACTTGACACTTCTGCAGGAGGAAGTTACGGCCCTCTTGGCCAAGGGGGCCATCGAGCGCGTTCCTGGGCCAGAAGTAGGGTGTGGTTGCTACTCCCACTACTTTCTGGTACCCAAGAAGGACAAGGGAGGCCTGCGTCCTATCTTGGATCTACGGAACGTCAACGGCTTCCTCCGGAAGGAGAAGTTCAAGATGTTGACTTTGGCTCAGGTCTTGGCTGCTCTAGACCCACAAGACTGGATGGTAGCGTTGGACTTGCAGGATGCGTACTTTCACATCCCCGTCCTGCCGGCCCACCGGCGTTACCTGCGGTTCACGGTAGGCCACGAGCACTTTCAGTTTATCGTGCTCCCATTCGGCCTTACCAGCGCCCCACGGGTGTTCACGAAAGTGATGGCGGTGGTCGCAGCTCATCTGCGCCGGTTAGGGGTTTCAGTCTTCCCCTACCTCGACGACTGGCTGTTGAAGGCGGGCTCGCCCCAGACAGTCGTCCACCACCTTCAGATGACGGCAGACCTCCTGCACGAGCTGGGGTTTTCCATCAATGTGCCGAAATCACACCTGTGTCCCTCTCAAAAGCTCCTTTTCATCGGAGCGGTTCTCGACTCGGCGCAGTTTCGGGTTTATCCTCCGGAACGGCGGGTCCGGGATATTCAGGCTCTGATTCCCATCTTTCAGCCGTTATCCCGGGTTTCGGTCAGGTTGACGCTGCGGCTTCTGGGGCTGATGGCCTCCTGCATCCTTCTGGTGCATCACGCCAGATGGCGGATGCGGGCTCTGCAGTGGGACCTGAAGTTTCAGTGGGCCCAGCATCAGGGCAACCTATCCGACCATGTCCTGATCTCGGAGGGCACTGCGAGACAGTTGCAGTGGTGGCTTACGGACCGCGATTGGGTCAGGGGCAGATCCCTCTCCCTTCCCCAACCGGAGCACGTGGTTGTGACGGACGCGTCCCTCCAAGGCTGGGGTGGCCACTTGGGAGAGGCGGAGATCAGAGGCCTCTGGTCTCCGGCGGAGTCCCGGCTCCATATCAACATGTTGGAGCTGCGGGCGATTCGCCTAGCACTGAAGGCATTCCTCCCCTTTGTCAACGGGAGTGTAGTGCAGGTGTTCACGGACAACACCACCGCCATGTGGTACTGCAACAAACAGGGCGGTGTGGGGTCGTGGACCCTTTGCCAAGAGGCTCTGCGCCTCTGGCAATGGCTGGAACGTCAGGGCGTGACTCTGACGGTTCAACACCTGGCAGGTTCTCTGAACGCCAGGGCGGACGAACTCAGCCGTCGGTGCTCGGTGGATCACGAATGGCGTCTGAACTCGGATGTGGCGAGAGGCCTCTTTCAGCAATGGGGAGAGCCTTGGTTAGATCTATTCGCCACAGAAGAGAACGCGCAATGTCATCAGTTCTGCGCGTTGGAGTTTCCAAGACGGCACTCGCTCGGCGACGCCTTTCGGCGCGAGTGGAGTTGCGGTCTGTTGTACGCCTTTCCGCCTATACCACTTCTGCCCAGAGTGCTGAAGAAGATCAGGCGCGACCGGGCCCAAGTTATCCTTGTGGCTCCGGACTGGGCTCGAAGGTACTGGTATCCCGAGCTACTCAGCATGACAGTCGGTCCCTCGATCCGCCTGCCCCTTCAGGAGGACCTTCTGTCGCAGCAGCAGGGGACGGTCCTCCACCCGAACCTGTCCAGTCTCCACCTCCATGCGTGGAGATTGAGCGGCGACAGTTGAGGCCATTTGACTTGCCTCCTGAAGTCTGTGATGTCATTCTGGCAGCCAGGCGTCCCTCCACAAAGTCGGTATACGCCTGCCGGTGGAACAGATTTGTGGCATGGTGCACAGCGAAGGCTGTGGATCCCCTTTCTGCCCCTCTGTCTGAGGTTCTCCTCTTCCTCCTTTCCCTTGCCCAGCAGGGCTCTGCTCTGGGCACTATCAAGGGCTATCTTTCTGCCCTTTCCGCCTTCTTGAGGCTACCTGATCAGCCATCTTTGTTCAAGTCCCCTATTGTGTTGAGATTCTTGAAGGGCATCACGCACATGTATCCTCCAACTCCGTTCGTGATGCCTCAGTGGGACTTGAACCTGGTTTTGACTTTCCTGATGTGCGCTCCCTTTGAGCCCCTTCATTCCTGTCCTCTCCGTCTTCTCACCTTAAAGACGGCCTTCCTGGTAGCCATCACCTCTGCCAGGAGAGTGAGTGAGCTCCAGGCTCTTTCTATTCAACCTCCTTTCTTGTCTGTTCATCCTGATAAGGTGGTTCTTCGGACTAGACCTTCTTTCCTGCCCAAGGTAGTCTCTGCTTTTCACATTGGGCAGTCCATCACCTTGCCCTCTTTCTTCCCGCCTCCGCATCCTTCAAAGGATGAAGAGCGGCTCCATCGTCTGGACCCAAAACGTGCGCTTTCATTCTATATGGATCGCACACGCCAGTTCCGGGTGGATGACCAACTGTTTGTTGGCTACGTGGGTGAGAAGAAGGGAAGGGCGGTACAGAAACGGACCATCTCTCGGTGGGTCGTCCTGTGCATCAAAGCATGCTACTCTTTGGCTCGGAAGGAGCCTCCTGTTGGGCTGAGGGCCCATTCCACTCGGGCCACGGCGGCTACTACTGCCCTGGGCCGGGGAGTCCCTTTGCAGGACATTTGCCAGGCGGCCACGTGGGCCTCGCTGCACACCTTTGCGAGGCACTACTGCCTGGACAGTCAAGTCCGGAGGGATGGCTTCTTTGGCCGTTCGGTCCTCCAGGACTTTCTGGTGTAGGTTGTATTGGTTCGCAGACCCACCACCGGGGTTGGTATTGCTGGGGTATCTATTCTAAGGTAAGGAATCTAATACTAACCTGTTTCTTTCAGATGAACAAGTTACTTACCTTCGGTAACGATATATCTGTAAGAAACAGTAGTTAGTATTAGATTCCTTACCGCCCCGCCCATCCTCCCCGTTCTGCGAACTGATACCTAGGGTTAAGGACATCCCTTTCAGGGCCCTAGTTTCAAATGGCACCAGTGTTGGTTCTCACATGGCTCTGCGTGTTCTGGCGCGGAAAAGCTGTGTGCAAAGAACTGACGTCAGCGCGCGGAGGCGGCGTCTATATACTCCAGCGACGTCATCACGGCGCACGACGCCGACGACGCGGAGCCGCAGGGGACGCCTGCAGACGACGCCTACCGACGCGCAGGGGTACTGCTACGCAAAAGTTTCCGGATCCAGACTGACGCCTGGGGATATTCTAAGGTAAGGAATCTAATACTAACTACTGTTTCTTACAGATATATCGTTACCGAAGGTAAGTAACTTGTTCTTGCGTGCTATACTGGTTTGTGGAGAGGAAGTCAAAGTAATTTGAGCAGCAAAGGACCAGCCTTCATAAAACGAGGGGCATGGCAGACACAATGAGAGACTTAATCTTGGACCATTTGCAAATGTCTCAGTTGGCCTTTTTTCGATGCCCAAATAAAGGCCCTTACAATAGTCTTAAAGAGCACCTATTGCGGCAGCCACCTCTGATTTTCTACCATCTTCTGGGATTAGTCAGAGAATCGGTTTAAGCTTTTTTTTTAACTGGGCATGTGGCCACTGTCCCTGAGATTGGTGCTTCAAGTTTCAAAGTGGCTTCAATTTTGAAATCAAGGCACTCAGCGTGGTTTGGGGGGGGGACAGGCCATGCGCCTACGTTATTTAGCCAAAAGATTGAGTCCCATACTACTATTGGGGAACCACTGTTTTTTTCCCTCATTTTTAGCCATTTATGGTCTATCTACCATTTCAGAATTTGCAGGCATATTGGCAGATGTACAACATTGTTAGCTGGTCCTTTTGTTTTGAAGATACGCGGTGTGTCGTCCACATAGGAGTAAAAAGTCGAGGACCATTCATATACTGTACCTGTAATGTCAGAAATCTTAACGCTCTTTATCAGCAAGTCCATTGCGTCAGAAGCTGCTGATAAATCTAAATGTATCAAGACCAAGGTAGAAGTGTTATCAGCAGCTTTCAACAAAGCATCTTAAACTTCTATAAAAGCAGAGTCTTTGCCTATATGTGTGCAGAAGCCCACATGTGTGTCAGGCAAGATGTTGTTAGATTCCAAGAAGTCTCTGAGCTGGAAAGCAATGGTTCTCTTCACTATTTTAGCAAGGGCTGTCCACAAGGTACATGGGCAGTAATTAGCTACATCATATGTGCTGGACTTGGCTCTGTAGTGCCGAAACCTGTTGCCTTCACCCTCTTGTTTTCTGAACACATTTATGTTGGCTTTCAGGACTCCACACAATTTACTACTGCTTACTAGTGCTAAAATGCTTGTGTTCTTTCCTTTAAACATGGTAAAATTGGCTTACACCCAGGTAACACATTTGATTTACTTGTAAGTCCCTAGTAAAGAGGCACTACATGTAACCAGGGCCTGTAAATCAAATACTAAAAGTGGGCCTGCAACACTGTTTTTCCCACCCACTTAAGTAGCCCTTTGAAACAAGTCTCAGGCTTTCCCATGCAGCTTGTGTGGGCAGCCTAAACTGTCATTTAGACTTGGAAAAATTAAATCTTTGCCAGGCCTAGACCTTCCTTTTTAATACATATAAGTCACCCCAACAGTAGGCCCTTATCAGCCCATACTGCAAGGTGAAGTGTATTTAAAAAGTTATATATGTCCTTTAACTTTTAAATATCCTGGTAGTGAAAATCACTTACATTTTTTTTTCACTACTGCAAGGACTACCTTTGCAATATTTTAACTTTGGGTAAACTTGTTACAATTAATAAGTAGTAATTTTCAATTGGGAGCAGGTAGGATTGACAAGTTTGGTGTCTAAAGAATTCAAATATAAAGCCATTTTTAAAGGTAAAAGCGGATTTTAAGTCATAATTGTGAAAATGCCACTTTTAGAAAGTCATATCAAAGGAACAGTGGTTCTTATTAGAATACATAAGGATACACAATGTAGAGAAAATCTCAATGGCAGAATACATTTGTACTATTCGAGGATGCAGGAAGAAAAAAGTAGTCATATGTGTCAACGACGTCTCAACACCCATTTGTAATGTGAGGTATGATCAGTACCAACAGATTGTGGGGACACCTTGGAAATAGAAACATGGAATGACCACTCCATGCTGGGAAATAAAAGATAGTGTGTCAAATTGAGTACTCTTTGCCACCATACCTGATAGAATCTTGGAAGAATTACACAATGTGCACATCAATAAAAGTTTTAAGAAGGCAAAGGGTACTCACATGCTGCAGCACTACATGAACCAACTTTGGTGAAATACTACTACTGATATTCAAAGAAGCACTATTTGTGAACTGCATTCACCATAATGCAAAGGGGCGAACTCTGCTGGTATGTAAGGCAGTATGCTCTCATCCCGCTTCTGATTAATATCACTCATTTGTACTACTTTCAACTGATGTGACAGTGCAGATATAGTTACATTCAAAGTGATGACAAGCTTATAATTAAATAGGCCTATATACAACAGGCAAGAAGAACCTGAAAACTGTTGCAAGTGTAAGACATACTTCCAGTGGAATTCTTTGAGGACAGCATGTCAACACAAATCATTTCAATAGTGCACTTTTTTGTTACATGCATTGAAAGGAAAAATGAAAGCCCTTATCTTGGCTGTGATGAAATCGAAGATGAGGTCAGACTCAATTTGGTCCAAGTTTTGCCATGCACAGGAAAATACAGTTTGCAGGGTGCAGTGTTTTTTGTTTTAAGTGCAAAATGTTAACAGTGTTAAGAACACATTTCTAAATGATCAGAAAACATCAAAATATCTCTTTTACCATTGTGAAAGATTTCACATCTCCAGCCGCAAGCTCCACCAGCATCATCCCCTCCCAGGACCTCTGCACCAACAAGATCACCAGCATCTATGACAACTTCAAATCCCAGTAGGACCCCTAAGGCTCACAGCATTTCTACCAGTCACCTCCAACACCAAAAGACCCACTCTGACTTCCTGGCCCTAAATCACCCGAGAAGAAACCACAACCACCATACAGTCTATCCTTTTCAGAGTTCCCTCTAACACATGCCCCACCACATCTTCAGCAAAGGGCTAGACCCCATCAGCACAACACTCACCCCAATCTTGAATACCTGTAACTCCACGGCCATCGACCCAGATGCATGGAAATATGCCATATTACTTCCTCTCTTCAAAAAACCCTCAGCAGACCCGATGACGGCAACCAACTAAAGGCCCATCTCCCTGCTATTCTACCCAGCGGAAATCCTAGAAAAGATGATTTACACAGTCCTAGCCACCTACCTCAACAACAACCATCTCAACACCACTCAATCCAGTTTCAGACTCAACCATAGAACCGAAACAGCCCTCATTACCACCACAGACGCCATCCAAATTAACATGGACAGATGAGATAGGGCAGTCCTGATCCTCGTAGACCTCTCCACAGTCTTCAGCACTGTCTTCCATACTATCCTTACCCAACAACTACACAAATTCTTCATCCAAGGGCCCTCACTTTGATATTCATGGATCTGCTCCTACCTGACAGGCTGCACCCAGTTGGTCAACTTGCCTCCTTTCTGCTCGGATGCCCTCAAACTCATCTGTGGAGATAACCAAGGACTGTCGCTCGGCCAAACCCTTTTCAACACCTAAATGACCCAGTGCTTAATTTGTAAAAAAAATTAAGTGCCAAGGCCCTCTTCAAGAGGCCAGTGCAGCCTATACCACCCATTGTCCCTGCTAGTGCTATCAATGACAGTACCAAACCAGCATCTAACCATCACACTCCTACAAGTGTGACAATTAAAACTATTCCAGGCCCCCAAAGCTAGCAGGTAGTAGCAATTTGTCACGTATATTGAATTAGTAAACAACTGTTGCTGTACTCCCTGTAAATCAGACAAACATTGCCAATATGTGTCAGACTGGACTGTCATAAGTGCTAGTGCTGCCAATTAAGTGCTGGTGCTGCCAATTAAGTGTCAGTGCTGAGTACCGGAAACCACTGGTTAAAATTAAGCACTAACATGACCCCTTTCACCAGCAAAATTCATGCTCATGGAATTATCATCTTATCTTATACCGATGACATCCAGCTCATACTCTACCTTTCTGACAAAACATTAACCACCTGAAACAACTTCACTCCTATATGACCAAAGTTGCTGAGTGGATGAAAACCTGTCTCAAGCTAAATACATACAGTAGAACTAGTGTTTAGACTCACACACTCACTGGTACGCTTGGTGAATTGTATAGAAATGTAATCGATGTATCTGCGATACATAATGCGGTTATCAATCAACTCTTGCCGGTTAAGTATGTGATCCAATAAAAAATTATGGGAAAAAGGAGCAAAACTTTCATGCCACTTTACCCTGCATGAATTGTGGGAGTTGTAATTCTATTATCAAAGGCAATACCATATTACACCCTACTTGAGGTACTATTACTAAACTCAAAGTGAAAGCTACGTGTGACAGCAGTAACATGGTTTAACATGGTGGAGAAGTGTGGCTCAATGGTTAGAGCGGCAGACCCTGATGCAGAGATCTGGCCAGGGACGAGGGTTCTATTCCCCGCCTCGGCGGTTCTTGGGCTCAAAAATTCCACGGGCCTGATAATTCTCGCCTCGGTGCCTATTCCAATCATGGAGTCCCACTCTGCAACTCTGGGCAATAGCTTGCTTAATCTCCACAACGGCCCCCACAATGCTAAGGATGCCTGGCCTCCACCTTGGGGGTGCCCAGGAGTAGACACCTCACAGGGAAAGCCAGGATGGGTTCCACAGCGGTATTAGTACAAGCGCATTGAGACCCTTGCGGGTGAGTAGTGCGCTATACAAGTATCAATTTACATGTTGAAATGTCCATGTGGATATGCATATGTGGGAAAAAGAGAGAGGAAAATGAAGATACGCCTCAATGAACACAAAAGTAACATTCAAAATCTGAAATCTACTGTTGCAACTCATTTTAACCTCAGAAATCACAATATAAGCCAACTTAGGTTTTTGATTCTTGATCAAGGTCCTATTTTACCAGGAAGAGGTAATACTCACTTTTTGCTACAAAGAGAAATCTTCTGGATTAACCATTTTGACATTGTCAATCCCAAAGGCCTTAATGTACGCATGGATTTAAGTTGTTTTCTATAGATAGTTAATATCATGCTCAGACATTTAGGATAGATATCTCATAGGAGTGGGATCTCTCTCAAAAGTGTTGTTCAAAAGTGTTGTTCAGCTTATTCAGCATATGCATCTTTCAGTTGATTTATGTTGTACATTATGAATCCTTTACACTTCCATCACTTGGTAATTGCATATGAGGTGGTTTTAAGGGGATTTTAGAAAGTCTGTAATATGAATGATAACAGTTATCATTTTATTTTCCTGTTTCAGCAGTATATTGTTGATGTGTTTTTAGTTTGGATATATTCCTTTGTGCATATTACATCGAGAAGAAAAGTTTGGGTAGTGATATCCAAACAGCAAGGTATTACACAAAGACAACTTTTTGCTGTCACTAGATATATTACACAGGGATGAGCTGATAAATATTGGAATTATCAGAGTCTTTTTCCTTTACTTACTTACTTGCCATTGACATTCACTTTCTAACAAAAGCTTACACTGTACGACGTTCTTTTTATTGCTAGTCTTTTCCCCATTATTTTCAAAAATTTTTTCACCATTTAAGCTTCGTGTACAGTTTACTAACGCGTTACGTACATTATACACTTCCAGGTGAAGTTAGGATTTATATCCGGTTCACCCCATATATCGGAGTACACTAATTATGGTACTGCGGATATCGGTCTATGTAACTCCACACTTCTAAACAGGTAAGTCTGAGTATAGTAGCGTGTGTCTCGAAGCATTCTCATTACCATAATCTGGTAACTTCATTTTACATTATTCTTAAAGGCTAAAACTTTGGAACCATTGATAAAGTAGAAACGGGTCTACAACTTTCCTGCAATCTACTCATATTGTTTCAGTAAGTTTCACTCACGTTCGCACTAATGCTGGTTCACAGTCACTAGCATGACTAATTCTTTGATATATATGTGGCGTTAAACTTATTAAAGATTGGTTTTACATATTTCAGTCATCGAGCACTGACACCATCGGCAGTCTTTGGGTAACGATAGTTCATTTCACAGACTTGGAACTTGATAAAATCACCAAAACTCTTGTTTCTTTCTTTCTTTGTTAATTCTACGAGCATGCAAGTGGCATGAATTCACTGGGACTAACATCTAGAATCTCTTTAGTTGGTTCCTTTAAACATCACGTATGATCTATCAGAGATATATAAGTCTCATTATTACTATTTATAGTTTTGTTGATTCTTGGGATTGAAACATTGTACTAGATAGAACTGAACTCTAGTTTCTTCTATTTTTATAGGATTAAGCCCCTCGTGAAGGGCGTTGCCCAAAATTTATTGAGTTTATTTATGATATGGATACATGAGTTTGATCAGAATCATTTTAAACGGATCTTACTAAATGAATAAATAACGCAAGGAATAAAAAGCAAATAAAAATAAATAAAAATAATTCTTGTGATGAACTTTACACGTTTTGAATAACTTTATTTCAAGTGGTCTTAGAATGCGTATTTGGGAAGCTCCCCATATTCTGGGGACAGCGCATCATAGTTCAAGCTAAATACGGACAAGATAGAAGTTGTGATCTTATGTGATCTTTGGAAAAACCACCTCACCCTGGGACTCCACCAGGTGTCCAATGGAATTCTGACCCACTCCCATCCTGACAACCCACACAAAGAATCTGGAGATAAGCATTGACAACAAAGTCACCATGACCGGCCACATCAATGCAGCCTTTGGCTCTTTCTTCATCACTCTAAATATCCTAAGAAAGTTCTTCAAGTGGCTCCCCACCAACAACTACAGAACTGTCACTTAGACCCTCATTACCACCATCTGGACTACGGAAACACCCTCTATGAAGGTATGAACACAGAACTCACTAGATGAACCCAGGCCATAGGGAACTGAGCAGCAAGGCTCACCTTCTACCTCCCACACCCACAACACCGTGCACCTTGAGGAGCTTCACTGGCTCCCCACTAACAAAAGAGTTCACTTCAGACTCATCATGCACACTTTCAAAGCCTTACACAACATATGGCCCACACACCTCAACAACAACATCAGCTTCCACCACACCTAAGCTTTGCCAGACTCCTACTTGCACACATCTCCCTTATACACAGAACAGGGGGTCATGCCTTCTTCTACCTCGTTCCTAAAGCCTGGATGGACTTGCCCCTGCACATCAGAACAGCCCCCTCAGTTGTTGAAAACTGCGAAAATATGGAGATGAGGCTTTTGCAGATGATTTTTGGTGCACTGAGTTAGTAGTACCTTTGGCGCTTAGCGTGTATGTATCCTGCGATGATGCATGGTCGGGGAAGGAGGCACTGTAATTGAAGAAATGTCTTTTGTCGATTGAATTCTGCATGAATTCCAATAAAAGTGATAGTATGCCTGATTGCTGACATAAAACTGTTCACTCTTCTTTGCCATGATTTATGGTGCACTGAGTTAGTAGTGTCTTTGGCGCTGAGCTTGTACGTGCCCTGCGATAATGAGTGGTCAAGGGGGGGGCGCATTTGGACCAATGTCTTTTTTCTATTGAATTCTGCCTGAATACGGACACGTGGCGATGAATTATGGTGCAGTGAGTTACTGGTACCATTGACACTGAGAGTGTACGTAACCTGCGATGATGCGTGGTTCGGGCAGGCCGCACCAGGAGCAATGTTTTTTGCCTAGTGAATTCTGCCTTAACAAGGCCACGTGGAGATGACTTGTGGTACAGTGAGTTAGTGGTACCTGAAGAACTCAGCGTGTGCGCACCCTGCGATGATTCGTAGTTCGGGTGGGTCGCACTGGTACAATGTCTCTTGGCTATTGTAATACGTCATGTGCAATCGCCATTCCACCTGAATCGCGAGCCCTCACAATGTAGATCGAAGGCAGTTATCAGCACAGATATCGACAAATGATTTTTGTCACTTATGTAAAAAAAATCTGAATACATACAGTAGAATTCTCTCTGCATTACATTAATCAAGGCTGAATTCTCTACTGTCCATAGTGTAGATGGAAAGCTGAATTCAAGTTGTGAACCCTGCTGTCGGCAGAGTACATTTATGGCAGTAGTCCACAGAAACATCGACAAATGCTTATTTGTCACATACGTTAACAAAATCTGATGACACAGTAGAATTGTCTCTGCCTTAAATAAATCGAGAATTAATTTAATATTGTCTGTAGAGCTGATGCGCTTCTGGTATCAAGTAGTGAACTCTGTTGATCGCAGTGTACATTTGAAGGCAGTACTTTGTACAGACATTGAGGAATGTTTTTTGTGGCATCCATTAACAAAATTGTCTCTGCCTTACATAAATCAAGCCTAACTTGAATGCTGTCCATAGTGTAGATGGAAAGCTGAAATCAAGTTGTGAACCCTGTTGTACGCTGTGTAGATTGAAGTCAGTTGTTGACACAGACATGCACGAATGCTTTTTGTCACTTATGTAAACAAAATTTGAAGACATATAGTACAATTGTCTCTGCATTAAATAAATGAAGGCTGAATTTCCTACTGTTCAAACTTTTACAAAATCTGAGGACATAGTACAATTGTATTTGCTTAAAATAAATCGAGACTGAATTCAATGTTTTCTGTAGTGCTGAAGCGCAACTGGTATCAAGTTGTCAATTCTACTGATCGCAGTGTAGATTGAAAGCAGTACTCAGCTCAGATACCGATGAAAAATTTAGATCCAAAGTTGAATTCAAGTTGTAAACTCTGCTGTCCGCAGTGTAGATTGAAGACAGTAGTCGATACAGGCATAAGTCTGAGGTGCTGTGGCGCTGAGTTCGCAATGGGCCTGTATCAAGAAGGCACGTGGTCATGGCAGCAGCCACATGGCAGGGTGCGGACATTCGCTGCGCCGCAGTCTCTTCTCTTTACAGAAGTGAACCACGCCCAAGGCATAGCCTAATTATTTATAGTCTTACGTTGAAATTGCGTACGTTGGACTCGCCCACTCCGCTCCTGTTTCAAAGGGGGGGGGGGGTGAACACAGCTACATGACCGAAATATTCCCCAGTGTCCGAGATAATATGGTTGCGTCCACTATTCAGTACACTACACGTAACAATGGTATTTCTACACACGGAAAAGTTTTTGGTTTGTATAGTGAATTGTGTATAGTATTTCACCGGTAGTCTTAGCGTTGTGTACATTATTGTTGATGTTCGAGTTCTTTCCCATATACATACTTGGTTGCCACATCTCTGTACATTGAGCTAGTGTGCTGTTGAGGGGATATATTATTTTGGAAACGTCCGTTATCCTGTTTTGCGCCGCCTCTGAGGTAGTATGGGGGAGGGGTCCGGGTGGGTGGTTGTGGTGGCGCTGGATATTGTGATTTTGTTTGTTGTCGGAAGTGTATAATTAGAACCTCTATCAGATATTGCTCTTTAAATATGGGTGTGAGTTGGGTGTAATTCACACTGTACATAGTCGATGTTTTTACATTAGTTAAATGTTGATGTTAATTTGTTACTGATAAGTGGAACTATTGCCTGATTTTTTAGGTAGCATTGCAGATTTGGTTTCTTGTTGAAAATATGGGGAAGTGTTAAACATTAGAAGTAGGAATTGTCATTTAAAAAACCTTTGAAATTCACTGAAAAAACCATTGGTTTCAGGCAGGTTTATAGTTAAGAATTATCATTTAAAAAACCTTTGAAATTCAGAAAAAAAACATAGGTTTCAAGCAGGTTATAGTCAGGAATTATAATTTAAAAAACTTTAGAAATTCATTGAAAAAACCATAGGTTTCAGGGGTGTTATAGTTAGCTGGACATTTCACTCATACAAAACCATTGAAATTCCTCCGTTATAGTTAGTTGTACTAACTGTAACTCTCGCGCCCGCAATCCACTGGTGATGATGTCATTTGGGTTAATCACGTTCAAGGATTCTTTTGTGAGAGATTGTTTATTGTACCCTGGAATGCTCTTGTGAGCTCCTAACCCCGGCTGTTTACTCCTCCGGTCAGGAGTGGGCTAAGATGCAGTGTTTGCACCAGGTGAAGTGTTAAGTTTTGGTTATTGCCATTGTGATGTGTGGCCAGTGGCTTTGATCATTTGAGGTGTTTGAGTTTTGATTATTGCCAATTGTGATGTGTGGCCAGTGGCTTTGATCATTTGAGGTGTTTTCTTTGCGATGTGTGACTGAGTGAGGTGCACATTGAAAAGTAATTATTTGATGAATCTAGTGTATATATATATATATATATATATATATATATATATATATATATATATATATATGTCTTTCTGATCTCTTGCAGGACACCCTATTATATTCGCTTGAGTCTTATCTCATATTATTTGCTGCTTGTTTATTCATGGTATTATTCATGCATTTTACTGTTGCATTTACCAAGTGTGTTATTATTGTTTACATATACATGTATATATCTCTAGTTGTATTTGAATGTTCTGCATTTGGCATTCTGGGAAAGCCTTTCTGTTAGAGAGCATTGTGTAAAATAAAACCCCAAGCCTTATTCTGAAAAGAGAGTCTTTGCATTTTGTAAAATAAAACCATTTTTTCTAAAGGTGTTGTTTGTTTTGTTTAATGTCTTCTGCTTCGTCCCGTGTGTGTTGAGCCACCATGAGGGAGATTCTGTAATATCTGACAAGCGAAGCAAGACATTTGGTGTCACGAACAGGATTCGAAAAAGTGAAATTTTAAAAAGGGAAGATGCTCTCTAAAATGCCTATGTTTTCAGTTGCAGAGTCCCAAATGCCAACTCAGGTTTTTGAGAGTGAGATCGCCTATTTTAAAGAGGGAAAACAACTTAGTATTTCAGACAAAAATAGTGGTGTCATTTTGAATGCATTGCTTAGCATGTATCATAAATGGGAACAATTGGAAAAAGAATATAGTGAACTGAAAAGAGAGTTAGCTGATGCTCAGTTTGAAAACAACTCTTTGAAAGAAAGAGTTAAACATGCACCAAGCTCCAAAGCCGTTTGTTTTGTCAGGTTGTTCAGATAGCCAGGGTGAGTCATTCGGGAAAAATGTGAATTTAGGGATTCTGCCAGTTAATCTGCAGGTTTTACAGGAGGTTTTAATTAATTATTTTGAGGACGTTCCTCAGTCAGAAATTAATTTTGATCCGAGAAAATGAAACGTGCAGGAAGATAAACAAACCAGCCTGTTAGAATTAGCGATCGCTGGTTGCAGTTATGAATCAGACATGTCAGTGAATGACAAACCTTGCTTCATATGGAGAGATGCTACTTTGAAAAAAGAAAGGAGGCAATGTGCTTTTGAATCTGCACAACAGACTGTGCAGTGTGTTTTAAACGTGTGATCAATACAGGCAGCTGACATTACATGTTGTGTGCCAGTTCAGGGGCAGTGTGCTACTTTTAGTAATTGTGAAAAACAAGGAAAGAAGAGTATGCTTTTAGACTTGTGGACTGAACATTTTCAAATGCTGGAGAATATTTTGCTTGCCCTGTGACAGACACTGGGCAGATGACAATAAGACATAATGTGATTTTGACTTTTGAATTTTCTCAAATGGGAATAAGAAAATGAGATTAAGTGGCACATAAAGACAGAAACTGCAGTTTTGCTTCAGCAGCTGATGCAGTGCCCAATAGAAAGTTCAGGGGTGGTGCTTGAGGTGTCTGAGCCACAGGATTCTCCAGTGAAGTGGCAACTGTTACTGCAAAGCGCAGCTATTGTGTATGCTCATTGTCCTATACATTCACTAGACAGAACCTTTAATTCCCTTACAGATGAAAGGGCTAAAATGTTGAAGACAGAGGTGGTTAAACACGATTCTGATTTGGTGTGCATGACTAAGTGCAAGCACATGGGAGAGAAAGAACATACAAACAGGTGGGGAAATAATGTAGGGATGCATATTTCCCTAGACTTACTTAGAACTGTGATTGCTATGTGTCAATATGCACAGCGCAGACCAGTACCACAGAAGGTGAGGGACGAGTTAAAGAAAGGAAAATTACCAGAGCAGACAGAGCAGATGGATTGCCTTGGGCTTATGCCAAATTATACAGGGTGCACCTATTCTGAAGTGAGTGGAGAAATAGTCAGAAAGGAGACTGCCCCAGCCATTCTTACTGTGCCGGGAAAAGGAGAGTTTCACTCCAATACCAAGAATTCAGAGGCCATAGTGTGGGTAGAATTCTCAGATAATTTCCCAGAGCCAGCAGAGAACTGTGCAGACAGAAATTATAATATTGTGCATTCAGTCTGAAAATAGAGAAAGGAAAATATGCGCTTTTTGAAAAATATTTTTTACAAGAAGAGTGATGCTTGTTTCTTTTCCAGATCAAACTGCGACGAGTTGGTGCACCTGATGTCCCTGTCCTGCGAGTGGGTGCCCGTGTCTGAGGGTGCCCCCTCCCCCCCAACCCTGGAGTGATCACTGGACGGTGAAAGCTGACATCCTTTGGCTGAACAAACCAGATAAACTAACCAAAAAACTGACCATCAACTGATATCGTAAACCCACACCGTTCTAATTTTAAAAGCAAGAAGGCTATGTGTCTTTCACACAGAAGGACATTAGTTGTTCTGCAAATGCTGGTCAATTTGAAGAGAAAAACCCCCCAAAATATTGTGAAATCGAAATTGAAGATGTTTTTCAGTTTAAAGAGATGATGTTGCCTTAATGTTTCAAGCACAAAATATATAGGTTTGGCTGCTTGAACAGTGGAAGTTCCAATATTAGCTATTTTTGATGTTAGGAGCATTTCTGAGTTCACATGCTTGATTCCTTTTGTGCATTCGTTTTGTGTATCCATCAAACCTTTATTCTTGTTGATTATTCAGATATGCATGAGCTATTTTACATGCTTTAAAAAGATTATTACACGCTTTTATGATTTCACTGTTTTAATGTGTGTTTCAGTTATATTTGTACTTTCAGTTTAGCACATGAGTCTATAATGTCACTGTTTTAACATGTGCTTCATTTATAGTTGTACTTTTAGTTAAGAAACTCAGTTTTGTGATAAATGTATGTTATGATAGTCAAAGGTCATGGGGTGGAATGTAGTGCTAGAGGCACTCTTGTGGTCTGACACCTTGTGATGACCTTTGACCACCTATTTTAATTGACTTTGGTGTGTTATTTTATCCTACCCTGAATGTACAATGTCCTGCATATGCCTTGCTTCTCTTAAACGTATCTTTCTTGCAATTTTGCACTCTTTCGCTGGGAGCTGTAACGGAGACGATCAGCCTTGCCAAGAACAGAACGTGCGGGATGTGCATTTGAAAGCATGAGTGAGAGAGAGGAATGGAATGTACTTTTTGGTCTCAAAGTGCAGTGTTATGAGCACTGGTGCACAAATGTGCACTGTGTTGTACATTGAGAGATGAAGTATGTGATGCTATAAGCAGTGGTGCACAAATGTGCATTGTGCTGTACTGTTTATTGTACTCTGGAAGGCTCTCGTGAGCTTCTTCAAAATAAAGGCTGGAACATGCTAGACTGTAGAGGAAACGTGGAAACTCCTTCCTGCCATGGAATGCTTGCTTGGAAGCTGGCCAGTCCTGGAAAGATTCCATTGGCGCAGGGGGAAGGTTTCTCGAACATTCTAGTATGTATTTTGAGATTATAAAGCTGAGGGTTGTTGACTTAGAAACCAGGATTTTGGAATCTGAATGGGGACAGACGCGTCTAATTCGGTACTGTGGATCCCTGGTTGCTGAGGCTCTTAACCCCGGCTATTTAATCCCCCGGTAAGGAGTGGGCTAAGATGCAGTGTTTGCACCAGGTGAAGTGTTGAGTTTTGATTATTGCCATTGTGAAGTGTGGCCAGTAGCTTTGATCATTTGAGGTGTTTTCTTTGTGATGTGTGACTGAGTGAGGTGCACATCCATAGTAATGATTTGATGTATCCAGTGTATATGTATATATATATATATATATTACCACAACTCCTGGTCCAACTGTTGAAACAAAGAAACCAGCGTCGAGGCCCCAATGTTGGTGCAGTGCTTGGGTTTATTGGCACATAAGAAAAAACACCCTACGCGTTTCGAGGTCAGCCGACCTCTTGCTCACGGGTGGGGTTTCAGAGTGTGTCTCTTGCTCTAAGGCTTAGCTGTTCAATGAGCATGTGTCTTGTCTTCCACCCACTGAGACGTTTCTGAGACGAATCGTGGGGCCTGTGGTCCACCTGTACCTCCACCTATTCTCAGGCTTGTTCCGGGGCATCAAAAAATAATGCATTCTCCTGGTACAATACTTCAGTCCAGCAGGGTACAGCAGCAGATATCATAGTTCCATGGCTCTGAACTTTTGCTTAACGCCTTGAAAGGATTTCCTGGACTGCTGCACTTTTATGGTGTAGTCTGGGAAGATTGACACTTTGAAAGATTTGCATCTTAGTTTTTCCTTTTCCCTTTCTGAACAAAGGATAAAGTTCCGATGGGCACAGTTCAGTATTTTCATTATCGGTGGTCAAGGGCGGCCCCCAGGATAGAGCCTGAGGATGAGGGATCTGAGTACTTGTTCTAGAAAATACCAGGGTGACAACTATCCTTCTGGCACCCATGACTTGAACCCTCTCTGTGGAAAAAGTGCCAGGTTGGACCTTTCTTTCCCCTAAGGGAGTTCCACCAGGCGTAGATTGTTGTGGCGAGCTCACCACTTACATCCTCAATCTTTTTTTTAGTTGTTTTGATGTCTCCACAAGAGCTTGTCTTCAGCTGCAGAAATAGACGTTTCTGCTTCTTTCGTGCACCCAGCAAGATTTCTCAAATCATGATGGAGTAACAGGAGTTTGACCCCCGTTCCTCCATTCTTCTCCTCCATTGTCTTTTGGGAGGTCTGGATGGCCTGTAAGAACCTTTCCGGAATGACGACTGAGTCGTGGGGATTGGGGCAGGGTTTTGCTGGTCTGCCTATAGTGTGTTTGTGTGTGGGGGTTGTGTATTCGTCAATTTTCTCTTGATGCCCCAGGCAGGCGGCCTAGCCCTTTCCCATAGTTGCGTAGTTGTCATAGTTGCTAACTTTGGGGGTCCCACACTGGACACGGCTAAGCTTGGGCCCTCCACTAACTTGCTTTGTGAGTGTAGGAGAATTGTGTCAGATGGAGGCCAACCCACAGGCCACAATAAGGGCAAGTGATCTGGTGTGAAATGGAGACTTACAGTCGGTTCCCACAGAGGCAGGAAAACCGACAATGGTGTTAGTGTGGCAAGTCTTCGTTTGAACCCCTGGGGTCAAACCGCTTGCTGTGTGTATTCTTTAGAGGGGAGGGGAAACCCTCCTTGATCCGTTTGTCAGCACAGAGTCCAAAACTGCACAAGGGCCTTCACCTGGCATCAGCTGCCTTCTGCAGCTCCGAGACTTCTCTGCCCAGTGAACCAATCTGTGTGGATTTCATGGTGATGCCACAGTCCCTCCCGATCCTTAGCCCATGTGGCAGACCCTGCCGTGCAGTCTCGTGCAATGTCCTCCTGGCGGCATCTACACTCAATTTCACAAGGGGGCCTCTGATGCCGAGTTGCTCAAGGCCTCATGTTCACCACTGCTATTTCTAAGACTTTACTGCAGTATTCACAGATTCAGCGAGGTTGTTTGGCCCTGGACCCACCTTGCCAGGGCCTCGAACCGTAGAGCACTGTCCTGCCCCCCCCGGAGTCTAGGCACTCTCATCCCAGTGTGTGCTGTGAGATCCGCCCCTGGACACGCCTTGTCCTCCTCCCGCAAGCCAGCAGTAGATCCCGGTGGGCCCTTCTCAGCAGCCCGCCTAAAGCGACTCCAGATGGGCTCTAGGGCAATCAACCCGCCCATCCAAGTGCAGACAGGTAATCTTGATAAGCAGAGAAGTCGTATTGGATAGTACTGCGCAGGATGATGCAGGATTTTCAGTATCAGGTAAAATTGGATCGGAAGATCTACCCCGTGGTCGCCATCTTGTACTGACGAACTCTGGAATTGAGGATGCGTTGGGGTACCCTGGATTATGAATGTGATTGAGGTATAATCTCTAGGAGCATAACAGGAGGAGGCTTAGTATCATCTTTCTCAAGCATGCATTTTCCTATTTACAATTCAGCAATGTTATGGGTGTGTGTCTTAGATGTTCCACTTAGACAGTCTTGATCTTGATCACCAGAAATGGTGTCGTGTTGGAACTGCCTGCCTTACAGCTGAAATGATGAAGCAGGTTTTGAATATGATAAAATCTGCAGGATCCAGCAGACTTCTCTGAGTAATTTAGTGATTCTATCACATTGGCAGAGGCTTCTGAAGAGATGGGCCGCTGCATGCAGTATGCTCATCAATGGTGTCAAGTCATAATCCAGAATGTTGGCCATTACCACAATACCCCCATAAATAAGAAACAGTAACAGCACCTGGACAAAAATTATTACTCCTGCTTCTGAATGATAGGATTTCACTCTGATGTAAGTTTATGTTGTGCTCTATGTGGAAGCCCCGCAGTTTGGCAGTATTGACAAGTTGTGGAAGGAAGCTTTGCGGGGTCATCCTTGGGAGACATTTTTCTATTTATTTTGTTAACAGCCATTATGATAAGAATAAAACATGGTGCAGTGGTGCGCAGGTTAAGGTGGGCTTTGATCATCCACTGCTGCATGCCTATTAGTGTTGAATACTCTCAACAGGGGTCGACATTGTCAGACATCTTAAAAGCCGCTGACCAGTCGCCTGCTTCATTGTGGTCTGCATTGATGTTGGCACTATCACAGTAGAACTGAGCAACAATTTTTTTCATCTATATAGATGAAAGGTAGGTTTAAAAAACCTACAAAACTGGGCAGTCTGCAAGAGAACTGGGTAGACTCAGAGCCTGATCTAACCTCCACAGCAAACGACCGCCCAACATTTTACGAGACCACCCGCTACTTGGTGGGACTCATTGTGACGGAAGGGCTGCCACCAGTACAGTAGAGGCACCAGCCACTCACCATGTTGTGGAAGCCGAGTCACCATTGTTTCTCTCATACAGAAATAACCCACAAAGCTGAGGTTTGTTTCTAAGACAGACAAACAGGCAATGGGCCTGACACACAGTCAGCCAGTGTTGATTTTCCCTTCTCAGGTCCTCCAGGTTGGCCAGGCAACACCTGCTTTGAAAGAATCTCCCTAAATATGGCAGATATCCTGATGTACTGGAGACGTGGCAGACGGACTGCCACCAAGAACAGAGTCAGCAAACACTCCACCAGTGTATAATCCACTCTAAATTGGATGGTAAACAGCAAGTTTTGCAAGGCTGGTTTACATTAGGGCAAAATCTCTATCAAACTGTAAATAAACCCTTTATAAAATCCACTATTAGTGTAATAATATAATTGACAGAATACAAAGAGCGTTGAACCCCAACCAACATCCATGAGGACGAGCTGCCACTGTGTTCCTGGCACTGATATACCCACCTCTGAGGCCAGAGGTAACAAGGGGGCAAGCCAGGGGTCGCAGCTGCGACCCCTAAATGATGTCAATGATACAACTGTAACCTCATTTATGACTACTCTCAGTAAAAACCTTCCCCTTTTCGGAATTTTGAGGGAAACAAATGGAAATTTGGGGGCATATTAACAAGGAACAGGGAAAATTAACGCTAAGGGCGCTTAGCGTTAATTTTTTTAACGCCCGCTATCGCTGGATAATGTCGCCTGGTTATCGCGTTATTAACAACGCTAACCGCCTAGGCGATAAAAAATCCAGCGATAGCGGTATTTTGGGAGGTTATCGCTGGTAATGCAGCGATAAAACTAGAAGGATAGGGATATCCTTGTTGATAGCCCATGGTGGATTTAGCCATGTAATCCACCTCCCATTGGATTACATGGCTAAGTTTGAACATTAGCAGACGTAAAAAAGCAGTATTAACCGTGGTTAGCACTGCTTTTCTTGTCTATAACAGGGTTAGCGTGAAGCTTGATAATAGGAGAAATGTCACTTGGCGACATTTCTCCTATTATTTTGCTCTGGAACGCCCACTTTACATCTCATTAGCGATGCAAAGGGAAGCGCAGTGAAAAAGGGTGCTAACATGCGATTTTGCATTTTAGCACCCTGTTGTTGATAGGGCGAAATTTTTATCTCTGCTTCTATGGGTTTTAAAGCCAAAAAAGCGGGAGATAAAGGCCTTGTTACTATGCCCCATGGTTCAAAAATTCACTGCTAAAGTGAAATAGGAAGCGAACTGGCAGTCACCTTGCATGCTTGCAGCACACTTCTAAATATTTCATCTTGTTTGTCCTTATACTATCGTTGATAAAACAATTTAAGTTTAAAATAGGGAAACATACATGAGGCCTGGTTTACACCATAATGTGGGTAAGGTCCTGCATAACATGCCATATTATTTGCACTAAGGGACACTTTCAATTTACAGTTCATGTATCTACAACCTTATGAAACACTCAGAAAATTAAGAGGAAATTTAGCAACACTCTTTGCCGGGTTTGCAAGGATGTCTGCATTGGCGCATGGCAGCCAAAAGTGTGATGGGGGAGAGAAAAACAGTGCCATATCCTTGTAGATATGGCATTGTGTTTTGTCTTTTCCAATCATACAACACAGAACAGCAACTTTGACTGCTGGGCTACACCAATTTAGTAAATCTGCTCCTTGTGTTTGAAGTATTGAAGGAAGTGTGGTAGAGGCCATAAACTGACAGGCAAGCACAGGAAGCAAAAGAAGTAAGGACTGGATGTACTAATCCTTGTTTGCACATCAGGATGTGCAGATGGCACCCAGTCTGGTTTGCGAATAGGCATGCAGTTTGCAATAGATTACAAATTGTGCACTTGTAAGGGGTTCTAAAATGACCTGCCTAATGAATATTTATTCGAGATTCTGCAATTTGTAACACCCTGTCATTGGATACAAATGCAGGGATGGAGGGCTACATAGCAGATTTACATTTTTGCATTTGCATCCCCAAATGGGAAACACTTGTTTTTTAAAGCAGCCTACACCCTTTGAAAGGGCAGGTGCTTTTGTGAACACAAAAAATGCCTTTGTGAAGATATCAATGGCATGTCTGCAACCCCTGATCTATATGAGTCAAAAGGAAAAGCTGTCACACATTTCCTTTGAAAATCAGATTCAACTTTGCACTCTGGTGTCAATTTCAGATCAATAGTTTGCAACCACAAAATTGCAGATGCAAACTGATACATGACATTGGAGCTGGAAATTAGGAGGTGACGCCCCTTTCATGCCCCTCCTAATTATGATTGCGAATGAGTTGCAGAACCTTTTTTGTGAGTCGGAAAGGCTTTACCGATCCACAAAATTCGTTTAGTACATTTGTTAACAAAAGCTTTTTCAATTGCATACCCTTCGATTTTGCGAATTGTAGGGTTTGCAACGGCAAAAGAGCATCCCACAACATCAGGCCCTATGATTCCTGGTTGGATGCTCCAGAAGCAGTTTAGCAAGACTATTTTTACACAAGAGACTTGTCAGGTTGGTGAAAAGGTTCCAGAATACCAACTTGCATATACATTAAATCAGTCATTATCTTCATTTTTACTCCATAATACTTTTGGAATATGAAGTGATACTTCCCTCTAATGCACAGTAATAAAAAGAGCCGAAGGATGCAAGCTGAAAAATGTTCATCACTTGATTTGCAAACCTGACAATCATATAAACAAATTACATTAGAGAACCATCAAATAATACCTGCATATTCTTCATGTATTGCCCCCCCAAACTTCCTTATTTCAACAATTGTTTTAAATATATTATTACAGGAGACAAAATATAAAACAACTCATTAAAATGCTTTGCAGGATTTCTTGATAAAGTTCACAGAGCTAAAGGATCCTCTGCTCCCTAGAATAACCATTCGCAGTCCTAAACTCTATCAATACAGACAGGCATTTCAGAAGGAGTCTTGTGGCCTGGGTCAGCAAATTGAAGTATTGGGTAAGGACCTGTTTCAAAGTTTACAAAAAAAATATTTTGTAGGAAAAGTGAAACCAGGCCCTCTCTAATGTCTGAGAACAACCAATTGCAGTATCTGGGTGCGCACTCTTGTGGGAGTGAGACATCAATTCCAGAAGCTGATTCCCTTCACCACCTAGAGCCCTGCAACCAACTGAGAATTAGGAAAAACCTCCAATTGATAAAAGCACCCAGGAGAAAGGGGAAGCGGAGAAAACAGGAGAATGGCCTTCCAGCTTCCCTTCAAGGTAATTGCATCAATCCATGACACTAGAGGTTTCTTCAGTGGTCTAGGTTCATCATGTGTCTAATAACAAAGTGTTACAAATGTTTAGGGCGTGCACCTCTAAATGCATGAATGACTCCCAATAATGTAATGACTGATAGTGTGTGTCTCTTACCTAAAACCTTCCAGTCCCCACTTGTATCTAGTGGCAGGAACCCAATAAATGAAGTGCAATCCTAACAGAGGGAGGTAGTACCAGATACTAAATTATTATGAATATCAAATGATCAAATTCTACTACCCCCAATATTGTACCTAAAATATGGGATCTTTAGCCCCTTTGCTGCGAGGCAAATTCCGCCGCAGTGAGAGTGGGGGGGTGGGGGGCGGGGTTGGGCGTGGCGCTCCCATACTCAGGACGGCTCCCGGCCATCATAAATCATAGTGAGTGTGTGCTCATGACGACCGGGAGCCGTCCGAACTCCGCCCACTGATTAATTCTCTTGCACAGGCAGGGAATTAATACCGCTTGGGTGGAGCGGCATTGTTCGGACGGCTCCCGGCCATTATGAGCACACGCCTACTGTCACTCATGACGGCCGGGAGCCGTCATGAGCACTCAAGGAGTTAAGAGGGCGACAGAGGACCGAAATTACTTAATTCCTTCAAAGTCTCTCAAAACTAATCCTTAATCCTTCAGTGCTTAAGAATGTACCCAGAATTGCTCAAACAAAAGTCTTAAAAAATGAGGGCCCAATTCACAAAAGTAATCTGAGCCAAAATCCTAACTTTACGACTTTTGGTATTCAAAAAAGGCATTTAGGAGTAATAAAGTTAGGATTCCTAACTTTACTACTCCTCAATGCCATGGTTTATAGACCCCAGTTTGGGTACAGGATAACTCACTGCATCTCTTCAGCATCTTGGCGTTCTCAGCAGTCTTCATCCCCAGCATCAGGACCACTTTTTGGTTGAACCACTTTAAAGGAGAACTGTAACAGGTAAACTGTTCCCCTGTATCTAAGTGACTGGCCCCAGCCCATTGTGGCTAGTCCAAGAGCATCGCAACATGAATTTGAGTCAGTTGGCTACTAACAGCTTGCAACAATTTATTGTACAGATTAAAGGTAAAGTATTTTATTTACCTTTGAAAAATCAGATCTCTGGTTTCACTCAATATATTAGTGTCATTTCAGTCTTTATTTCTATACATTGGTGTCACATTTGTATTGTGTTATATCTCTTGTTTATTAACTGTCTTGGTATTCCTAAATGCTTGGCACTTGCTCTTTTGGTTATGCCTGACGGTTGTCTGCCACATCTATGCAGGACCGAGGTAAGGGTTTTGTTAAGGAACCTAAATGGACCTCAAAGAGGTTGTGACATTATTTCATAGTGAGGTCTCACAACCACAAAACATATTAATCCACCTTCCTACATTGGTGCTTCAGTAATGGGGTCCAGAACTTGTGTTTAGCAATAACACTCAGCTAGTAGCTAAGAAATCTAAAAATCCTCTAAATTTACATAAGGCCAACATTGTTTTTGATTTTCTATAGGGTCACTTTTAAAAAGAAGTCTAAATACTGGTTGATTCCAATTTCTTCACCTTTTGAAATTAATGGAACCATGGAGCTGGACCTAGATAATCCCTAAAGATCTGTGAGCTTAGGGCCCTTTGCAAGGACATGGTAATAACTCTAAGACAATCCACTAAATAAGGAGATTATGAAAAGGTCCATAAAGAATGCGTTGAGGTTTAAAATGCCCAAACCCTCCTGTAGAGAGTCCGCAGGACGATGATCTTTCTCAGCACATAGTCACAAGAGTACCTCCGAGGGCTGGAAATGAAGCATGTTTAACCAGCACAAGTGCCGCATAGGTAGCCCTCTGACAAAGAGAGATGGAGACCCAATTGGCACTCATAGCCTTGGAGGAAGAAGAAGTTAGCCTTAATGAGAAGTTTGCCTTGTAAGACCGAAAGATCAACCTGGACCTGGATTCCAGAAATAATGGTGACAGGGTAAGAAAAAAAATGTCTACCAAAGAATCACAGGATCCTCGACTGCCCAAGGGTATTGTGTCATTATTTATGATTGTGATGGCGTAGAGAATTAGTTTGCTATATATGAGAGGCCTCTCAAGATAAGAAAGGTAGAGCCACAGCACTGGGGATCCTGGTTGTGGGACCTAATCCTAGTAGTAGCGAGCGATAGGCTGTTAAACCTTGAAGAGGATGTAGCAGAGGCCTACCCCCACATGAAGGTGGCCCTGATGTCAACATTTCAGAAAAGGCACTATAAGGTTGGTTTAAGTGTAATGAAGTTACTACCTATGATGGGCTGTACAATTGAATTGTCATAGAGCACAACGTAACTGTTACTCAGAAATATTGCATCAACATCTAGGGGACTCTAAGCTATCTAGCCCCAGAGAGCTGGGCATGATAGCTGATGAGAACATACTTACAAGAGTATCTAAGAAGTTCCAGGTGAGTGATCATAAGAATGGGAGTCAGGTCTCCAAACAGGGGAAGGATGGAGGCACAGTTAAAAAGGAGGGGTTCTCCAAAGAGCCCCCAAACTCTGCCCAAGGGGCCCACGGAGATCCCCTAGACCCATCCAAGTCCAAAGGGAGGGAGTATCAAGGAAAGAACTATGACCCCTCAAAGGATGGGGTGTGCTATGATTGTCAGCAGCAAAGGCACAAGAGGGGAGACTCGGTTTGCACTAAGAAGTCCCCCAGTGGTGGGATTGCCAGTGCAGTGATTAGGATGGAAGTTGGCCCAGGAGACACTATGCGCTACACAGAGGGCATCTTAGTGCCTGTGAGAGGTGTGGATGTTGCAGCCTTGGCAGCCTAAATTCCCAGTATGGTGAGGTATTAGACTCTGAGTAATGCAGGTGCCAGGGGGATCACAGTGGTGGATAGACTGGTTTCCACAGAGCAGATCGGCCCAGATCTGTCCCACAAGGTTGTCAATGCTGACATCAAAGTAAAGTTTCACCTAATGGCTATGATGAACTGTTCATGGGGAGAGATTACTGGCCTGAAGAAGATAGTTTTGTCCCCTGCCATCTTAGTGGTGTGTTTGCTGGGAAATAACTTGAAAACCTCTGCTTGGACAGATGTTGAAAGGTGCACCCATGCAAAAATACTGGGTCTCCCTGAATGGGTTTGTGTGGCCACCAGGGCCCAAACTGCACTTAAGAGAAGTCTGATGCCTGGAATAAAGGCCCAAACACAAAAAAGCGTGAGGAGTGGTAAGAGGGCTGGGAAACCAATCTCAGACAATCCCAAGGCCCAGAAAGAGTTTGATCCTTAGGGGAAGGACCTGGAGCCTGAAGTGGAGGGTGCTGCCCTAAGGGACCTGCCAGAGCATGCAGCATGGCAAGGGGCAGGAGAACACATTAGGAAGGACTGTTGCCAGGGGCAGAGGACCTGTACAATGCTTAAGGGTCTTCACTAGCAGGCTGAAAAACAGGTAAAAAGAGCTGTCTGAAATATCTACATGGTCTACTGGGAAGAGGGAGTGCTGTATAGTGAGACAAGGAACCCCAGTACTGGGGCAACTAACCCATGACAGCACTCTGGCTGGACATCTGGGGCAGAATAAAACCTGAGACAGGTTAGTCTACCATCTCTATTGGCCCCAGATGTCAGATAAGGTCAAGGAGTTCTGTTGCTTCTATGTCATCTGTCAAGCCAGTGGCAAGGACAACCAAGGGGTCCGTTAATTTCACTACCTGTAGATGGGACCCCTTTTGAGAGGGTGGTTCTGTAGTAGGGGATCTCTGCGTATAGTCATAATCTAGTGAATAGTCCCGCCCATGTGCGTGGACCCCGGAGCAATCAAAAATAATCTCTTAAATTGTCAAAAAATGCAGAACTGCACAGACACTTAAGAGAGAATTTAAAGACAGATAATGCAGCCTATATCCACAGGCTACACTGTCCAGTACTTCATCTAGAAATTCCACCAGAAATCCACAAACAGCACAGCCTGTCCAGATTTCTCCACATAGAAAAACCTTGCCTTTACCAGCAAAACCCTCTGGAATGATAGAGAGGAAGGAGTGGACAGACAAGCCCCATAGGCTGCCATTATGTGGCTCAGAACAGGATACGGTAAAACACCTTCACTCCGCATTTTTTACTCCGCATACCTTTACTCCTCATACCATTATAACGCAGGTACTGTTACTCCGTAAAATAGTACAACGCATGCCATTATATCTTATATACTTTCACCACGCATGCTTTTACAACGAAATTCGTTGTAAAAGCATGAATGGTAAAAGCATTTGTTTTTTATAAATAAGGTAAGTATATGGTTTTAGTTTGGGGGTGTTGGAGTATATGTTTTAGGGGTTCAGGGGTATTTTAAGGGTGGGTTTGGGTTTTGGGGTACAGGGGTAATTTTAGGGTTCAGGGCTAGGTTTGGGTTTTGGGGTACTGGGGTATTTTTAGGGCTTAGAGCTAGGTTTGGGTTTTGGGGTACAGGGGTATTTTTAGGGTTCAGGGATATTTTTGGGTTTTGGGGTACAGGGGTATTTTTAGGGTTCAGTGGAATTTTTGGGTTTTGGGGTACAGGGGTATTTTTAGGGTTCAGGGCTAGGTTTGGGTTTTGGGGTACTGGGGTATTTTTAGGGTTTAGAGCTAGGTTTGGGTTTTGAGGTACAGGGGTATTTTTAGGGTTCAGGGATATTTTTGGGTTTTGGGGTACAGGGGTATTTTTAGGGTTCAGTGGTATTTTTGAGTTTTGGGGTACAGGGGTATTTTTAGGGTTCAGTGCTAGGTTTGGGTTTTGGGGTACAGGGGTATTTTTAGGGTTAAGAGCTAGGTTTGGGTTTGGGGTACAGGGGTATTTTTAGGGTTCATGGCTAGGTTTGGGGTTTGGGGTACAGGGGTATTTTTAGGGTTTAGAGCTAGGTTTGAGTTTGGGGTACAAGTGTATTTTCAGGGTTCAGGGGTATTTTTGGGTTTCTGGGGTAGGTTTGGTTTTTGGGGTACAGGGGTATTTTTAGGTTTCAGATGTAGGTTTGGGTTTTGGGGTAGAGGGGTATTTTTAGGTTTCAGGGGTATGTTTGAGTTTTGGGGTACAGGGGTATTTTTAGGGTTCTGGGCTAGGTTTGGGTTTTGGGGTACAGGGGTATTTTTAGGGTTCAGGGGTAGGTTTGAGTTTTGGGGTACATGGGTAATTTAGGGTTCAGGGCTAGGTTTGAGTATTGGGGTACAGGGGTATTTATAGGGTTCAGGGCTAGGTTTGGGTTTTGGGGTACAGGGGTATTTTTAGGGTTTAGGGATAGGTTTGGGTTTTGGGGTACAGGGTATATTTATAGGGTTAAGATGGGTTAGTGTTTAAGGGTGTTGGGGTATTTTAAGGAGTAAGGGTGGGTTAGGATTTTGAGGTGCTGGGGTATTTTAAGGGAGCAGGGTGGTATTAGTTTTTAGGGTGAAAAGAGTATTTTTTAAAATTTTATATATATATATTTTTTTAATTATTTAAAAAAATATATAAATGTTAAACATATATATATATATATATTTACATACATATGCATTATTTGGTATTACCTACTGGCGGTCGCCAGTAGGTATATATAGTTAGGATTTTTTCTCTATGGGATTTTTGAAAATTCTATGTCTAATAACTTTGGCGTTTGTGGATGGAATTGGCTGAAATTTTCAGGAAAATGGAACATTTTGTTTCTGAGCAGCCCCTGAAAATTTGGGGGGGGGTTCGTCAAGGGGGGGCCGAGAAAAAAGGGGGGTCCCAAAACGTGTTTTTAACATTGAGTTTTCCATAGGGAGGTTGGCCTCACTTTTAGCCCGAACGGCTGAATGGATTTGCACGAAACTTGGCAAAATTGTAGGGACTGGTAGCCCGATGTGCCTTTGCTAGGTCTCAATATATGTGCTCCAGTGGATTTTGAGAAATTAACGTTCAAAAAAAGATATATATCTGTAACAGCGGACCGGGCAGAGCTCCAGTTCGCGTACTTTTCGCGTTACGGAGCTTTGTGAAGCGAAGCTGATTGGTTCTCCGGCGTCTGTAAACATTCCAAACAGTCCGTAGCGGCCGCCATCTTGTCTCTCGGTAGGATCGAGAGACAAGAGGAGGCCAAAGCGAAGGGGCAAATGACCGTAAGGGGGCATAGTAGATCCTCCCTGACACCCTAGGTTTGATGTGGAGGTTTTAAAAGGGCCCCGCGGGGCAAAAAAAATAAATAATAATAATAATCGAACGGCTGAATGGATTTGCACGAAACTTGGCAAAATATTAGGGACTGGTAGCCCGATGTGCCTTTGCTAGGTCTCAATATATGTGCTCCAGTGGATTTTGAGAAATTAACGTTCAAAAAAAGATATATATCTGTAACAGCACTCCGCTTCGCGTACTTTTCGCGTTACGGAGCTTTGCGAAGCTGATTGGTTCTCCGGTGTCTGTAAACATTCCAAACAGTCCGTAGCGGCCGCCATCTTGTCTCTCGGTAGGATCGAGAGACAAGAGGAGGCCAAAGCGAAGGGGCAAATGACCATAAGGGGGCATAGTAGATCCTCCCTGACCTCTTAGGTTTGATGTACCATTTTGCCAAGTTTGGTGTAATTCCGTTCAGCCATTCAGGCTGTAGACGTATCTAAATGTCCTATGGAAAATTGCATGGGGAAAACACATTTGAAAGTGTTGAAATTTAGAACCAATTAAAATGTTACTTTGGTTTTGTATTTGTGTGTGATGAAAGTTAATTGGTTATGTATATATCTAAAATGAGAGGAAACCACAGCCATTTTGTGATACTACTGTCTGAGGTACATTTGTGAGGAATTTTTGGTGCTCAATTTCTGGTGTTTGATTTACACAGTACTAACACTTCTCCTACTTTTAAAAAGGTGAGTTGTTAATTTGTAAGGGGAACTATGTTGTACACTTTAAGATAATTTGAAAAATGTTTTCTGTTATTTATTTACAGTCCTTCTGTTATACTAAATACTTGATAAAGTTAGTTTTATATTATGTATTACTAAAAACGATAAATGAAAGTGATTATTTTTTTCTGCAATTTACAGCAAGCAATTTCAAAATAAAATGGCTCACAATGAAGAGACCGTGGCAATTTCTTTTGAATTATCCACTACATTTATTGAAATTGACAGCACCAATAATGAAATATTCTCACAAGGAGGAGATGACTTGAATGATTTTTTTGATCAATCTCTTGATGGCGAATTTATCGAATGTTTGTAGACCATAGAGTTACAAGAATCATCATTGCAGACTTTTCATGAGGAGATTCCTGATGAGATGATTGAAGAGGAAATTCCTGATGAGGACATGTTACTAGTTCTTTCAAATTTTGAAAATTCAGAAGAATAAATTTATATTTAGAAATCAAAAATTGTTTGAGACATTATTCATTTTTATTTTTAATTTAGGAGGTTGTAGCGAAGTGATTGTAGTATAAAATGAGACTTATAGTATAGAGTGCAACATTTTTATGTTACATGGTAAGTTTACTCATATTTACTTCCCTTCTCCCACTATATTATCTCCAATGTGTATTTGACATCTCTTCTTCATCTCCGGCCTCCTTTCTCTCACTGTCTGTCTCTGATGCATCTTATCGCTGCTATTTTGTGTAATTATAGAAGAGAGTAAAATAAAATAGTTCGGAACGTGAAAAGGGGGCAAAGTAGAGTACCCCTCACCCCCTAGGCCTTCTCAGGCGGTCCCAAAAGGATCAGTTTCTGTTTTCCTGAGAGATTATGGTATGAGTTCCATATACCACAATAACTTGCATTACAACATGCAAGATATCTATCTCCTATTACCAACTTTTGGAGATATTCGCGCCAAGCGCGAATATCTCCAAAAACTAACACCTGCCCTGAGCAGTTCTTAGCCATGTTATCCAATGGGAGGTGGATAACATGGCTAAGAGCATTAGCTCGGTAATGCATGAATATCGCTGACTTTTTAGCGATATTCATGCATTGCGGCCGTTTTTTATCGCATTTGCGATAAACCTTGGTAATAGCAAGGTTTATCTGCGATAATTTCTGACGATGCTTAGCGGTAAAAAATTCGTTGCTAAGCATCGTTAGCGATAAATATCGCTTAACTTTGGTAATATGCACCAACGTCTGTTAACGTTCGATTCGAAGGAAATGAGGAAGTGTTGAAAAACATTGTCTGCGCCATCTTGCCTTTTTTGAAATGCCACACTTTTGTCGTGCACGGCAGCCATTTTAGATGCCTTGACCAGACCCACTCTCTGCACGCTGTTGATCCGTAGTATGGCTCCCCACCCTCGCAAGCATCTTCCCCAGGCACTGGTCACCCCCGCTCTCTGTCTTATGCATCGGCAATAAACCTCCCCCCATCTGCGCTGCTCTTCCCTGAGAATCACACTCTGTGCCCGCCCGACACCTCCCTTTCGCCCTATTCACTACCGCACCCTCTGACACTCCTCTTCCTCTGTGTCCGATTGTCCAGGCTATCAGCTAGCCCTGCAGATGTAGTTTATGGCCCCAGCTGTAAAGAATCACCCCTCTTCAAAGGAGTTATAGTAGATCAAGGCCCACACCCGATGAGATCCGTCAAACCACACGCGTTCCTACTATCTGAAAACCATCCTGTATTGTGATTGGGGAGGGGACTGAGCCTGAAGCGGAAGATTCCAGGGATGACTCTTTGTACATCAAAGTTTTTACAATTATGTGTCACATTAAAAATATATAGCACTCCAACAAAGTAGTAGGAATATAAAACTTTAATAACTTATAAATATATACAACAAAACAAAAACAGTAAAAACATTTAAACAATGAAGAGACCGTGGCAATTTCTTTTGAATTATCCACTACATTTAATGAAATTATCTCTTGATGGCGAATTTATCGAATGTTTGGAGACCATAGAGTTACAAGAATCATCATTGCAGAGTTTTCATGAGGAGATTCCTGATGAGATGATTGAAGAGGAAATTCCTGATGAGGACATGTTACTAGTTCTTTCAAATTATGAAAATTCAGAAGATGTTGCCTGGGGGTGGGTCGTCAGTAGCGGTCTGTTGTGCGAATAGTTCCAATGCAGCAGAACGCGCTGAAATCTAGATGGCACGAAGGTGATGTCTAGTAAGTTGCCGCCCAGCAAATAACGGCGTGGGGCGCCGCGGGGGGGGGGGAGGCAGTCCAAAGTTCCGTTAAAAGGGCAAAGGAAAGGATCGGTGGTTTGAACCATCAGTCAAAAAGGGGAGGGGGTGCAACAATTTTTCCTACCGGGTCACACCGTGCTTTCACCGGAACTGAGGTCTGCAGGATTCTAGTCATTCAAACTGAGGCTGGCGCCAGCATGGGAGCGCCGACCTCCCGCGGCTAGTTTCGTCACTCCACGGGCGATCATGGCAGTCATTCCCCATCGGGGGTGTCTGCGGGGGTCGGGACTCCCGCGGCTCCTCTAGAATCTTCAAGGTCGTGGAGGACTACGGTGGTGGAGTCAACCAGTGACCGGGCCATTTCTTTATGCTGGGCCCGCTCTTGCCAGGTCGACCGCCATTTTGAGAGTTCGGTAGCTACTGGCGATCGCGGGGTCAAATGAGCGGACGGGCTCCACCCTGCCGGGCGAGACGTTGCAGCATCGCCACAGTGGAAGAACCCTTTTCCGGGCGCCTGGAGCGCTGAGGGTGCAGCTGGGAAGCCTCCACCTGGGGAGGCGGGAGAGGCCTGTTCGCACCGTCTCTCCCACCCAGTGCACCCCACGGCGTCTCGCTTGACATTTGTTATGGCCGGACCAGGCGATGAGGACGAGGGGGGGGGGGCGGAGGCATGTGCAAGACATCCCCCCCCAGTGTTGTCGCAGCCATTATAAAAGAAAGAAGAAATGTCCCGTCCGTCTTTGGGCCGGACCTCCGGTGGATGGCGGCCGGACGCCCTTTGCTCTGGCCCCCTGAACGGGTTCCTTGGCTCATCGGCTGCAGCCGGATTCCATCGGCCCCAGCCCCCGGCCGTTGGTGGCCGGACCGGGAGAGAGAGTGGGGGGCCAACCTGCAACTCTCAAGTGCCACCGCGGCCGGACTGGGAGAGAGAGGGGAGGGTCGAGGACATAGACATTCCCCCCCCTGCAACTCTCCAGTGTTGTCAATCCCCCTGGCCGGGTCCCGCTGGCCTCGGCCTCTCCTCCGGCTACTCCTTACGTGATGATCTCCTGGCCGACGGTTGGCAGCAGGACCCGCCTTATATGTGTTGCTTCCGGCTGGGCGTAGCCGGAAACCTGTTGCACTTTGGAAGTTTCCAGAATGGGGCGGATGTCTGCTGACTTGTATCTTTCCCAGTTTGCCGTTATTTGGCCGTGGCAGGCGGTGGGACAGACACGTTTTGGGGCAGTGAGGGGCGATGAAGCCTCGTTGCCTTGTGGCCGTTGCAATGTCACACTTGGTTTCTCTTACTGTTTTCAGGTTTCTTATTACGGGCTTACTTCTAACGTTTCTTGTTTCTAGGACAATAATAGGTTTTATCATTACGTATTGTTATCGTTTCTTTGTTTGTTATTTAATAAAAAGTTCATTAGTGGCCTACTGATTTTCGTTTTCCTATTCCTTTCTTTCCAGGTTGTTTCATGCTAAAGTTTCTGTTAACAGGATACAGTGATCACTTCGTTATTATTGCATATGTCCTTTTCACTAGGGGTGCTCTCTGGTCGGGCCAGATGACCTATCTCTAGTAAATGGTCCGGGTGAAACAGGTGCATCAATCAGTGGGGAGTAGATAGGCATGACAGATTACAACGGGGGAGAAAGGTCCGCATTACCTACCCTTTCACTACTTGCAAAGATTTTCCTACGTTTATTTGCAAACAGGGAATACCTCCAAAAAGAACCAATTCCCAAACAGTCAATGTTCGGACAAACAATCAATCAATGAGGAACGAAATAGGCACGACGTGTTAAAGGTTTGCGTTACCTACCCTTCACTATCTGCAAAGGGAGAGAGAATATTCCTATTCTTCCTCGTTTGCAGGCAGAGAAGATCCTTAAGAGAACCAACTTCGAACAATTCAATGCTCGATTCAAACAATCAACAAGGGGTACTGTGAACACAAATGAACGCCGCTTATGTACATACACATTGCTATTTTCAACAGGTTGTACCTAATGTTTCTATTTTAGCGAGGTCAAAAAGAGATCCCATTAGTGGCCTACTGATTTTGCTTGATTCCTTTTGTTTTTTACACGATTTTTCGCTATCTGCAAAGACTAAACAGAATATTGCGACTCTGTGCTTGTTTGTAAATAGAGAATGAACCAAAGAGAACAATCAATCAAATGGAGAGAGAAGCAGGCACGACGGATTACAACGTGGGCAAAGGCCTGCGTTAACTACCCTTCACTATCTGCAAAGAGAGAGTACTCCTAATAGAAATGAGGGGGGGGGGGGGCCAGCATTCAAAGCAGATCAGTGTGCATAAACACGAAAATGTTTTTACTTACCACGTACTTGACATTCGACAGCTTATGATATTTGCTATTAAAAAACCATTGAAATTCACTGAAAAAACCATAGGTTATAGACCATATATAGTTAGGAATTAGCATTTACAAAACCTTGAAAATTCACTGAAAAAACCATAGGTTATAGACCATATATAGTTAGGAATTAGCATTTACAAAACCTTGAAAATTCACTGAAAAAACCATAGGTTATAGACCATATATCGTTAGGAATTAGCATTTAAAAAAACTTATTTTACTCACACAAAACCATTGAAATTCCATATATAGTTAGTTGCACTAACTATATATCGCGCACCCGCAATCCACTGCTGATGATGTCACATATTACATCATTCATGACATGGTCAGTGACATCACTGATGACATCACTGATGACATCTCAAATGACATCACTGATGACATCACTGATGACATCTCATTTGACATCAATGACCACATCACTGATGATATCATTCATGTGACAATACAATGCATCTCCTCACGCTTTAATATAACCTCTGTTACACCCAGTGTTAAATACAGAGTATAATTTTTGAAACCATTGACACACCAATACTAGTTACTACATACACACTCACTGATTCCTACGTCTACACACACATTCACTCATTCACCCATACAATCATTCATACATACAATCACTCATCTTTACAACACTATCATATGCACTCATACACCTATACAGACACTCACACTCTGCCACTCATCCATGGAGTTACTCACACACCTAGTCAGTCCTGTAAAGAATCAATCACACTTCCATTTTCTATTTTTTCCATTTTCCATTTAAACATAGAGTACCTTACATTTTCAAACATACACTAACACATACTTACTCTCTTATACAATCATTGATACAAGTACACATTGATCTGCACAGAGTCACACATCTCCCAGCCAGCCACACACACACTCAGTCTCCCATACAAATACTTGGACAATCAATCAATAACCCATATAGTTACTCATATAGCTACTGATCAACACATGCAGCAGTTTACAGAACAACAGACATAATGATGCACAAATTAAGACAGTTTAGTCACTAACCCATGCACTCAGTGAGACACATTTAATCACTCAATCATACAGTCAGTCACGCACCTAAATCCTTCATCCAGACACTTATACATCTAATCATTCTTCAATATGTAAAACATATTTAAACTTTACAGAAACACACAGTCAATGGATGATGTCATCAGTGATGTCATTTGAGATGTCATCAGTGATGTCATCAGTGATGTCACTGACCATGTCATGAATGATGTAATATGTGACATCATCAGCAGTGGATTGCGGGTGCGCGATATATAGTTAGTGCAACTAACTATATATGGAATTTCAATGGTTTTGTGTGAGTAAAATAAGGTTTTTTAAATGCTAATTCCTAACGATATATGGTCTATAACCTATGGTTTTTTCAGTGAATTTTCAAGGTTTTGTAAATGCTAATTCCTAACTATATATGGTCTATAACCTATGGTTTTTTCAGTGAATTTTCAAGGTTTTGTAAATGCTAATTCCTAACTATATATGGTCTATAACCTATGGTTTTTTCAGTGAATATATATATATTTATATATATTTATATGTATATAGATATATATATATGTAAACACACACACACACATATATATATATATATATATATATATATATATAGTGTAAGTACATTTTCTAAGTTTACCCCACATATAACTTCGACACACATGCCTTTGCATTGTAAAGGCATGCGTTGTAAAGTTATATGCGGGGTTGAATTTTGCGGAGTGATTGTACTGTGGAGTAATGGCTCCGCGTTGTAATTAATGCGGAGTCATGGTATGCGGGATTTTTGATTGCGGGATTTCATCACATATTCCAGGATACTGTGCCTTTAAGAGAACTTTCCAGAACTCTCTCAGTATCCCAGAATGCACTGCAGGTCCCTTTTACTTTCAGTTCTTTTTTCCGGCTCCTGCAAGCAGGACCCTGGAGCATTGAGCTCTCCCTTTTCAAGGGTTTATTTGGTGATTTTTCACTTTTTCAAGTATTTGAGTGCTTTAATTGAAGTACTTTGGTGTTTTCTTCCTTGTGTGTGTCTTGGTGCTTTCTTTTATTTGTCAAAATGCCTGCTTTGTTTGACAAATGCCCAGAGTGCCCGAGGAAGAAGGCCAAGTCGGACCCACATGAGGTGGGTATCGTCTGCCTTCCCTCTTCTCATGTCCCAGAGGAGTGTGGCATCTGCCAGACATTATCCACCAGGACCCTGAGAGAGAGGATGAAGATCAGCTCCAAGGCCTGGAAGATAGAAGACTGCAGACACAAGGTGGGTCTGGGCATGCTTCATCTGCCCATGCTGAGGCCTCTGGGGGGCTCCCCAGAGGCAGGAAGCCCAGCAAGCGTCCTATTTCTCCGCCGACGTCGATAGCATCGACGACGGCATCGAGAGGGATGACAGCAGTCTGTTCCCCGTCTCCCCAGGGCTCTGGGTTGAAGCGGTGTCGACGTTCGAGGTCGAGGGGACTGACGAGGCCGCCGTCGAGATCGCCATCGACGGTGTCATCGACGTCGTCGTCGAGTCATCAACATCGAAGGAGTTCGGCCCAGCGTCGGCGCTCACCGTCGAGGCTACACCACCGCTCACCGTCGGCGAAGAGGAGGAGGTCGGCGTCGAGGGGATCCTCGACGTCGAGGAGGACGGCGAATACTCGCAGGCGGTTGACGTCGAGGAGACGTTCGACGTCGAGATGGCGTTCTCCGTCGAGAAGGCGCTCCACGTCGCGGAGGAAATGCTCGACATCGAGGAGTCGACGGTCGCCGTCGAGGAAGAGACGTTCATCGTCCAGACGTGACTCAAAGTCGAGATGAGGGCGCCGGTCGACGTCGAGACGGTGTTCCTCGACATCGTGACGACGTTCTTCGACGCCAAAGAAGCGCAGAGGAGTTCTGGCGCCAGGAGTCCCTCTGGGTCCGCTGGGGCGCCTCGGTGGCGTTCCCCAATTGGAGACACTACATCGCCTCCGCCTAAGAGGAAGAGAGAGTCACAGGGCTCTGTGTACTCCGAGGTATATACACCTTCCAAGCCACGATCGGCTACCCCTCCTCCTCCCTGGCCCAAGGAACCTCCGCCACGGAATCCCACTCCGCCTCCGTTTCCACCTCTGGTTCCACCTCATGGTCATCCTCTGCTACCTCCTCAAGGACTGTCTCCGGTTCCGCCGAGGTCGGTTTCGCTGCCACGGTACCCAACGCCTCCTAAGGGGACTCCTCAGCCGAGGGTCCCGGTCAGGCCGCAGTCTCCTGTTCCTGTGAGACCTGCAGAGCGTCCGAAGCCGAGGAGATCGCGCTCTCGTTCCGGACGGAGGGAGAGATCGCGAAGTCGTTGCCGGTCGTCGACAAGATCAAGGCGACGCCACAGGAGGCGCAGATGAAGATCCCACACGGGCTCTTCTGGGACAGGGACTGCTCGCCGACTTTGTCGGAATCCCCGGGGACGAGGGTGTCGCCAGTGGACGACATTGTCTCATTCCAAGATGTTCTCCTGAGGGGTGCGGCTAAGTTGGGCATCACGTTGACAGTGCCCACACCCACGACGTCCGTGATTTTCGAGACGCTACATAAAAAGCATCTGTCTCGCCCGTTGCTACCCCTAGTACCAGGATTGGTAGAGCCCGCTCAGGAGTTGTTTCTCACTCCGGCGGTGACAAAGGCGGCTCCCTCCAGGCTCCACAAGAAGTACCGGGCTCCGGATTCTGACCCGGCCTTTCTCAGGATGGATCCGCCACCGGACTCGGTCATAGTGACAGCTGCTAGGAAGCAGCATGCCACCACCCCGTCGTCCACGGTACCTCCTGATAAGGAGAGCCGCTGGTTAGACTCGGTTGGCAGGAAGGTCTGTGGGACGGCGTCTACTGCAATGAAGGCTGCCAGTGCCGCGGCTTTGCTAGGGCGATATGATCGAGCCCTATGCGAAATCCTCAAGCAATTCCCTGAGCTCCTTCCTCGAGAGAAGAAAGAGGACTTTCAAGAGATTCTCAATGAGGGACTATTGGTGTCGAACCAAGTCATCAGCGTGGCTGCTGATGTGTCCCTTCTGGCAGCGCATGGATATTGCCATGGTGTCAACCAACGGCGCCACGCTTGGCTTCGCCTTACATCCCTCAAGCCAGAGGCCCAACAACGGGTGGCCAACCTGCCTTTCTCGGGGGAAACCCTGTTTGGCAAGCATGCGGGCGACGAAATGGCCAGCATGAAAGCGGAGGGCGTGACCCTGACGGCTGTCGGGTTGGAGAAGCCCAAGGAGAAGAAGACCTACCGCCCGTTCCAGAGACGGTTCGGGCGCAAGGTAGAGGGCGAGGGCAGACTTCGGGCGAACAACAGCAACAACAGCAGCAGCAGTTCCGGAGGCCCTTCCAGAAGCGCCAGAAGGGCAGAGGCCAGCGGTCCACATCGGCGAACAAGGGCCCGGCTGGGTCTAGGCCCTGAGCGGTTACTTCCCCTACATCCGTTACCCACTCCGGTGGGGGGAAGCGTTCAATTTTTTCTGGCAGAGTGGAGAAAAATTACTCAGGACAAGAGGCTGCTGAATATTGTTTGCAATGGATACTGTCTTCGGTTCACCAGCCCGCCTTCAGCAATTCCACCGGTCAGCTCGCAGTTTCAGCTGCGCGAGCTCCAGGTGGAGGCCGATATCCTGTTAAGGAAAAGGGCGATAGAAGACGTACCTTTGTCTCAAAGGGGAAGAGGTCTGTACTCCCGATTCTTTCTGGTTCGCAAGAAGGACAAGAACGAGTTCAGGCCCATTCTGGATTTGCGACAAGCAAACAAGTGGATTCGCAGAGAGAAATTTTGCATGCTGTCGTTGCATCAGATTTATCCTCAGCTGCAACAGGGAGACTGGCTATGTGCTACAGACCTACAGGATGCGTACTTCCATGTGCCCATTGCACACAAACACAGGAAGTTCCTGCGATTCCAAGTCGGCGCCAATCATTATCAGTACACGGTACTGCCATTCGGGCTGAAGTCTGCGCCCAGAACATTCTCGAAGTGCATGGCAGTGGTAGCTGTACAGCTGCGGAAGAACAAGGTGTTTGTCTACCCGTACCTGGATGATTGGTTGATCAAGGCCTCCTCCTTCTCGGAAGCTCAAGTGCACTTCCAGAAGACGTGCGTTCTCTTGAACAAGCTGGGGTTGCACATCAACATGTCCAAGCCTGTCCCGACTCCGGTCCAGTGCACACAGTACTTGGGAGCCTCCATCAATACGCTGTCAGCAAGCGTGTCTCCTTCGGAGGAGCGACGATTATCACTCCTTCGGAAGGCTCAGGATCTTATGACCGCTCCATCTACAACAGTGAGGACGGTGTCTTCTGTACTGGGGTCAATGGCCTCTTGTATCTTCCTCACGCCACACTCACGGCTGCACATGAGACCATTGCAGGAGTGCTTGGAGGATCAGTGGGATCAGAGGAAAGGATCTTGGGTCGACAAGATACGACTGTCTCTGCATGCTCTTCAGTCTCTGGAGTGGTGGTGTTCAGCGGAGAATCTCCTCAGAGGGGTTCCCTTACACAAGGACATTCTCACACAGACTATTGTGACGGATGCGTCTCTCCACGGCTGGGGGGCGCACTCCGGAGACTTACAGATACAAGGAACGTGGTCCCGGACGGAGTCCACGTATCACATCAATTTCCTGGAACTCAGTGCTGTTCACTTGGCACTGAAGGCCTTTCATCCGTCCTTCCAGACCAACTCTCTGCTTGTACAGACGGACAATACGACCACGATGTGGTACCTCAACAAGCAGGGGGGCTCAAGATCGCGCACTCTGTCGCAGGAGGCGCAGGCGATCTGGCGTTGGCTTCTAGCTAGAGGACTGACGATAATGGCTACCCATCTACCAGGTGTGCAGAATGTTCAGGCCGACGCACTGAGCAGACTGATTCAGGAAAACCATGAATGGGTCATAAACGAAGAAGTACTAGGAGAAGTCTTCGCAAGGTGGGGGACTCCAGACGTAGATCTGTTCGCCACTGCCGAGAACAGCAAATGCCGAGACTTTGCCTCCAGGTTTGCAGAGTTTGTTTGCAGAGTTTTGCAGAGTTTTATATAGCGCGAACTAGACCCGAACCGAATCAGGTGTCAGAGCGCTTTACATAGCACCAGTTACGTTACATGAGGACACACTTTAATTTTTTTTTTTTTAGGTACTACCAACAGGGGACGCTGGGGAATGCGTTATGGGTTATCTGGTTGAACAGCTTTCTGTATGCTTTTCCACACATTCCCCTGATTCCGGCGGTGCTCATCAAGCTGTCCCAGTCCAGGGCGCGGATGATCCTGATTGCCCCGGATTGGCCCAGGCAGTGGTGGTTCACGGACCTGCTTCACCGGTCTCTCTTTCCTCACATACGGCTACCGTGCCGGCCGGACCTTCTCATGAAGTTCGGGGGGCAGATGGTGCATCCCAACCTCTCGTCTTTGAGTTTGGCGGCATGGCTCCTGAGATAGTGCAATATGGCCATTTGAATCTACCAGAAGATTGTATGGACATACTGAAGGAGGCTAAGCGACCTTCCACTAGGACTTCCTATGCTTACAAGTGGAAGCGATTTTGCATCTGGTGCAAGTCCAAGAACTATGACCCAACGACATGTAAGGAAGATGTCATCCTTCCGTATCTTCTACATTTGGCGCAGTCTGGCCTTAATGTCCATTCCATTAAGGTTCATCTCGCTGCGCTGACTGCCTACAGGAAGTGCCCTTCACAGACTTCCTTCTTCCAGATCCCTGTGATCAAGGATTTTTTTGGAAGGCTTGAAGAAAGTGTTCCCTCCTGTCCGGCTTCCTTCGCCTTCATGGGTATTGAACGTGGTGCTGTCCAGATTGATGAAGGAGCCTTTTGAATCTATCCATAAGGCTTCGTTGCAGCATCTGTCCTGGAAGGCAGCGTTTCTCGTGCCCATTACATCGGCCCACAGGGTGAGTGAAATTCAGGCGTTGTGTTTCCAAGAACCTTATACTGTATTTCATGCTGCTAAGGTTGTTATGCGTACTCACCCTAAATTTCTTCCAAAGGTTATATCTGATTTCCATGTTAACCAGACCATAACTTTACCTACGTTTTTTCAGAATCCTTCATCTCCCGCGGAAAGGTTTCTGCATTCCCTGGATGTTAGGAGGGTGTTAAAATTTTATCTGGATAAAACCAAAGATATTCGTAGGTCAGACCAATTGTTTATCAATTATGGATCAGTCAGAACCAGTCTTGCTACCTCCAAACAGTCCACCTGAGGATTGTGTCCTGTATACAATTGTGTTACCAGAAGGCTAATAAGACCTTAGGGGGTAAACCTAAGGCTCATTCCACCAGGGGCAAAGCTGCCATGACTGCTTTGCTACGTAATGTTCCAATTGCAGAAATCTGCAAGGCGGCCTCTTGGAAGTCGGTCCATACCTTTGCTAAGCATTACTGTCTGGACACTGATGCCAGGACAGACGCTCAGGTTGGGCAGGCTTCGCTGCGAAATCTGTTCGCACAGTAGTGGTGTTATTTCTCTTTTCTCCACCGCCGCTTTGGTGTGGGGATGGGCTTGCCATTCTATTCACTAGATTATGACTATACACAGAGATCCCCTACTGCAGAAGGAGTAGTTTCTGTCCTGTAACTCCAGTTCTGTAGTAGGGGTATCTCTGTTATAGTCATAAGCGCCCGCCCTCCTCCCCGGTGGAGAGAGATATTCATGTAAGGAATGCTACAGGTCTGGCGTGTTACGCCTTCAAAAAGAACTGAAGGTAAAAGGGACCTGCAGTGCATTCTGAGATACTGAGAGAGTTCTGGAAAGCTCTCTTAAAGGCACAGTATCCTGTTCTGAGACACATAATGGCAGTCTATGGGGCTTGTCTGTCCACTCCTTCCTATCTATCATTCCAGAGGGTTTTGCTGGTAAAGGCAAGGTTTTTCTATGTGGGGAAATCTGGACAGGCTGTGCTGTTTGTGGATTTTTGGTGGAATTTCTAGTTGAAGTACTGGACAGTGTAGCCTGTGGATGTAGGCTGCATTATCTGTCTTTAAATTCTCTCTTAAGTGTCTGTGCAGTTCTGCATTTTTTGACAATTTGGAGTTACAGGACAGAAACTACTCCATCTTTGGCATTGTTGGTGCTCTAGACTCACCAACTGCCTCTGGAAACAAATGTATCTCGTTGGTAGTAGACTATCCCACGAGATACCAGATGTCAGGAAACCATTCCCCGTAGGATAGACACTACCTCTGCAGTTACTAGAGCCATACTTTACATCTTCTCTATGCTAGGGTTCCATAAGAGGGTCAATCCTGATAGGGCTGCCAATTTAACGTCTGCATACCTAAACGCTATGTGGAATGACTGTGGTGTAACTTAATAGTTCACCACCCCATCACTCCCAGTTAAATGAATTAGTTGAGAGATTCACCAAAACCATGAAAGGCATTATCATGGGTGTGCCTGACAAACTCAGGAGGAGATGGCATGTTCTCCTTCCATGGTTATTACTTACCTACAGGGAGGTTCCACAAAAGGGAGGGGGCTTCAGTCGCTTTGAGCTTTTCTATGGACACCCTGTGGTCGGTCCCTTGAACTTGGTTAGAGAGGGTTGAGAGAAACCCCTCAAAGACCTCAGGCAATATGTAGTGGACTATAGACTAGGTTTGTGGTCCTGCATGGCACAGTACATGAAGAAGACATATAAAAGTCTGGAGGCCAGCCGGGAGCTTCTGACACAGTGGTATGATCAGAGGTTCTCCATGGTTGAGTACCAACCAGATCAGAAGGTGTAGGTGTTATAGCATGTGCCTTTCAGGGCCATCCAGGACAAGTGAACTGGGCCTTACCAAGTACTGGAAAAGAAAGGAGAGGTCACCTAACTATTGGACCCAGGCACCCCCAGGAAACCACACATGGTGATTCATGTTAACCGGTTGAGATCACACCATGAAACGACCATCATGGTGACCGATGGGGACGAGTAAACTGAGCCTTCTGTCAACGAATGCCAAAGATGGCTCAGTGGATGAAGTTGTGCTCTCCTCAACACCGGCTGAACGGCATTTGAAGGACTGTTGCAAGCTTCTGGGACAGTTTGCTGGACTGTGTTTTTCTCACACCAGGTCAGACCCAGTAGTGTGTCCATGATATAGACACAGGTGACAGTTTACTTATCAAAAGTAAAATCTATAGGTTGTCTGACCAAGTAACGACTAGCATTAAAGCTGAGGTTGCAAAGATGATACTAGATTTCAGGGTGATTGAGCCCTCCAAAAGTCTTGGGTCGATTCAATGGTGCTGGTACCATACTCAACCCAAAAGGAGGGAAGCTATAGATGATATTCTATGTGGACTACAGAGGACTTAATGCAGTACCAAGACTGACGCTTACCACATCTCAAAAGCTGATGAGCTTATTGACAGTTTGGGGGCTGCTAACTACCTAGTCACTTTTGACCTGACTGCAGGTTACTGGCAGATAGCCCTCACCCAGGGAGCAAAGGAGAGGTCTACTTTCTTAACTCCGGAGAGCCACTTTCAGTTTAAAGTGCTGCCCTTTGGCCTGAACTATGCACTTGCCACCGTCCAAAGATTGGTGAACAGTATTCTGTATGGGTTGGAAGCTTTTAGTACCGCATAACTGGATGATATGGCTGTATTCAGTTCCACATGGGGAAACTACCTTTCCCATCTCGGTAGGAATTCCTTCAGGCCCTGTAACAGGCAGGCCTGACTACTAGATCAATTAATACCAAATAGAGCTGGGGTCTGTCATGTAAGTAGGAGGCAGTGTACAGCCTCTCCACCCCAAGATCCAGACAAATCTGGTTTGGGTCTGACTGAGTATTACAGGAGGTTTGTGAAGGGGTATGGCACTATTGTGCCCCCTCTGAAAGAGTTCACCTCTAAGAAGCAGGCAAAGAAAGTAATTTGGTTTGCAGAGTGTAAGAAGGTCTTTAACACCCTGAACAAAGCAATATGCACAGCGCCTGTTCTACAAGCACCCGGCTACAGCAGAGACTTTATTGTCCAGCCATATGCTCCAGAACATGGAATTTGGTAAGTATTGTTAGAGGTAAATGATGAGAGGCAGGAAAAAATAGTTGCCTTTATTAGTAGGCAACTCCTCCCCAGATCGCAATGTTGTAGTGCCATTGAAAAGGAAGCCTTTGCTGTGGTCTAATCCCTAATTAAGGCCGTGCTTGTAGGACACTCACTTCAATGTTCAAACCAACCACAGGCTCTTAGGTGCCTCATGCAGCTGAGAGGAGACAGCGCCAAACTGTTGAGGTGTTCCATTTCCCTACAGGGAATGAACTATACAGTGGAACACCGACCAAGCCAATGCAGATGGCCTTTACAGGTACTTTCACATAGAAGCTGAGAACTAGCAGGCTAAGGTTTAGTTGCTTATCACCTCTCATCTAGAGGGGGGCTATGTAGCAAAGGAGGTTTTGAGCCTGGCCGTCTGCAGAGTCATTTGCAAATGTTTCTGAATTCATTTTGTTGACCATAGGACTCTGTGCATTTTACCACTGCTAACCGGTTCAAAAGTGCTTGTGCTCACACCTGAAAGGCAAATTTAATTTACTTATAAGTCCCTAGTACAGTGGTATACCATATACCCACTGCCTATAAATTCAATGTTTTTAGTGGACCTGCAATACTCCTTATGCCACCCACTTAAATAGCCCTCTCAAACATGTCTCATGGCTGAAATTGCATCCTGGAGGAAGTTTTAAACTGCCAATTCGACTTGCCAAGTTTAAAACTCCCTTTTTATTACATATAAGTCTCCCGTAAGGCAGGCTCTAAATAGTCTGTAGGGCAGAGTGCATTGTATTTATAAAGTTGGACTTGTACTTTTAAGCTTTACATGTCCTGGCATTGAAATACTCACAGATGTTATTTCACAACTTTGAGTCCTACCTTTGGACTGGGGAAGGTAGGAAATTCAAGTTTGGTGTCTGAGGAATTGTGATTTAAAATCCTCTTTAATGGTAAAGTTGAATTTTAAGTCACAATTCATAACATAAAATGCCACTTTTAGAAAGTTGTGAAACAAAGGGGGGAACCTGAGATGCTAATTATTTACTTGCAAAAAGAGCCACACTATATACTTTTTGTGGTCTGGGTTGTTTATTTACCCTCTTTTTTTCCTTTCATTCTTTTGTGTTACTTCATAAGGGCATAATCATTCATCATATCTAATAGTCGAATTGTGAACCAGATAAAGTGCATCGATTAAATTAAAAGCACTTTAAAATTGCTACCCTATTTGGTTATACACAGTAGCATTTTCTTTGTATAGATAAGATTTCATACACATACATGAATCATACTGGTTGAAATTTGTGGATTTCTTAAAGTTTGTGGATTTCTTAACATATTGTGTTCAATATGATGTTTGTTAAATAACCATTATTGTGTTTTGTCTAATGTAGTCCATACATGTTATTGCCATTAATGTTTATTGTGGTACAACTTTTATGTAGTTCTGGAAACGAGAGAGCTTCTTTTATGAAGTAACAAAAAAGAATGAAAGGAAAAAAAAGAGGGTAAATAAACAACCCAGACCACAACAAGTATATAGTGTGGTTTGTTTTGCAAGTAAATAATTAGGATCTCAGTTTCCCTCCCCTTGTTTCACATTGATAATTGGCCCTACCTGGTTCCTGTCAATTGGGCCTGACCCCCTTTTGGCCTGACTTTTAGAAAGTTGGCATTTTCTTGTCCTAACCATGTAGTGCCTGCAGCCCGTTCGAGGGACACATGATTAGGTGTAATTGGCAGTTGGCCTTTGTGTATCCTTCCAGAGAGCATCACAATAGAGTGTCTGGGTGTTGGCAGGATGGGCCCTTAATGGTGGAAGAGGTGTCACCTACCATACTTACACTTCAAAGACACTGGCTCAGCTCACATACAAAAGACGTTACTTTGGCCTATTGTGCCCCCAGACTGATGGGGACCAGGGCAGGGAGTCTGGAAATTGCAGACACCTCTGTAGGGGGAAACTCCAGAAGTGGGCACCAGGTATAAATATTTGACTGTAGACTCACTCTTCAGATAACTTCTAGACCTGTGGAAGACTGTTGCAAGGACTACTCTGCTTCCCTGCTGCCTGAGCAAGGAGGACTGGACCTGCACCTTGAACCCAGGGCCACCAAAGTGGCTAGAAGGGCTAGTTGCCTATCCCCTTGATTAGAGCTTCAGGGACAGAAAAGGCTCCAACCATCTCGGACCTGCAACTTGACTCTGTCTGTTGTGAGTCCTAACTCTCCAAGTGGTGCCGCTCCACTCCTGAAAGTGGGGACCAAGGTGCTCTGTCAGCCCAGCTGTGGTCCCCATCAGAACCAACGCAGTGCAATGCAACCTGACGCAGCCATCACAGCTTCTCATTGGAACCAATGCAGGAGGCACAACTCGATGCAGGACTCCACATCGCTCCTCGGAGCCGCCTCTGCACAATGCAATGCCCTGCATCAAGCACATAAGGTACAATTCTCAGCGGGCCTAACCATGTCCATGTATCAGGCCCAGTCTCCACCACAGTCAGCCTGAACTTGTCTCTCTGTCCCGGTCCTGCACGACCAGATAAGCACAGTTGACGCTGTGTGCTTTTAAGCACTATTTTTACCTTAATCTCTAAAATTGTATATCTCCAGTTGTATTGATTGGATTTTTTAAATAATTCATTAAAATATATTCTATTTTTTTAACATGGTGTGGTATTTGATTTGCGTTGTGTTTTCACTTCATTACCTTTTTTATGCTGCATAAATATTTTACATATTGCCTATAAGTTAGGCCTGACTGCTTTGGTGCTAAGCTGCCAGAGTGTTACGCATAGAATAATTTAGTGACTTTTTTGTGCTTCACCCAGACAAGGAATGTGACTGAGCAGGGTTACACTTCACTCAACCAATAATCAATTGTCTCACAGAACCTCTTTTCTTACAAATATTTGAACTGTAGCTGCTGGTTTTCCAACTCTGCTGTGCTCTTTGTCCTGATGTCCAGGCCTTAGGGCATGTGCTCGGATCCCAAAGTATGTGTACAATTGGCTAATAACGAATCAAATGTGTACAAGAGGTTCCTTGGGCTAGTGAGTTAAACGTCACTACTTAACTGCAGCACTCAGTTGTGCCACCATTACAGTGACAAGGGAAAACTTGACGCTAAGCCTGCACACAATGTATTCTTTCTACAGTTTTGGATGCAAACTCGAAAACCCTCCACAATAATCCAAAAACTCATGCATGAAAACTGACTTTGAATTGCAACTTCAGAATGTCAACACTGTTTTCCCTTTCCAATGAGTTAGGCACATTCCATCCTCTGCATGCCTCCGCTCCTCTCTCTGAGCACTACTCTAAATCTCATGTCTGTTTGCCTTAATCATTATTATTGTACCTGTGCAAATAGCCCACACCTCATTCCAAGGATCACAACCTCTTCTTTGAAAGTCATACCCCTTCATGTAAACAATACCTAATCTCCTGTACTTCATCTATTAAAAATGCTGACCAGTGCATAAATTCACATACCTGCACCTAAACTAAATATCGCAGCAAAGGCTTAATAATTTAATCTACCAAGTAGAATCTGGGATAAATGCAGGGTATGGTTCCCTTAAGAGCGCAAGACTAATCCCAATAATCAACAATAACCAAAAAAAGGAAAAACTAATAACCCTGGGTTCCAAAGCCGCATGCTACCTGGGGTAAACCTAAGGATGGTAAGTGTTATATAAATGCAAATATAAAACAATTAAAATATTTAACCCCCACTAATAGTATTAACACTCAGCGGTTGGCCAGTCGAGTGTAGTTCACACAGGATGCATAATAATTCCCTTCCACTCACACCCTCACACTCACATACAACACAACTGCAAAGTGCCTTGTCCATCACCTAATACTGTTCTAGTCCACAGCAAATAAACCTCCCAGCACCAACTGATTGGGCATAGAATATCTGAAGAGATCCGCCTATTCTACTGGTCAACTGAGTATTTTTAATTTAGTCCACAACTGCAGGTCCCAACTAGCTATATAATATGATAGATTCTTGACACCTCACAATGACAATTAGATATCAGATGATTGTAACAAAGTCCATCCCAGCAGATCTCTCTGCCTCTTCTCCCTTTAACTTGTCCCTGCTCGGGACCATAAACTTTGAACAAAATAACCAGCTAAGTGAACTATGATCATAAGACCATACAGGGGCAGAGCTTCTCAAAGCAGCCAGCTTACTGAAAACCATAAACTGTGTGCCTGTCTCTCACACTTTTTCATTTGTTACACTGTGAAGCTACCCATCCTATTACATGATAAACACACCTCAGTGGTCCTGACGCACAGCATGGAAACACTTACCACACAGGATGGAAGCATAGACAACACACTTCCAATCACACACCCTACAAGGTGTAGCGTGCTACCCATGTAGGCAAGCGCTTACACACCCCACATAGGGATAGTAAGCGCTATTTAAATATTCAATGTAATACAATATCTGCCACACATCCCTGGTATTGGCACCTACCATACAGCAACCAACACAGAGGACCAGATGCTGCCATCCAAAGAGCACAAAAGGTTTCACACATCATATCGCAGTACACCACCCAAACAGCCACTGCTAATCAGCCTACCAGTCACACCTGGAACAATCCATAATGAGCCACCCAAAATCATGGAGGGTGAATGGGAGAGGAACAAAAAACACCAGCATAAAATGTTGAACCAATAAGACCAAACCACAGCACCATCAAACAAGACCATAGAACCAAACTCCAGGTCCGTTAAAATTCCACGCAACACTGCAATCTCTTGCCATCTCCAAACCAGAAATTACCCTGTGTCAAAGTCCTTAACAATTTCTCTCACTGCCTCTCAGTTCCATATTTAACAGAAAAGCCTCCATCGCACCCTCTTCTGTGCCCGAACATGGGTTCCAGAAACCAGGCAAGACTCCTTTATAGCTCCACCTTTTTCTGGATGGCGAGACCGTATGAAAATGTCTGTCTGCCCAGTTGGTGACCCTGGTCCAATTGCACCCTTAAGCCCCATTTCAGATACATAATCTTTCTTACACAGTCACTTGCCTGTAATCAGTGGCTTCCATGAGCTAATGAGCCACATCTGCATCAATGGCTCAATCTGTTCTATAAGGAGTTTTGAACCCTATGCAATTCAATTAATTACATTTATTAATATGATTTGGAACTCCGAAGAGTTCCACATAAAAATACATCTTAAGATCAACATTACACTCCATAAAAATTGACAGCGAAGTACTAAATTCATCATAAAATACCATATAAAAACACAAATAAACATATTAGTTGAAGCCATTCTATACATTTTTGAGTGCCAAGAGGAGTGAACCATAAAAAATCAGATTACCATAAATGCATACTTGTGAACTTATATGAAGTTTGTAATCTGATACTATCATAAAACTTTCGAAATTAAAACATTATTATAAAATGTGAGAATTTGACAATTCGCTATACAGTACTGGATAATAAGCGGCATAATCATGTAGTGAAAAACGGTAATTTGTCTATTCACTATACAGTACAATATAACCAGCAGCATAATAGCAGTGCAAGAGTATTTAAAAACTTTACAGAGCCATTTTGGCATGAAACACACGATAATTAGCAGAAAAACAAGGATTGATAAGGTGCAAGTGTTCAATGCGTACAAAGTACTTCCGCATACAGGACTCGTAAACTAGCAGCAAAAAAGGTTGAAAAAGTGCACGTGCTCAGTTGCGTACATAGTAAATCAGCCTCTTTTGTTCCTTAACCTTAGGAATGACAAGTCGAAAATTTCAAGTGCTCAGAATATACATAATAAATCGATCAGTACTGCACTAATATACATTTACATTTTTTTTTTAAGTTCAACATGTTAAAACACATAAGTTCAGATGGGGGTGCCAGCAGACAATTCCGGGCCTCCTCTGCTGTGGCGATATTATACTTTAAAAAACAATTCCTTAGGTATCTGCGACGTACTGTTTGTAATGTGGGACAAACAAATAGGACATGACTTAGGTCTTGTATACTGGAATTACATAAATGACAAAGTCTTTCATGTCTAGCGATCCCTTCGAAGCTCCTGTTACAATTCTTAGAGGAAGTAAATTCAGTTTAAGCAACAGAATCACCCTAAGTACTCCATGTTTAAGATTCCATAAAACATAAGGTTGGGGTGTTTTGCAAATACTAATCCCCACAATACAGTCATTATTGCTATTCTCTGTGCACATTTTAATGTCTCTTTCAAGAGAAACCCCATAGATTGTTTTCTTAATTCTGATTTTCAAAGCCCTTTTACAAAGGTCTGCCGCACCATCCTTATCTAAGCCAAACATTGTTGATGCTTTTAGATAATTCCTAAAAAGAGAACTCTTTTCTTTCATATTGGCAAAAATGTCTCTGTATAGTGCTACCCGTAGTGGATTATCTGAGCAATTTAATAATGCATTGCTCCATATTAAGCACGCAGCCATTGATAGCACGTAATTGGAGAGTAAACCAAATTCAAGCCTAAGCAATGTAATAGGTGCAACGCCATTCAAATTACATATTTGGCGCCAGATCTGCCCTTCCACTTTCTCAAATTTATCTCACTCTTGTGCGTCTATTGTTTCGATGGCATAGCTCAGTGTGGGTGGAGCCTTTATTTCATAGACTGATATGATATGTGAGAAGTGCCTGTTCCCGCAGTGTGTGTACAAACAGTTAATTGCAAAGTCTTGTGAAATTGCTTTGCCTTTACAGTAGTCCATATGATTGCTAGCTGAGCTCCTGTTTGTAAATATTTTTCCTAGATATGGGTACAACTTTACTACTTCCAGTTTCTCTTTTCCCAAAAACCAATGTAAGTTTTTTCTGACCTTACATCCTTGATAACTAAAAATCATGACTTTGCTCTTTAAAATATTTATTTTCAAATAATACTCTTCTGTATACCTGATCAACTCGGCAAGTCGTCTTTGTAGTCCGATTGGGGTTAAATCCATTATTATGGCGTCATCTGCATATAGCTGATTGCACAGCTTTAAATTTCCTAATTTAGGGGAATCCCTTTTACTGAGCCCCACTCTTCTTGGCAAATCATTGATATAAATAGAAACAAGTATTTGCAATGCAATAGGTCTCACATTTGCGAGAGTTTGAGCTATTGGCATTGTAAATGACAATGCCTTTTATTTATGTGTTGGTTTTCAAAACAGATAAATAAAAGGCATTGTCATTTACAATGCCAATAACCTAAACTGTAGCAAATGCTAGACCTATTGCTTTGCACATGCTTGTTCCTTTTGACAGCTTTCTTTCTCAGGGTGTCCTCAAATTGAGAGTGTTACATTGACGTATTTCTATAGGTTGATTAAAAACATAAGTCAAAACGTCCAGCAGCATGTCATCTTTTAACTTACTTAAGTCCAAAATGATACCCCCTCCATTCATGTAATATTTGTACATAACAGAGCTTGTATGTTCCCAAATGAACTGCCTTAGATGGGTAAAGGTCCCACGAAAAAGTTAATGATCTAACCTTTCTTGATCTTAACTTTCTCCCAGCAGACTTTGCAGTTTGGGTGCAGAGGCAAAGTAGTTTCCTCATTGCATGAGGCTACACCCTGATTCAATAAGGGAATGCCACCTTTAGATAGCACTGGCAGTGATCATGTTACAGAAGGAGCTGCACAAGTGCATGTTGCCCCTTTTGTAAAACTAAGGTGCCCACCTGGGCGTGGGAAGTGGCTGCAAATGTCCTTTGTGTCTCTGGGTTGCATTAGATAATACAGCCCCTGATAACCCATGGTACTTGTAACTCTGGGAACTTAATGAGTTGCTTTATTTTCAGCCTCCCATCTTCTTTTTATCTGTAATTTAGCCCACATGTCTTCCTTCCTCCCTTGACCTTTACATTTTAAAATTCAAACTAGTGGTCCATATTTGGCAAAGCTCGAAACCTCTCCTTTCTTGTTTTTGTAGGAAGAAAAACAGTTTGAAACATAAAAAGGAACACGTCTGTAGATTGTACCATAAGCATATTATTTCATGCTGAACACTGTACAATTTAGGGGGTTCCTTTGCCCTTTTTGAAAGTGGACTGCTTATAAAAAACATAAAATAAAGTATTTGAAACAAGCTACTAATGTATGCTTTTGTTATTTTTTCATATATGAGAAATCTTTTGGCAAGGCCAATGGCTGGTTCTTCTTGGAGAACATGAGGAGGAAGCATGTCTCAAAAATCTGCAATGTGAAAGGAGGCCTAAAGAAAACTCAGATTGTGGAACTACACATTGCAGTTTTTTTCTTCAATTATTCTCTATACACCTGTTAATGTTCACACATCATTTAAGATCTATTTCATTTTAATCAGTTTTTTTTCAGTCTTTTGCCTGAAAAAGTCACCATATTTCAAAACAAAAACCTTCAGTTAACAGCTTTCACCTCCAATGAAGGAAAGATCCAAGGAGCTTGGTATAGTGATGCAAGTTGCAATGCCTCTCTTGAATGCAGAATATTTGACAGTTTTGCCAGGAACTTATTTTATTACAGATACCTTTTATAACAGTGTATGAACGTTGCATCTCACCACAATTTAATTTCTGGCATGGAGCCAGTAACCTCCCTAGTATTTGCTTACCAGCAACTGTGGGTTTTAAATGTAGTTTGAGGAACCATGAATAGAAAGTAACATTTGCAGGGACGCGCTACCAACTGGAGGCATTTTTCGAACGACCGTGAGGGGAACGGTCCAACGCTTACCTCTACCTCCAAGTGTTATCAGACCGAAGGGCATAATGCCACGATCCGCCGTGAGGGAAACGGCCAGCGGTGGGACTCCTCTTCCCAGCACCACTCCCGGCACATAGAGCCAGTGTCAGAGAGCTCAGCGCCGCAGTCAGCCGCCAGCCCTTAAATCTGCACAGCGCCTCCCGCTGCAAGGGACGCGCGCGGGCGAAGCCCGGGCCAAGGGTAGGCCCGTCCTTGCCTGTCATAGGCCGGAAGAGGCTGGGCTGGTCCACCCCCCTGTTGCCTGCATTCAGAACATTGGACTCGTCCACCCTTGACGTGGTTAAGGTACTTTTAATACGCTCTATAGGCTGTTATTGGCACCAGGCAGTATTTTTGAAATTCAGCACATTGATTTTGCTCGATTTAGATGATATCATTACCCATTAAGGGGTGGGAGCTTCTTTTGGGCTTAGATCTATTTTCTATTAATTAGCTAACATGGGCAAAAGGAAAATTGTGGACCCTGTAAGCGGGTTACCTGGTGCAAATGGGGGGGGCGGCCAAAAGGAAAAAGGCAAAGAAGGCCTCCAATAACCCCTGCATTTCTTTGTCACTTGAAAGAATTGAGACCCTAGTAGCTGAGTGTGGGGATATTTTGTCTTTGGATCCCACCCAGCCCTCTGCGCCTACATGTAAATCTATCTTATGTAGCCCACAACATACAAGTCCTACTCGAGCTGTAACTGTACCCTCGATGTTTCAAAAACCATCAGCTAAACAAACTGAACCCAGGAGTGAGCACATAACGACTTCGAACCATGTACCTTTGGAGCCTATAGTAATTTCCTGCACCAATCGTTTTTCGGTTTTATCTATATACTTGAAGAAGCAGGGAAGGAAGCAGTTCCCAGTAACTGTTTAACCGATGGGACATTGGGAGCAAATCCTGATATAGGAGGTTTACATGACGTTGTTCAATCAATTGCCTCCCTTAGAGCAGAAATAGGAGAATTAAAGCTGATAATGCATGATTTACTGGGTGCTGTAAACAAATATTCCATTGGTCCCTTAGTTAGGGGCATTGGCCCTAAAGATTATAGTGAGGTGGGGAGGGACAAAAATAAGCTGATCCCTAACGGAAACAATGCCAAAAATCTTAGTGTAAGTAACACACACACGATAGAGAGCACCACTAGACACCAGAATAGACAAGTGGATTATAATTTAAATAAACTATCACAACAGTTCTCTGTTGAGAATGTTTCCCGCCCCCCTAAAGTTAGCCTTCCCCTTAACCCAGTACATATCAGGCCTGGCCATGATCAATTTTTTTAACCTTTGCACAAACCAGGAATTAGGCCAAAGACTATCCAACCTAGAGTCTATATGGTTAATATCCCTAAAACTTGTTCCCGAGAAGATGAGGGCTCTCTGATCAATAAGGCAACACACTGGATTCGCCACGTAAGGGGGTGTCGGTCCCTGATAAGGGAGGACATAATTAGGGCACGTAGAAGTAGCTCTAGGGATAACTCTACAGATACCATCGAGTTGATTCTCACTAATCATGTGCTCGCAGAGGGCCTTCTAGCACTGGACTTCAGAACCTTTCCCCCAGGCCAATCTGCCATACAGTTCAGGCGGTTCCCCAGCATGGAACCTATGAAGTATTGTAGTTCCGTTCCTGTCCCAGCCACAGTGGTTCAGTCCGTATTTGATGCTAATGACTGACTATCTGTTTATACTAACTTTGTTGATAGTAGCTTCAGTACAGCCCCCATTGCATACACAATATCTCCCATCTTGGTTGCCCAACAAGTAGACAATCTTATGCTTTTTACCTCCACCGCTACGAGCGACTCTGTTTCAGATGGTGGCTTGTTCTCCCATATTTTAGCCCCTAAAAGTTGTGTGAATATCCAAAGGGCAATATCTACGAAAATTAAAATAATCTCTTAGAACATAGCCGGTCTACAAAGTAAATTATCATTGCCAGACTGGAACAGTTTCATAGATGGGTATGATATATGTATTTTCCAGGAGACGTGGAGCCTAGTGCCATTGTACAAACACGGCTACTCGTGCTTTTTCATACCTGCAATTACTCAAGGACGTGGTCGTCCATCAGGTGGGTTTATGGTCTGGGTGAACATTGCTCTTAACTGTAGGGTCACTCATCATATTTGTTCTACCCCCGACTTAATAAGACTAACCCTGAGGGGGCATACTGGAGGCTTTACCGTCGAACTTTTTAATGTCTATGCTAGAGGTACGAGGGGAGAAGCCAAGACCCCAATTATCTCTACGTTATCTAATGAGCTCCTTTTATGCCCAACTAGTGCCCAGGTTATGGTGGCGGGTGACCTTAATTGCACCTTCGAACCTTTGGCATCTGATGATTTCATTGGGTCGGAGGAGGAAGATGCGAGATGGGGCATAGCCCCACTAACACTTCCGCCAGTCAAGAGATGGACACCGGTGGCCATCCAACTAAATGCCTTAGCATTAGAATTTGGACTAAGGGCCCTTAATGGGCGAACCACCTCAGATGCTTCAGGAGCTAATACATTTAATAGAGTTTTGAACCCCTCCAGAATAGATTACATATTGCTCGATAAGAGACTCTGGAGCAAGATGGTTGATATGTCTATTATTCCGTCAATTGATAGTGACCATAATCCACTTTCTCTGGTAATGATGGATGTCTGGTCTAGTGAGGCACCCCGCTCAAATAGTGGCCACATGATGTTAACCAAAGAAATTATACCATCTAACTGTAATCGGTTTTTCAAATGGCCAAAAGTCGCTATCAATGAACGGAAAATGTTGGCCCTTGGTGAAATTTTGAGCACCGATATTCCTAAATTGATCAAAGCATGCACAGAAAAGGAAGGGGTTCAAACTGTTGGGGATGTCTATACTAATACCATTGACAAGTTAACCCCCCTTTTTATGGAATCATCTGCATCTAATAAAAAACTTATGACTCATAAGTCACCACAAGCATGGTACAATAGGGAGTGTAGATTAAAGAAGTCCTCTCTGGTCTCCGCAATTAAGAAGCGCAACATTGGGGAGGTCCAACGGCTCAGAAAAGACTACAGAAGAACCATGGTTGATGCCAAGAGGGTGTGGGAGGAATCCCATTGGTTAGAACTAAAGGCAGCTAGCCTGTCTAAAAATGGTGATCTGTTCTGGAGTTTGGTCAGGAGATTTAACGGCAATGACGCTGGGCAGACTCCGAACCATATCACCAGTCAGAAATGGTTTGAACACTTCAGAAAATTGTATGAAGGTGTTAGTAACCCAGGGTACCACGAGTTCTCTTGTTCTCAACTGTCTCTGCTTTCCCCCGAGCCATTCCAATCAATAGCTGTCAGTGAGGTTAAGAGAGCCATAGATAAGATCACTCCGGCAGGACGGCATTCCATGTGATCTATATCGTGCTCACCCAAGGGAACGGGCCATATACTTTGCCATCCTGATCAATGCCCTCTTGGCGGGTGCATCTGTCCCCGCCTCCTGGAAGGGGGCTAAGGTAATCCCCATCTTTAAGAAGGGTTCTAGGGGAGACCCAGCCAACTACCGCCCGATTAGTCTTAGAGATGTCGGTCAGAAGGTGGTTGGCCGGGTCCTCCTGGAAAGGATTCTCTCCTGGGTCGGGGAGAATAATATCTTGTCAGACTATCAGTCAGGCTTCAGGGCCTGTACAAGTACGATCGACCAGGCCCTTAGGTTGGCCCTCCTACATTGGAAGGTGGTGACCATTGGCAAAGGCAGTCTTTACCTCACCTTTATTGACCTAAAGACTGCCTTTGACCTGGTCCCACGAGACCGCCTCTGGTTGGTCCTACATGAGATGGGGATACCCCCGCTGATATTGAACCTTTTGGTGCGTATGCATGAGGGCAATTATGCCCGAATCAGGTGGGGTACACAGGGCCAAAAAACTGAGAAAATCCCAATTGAGAGAGGGGTCCGTCAGGGCTGTGTTATGGCCCCAACCCTCTTTTCTCTTTTTGTGAATGGGGTTATCTCCTACTTACTAGAAATAAATGCAGATGCCCCAGTCCTGGCGGGAGATAAGGTGCCCGCTTTACTTTTTGCGGACGACACCTTACTAATTTCTAAAACTCCCGCTGGCTTGCAGAAATTGTTAAATAGGTTTCATTCTTTTTGTAGTTTGAGGGGCCTGGTAATTAACACAACAAAGACTAAACTTCTCTTTTTTAACCCTAGAATGCAGTTAAACTCTATCCTTACAATAGATGGGGTCCCTTTAGAGCGCGTCCAAACATTCGATTACTTGGGCATTAGAATTTCAGATAAACTCTCCTGGACACCTCATATTCATAAAATGACCCTGAACCTCAAGAGGGTTGTGGGAGCCATAGGTAGAGAACACCGCTCCTCAAGTTCCAGGCGAATTGCTCCTGCGCTTGTGATCTATGCTGCCAAGGCCATAGGCTCAGCACTATATGGTGCTGAGCTCTGGGGCTTTGAGAAAGCAGACGAAATGGTTAAGGCAGAAAATAATTTTTTTAGAGAGCTGGTCTGTTTGCCGCAAGGAACCCCAACCAAGCCTTTGTTGAGTGACCTGGGACGTCGTTCATTGAAAGATCTTGCTATTTTACGTCCCCTCCTTTATTGGACCCGCCTGCGGCATACACCTGAGTTATCTAAATATCTAAGTTCTGAAAGAACTCTTAATCCCATACAAAGTAGAGAGAGATCTCCGGTCTAATGTAGAAAATCTTATTGTAGTCCCTAGAGTCAAAAAAGCCAAGACCGGTGGCCGTCGCTTTTCGGTTCACACGGCCAAACGCTGGAACCATTTACCACAAAAAATCAGGACAGAACCGAACTACCTCCAGTTCAGAAAAATCTTAAAGACTCTCCTTTTCCCGCAAATATAATTTCATTAGTTGGCTGAAGCCTTGGAGAAGCAGATCAGCGCTGGGATGCTCTTTTGAGTTACTACGCGCTTTACAAAAACCATTAAATAAAATAAAATAAAATAAATGCCGACGGCCTAAGAGAAGTAATGCACCTTGAGGGATCCCAAAAAATCAGTTGGCTCTCGAACATAAAAAAACTCCTTACAGAACTGGGCTTTTGAGAAGCCTGGGACTCTGAGATCCTATTGAGTAAGGTAGACATCAAGAGTGCCTACTGGGCTTGGGTTGACAGGCAGGAGTCTAGTAACCATAGGTTAGGTAGGCTCACTGATGATTTTCGTCTACACAAACAGGCCCCAAGCCTAGAACCCTACCTGGACTTTATCAAGAAACCGAAAGATAGGGCTCTTTATATCCAGTTTAGGTTAGGTACATTACCAGTCCGAGCATTTACTAACAGTTGGAAATCCCCGTACCAGACCCAATCATCCTGTCTCCACTGTGATGATGTAGTGGAAAGCGTCCCGCACCTTATGTTCGCCTGTACTGCTTATGTAAAACCGAGGAAAAAAATGGTTGATTCCGGTTTGCTGTCAATTAGGAACCAGAAACCATTGTGGGGCCCTGAGATTATTACGCACAAATACTAACACTACTCTGGTTTGTGGGGTGGCCAAATTCCTCAGGTGGTCATGGGTGATCTGCTCGAAAAAGTTATGTTTGGGATGAAGCTTTCTCCCAAACTGTGTTTTTTTTTGTCAAAGGTATTTTTATTGATAGATTGTAGAACAGAAGAAAAGAAAAACATGCGACAATCCCGCACATCTTCTGACGCAGGGGGCATATATTAAGTCAGGCGGAAGAGATGGCATGGATCCAAGGCAGTTCGTGCATCCAGGTCTTAGAAGGGCACAAAACAAAGGGAAGTATGTGCAGCACAGGACAAATGAGAGATAAGGCAGTACAGAGTCAGGGCTATTAGCTAGAGTAGGTGCCACTGCATTTTCAAAATAATGAAAGAGGCCTGCACTCTCCCAAGCTTGTCCATCTCTCCGCCTCCTCCATGTGGCGGGACGTCACAAGAACATGAACCTAAACCCCCCCCCCCTAGTGGTTGTAGCCATAGTCATACATACACAGTCAATTGGATGAATACCTCTTACACTTGAAATAGATGAAGGGCTCGCACCGTAGGCGGGCAAACAGCAGATGGCAAGCCTTTAGAGAGAAATCGAACTAGAGGGCCCCAACGAAACGTAAAGTTCCGAAAGTCATTGAGGAAGATATCAGCCATACGTTCCATGCACAACAACTTCCATAATCTCGCATGCCACAGGGAAAGCGCTGGGGCCTCCTTCTTTTTCCAGGACGCTGCTAGGGTCAGTTTGGCGCGCCAATACAAAGCCAAAGAATCTTTTTGTCTGCTCTGGTTTGGTGTTCAAGATCCAGATTCCGAAGGCCCAGTAAAATATGAGCCATAGAATCCGCGATCGGGTAGCCCAGAATCTCCTTTATGTGGGATAGGATTTCCTCCCAAAAGGGGGCGTATGACAGGGCAGTCCCACCATATGTGCCTGAAATCACCCAGGAGGTCACAGCCCCTCCAACATCTATCCGAGGAGCCTGGAAAATTCCGGCTCAATTTAGCTGGATATAAGTACCAGTCCATCATTGTTTTAAGATGGGCCTCCCTAAGTTCCAATGAATGATTGTGTTTAGCTATATCATGCCACAGGTGGGACCATTCCCCATCCGAGACACTACGACCGAGGAGATCTTCCCAAAGGGCCATGTAACTCGGTCTAGGGGAAATGGTCGTGGACAGCAAGAAAGGAAATGGTACCCCGCATGGTGGATGTCTTAGTAAGCAATGTTTCGAAGTGGGTAAGCGGTCTGGTGGCCGCGTCTCTGACCGAAGTGGACAACGCCCAATGGAGTAACTGGGTATGGCGGAACCGCGCCAGCCGCTGGACCCCTTAGTCCCGCATACAGTTATCAAAAGTGAGCGGGGCGTAGCCATGGAATAAATGCGTGAGAGCTAGGCAGCCCCCCTCCCTCCAGGCATCAAAGGGACCCTCACGCGCAGCAGGGGGAAAGGCAGGATTAAAGTGTATAGGCGTAAAGTGGGACGGGAATGACGTCCATCGTTCATCACCAGAGATCGAGTCCCATACCTTCAGAGTAGTGCCGGTGGGGTTACTAATGTAAGTGTTCAGGGGCCTATCACCTTTGGGCTTCCACACCAAGTCCCAGATCGTTCTCCCCGTGACACTCCTGTCCATGTGCAACCAATGCTTCTCCGAAGTAGGCTGGGATCACTCCACCAATACCCGCAATTGTGCCGCCTTGTAGTATAAATGCATATCGGGAAGGCCTACCCCTCCTTCCTTCCTCGGTCGTCGGAGAATGTTAAACGAAAAGCGAGCGCGACCCCCCTGCCAGATAAAGCGAAGCATCAGTGTTTTGATACGGCGGAAGAAGTCCCTCTCAAGTACAACAGGGAGCGCCTGGAAGAGGTATAAGAACTTAGGGAGAAGGGTCATTTTGAGAGCATGAATCCGCCCCAGCCAAGATATGAACAATGGCCGCCAACGCGCCAGTTCACCCCGCATTTTCTCCACTAGGGGAGGAAAATTGGCAGAGCATAGTCTCCCAATCGTGGGAGTCAGGTGGATCCCCAGGTACAGTAAGGATGAGCGGGACCACGGCAAAGGCGTGAGCGGCCGGAGGTGATCCACTTCTGCCAAAGAGAGCATGAGGTTAAGAATATAGGACTTATCGTGGTTGATTTGAAATCCCGCCACTTCCTCAAAGCGCGATAGGGCGTCCTGGATGTGGGGAAGGGAGCGAGCGGGGTCCGAAAGGGAAAGCAGGACGTTGTCGGCGAACAGGGTGATCTTGTGTTGTTCCCCAGAGAAGGGCAGTCCCCGAATATCCGGGTTCTCCCTCACAGCGAGCGCCAGAGGCTCGATGCTTAATGCAAAAAGCAGGGGTGAAAGGGGGCAGCCCTGTCTAGTACCTCGCGAATGTGGAAAAAATGCCGTAAGATGCCCGTTAACCGTTACTCTAGACCGGGGGCTGCTGTAGTTTGCTCTGAGCATCGTCAAGAATGTGTCTGAGAAGCCAAACGCCGTCAAGGTTTGGAACAAGAAGCCCCAGTCCACTCGGTCAAAGGCCTTCTCGGCGTCGAGGCCCACCAGAACCGCCGGGATCTTGAACTTGTTGGCCTTCTCGATTAGATGGATCGCTCTCCTGGTGTTATTGTGAGTTTGGCGCCCCTTAATGAACCCCGATTGGTCCGGGTGGATGAGTGCCGGCACCAGGTCCTGTAGCCTGTTAGCGATAATGGAAGAGTATAACTTGGCATCTACGTTAATTAGGGCTATTGGTCTATACGCAGAGCACTTGGAGGGGTCCTTCCCTGGCTTTGGGATGACCGATATGATAGCCTCCGCCATGGATCCCGAAGTCATGCCCATCTCCGCCATGGTATTAAAAAGTTGCAGCAAAAAATCAACCACCTCAGAGGCAAAGGTCTGATAGAAGAGAGCCGTAAAGCCATCCGCCCCCGGAGCCTTATGGGGCTTCAGTGCTTTAATGGCAGATATGACCTCTTCCCTGGTGAAGGGAGCAGTGAGCAGCTCGTCCCATTCCGCGGATACCCGAGGGAGTGGGAGCCCAGCCTGATAATCTCTTTGCCTCTCGGGGTCAAGGGTATCCCCCGAGTAAAGTGCTGCGTAGAAATCGCCGAAGAGGCCAGCTTTGGCCTCATCACTGTGTACTAAGGTCCCTACCGCATCGCGGATCCCCCCTATGTATTCTCTCTCTCTTGTCCCGGAGTTGGCAGGTCAGGTGCTTCCCCACTTTGTTCCCCTGAGAGTAGGAAAGGCGAGGCAATTTCAGCAGGGTGAATTCCGCTCTGTTATTGTAATGAGCTCTTAGTTTGCCCCTGACAGACGTCAGTGGCCTAAGTGTCTGTCTGGAGGGGTTTTGTTTATGCACCAGCTCAAGAGCGGAGAGCTCCCTCTCTAGCTCTTCCCGCTCCGTCCTTCTCAGTCTGTTAAGGGCGGCATTAAGCGCTAAACAACTGCCCTGTATCGATGCTTTGAAGGTGTCCCACCTAATAAAGATAGAGGTGTCGTTCTCGCGGTTAATTTTAAAAAATCACGGATAGCCTTCCGTATTGCCTTACAGGATGGATCATCCCCGACCAGGGAGGCCGGAAAGTACCACTTGTGTTGGACATTGCAACCGGCCGCCCAGTGTAAGCAAAGTGTAAGCAAACTGTGATCAGAGACAGACAAGGGAAATATCCTGGCATCGCGCAGGTTCCCCCGAAGGGATTGACTCAAGAAAATGTGGTCTAAGCGAGAATAAGAGTGATGTACGTGGGAGAAGAAAGTAAAATCCCTAGCCTGGGGTGAAGAAAGCGCCAACCGTCTATAAGACCCATGTCTCCCAACCTCTGTTGTGTCTCGGCGGAGAAAAGGCCGGTGTCGGATCTCTGGTGATGAGAGCTGTCCAGTTCCCTATGCCATACCAGGTTAAAATCCCCCATTACAATCAGGGTCCCCTCGACGAAGTCCTCAACAATCCGCAGCAGGTCCCGAATAAACCCATTTTGACCTACATTGGGGGCATACAGAACCAAAAACGTGCTCAGCTTGCCGAGGAGCATACCCTTAACCATAAGCCAGCGACCCTCCCTGTCGTTACTCACATCCATGGGCTGGAAGTGAAGGGCCGAGCGGAAAAGAAGGGCCACTCCCCTGTGTTTCGTGGGGGCTGAGGACCTGTATATTATGGGAAATTGCTTATGCTTAAGGTGGGTTTCATCCTTCCGCGCCAAGTGGGTTTCCTGAAGGCCCACCACGTCTAATTGGTGGTCAAGGATATATTTCCACACCTTCTGGCATTTCTGAGGGGAGTTCAAACCCTTCACATTCCAAGTACCTAAGGTGAGAGGCATAACAGAAGTAGAACCTCACCCCGCTCAACAAACAGAGTCAGTCTGGCAGACCCCCTCCTCCCCAGCCAGGACCAATGCCTCTTTACAATCCCTCCATCACAAGTGCAAGCAGTGCATAGTAGCTCAGGTCCATGTCCGCACCCTGCCCTGCAATGCCCGATCCCCCTTCCACCAAGCCTTTGTTGAGTGACCTGGGACGTCGTTCATTGAAAGATCTTGCTATTTTACGTCCCCTCCTTTATTGGACCCGCCTGCGGCATACACCTGAGTTATCTAAATATGCCGACGGCCTAAGAGAAGTAATGCACCTTGAGGGATCCCAAAAAATCAGTTGGCTCTCGAACATAAAAAAACTCCTTACAGAACTGGGCTTTTGAGAAGCCTGGGACTCTGAGATCCTATTGAGTAAGGTAGACATCAAGAGTGCCTACTGGGCTTGGGTTGACAGGCAGGAGTCTAGTAACCATAGGTTAGGTAGGCTCACTGATGATTTTCGTCTACACAAACAGGCCCCAAGCCTAGAACCCTACCTGGACTTTATCAAGAAACCGAAAGATAGGGCTCTTTATATCTAGTTTAGGTTAGGTACATTACCAGTCCGAGCATTTACTAACAGTTGGAAATCCCCGTACCAGACCCAATCATCCTGTCTCCACTGTGATGATGTAGTGGAAAGCGTCCCGCACCTTATGTTCGCCTGTACTGCTTATGTAAAACCGAGGAAAAAAATGGTTGATTCCGGTTTGCTGTCAATTAGGAACCAGAAACCATTGTGGGGCCCTGAGATTATTACGCACAAATACTAACACTACTCTGGTTTGTGGGGTGGCCAAATTCCTCAGGTGGTCATGGGTGATCTGCTCGAAAAAGTTATGTTTGGGATGAAGCTTTCTCCCAAACTGTGTTTTTTTTTTGTCAAAGGTATTTTTATTGATAGATTGTAGAACAGAAGAAAAGAAAAACATGCGACAATCCCGCACATCTTCTGACGCAGGGGGCATATATTAAGTCAGGCGGAAGAGATGGCATGGATCCAAGGCAGTTCGTGCATCCAGGTCTTAGAAGGGCACAAAACAAAGGGAAGTATGTGCAGCACAGGACAAATGAGAGATAAGGCAGTACAGAGTCAGGGCTATTAGCTAGAGTAGGTGCCACTGCATTTTCAAAATAATGAAAGAGGCCTGCACTCTCCCAAGCTTGTCCATCTCTCCGCCTCCTCCATGTGGCGGGACGTCACAAGAACAGGAACCTAAACCCCCCCCCCCTAGTGGTTGTAGCCATAGTCATACATACACAGTCAATTGGATGAATACCTCTTACACTTGAAATAGATGAAGGGCTCGCACCGTAGGCGGGCAAACAGCAGATGGCAAGCCTTTAGAGAGAAATCGAACTAGAGGGCCCCAACGAAACGTAAAGTTCCGAAAGTCATTGAGGAAGATATCAGCCATACGTTCCATGCACAACAACTTCCATAATCTCGCATGCCACAGGGAAAGCGCTGGGGCCTCCTTCTTTTTCCAGGACGCTGCTAGGGTCAGTTTGGCGCGCCAATACAAAGCCAAAGAATCTTTTTGTCTGCTCTGGTTTGGTGTTCAAGATCCAGATCCCGAAGGCCCAGTAAAATATGAGCCATAGAATCCCCGATCGGGTAGCCCAGAATCTCCTTTATGTGGGATAGGATTTCCTCCCAAAAGGGGGCGTATGACAGGGCAGTCCCACCATATGTGCCTGAAATCACCCAGGAGGTCACAGCCCCTCCAACATCTATCCGAGGAGCCTGGAAAATTCCGGCTCAATTTAGCTGGATATAAGTACCAGTCCATCATTGTTTTAAGATGGGCCTCCCTAAGTTCCAATGAATGATTGTGTTTAGCTATATCATGCCACAGGTGGGACCATTCCCCATCCGAGACACTACGACCGAGGAGATCTTCCCAAAGGGCCACGTAACTCGGTCTAGGGGAAATGGTCGTGGACAGCAAGAAAGGAAATGGTACCCCGCATGGTGGATGTCTTAGTAAGCAATGTTTCGAAGTGGGTAAGCGGTCTGGTGGCCGCGTCTCTGACCGAAGTGGACAACGCCCAATGGAGTAACTGGGTATGGCGGAACCGCGCCAGCCGCTGGACCCCTTAGTCCCGCATACAGTTATCAAAAGTGAGCGGGGCGTAGCCATGGAATAAATGCGTGAGAGCTAGGCAGCCCCCCTCCCTCCAGGCATCAAAGGGACCCTCACGCGCAGCAGGGGGAAAGGCAGGATTAAAGTGTATAGGCGTAAAGGGGGACGGGAATGACGTCCATCGTTCATCACCAGAGATCGAGTCCCATACCTTCAGAGTAGTGCCGGTGGGGTTACTAATGTAAGCGTTCAGGGGCCTATCACCTTTGGGCTTCCACACCAAGTCCCAGATCGTTCTCCCCGTGACACTCCTGTCCATGTGCAACCAATGCTTCTCCGAAGTAGGCTGGGATCACTCCACCAATACCCGCAATTGTGCCGCCTTGTAGTATAAATGCATATCGGGAAGGCCTACCCCTCCTTCCTTCCTCGGTCGTCGGAGAATGTTAAACGAAAAGCGAGCGCGACCCCCCTGCCAGATAAAGCGAAGCATCAGTGTTTTGATACGGCGGAAGAAGTCCTTCTCAAGTACAACAGGGAGCGCCTGGAAGAGGTATAAGAACTTAAGGAGAAGGGTCATTTTGAGAGCATGAATCCGCCCCAGCCAAGATATGAACAATGGCCGCCAACGCGCCAGTTCACCCCGCATTTTCTCCACTAGGGGAGGAAAATTGGCAGAGCATAGTCTCCCAATCGTGGGAGTCAGGTGGATCCCCAGGTACAGTAAGGATGAGCGGGACCACGGCAAAGGCGTGAGCGGCCGGAGGTGATCCACTTCTGCCAAAGAGAGCGTGAGGTTAAGAATATAGGACTTATCGTGGTTGATTTGAAATCCCGCCACTTCCTCAAAGCGCAATAGGGCGTCCTGGATGTGGGGAAGGGAGCGAGCGGGGTCCGAAAGGGAAAGCAGGACGTTGTCGGCGAACAGGGTGATCTTGTGTTGTTCCCCAGAGAAGGGCAGTCCTCGAATATCCGGGTTCTCCCTCACAGCGAGCGCCAGAGGCTCGATGCTTAATGCAAAAAGCAGGGGTGAAAGGGGGCAGCCCTGTCTAGTACCTCGCGAATGTGGAAAAAATGCCGTAAGATGCCCGTTAACCGTTACTCTAGACCGGGGGCTGCTGTAGTTTGCTCTGAGCATCGTCAAGAATGTGTCTGAGACGCCAAACGCCGTCAAGGTTTGGAACAAGAAGCCCCAGTCCACTCGGTCAAAGGCCTTCTCGGCGTCGAGGCCCACCAGAACCGCCGGGATCTTGAACTTGTTGGCCTTCCCGATTAGATGGATCGCTCTCCTGGTGTTATTTTGAGTTTGGCGCCCCTTAATGAACCCCGATTGGTCCGGGTGGATGAGTGCCGGCACCAGGTCCTGTAGCCTGTTAGCGATAATGGAAGAGTATAACTTGGCATCTACGTTAATTAGGGCTATTGGTCTATACGCAGAGCACTTGGAGGGGTCCTTCCCTGGCTTTGGGATGACCGATATGATAGCCTCCGCCATGGATCCTGAAGTCATGCCCATCTCCGCCATGGTATTAAAAAGTTGCAGCAAAAAATCAACCACCTCAGAGGCAAAGGTCTGATAGAAGAGAGCCGTAAAGCCATCCGCCCCCGGATCCTTATGGGGCTTCAGTGCTTTAATGGCAGATATGACCTCTTCCCTGGTGAAGGGAGCAGTGAGCAGCTCGTCCCATTCCGTGGATACCCGAGGGAGTGGGAGCCCAGCCTGATAATCTCTTTGCCTCTCGGGGTCAAGGGTATCCCCCGAGTAAAGTGCTGCGTAGAAATCGCCGAAGAGGCCAGCTTTGGCCTCATCACTGTGTACTAAGGTCCCTACCGCATCGCGGATCCCCCCTATGTATTCTCTCTCTCTTGTCCCGGAGTTGGCAGGTCAGGTGCTTCCCCACTTTGTTCCCCTGAGAGTAGGAAAGGCGAGGCAATTTCAGCAGGGTGAATTCCGCTCTGTTATTGTAATGAGCTCTTAGTTTGCCCCTGACAGCCGTCAGTGGCCTAAGTGTCTGTCTGGAGGGGTTTTGTTTATGCACCAGCTCAAGAGCGGAGAGCTCCCTCTCTAGCTCTTCCCGCTCCGTCCTTCTCAGTCTGTTAAGGGCGGCATTAAGCGCTAAACAACTGCCCTGTATCGATGCTTTGAAGGCGTCCCACCTAATAAAGATAGAGGTGTCGTTCTCGTGGTTAAGTTTAAAAAATCACGGATAGCCTTCCGTATTGCCTTACAGGATGGATCATCCCCGACCAGGGAGGCCGGAAAGTACCACTTGTGTTGGACATTGCAACCGGCCGCCCAGTGTAAGCAAAGTGTAAGCAAACTGTGATCAGAGACAGACAAGGGAAATATCCTGGCATCGCGCAGGTTCCCCCGAAGGGATTGACTCAAGAAAATGTGGTCTAAGCGAGAATAAGAGTGATGTACGTGGGAGAAGAAAGTAAAATCCCTAGCCTGGGGTGAAGAAAGCGCCAACCGTCTATAAGACCCATGTCTGCCAACCTCTGTTGTGTCTCGGCGGAGAAAAGGCCGGTGTCGGATCTCTGGTGATGAGAGCTGTCCAGTTCCCTATGCCATACCAGGTTAAAATCCCCCATTACAATCAGGGTCCCCTCGACGAAGTCCTCAACAATCCGCAGCAGGTCCCGAATAAACCCATTTTGACCTACATTGGGGGCATACAGAACCAAAAACGTGCTCAGCTTGCCGAGGAGCATACCCTTAACCATAAGCCAGCGACCCTCCCTGTCGTTACTCACATCCATGGGCTGGAAGTGAAGGGCCGAGCGGAAAAGAAGGGCCACTCCCCTGTGTTTCGTGGGGGCTGAGGACCTGTATATTATGGGAAATTGCTTATGCTTAAGGTGGGTTTCATCCTTCCGCGCCAAGTGGGTTTCCTGAAGGCCCACCACGTCTAATTGGTGGTCAAGGATATATTTCCACACCTTCTGGCATTTCTGAGGGGAGTTCAAACCCTTCACATTCCAAGTACCTAAGGTGAGATGCATAACAGAAGTAGAACCTCACCCCGCTCAACAAACAGAGTCAGTCTGGCAGACCCCCTCCTCCCCAGCCAGGACCAATGCCTCTTTACAATCCCTCCATCACAAGTGCAAGCAGTGCATAGTAGCTCAGGTCCATGTCCGCACCCTGCCCTGCAATGCCCGATCCCCCTTCCCCTCCCCCCAGGCCACCCAGCACAGCACACCCAACACCTTCCATCCACCACAAAACCCGAACACAAGGCTCTCCGCTACCACCACTACCCTCCCACCCTGTCCCCCCTCCCACCATTCCCCCGTCCACCCCAACCTTTACAAAAGAATAAAGTCCGTAAAAAGCCATGTAACAGAAACAATGCAAGACCCCGCAAGGGGGCCTCCCAACAATGACCGCAAGGGTCTGGGCGGCGAGAACACCCAAAACACAGTTCCGGGAAGACGCACCAGTGAGTTCAGAGATCATACGTAGTACCTGATGGAAACGAGCCCCTCCGGCTTCCACGAAGCTCCGTCCTGAGGCATCATGCCGCCGATGAGCTGTCCGTTCGCGCCGCCTCCGTCACCAGCGCAACCGAGGCATCCGCCGTTCCTCTCTCGTGCAGGCGAGCCGATAGGTCCGGCCCCCTCACTGCTGCAGGCCTACCCACTCTCCGCCAGGCCGGGGAGCGCGATCGATGCCTTGCTGGGAGCCCCCCTCCCCGGGGGGCGTAGTAGTGTCATTCAGGCCAAGGAGCTCCCTGGCTGCCGATAGCGACCTGATCTGAACAAGTCTGTTTTGCCAGCGAAAAATAAGGCGAAAAGGGTGACCCCAGGAGTAGGCCACGTTCTACTCACGTAGGAATGCGGTCACTGGACGGAAGTCTCTCCGCTTCTGCAGTGTCGAGGCAGCCAGATCTTGAAAGAGCTGAGGACGGTGGTCTCGAAATTGCAGGGGGTTAATTCCTCGTGCTTTCCTAAGTATGCGCTCCTTCAGCTGGAAGTCATGGACACAGACCAATATGTCAGGGGGTGGTGCTCTCTGGCCCCGCGGCAAGCCCACCCGGTGGACCCTGTCCATACGAATTTCCTTGAGGTCATCTTCCGCCAAGATCTATAGGAAAAGAGCTTCCACATAGCCTCGCAAATCCCCCCTTCTCCTTCCCCTTGTTCCGGCGTGACCTGTTTTCTAGGTCCTCGGCATGGGCTTGGATGTCCAGATTCTGCTCCGATAACCGAAGCACTTCCTGCTGGAGCTGGTGCACATCCCCCACCAGCCCCAGGTCGTGTTCCTCCAAGGTCGCCACCCTCTCTCCGATGCTGTCCACATCACTCCTCACCTCACGCAGGTCCGAAGCCAGCTGGGAGCGAAGCTCCGAGATGTCATCCTTGATGGCTGTAAAGAGTTCCACCATAAAGGCCTTGGTGGCGGCCGCGTCGTCGTCTCCACGTGGGGTGATTTACTGGGTCCAGGGGATGAGGCAGGCGGCGGGCCCTTCGGCGCTCCATCTTTGCCCGGTTTGTCCTTACGTGGTCTGGTCATCATACCTCTAGGCCAGTGGACCACCCGGATACAGGGAAAGCCGCCTGAACCCCTCCTACACAACGCACTCCGAGAGTGTAAAACCGGTGTCTGCAGTCAAGTCGCTGTTGCGATGCCCGTCCCCCTATAGCTCCGCAATGGGGATCTCGTGGCGGGTACTCACTCTGGTGTACTCTCCGTCAGGGCCTGGTATCCAAGGCTCCCCAGTCCACCTCGACCAGGAGGCCCAAAAAAGCAGGTCCGGCAGGCTGCAGAGTCCGGCTGCTACTGACCACCACTTCGAACCACACTGTTGGCAACTCCGTGGCAACTCCGTGGAGAGTCCCCCAGCGAGACTCCAGGCTGGCACCGTCCGCACCAGCCATCGCTCCTTCCTTCGTGCAGTCAGTGGTAGGGCCAGGTCCGCTGAAACAGTCTAGGCCCCGACACCAGGGCAGCCCCACTCCAGGCACAGGCCGCTCTGCTTCCTCGATAGTGGCCGAACCCCCACTGACCGCCCCGCTTTCAGTCAGGAAAGACCCCGTGGGCCCCCCACCAGTCCGCTGAGCCCCGCTGTACCTCCTCCGGCCGGCTCTGGCGCCACACGTGCTCGGGGTCTCCCGATCCAAATGGGGATCCCACGCAGCTCCTGATGTTCCTCCTGCCACAGGGCCCCTGCAAAGCTGAACCCGCCACACCCGGGGCCGGGCTCGGGGGCGCGGAAGGACGGCAAGTCACAGCAGGTCGCCCGGTCCGGCAAGGCCCAAAAGCACCGGCCTCAATTAGTGGCTCCGGCTCCCGGAAGTGGACTGATCACCGGGGCTCCGCACCACAACAGAGTCCCTGCAAGCCCCAGACCCCGCCGAAGCACGAATCCTCCTCGCAGCCAGGGGCCCCGAGCGGACCATGCACAGTCTCCGGCTATCCGATCTCGTCACCGCAGCCCAGTCGGACGTGGGGGCAGATGCGGCCCGACAGGCCAAAATAACAGCGGCCGCCGAGTCAGGCCTCTACCCGCTCCTCCGCAGATCGCCTGTTCTCCCGTCCCGGGAGGTCGAAAGCACACACCACTCGCTCCCGTTAAGCAACGGGCTTTGGCAGGCGCAAGAGCGGTCTAGAAGTCGGCCCCAGGAAGCAGCTTCTCAATGCTGGGCAAGTCGTGGCGCCGGAGGGACACAAAGGTACGTCTCACTCCGTTGCCATCTTGGCCACGCCCCCCCAAACTGTGTTTTAACGTTGCATCAAAGCTGTGATTATTTAATTCAATCTTAATGAATATGTACTGTATATTTTTACTTCCAATGATTTGATGGTAATTGATCTTATAACTATGTACTCTCCCTTCTTAGAATGAATTGTTATTTACTGATTGTATAAGTGGGGAATACTTTTTATCTTGTTGTATTTTAAACTTTTTTTTTTTAAACCTATTTAGTAAATGCTTTTATGATATTTTTTATATTGAAATAAAGCTTTGATAATGGTATAAAACAAACTTCAAAAAGTAAATCAACCCTATGCTGACATTTACTCTTTCAGAGTAATCCCCAGCAACTCATGGAGTAATCTACACTTACTGTGCAGTTGACACAAGATCATCCTAAGTAATGTAAGCTCATCCTGAAGTTGTCATGAGATCATACTAAAGTAATCCACTCTCATTTTAAAGTTGTCTTGAAAACATCTGGACCTAAAAAGTTATCATGAAATTATTCTAGAGTAATCCTTGCTCATCCTAAAGTTGACCTGGAATCATCCAGGTGTAATCCTCTCTCATCCTGAAGTTGTCACTTAGTATTTTTGGGGTGGTGGGAGACCATCACTCACTTTCAATTGAAGTCATCAAAGCATCATCCTGGGGTAGTTTTAGTGATGACTCTAGAGTCAACTCACTTAACTATTGTGCCGTATACACATACTTCAGGATGGTTTTGTATGATTTCACCACATCATTACAGGAATATGTCATCTGAAGTCATTGAATTACTTCATAATGACTCCAGGATGAACTTCCTTTTTGACTTGGGAGAACTCATGACCACGGAGCATGCCAACAAAGAGTCTCTACATCATGCCTTTCGTGAATTGGTCATGAGCCCCAGTGCCCTTGAAGCCAAGGCGAGTCAGACAAGATAAGAGGAGCTAAGAGGAGCAAAGATGCAGGAAGCCACAACAACCTGTCATTGGTGGTTATCTAACAATAATGTGTTTGATAATACACTATCATCATGCTTAATTCCTTACAAGGGAGTTGGAAGAGTAAATACAAGCTTGTTCACTGGCACCTCTAGGAAGAAAGATTGTGATACAGAGAGAACATCCTTCTGTGATGGCCAAGAGTAATGAAATGCTTAGTGGGAAAGTTGGCATTTATGTATTGATTTATTGGTGGGTGATTGCAGTGTGCATACCTCTCTTATCAGATTCAGTAAAGCCTTTTAAACCTGGCTGTTTAGGCAAGATTCATTTCCTGAAGTTTTTTTGTTTCTCTGTTTTGTGGCTGGTGCAGAGACGAGACGCCTCTGGGCATTTGTTTGTGCTTTATAAGAATATAAACAAATAAAAAAATCACATTAAAAAATCACATGGTGCTATGCTGTGCACATTGACTCAGACTTTTCCCACAAGACAAGCCGATTCATCCATCCCCACGGGCTGCTTTCTCTTTCCAAAATGTCAACAGCAGAACAGAAGGGCACCCCATTCCAGTCCTATGACTTAGAACTTAATTTACACTTGATTGCCAGCAGGGAGTTCACCTGAGTGTAGCTAGAGTATCAATCAAGGTTCCACTGCCCAGTACTTGTGGAGTCAGGATACAGGTGCCTCACATCAATTATCAAACATCAAAGACAGGAACGTTCAAGGAAAAAGATAGAGACGTCAAAGCTGTACATTGTTGTGGATGTTCGTCCTTGCAGCGAGATCACAGAGTAAGTACATTGCTTCAGCCAACAAAACATGTTGCACTAGTGGCAGTTATCAGAATTACTCTAAATCCTGCCTCCTGTAGAAACATATAATCTGAAAGTCCCTGATTCTAATGTTGACAGTGCCAACTCTGCAACTAAGTGTTCTAAGGTTGACTAAAGAAGCACAAAGTTGCTTAAACGTGGCTTGCTATTCGCAAATACCAATGCAATGCATTTCACAGACTTCTATAGCCACATTGCCTGCTATGAAACGGCAATACCTGACGTAAGTGCAATATACAATTAAAAAGTTATTTGTAGTATGGGTTAATGTCCGCATATTGTAACAACCATGACTGCATAACGATTTTCTTTGTCTGTATATATGCACGTACTTCAATCAAACAACCTCGCATTATATGTAAAGCGCTCTAATACCTTTGGGTCTAGCTAGCGCTATATAAAACCTATAAATAAATGAATATTATGGGCCGGTTATGTTTAAGGCGAAGCAGCTGATAAAGAGAGATATTTAACTAAATGTTAATAACAAATGAAATGGTAGAGAATGGCTCTACTCAGTGTGATAAGTCTTAGCGCTTCGGTAACGAAGGAGTTAAGAAGGCTTTTAAAAAACTAAACAACTAGACGCGAGTTGACCCTTGTACTTTACAAAGGTTGCAGTCTAGTTTGGACGAATGAGACTTGGCTCTTATGACTTCATCCCAAGTGTGGGCTAATCCTAGGAGGTGATACTATTACGTCAAGCAGAGATACTGCGGTGTTGTTTATCCCGGTATAGCCTTAATTACGCAAGTTTTGCAGGTCAAAAGGGGGGCAGAGTGGTAATACTGGATGGTTGCCTCAATTCCGAGCTACATACCTCAGAGCCACGCAGGTTCTCCTTCGCATATATTTTGCAGGTGTAACTTGCGATTGATTTACCTGTCATAAGGTATGCCGAGAAAGACTCATTGGAAATTCTGCGGATGACCTAGGATACCGATTTAGGCGCAAAAAGGGTATCTGGCCAAAGTGCCTGTATTGGGGGTATGTGTAAATGTGCATTAGCACTCCAGGCCCCCTCTGGGTGCACTTTAAGGGAATTACTGTGTAGGGCAAGGGTGTGCATTTCAGCCGGTAGGTGGTGCACTGTGAATGCCTCTGAATACTTGGCTATTCCAATGGGTTTGTTTACTCCTTCCTACCTGTGAAATTCTATTGGTATGATGAAGCAAAATGTCTGTGGATGTTAAATGAGGACAAAGGTCATGGACGCAACACAAACACTTAAAGAGCTGTACGTAAATGTCTCTGTGCCATCCCCGTGAACGGCAACGAGAACACACTTCAAATAAATCGCACTCTTTCCATCGACCCCTGACAATTATCCTTCCGAAATGCCTCGGTGATACTATGGATTTAAACAAGCTATGCTGCTAAATATATCTTACAAATGTTCACTTTGAGCACGTACGGCAATTGTTGATCGCAACACTTGGATAAATAGGTCTTGGTTTTCATTGTATTGTTTTGCCTTCAGTTTTAAACTATCATAATATAAAAATGACAATTACACTGTCTTGTAAAGGAACTGGTCTTTAAAAGATCTCTAGCAATGTCGACTCTGCAGTATCACACATCTTCCTAGGGGACTTCAATCTGCATTGGTCCAAACACAATGACCCCGCGGTTTCCTGCCTCAAGTCATTTCTAAATCATCATGATTTGTCACAGCACTGAGACCAACCAACCCACACGAAAGGGGAAATCCTTGACCTCATCATCTCCAAGGAACAGACCATCTCTTTTGAATTCATAACCCTTTGTGATTGGTAGAAACATCACAGCATCCTCTTTTAGATTAATAGGGAGGTGATATTGAGGAAGGCTAAACCGCTTAAATCAAAGATTTGGAAACAAGATCTGTTAGACCTGGCATCTTTGGCGTGGTTTCCCCCTATCTTTTTGCCTCTCCCTCCTGTATTTTTGATGCTGAGCTGGATTTCGTTTTTGCTGGTTTAGATGCTTTGGACACTTTGCCACTGCTGTTCCATGTCAAAGTGCAAGTGCTCCAAGTGTAAATTGTTATTATGATTGGTTATCCATGATTGGCATATTTGTGTCCCCAAGAAATCCCTAGTAAAGTGCACTGAGGGTGCCAGGGCTGGTGATAACAAATGCTACTAGTGGGTCTGCAGCACTGATTGTGCCACCCACATGAGTAGTCCTAAAATGGTGTCTCAGACCTGCCACCGCAGTGCCTGTGTGCAGTCTGTGAACTGCCATGTCCTCCTGGCCAGTGTCCCCATTGGGCAGGCCTAACCCTTCCCTTTCTGTACACATTGGTCACCCCTATGGAGGCCCAAGGTACCCCCTTGGGCAGGGTGCAGTGTATGTGAAAGGTAGAGCATGTACTTGTGCAGGTGACATGCTCTGGTAGTGAATTACAGCCATTTTTGTTTTTCACTATTGTAAGGCTATCTTGCCCCATAGGCTATCATGGGGGAGGCTGGCTACAGTGGCTACCAGCATATCTTCCCATAGGAGCAAGATGGGACATAAAAGTCTGGTATCCCTGAATTCAGAATTTCATAACACATCTTTTAGGAAAGGTTGTTTTTAAATCCTGTGTTTGAGAACAGTACTTTTAGAAAGTTGCTTGTAGCTTTCTATCTTCTATGGTTATTATGGTGCATGCTCCCATATTGTCATTCCTTTCCTATGGTTACAGAATGTTTATGTTGAAATATTCTCTGTGTGCTCTAGTCTGGCAGTTTCCTGGGAGCTGTTGGTACTGATAGTCATTAAAGTACATCTGACCTACTATTTGAGTGTGTTTGGAGTCACTTCAAATTGGCGACGAGGACTGACTATTAGTACCATATACCCACGTGTGCTGCGATTTGAACGACTACTGGAATTTATTCTGACATTTTCGGTCTATTTATGGCTGATGGGATCTTGGATCTCAGTAATAAATCAACTCTGAGGTGGTGTAGAAGTCGTAAAATGAAGCAGCGATTAATCGGGAATAGAGTAAAGAAGTATTATCTCATAAAAGTAGTTTATAACTTGGTTGTGTAACGAGGAAAAAAAGAAGTTACTGTCTGGAGGATTGATTGGACACATGGTGTTTTAAAAGTCGAATATGCGGTGTTACAACAATCTGCTCGGGAGGCTTACAACATTTCAAAGAACGGCCTACAACTGCTGCTGTGAGTTATTTGTGTGAAAGGATTTAACTCACTTTTGCTTTGGCGTGTGTGCTAACGGTCTTCACAGGAGTTCAATTGTTTTCAGCGATGTTCGCCTCCCGCGGACAAAGCTTGACTGATGACATCTACGAATCCTCAGACCACTTGGTGATTGCCAGAATCGTCAGAGTAGAACTGTGACTGTGTACGCACACGCTGACTGTCTGGAACGTCTTGCGCGTATTAAGAGCATTGTGCGTGATGGTCCGGTTTTGATTTCCATTACCAGGAAGTTATTACTGTCGGTGTCTCCAGTCCGAGCAAATTCTGTTCCACGGTGCTTAAGCCTGTTTTTATCCCCGGTACTCTAGAGGAGAGGGAGTGATCATCGTCAGTTTCAAGGCGGTGAAATCTGATTCTCTTCATCTTCACGGCGGTGAAGTCAGTTTGGATTTCCAGTACTCGGGACAAAGGCATTCACAGTGTTGTTGACGTGAAAGTCCAGGTTTTTTTTGTTACAGTGACAGTAAGGTTTTCAGAGTGAATGGGAAGGATTAAATTTTTTTCATCGTAAAAGAAGACTGTAACAGTGTGGTGAGGACTTTGAAGGGCCTTGTTTTCATCTTACTCTTTTAATATTTACAATATGTGGGGGACATGGTGCAGATGTGATTAGTTCAAGCACGAATTACAAAACTCATATCAATCAAATTTAGTGAAGGGGTTCATTCTACTCATATTCGTTTAAGTTTAAAATAGCATATTATTTGAGTATTAGTTGAGTTTTTCATAATTATTAGTAACATGCAGAATGTTCAAGCACCTCCTCCCTTTTTACAGCTCCCAGGGGATCCACCGGTGGTTTGGAAAGTATGGTTTCGTGCATTTGAAAAGTATTTGGGTGCAATTGGAGGTAGTAGATTTAGTGCACAAAGGAAAAAGTTTATTTTAGGTTTAAAGCATTTTATTAAAACATAAAAACATAAAAACACGGGGAAGGGAAGTAGGAGGTCAAGTGTACATACAGTACAAAAGGAGGCACGTTGCAGCAAGTCTGGTAGAAAGTGGGGAGGTCGGTATTCCCGGAGGGGAAAAAAGGCAAATGCTGTAAGGCAAGAAGGCCGTGCGAATAACCCTCCAATAGCCCCCTACCTCCCAATCAAGGCTAAGCATGAGTAGCGTCCCACAACACAGCATAAACAACACAGTCCCTCCCAGCCCCCCATCCCCAGAAGAGAAAAGGAAGAAAACAATACCCCAACATCCCCGTCCAATATCCCGTTATAGAAACATTCACCCCAGCCACCCACCCCCATCCCCCAGTCCCCCCGATCCCATCCCTCTCAATCCGCTGGAGCCGCTGGCGGCGTCAGCCTAAGAAGGCGTAGGTACCTCGGACATGTGATCTCGCGAAATTCCGTGGATAACAGTGCCAAGAAAGGGTGCCAGAGCTCCTCGAACTGATCTACCTTACCAGCCACTGTGAGCGACATCTTCTCCATACCCAGTACCTGCCAGAGTCTATGTAACCAGCCAGTGATAGAGGGGGCAGTGGGGGTGCGCCAGTGCACCAGGATATTTTGAACCGCTGAGCCTAGCGCAATAGCAATCTGCCTACCCTTGCGGGACTTCAGCGGGTACATCAAATCGTTGGGAAGGCCTAGCAGGACATATGCCGGGAAGCGCGGGAGTTCAACCTCGAAGTGCCTGTCCACCTCATCCAAGACCTCCTTCCAATAAGCAGACAGTATCGGGCACCCCCAGAGAATGTGCGATAGAGTACCCTCCTGTCCGCAGCCTCGCCAGCAACCCTTGTCGGTGAGCTTGTGCATCTCGTAGAGCCTCTCCGGGGTGTAATACCAGTAGGTGGACACCTTGGTAAACGTCTCCGTCAGCCCAGTGTGATACGCAGAGTGCCTCGCCCGATATGCGATCCCGTCCCACTCCCTGTGGCTCAGGGTTCTGCCCAACTCTCTGTGCCAGCGCTCTCTCCCCGGGTTGTGGTAATGAAATGGCGGGGGTTGGAGAAATTTATAGAGATCAGTGATAAGCTTGGCATCCGAGGTCCGGGTCACCAGCCACCGCTCATAAGGTGTGCTTTGACGGGCCGCGACGTCGCGCACTTGGGGTTGGAGAGCCCAGTGACGGACCTGCATATAACGCAGTCTGTCCGCCTCCGGCAGACCAAAGTCCTGTCGGAGTTGTTGGAAAGGGAGCACGCCCTCCGGCCCGTAAATCTGAAAGAGCGCCCTGCAACCCGCACTCACCCAGTGAGAAAAAGCTCCCGGTTCCAGGCCCGGAGTAAAGTCTGGGTTACCAACTATGGGCGTGAACGGTGATGGGAAAGTAGTTAGCTCGCGGAGTTCACAAACCGCATCCCACACCCTTAGTGGAACCCGGGTGACAAAGGAGGCGTAGAGATTAGCCGGGCGGTGTGCGCGCCGCAGGAATGGAACCTCTTGAAGGGTGCGACCTGCAACCGCCTGATCCTGAAAGAGCCAGTGCTTGTCTGATTCCCACCTGCTCCATTCCACCAAATACCGGAGTTGCGCCGCTTGAAAGTACTTCCGGAGGTCCGGAACACCGAGACCCCCCGCCTCTGGCGCAAGCGTGGAAAGAACCCTCTTCATCCGAGGCTTGCGGCCCTGCCACACGAAACGGGAGATGTCAGCTTGCGCTTGCTGTATCCAACCCACAGGGGGCTGGAGAGGTAGAGTGCGAAAAAGATACAAGATCTGGGGCAGTACCGTCATCTTCACCGCTGCGATACGGCCCAGCCACGAGAGCAGGCCCTTGCCCCATCGGCCGAGTTCCTCCTTAATCTTCTTGCTAAGGGAAGAATAGTTGGCCTTGACCATCTCGGGCAGCGAAGGTGCAAGCAGGATCCCCAGGTACGACACCGTGGAAGAGGACCACTGCATAGGGAAAAGACGCTGGAGGTCTCGCCTGGTGTCCGCGGAGAGCGACACGTCCAGGGCAGCCGATTTCGACATGTTCATTTTAAAGCCGGCCACGCGTGCAAAGGCGTTCAGTTCCCGGACGCAGGCAGGGAGTGACCGCCTGGGGTCATCCAGGGTCAGCAGGACATCATCCGCATATAGGCTAACAGTATGGGTATACTGACCCATCTCAACCCCAATAGCGTCCGGATTGTCGCGAATCCTCTGGGCGAACGGCTCCATATAGAGGGCGAACAAAAGCGGTGAGAGGGGGCATCCCTGTCTCGTACCACGCTCAATGGCAAAACTACCAGAGCTGTGTCCGTTGACCCGCACCGATGCTGACGGTCTCCTATAACAATTGAAGACCATGGAGCGGAACTTCTCACCGATCCCCAGTTTCCCGAGAACCAGCTCAAGGTACGGCCAATGAACCCTATCAAAGGCCTTCTCCGCATCGACCGACAGCAACATCCGTTCCCCCGGGACGCGTGAGGCCTTTTCTAACACGTGCGTCACCCTCTTGGTGTTGTCGACCGTCTGCCTACCGGGCACAAAACCAGCCTGGTCCGCCTCCACCAGGCCCGGTAGGTGCAGTCCAAGTCTGGCCGCCAGGATCCCCGTGTAGAGCTTAAGGTCCACATTCAGAAGCGAAATAGGCCGATATGAACCGCACAAGGTCCGATCCTTCCCGGGCTTAGGAATAACCGACACCGTCGCGGAAAGAAGATCCGGCGGGATGGCCCCCGGCTCAGAGAAGGAGTTGAACAGGCGAGTCAGGATAGGCGCCACAGTGGAGCAGAAGGTCTTGTAGAACAAGGCCGTGTAGCCATCCGGGCCCGGGGCCTTACCGTGCTTCAGTCGTGCGATAGCGGAGACGACTTCCGCCACATGGATGTCCCTCTCCAGATGGTCCGCCTGGGCGGGTTCCAGAGACGGGAGGGTCACAGACTCCAGATAGGCCTCTGCTTCTCCCGGTGGGGAGGGTTCCGCGGCGTATAGCGCCTCGTAAAAGCTACGGAAAGAATCCGCCACCTCCGCGTCACCGGAAACCGGGACCCCATCCGCGCCCACTAACTCCTTCACCACATTGCGTTGCCGCGCAGCCCTGAGCCGATGGGCCAGGAGCTTACCGCATCTGTCTCCGCCTGTATAGAAGGCATGCTTCAGACGCAACGCCGCGTATTCCGCCCGATCTAGATCCAGCGCAGAGAGGAGTTTCCTCGCCGCTTTGAGCTGCCTCCAGACCCGAGGAGCCCCCGTGCGACGGTGAACCTGCTCAAGTTCCCGGGCTTGCGCCGTCAGTTCGTCTCTCTTACACTGCCGCTCTCTGTTCTCCGCCGAGGAAATGGAAATAAATTCCCCTCTAAGGACCGCCTTCAAGGCTGCCTACTGCGTCGCTAGAGACGTGTCGGAGTTGCTATTGTGGACCAGGTACTCCTGAATGACCTCCCCCACGCGCGTCACCACCGACTTCCTATGTAAAAGCGTATCCCGAAGCCGCCACATCCCTCTAGAGGGGGGGGTTGCCGGCCAAGCAAAGACTCCGGAAACCGGTGCATGATCGGACAGGGACAAGACCCCGATGTCTGCCGCCGTGGCAGCCGAGCGAAGCGGTCCGCTCACCAAGAGGTAGTCCAACCGCGAATAAGTGCGGTGCGCATGGGAAAAGTATGAATAGTCCCTATCGGTGGGGTGCACAGTGCGCCAGAGGTCGTGCAGATCCATCTCAGCAATCTGGTCTCGCACCGCTCGAGAAAGCTCCCCCGTCTGCGGGAAGCGTTGGGCAGACCTATCCAAAGCCGAGTCGAAGACCACATTTAGGTCTCCCCCCAGGACAACATGGCGATCGGGCGAGGCAGTGACGTCCACCAACACTGATGCCAGGAAACGATCCTGGTGGTCATTCGGGCTGTAAACGGAGCCAACCGTGAAGGCGATACCTCCAAGCCGCATGCGATACACTAGGAGCCTCCCCTTCTGCTCGGCGTATTTATACAACACCTCGCCCCTGAAGGAGCTGGCTAAAAGAATGGCTACCCCCGCAGTCTTGGTCGCCGCCGAAGAGAAAAATTGGGTGGGGAACTTGGCAGAGCGCAACCTATGACAATCATTGGAAAGTAAATGGGTTTCCTGCAAAAGGCAAATGTCCGCCTGCGTCCCTTCCAACAGGGAGAGGATCGCCCTACGCTTCACAGGGTTGTTCAGACCCTTAACATTAAGGGTCACCACCTTCAGGGACGGCATCGCTCCCAGGGGATCGAAGCGCTATGCAGCAAGTGAGGGACCAGCGGAGGGGGCGCGCGGGGCAGGGGTGCAGGAAAGGCCAGAACCGGCCGCGCGCATGCATGGGCAGTATCGGACGGGACCCCACGAACAGCAAACCAACCCCTAAACCCTCCCTGAACCAACCCACGGCAACTAGCCAAAACCATAAACAAAGAAAAACACCCCATTGTCTCAGTCCAGCCCGAACGGGCAAGTCTGCAGAAATCAGTCAAGTGGACGTTCAGCCACTCACCTCCAACTGTTCCCCCCCCACCCCCCCGTCCCAACCCAGCATCGTAGAGGCTAAGAATCTCTCCCCCCGGAGTGAAGTTAGGCCGTCAAGGCCACACCGTCGGATTCAGGCAAGGTCCCGGCCGCCGTTCTCAAGGCCTCCGCCATCTCCGCTCTGACGGTAGGGGAATCAGGGCGACTCAGAGTCGCCGGCGATTGTCGTCTCCTCGATCTGCGCCGGCCCCGTCTCTCGGGGCGTCTCCATGCGGGCGTCGCTCCGTCTTCGTCCGTGGCTGTGAGTCCCAGCACCCCGCAGATGTCTTGGAGGGAGCGCAGCTGGTGTAACACTCCGTTCCATCGGAAGATTAGACGGAAGGGGTGACCCCAAGAGTAGGGCGTCTCATGTTCCCGCAGAAAGTCCGTAGCGATCCGGAAGGACCTACGCTTCTGCAGCGTGATGGCGGACAGGTCCTGGTAGAGCGCCACGGGCCGCTCTCTGAAGGTTAAAGGCTGCTTCCTGCGGGCTTCTGCCATAATGCGCTCCTTCAAAGGAAAGTCCGGCAGAAACGCCAGAATATCAGGGGGGGGTGCCGATGACTGGCGCTGGCGGCCCACTCTGTGCGCTCTATCTATGCGAATCGGAAAGTCCGCGGCTTCCCCCAAAATCTCCCGGAACAGGTCCTGCAAATAGGCCACCAGGTCCGATCCCTCATCTGTGGATGAAACACCCCGCACCCGTATATTGTTCCGCCTGGACCTGTTCTCGAGGTCCTCAGAGTGGGCCTGGAGCTCGACGCATTGCTCCCGTAGGCGGAGAACGTCCTGCTGGAGATGGACTATCTCCTCATCGCGGCGCTGGGCCGCCGTTTCCACCGCGTCAACACGTTCTCCAAGGCCCTCGACCTCTCTGCGCACCTCCCGGACCTCGCTGGCTACCTCACTCTTGAGCGTCTGGAAGTCCTCCCTGAGGGAGCTGAATAAGTCCTCCATGAAGGATCTCGTGACCGGTGGCTCGCCTCCAGTGGCGTCTGCCGAGGCCCGAGAGGGCCCCGGGGATGGTTGCGTCCTGTCCCGCTGCTGCTGGGCCCTGCTGAGCATGTCTGGCAGAGTGCGGTCTCCCCTTTTCGCGCCTCCTCTCCCAGTCATCCTGGCCTCCGCAGTGGGCAAAGCACAGGGCTGGCCGCCGTAAAAGCGTCCAGTCGCTCGTGGGCACCAAATGTGAAGGCCCCGCCGGGGACAAGGGTGATGCGTCACAGGCGACAAAATGGCGGCTCAGGCCAGGGCGAGACGATCACAGTACCGACCAGAGCGGTAAGCAGGGCCAAAGTCAGGGTCCTTCAGTGGCTCACTCTTAAGGAAGGCAGTGCGGGAGCCAGGGCGAAAGGAGGCACTCGTTCGGCAAGGGCGCGGGGAGGGTCGCCAGGTCCAGCTCCCCAGTGACGAGATGGCGGAAGAGCGGAACCCGGGAGGGCGGCCCAGCCGGCAAGACCGCCGGAGACCCCCGGGCTGCAGTGGGCCAGGAAAGAGCAAAGCAAATGTCTCACAGTTGCATCGGCGGGTACACCCAGATCGGCCGCCGCTCAAACACCTCCGTTTCCCGCCTCCAGGTGCGGGAGCCACGTCGCATCACTCACCGACCTCCGTGGGGAAGGGGTAGCGCACCAGCGAGGGTCCAGGGTCCGTTGTCCAGCGTCGACTCTGGTCACGTAGGCTCCGGCCGGAGGGACCCGCACTCCGCAGAGCACGTCGGGTCCGATCCCTCGGGAACACCCGCACACAGCACTCGGCCCAGCCGAGGCGCGCGGACAGCGCCTCAACACGCTCCGCCCTCAGGCTCCTCTCCGTTGTCCGATCCAGGCTCTTCTCCATGGGCCGATCTACGAACAGACATTCAGGGCACTTCCACCAGGGCTATGGGGGTCAAAGTAGTATCAAAAGGTGCCCCAGGAACTCCGGCACAGTTCTCTCGCCCGCAAAGCAGCCGCGGGGGGAGAGAAGCGCAGGAACCGGGGCTCGTGCTGAGCCGGGCCGGGGGAGCTACGGGAGGAAGCGTCCTCTCACACCGCCATCTTGGCCACGCCCCAAAAGTTTATTTTAGAACATAATTTGGGATTTGAAGGACAAGCTGTTCTGGAACTTTTTTCCTCCCATTGCGGTGGGGGAGGAGGAAGACGAGTTAGATGAATTCCCAACAGTTATTTTGAGTTTACAAAAACAATTTGACGTTGAAAAAAGTTTGGTGGTGGCGAGACATAGATTTTTTACCAGAGAGCAGGAGAAAGAAGAGAGTTTAGTTTCCTATGTGGCTGCATTGCGTATACTTGCATCTCAGTGCGAGTTCGAACAGTTCACATCTCAACTAATTCGTGATCAGATAGTTGTTCATACCAATAATGGGAAGGTACAAGAGAAATTACTTACTCTTAGGAAATCCATCATTGGATGAAACAATATCTATAGTTAAGAGTATTGAGCTTTCCCAAAAATCAAAGAGGGAATTAAAACCAGAGAAAAGTTTGATTAATATTGTGAGAGAAACTGAAGAGAAAAATGTGAAAGCTCAAACTCAAATTAAGCCACAAGCTGAAGTTAAGGGTTCAAAATTTGTATCCAACAAATCTGAAAAAAAGAATTTTGTATCAAAGAATTCGTGCAGAAAGTGTGGGTTTGCAGCTCATTTTTCAAATGGTTGTCCAGCAAAAAATAAATGCCACTTGTCATCAGTGTGGGAAACAAGGGCATTTTGCTCGGGTATGTAATTACAAGAGTAATGTAGGTGTGGTTTGTGATGAGCAAAATGAGAGTGAGTCGGAAGTGGTAAGTTCTTTAACATATTTAGTAGTTGTAGTAAAAGATGAATCAGAAGAAATTTTGGTAAACAATAAACCACCTGATTTGTTAGCTGATTCAGGGGCACGCATTACAATGATAACAGAGGAGTTGTTTGAGGAAAATTGGGAAAATAAACCACTCAGTCCACCAGACAGAAGTTATCTGGTGCGTTTGAAACTTCGTTGGTTTTTAAAAATAAACACATTCAAGGTAAGGTGTATGTAGCGAGGAAAGGCCTCAATATATTAGGGTGGTATCACCAAGGGTTGTTTGGAATGACATTAAGACCAGGGGCTAAAGAGCAGGTTTCCATAGTGGAAGATTTAATGATTGAGGATTCATCTGTATTATGGTTTACAAAATTTCCTAAGGTTTTTGGAAATCAACTAGGATGTGTTTCAGGTTTTAAACATTTGATTAAAGTAAAGGAGAGTGCTGTCCCTGTTAAGCATAAATTGCGTAATGTTCCATTTAGTGTGAGGGAAGATTTAGTGTTGGAACTTAAGAAAATGTGTGTATCAGGTGTAATTGAACCGATTGAATCTTCTCTTTGGTTGTCTCCCTTGGTGGTAAGACGCAAACAGAATGGCAGTCTTAGGGTTTGCATTGACCTTTGCAGTGTTAATGATGAAATTTGGGTGGATTCACATCCTCTTCCAAGGATTGATGATATATTATCAAAGTTTGCTGGGTCAAAGGTTTTCTCTAAAATCGACATAGCCTCGGCATATCACCAAATTCAATTAGATCCGTCATGCAAACATGTTACTGCTTTTGTTTCACCGATTGGCACATTTCAATTTAGAAGGATGCCGTTTGGTTTAGCTTTGGCGGCGTCTGTTTTTCAACGGGTAATGGAAAAGGTTTTGGAGGGTGTTGACAATACAGTGGTTTACCAAGATGACATTTTAGTAGCAGGTGATAATGAAGATATACATAATAGTAATTTGTCAGCTGTCTTGACGAGGTTAGAGCAGAATGGTATTGTGGCGAATAAAAAAAAATGTACTTTTGGGGTACAGTCTATTGAATATCTGGGGCATCAGATTTCAGGTGAAGGTATTATACATAGGGAGGGTTTGGTTCAAGCAATTGTTGACGCTCCTAGTCCCACTACTAAAGATATGGTTACATCATTTTTAGGAATGTGTGAATTCTATTCTAAATTCATTCAGAATTTTTCAATGAAGACTGTAAATATGAGAAAATTACTCAAGAAAAGAGCAATTTTCAGATGGAATGACATTTGTGAAAAAGAGTTTATTGATTTAAAAAGAGATTTGGGATAATGTAAAATGCTCACACCTTTTGATCCTGATCTAAGATGTACGGTATCAGTTGATGCGAGTATGTATGGATTGGGAGGAATGATTACTTAGTTTAAAATGGGGAAGGAACAAACGGTGGGATTTGCATCAAGGGCTTTACGTCCAAGTGAAAAGAATTACTCTGTTATAGAGCGTGAATTGCCTGCATGTTGCTGGGCCATTGAAAGATTTAAGTGTTTTTTGTGGGGGAGAAGTTTTGACCTATTGACTGATCATAAGCCTCTGATTCCTATTCTGCAAGGGAAAGTGATAAAGGAACACACACCACGAATTGCGAGGCTCAGTGCAAAATGACTACAATATAGTTTTAAGGTGGCGCATATATCAGGTGGCAAGAACACATGGGCAGATTTTTTATCTAGATTTCCCATTCCTATTTCTGCTCATGAGTTGAACAAAGACATGGATGAGGACTGTCTTATTGCAGCCATTGATGCTTGTTCGGTGGGATGTTTTACAGAACATGAATGGTTTTCAGCCCTGGAAGTAGATTCTACTCTTAAACAAGTTAAAAATTATATAGTCGAGGGTTGGCCCAAAGAGAAACATCTAGAAAAAGACTTACATCCGTTTTCAAAGATTGTTGATGAACTTACTGTGGAGGAAGGTGGTATGGTTATGAGAAGTGATAAGTTTGTTCCACCTGAGAAGTTGAGAAATTGCATAATCAGATTTGGACATGAGGGACATTTGGGCCAGACTAACACGAAGAAGAGGTTTCGAAATTTTTACTAATGGCCATCTATGGATCGGCAAATTAATGCTGTAGTTGAAGACTGTGGGCCCAATTCACAAAATGAACTTAAGACTCAATCATAAACTTACTACTATTTTGGTATTCACAGAATGCACTTACTACTTTTGGCATTCACAGAATGAACTTACTACTTTTGGTATTCACAGAAGTTAGGATTTTGTCTTACGTTTGTCTTAAGACAAACTTAAGACGGACTTAAGACAGACTTAAGACAGACTTAAGACAGACTTAAGACAGACTTAAGACAGACTTAAGACAAAATCGTAACTTCTGTGAATACCAAAAGTAGTAAGTTCATTCTGTGAATGCCAAAAGTAGTAAGTGCATTCTGTGAATACCAAAATAGTAGTACGTTTAGGATTCAGTCTTAAGTTAATTCTGTGAATCGGGCCCTGTTTGACTTGTAATGCCAGTGATAAGGTGGTGAAAATTGTGTCTCCCCCTACACAAGAGGTTCCTAGGCCAGATCGTCCATGGTTAAAATTGGCGGTGGATTTTGTGGATCATTCAACATTTTGCCGAGTAAATATAAATTTGTTTTGTTGTTTCTGACTACTTTAGTAAATGGTGGGAAGTGCACTTTATACCTGATCCTAACTCCATGGAAGTTATCACATTTTTTCAAAGTCTGTTCGCAAGGGAAGATTTTCCAAAGGAAATTGTGTCAGACAATGGGGTTCAATTTACTTCTAGAGAAATGCTGAATTTTTTATCACAATCAGGAATTAATCATAGAAGGGTGGCACTTTATCACCCACAGGCAAACGGTTTTATTGAGAGGACAAACCGTATTTTGGTAGAGTGTATTCAGTGAGCGGTTGCATCCAAAATTGACATAAAAGAAGCAGTACAAAGCATGTTGTGGGCTCATCGCACTACACCAAGTAATATAACTGGTTCAAGCCCCTTCAAATTGTTGAGAGGGCGGAAAGCATCTTTCTATTTATGTCCGGCATGGATGAAAAAATGGGGTTCGGTTCTTAACATGAAGAGAGCTGAATCAATCACTCAATCTGAATCTGATTGTAGAAGGGAAGGAACTAATGGAAAAAATGATGGCGGTAATCAGTTTAAGTTGAATAAGGTTCAGATGTTTGATTCCAAAATCAAAGTGGGTGATTGGGTCAAAATTAAATCACCCCATAATGTGCCCAAAGGTTTTTCCAAGTTCAGCCCTCCGGTGAAAGTAGATGCTGTGGTAAGAGTGCTGTTAGGGTAAATGGGAAGAATTGGTGGAATCTTTCACGCATTTACAAATTGCCAGAGAAGGTTGTTTCACAGATGGGTATCAGTCAACTCAAAAATGGAATTGATGACAAGGAAAGTTTAAAGGGTAATTGTAAGTTTGAATATGTTCCTCCTCCTCGGAGTAGTAGGATCCGGGTTCTACCTAAACGGATGGATTTATGATTTGTTTTATTGGTTTTGTTCTTTTTCTATGTTTCTCTTAGGTGGAATTGTAGGATCTGAATTTATCTATGAAATGTATTTATTTTTAGGATCTGAATTAATCTATGAAATGTATTTATTTTTTCTTTGTTTTTTCTTTTATTTCTTCATCTGCTTTATTTCTATTTTTTATGCATCAGTTTATAGTATATAGGTTTATATTTGCTTGATTTTAATTATTTAGTGGTAGTAAAGAAGGGAGATATTGCAGTATTCTATCTTCTATGTTTATTATGGTGCATGCTCCCATATTGTCATTCCTTTCCTATGGTTACAGAATGTTTATGTTGGAATATTCTCTGTGTGCTCTAGTCTGGCAGTTTCCTGGGAGCTGTTGGTACTGATAGTTATTAAAGTACATCTGACCTACTATTTGAGTGTGTTTGGAGTCACTTCATTGCTGTTCTCTTGTCTGACCTTTCTGTGTGCCTTGGCCTGTTTATGAATTGACTGTCTGGTTTGTGAGTGACAGAGGCTGGGGAGCCCCTAGGAGGCTGGCTGAGTCAGCCCAAGGCTGAATGACTGCATCTGCATCTTGAGTGGTGGGAGGGGATAGCACCTGGGCCTGAATAGGGCTGTGCCTGCCTTCCACAATGCTGGCTCCACCTCCTGCTGGGCGGCTGACGACCCTGCCCCTCTCCCTGAAATGAAAGGAGCGGCCAGGAACACCCAGAACTGGTTCAGACCGGGCTCAGAGCCCTCCTGCACAAGTACAGGACCCCTGACTACAGAAAATTAGATCATCCTGGAATCAAGAAGGAACCTCTGCCAAGGAGAAAGCTGAAACTGGAGAAGGAAGACTGTCCAGCTGTTGCTCTGCTGGACTGACCTGCTGTTGCTTTGCTGCCAAGGAGAGGGGAAGGACTTTGCTTTGTGCTGTGTCCCCTGTCTTGAAGGAGTCTCCAAGGGCCTGAGAAGAGCTGGCACCCTTTTAAGAAGTCCCAGGAACAAAAGGACTTCATCCCCAGCTTCCCTGAACTCTGCTGAGAGAGTTCCGTCCTTCCTACAGTGCTTAGGCCAGTTGTGGTGCCTCTGGACGTTGTACCTGTGTTGGGAAGCTGGAAACCAAGCTTTTAAAGACTTTCTGCAAGTTTTGTCGCATCGCTCGCTTGCGGAGTGCATCCCTGACAGTGGGAGGAAATTCCCGCCACTACGAAGGTCGAGATCGTTGCAGCGCCTGTTGCCGCTTCCAGAGCCATCGCATCTTTCATTTGCGAGATGCACCAGACCGGTGCGGGAAGATTACCATCGTTGCGAGTGTCGTTGCAGAGCCTGTTGTCGCTGGGTGAGATCGTCGCACCGCTTGCTTGCGAACCGCATCACGTTGCTGCGAGTATCGTCACAGAAGCCATTGCTGCGAGATAGAGATCACCGCGGGTCCGCTCATCGTCGCCCCGGAGATCGTCGCAACTCCAAAGATCATCGCATCGTGCCTTTGCAAGAGAAAACTACCTTTATTTTTCTAAACTGTTGTGGAGCTAGTTTGTGGTGTTTTCACTGTGTTACTGTGAGTGTTGGTACAAATACTCAGATCAATAAACTACGACAAACTAGCTGCCTTATGTATATCCGTCCTTTCCTCCCAAGCTGACTTGGTAGAGGTTCAAACTCTCAAGGACCACTACAATTCGAGCTTCACCGAAATCATGGACGACTTTGCTCCATTCCAGCTTAAAAATACTTCATAAAAAATTTCCAAACCCTGGTACAATGAAAACTTAAACTCCGAACGTCCCAACCTTAGAGCAGCTGAATGTTCCTGGCATTCCAATCCCTCCTCGGATCAACTAAAACTTCTGAGAGATGTCAGAAGCCTCTACAATAAACTGATCAAGAAAGCTAAGGTTGACTACTTCAGATTACAACTAGACCAAGCAGCAAATCGCCCCAAGAAACTCTTCGAATTCGTCAAACAGCAATCTGTTACTGCTCCAAGCCTCTCTGATTCGAGTGGCAACCCACCTACTTGCGAGGAATTTGACGCTTTCTTCACGGAGAAATCACGACTCATCTCCATTGAACTTGCCTCTAAGAAGGCCCTCTCGCCACCCTCTTTAGCTGCTTCGCCCTCTGACTTCCCTGAAAAGCATATCCCGACCATCTTAGATGCTAAGAACCATGCTTCATGGGGCTCCTTGTCCCCTTTTAGTGAAAGACATTGAAAACATTCTCCAGACTATCAACCCGTCTAACCACTTCGGTGACCCCCTGCCTCCGGCCATCTTCAAAGAGATCAAGAGCGCTCTCATCCCCACCTGGACCAGAATTGTAAACGCCTCCTTATCTCAAGGCTCGATCCCAGGTCTCACCTATTCTGAAAAAAATAAACGCTGACAAATCGGATCTCAACAACTTCTGTCCTATTTCCAACATCCCCGCCCTAGCGAAACTCCTTGAAAAATGTGTCCAATCCCAGCTCTGTGCTCCCATTGCCAACTGCTAGACCATCATCAATCCGGTTTCCGGAGGGGTCAAAGCACTGAATCGGCCCTCATATACATTTTTGATGACATCCTGAAAATACTTGACAAAAACAAATCCTGCCTTCTGATCCTCCTTGACCTTTCCTCTGCATTCGATATGGTTAAGCATGACATTCTCCTAACGATCCTACAAAACAGAATGGGTTTCTCGGATCAGGTGCTCCACTGGTTCTCATCCTTCCTTATTCACAAATCTCAAAGAGTCAAGACAAACCACTCTCTCTCAGCCCTCCCCAGTACTTATGGGGGTCCCCCAAGGATTCGCCATTTCTCCTATCCTCTTTAAACTTTTCTTGGAACCTCTTGCTAACTCACTTAACTCCATGAATATTCTCTTCCACATGTATGCCGCCGACACACAACTCTATTTGAAAATGTCATCTCACTAAATTCTATCCTCACGTCGACTCAAAATTGGTTAACGGAGAACCATCTCATGCTCAACGCTTCCAAAACGGAGTTCTTGCTCATCTCCCCACCGAACCACACCCCCAAGATCAATCTCTGGATGTCCCACCTCAGTGCTCTCAACTGCACTCCGATCATCATAGACTCAGCCAAATCGCTCAGAGTCACAGTGGACAAGCACCTGAGTATGAAGACTTGTATCAGCAATGTTTGTAAGGGAGCGAACGACTTGACGTGGACACTCAGAAACATCAAACCCTTCCTGCCACAAAAGGATTTCAAGCAGGTGGTACAAGAGCTTGTCTTACCAAGGTTAGACTATGGCAGTGCAACTATCTGTGGCCTTCCTAAATACGCCCTGGCTTCACTTAGGGCCTCGCTGAACTCTGCAGCAAGACGGACTATAGGCTGCAAACAAAATGTGCACATATCCCAGTCCTTAAATCTCTCAACTGGCTACCCTTTGAAGCACAAATCCAGCTAAGTATTGCAATCCTGGCGCACAAAGCCCTCCACTACAATACTCCCACATATCTGGCGCAAAAACTTGAATTATCCTGTGGGGAGAGGGCATTTAAAAGCCCCTCTACTCTCCTGCTGAAACAGATCATCCTTAGCAAAAAGAGAACTGGTCACCAAGCATTCTCTGGCGCTGCCCCTAAAATATGGAACTCTCTTCCTCCGGATGTACGCAGACTCTCCTCGACGACAGCCTTCAAGCGGGAAGCCAAAAGATCCCTAATGAGCAAATTAGGGTGCAGAGGCACTCATAAGGCGGTTGTTTCTTGGTTTCTATCTCCATGGCACAACTAACAGTCACGGATTGAATCTTCTGCATAATATTATACTCTATACGTGTACCATTGTTTACTGTTCAGCATTTATTTTTCTTCAATTGCTGTGTACATTTCATTTTGTCCTCTCTTCCAACCTATTGTAAAGCGCTCTGATATCCTTCGGAATCTTGTTTGCGCTATATAAAACTTTATAAATAAATAAATAATCCCTAGTAGAATCAAGGAACAATTACTTTGAATAACAAGCCCGGCAGGTCTGCCGGCAGCAGGAGGAGGCGCGCGCGCGCCTCGCATGGCAGAAAGGCATTGCTCTGTCTGTGTGCTTCACCACCCATGATACTGTATTTAGACCATCTATAAGAAATTAGGTTAATAGTTGTGCAGGAAGTGAGGCCTGTGCAAATAATAAGTCCACAGTCTCCCCTAACTGGGAACAAAACACCCCATTGTAGCGCTTGACTCCCTCAGGGTAGCAAAGCAGAGCAGTTCAAATCCTTCTGAGGGGAGGTGGTATGGGCTTGTAATCACCATTCACAGCCAGATTCATCATTGTAAAATCGGTTCACAAAGGGCCAGATTCTGAGAATCCGGCCCTTTGCGAGCGCTATTTTTGCATTTGGGATTCATCATCCCAAATGCAAAAATCGCTGTTACAGAAAGCGCAAAATTGCGAAGAATCGCATTTAAGGAATCTCAATTAGAGATTCCTTAAATGCAATTTATGAACCTTTTAAAAATTGCAAATTCGCAATTTCTGGCCGCTATTTACAGCGAAGTCTGACTTCGTGGTAAATAGCGAAAACTTGGAAAAATGCACTTTAGTGCATATTTCTAAGTTGTATGTTACACACACACATGTCCTTTGGACATGTGTGTGCGCAACATCAGGCTACATTTACATTTCAGGGGTGCTACAGGGTGTCCTTTGGACACCCCTGGCACCCTTGAAATCGCATCCTTATTTGCGATTAGCAAATTGCTAATCGTAAATAAGGATTGACTCCCCATTCATTCCTATGGGCCTTAAGGCCCATAGGAATGAATGGGGAGTTATTCCTTATTTGCGATTAGCAATTTTCTAATCGCAAATAAGGAAGCTGTGGAAATCGCATTTTTTTTTGCGATTTCTACATGAATCCCGTTTTGCGAGTCTTTAATAGCGATTCCTTAATAATCGCCATTAAGGGCTCGCAAAACGGGACATTGATGAATCTGGCCGTCACTGCCACACAATAATAACACTCAATAAATGATTGTCCAGTGGGTGTCTTTTCTTTCAAAAAGTAAAAGTACTTTTGTTACACTTGCATTTCCGAATGCTATGCATTAATCAACAAATACATACATCTGGAAGATTGAAAATACCTTAGATGACATTCTGCAATCACATTTGACCCCAAAGGGTCATAACTCCAATACCCTCTCCTACCTATGCCAGAGAGATAATATAGGGGTATCACTTAAAATAAAAAAGCCTGTGGGCTTTATCAACGGTTATTATTACAACATATACTAGCAAGCCTATTGGCTTTGTCAAAGGTTCACCACATTAAAAGTCAAATAATCCTCATGTTAAAACCACCATCATCTCACTTTAATCCGTAACCATGTAAGAATGCAATCAATCAATAAAGCATTTCAACATTAATTAAAAATCACCGTCAGCATGATACCGTCAATAAAGCATTGCAAATGAACATAACATGTGACTGTGTCCTTTTTGTACACCTTCAGACTAACCCCTAGAGGGTACTTGATTCCCAGCTAAAGAACACAAGCTCCAGCATAGAGAGTGCTTTGAAAAATGATGAATATCCTACAGGGGTCATCCTTTCCTTAAGCGCTCTTGCAGTCCATAAGCAATTTCTTACTGCCAGTGGTGGTGCCACTGTCCTCCTGGGGCTGCCAGTGGTGGTGCCCCTGTCCTCCTGGGGCTGCCACAGGAGATGAATACATGTTCAAATTAGCCCTGCAGGTGCTCCTGCAGAAGAGCAGTGAATACTTAATGAAGGACTCTACCCCTGCGTTCAGGAGAGCTGTCCTTCTACTTTTTTTTGTTCATTTGTTGGCTTCGGAGGTGGAGTCCCAGGCCCCTTTCTTTCGGCGGGGGCACGATGGCTCTCCCCTTTCCATTTTTCTGGTGGGCCCAAAGATGGGGTTCCGGGCATCATTTTGCACGAAACTGCCTGGTGGTTGGAGTCCTCGAGCCTCAGGAAGCTGTGGGGAGAGGGCCTCATGTCCACCTCCTCCCAGGCTATTACAAGTGTAAGAAACTTGTGTCGAACTCTGAACACTGGCCCACCCGGAGGTAATTTAAGGAAGATGGGGGTCAAAGGTCACAGAGCTTCAAAATGCTATAACTCAGGCCCGTTGGGCTGATTTGGGCAAGTCTGTGCTCATTTTACTCTTGGTGGTGAGTACTAGCCTCCAGGAGCCGTTCCATCCGGGCTCCTGGCCAAGAAAGCGATGTCCTTTGTAGGGTGCTGGTCCTGGAGAGACCTACCTATCCTGAGATCAACTGCAAACAGAGTTCCATCAGGAAGCTTGTACTTTCAGCTCCCCATGGTGTTGCTAGGGTCACAGTCCAGGCTCAGAGTATAACTCCAACAACAACAAATCTCCTTTTTGCAAGAGTTTTTAAAAGGTATAGAAAGTTCTAGAAGCCAGCCATCCCTGGTCAATCCCAGGGTGCTACATCACCCCCCAACCCTTGCCCAACCCTCCTGCACAGCATGCTGGGACAATTCAAGAAGGTGCCATCAAGAAGTCACCTCTCATATCACCTCTGGGGTCCGCAGCTCGACCCCTAGCTGACATCACTGCCAGGGACTTTGTCATTAAAACTTCAAAGAGAAGCCCCTCATGTGTTGGCTTCAGAGGTCTGGGCTTCTTTCTTTTTTCGGTCGGTCTGGGCTGGGTCAGCCCAGGTACAGTGTGCCCGCTAATGAACATGTTTCACCCCAGTTTTATATCTCACAGGACTTTGTGAGCCTAAGGGAAGCAAAACTGGACCCTAATGCAGATTCCCCCTATCTGCATAATACAGTGTCACTGCAGACTAAACAGTAAACCATACTGACTTTACCTATGAGTATCCACTAATATCCCAGGTCATCATCTAACCTTGCAGAATCCCCTTTGCGCCAGGCTACCTATGCACAGTTTCCGAGCTGCACATGATGGTAGTCTCCCACGGTGCAGCCTGCGTAAGTGGGCTCACACGTTCAGATGGGTTCACCCTTACCCTTGCTGCATCCTACCAGCCTTATTTTAAAAGGCAGACAGTGGCGGTAGCAGACGTGGTACATTTGCATGTGATTATGGTAGGTGAGACACAAGTTCGGAGACTCATTTAAAGTAAGAAGTCCAAAACTGGAGGATAAAAAAAGCAAAGAATCTGGGTGTACTAAATGGGCAGAACCCAACTGCAACATCCTCCATGCCACAATAAATAACTACAGTTTCACGCAGCTTGCATATTAATCACTAGTACAAAACAACTTTGGGATATACTGGAGAAAAAGAGTACTTTAGTATGTAACTGATGCTAAATGAAAGTATGTGTACATATTTCTGTTGTGTATATTTTACCAATGCCACTCACACCTTTCATACCAACACAGATAAACAATTATGACCAAGTTACTTGAATACCTTCTTAAAGAAATAGGTGAAAGATTTAGAAATGTTACGCCAATGTTTTTGTGAAAAATATTTATGTGAAAAAAAGCTCTTTATTGAATTCAACTGCAGTTTATTACATTTTGTGGCAAGAAATACATACATAGCTGGGGATAAAACAAAAACGTACAGCTAATAAATGTCTTAAACACAGACATAAGTACTTCAAAGGAAGCTAGGTTCCCTGTGAACACGTGAATGTCGAACCATCAATATGAACATTTTACAACATGACCCACGAAAGGAACGCTAGCTGAAAGTGGTATGCCTAATAAAAAAGGTATACTCGTTTGAGTATCCATGTATTTCCATAGGAGATAGCTGAAGCATATTAAAGAAAGCCATTCTTCCCAACTTGACCGAACCACTCAAACATAGTCTACAGTGAATTTGTTTGTCCATATTCTAAGTATGCCTTTATTAAAGCACAAAAGAAAATATTCAGCTGCCTGCGTGCTGGAACCCATATTAACTGGACCTAGCAGTGCCTCTGAATGTACCCCACATAGTCGTGTTCACCTACATGCTCTGAACAGGGAAAGAGCTTGTGGCGCTCTGTTTCTAGGCAGCTCCATACCATCAACTGGGCAGTCAGAGCTGGTATTGAACAGGGGTAGGGAGTTGAAAATATAAAAAATAAAAAAACACTTACATTTTCCAACGGCTGCATCTCTCCTCCGCTTCTCTGCTCTTCCTGACTCCAGCCGTAATAAGCTGCAGGAAGCACCCGGCACACAGGCACCCCTGGGTCAATGAATGATTGGTCTGTGCACCGTGGATCGTCACTCAGATCGGAACAGGGAGCCTAATCATATTCTCCACCAGGCTGTACCTTACAGTCTGGTGGGGAATAGGCAAATAATTTAAAAACCAACGTTGGGCATCATGAGGTCGCTTTATTCTGATTTTCTTAACGGGGCGAGTTGATCGCTTGATATTTTTAGCCTGAGTGTCGAGGGATTCCTGTGTCGTGGGGTCAGTGGCAGTTAATAGTGAACAGAGGTCGCTAATGTTGACGCTGTTCCAGTTTCTGGCCAAGTGATTTCTTTCCTGTAGATTTTTAGGAGGGGAAATACTAGATGTCATGATTGAGATAATATGGTGGTCCGACCAGGTGTACGGGGAAATTGTCGGCTTGGAAATTTCTAGGTTAGAGAACCAGGCTTTATCTAAATATGCCCCTTTATGTGGGTGGCTACCTTTATGTGTTAGATGCAGTTACTTCTGAGAAGGAGGTCAGTGAATTCTAGGGAATCAGTGCTTTCCCGTACATAGCTGGGCCAATAATTAAAATCTCCAATTATGAGGAGTCTGTCATGGTTTATGGCTATGTGTGAGATCATTTCACTCAATAGTTGAGGGAATGTGGGCATATGATAGGGAGGTCCATAAAATAAATAAGCAGCAGATAAAAGGAGACTGGGATGATTCAAATTTCAGTATTCAACTGACAACTGAAGTGATATCTGCAATCCCCAGTACAGTAAACTGTAGTTTCTAATGTATAAAAGCTGCAACCCATCCCCCAGCTTTACCGAGGGCCTGTTTGACTGAAGAATGTAATAATTATCAGGAACTGCTGCCAAGATGTCGGGAGCAGATTCATCAGAGAGCCACGTTTCTGAGAGTAGGATGATGTCAGGTTTATCAGTCGATAAACTGAAATAATTTGAGCTGATGTTTTACCATTGAACGAGTGTTCATATAGCTAATTGTGATATCCTTTGCCTCAGGAGTAATAGTAACTGAAGGGGGCTTGTTGTTTGTATAAGTTTCCCCACCATAAGTGACTCCTAACATTGTATCCCCATGTGCCGAGATCCCTAACTCATTAAGGGTAGTCAGAGTCTTCGGATCTAAAGTCCAAGTCCCCTGTAATTGTCTCAGTTCATCTGCTGAATAAGTAGTAAAACAGGCATAATGGCTGGTGCCTAGCCCCGGTCGGCCACGGACGGGTGCAGACAGGCTTGCCTTTGGGCGCCGGTGGCACGTCTGCTGCGCATCAAATAAGGCATGTGACTTATGTAGGCAGCCCGCTCCACCCCCAGCAGCCCCCAGCGAACAGGAAGCCGGGATTTCAAAGTGCCAACACCCTCCACAACAAGCGGGGAAACCCCGTGATGGACCGGAGTGCAGCATGGAAACAACTGACCAGCTGAGGTACAAGTGCAGGTAGGGGAGTCACAGCATACAATTTTAAAAGCAAAAGAAACCTTAAAAGCAAAACAGAAAACAAGGATTGTGCAAGTAGTTTTAAAAACACTCCAGAGGTAGAGTTAGTATCACTGTCTGACTGGTAAATGCGCGCGCCTGCTGCGCGTCGAATAAGGCATGTGACTTTTGTAGCCCCCAGCAGCCCCCAGCGAACAGGAAGCCGGGATTTCAAAGCGATGGCACTCTCCACAACAAGCGGTGAAACCTTGTGGTGGACCGGAGTGCGACAGGGAAACAACTGACCAGCTGAGGTACAAGTGCAGGTAGGGGAGCCACAGCACACAATTTTAAAAGCAAAAGAAACCTTAAAAGCAAAACAGAAAACAAGGATTGTGCAAGTAGTTTTAAAAACACTCCAGAGGTAGAGTTAGTATCACTGTCTGACTGGTAAATGCGCGCGCCTGCTGCGCGTCGAATAAGGCATGTGACTTTTGTAGCCCCCAGCAGCCCCCAGCGAACAGGAAGCCGGGATTTCAAAGCGATGGCACTCTCCACAACAAGCGGTGAAACCTTGTGGTGGACCGGAGTGCGGCGGGGAAACAACTGACCAGCTGAGGTACAAGTGCAGGTAGGGGAGCCACAGCACACAATTTTAAAGGCAAAAGAAACCGTAAAAGCAAAACAGAAAGCAAGGATTGTGCAAGTAGTTTAAAAACACTCCAAAGGTAGAGTCAGTATCACTGTCTGACTGGTAAATGCGCGCACCCGCTGCATGTCGGATAAGGCATGTGACTTTTGTAGCCCCCAGCAGCCCCCAGCGAACAGGAAGCCGGGATTTCAAAGGGCCGGCACTCTCCACAACAAGGGGAAACCCCGTGGTGGACCAGAATGCGGTGTGGGAACAACTGACCAGCTGAGGTACAAGTGCAGGTAGGGGAGCCACTGCACACAATTTTAAAAGCAAAAGAAACCGTAAGAACAAAACATAAAGCAAGGATTGTGCAAGTAGTTTTAAAAACACTCCAAAGGTAGAGTCATTATCACTGTCTGACTGGTAAATGCGCGCACCCGCTGCGCGTCGAATAAGGCATGTGACTTTTGTAGACAGCCCTGCTCCGTCCCCAGCAGCCCCCAGCGAACAGAAAGCATGATTTCAAAGCGCCGGCACTCCCCACAACCAGCGGGGAAACCTCGTGGTGGACCGGAGTGCGGCGTGGATACAACTGACCAGCTGAGGTACAAGTGCAGGTAGGGGAGCCACCGCACCAATTTTAAAAGCAAAAGAAACCGTAAAAGCAAAACAGAAAGCAAGGATTGTGCAAGTAGTTTTAAAAACAATCCAGAGGTAGAGTCATTATCACTGTCTGACTGGTAAATGGGCTGCGTAAATGTAATGCAGCCTCGTAAATAGGGCGAAGTCCATATCGCCACAGGAACATGACTAAAAGCGACGTTCCTGTGGCGATAGGGGCTTGTAAATATGCCCATTAGGATTTACAGTCCACTCCTACCCTGAGCCACCAGATCTGCCCTGCCCCCCCAACCTAGCCCGCAACAACCAAAAATAAAACGATAAACGTGTTATTATTGTTTTATCTTTGCCCATATCACTGCTCTAAGAGCAGAGGAGCCTCATATGCAACTGGGCCTTTTAAAATGTGCGCCCTCTGCTCACAAGTGGCAAGTATGTACCTATTGCAAGTGTTTCCACCCTTTGCACACCCTGTTGGTGACGTACAGATAAAGAAAGTCATCACTGTCCTCTTAATCCTTATTAAACAATAGGACACTGCTGAGTGGCTACATGTTAGATCTAGGACTGGAAGGACCACCTTAGATCCTAAGAAACTTTCAGTTTGTTGCGAAAGGCCGACTGGACCAGGCGTGGAGACACCAGAATAAAACACAGCTCTTAAAGAAGTACCTTTCTTCTGCTTTTGTTGCAGTCTTAAGAACACTACGTTGGGTTTCACACGGTCAGGTCCCTGAGTAACAAACTGCAAACCAGGGGTTGCCGCTGCAACCCCTGCTGACCCCCTAATGACGTATAGGTGTAACATGTAAGTTATGCCATACATCAGAGACATCAGCGCCACCCTCGCTCAGGGCACTTTCTCAGTCCCCATGAAAACTAGCCAAATCCTCTAGCTTTTAAAACAATCTCACCTCAAACCAGACGTACTCAGTAACTACTAGTGTTTCCATCCGATTTGTAACATAGAGATGGATTTCAAACTCTGAACATGTCTAGACTAATGCCACCTCCATCAAGCCTACATTTTCGAAATGACGTTATTGCGCAACAAAGAGACAGTCACAAGTCAAGCAAAGGATGATTTAACACACGTGCATGTAACAAGTGTACCCCTATGTTTTCCTCCAGCCTAACCTCTCCATCGTCTTCGACACAGTGGGGGATGACTAGTTATATTCCTTCCTCAAGGATGACCACAAGGGCATCCCAGTGGGCATATTCAAATCCTGCTCCCTCCTGGTCATGTGGATGCCATGAAAGGAGCCATCTTTCTAGATGGCAGACAGTCTGGGCCTGATTCACAAAGGTAAACTTAGACTGAAGTGTAAGCTTACAAATTTTTAGGGATTCAGAAAGTTTATCTTTGTGAATTGGGCACTCAATGACTCTATCGTCCAGAATTCATCTGGTATTAGTTATACAGGATGCCTTTCTTCCATGGAGGTAAGTAGCAGGCTGACCTTTCCGGTCCCTGTTCCTTTTCATCTACTTATGTTGTTTACCTGGGCAGTTTAATCAATATGATACATGTACGTATAACAGGCAGAGACAAATTCATAGAAAGGAGAATTTAAAAATTACTTCTATAACAATGAAATTATCTGATTGTTATAACTGTTCTTCCCCATACTGTTCTTCTCTTTTTAAACTAGTTTCTCTTGATTTGTAAGTTAGACGTAACGCCTCCTGATACCTCTTTGGACTGATAGAAAATATAAAAAGGCAAATTAATCTAAATAATAAGTAAAGAAAAACTTTACTTTTCTGTAGTTAAGTGCGCAGGAGTAACAATGGATCCTTTCCTGGCAAGTGAAGACCTTTAGTTGTGCCAGTGGAGAAAGCCGGTGCAGGTCTGACATCACCTACATGGGTGATTGCCTGAGCCTCCTGTCCTGAAAACATGCTACCATGACAGTACACGTTTTAACTAGGTAACCACTAGAATGTGTGCTAGAATATTGATTGCATTGTGTGCTTTACTGCATTGTAAATGTTCTTTGACTGATAGGCAAGAACCTTTTCTGAAGTGAGAGCTACTTCTGATCAGTGAAATGATTGTGAGCTACTGAAGACTTAGCAGCTTGTGCATTGTTACCAGACACCTTCACACCCAGCTCCATTGATTTTAAGCCTAATGTCAATAGAACTATATACTATAGTTTGAACAAGATACTTTGACTAGGGGCTCTATGACAGGACTGCCATGTGTGTCAGCGAGAGTCTGGTATTTGGGGATATATGAACATGTGTGTGTATGAATGGGATAAATGTGTTTGGGTGACTAAGAGCCTATGTCATATGTACTTAGGCACTGCAATAAATTTCATCATATGTTACATGTATAATAAAACACATAACCCTTTTTTTATATAGAGAAAAATTTAAAGTGCAGAAAACGTTCTACAAAAATGTTCGTTATTAGGAACATTTTTCTGCACTTTGAATTTCTCCATCTTAAAAAAATGGATGCATTTTTCAGTTATAAATATGGCACCATGTCTGCCAGCCACTGGGAGCAAGATGCCTTCTGTGTGTAAAGGCAACACTATGAAATGGGAGAAAATTAAACTGAAGCGTTATCTTTATGTTTATATGGATTTCACAAAACCCATCCTTTAAATGTAATCCCCTTTCAAGTGTCACATTTACAAACACCAGGCATCTTGTTACAAGTGGCCTGTAGATAAGATCCTATTTTTATAACAGAAAAATACAGTCATTTGCGTAATTGGGAAGAATTTAAAGTTAACAAACCTGCTTCATAAAACTTTAAGGTGTAATTGGCTTAATTGAAATTTGAGAAAAACGTTGACTTAATGTTTCATAGAAATATTTTTCTTCAGTTTAAATTTCTCCCATTCAAAAACTAGGACTGTATTTTTCTGTTAAATATGGCACATTTAAATAGCTCAGTGCATCAGTTCTTCACCTCTGTGCCCTGGATCATAAATCTGACTGAGTACTGCTCATTTTCATGCCCTGATGAAGATAAATTAAAATAAACACAGACTTCCCTTAACCTTAAAAGAAAAATGTGACCCTGTGCTTTAAAAATGAACTTAAGGCTGAACTATTGGGAGCTCAACTGGTTGGAGATACTTGTAGGATTCACAGACAGATCATACATTTCTCACCTTGGTAATGCCCAAAGCACCAATGTTTGCCCCTAATGAGGCTGTGCCATTTCCAGAGCCCCAGATTCCTGTGAATAAGAGGCCAATACCCTCCACCGCAATTCCTCGGTTAACGGCCTGCTTTGGAGGAGGTGGAGCCCCAGCCAGCCGCGCACAGGAGTGATAGTCGCCTATGGAATCCACAGTGGATGCAATCACTCCAGCCAACATGCCAAATATTCCACCCACGTTGATGGTGGGTCTTCCCCACTGGCCTAGAAAAGAAAATTGTAAAATATAGATCAAAGATTTGCAAAGCAACAGGTTCTCTTGCCCAATGCTACCAGCTTAAATAATGGATACACAGGGTGCACAGGCTCAGAAAACTTTACAAAAGTTTAATATTTAGCATTGCTTAATAAAAATGCAGATTTAAATAATTTTACAGCACACAGTACAGCTTCAAACATATGAGAACAGAGGGGCATATTATCAAGGTGGGCTTAATGAGACTATCGCCGCTTTAGCGGCCATTTTCGGCCGCAAAGCGCTGATAATTCTACCGCCCTATTAGCAAGCTGTCGCTAACAGCAGTTAGCGACAGCTTGTAGGCAATAGCGAGCGGTTTGGGGCCCGCTTTGCATGTTACCGATATTTATCGCTAATGACATGCAAAGTGGGCGTACCCAACCTGTTAGCAACTGAAAGCAGTCGCTAACATCGCTATCGCCTATCAGTGCAGGCGTAGGGATGAAAATATTTGCGCTAAGCACGAATAACGCATGCTCAGACCACTTCTTAGCCTGTATAACCAATGGGAGGTGGATATTCAGGTTAAGTCCCTATTAGCGATAATGCGTGAATATCGCTGTATTTCCAGTGATATTCACGCATTTCGCCGCTATCGCCGGATATTTTATTGCATTGGAGATAAATGTTGCTAATAGCACGTTATCTCTGCGATAAAATCCGGCGATGAGGGCGATAAAAAAAATGTCGCTAAGCTCATTTAGCGATAAATATCGCTAGTTGTTGATAATTTGCCCCAGAATCACTTGACGGTAAGTGATGCATACTACTGTACATCTTAATAGGTTGTCCTTAAGAAGATGTATGAGACAGCCTTGTAGCTCCTGGAAAACTGGAGCAGGCACGTTTTGTTCTGTATCTGGAGAGTGCATCTAGTCGCATGCTCTCATGTTAGGATACGCTGGATTGTGAGGCTTACTCACATGTAGAGGGATTAGATAAAGTGTGGAAATGCCAGGCCTTGAGCAAGTTTGATTGAATCAGGTTAGGCTAAGAAAGCTAGCAACAGAAAAGAGCTCTTCGGTTTAATAGTGGAAAAGGTACTGTAACATCTCTTTAGTAATATCGAATGGCAAGCTGCTAAAACAGTGGCATCCATTTTAAATAGGCAATAACCTGCTTTGCATGGAAGCTGTTCTTTACCAAGCTTCTGCTTGACCTGCTGCATGACCCTAATATGGAACAAAGGCTGGATGAGTCTATTGCTCAAGGGAAGACATTAATATAGACCTACAACATACACTCTTTCTATCCCGTATGAGGTCCTATGGATTCTCTTTGGTGCTGAAAAACCCTTGGCATGCTAGAGAGTCCTCAGGCACAGAACCAAACAATTGGAGCAAGAACACTTAGAAGACTTTATTAAGTTGATCTCTCACGCGGCCATTGTTGGGGCCCCATGAAGACTGATGCAGTCAGGGTATGCTCTGGTACTCAGGGGTATCCTCAGCCACCTCCCAAAAATTGCAGAGGCACCCCTTCAGGCACTAAAAGAGCATCAGGGGGCATAAGCACTCAAAGTGTTCGGCACAATTTAGATAATCTTGTGCAGCATGGCCAAATGGGGCAGGAGCCTGAGATGTAGCTCCTGCTGCATGCAGTACAGATTTTTGCAACATGCTTTTGGATTGGAAAAATGATTTAGTATAGTTGACAATATTTCAATGCCAATATGTTCTGGATGTTCTAGCACGATCAGATTTTTAGAAAAACAAGAAATGATGCTACAGGATGACAGCACAACATTCGGTGTCAATTGAATGAGAAGGTTCACAAGACAAACTGTTGCTGCAAATAGCTCAGAGACTAAACTTTTAAAAGGGCATCATCAGGAGTACCTACCTGAACAAAATATACGAGTGCCTAATTTTCAGCGGATATAAAAGGCAAAATAGGCAAGTCTGATTTTTTTGCATTTTCATAATTAGCATTTTTGTTTCTCAATGAAAATATTTACTCTCTGTATGAACTTTTTCTCCTTCACCTCCTCTACAATTTGTGGTGTTTCCTCCCCACACCCACTACGAAACTAGCTTATTGCTGACCTTGTCAGGAGTATATTTAAAAGCTTTTCCATTGTGGTAAAGCAGCTGCAAACCATAAGTGAAAATCTACATTGTATCAATATGCACCCATTTTTGCTGGAAGCACCTCCCTGGAGCACCTAGGAAATACACAACCATACATTTGTGATTGCGTACATTTCAAAATACTGGCGGAATTTTCATACTTCAAATGGCATTTCCAAAGCTGAAATACTCACAATCCTCCTTTTGTGATTCACGATTGCCATTTTGCCCTCACCAATAGAATCGGAGTGTCTCAATGCCTTTAAAAATCGTCCCCTCAATGTTTTCTACTAAGCTCTATTGGAACACGTTTTCCTATGTATCATTTTGGCACTATAGAGATTCACCATTTGCATTATACAATATACTTTTGCCAGAGTTTTATATAGCGCAAAGTTAACCCAATGGCATCGGGTATCAATCACTCAATCAGTACATTTGTAAAGCGCACTACTCACCCATGAGAATCTCAAGGCGCTGGGGGGGAGGGGAGCTGCTACTGCTTGAACAGCCAGGTCTTGAGAAAGCCTCCTGAATGTTAGTAGGTCCTGGGTCTGCCGTAGGAGGATGGGGAGGGTTTTCCATGTCTTGGTGGCGAGGTGGGAGAATGATCTGCCGCCGGTTGTCACTCTTCGGATGCGGGGAATGGTGGCGAGGGTGAGGTCGGTGGAGCGGAGCTGTCGGTTCGGAGTGTAGAAGGTGAGTCGTCTGTTGAGGTATGCCGGTCCGGTGTTGTGGAGAGCCTTGTGTGCGTGGGTGAGGAGCTTGAAGGTGATCCTCTTGTTGACAGGAAGCCAGTGAAGGTCTCTCAGCTGTGGTGTGATGTGGCTGTGGCACGGGATGTTGAGGATCAGGCGAGCAGAGGCGTTCTGTATGCGTTGTAGTCGTTTCAAGAATTTGGCCGAGGCTCCTGCATAGAGGGCGTTTCCGTAGTCCAGCCTGCTGCTGACGAGAGCCTGAGTGACCGTTCATCTTGTTTTGGTGGGGATCCATCTGTAGATCTTGCGGAGCATGCAGAGGGTGTTGAAGCAGGAGGACAAGACAGCGTTGACTTGCTTGGTCATGGAGAGTGTAGAGTTGAGGATAAACCCCAGGTTGTGTGCTTGGTTGGTCGGTGTTGATGCTGCTCCCAGTGCGGACGGCCACCAGGAGTCATCCCAGGCTGAGGGGGTGGAGCCGAGGAGGAGGACCTCTGTCTTGTCCGAGTTCAGCATCAGACGGCTGTTCTTCATCCATTCGGCGATGGCTTTCATTCCTTCCTGGAGGTTGGTTTTGACGATGAGGGGGTCTTTGGTGAGGGAGAGGATCAGCTGGGTGTCGTCTGCGTAGGAGATGATGTTGAGGTAATGCAGTCCGGCAACGTGGGCGAGCCATGCCATGTAGATGTTGAACAACGTTGGGCTGGGGGATGATCCTTGGGGTACGCCACATATGATCTTGGATGCTTCAGAGCGGAAAGGGGGGAGGCGGAAGCTCTGGGTTCTGCCAGAAAGGAAGGAGGTGGCCCATTCCAGAGCCTTGTCTTGGATCCCTGCGTTGTGGAGGCGTGTGTGTAGGGTGCGGTGGCAGACAGTGTCGAAGGCGGCTGATAGGTCAAGGAGGATGAGGGCCATGGTTTCGCCGTAGTCCAGCAGGGCCCTGATGTCATCAGTGGCAGCAATGAGGGAAGTCTCGGTACTGTGGTTGCTGCGGAACCCGGACTGGGATGGGTCCAGGATGTTGTTCTCTTTGAGGTAGCGGGTCAGTTGTATGTTGAAGGTCTTCACGATGACCTTTGCTGGGAATGGGAGCAAAAGTAAAGCGTTGATCTCGGCATGCCTTCAGCTCTCTGGGAAGGTCGCGGTCTCGAAGGAGATGTTGATGGCCTTGCGGAGTTGGGGTGCGATGGTGGCGCTAGCTTTGTTGAAGATGTGAATGGGTCTGACGGCGAGCCAGAGTGGATGGTGTTCATGATTTTGATGGTGTTGTCATCATTTATGTTGGTACAGGTGAGTAGGGGATCGATGTGGGTGGTGCCCCGGGGTCTGAGGTGTCGGTGGTTGTTGGGGTAGTCAGCTTGTTGAAGCTGTCGCGGATGTCTGCGATCTTGCGATGGAAGAAGGTGGTGAGGGAGTCGCACAGGTCTTGTGATGGTGGGATGTCGTTGGTGTTGGAGCTGGGGTTGGCGAGTTCCTTCACGATGTTGAAGAGCTCTTTGCTGTTGCACACGTTGTTGTTGAGTCGGTCCTTGAAGGAGGCCCTTTTGGCGGATCTGATGAGGTGATGGTGTCTGCGGATAGCACTTTTGTGGGCTGCGTAGCTGTCTTGTGTCCGTTCGCAGTGTCATTTCTTCTCTGGTGTATGGCAGGTTTGCTTGGAGGCCTGGAGGGCTGCGGTGAACCAGCTGGCTTTCTTGTTAGTGTGTCTGTTGGAGGGTTTCTTAATCAGGGCGAGACTGTTTGCACAGTTGTCGATCCAATGTCGAAGGTTGCGGGCGGCGGGGTAGGCGTCGGTGGGGTCGGCGGGTGGGCTTAAGGCGAGGGTGTTGTTAAGCTGGTCTTCGGTGATTTTGCTCCAGCTGCAGCGGGGGATCTGTTGACTGCGGTGGTGCGTGGTGGGTTTCCTGAAGGTGAAGTGGATGCAGCGATGGTCAGTCCAGTGGAGTTCGGTTGTGTGGCTACAGCAGACTTGGGGGCTTGCGGAGAAGATGGGATCCAGCGTGTGGCCGGCAGAGTGGGTGGGCGCTGTGACAAGCTATCTGAGTTCAAGGTTGGCTAGGTTGTCAATCAGGGTGGTGGAGTTGGTGTCGTTGTTGTTCTCGAGGTGGAAGTTCAGGTCTCCGAGGAAGATGTAGACTGAGGAGGCAAGGGTGTGCGTGCTGACGAAGTTGATGATGGAGTCGCTGAACTGAGGCAGGGGGGTCTGTAGACGAGAGTTCCTCTGTGGGTGGTGTTGGGATCGGTGTGGACCTGGAAGTGCAGGTGTTCGGTGGTTCTGATCGAGACCCTGGGGGTGTTGTTGTGGATTATGGTAATTCCACCGCCTACTACGTTGGTGCGGTCCCTGCGGGTGATTTTGTAGCCGTCCGGGATGGCTATGGCGACGTCGGGTGCCAAGGAGGTGTTCATCCAGGTCTCAGTCAGGAAGGCGACGTCCGGGGAGGATGTGTCGAGCAGATCCTAGAGTTCGATAGCGTGTTTGCGTGCGGAGCGGGTGTTCAGTAGTATGCATCTGAGGTGGTTGCGTCCTGACACGGTGGGCGGTTTGGCGGCACGGAGGCTGGTGAAGCTTCAGCTCCGGCAGGAGAAGGGTCCTTTGGTGTGCTCCGGACGGCCAGGAAACAGGTGTGTGGTCGTCCGGTGTTGAGTGCGTGAAGGGTGTTGGCGTCGTAGCGGCGTTGGAATTCGTGGCATTCGCAGGGTCCAGGGGGTCTGGAGCTGGGCGTGTTCCAGGTGCGGATGGGCTTGCCAGCTGTGCAGCCACCATAAACGGGGAGGTGGGAGGCAGGAGAAGCTGGGAGGTGGGAGCGGAGCCGCAGGGGGCTCAGCGGTGGGAAAAACAGGAGGTTAGAACGGGCATAAAAACAGAAGGGCACAGTCCCTCATTTTCTGGTCTACCCTCCCAAACTCTCCACAGCTGCCTCAAAGACCTTTAAGCACTCCACCCTGAGACATTGGTTTCGGACCTAATTTACGGCACAGACAATGGCACAGTCATCAATGACCTAATCTTCAACTCCAGGAACCTTAACAAATTTGTTCGCATTTTCTCAAACCTCAGCAACCATGTGAGCGACAATAACAGAGTATCTACCACTTGCACCGACGACTTTCTGACCAGCCTGACAAGCCCAGCTAGACACCCTCAACCAGCCCTCCTTGGGCTCCCAACACAGATCATCCCATCCCCTCTTGCACGGCTCCTGACCGTACCAGGAGAATCATCCCTGCACTTCTGATCTCCTCCCCTTCAGCTCCCTACTCTAACTGTGAGCCTGATACAACTCCAAACACCTGCGACATGGATCGAACCTGCCCGCCCAGCCCACAAACCACCTCTCTAAGAGTCTCTACCACCGCTCCTCCCAACATTGCTAACTCATCTCCTAGCCTTGCCAATAGACTTCTCTCCAGACCTTTGGTCTACCCCCCGCCAGTCCCACATGCTGACCATGAGACAGGTCAGTCGCTGGAAACCCACAATACACCCAAAAGTAGGGCTCTTGATCCCGCCCTCTAATGCCTCCCCTTTACAGTGAGTCTGATAGTACCGTCCCAGAGCCACTGCCACCCTGCCCCTAACGTCTCCCTTCTATAGAGATTTCGAAACACTGCACTCCAGAGCTGCCAAACTAACTCAGAGTATCCACATCTCCATACTATATCTAATGAACCTCCTTCACCTGGCTGAACTCTCCCTCGCCAACATCAAAACCCAGTGGAACTCCACCCCCCCTACACCACAGAGTTCCCCAAACACCCTCTACCTCTACCCTTGACACACCTTCGCCCTTGCAAGCAACCATGCCACCACTCAGAGGAAGAAACCCTAGCTCTCGCCCTCTCCTACAACTCTTCACAAGCCACCCCATATCCGATAGACCTCACTGAAGAGGAAATCCTTGCCATCCTCAGCGACTACAACTCTGCCCCAACTACCCTTTGCCCGCTAGGCATGACAGCCGAACATGCCATCCGCACAGTCTCTATCAACACCAACAGATCGGCTACTTTCCGCAACAGAAGTGTGGTCCAGAGCAACCTAGCACCTGTACACTTATCCACACTGACTCCCGACACTCCCGCTGATTCCTCTCTGTCTGGCCTTTTAATTAACTGCAGATAGGCCTGTAAGCACGCCGTTGACATTGCTGCACAAAAACTTCGACTTAGCTATTCTAACAGAATCATGGCTCAACGATTTCTCATCTCCTTGCCTGGACCTCTTAGTCCTTCCCGGCTATAACATTGCCAGGCTGGACAGGCAATCTAGCAAGAAAGGAGGGGGCATCGCCTGCATCTACCGTTCTAACCTCAGTGTCACAGAACGTCTGGCTGATTCCACCGACTCTTGCGAATACCTCCCACTCTCCATTTGTAGCAACTCCACCCTATTGTGCAACTTACACTTCATCTATCATCCCCCTGGCATGAACGACTCCTTCACTGACCACCTCATGGAACTTATTAATGCTAAGTTCTCCTCCAATTCCAAAGGTATCTTCCTGGGTGATTTCAACCTGCATTAGAATGACCCCAAGGAGCCTCATGTCAACGCGATCAAAGACCTCCTGTCCGATCAAGCCCTGACCCAAGCCTGCTCTCTCCCAACACACTCAAAAGGGGCCATCCTTGACTGGATCATCCCCAAGGAATCAATAGTCAAGCTTATCTCCATAGACCCGTGTGACTGGTCTGACCACCACGCCATCGCATTCCTGCTACCTGGCACCCACAAGATAAGGGCTCCTCAAACAGTGATTCCCAAACATTGGATTAGAGACACTAGAAACCTGGACCACAATGAACTAGAGGCTCGCTGCAAGTCTGACCTCCCCCCCTCGCATTGCTCAACTGTAAATGACCTCAATAACCACTACTTTGCAACTATCTCGAACGTTATGGGATGACGTAGCCCCACTAAAGCTAAAAAGAACCCAGACCAAAGACAGGAACCCCTGGTTCACTGGACCACTCAACAATGAGAGGAGATGCCTCCGGCAATCCGAAAGAATCTGGAGACAGGACCCCTCTGCCGCACATCTAAAACTTCTCCGCCAGGCCAGAAATGCCTACAGCAAGAACATCCTGAACTCCAAAAAAGAATTTTTCAGATCCGAACTTGAGAACAGACCATGTAAGCTCTCTGATCTGGTCAAACACAAATCCAATAAACTGGTCAAAACCTCAAAAGAAACCTCCAAGGCTTTAATATCATCTGAGGAATTCTCCTCCTTTTTCGCGGACAAAGTCGCACCCTTAGAAAATGAACTTAGTACCGCCACATACTCTCTATCCCTTCTGGCCTGCCCCCACAAACTTCACCAAAAAATCAAGCACTTTGGACTGACTTCAACCTCTATGACGAAGACTCTGTATCTAAAATCTTATCGTCCCTAAATCCGAATAACCATTTCAACGACCCGCTCCCCTCCAACTGCCTAGCGGCTGTCGTCCAATCCATTATTCCTAGCTGGACTGCAATAATTAACGCCTCACTCCAGCAGGGTTCCATCCCTGACTCTCTGAAAGCCGTCCAAGTCCTCCCCATTTTGAAGAAATGTCGCTGGGCCCAGCCATCCCCGACAATTTCAGACCTATCTCCAACATCTCCCTCTTAGCCAAAGTGTTAGACAAGTGTGTACAACAGCAACTAAGTCAGCACATCAACAACTTCCACCTTCTCGATGACTTCCAATCTGGATTCAGACCTGGGCACAGCACTGAAACAACCATGCTCCACATTGTTTACGATGCCCTCCAAGCCCTGGACCAAGGGAAAACGTGCCTTCCAATCCTCTGCCTTGGACACAGTCAACCACGAAAAACTAATCGAACGCGTCAAACTCAGGATGGGTTTGGACGGCTCTGTTCTAGAATGGTTTAGATCCTTCCTCCAAAACCGATCACAGCGATTCCTAATCAATGACAACCTATCTGCTCCCTCTCCGGTCAAGGTCGGAGTCCCTCAAGGATCAACCTTGTCCCCTACCCTCTTCAACATTTACCTTGAACCACTTGCCGAAGTACTACGCACAGCGAATATCTCCTACCATATGTATGCTGACGACACTCAGCTCTACATCAAAGCCTCCTCTCTGGAGGATATTCTCTCCCTGAACAAGGCCCTGAAATCAGCCGTCCATTGGCTCACCTCCAATCAACTTAAACTTAATGCCAAGAAAACAGAATTTCTCCTAATTTCCCCTCCAAAAACCAACCTCGAGATGCAGATATGGATCAAGGCTATCACAGCCTTAGATTGCCCACCGACCATCGTGGACTCAGCAAAATCTCTGGGAATAACCCTTGACTGCAATTTTAACATGCAAGACCACATCAACTCGCTGGCCAAATCAGCCAGATTCCACCTGAGCTACCTCTGGAAACTGAAACCCTTCCTTGACACTACCAACCTAAAAAGTGCAGTCCAAGGGCTATTAATCTCTAAACTGGAATGTGGCTGTTCTACTCTCTCAGGCTTACCCAATATCTCCCTGGCACCCCTAAAAGCTTGCCTTAATACCGCCACCAGACTTCTTACAAGCTCAAAAAAATGTGACCATATCTCTCCACACCTGAAAGCTTTGAACTGGCTTCCTTTCGAGGCCAGAATACAACTCAAACTGGCTTGCATCACACACAAAGCTTTATACTCACACTCTCCTGCTTACCTTGTACAGAAACTTGTGGTAACCGACGGAAGCAGAAACTCCCATTCCACCAGTGACCTTTTACTCCAACCTGCACGGTTCCGAAAAAAAACCTTCTAACCGGGCTTTCTCTGGATCCGCTCCAAGAATATGGAACTCTCTCCTGCCCGCAATCAGAAGAATCCCTTCTCTGCCACGTTTAAAAAAGGAGGCCAAAACCTTCCTTATGGGTAAATTCCTCCCCTAAATGCTGCCTCCTATCAATACACAGGCCTTGACCAATACACAGACCTTGACCAAATACTGACTAGCGCCTCGTCTTCGGAATCCCGAGCTACCTCTTCAAGGAATCTGGGGCCTTATCGGGAGTTACTTATATGTAAACTGTTCATACGTGTCCGCTACCCTATTGTGATTCCTTGCCTATTGTACACTGCT